>NW_025422057.1:8537500-9737500 GCF_011764305.1 Mustela putorius furo
ATAGGAGCCACCCAGCCACCAGAACTGAAGGACCACATTTTTAACTTGATTTAAGGTTAATTGCACGTGGCCGCATGTCCCATACTATAGGCAGATCTGGTCTAGGTGGCCCTGCTGGTGCATTTGTTGGGCTCTGGGCATGCTTTGCTGAGGAGAACGAACTTCTGATGCACACCGAAGACCCAGGCTGGCTCAGTGAGTGCGGAGAGGGGGTGGGGGCCTCTGCCCGGGGGCCGGCTCCGCCACCGCTGGCTCCATGAGCACACATAAGTCCCAGTACCTCTTGGACCCTACTTTCCTCATCAGTAAAATAGTTAAAATTGCAAACTCACAAAGTTACCATGAGCATAAAATGTGATTAACACAAGTGAAAGTACTTCTGAGCAGAAATAAAATTTATGGAACATTTAGTATTTGCTGGAGAATCTATGCGGCTGCTGCCATGTGATCTTTACAATGACCCTGTGACAAAAAACCACTGTAATTATGATTATCACCAGCCCCATTTTAGAGATAAGGCCACTGAGGCTCTAAGAGGCTAGTGGGGTCCCCAGCATCCCCTGGTTAGGAACTAGGGGTGCTGCTCCTCGGGCCCAGGGGCTCTGTTGCTGTGCCAGATGACCTCAGCAGCAAACTCTTTAGGTGTCAGGCATGATTAATCGGGACAATCATTTCCAGTTGCCATAGCATCTTTTGTCTTGAGGGAGACGGGAACCGAATCCACCATCCAGGAATGTGGCTGCCTCTGGGGTGAAGGGGGCTGACGCTGGCACCCATGAGCCCAGTGAAGCAGCCAGAGCAGCAAAGACCCCTCAGCAGAAGTCCCCACCCCAGAGTCCTTCCCGTCAGGGCCAGCTCCCCTTCTGTGGGGAAAAGGAACTTCCTGCGTTCAGCTTCTAGGTTTCTTCTGCTGGACTGTGGTCCTAGTTCTACCACAGCATTTCTGCACACTGGCTGGCTCCCCAGAATGTCCAAGAGGACTGGGGTCTGTGTTCCCTCCTTGTCTCTAGTGGTCCCCTGTCCAGTGGCATTTGAAGGAATCTCTGCTAAGTCATGTCATTCCCCAAACAAGACTTGACACTATTCATGCCCAAGAACAGACAGGCGGCCTGCACAGCGGGGGAAGGTACTGGACCTGATGTAGAATCTGCAAATGATGGCAGGTGACCACAGCTCCAGAGGGTCTCTCTCTCGGCAGCAGGCGGGAGGACACCCACCGATGGCAAAGATGACCCTTGTCTGTCTGTAGGGCCCCCGACAGTGGATCTGCCAACATGCACATGTCTGTTTAATCCCAAAGGAGTCTGTGATTTTGGGGCCACAGATAACCACATGGTCGATTTCAGTGAAATCACCCATCATGTGAGTGACTGAATTTTGCCTTTAAGTAAAGACAGGCCGGATTGTGCAGCCAGTGGCCCTCTGCTCCATGCACTGGGCTTTCTGAAATACCCATGTCTCAGGGCTGCAGTCACTAACACGGAGAATGAAAACAGGGCGTGAAGACAGAGATGTCAGGATGTCTGACCTTGGGGCCCTCAAGGGCGGTGGGGCTCCTGAGCGGGTAGAAGGAGTGTTGGGGTGCTCAGGCAGAGGGCAGGATAGGAGGTCTGCGGTGGAAGATTCTGGCTTGGCCAGTGGGCACCAGTCCTAGACAACCAGGCTTTCAGTTCCTCCTCTTTATTCCCCGGGGCTCGGGGAGGGGGACGGGGAGAGGGACTCTTAAGGAGCAAGTCTGCCCTTTCCAGCTTGTAGGGCAGGCTTCATCCCTGGTGATTCCTACAGCTCCTGGGGAGGCTTGAATTAGTGTCGCCCCAATTTTACAGATGAGGAAACCAAAGCTCAGGACAGAAATGACTCACCCGGGACCACACTGCTGGTGAAGGAGCAGAGACGGGATTCAATGTAGGTTTCCTGACCCCAAACCTCTCACGGGGAGTCAAGTAGGTGAATTTCCCTGCTGTCTCTTGAGGCAGCAGCAACCTGGTGGGGACTGACTGGGGCCATCCAGGCAGCTCTAAATGCGGTCAAGGTCATAAAGATGTTCCCTGAAGCTACTGATTTCATTGCTCTAATGTAAGGTTTGTATCTCCTCCGAGCAGTTCTGGTTGTGCTTAATTTAATTATTTGTAATGAAGCATTTTCACAGCTCCCTGGTAAAAATATGTGTAATTACGGAGCGTAATGATGTAGGACCCCCTGAAAATCCTCACAACATCCCCTTCCTGGGGAAGGCAAAGTCTCCTGAATGGAGTAGCCCACTGCTTCTTCAGCAAAACACCCCCCATAATTAGGTCACATTAAGGATGCAATGCCCGTAAAATTGGATTGTTTAAAAATAATGAAACTTGAAGCAGCAAAAAAAAAGAATTTTAACAATTAAGGATTTTCAGAAAGTGATTAAGAGAAGATTTCCTTCCAGTTTGAGCTGATATCACTGAGGGAATCAGATGCTGGAAAGAAATGAAAGGGGCACCTTCATCCCTAGAATGTGGGTGAGACCACGGTGAGCTCAAGACACGGTGAGTCGTGAAGACCGGGTCTCAGAAGCCTAGAGTGAGCTGGGCATCACCAGTTATGGTGAGACTATGAATAGAAATACGGCTGCTATTTTTTGAAAGAAGCCCGACTACATGCCTTTGGGGCTCTGCTTTAAACACTGGGAAAAATCAATGAAGCGCGCCCAACACGCCCCCGTCTGGACCCATCACGCCAGCCTCCAGCCCTCTTGCTCCCGCCTGACCCCCAGGCACAGCCGGCATTGTACGTAACCTGCCCTGCATCGCCGTGGCATCTGGTTGGTCTCTCTGTCCCTGGACTTCAAGCCCAGGATCAGAGAGAAGGAATCCTTCTCATACTTCTGCTCCGGGAAGTTTCTGGAAAGCTCTCTAGAGAGTCCTAGAAATCGGCCCAATAAAAGCCAAATCAGGGAAAATGCAGGCATGCCTGCTTGCTCAGGCAAGGACTTCACTTTCTAGCTGAGGTTCATTCTGATTCGGAGGTGCCCTCCTGGCCCTCTGCGGAGGACTGCTCTGGATCTGAGCACCCTTCTCATTCATTCACACATCCATTCACTCGTCCGTCGTTCATGGAGGGGCTCCCTGGGCACAGACCGTGCACAGACCGTGCGCTGGCGTGCAGCTTTGCGTCCTCTGCGCCCCTAACTTCTCAGAGGGAGAGGCAGACAATAAACAGGGGGAAAACGTGGAATTTCAGGCTGCAACAAGTGTCGTGAAGAAAGCGAGCAGGGACAGTGTGGGCGAGGCGGGACCCAGGTTAGAGAGGCCTGGGAGGAGGGAGTGACCGGGGGCCCAGGAAGGGACCCCAGGAGGGTTTGCTGCCAGAGAGCACAGCTGTGTCCACACTGAGTTTCCGTCAGTGTGGTTATAAAACCTGCATGTTTCTGGCCTCATATGGCCCCCAGAGCTGGTGGTGAGCGGTGACCTCCACCCCTGAGTAGGGGTTGTCTGGAGGTCCCTCTCAAAGATGAGACCCCCTCACCTCCGACCAGCTGAATCAAGCTGTAGGCTGGGCCAGCAGTGGGGCTCATCACAGGGGGTGGGACCAGGGGGACAGGCCTGGGCATTTGGGAAGCAAAAGGCAATTCTTCTTTCCTCCAGCCTTAGCAACATTTTGTAGGTGGCAGGGGCTCTCCAGGCCAGCGTCCCTGGAGCCTCTTTGTTTTCTTTTCTGTGGCCCTGGGTACAGCCAGTGGGACCATCCAGGAGGGAGCTGGTGCTCTGCTGCTGCTCCCAAGCCTGGCCAGGCCACCGGTGCCCCCCAACAAGCATGTGGACCTGCGAGGTCCTTTCCGAGCTGTCTGAGCCCCAGAGAGCTGGGTGCAGGCCGGCAGTGTGGGACTGACCAGCGTTCCCATCACTCTGGGGAGGACACTGAGGCTCACCGAGAAAGTAGAGAGGTCCCGGATGGACAGTGTTAGGGCTGGATGCACAGTTCCTTCTCTTACAGTTCTGGAGGCCCGAAGTTTGATGTCAGTATCAAGGTGTTGTCAGGACTCTTTTCCAGGCTCTAGGAGAGAATTCTGTTCCTTGCCTCATCTCGCTTCTGGTGGCTGCCACTGTGTCCTGGCTTGTGGTCACAGCCATCCCCAAGGCCAGTGTCTCCACCCTGTCTTCATATCGCCATCTCATCGGTGTATAAAATCCCCCTCAGGGGCGCCTGGGTGGCTCAGTGAGTTAAGCCTCTGCCTTCAGCCCAGGTCATGATCTCAGGGTCCTGGGATCGAGCCCCGCATCGGGCTCTCTGCTCAGCGGGGAGCTTGTTTCCCCTTCCCTCTCTCTGCCTGCTGCTCTGCCTGCTGTGATCTCTCTCCCTCTACCAAATAAAATAAATAAATAAATAAATAAAAATTAAAAATAAAATCCCCCTCTGTCTCCCTCTTAATAAGAATATATGCAGTAGTATTCAGGGCCCACGGGAATAATCCAGAATCCTCTCCCTATCTCAAGATTGCATCTGCAAAGCCCCTTTTACTTGACAACGAAATTTTGCAGGTTGCGGGGACTGAGACCTGATGTGTTTGGAGACAGTATCCAGCCCACATACTCGCCCACACCACAGAGGCTGCACTGTCAGTGGAGCGTCCAAAACATCTTCCAGTTCCACCTCGGCGTTGAGCTTGGGCTGATTCCCCTCCAGCCATCCAGTCCTACTGGTTGGGGCCCGACTCAGTGACCTCATTCAAAGTTCAATTTAGTCCTGTCTCCAAATAGCATCACATTCCGAGGTCCCGACTGCCACGCGTGAGTTTGAGGGGACACAGTTCGGCCCAGAACATGACCTCGCACACTCTTCCCTTTACCGTGTGCATCTCCCTACTTGTCTTTCAAGGCTCAGTTCCATTGGGATGCCTCTTCCGTGAAGCTTTCCTAGAATTCCTCTCCCCCAGTAGAGGTCATCATGGCAGGATGGTGTTCACATGGTGACACAGATGCCCCTGTGCCTCTCACAACTGGTCACATGCCCACCTGCTCCGGGCTCCGGAGTCTCTCTCCGTCTTCTCTATGGTTCCGGGCGGGAGTCCTGTATACCTCCCAGTCTCTGGTGTGTCCCTGAGAACCTCCAGCTTAAGCATAGGTCATGGGATATCTGAGAAGAAACAGACAGGACATTTAGGGGAACCCCCGTCTTGTCTATTGTCTGCTTCCCTACTGAGGGAGTTCTGATTTATTGATGATTTTGCTTAACATAGAATTAATTGCCACAGTGTTTCCATGTCATTGTTCTGAAAGAGGGGACACGGTGACATTCCCTTATGTGGAATAAAACACCAACCGGACCAAATCCTAATGATGTGATGAGTCAGAGGGTTCTTGAGGGCATGACCATCTTACGGGGCCACCAAGATGCTCCTTGATTATCACCGAAGCCAAGAAGAGTAGCTTTTGGGACACATGGTCATGCCTGGCAGGTATGACGCCGGCTAAGTCCCGTTTCCCTACAGTACTTAAACTTCTTACCACAGCCTTTTCCACCACTTCTCCCCACACTTAGTGGACCCGGCTCTGCTGGGGTCATACACCTGGATGTCAGGACATACACCTGAATGTCCTTAGGCCAGCCGAACCTCTGGGCCTGGAGCATCTTCCAAACAGATCACTAAACTTGTCCCCAGTCTCTCCTGGGCTTCTTGGGAAGGCCCAGTGAGCTAACACATGCAAAAGAGCTTTGACCACAGTTGAGTATGTGATTAGAAGTCATCATGACTGGGGTCGCCTCGATGGCTCTGTCAGTTAAGTGTCCCACTTCTGGCTTCAGCTCAGGTCATGATCTCAGGGTGCTGAGATCGAGCCTCACGTGGGGCTCCGTGCTCAGCATGGAGTCTGCTTGCGAATTTCTGTTTCGCTCTCGTTCTGCCCCACACGTATGCTCTCTCTCTCTCTAAACAACTGAAATCTTTTTAAAATTAGTCATAACTGTAAGAAAGCGCCGCATCCTCAGTCACAAAGACACGCAGGCGGCAGGAGAAGATCCTGCCCTCTGAACCTCCAGGGCCACTTGCTCAGTCCATCCCGAGACCAGGGCTTGACCCGGCAAGCAGGACCCCACTGTCACACGCCCGTGAGACCATCTGCATGCAAGCCCGAGCAGAGATGAGACATTTCCATTTTACCAGCTCTCAGTTATGGGCTTGACATAGTGAAATAGCTGCCATTCTTTTTATCAGCCCAGGGAACAGGCATTAAATGACAAAATATTAGCCAGGGCCTGGATTCACAGAGCCTACAAGTCCGACAGCAGTTTCGTGGATGATGGGCTGCAGGCGAGGCCAGGGAGGGGGGGCCTGGGCGTCTCCCGCCAGCGGCGCCCTTCCCGCTCCTGGTGCTGGGTAGTGACTGCTCCCCCTGGTTGCTTTCCTCATCTGTTTATCGGTGTCCATCCATTTTTTAAAAATTTTAATTCTTATTTATAGACTGACCTTAATAAACTCTCTTCAAGTACCATGGGTTTGTCACTGTCACGGATGAAAACATTATTCATGGCAGGCTCGGCGGCCGAGGACAACAGCTGCCCTTTAAGCTCCCCGCCGCTGACCCGCCCGCAGAGCCCGGCTGGGGAGAAGTCTCCGCGGGTCGATGAGGTCTGGGTCAGCCAAGGCGCCTGGTCACCAACTGGCGCCCTGCCCATCAGCACACAGACCAGCCCGCAGGTGGAGACTTCTGCTCCCCCCTTGGAAGCTGTCCCCCAACCCCCACCCCTGCGCTCAAACGCGCCGGAAAACCCACAGCACTGGCCCTGGCCTATTTGTTTAAAATAAAGATAAATAAATGGTGTGGGGGGGCAGCCAGAGAAGAAGAATGTATCTGGTGTCCAACCCCGCTGGGGAGCCATCTGGGAGCGTGGGGAACCGGGGAACCGCCTGGGCCAGGCTCGGGGAAGTGGGACATTGTCACCTGCACCCTCTTCAATGAGCTGCCACAGCCAGACTGTCCCGGGCTTAAAAGAAAGCAGCTCCCCGGGCTGCCTGGCTGGCTCCGTTGGAAGAGCGTGCAACTTTTGATCCGAGTCATGAGTTTGAGCCCCACATTGGGTTTGGAGATTACAAAAAAAAAAAAAAAAAAGAGTAAAACTTTAAAAAAAAGAAAAAAGAAAGAAACTCCTAGAGAAAGATGTGAAGCTTGGATCCTGCAGCCCAGGTCAAGGCCGACGTGCCCATCTGGTATAATGCCTAGGGCCAGTGGAATGTTTGCATTTCAAATCAGAAGCAGAAGCAAAAACATTGTAACAGTAGAGACTATCTAATAATGGATCCAGCCTATATTTTATTTGCCTTGATACCAATGTGGTCATAAAATATAATTAAAAAATATATATTCTTATATAGTTATACATTTTATATATTTTAAATCATACATAAATTTATGATACATATTATACATAAATATTATATATTTTATTATATATAAGACAATATAATATATTATATATCTCTTTTATTACACATGTAATTTGTATGTATAACGGAGGAAGTGACCCACAAAGACAAAGGCATCTGTATTTTTGGATGACCCATGAAAGTCTAAATGCAGCCACTGGTCCAAGCCCCCAGTTTCAAACCACATCTGATACTCTTCCCACACGGGCAATCCATAATCTCATTAAAAGTGTAACACACCCCAGCTTGGTGGCCTTCCCTTGTAACCTGAGATAAGCATCCCAAAGACGCCGGCCTGCCATGGTAGAAAAACACAGCATCAAACTATTAATCAAGGCTGCTCCCATTAGCTTAAATATCAGACACTTCTCTGGGAAGTCTCGGGCACATTCTTAATGTGCCTTCCAGCAGCCTGACTGCGTGCGGAAGGCCGGGTCGTCTCTGCTGCCGACCTGCTTGAAATAGACACCCCCCCCCCCCAGCAACTTACAGTGCCCTAAGCGCGCTGGGGCAGAGTTCTCTCACGCGGCACTTAGGTCCATCTTGAGAGGGGCCAGCCCATCCAGTGACACAGTTTGGGCGGTAAGACACCGCCCGAGGGCTGAGATGGCCATGGCGTCCCCCAGCGCATGGCCGCTTGGACGAGGGGAGTCCTCCCCAGCCGCCGGCCCTAGAGCTGGCGAGGTAAATCATGCCACGTGCCCCATTAACGTCTCCTGTTGTCGCAGCGTGGTAATTTTGACAGCAAAAGAAGCCACGTAAGTGCATATGCTATTGGGTGACATGTAATTTTAACTTCATTCAGGAGCAAGACTTTTGAGACATTGTTACCTGCGGGAGCAAGCCATAAAACAAGGACGTACAGGAATGTGTCAAATAGAGGACCTTCCTAAATTACGCCGCGAGGCACAGATTAATACATTTAATATATTCTGGTCAGGAGTGAAGTGCTCCTAGCAGAACAGCTGCTCCTTCCGTGATATCATTCATGGGAATGAACTACAGTCCCGCTGACAGCCTGGAAAAATGCCCCCACTTTTCAAACTGTACAAATGGTGGTTGGACACAGTAACTCAAAACTGGACACTTCATTTCAAGTTTAAAGCTAGTGGCCCAGCCACAAACTATTACTCCATCTTCTTTATTTGTGGCCCATGGTTTTGTACTCTTTAAGAATCAAATAAATACTGGTGTAATGGTTAGCAACTGCCAGTTCAACGAAAAATACTGCTAAATTCACCAATAAGTCTTTTTTCCACACACACAAATTTATGCCCCCAGAACAGAGCCCGTTCCTGCCACAGGGTCTGGATAGTTTTTTAATGTAGAGGGAGACTCACTTTAGTGATAAGAGTTTAAACCTGAACTCCTTTTTCCTTCCCTCTCGCTCATAGATCTGGCGCCGGGAACGGAAGGAGGTAAACGGTCGATATATGTAAGTGGAGGCGCGTGAGCTCGAGCCACTCACTGCGGGGCCAGAGCGGCCGGACCCTCCCCACCTCACCTCCAGCTCCGCTTGGCTTCTGGAATTCCAGCCGATGCCGGGAGTCTTCCTGGTGGGTAGTAGTGGAAGGCAGCCAGCATGTGGAGTGCGGGCCAGCATCAACACTTGGTATCACTGCTGTTGAGAAAAATATCTCCTGTTTTTCAGAAGGCCTTTTTTTGTTTTGTTTTGTTTTTACCTTTAAAAACAGCTTTTTTGAGATATTTCACATATCCGACAGTTCACCTGTTTAAAGTGTACAGTTCAATGGCTTGTGATATACCTGTGCATAGTGCAGCCATCACCACAGTCCATTTTAGAACGTTTTGTCACCCCCAAAACCCAGTGACTGTGACTCCTCATTTCCCTTCAGATATCCCCCCTAGGGAACCACAAGTCTACTTTTAGTCTCCCAAATATTTGTGCATTCCGCGTATTTCATGTAAATGGAATCAAATAATATGCGGTCCTTTGTGACTGGCTTCTTTCACTGAGCATGTTTCCAAGGTTCATCTGTGCTGGAGCCTGGGTCAGTACTTTATTCCTTTTTCATGGCTGAATAATATTCCTTGGTGTGGATAGACCCCATTGTATTGACTCATTCCTCCGGTGATGGACCAGAGTGCCTGCCCAAGCCTCTCTCCCTCAAATCCTCATAACAAACCTACTTTGTGCCAAACAGGCAGAGCGCAGCAAAGTCTGGATTTATCCACGGCTTCGAGTTCTTGCGACATCCACCAGGCACCATTAGCTCCTGGTTCGTTCATCGAAGCATCTCAAGCCAAGCAAACTGCCCTACCATCTTACCTGGCGCAACAGCTCCAGAATGGGGCTTTCTGTTCAAGGATCTTTCTTCCACACGGGGTTGATACAGCCTGGGTGGGGGCAGCCCAGTGACCTGGGAGATGTCAGCCTCTGGGAGGGAGGGAGCGAGCTGGGCTGAATGTTCTTTAGAAAGGTGACCTCGGGGGTCCAGAGGGCCAAGTGCTCTACAGAGATCATGCAGGTAAACAAGGTACAGAATGCATGGATTTGGGGTTCGCCAGGACTCCTGTCAACACACACCCTTGTGTAAGGGGCTGGCTGTGACTTAGTCACTGTTCTAAGGGTAGAAATCCCATCAGGGGGCTGACTGAGACCTGAAAGGGCCGGTTCCCACAAGGAGGCCAAAGCAGAGACTTGGGTCCCATGGCCCTCATTCCTCTGCATGCTGAGAAATTGTGCCCTAGGCAAAGACTGTGCCTTCTGTCCGTTCTCCCCTTCATTCTCTTCAACAAAACTCTTGATTACTTCTGGCATCAGTATGCTGACTTTCTGGCTACATTTCTGTGAGGGTTGGTCAGTGAGAAAACACCAAAGTTGGACAAGGATCACAAAAAACACACTTTCATTATGAAAATTTTCCAACCTGAAGAAAGGCAGAGGGGACGCCTGGCTGGCTCAGCTGGTGGAGTGTTTGTGAGCTTAAGTCCCATGCTGGGTACAGAGATTACTTAAAAAAATAAATATTTTTTTAAAAAAAGGTAATGGACATCCATATATACCCATTACCCAGATTCAGTAGTTGTTAACAGTTTGCTGTTTTTGCCTCTTCTTTTTCTCAAAGTAATTAAAAATAATGATAGACGAGGGTGCCTGGCTAGCTCAGTTAGGGGAGCATATGGCTCTTGATCTTGGGGTTTTGAGTTCTAGTTTCATGCTGGGCATAGAGCCTTCTTAAAAAAAAAAAATCAGAGACCACAATGACATTTTACGTGTAAACATTTTAAGATGTGTCTCCAAAAAAGAAGGCTATTTTCTTATATAACCACAATACTTATCGCACCCAGTAAAACAAACAATGATTCCTTGTTATCGTCAAAGAATCAGTCCATATTTCAGTTAAGATATCTATTTAAAAGAGGCAGACTCTGATGGGAGAGAGGTGTCCTTTTGACCCGTCTCCCTTTATCTTTCTGCTTTTCTAAATCACAAACATGAAGGCTGGTGCTCCAGCAGCCATCTTGTGACTCTGAAGTCAACTGGAGGACTGAAGCCAGGCATAAGGACCGCAAAGTGGAAAGAGGAAAGGTTAGGTTGCCAGATAAGCAAAACCAAGCAAAAAACAGAAGCAAAGAAACAAGCAAATACAAAAACAAAACCCCACAAGATAGCAGTTTAATCTGAATTTCAGATAAACAATAAATAATTGGTTTAGTAGAAGTATGCCTCATGCAATATTGGGGATATACTTATATTTAAAAATTATTCATGGTTTATCTGAAATTCAAATTTAACTGGACATCCTGCATTTTGTATGGCTACTGTGTTACAGATCTGTGCCTTGCTCCCTACAGAGTGGCTGTAACAGCACTGGGCTGTCTACCTTATCGTCCTCCTGTCTTATCTAATTAATTTCTTTAATGAACACCTATTTAAGCACCTAAGATGTACTCGGTCTCAGGCAAACCCTGTGGACACAGGCAAATGAGCACGCAGGACTCACAGTCTAATGCATAATACAGATTTTAAGGCAAATATCCAGGTACCTTGAGACGAGCAAAGAAGAAGGGCGTGGGATTCTCTCCTCCCCCATACTCATCCATACTGATGACTCCCTGGTCCCTGAACACGGGTTTATTTTCCACCTCTGGCTTCTGACCCTCATCCTGGGATGTCCTCATCCCAAACATCTGCTCCTTTCACTTCTCTCATTCATTCATTCCATGAACTTCGGTTAATCATCTTCTGTGTCACGTACTACTGGGAAACAGAGGGTCCTGCCTTCCAGGGGTTACAGCCCGACTGCCCCTTGACAAGGTCTTCCATGTGCCACCACAGGTACGGACTGTGATGCTGGTGGTACAGGCACAGGGAGTGGAGAAGGCAAGCCAACAATAGATTGGGGTTTTGAGGGACACGTAAGAGCTCACTAAGCAAGTGTGGTGCCACAGCAGCTGAGAATGGAATCCAACCGAGCAGATGAGGCCGCCTCACCCTGGGACTGGTCCCAGCCCGGTCCCTCGTCTCCTCTCCGTGGGGAGCAGGCCCGATCCAGGGAGGCTTCCAGGTACCCCAAGGTGGACAGAGCCCTGACAGGCAGCCAGATGGCATTTGCCTGCCTCTGCTTACACCACAGTCGCTTCCTGAACCTGCTTGGGGCAGAAGCCCCCATCCGGCGTGTGGGTCCCCGGGTTCAGGGTCCTCGACCCATTATGTAATTACCTGCAGAGGACGCTGGCAGGCCCTGAGTTGGCACCTTCTCCAGTCCCTCCTGCCATTTTTGGAATCTGCCAGGTCGGTGCTGGAAGGTATTTTCGCCATGATCTGTTCCAACCACCTATTCAACTGTTGAGTGAACTGAGCCACAAAGAGGGGAAAGAATTTGCCCAAGGTCACGTCCTGCAGCCTCGTCCTGGTCAGCTCGGCTGGAGCCCAATTGCCCTGTCCTCCTGCGTCCACACACACGGGTTCCTCCTGTGCAAGTGATGACAGGAATTGCACCCACTGGGCATTATACATATCTATACAATTACATAGATATATAGATATATAGATACATGGATATATAGATATTTTAGATTTTATTTATTTATTTTGACAGAAAGATATATAGCAAGAGAGGGAACACAAGCAGGGGGAGTATGAGAGGGAGAAGCAGGGAGCCCGATGAAGGGCTCGATCCCAGGACCCTGGGATCATGACCTGAGCCAAAGGCAGATGCCTAATAACTGAGCCATGCAGGCGCCCACCCCCCAGTGAGCATTATAAATAATACCTTGCAATTATTGGAAGGTTTTTGGGGGTACACTGGGAGATATTATTTGGGGCACCCCGTCGGTGGCCGCATCCCCTCAGGCACAGCCAGCCCTCCCAGGCAGCTCAGTGGGGCAGCTGTCGAGAAACCCCAGCCACCTTACAGGGTGCAGACTGTGGCTCCAGGAGCTGGTTGGCTTTTGGAGGAGCGCCCTGGCGGACAGCCCAGGCATCCTTGAGACCCCGCTGCCGGGGGATGGGGAAGATCCGTCTCCCCCTGCTCCCGGGGGATGGGGAAGATCCGTCTCCCCCTGCTCCCGGGGGATGGGGAAGATCCGTCTCCCCCTGCTCCCGGGGGATGGGGAAGATCCGTCTCCCCCTGCTCCCGGGGGATGGGGAAGATCCGTCTCCCCCTGCTCCCGGGGGATGGGGAAGATCCGTCTCCCAGACTGAGCCTCCTTTCCTCCCCCTGGGGACTCTGTCCTCCAACCCAGCTTGTGGCTATGGCCAGAGGCAAACACAGGGTGGAAGCCAAGGCCACTTCTGCTGAGCGAAGTGGGGAGGGATCAGACTGGGGATGGCAGCCTCCTAGGGGCAGAGTGCTCAGTAGCAGGCTGAGGGAGTCCTGGGGGGTAGGTTTAGGGCTGCTTCTCTGGGCTGGGGCTGGGGGAGGAAAGTGAAGACAAGGTTGTAAAAGATTTCCTGGGAGTGTAGCCCCGAGTGGATTGGGGTTTAAAGTCCCTCTAAAGACCTCCACAGACAGTCCCTGATTTACGGATGAGACCAGAGAGGACAAGCATCCCTCCGGCAGCACACAGCAGAGAGGCCCGGCCTCCCGACTCCAAACCCAGAGCTCTCTCACACCCCTGTCTCCTTTTCGGGGCCCACCTTGGCCCTGAGCCCTCAAGAAACCCCAGCAGCCCCGGATGCCGAGGTGGCCTCCATGGCAGGCTCAGGACGTTCTGGAGTCCCATGGTGTGGCCGCCCGGGGCCGAGCAAGTCTTCTCCGGAGCGTGGGGCATTACCCTTCAGGGACTCAAAGGTTAGGTGCGGATTCCACCTTGCCGCCGGGGAGGGAGAGCATGACAGATGGGGGCCGCTCCCGCTCGCTATGCTAATTCCGCTAACCAGTGGACCAGGAAATGGCTGGTCATTTGTGCCGCCATCAAGACTCAGAGAGGCTGCCTCGAAGCTCCCTCGTCTTTAGCGCTGTCCCCCTGTTGAGGGCCCTCAGGGCGGTTGCTGCAGCCGGTCTCCGGAGCTGCGGGCAGCAGGAGGGATGGGACAGACGTGTGGACCTTCCAGGGAACCCTCCGCCTGCTCTCAGGCTGCCCTGGGCCCCGCACCTCCACCTCTGCTTCTGCACTCACAGGGCCCCCCTCCCAGGGCTGCGGCCAGGGCCATGAGGCTCCTGGAAAAGACGAGAATTGCCTCTGCGGCTAATGCCATCTCTGAACTCTCTGCCTGCTCTCAGCCCTATGGCGGCCCCGTCCACGGATCCCGGGGGGACAGGAGCTGCGGCCGTGGAGGCGGGCAAGAAGGCAGAAGGCCGCCTGTCGGTTGCAGAGCTGCTCTCGGATGGCGTGATGTGCCTGAGGCCAACGGGCTGCCGGCCAACGGCTCTGAAGTCCAGACCTCGCAGTCCAGTCCTGTGGACTCGAGCCCAGTCCTTCTGGGCCCCTTTCCTTCTGGCCACAGTCATTGATATTTGCGCTGCGCGCCACCCAACTGGGAAGGTGCTCCCTGCCGAGACAGCACAGACCTGGAGAGGCTGCCCCAGCCTGACCCTGGAGGCGAAAGCTCCGGGGACTGGTTCCTCTGCGTGGGTGTGAGTCTCCCCGGTCACCCTGGGCAGAGGTGCGTAAGGGAAGGAGCTCAGCAGCTCCTCATGTAAGAATGTACGCCTTTTGTCCTAGGGGTCCTCGAGAGAGCACCTGGGGTACACAAGGTCCGTGTCATTTTAGGAAAATTGAGGAAAAGGGTGCTCAAAAAAGGCAGTTTTAAATGGAGCGGCTTAAAACCGGGAGCTCCTTTCCTCGTGCTCCCGGTAACAAAAGAGGCTCCATGTGGAATTTGTCTTCCAGCTTGAATTTGTTTTTAAAAGTTAAAATTTGTATTTTGGCTTATTAACAGAAATGTGTCTTGTTTTCAAATGAAGGCTCTAATTGCATCTGTCATCTCAGATGGAGCGAAGAATGAGACCGAGTGTGGACTTGGGGATGCAGGGTTTTCAGCACAAGATTGGGTGACGGCTCCCTCTGTCCGCCTTTCTCTGCAGGCGATTCTCACAGCGTGGTCTTACAAAGGGTCATCTTTTTGCAAAATTATCCAAAGGCTTCATGCATCTTCATGAGCGCACGTCTTCAGCCCCGCCACTCAGATCGTTCTTTTTGGGGTGTCTGCTGTGCCCTTGCCTATTTTTCTCTTCAAATTAAGAATGGCCAGAACCTCCTCCACCAAGGGCTTTGCATCCGAACGCATCCCCGGCCCCATTTCCACGACTCCGTGAAATCCTGCCACCATTGGCGCACTTTGTCGTCTCCCTCTGCACTCAGGTTACACCTTGCCATCGACAGATCCGGGTTTGCACAGGTGTGCACAGGTGTGCAAAGATGGACACTCACCTCGGCGCAGGTGGTCATGACTTGTACAGACGGTCGGTTCCTTAGTGATCAGCGTGAGGATCACTTTCGCTGCCCTAAGGAAGCTACGTGACCCGGGGGACTCGGGGGCAGCATGTTTGGATAATGGGGACCTCCGTGGGGTGGTTCTCCTTTTAAGTATCCAGGTCCTTTTCCAGACAAGAAGCAGGGGGGGGGCGACATGCCTCCTCCTGCGCTGTCTCTGCTGGTCGTTTGTGGACCATGTCTGAGACTCATCCCAAGAGGGGATACGATCACGCCTCGGGAAAGGATCGGGCCCGGTCTAAACAGCAGAGCTCTAGCCAAGGAAGATGCACCCCTAACTGTCCCTCCCCTCCCCAATTTGGGTTATGGCAGCCTTCTCATCCCTGGATGGGGCATAGGATTCTGTGATGATGACACTTCCTGTGCCATTTTCCCAGCGGCAACAAACAGGCGGCAAGACTCAAGGACTCCAAGAGGCGGTAAGCAGTACTTCGGGAAACTCACTTCATTTAACACCAGCGGTCTTCCAGCCTAAGTGATAATAGCAACAAATTTGTTCAGAGAGTACTGTGTGCTGGGCACTGCAGTAGCCACTTTGAAAGTACTATCTTAGTTATCTTAGTTAATGCTAACTACGCTTTTAGTCTCACCCATTGTACCGTTGAGGAAAGAAAGATATAGAGAAATGATTTTTTTTCCTCCGGGTCACACCAATGGTAAATGGCAAATTGAGGTTTGAACCCAGGCAGTCTGACTCTACAATTCATACTCTTAGCTAACATTGTACTCAAAACTAACTTGGCTTTTTCCCTCTGGGTTTGAATAATGCTGGGGTGGGGGTTTGCAGAACTAAGGTGTTATGGGATTGTCCAGACCCTTGCCCACATTTGATAAAAATGCAGCCTCCAACATTCAGAGCAAAGTGCAAATAAAAACCCAGGAGCTCCTAAATGAGTAAGTGTGCTTTGCGTTTAATCATGAATCCATTTTGAAAACTGTGCAAAAGTCAAGAAACTGTCTGTCTTTTAGGAAAGGCGACCCCAAAAGAGCTGTTGTCACCCAGTCTCAACAGGTATGGGAAATATTTTCTCAAAGATGCCTCATTTCTTGGGGTGCCTGGGTGGCTCAGTGGGTTAAAGCCTCTGCCTTCGGCTCAGGTCATGATCTCAGGGTCCTGGGATCGAGCCCTGCATCCAGCCCCTCGTCGGGCTCTCTGCTCAGCAGGGAGCCTGCTTCCCCCCTCCCGCCCCCCACCTGTCTCTCTGCCTACTTGTGATCTCTATCAGATAAATAAATAAAATCTTAAAAAAAAAAAAAAAGATGCCTCATTTCTTGAAGCTAATAAAATAACTGGATTGAACGTGCTCCATGCAGACTTTCCCCTACCAGCGAGCTCTTTCATAGCCACTGAAAAGTCACTTTTTGGGGGGCTCATTATCCCTCAAGATCTCGTGCTGCTCATTTGCATATGAAAGAGGAAGTTCATAAAAGCCCTTTCTTATTTTCTAACACGAGTTCAAATCAGGGGCCATTATCACCCTATAGAAAGACCCAAATGGCATATGGATCATTCTGGAGAAGGGTGAGCTCCTTTTAAGAGAATTGTTTTAGTTTTTGCAGGAAATTAATCAGAGGGATGGGCTTTGTGGAGCGGGAGCAAATCTAATCTGTCCTTTGTTCGAATTTGCCTTGCTCCAATTCCTAGCAATTGTAGACAACATGCTCTTTTGTTCGGGAGACACTTGTTACATGCATAATTAGAGACTGCAGTAGCTGTGTTTAAAGAAAAACTGTTTTCCAATGTAATGTGTGATCTTGATAATAGTATTTTCATCAAAGGTAGCAATTACATTCATTAAGCTGGGACTGGCGTGGCGGCAAGGAAATTAAGTGGAAAGCGAATAGAAAGCTCCCCTCCCCCCTTTGTTATCTCCTTCCCTTTATAAGTTGAAATGCACCATGGTGAGCTGGGACTGAGACATACATAGTGAATATAAAAAAATAAAGTCCTCCTTAACCTTTCTGAATAATGACCCTGCAGATATCCTAGGGACGGCGACTATAGATGCACTTTTCAAATTAAAGGGCTTTATTCTACCTTAATTTCCTATGCAAGTTTTAAACGAGCTCAACATATGATTCAGGTCTTCAAAGGCTGCAGGGCTCTTTAGGATTAATTCACTGTTCTTTGCACCCATAAATTAATAGTTTTGTGTTCTCGAAAAACCCACAACAGGGCATACATCAACCAGTTTAGGGAAGAAATAAGGCCATTTGCCTATTTTTAATTAACTATTCATTTGGGCTTCCTTACACTTTACTTTTAAGGGTGGCTGGAAATGGAGTCCACACACTGAGGTGAGAAAACATAGCACAAGAAGGGAGCCCCCCAGCCAGGTTCCAGAATCTCACTGTGTTGCTGTGAGAAATTTATTCTAGAAAAGACCAAAAAAATGCGTGTATGTCTCCACAGATGCTCTGTGTCCTTCCCCGCCCGCCCCCCCCACAATCCCCGATTAAAAGTCCTGCTTGAAAAATGTCCTTGCAATGCCTCAAAGGGCTTTGATGATTTCAATTTTATTCAACAGAGCACAATGATAGCCAGACATTTCTGGGCAAAAGTAGATGGAAATATGCCACCTCCTATCAGCACCCTAGCTCTGGCCAATGTTTGACCTGAAAAGCTTTCTGAGAAAATGAAACCAGTCCACAAAAATCAATTGGGGACCCCTATTTCTTGTGATTGGACACGCACAGCTCTGCGGCGAGAATCATTATCTCTAAATTGATTGACCCAAATGTCATGCAGATCATCTTGGAGCGGAAGCCATAGTGCTTGAACAGGCTCCGTATTTTCTGCTCGCTGCACAGCCAGATGCGGCAGGGGCCGTGATGCCCAACCTCTCACCACTCGGGTCAGGGTACTTCACCTCTGCCTGAGGGACTTGCTGTAATTTGAGAAAAGGGGGACTTCAGAAGTTTTCGACTTTACTTTTGGACCGGCTCGTTAGTGGTTGGTTTGACTTTATGAGACGGGAGGAGGAGCCTGGAAACCGGGCTTACCCTAATGGCTTACTGTATACCAAGTTCTCTCCTGGGGCTTGCACACCTTGTATACCTTCTTCGGTATGGTAAGCTTTCGAGCAGGATTTCCATTTTACAGTTTGGAATATAAAACATTAGGGAAGTCAACTAAGATGCCTAAGTGGTCCGATTCAGTCCCCTAGTCTGAGATATGGTTTAAGATCTTGGTCGTCTACTGAGTGATCATGGGAGTAAGGGCCTTCCCCTCTCTGGGCTCAGGTCCCCTCGATGTGAATAAGAGGGTAGCTGACAAGCCCTTAGCATCCCAAGCAGCAGCTTATGACAACGTGATTTTCCAGAGACTTTTCAGGTTATCTTGTCCAAGCAGCCAGTTTGCTTTGGGGTCTCCCCACACAGACCCTCTACAGCAGAGAGGGATGGAGTCCGGGGTGCAGGGATCGCAGGCGGCTGGCGATACCGAGAGGTGATCCGAAGACGGGGCGGTGGGTGTGGACCCCTGGGCACCTCTGCGGGTGAGCAAGTAGGAAATCGCGCCTCCCTTTAGTTTTGATTGGGACAAACTTACTGGATTGCCGTGTTTGGGGATCTTTTGTAATAATCATCCCCAGTTACCCTGGGACCCAGCCCTCGCTCCTGCTAGGGTGGGGACTCTCTACAACAGGGGATCGCAGCTCAGTGTGAGAGCTTCTCAGTCACTGTCCATTCGTTGAGCGGCCTCAGTTCAGTTCTTACGGCTTAGCCCCCCTCATTTAGAAACGGCAGCCTCGTGTCAGCTTTGTGCCCTGAACCTCAGTGCCGCCCGTGCCTGTGTGTGCACGCGCATGTGTGTAGGTGCATGCCTGTGTATGTGTGATACGCGCGTGTATGTGCATGTATGTGCGTGTGCATGCGCATGTGTGTAGGTGCATGCCTGTGTATGTGTGATACACGTGTGTATGTGCATGTATGTGCGTGTGCACACACATGTGTGTAGGTGCATGCCTGTGTATGTGTGCATCCACGTGTGTATGTGTGTGTATGTGCGTGTGTGCATGCGTGTGCATGAGTGTGGTGAAGCAGAGAGTGCGCAAGGTCTCTTGATTTTCCCTTTCCTCATCTGGGGCTGGGGTTGGCTGTGGTGTCGGGGAAAGAAGAGGAAGAACAAAGACCACTCTGCCTCCTCGCATGGCCGCTGGGGTGCAGTCCCTCATCACCCTTACTGTGCTAGTTCCTTCTCTGTGCACAGGTTACCAGTTCTGCTATCCATGGGACTTGCTTTCTGGGCCCCAGGGGCGAGCAGGGGGTCTCCGCCAATGTGGCCACATTTTAAGGCGGGCTGTATGTTTTCTTTTTCTGTGCATACCTTTTTGTCCTCAGGATAAAAGATTCCAGGAAGAAGGTGGAACACAGTCTCATCTACCACCGGAACCAGTTCTCAGGCACACACAGAACCTATCTGCCTTCAGATTTTGGAACCAAGGAACTTAAGGTAGGGTGGTCCTGGCTCTCTTGGGGGGCAGGGGAGGGGTTCTCTCATGGCGCCATTGTTCCCTGTTTTCTTCCCTCCTGCTCTTGGGTGAAAAATCAACACTCCATGGACCAAGTAATGCATTTAGCTGTGAACAAAATGCCAGGCTGCCTTCCTCGTATGGACCCTGCACCTTGGCTTTGGGGAGGTAAGCACCCTCTCCACCCCCCTCAGCCTGTGCCTCCCTCACACTGACGATGGCTTATGGGACTGGAGCCTCCCCAAGGCCTGTGAGGAGGTAGCCGGTCCTTCTGGTGGTTTTCTGAAGTTGGAATATGAGGTACTTAGGTTTGTGACCTTGTAATTTATTGCCCATCTGGGAGGCCCTTTTGAAAGTGAAAGATGGTCTTGTTGATAATTATTCTGACACAACAGGCGTAAACTGGGACTGTCTGGGGAAACTGGGGCCCACGGTCCCCCAACCCTGAGCACATCTGGCCTCCAGCTCCAGGTCTGCACAAGGCAAACTCACGCCGCACACCCTGTGCACCTGCAGTCAGTGTGATGTCAGCTCTGAGCCCCGGCCGGCCCAGCAACTCCATGGCACGTGTTGGGTGGGTGGGGGGGCCTCCCAGGGGTTCTGTTTGGGTTCTGGAGTTTCCCGCAGCTCCACAGTGCTTCTGTCCTCTCTGGCACTGCCCACCTCCACGACACAGAGGTCTCCTCTCCTGGCCCCAGGCACTTTCTTGGTTGGCTTCTCTGCTTTGTCTGGGACATGCCTGAGATCAAGGTCAGAGGGCTGTGCCTGGGATGCGGTCTCCTCCTGTCCCCTACACCTTCTCCTCTGGCACACATGGCGATGTGTGAAGCATGAAGACCTCTCTCGTCTGCCAACCTTGGAAGGTGTCCTTTAGTTTGAGGCAAATTTATTTCTCCTCAAGCCTTCTCCACGTCAGACTTAGGTTTCCCTTGGCCTTCAAACTCCGTTTCCACTGAAAACAGGAACAGAAGTCAGGAAGTGCTGCTACCAGCCTTGTGTGAGGCAAGAAGCATAGAGCCTACTTGAACAGGGAGAAGAGAAAGGAGAAAATACTTAAAAAAAAAAAAAAAAAGCTCCAAAAATTAATCTTGGCGTACTGCTTCAAAGCCAAAAGGTCTCAGAGAACAATAATGTTTGCTTAGTCAGGCTAGTCAGGCGCTCTGGGCATCAGTTCTTGTTTTTTTGCCCAAAGGATTATTTATTTATTTATTTAAGAGAGAGAGAGAGAGCTCACGTGAGCAGGGATGGGTGGGGGGAAGGGCAGAGGGCGAGGGAGAGAATCTCCAACAGACTCCCCACTGAGCACAGTCTGATACGCGGGTCTCGAGTTCCCGACCCCCGAAATCATCATCTGAGCTGAAACCAAGATTCGGATATCAGCGGACTGTACCACCCGGACGCCCTTCACATGCTCTTTTGAGGGAGTGGCTGCTGCGTCTTCTAGATCAGCCCAGACCAACTGGATTGGAAAATGCTCTGTATCCAGGCGGCCCACTGTGGGAGTCATTAGCCAAACATGGCCCATGAGAGCTTGGAACATGGCTAGTGCCACGGAGGTATCGAATTTTAAATTTTCTTTATGTTAAACTAATTTAAATTTAAATAACCACATGTGGCCAGTAGCTAGCATATTGGACAGCACAATTCTAGAAAAATCATTGAAGAGGAGAGATCTACTCCAACTTCCATTTAAGAGAATGTCTCAGGCTGACAGATAGAAAATGGATTGGATATGGGGAAGAGAGGAAGCAGAGAGCTAGTTAGGAAGCGCTGTTCCCAGACGGAAGGCCCACCCTGGACTGGACTAAAGCCCTGGGAGAGACGGGAAGACACGCAGATGAAGATTGTTTTGGAGGTAGAGCCTGTGAAGGAGGCTGGGGGTGACCGGGCTTCCACAGGCCACTCTGAGGACCACATTTGCAGCTAAACAGAGTCACTGTAAAGGAGTCATTTTTGAACCATGCATTAGTCCTCACAGAGCGCCCTGACACAGAGAGGTCCAAAAGTTCTCCATGGTGGCTGAAGTTATGCAATATTAATAATTCACATGACTCTTAACTTTATGTAGCTCTACATGGAACAGGCACGGCCCGTGGCACCAATGTGTTACATCAGCTGACGGCAACCGGATGCTAGAACTGTGAATGGTTTTTTTTAATAAAAACTATTTAATAATTAAAATTTCGAAAATTAAAATTAAAGTTTTATAGTTGGAATTTTATTTTGCCTTTTTGTATTGACTTTAAATACTTTAAAAATAATTTTTGAAGACAGATAAAAATAATTTTAAAATTTTGCATTAATTTTTCTTTGCATTTATGAAAATACATTCCACTTTTGCACACTGTGAATAAAAAATTATTTAAAAAAAATCCTGTGTGTCATGAGTACCTACAAGATCATAATAGGAATAGAACATTAAAACATAAATGTGAGAAAACACAAAAGCTAGAAAGAAATGAGAAATAGAACATCTCCATAGAGGTGGTCCACTTAAGTGTTTAAAACTCGTAATAATCAGGGGAGCACAAACAGGACATTACACATTCTTTTTTGTTTTTTTAAAAGATTTTAAGTAGTGTCTCTACCCAACGTGAGAATTTTTAAGTAATCTCTTCACCCAACATGGGGCTCGAACTCAAAACCCTGAGATCAAAAGTCACGTGCTCTACCAATTGAGCCAGCCAGGAGCCCCTTATATATTCTTTAATAAAGATTTAATTACCAATCAGAGCAATGAAAATGTAGATGAAAAACATTTTCAGCGGATCCATGTGAGGAGAAGGAAATCCCTGCAATTTCCCCCTTCATTAGTTAGAAATGTTAATTATTGACCAATGCAGTAAGACCACAGGTGGGCTTCTAACTGTAGGCTAGTTCCAGGCCCATGAACACTAAGGACTTGTCTGCTCACCCTTCAGAGGGCATTTGCAGAAATGCTGAGAAGTCCTGAAATTTTACCTTTATTACCAAGAAAGTTAATGAAGAAATTGCTGATAGATTACCTTAAATTCAGTATTTTAAATCTAATAATTTTTCTTAGAGTGAAATGGATTTTTTTCCCTCTTGTAGATGTAAACTAACCAAGTAGGGCTTGCTGAACTTGCCATGGGGTCTTAGAGGGGAAACCCACAGACAGAGGTAGTGGCAAAATACCACCAAAATACCAGAGGAATAGGGGCCAAAAACTGTTAGACGTTAAGGGCCTCGGACAATTCCAGAAGAACATAAATGAGTCTTGAGAGAAGTAACATAAGAGCCTTAAAACAAACCACCCAACCAACGAGCCCACCCTGAGGGCACGTTCTTCTGCTGGACATTAACAAGGAAGTAGAAGTTTTTCTTTCAAGTGATCCTCCTTTTAAAAGATGCTTGTGGAATATTCTGGCTTTTGTGATAATAACGTGCAATTCCTTCCCCCAGGGGGCTGCCCAAGATAGCTTCAGTCTCTGATTTAGATTCCGGTTTTTCATCATCTAAACTATTAGAGGTGACAAAGCAAACTTTTTTGAAATTTTTGTTCTTCTGGAAAATTGCCGTGAATTGCTGAGGCCCAGTACAAATTTCAGACCAAAAAATCAGTTGGAATGAGGCAAACATCTCTATAAACTTGGGGTCACCTGAGGGGAGAAGTGTATTAACCCAAAGACAGAACGAATGTCCACACTTAGCGATGACCCGTCTTGCAAGAACATGACCAGATGAACGAAGCCTAAATTTCCATGTAATGTTTAAAAAAAAAGAGGGGGGGGGCAACACGAAAAAACACAACTTTCTATATCTGGCAACTGTTTTTACACTGGTACATTTCAATCTGAGTAATTCCCAAGACTTGCCCACTGGGTAAGCACAGGGTTGTCTCAGTCTCAAAAATGCTCTTTAATATGAAATACACCTCAAATCAGCACAGTGGCAGTCAATAAGCATATCCTTAGCCTTTGTCTACTTGGAAAATCACTGGGGTTGATCAGATGGAGGACGAATGTGTGAAGGACCCGTACTTACCTCAATCTGCGACAGGGCTCTGTTACATGACCAGGCGCAAAATGAAGCAAGACTCAGAAGGCCAGCTGCTCAACCAGACGTAGCCCCTCCGGGTTCCTAGACCCTCCAAAGGGGCAAAACCTTCCAACTCTGGAATTTCTTTATTGTTAGTTTACATCTCCGAGAGGGAAAAAAAAAATCCATTTCTCTCTAGGAAAAATTATTAGATTTAAAGCCCTGAATCTAAGGTAATTTATCAGTAGTTTCCTCATTAACTCTCTTACTAATAAAGGTAAAATTTCATTAAAGCAACCCTCACCGAGCCTCCTATTTTGGGGTGGGAGAATTGTGATGAACACATTGACCTAAATTGCTTTTGGTTCCACGGAACTAGGAAAACAGCTGGTGCATGGCTTCTCAATTGCACATTAGGAGAGAGAATGGGTAATCTGTAATGAGCTCGTCACCTCTGAACTCAGGAGGACGAAGGGGAAGGTGCCCTGCCCGCTCTGCCTTCTGCTTCTCTGTCCTAAGCAGGTGGGTGTTTAGAAAGTTCCGGAGATTTGTCAGCTGGTCCTGCTACACTGGGGTGCTGGGAAGTTGCAAAGGAACATTGACTCTGGGGCCGGAATCAGTGTAACACTCAACTTTGAGTGTGCAAGGAAAAATCCCCCAAGGGATTCTGAAACAGGCAGATTCCAGGCCCCTTAATCTGACTGGTAGATCAGGGTCTCAGCTGACTTGGTGCTGGGTGTGGAGGGCAAAATGCCCCTGAAAGGTCTGTTCCACTCTCCCCAAAGTTGGTGTTCTGTCCAAAAGGCAAAGGAAGCAGAGAGCCTGAGATGGAAGAGGGGAGTCTAAAACAATAGTTTGGAATGGATATTAGAGGTCACCAATAAAGGTAAAAAGAAAGCTTTTTAAAAAAGATTTTATTTATTAGGAGACAGAGACAGAGAGAGCACACACAATGGGAGGGGCAGAGAGAGAGAGAGAGAGAGAAGCTCAAGCAGACTCCACGCTGAGCATGGAGCCCAACGTGGGGCTCGATCTCACAACCCTGAGATCATGACCTGAGCTGAAAGCAAGAGTCAAGCACTTAATCGACGGAGCCACCCAGGTGCCCCAGAAAGAGAACTCTTGAGAGCACTGGGTAGTGCACTGACAAAACTGAACGGCACTTAAGAAGAGAGGAAAGGAGTGCACCCAGAGAGGAGAGGTGGCCGCGGGTGGCGACCCGGCCGCGCCGTGGGGCAGTGGCCCACAGGGACTTACGAGTGTTTAAGGACGGGAGACATGAACACTGTTGTAGCTGGAAGGAGGGAGCCCATCGGGCCAGACAGGCTACGAACGAAATGGAGTGAAGGACCCAAGTTCCTTGGGGGACTCAACTGACTGACCTTCGCAGAATCTGATTTAAGAGGCAGTAACTTAATCAGGGCCTGGGAAACTTTTTCCTAAGGGCCGGACAGTAAATATTTTGTGGGCAAGAGGCAAAGCTGAGGGTGTTACGTATGGATGGATAGACCATTTCACATGGAAAAAATTCTTCTCGTTTGCAGGTTGTAACTATTATGTTTGGAGACCTCAGGTCAAATCCCATAAAATCAAATTACGACAAAAAGACCAGATGCTAATACCCAGGCTAGTGTCGACGGCCCAGTCTGTACCTGAATGCCAGAAGCCCTCCAAGAAAGTCCTGCTCAGTGGAGCAAGACACACAAGGCCCGTGCAGGACAGCTGTCCACACGGGGTCTGTGTGATTTACCCACGGAGGCCAACCCTTCAAGGGACTAGGTTTCAGACCCCTTTTGGTTCTCTGTCCATCAGTCCAGGGTCCTGCGTGGCAGGACGGAGTGGCCTACTTGGCTGTGGCTAGTTGAGAAAAGCAGAAAAATCAGTAAAATGTCAAATGATGTACAAAAGGGAAAAATTTCAGCAACCGCACAGGTAGGTTTTGTTTTATTTTCAATGACACATTGAAATACGCTTATATTTTTTTATGCTCTTAATTATTATAAATAGTATGCTTATATTTATTCAATGGCAATTATGCAAGTCCTATTATATCCTCATTATAAAAATTCCAGCAGTAGAGGTGACCCCAATGACCTCAAGGGCAGTGCTGCTTGACCCCTAGCACTGGCCCTAAAGGCCCTCAATGCAGTGATCGATGTGGCCATTACACTTCCTGAGTTTATGATAAAAATTTCTATATGCGCTTGGCTTTACAGAAATAGATCTGTACCGCTGCGCACAAATATTCGATTTTTTTTTTTTTTTAACGATACATTGGGTGAGGATTTCAACTCAGTATATGGACCTCATTCTTCTAAACTGCCACATGGGATGTAGAGTGTGTAGTTCCATCATTTACTTATTCTCTTAAGCATCTCTAACTTTCCGTTACTATCAACCCTGCAGCTCTAAAGTCCGTGACATTCCTTCTTGTCCGACCAAGTAGGGACCAAGACAGCGGGGCTTCTCATACCGCTGTCCGCAATCTGTCATCTCTATTTCTGTATATTGAATTAACCAAAGTTATTTAAAGTTACGGTTAGCTCTTTTGTATTCTACCTTTTTGCCATGTATTTACTTCTCACTGGGTATGGTGGGTGTGTTGCCTATAAAATTTTGTATTTTTTTTTTTTTTTTGGAATCTGTAGAAATGTCCTTTGTGGCAAATCCGACGGGGCCATTCATTTGCATTTGAAAAGAATGTTCTCCCTGCAGACCTCAAACCTGTTAATCACGCCATCCGCGCCCTCTGGATCCCTGCTTACCGTCTACCAGGTTTGCTGACTCCCGAGTCCATGCCGTGATGATGGCTTTGTCAATGTTTGTCCTCGTATTTCTATTTGTTTTGCTCTATATCGTTCCCAGTTATGTTGTTAGACATCAAGTTCACGACTACGGTGCCTTCCTGGTGAGATCTGCTGGTGGGCTTGCGGCTACCCTTTACGGCCACCTGCGCGTGCCTTTAGCGCTGTGCCGCGCCTCCTCCAGGCCGGTCCCACCTCTGCCCCGTCCTTCCAACTCTCCGGCGCTGCTGTTTTTGGGGTTTCTAACTGCGCGCTGCTGGGATTCACATTTTCCTTTGGCCCCATCCTGACATCTTTCATTTCTCATAGGCGAGTTTAACCCATTCACACCCATAAGCACCGCTATGCCGGCCTCCCTTATTTTGTTTCCTACTTACCACTAAGCTCTGACCAGTCAACTTTGCTCCGGGACGCGGTGGCTCTCGGTACAAACTGCAGTGCCCTCCGCCCGCCCACGCAGCTTCTTGTCCTGCTCGGTCCTTCTTCCTTCCTCACGGTAACTTCCAGGTCGCTCTGGAGGGGGGCACCTTCTGGCGTTGCTTTAGTGCCCTTTTCAGTACTTTGCTCCCCTTCTGGTTGCATCTCTCCCTCGCCCTGCCCATCCCGCTCCCAGTCCTTCTCCCAGGACACGCGGGCTCCCACCACCCCTGCTGGGTCGTCTCGCACCCCTCTTCCCAGCTAGCTTCTCCGTTTGAAGAGAACCTCATCGGCCAGGCTGCCCAAGTCTGCATCATCTGTCATGAGCCAGCCAGCATCTTATTTAAGCTCCCCACACCTCAGTCTCCTGGTCTGTCAAATGGGCTAACAGGAAAGCCTACCGCACGTGCCAAGAGTGTAGAGTAATGGCTGATGAGAGCCCAAGGGATGTTGGCACTCAGCATCACCCTTCTAAAGGATCTGAAGAAATACTTATGCGTGGGGTTGACCTTGGACTTTTCCTATTCAATCTCTGTGTGAGGACACACTAATGAGAACAGCAAGACGGCACCAGGGATGAGCACACGTTCCAGTAACTATCCAGTCTTTCTCAGCTCAGTGTGACACTTGAGACCCCCGGAGGCCGTGAATGCTTGACACGTGCCCTTGAGTGACAAAGGAAGAAATGGACTGACATTTAGATTTCCAAACTAATGTAGGAAATAACGGGGAACAGACAAGCTGAAGCCTCCGATGGCATGAGGCTAAGGCGTATCACCGAGTACCAGGCACAACAATACAAAGTTTCCAAAAGCAGTACCAGAAAGCGCGGGCATAAATGTCAGAAGATGGGACCTCTCTACTGGAGAGCAGCTTTAGCAAAAATAAATAAATAAATAAACAAAAGGGTCCTCCGGCAAACTTTTCTTTAGCTTCAGAAATTAAACTTGGCCTCCATCGGAAGACCCTTTCTCAGAAAACAAACGAAAGTGGCTTACATGAGACGCAAGATCGCAGCTTGGGAAACACAGGTGTTCTGTATTTCGCAGGAAGACGACCTTATTTTGTGACTTCATCCGTATGCTTAACAGTTTTGTTTCATCAGAGCAGCAAAACCCTCCAGTTAACAAGTGCTATATATTTTTTTATTCTCCACAGAATTCTGATTTTGTAATACTGAACAGCCTGCTTGATACATACCACGAAAACGAAACTTTCAATTTATGAAAGATCAGCGGAAGTACATCAGCAAGGTGATTGGCAGGTGATTAATATATATGAATAATGACAGCGATCAATGGCAATACTTTCAAAATGTTAACTCTTTATCAGTTAAACCTAAAATAATTCACCAAGAATACTGAAATTTAACGAGACTGAAATCCAAAATTTGTCGAATAGAAATTATGTTAAATTGAAGGCAGGGCACTATACTGGGAGCCAGTACATTTGGACTCTTGTCTTGTTTTGTCCCCGCTGGAGGACCGAGGGTGAATGTTCTGGGCTATGAATCCTTTCCGTTCAAAATGAGCGAGTTGGGGGCGCCTGGGTGGCTCAGTGGGTTAAAACTCTGCCTTCAGCTCAGGTCATGGTCTCAGGGTCCTGGGATCGAGCCCTGCATTGGGCTCTCTGCTCGGCGGAGAGCCTGCTTCCTCCTCTCTCTCTGTCTACCTCTCTGCCTACTTGTGATCTCTCTCTCTCTCTCTCTCTGTCAAATAAATAAATAAAATCTTAAAAAAAAAAAAATGAGCAAGTTGGCCGGATCGTTCTCTAAGGTCTTTCTAGGTTTAACTTTCCCTGACTCTGAAGCCTTTGACACTGAGTCACTTTCATGTTGTAACATAAGTAAAATCTCTAACAATACTGACCTGGCTGTTGGGGGGAGTCCAGCTTCCCCCACACAAATACAGCCCAAGCGGCTCCTTGGTGTTTGGGTCACCGAGAACCACGGAGGCCCAACCCTCAAATTAACAAAGAAAAGCGACAGCCCTCAAGAGGTGAACATGTTCATCCTCCATGAGACACTAACTCGGGACAGACAGTTTACAGACCCCAAAGTCATGGTTATTAAGAAAAGATGTAAGGGAGGGGGGGTGCTGGGGTGGCTCAGCTGGTTAAGCATCCAACTCTTTTTTAAAGATTTATTTATTTGGGAGAGAGAGAAAGAGAGAGAAACGGGGAGGGGCAGAGGGAGAGAATCTCCAGCAGACCCTCCACGGAGAGCTGAGGCTGCCGCCAGCCTGGTCTCATGACCCTGAGACCATGACCCAAGTCAAGATCAAAAGTCAGACACCCAACCAACTGAGACACCCAGGCACCCCAAGGGTCCAACTCTTGATCTCAGCTCAGGTCTTGATATGAGTTCAAGCCCTGCGTAAGGGAAGAGCTATGGGGAAACCCCACAACATCCTCTTTGGGAGAAGGTAAAATAACACAATGATTCTTTAATAAAAGAAGGTAGATACATTAATATAATACCCAATTAATTTTCAACTGGATTTTGTGAACATGCACAATATATACACACCATTAGAATTTTATCAGGACAAGATACAAATTCAAGGTCTGGATCCACTCAGGAGTTTCTCCAACACTGCTAACTTGAACACGAGGTATATTGTAGTTTCTCACGTTTAGGACTGCACAGGAGCCCGTCGGGACTTTTTTCTACTAATGTTGGCTTCTATAGCATTATTTGTAAAGTTCACCCTTTTTAATATAATCATAGAAATTAAAGACGTCCAGTCCTGTTTTAGGGCATTTCATCTACTCCCCTACTTTCCTTATCAGACCATACTGTCTTTTTGTTTGGAAAGATTGAATAAATTAGTTTCTATCCTCTCCCTATTTGAAAGTCAAGTAGACTTTATCTCTTTTGATCCAAGGTCTAAATTTGTCTTTATTTCTTCCTGATATTTTAAAGTAATCCTCTCTCTATTGTATTTACCAATTCTGAATATTTAAGTGTGTTTTGCATTATAGAAATTAAGCCAATTCAAGAAACATGATTGTGCCAAGCAAAATTACTCTAAAAATGTCGTTTTCTTAATAAACACAATACTCTCATTTATGTACTAAAATGCTTCCCATTGAACAGTAGTGATTGTGAGCCTTGAAACATTTTTCAACATCTCTAACCCATGTCACCTTTTCAGAAAACACAAACCTCTAACCACTCTAATGTCTACCTCCTGGAGGGGACTTAGCATATGCACCCTGGGTGGGAGGGGGACGGGGTCCTCTTCTCCTGATTGAGAATCCCCGATACTGAAGAAACGGTATAGCCAGTATTTTGTTGAACTTTGCCTTTCTATAATCTGTACTGTGAAACAATAGATTTTTGCCTTCCCAGATATAAAATTATTATATTATTTTTTACATCACCAAATATGTTTTATCAAACCCTATAGGCCCCTTCTCTCATTCTTTGTAAGATTCTGATATACTTCTTTATAGGAACAAGGTTTCTCCCTCTTGAGTATCACTGAACCAGAACACAATTTCTGCATTACTATTCATGATCAGGCCCAATAATTAAGTTTGAGGAAACACTATTCAATTCAAATATAGAAAGAAATGACATTGAAAAATAATGCACAATAAGAATGAATATTATAATACTGAATATATTTTGATTACAATACCAATACCAAACTATTTTAACTTTATGGTTGAAAACTAATAGACTTGTTTGGAATTTTTTTTTTTTTTAAAACTGGGCTCCATGCCCAACACGGGGCTTGAACTCACAACCCTGAGATCATGAGTCACGTGCTACTCTACCAACTGAGCTAGCCAGGTACCCCAAGAGACTTGTTTTTAAAATGATCTGCTGAAATCATCATGAAATGCATCCTTTATGCAGGTCAATTACAGTAACAAATTATATTGCTTTACTCTCTTAAAATAACGTCTGCAGTCATATGATCTATAGAACCATACACTTATTTTCCACCTGCTTCCAGACATTCAGAACTAGAACTTTCAGATTTTTCTTTTTTTAACTTTAACTTTTTTTTTAGATTTTTCTAAATACATTTTCAGTTGCTACCTACTTTAGAAACTTAGAATTGATCTATAGAATTGTCAACTGTGACAAAATCTTCTCTGATTCTAAAAAATAAAAATTTAACAGGAATATAAAATAGCCATGTCTGTAAGTAATACTTCAAATGTATTTTTCCAAATGCTGACAAAGTGAAACGTCTGCCTGCCCTGAAGCTGGGATGATTAATATGTACACAACTCTAAAAATAGTTCTGGAAAAATACGGATGCCTTTCTTCCCAAATTTGAAAAATGATTTCCTGTGCCTCTGTGATGCAGCCCGGAACAAGAGATCAAACAGCAAAGGTCTACCCCAAGCATCATGACTAAGGACCTAAACAGAATGCTTCGATGCTGTGGAGGTTTACTTCCCCAACAAGGCACAATAGTTTAGAATGTTCTACCAGCGAACGGGGGAGAGGACCCACTCCCTCGGATGTCAGTATTCTGCGCCGATGTGCTTTGCGATGGTGTTCAGCTGGATATTTGAAGCTCCTTCATATATTGTGCCTTAAACAAAATGGAGTGAAAGGAACAATTAGTGCTCCCATGGCCACACGTCTGTACAAGAAATCACTCTCACATCTCCCCTTTGTGATTGCTATAGAATTGTCCCCAATTGGGGTACCTGGGTGGCTCAATTAAACTTTTGGCTTTTGGCTCAGGTCCTGATCCCAGGGTCCTGGGATCGAGTCCCGTGTCAGGCTCCCTGCTCAGCAGGGAGCCTGCTTCTCCCTCTGCCCTTCCCCGGCTCATTCTCTCTCTCTCTCTCTCAAAAATGAAATAAATAAATCTTTTAAAAAGAACACCCCAACTGTCCCCAGTGACACTCCATACCCTTGAATATGGTACTGTATGACAAAGTCATTCTGCCTACGAGATGTTAATATTCATTTGGAAACTGGATTCTGATTCCAGAATCAGTAGGAAACACCAAAGTTGTTCCTCAGCTATCTGTACGTAAGCCTGGACTGTCCCTCAGGAACAGGAAGCTTTGAAAGCCCCTCATTTTGAGCTCCCCACCTGGTAGTGGAGCATCAGAACACTCAGGCTTGATCAGGCATGAAGCTTCTGGAATTGGAACTTTGCTTCAAAGATCGGCATTCAACGCATCAAATGTATTAATGTGTTTAGGAAAAGAAAAATTACAACAGCTGATTTTGTTGCACTTTTACTAAAAGGCCTGTGGACTCATTTAAAAAGGCAACTTGAGGTTTTAAAATATATAAACATCCATCTTTTTCTTGAAGGAAGGATGCGGGGGAAGGAAAACCAACCACAGAGAAGAAGACAGCCAGTAAACACGACATGGAAGAGATTCCACTGCCTTTGCTCAAAGATTTCAGTAGCAGAAAATCAAACACAGACAGCAGCCCCGACAGCCACAGAGGCGAATAAAAGAAAACAAAATGAAACGTAAAAAATCTATTTACCGACTTTCGCATCTCGGAAGTATTTTTCCACAGGGTAATCTTTGGTGTAGCCGACTCCTCCCATCCACTCGATACACTTACTGGTTGTGAGGCCCGCCACCTGCCAAAACCAAGCGGCAGAGGACCTGCTGAAACCACAAAACTGATGCACCATAAACACTCCTGCAGAATATTCTAGTGACGCGGGTTCACGGCTACCGGCAAGTGGAAGGACTGAAGTGACCTTGTAAGACAGCATCGTCTCTTCAGTCTCCTTCCCTATACGACTAATGCAAACTGCCCTATTAATTCACAAAATTCCCATTTTCTTAGGAAAATTAGGGTATTGATCAGACCCAATCACATGCTGCCAACAGGCATTGTTTATTCAGCAAATATTTATCAAGGGCCTTCTTTCGATCACACACTCTGCCAGCCGCTGGGTAAACCCCAGTGTGGCGGGGGGGTGGCCGGTCACTGTCCTTTTTGGCTCACACGTCCAACTAACAATTACAGAAACAAGTAAACTCTACGGGGTCATAGAAGAGCCGGTTAGGAAAGCTGCTGTTGATTTAGGGGTGGGGGGAACGTGTGAGGAAATGACAGCTTTGTTGAGCCCCAAAGGACAAGTTAGGGGACATTTCAAGTTGAGGAACATGTGGGAAGGCTTCAAGAGGAAAATGGGTTTATCAACCTCAGGGACCTGAGGGGGCCCGTGCACGGGGGTCAGGGCAAACTGTGAAGACATTGGAGAGGCAGGCAGGCGGGCCTCACGATGGCAGGCCGACTGAAGACTGTAACGGACCCCAAAGGCATCTGCATGCTGATCCCCAGAAACTGTAATGTTTGCACCTTACGTGGCCATGGGGGCCCACAGTTGTGCTAAGTTGAGGGCTTTGAGATGGGAGATGGTCCCGGATAGCCTGGGTGTGCTCAACGGCATCACAAGGGTCCTCTTAAGGGAAAGAGAGAGGCAGGAGAGCCAGAGCCAGATTTGAACGCGCTACCTCGAGGGCCTTGAAGGTGGAGGCCGGGGCTGTTGAGGGGGAGAAGGCGAGCATCCTCTAGAAGCGCGAAGAGCGAGGAAACAGATTCTCCCCAGAGCCTCCGAGAGGCAGCTCTGCTGACACTTTGATTCTATCCCAGTGATAACTCAGACTTCGGAACTCCAGAGCCACGAGATGAATACAACTGTATTGCTTTAGGCCACTAAATTTTTGGTTAATTTGTTAAAAGCCTCAGGAATTGAATACAAATATTGTCCCACTTGCTGTGAGAAGCCACGACAGTTAAGCGGGGGCGACCTGGGCTCCTGGACATTCTGAAGAGGGAAGACTGGGCTGGAGGGAGAAGCAAGAGGCCCCGTGGAACAGCCGGAAGGTGAGCGGGGTCCTCCGGTCGAGAAACGCCGTGGCTCGGACAACAGGGGGCAGCGGACAAGCGGAGAAACCTGTGAGTGCGAGAAATGCCCAGGCCGGATCCTCCAGCGGATGATGGGATTCCAGGCCGGGATGAGGGGGACGAGGGTGTCAAGACGGCTCAGGCCTCTGACCGGTACAACGGGGCGGGCAGGCCCAGTGGAAACCGGACCTATTAGTCTGGAACTCAGATGGGAGGCAGAGGTGGGAGCTGAAACTAGGGGGCTGAGCGGTTAAGGAACTACTCCAAGCTACGGAGTGACGAAGACAAGCGACAGAGGCTGGGACGTAGCACTCGGTGACCTGGCAAGATCTCCAGCCAGCGTCTACCGGGTTAAACGGAGAAGGCGTGAGGCATCAACAGAAAGCATTCCCTCAAAACGTGAACAGTCTCTTCCTGGGGTTTTTACTTCGGGTGATCTCCCCTGGTATTCACTTTGCCCGAACCAGAGGCACCAGGGGAGGGAGACCACATTCAGATGGAGCTGACGGAGTGATGCGTGTTCTACCCCAACTGCGTGACTCGGTTTCCACTGAAGAGCCCGTGATAACACCGAGACCTCATAGAATTAAAGCACTTTTCCATGAAAGGCTTGCGATTTTGCTTTTCTGTTGTAGGAACCGCAAAGTCTATGCTATTTTACTTGAAAAACAAATGCTCAATCAATACTAAGTGGAAAGGTTCATACATACATAATGGGGGGGTGGAGGAGAAGAAGGCTGAATTACGGATTTCGGTTGTTTGTTGTTTTACCTCTGATGCATAGTATTTCGCCATCGATGCTTCTTTTATGAACGGCTTTCCAGCTTCTAAAAGCCTGGCAGTGTTGTACGTCAGCAATCTCGCAGCTTCCAGCTGAGTGGCAACGTGAGCCACTTGGTGTTGGAGCCCCTGGAAATTCGGGCCCGTTAGAGAATTATGATGTCTGAAAAAATAGCTTATCCTCAAAGTCTTGCCCGGATGTGGAACACTGACAGGATGAAAATATACCCCCGAAATGGAATTTGCTTTCATTTCATAGAAATACTTAAAAATCTGCAATCTACAAGGAAACGGATTTAGAAAAACATTCAAAGTTCATGTAATTCTGTAAAACTGTCAAGATTTAAAAAATAATCACAGAATTAGGTTTAACAATTTGTTATATTTAATAATTAATTTAAACCCGTTTTAGGATCAAAATGAAGCTTCACAGTTTTCTTTTAATCACCCACACCTGGCATCTGAGAAGGGTCACGATTACCCCTGTCGGTTCACCTGGCGCCGTATCCTTCCCTCACCAACTCCACAGACTCAGAAACATTGTTTTCTCTGTACAAAGGAGATCTAAAGCTTGCCACAAACTGTCTTCATATTCTGTCCCTTTCCTTGCGATCTCTGTGGCAGCTGGCTCTGAGAAAGTACTCTAGCATAATTAAATGAAAATAGGACCAGAAGCCAAGACGAAACACCTATGGTTTGACACCTGATGTCCTTGGGAACTCAATGTTCCAGGGGCTTCTGCTTCCCGTGGCTAAGATGCAAGGACAGCACGGGCTATGGGGGTTCCTGGCCAGGCCGGCCGCGCTCCGTCTTTCCAGGCCTTGAACTGACCGCGTACGCTCACACTGTGCCCAGAACCTGTACGCGCAGGCAATCTGTGCGTGCCTGTGTAAGGCCAAGTCCTTATCGCAGCACCTGAAGACAACGCAGCACAACAGAGCCAGAAATGTAGTAAGAAATCGGACTTGGAGCCTAGAGCTGCCTGCGGGGAGGTTTCACGAACACGAGAAACAGCTACTCTGGATTTTTAGGTAAAGTGCTTGAGTAAGCGCAGTAAGCTGCGGCTCCGGGCCTTCCCTCACCTGGCTAGGCTTCCACATGGACTGGAAGATGCCATGGCCCCCTACAGCCCCCATAACTGGGGAGCTCCGAGAAGCCACATCGTTAGACCAGGCCAGCTTCTTTCAACGCACTTGGCTGAGAACTTCTCATCTGACTCACTGCAGCAAACCGTACCTTCTGCTTTCAAGAAGTGTCCAAGTGTAGTCTTCGGAGGATTATTGTGTGGTTCCCGCAGAGGGCTCCTAATAAGTTTTCCCATTTACTGAGCACTCGTCCCACTCAGGCAACGTGCTACATACACCACACACCTCTCTGAGGCCAAGTCACCCTAGCATTACCTTTAGTTTAGAAATGGGGCAGTTGGGGCCGAGAGGGTGAGGTAACTTGCCCACGGCCTACAACTGGTAAGAGAGAGCTGGGATTTGAGCCCTGGGTGCCCGACTGCAGACCCCATGCCCTAGAACTTGGGAAGCAGTGCGGAGTCAACTGTAAAGTGCTCACTAGAAAGTCTGGAGTCATACCACAGGTGGGCCTCAAGGACCACTGTCCTACCCCTGGAGAAGGTCAAGGTGTTCACAGGTATGCGCCCTGAGACCTGTTCCTTCCTCCTCCCCACCTCTTCCATTAAGATCGCCCCGAGGGGACGCCCTCCATGGCTTTATGGCACAGCTCTTCATTAACAGAAACCTCGAGAGGACGGCTTGAACGGAGAGGCTAATAATGACATACCTGAAAATCAAATATCCTTTTGCCAAACTGCATCCTTTCTTTCATGTAGGGAATAGTGTAGTCAAAGCACCCTTGGGCCAGTCCCAGCATCTGTTCAAAAAAAAAGAGCAGGGTTTCTTATTTTGTTATTAAGTTTATGCTTTTAATTATTCAGGGGATACATTCCTTTTATAGGCAAATTGAGTCATTGTGGGCAGGGGAAGAACTGGAGGCACCAAGTGGTACCTTCACCCACTGCATTTGTAGAACTTAACTTCCAGGCTGGGAGAAGATGCGAGAAATCATTCGAGTGGTTTCATATAAATGTGGGTCTATTTAATTCTAGCAGAGGTGAGTCTCAGGCTCCTACCACGAGGTTACTTCGAAGGGAGCTCTTCATTTAAACTCTGCTTCTCCAGGCATAAAGCAAGCCCTGGAAATGCTGCTCTCAACTGGCCTTGAAGACTACAGAGTAGCTCCCTCTAGTCTTTCTAGAAGGCCAGTGTGGAAGGTCACTTCCTAACCTTCTATCTTCCTGTCCGTGTTGCATACGATAAGGATTAATAAACGCTTCAGGGAAAGGGCACTAGAACATAAAAGAACAGGGTTTCCCAACCCCAGCTACACATTAGGTCCATCTGTGGGAACCTGATTAAAAAAAGCGACGTGAGGTGTCTAAGGACTGAAGGCTTGGAGTGGAGGGCCTGAGTGGCCGAGGTGTCAGGGTTTTCAGACCTGAACGGTTTCCTGCAGGGTTACACTGAGAGCACCCGGTAAAGACGGGGACTTATGCATGGGAACTTATGCACGGGAACCAGTCAGGCCTGCTGGCAAGCTCAGCTCAACGGTCTCATTGCTAACCGACCTACTGACCCATTCAAGCTCAGAAATGGTTGCTCCCTTCCAAAACTAGGTGGCCATGAAGTCACTGTCCCGCAAGATGTCAACTATATGGGTTTTAGAAAAAGAATTAAAAAACAAACAAAAAAAACAGTGAAAGTTTTGGGGGAAACGCCCACAAACTTATCAATATTTTATTAGTGTTCATTACATTTTCCTTCAACCTTTTGTTTTGAATTTCCTGGAGAACAGAATATTGAACTAAAACTGATTAAAGGACACCATCCCCCGCAAAACCCAAACTTCGGTGAGGCACCAACCCACTGCACTTGGGGCTGAGATAAGATGAGGTCACCAAACTCAGGACTAACGTTTATGGCATGCAGATAATATCCTAAAAATGACCTGTTGTCAGTCACAATAGGCTTCTCCATCTCTGTAAGACGTTTTCACTATCAATAACGAAAAACTAAATGGTCTTTGGCTGCAGTTTTGAGGACAGATACCTTCAGTTTGATATAACTTGTGACTCTTTCTCTAAAAGGGATCCATGGTGTTAACCAAGAAATGGTAACTACCTGACCTTAACTTTTAATTAGGTTATATGATAACTTGGAGTAATCAGATGAAAGCCCAGGCTGTGTATTTTACTACTAGAAGATCTATATTATTTTATATCTGAGAACAAGGAGATCTAGTCCTACAGTTTTTAATGTCGTATCTGATGAAACTGAATCACAGGAAAACATTAAAAAGAACAAATAAGCCATTTCTCTCATTATCTAGCTTTGTGAGAAACATGGGTTAAGTTTTGATCTAAGGATGTTTTGTTAGCAAATTAACAGCAGCAGAAAAAACATCTAGAGGGATACTACAACATCTAACTATACCAATGGCTTTAAAATCTAAATGCTGTTAGTTTTTGAATTTGGGATATTTGTTGATTAAAAATAAACAAATATATTCTACAAAATGACATTTAAAAAAAAAAAGATTTTATTTTTAAGTAACCTCTACATTCAATGTGGGGCTTGAACTTGTAACTCCAAGATCAAGAATCATGTGCTCCGCCGACTGAGCCAGCCAGGCACCCCCAAAATGACATTTATAATAAAACCAGATGCTATTAATTGTGTTAATCAAGAAAGCAACCGATCTCACTTCATAGAACAATGTAATGTGCATTATAAAGGGCAAATTTGGTTAAAAAAATGGAATAGTTCTCATTATATATATCTGTCTAATTATGGCTATTTTATTTCAAGCACCACAAACACAAGATTGCCTGATTTTCACAGGCAAAACGCTAAGCAGCAAATCTTTCATTCTTTACGGATTACAGACCCTCACTACACAGAATATCAGGTATTCTTAATTAAAAAAATTTTCTTCTAGAATGAACTTCAAAAACTGAAAAGGCGATTTTTTCCCAAAGACACATTTAATTTACAATATATTTGGGAAGTTATCGATCCAGGTACTGGATAATACTTAACATTCTCAAAGCAGAAAAAGCGTCACCACTGAGCCATTGTTTGGTTCTCAGGACATTACATAATTGACCCAAGCGGGATATGAAAGAAACCAGTCAGAAGCCATTTCTTCCCCACACGGAAGGGAAGGGCGCCATCTTGTGTTCACGAGCTTCCAACACTCACCCGTTTTGCTTACCCTCCCTCCCTCTCTTCCTTCCTTCGCACTTTTTCTTTCTACCTTTTAATTGACCCACACTGTGGAAGAGTCAAGCAGTTTGGCTAAAATGTGACTAACCTGTGCAGCAATTCCTATTCTGCCTTCATTAAGACTCCCTATGGCATACTTATAGCCCTGTCCAATTTGTCCCAGGATATTGGCTTCTGGAACCTGAAAGGAAAAATGTGCAGTTATTTCTACATTTAATTTTACATAATTCGTTTTGATTACACAGGTTTATATACACAACATCCCCAATTTGTGTGACAGGCCTCTAGCCCAGGACTTCGTGAGCTCCAAGGCTACCCGTAGTCTCTGTCTCCTCCTCGGCTTCCCACAAAGCTCTGGGAGAGGACAGGACTCACGTCAGTGCTGTTTGCTATCGCTTCTGCTAGTGCCCAGCACAGGCACGTGTTGAACAAATGAATGGATCTAGAAAAAGGGACTCTCGTACAATCCATCAATAACATGAATAATCACTTTCCCCAGTTCCTAACTGTATGCTATGGCGAGACAGGACATACTGGGAATTACACAAAACATGTAAGTACTTGGCTAAATCAAGGGTATCCAACCCTTCTTCTGCTGCCACTATCATCCCTGTAAAAATCACCTGAGGTGAGCGCGCACGCACACCGACACACACGCACGAGCATATGAGGGAGGGGCGGAAGGAGAGAAGAAACAGATTAAAATGTTTACTCGTAATTAAAAATAATGTAGACTGGGAACAATAAAACAATCCATTTAGCTTTATAACCTCAAGAGAGGGAGTGGGCAGAACAGAGAAAGAAAGGGCAGGCAGGAAGGAAGCCAGTCCGGGGCAATTAGTGAGGCTGGACCATCCGTCTGCAAAGCCAGCCCGTGCGTGCGCACGCTCCCTCATGAACCAAAGGATCAAGTTGTAATACGAGTGATAAGAAGCCTGTCACAACCTGTTCCACCCATGCCAAGTTCTAAAGCATAACATTCTAGCAGTCTTCTCTTTCTCACTTAAAAAAAAAAAAAAATTCAATGTAATTAACATATACTGAATTATTAGTTTCAGAGATGGAGGTCAGTGATTCATCAGTTGCATGTAACACCCACGCTCATTCCATCACTTCATGCCCTCCTTCGTGCCCATCCCCCAGTCACCCCATTCCCCTACCCCTCGCCCCTCCAGCAGCCCCATTTGTTCCCTAGAGTTAAGAGTCTCTGATGTTTTTTTTTGTTTGTTTAAGATTTTATTTATTTGAAAGAGAGAGAGAGACAGCGAGAGAGGGAACACAAGCAGGGGGAGTGGAAGAGGGAGAAGCAGGCTTCCCGCTGAGCAGGGAGCCCGATGCTGCAGGGCTGGAACCTAGGACCCTGAGATCATGACCTGAGCCAAACGCAGACGCTCAACGACTGAGCCACCCAAGTGCCCCAGGAGTCTCTGATGGTTTGTCTCCCTCTGATTTCATCTTATTTCTCTCCCTCACTTTTAACAGATTCCACTCTAAACTGTGGGGCGCTGCCTCATGGGTTCTCAGGCTCATTGAGCAACATCCCCACCTTGTGGCCTGTGGTAGACCCACACCACACGTCTGTCTTTGAAGTCAGTATCAAGTTTATAAAGTATAAATGGTTCACAGGCATATAAATTAAAAAGTATAAACGGGATTAATCCTTAGCATTGGCTCTGTGGCCAGCTGCTAGGCAGAGAAGTTCCCCTCTTTGCCTAAACTCTTGTGAAAAGTACATTTAGTCAAGAGCTCACCTAAGAACGTCCTACACGTGCTCAATAAGGTGACCTTTTCTCACACATCTACAGTTCCATGCGTCGCTTATTTCATGCCAGGCTTTTGCTGGAAATTCTAAGATACCCACCTTGACGTTTTCAAATGTTAATTGGCACGTGGAAGAAGCTCTAATCCCCATTTTGTTTTCTGCTTTCCCTATGTGAAGGCCTTCAGTGTCCCGATCTACTAAGAAGCAGGTAATTCCTTTATATCCCTAAAAAGAAGATTCAAAATGCTGATTAAAAAAAATGCTATTGCCACACTTGAACTCGTAAGATCCCTTGTTTCCAAGAGTTGAAAGTTGACAGAAAACTAAAACTGAACTTTGGCATTAATATTAATGGACTCAGAGCTGCAACACGTGCATTAGGAAACTTGGAAAACACTAGATTTGCAATTAAGAAGTCTATAATTTCTTTTACTTTTCCAGAAAGCATTATGGCTATTAAAATTATTAAGATACACTAAAGTATCATGTGACCATGAGCATTCCATGTTCTAAACTTCATTTGTTAAGTATGTTCAAGTTTCAAAATATAATTCAATTAAATGTTATGTCAGAGAAAGGACAATCAAATGTACTTACCTTTTTGTCATATACCTATTTTCCAACTAAACCAAATATTCTTAAAATGAATGTAGTAAGTAGGTACTTAAATTCATCCTCAAATAGAAAATGTGAAATCCTACAAAACGAAAGGTTAGCTTCTGATATAACATATTTGGTGGCAATGAATAAACAGACTTCTGTGTAGTTACTAATCACATCAACTGTATATATTCGGGGAGAACAGTAAATGAGAGGCTGAAAAGATGTCAGTTATCTAACTTTTCAGTACTGAGGAGAATGAGGACTTTAAGACAAAGCTGTAAAAAGGAAATGCAGGCAGGAAAGAGCCACGAGAGAAGAGGCTGGGGTGGGGGAGAACTCCTGCTTTCCAACTTACAAGGTCAGGGTTGACGTTGGCCATCACCAGGAAGATCCCTGCGTATTCAGAATTGCTGATCCACATCTTTGATCCGTTGATGACATAATAGTTTCCCTTTTTATCAGCTCTGGTTTTCAAAGCAAATAAATCACTACCAGCTCCAGCCTCTGAAAGACAGATACTTCCAACCTACATATGCAAGCAGAAAAAATTCTAAGTTATTAACTGTGTCTGTACTGTGCATAACAAATACTTTAGTAAAATAAACAAGTGTCATTTAAAACTTTAGCCACTTTTAAAAGCCTGTACTTATCAGAATCATAATTATATTTCCAAAGTGTTACTTTCTAGTATATACCCTACTACTTGTCTAAGATTTAAAGATATAAGTGCACAGATTCAATGTGAAATTTAATTAAATTCATTCTAGTAATTGCAGTTTTCTAGACATCTCACTGTAAATGAAACCACCAACCAAAGTATGAAGGAAATAGAACTGGGGCCAAAAGAAAAAAAAAAAAGTTTTTTTGTCTGCTGATTATTCTCTGAATTTCCAAACAGAAATAAGAGGCAGAGTACACTGAACGGTACCGAGCTGTCAACATTGTAGCTGGAGGTGTCCCAAGTTTAACAGAGATCAGATTCATTTAAACAACTCCTGTGGACTCACTTGTTCTGTCGCAAGCTTGGTCAAATAGGTAGCCTTTTGTTCTTCTGTTCCATATTTTCTAATCAGATTGTTAATTACTGTGTTCTGGATGTCACATACCAAGGCCACAGATGCATCAACTTTGGCTAATTCCTCTATCGCTAGGATAGAGGAAAAAAAGGAAGCTCCTGTTCCTCCATATTTTGTTTCAATTTCAATACCCATCAACTGAAAGGAAAAACAAGGAAACAGATTAAGAAAGCTATTTTCTTTATTTTTATTTATGATTTTATTTATTTATTTGACAGAGAGAGAGAGAGCACTAACAGGGATAGCAGCAGAGGGAGAGGAAGCAGCGGACTCCCCACTGAGCAGGAGGCCAGATGTGGGACTTGATTTCAGGACCCTGGGATCATGACCTGAGCCAAAGGCAGACACTTTACCCACTGAGCCACCCAGATGCTCCAAGACAGCTAATTTTCATATGGGAAAATTTCTCGCAAGAACAAGTTCAAAATTAAATTTTAACTACATAAATTCCTAATTTTAAAACTCTGTATGTAGGGGCGCCTGGGTGGCTCAGTGGGTTAAGCCTCTGCCTTCATCTCAGGTCATGATCCCAGGGTCCTGGGATCGAGCCCCGCATCGGGTTCTCTGCTCAGGAGGGAGCCTGTTTCCCCCTCTCTCTGCCTGCCTCTCTGCCTACTTGTGATTTCTGTCAAATCAATCAAAAAAACTTTTAAAAAAAAGTCTATTTGTACATTTTATTTTAATTTGGTATGGCTTTTGTACTATCTTGTAAGTAACAAAAACTAGAGTAGAAGCCGTACCTCTCTGAAAAGGAAGTGGTTATAAGCTAGAATTGCCATTTGTTTCCTTGTGGTATCTGAAACACAAGAATCTGTAAAATGCTTTGAAGGATGATGGAGGGGAAGAAGGAGAAAGTGTCTCGGGCAGCAAGGACCTGGAGGCAGGCAGTGCGGCACAATCCCTTCTAGACAGGCTCCTTGCCTTGACTCCTTCAGCCAAGCTGGTAACTGAGGGATCGCTCCTTCTGGGACATTCTAGGTGGTTAGCAGACATCTGGTGGTGTTTCCCCAAACCCCAACAGACAAGGTGGAAGGGGCCTGGTGAACAGGACCAGATGCCGGCCAAGCTTTCCAAGGACCGTCTATATTCAGCAGCTACTCCTAAGTCTGGACCGTGAAACTCCCGCAGTTCTGTTTTTCTCAGAAAGTCCCCATTTCAGAAGGAGCATGTGTGTACGTGTAATTCATGCCCCAAAGCTGTGCACAGATAAAAGGATAATGCAGCTTTCTATTCTGCCCAGCCGCTTCTGGAATCACAGCGAGCTACTGTCTGGGTCCCAGCGGTCAGGGTCAGCAGAGGGGAAGGCCGGGGTGAGATCCAGGAATGATGTTCTACGAGGAAGCACCGAAGGAAGAGGGCACGGCGGCAGTCCAAAGCTGCCATCATCAGGATGGCGAAGAGCTGTCGCCACACTGCTTCTCCCAAAAAGTCACCGGTTTTCCCTCCGTGGGAAAGACCGTGTTTGTCGGCGACTGCTACAGCAGGGGACCGCACAGGAACAGGAGGAGGCTCAGAAGAGCTGGTGTAGGAGGTGCCACCAAGTGGACTCTGCAGCTGGCATGACCCCTAAGCCAGGGCAGCTGGTGGGCTTCAGAGCACCCCGCCCGCAGGAAGCCCCCCCACCAGCAGAGTGAGGTTCAGCGCGCAGAACCCTAAGCCTTCTCAGAGCGGCCCAAGGGCTCTACCAACGCTGAAGATGAAGCCAGCCCGAGAAACGGGACCCCCAGATGCCACCGACCCCAGGGCTCCATTCAAGACGCCACATTCCCAAGCGTTTCATTGCCTAAGAAAAGGTAGAAAAATCACAACTAGGCAGGATAAAACAAAGCCGGTCTCTTCAAAACAGGACGAAGCAAAAACTATTCCCATTGGGTGAAAAAGGCGGTATTTTTGCAGCAGGATGACAGACAAAATTTTAGCCCATGGCTCCAAAGAGGAACTACCCGTCCTGGGATATCCCATATTCACAGTGAAAGGGAAACGTCACTCGACATCACTCGCTACGGAGACGGAGAGATGATGAGTGAGGGCAGTGATTCTGAAAACGTTCCCCTTCAGCCGCCATGCGGATAACCTACCGCTGGGGCGCTCTACTGTCACCCGTGGCGTCTACTGGGCTTCTAGTCAAGGGCTCTGGGACTTAGGCCGCTGGAAGCCGGGGTCCTTGGTTGGTGCGGAATTCAGAGGTCGCCTCCGCTTCTAGGATTGTGGTGTGCAGAGGGACGTGGGTGGGATACAGGGTCTACTGTGAAGTCTCACTAAAATCCTCTTCTTAATCCTGGTGGTTGTTGAGGGAGGCAACCCCATGTTGGGGGGCAGTCCTGTACACTGAGCAGGACCCCGACCTCTACCCCCCCAGGTGCCAGCATCACTCCCAGTTGTGAACACCAAAAATGTCTCCAGAGACTGCCAGATGTCTCTTGGGGGACAAAAACAGCCTCCGGTTGGGGACCATAGGTGTAAAGAAATCACTCTCTTGCTTCCAAGCCCTTTTCTTAAAAAGCACAGTATTTCTAACTCAAAACGCTAAGTCAATTTAAAAGAAACTTTGAGCCAGGATTTCAAACTAAAAGAGAACACAGAGGGGCACCCGGGTGGCTCAGTCGGTGGAGCGTCTGCCTTCCAGGATCTCGGGGTCCTGGGATCGAGCCCCGCGTCGGGCTTCCTGCTCAGTGAAGAGCCTGCTTCTCCTTCTCCCTCTGCCCCTCCCCGCTGCTCATGTTCTGTCTCTCAAAAATAAAAAATGAAAATCTTTAAAAGAGAACACAGATAATTTTGACTAGGAAAAGAAGAGTTCATTAAGTCGTCCTGACAGTTCCTGCATTTAGTCACATGCATACATTTGAATGCTGGACAGTACTTATAGGAAAGTTTGAAATGGGAAGAATTATAAAGTATATACCCCTTGTTGAAACAGTCCTTGTATTATCGATATGTCCATTTTTGAATTCTCATCCATGGTTGAAACCAGAGGAGCAACCTGTTCCTGGGCAAATTTTTTAACTGTAGGGGGAAAAAATACTGTTAAGTCTTTACTCTTTTAATAGGATAGGTTTTACTTTTTTTCAAAAAAAAAAAAAATTTTTTTTTTAAATTAATGTGAAAAAAATTCCATTTACAAACTGAGGTGAACACACCCCCTAGGCCCGTCATGGGATTTCACACCAGACCCAGCTGGTGACCAGAGGGATCCGAGGGCACACTGGGCCGGGTACTCACCAGCATCCTTTATCATCATCTCCTCATCTGTAAACATCTGCAGTGGAGCACAGAACAGCCCAGGGTTTATTGTACTGAGGAGAGCTTCTGACTGGGAAGACTTTAGGACATGGGGTGGATTTTTCCAAGAAGACAGGCAAGTTGGGAAGTTTCTTCTTAGCTGTGGGAACAGTCCCATGGAACAGGGGACACACACACCCCAAAAGTAAAGAGAAGTAGGTGAACATCGGTTTCTTCGGAATTAACTTTATAACCCCTTCTTACCTCTTGTGTCACCAAAAGAGGAGTGGAAGCTCTCACATTTTAAAATTCACTGTCTTGTGAACAAAAACACAATTCCTTTTTAACATTATGTCCTTTATCCAAGCAATAAGCTCTTCTAACTCAACAAATTTCCCAGAGCATTACCTTTTACCCTCAGGCAAACAGAACTTTGGGGGTGGGGGGGATGGGTGAGCCCGGTGGCGGGTATGAGGAGGGCACGGACTGCACAGAGCACGGGCTGTTACACACAAACAATGAATCTTGGAACACTGTTTCAAGAACTAATGATGTACGCTATGGTGACTAACACAATAAATAAAAATTAATTAAAAAAAAAAAAGAAAACAAAACTTTCTAGGTGGAACTCTTTCTTTCTTTAAAGATTTATTTATTTATTGGGGGGGGGGCAGAGTGAGAGAAAGAATCTTCAGCAGACTTTGTACTGAGCACGGAGCCCCACCTGGGGCTCGATCCCCCAACCCTGAGACCATGACCTGAGCCGAAATCATGAGTCAGAGGCTCAACTGACTGTGCCACGCAGGTGCCCCAGAACTCCTTCTTAAAATGTCACATTTCATGGACTTCTTTGGAGGGGAACCCGAATGTAATAACGGTATGGGGGGGACCATGGCAAAGAGCGTCATCAAGTGGCGCGGGAACAGGTGAGGGTGTGGGAGCTGTCCTGACCTGTCCAGGGTGGCTGCAGGCACCAGGGCTCTCCTGGTTCTCCTGACTAGTTCTGTTTCAGCTTCTCATCAGTAAGAGATGGTACAGCATCGGGGTTAAGGAAACAGGCTCTGCGGGCTGAAAGAACTAGTTTCCAATCTGGCATCTGGTATTTAGCAGCCAAGTGAACTGGGGCCAATGATTTCAACCTCAGGTAAAACCTCTCTGTCTGTTTCTTACCCTGAAACGTGTAGACCATCATCTTGAGTTTTGTGAGGACTAATGCGGTAACCCATGCCATGAAGGGTTTGGTAAGGCATCGGCTGGCTGTACAGCAAGAGCTTGGCAGATGGTCATGACTTCCTACTGGGACCTGGGAGAACAGGGGGTGGCGGTCCTAATGGAGGCAGTCCCAGCCGCCGCCGCAGAGTCAAACTGGAAGGGGAACTCTTCCAGCCATGGGCGTGTCCCCCTGCTGCTACGTCCCTGATGCTTCAAACCTGCCAACTGCTGTTCAAACAATGGATTTACTCCCATTTCGTTGAAAAAAGAAACCATCCCATTTGAAATGCTTGCTGTATTCTTCCAATTTTATTTTGTAGAATTTTATTACAGGGGAAACAAACAAGTTATTAGTCTCTGTAGGTTCACTAAAAACAGGCTAAGTGAAAGATGCCAGCTAACCAAATATCACATGTTCTAGAATCCTATCTATATAAATTTTCGGAAAAGACTAAGCCACAGAGATAGAAACTATAGCAGTTGCCTGATGCTGGTGTGGGGGGTGGGGGAGACGGTTCTACAATTCCGTAAATGAACAGCAAAGCATTTCATTATACACTTTAAAAGAATGAATTTTACGGTATGTAAATTCTACTTCAATAAAACTGCTGGGAAAAAAAAAAGAATTAATGTTTTCCTTTCATTCAACAAGATTTAAAAACAAACATTCTGGGCATCTGACAATTGCCTGAGAGCGCAGGATACCAGGGGGAATTCTTCTATAAGGCTCAAGGAACAGGGAACAGGCAAGAGTAAAGCCAAGTTTTGCAGGATTAAAAACCATACATGGTGTTAAAAAAAGAAAAAAAAAAGCAAATATAACAGTATACTGCAATATATTTTTTCTCAATAGTTTTGCTTACACATGGAAACGCTTATTGATAAAAAAAAATACAAAAGAAAACATGAGTCACTATGTTTGAAACCGCTGTTGATCTTTCCCACACTTGGTTTTGTGGTTAATGTGCCCAGGAGTCTGTGTACTCTGCTCCAGATTCAGAAGCGAAAACAAACATTGGCCAGTTAGAAGAAAAATGTGTGTCTCTCAATTTTGTAATTTATTTTGTTTTGTTTGCAGAAGTAGGAGGCAGATAGTTCAGGGCAAAGTTGTATGGAACATTTTCACCTTGTTAAGACACCTGGTTGGGCAAGGAACACTTTGGACCAGAAGGAAGGAAGGTAGTAATGTCTTCTCCTCAACGAAACAGATGGAAGAACCACGGCTAAGGAGGAAGGAGGCAAGAAATGGAGGTGCACAGGGGCTTTAGGACTTTAGGAGGTGAGCAGTGGTGCTAAGAAGCATCAGGACAGAATGTGATCAGTACGGAAGGCACCAAGGACAGATGGGCCTGGGCGACGGGGGGGTTACCGAGAAGGAGGCGGTGGGTGGGCAAGTCCTGCATGGGGCCCTCCACAGACTTAGGAATTCGTGAGACAAGGAGCCAACTAATCTCCTCCACAAAACGATCAGGAAACTAGCCGGTTACATTTGCAAACTCCAACACGTTGCCCTCCATTATTCTTTCTAGGGGAGATTATTTACTTCACGAGACTCCCCTACAGAGTTCGTCTCTCTGAGTCAACCTATCACCTTTGTACTGAGTTTCACAGAAAGCCCACCACGGAGAAACCCGGGAAGCCAGCAGGTATGATGATAATACCCAGCTGTTCCTGCTTGACACTGCTGTGACTAAAAATTGCTAAAAAAACCTGCTACTTAGTCTAAAAATTGTGTATGACTGTTGGACACATAACAATTACTTTATTTTATTTCTTTTAAAGATTCTATGTATTCATTTAGAAAGAGTGAGAGAGAGGCAGAGAGAAGCCCAAGCAGACTCCACGCTGAGTGTAGAGCCTGAGGCAGGACTCGATCTCACAACCCTGAGATCATGACCCGAGCTGAAATCAAGAGCTGGATGCTTAACTGACTGAGCCACCCAGGTGCCCTGACACATAAGAATTATTTTAGACTCAGGAGACCACAGAGGTGAATGTGCTTTACAAAGTGGGTAGTGGCGTTAGGGAGTCAGGGTGAGCTTACATATAATACAGCGGCTATACCCTAAGCAGATGGGATCCCTTTTAACCAAACGTTACAACTGAACGTTATGTCCTATCCTTTCGGGCAGAAAAAAAAACAATGTTCCTTTTAGTAGGACAGTCTTTAATAAAGGAAACATTTCCCTGCCTTGCCTTTAAACCCACAGTCCGAGGTTTCAATGATGATTTTCAACAGTCCCTGCCCCTCGGTGTTGACCTCAGCCTCTGCAGCGCTGGGATCCACTCCATCAAAATGATTTTCCACAGTTATAACCCTTTGCACCACATCATCACATTTTTTTGTATAGAGCAGCAATCGCTACTTGAGTGGAATCCTAGTTATTTATGCCTTGCCAAGTACTTCTTGTAGCTCGAGTCTGATCTGTTTCTGACTCAACGGACCAGAGTTCTGCTGCCCTTACTAGTACTGATGATCAAACCTGGGGTCTGCGAACTCCAGGTTCGCAGTGAACTCCAGTGAAGCCTGTGAATTTGGGTGGGGGAAATTATATCTTTATTTCACTAACCTCTAACCTAAGTCAAACATTTCCTTCAGTCGCGAAACGGAGGCCCCAAGTTACATGTTGTCTGCGACTGTCACGGAGAGAAATTACAGGTATTTTTATATCAAATAACAGCTGGTGCACAGATCTTGAGGCACCTCCCGACTTCAAACCTGCTGACCTGTTACCAGATCTTATTAAAGAAACACTTATTACTATTATCACAATTAAAAACATTTTTATGGCTTTTTATAACTGGGTTCCTTTGTAATCCTGCATAGTTTATGCCTTTTAAAACGTTTTAAGAAAGGGTCCATTAAACTTCACTATATTGCTGGATACCTTTCCTCCACAGCACACAAAACGGTAAAGAACCCCGGACTGCTGAATGTTCTGGTAGATTTTTTGCTAAACTCATTAAGCTTAGCTGTTGGGAGTCATAACCCCTCTCCATTATGTCCCAGCATAATGGAATATCCTTCCAAACATCCTCTGAGTGCCTTAAGTCTACAGGCTTTTACGATGCCCGAAAGGTAAAACAGGACACAGGAGAGAAGTTTGCTGACCTGCAAAGTCCCTCTTAGACTTTTCCAAAGGAAATGTTCTGATAGAACACAGAGGGCTCCACCTTAAATGCCTATACTCAGGGGTTCCTACCAGATGTGCCCTCCTGGGTCTCTCTTCTGCATGTGTGCACTAAGGCGTGGTCTTTCCCCCTTTGATTCCATCCCAGCACTCCAGAGTTCACGTTATCTTGTCTTCTTTTCTTACTAGTAACTTTTTTTAAAAGTTTTTTTTAAAGATTTTATTTATTGTATTTATTTGACAGACGGAGATCACAAGCAGGCAGAGAGGCAGGCAGAGAGAGAGGAGGAAGTAGGCTCCCCGCTGAGCAAGGAGCCCGATGTGGGACTCCATCCCAGGACCCTGGGATCACAACCTAAGCTGAAGGCAGACGCTTCACCGACTGAGCGCCCCAGGCACCCCCTCACTGGTAACTTTCTGGTGGTGAGAAGCTTGGCTCTCATGATCTAGGATGACTTCCCTGTGCGAAGCTAGGGCACACGTACAGCCATCTCAGCAGTGCTACCCGTGCCGCTCTGAGAACAGATTTACCTGTCACGGTGCGGTGCTCATGTACAGCTCTTTTCATCTGTGGCCTTGGGGTACCTGTCAAAACACTGTTTCTGCACCTTCTTCTTCCCTACCCCCTTTGTGGGGTGATGTGTCTCCTGTGATAATTGTGGGACCAACTGTAATGTGTGGGGTTTCCTCTCTCTCCTGCACCAACAATCTATTCTCCCACACCCGCCGGGTGTCCTTCCATTCAACCCAATTCCGACTCTATCTACCTAGAGATGGCATCGGGTCCCACAGGTCAAGGGGCTCCTGGTCCACTTCACAGCGCAGTGGCAAGCCCAGGCTGCCCCCCATGCTTCAGACCCACGGGCTACAAGACTACAGGTTCCTACCACCTGCTCCTCGGGGGTAGTCTTGTTCAGTCTACTAGAGAAGCTCACAGAACGGAGATTATTTGCTGGATTACTGGTTTATTATCAAAGGATAGACCTCAGGAACAGCCAGCAAAGAGAGGCACAGGGCCAGGTTGGGGGAAAGGGAGTGGAGCTTCCATACCGTCTGCTCGGGCACCCCTCTCCCAGCATCTCCCTGAGGGTGCTTATGGAGGCCAGATTGATTACATCACTGGCTGGCGGCAAGGAATTCAACCGGTAGCTCCTCTTCCTTCCCAGGAGGCTGGAGGGTCAAACTGTAAGGTCCTCTGATCATATGGTTGGCCGCCCGCACCCTGCCCCCACCCTTGGTTGCAGTCCAGAGGTCACCTCATTAGCATAAACCCAAGTGACTGGAAGGGGGTACCCAAGGGCACAACATGGTACAATGAGTACAACAAGGTACCCATTTCACCTTCAAGGTTCTCAGAGGACTTCAGGAACTGCAAACAAGAACCAAATGTTTTGGGGCGCCTGGGTGGCTCAGTCCGTGAAGCAGCTGCCTTCAGCTTGGGTGATGATCCTGGGGTCTTGGGATTGAGCCCCAGGCAGGGCGCCCTGCTCAGCGGGGAACCTGCTTCTCCCTCTGCCTCTGCCGTCCCTTCCTGTTTTGCCCACCCCCCCCCCCAAACAAAGAAATCTTAAAAAAAAAAAAAAGGAGCACCATCTGAGTGCTGAGGATGTTTGACAAAGACGCTTGCCCTAAGCCAAATGTGAGTCAGCTCCTGAGTCTCTCTAACTAGGCCCTGATCTTAGGCACCGTCCTCGGGTACTGCCCTTGGGCTGCTTAGTTCAGTTCCGGCGAGAACCCTGCTGGGTCAGCCTCAGGAAAACACCAGCCCTCGGTATCTGATCGCGTGGTCTGCCTCCAGCAAGAATCCTGGTGAGTGTGAATGAATCTAGCAAGTGCTGGAGAGGGAGACTTTTTTCTACTCTTCAGGGTCCTTCTGGCTGGCTGAAGACTCCAGTTGAGAAGAGACAGATTAACAGGAGAAAATCAAACTGAATGGCACAAGCACAGGCAGTCCACAGAGACATGGCAACTGCGAAGACAGGCAACACGGTGTTTCTGTGAGCTAAGGAGGGGCAGACGGCCGGGGCCCGAAGTGGAGAAGACCATTCGCAGGAAGGAGGAGGAAGATGTTTGGAAAACAAAAGATAGCCTTTTTTCTTTCTTTTTTTCTGGTGAGCTCTACACCCAATGTAGGACCCCAAGACCAAGAGTCACATGCTCTACTGACTTAGCCAGCCAGGCACCCCACAGGTTACTCTACTATGTACTCTTGATAGCTCTCTTCCTGGTACAAGCAGGCAGGTGAGGGGGAGGTAGAGAGCTTTTCCTGAACCTGCTGGGTTTTGGTTGCTTTTAACTCATAATAATGTTCATGCCAAGGTGGTCCATGTTCGGGTGGCCTGCCCCCAGCCTCGCCCTCAACCCCCCCCCCCCCAAGAATCTCGCTTAACCCTGTCGTTCCTTCTTAGTGATTTTCTATCCCGACTTGTTCGCTAGAAATCTCCATTTGTCCTTGTTGTACTTTGGTACTGAGCTTGATCTCACCTCCCTACTGCAAAAATCCCATGCAGAAGCCCCTCCTTGAATCAAGTCTTCCTTATCGTCTTTAACACAGGTCATGAATAATTTTTCTTTAAGTGGGAAGAAACTCTCCTGCTCTGCGGGTTGAGTGTAAAAACAGGTCTAATCACTACTTAAGTGACAGTCCAGACCAAGGCCCAGCAATTCCCCTTTCGTTCATACGCATGAGTACACGCTTGCAAACAATGCAGTGAAATTTACAAAGGTGACACATTAAAAATCCAATTTCTGTCAACAAAGGAATGCGTAAGTTGTAATTGCATTCTGAAGAGGAGAAGAATTTGCCACGGCAAAAATGTGTCTGTTTGCCAGAAGGATTTTCTCGAGCTGGTTATTTGTAAGAAACAGCAGGGCAGCTCTGGAAACTGAGAACACGTCAGTCACACTTCTGCGGGAGGCGTTACTGCTCTACGTAAGAGAGATCTCCCTGTGTAAGCACGTCTTCCTCTCTGTGCCAGAACAGGTGACCAGATCCCTAGAAAAGGCAAGGACATAAACCTGCATAACCACCCCACCCTTATTTACTGTGCTTTTCCTGGCAATCTCCCATAAACGTACCAGCGTTTGTATTTAGCTGGTAACAGTATTTAAGGGGATGGTGGCTTGGGCCATTTCAGAATCACTCCGTTTTCCTGGGTTTCTCCCATTCATACATAAGGTGTACAGGTTACTAAATTTGTTTGTAATTTTCTCCCCTGTTAATCTGTCTTTTATGACAGAGGAATCTGAGCCAAGAACGTAGGAGGGTATAGTGCAGAATATTTTTTCCTCTCCTGTAAGTCAACAGAATACTGTAGAGCACTTAAAGTGAACTGGGGAGCTGCATATATCAACACGGAAAAACCTTGAAAATATAATATTGAGTTAACAAAGCAATTTGCAAAAGGATTTGTTTGGGATGATAGCATTTATGGATACTTTAAAAACACACCAAATGATAGTATATATTCTTAGGGAGACACAGAGATGCAGTAAAAGTTTAAAGACATGAACAAGAAGCACACGCCACAGAGTCCGGATTATGGTTCCCTCTGCAGGAGGAGTGGAAGTAGAAGTATGGGCTTTGTGTAAAGTTTCTTCTTTCCTTCCTTCCTTCCTTTGATTTTATTTACTTATTTGACCCTGAGCACAAGCAGGGGGAGCAGCAGAGGGAGAGGGGGAAGCAGCCTCTTCCCCTAGCAGAGAGCCTGATGCGGGGCTGGATCCCTGGATCCCAGGACCCCAGGACCATGACATGAGCCGAAGGCAGACGCTTAACCGACTGAGCCACCCAAGCACCCCACGTGTTTTGCTTCTTAAATACAGAACGAAACAAAACAAAAAACCCCAAAACTGTAGCAAAGGTAGGTTGCCAGTTATATTGTTCCCTGCATTTTTTTGTATATTAGAAATATTTTCTAAGAATATTTAATGTTTTGCCTTTCTAAAAGTATGTGTCATTGCCCAAATCATGTCTGCTCTGGATTTCCGAAGTAGGCTCGCCTTTAAAATGCCAGGTATAGGTTTTAGATAGGTGCTCAGCATCACACCGCGGGACAACTTTATGGATTTCTTAAGAACCTAACTGTCAAAAACAGTTACATGTAATTAAACTAAAAAAATGGTTTATTCTGGGAATGTTTACCAACTCTATTAAGATCTTGGAAACAAGTATGTTTAAATCAGGGGTTGCCACTCTTGGTAACTTGGGGCAGCTTCCAGCAAAAGAGAGAGAGTACAGCCCTACCAACTAAGACCCTGATTTAAGAGACCCAAAATGAAGCCTGGGTTTCTGGATTTCTAAAAAGCTTCCCTGGACGATTCTGAGACATAGCCTGGGCTGGAACCTGGCTTACATGCATGACTTGGAGAGTAAAAACTCAACCCCTCTTGCAGCTAAGTTTCAAAAGCTCAACCATTTCCTTGCCTGTAGTCGTGACTCATGAATGTGCCTCCCTGCTTCCCCCTCCCTCCCCACTCTTCCCCCAAAGTGTCTGGCTTTAAAATTTCTTTGTGTTAAACAAGTAACGAGGTTCAAAAAAAAACTGTGCCAATCCCAAAGCTGTTGTGCCATCCCGATCCGGCCCACTTCTCAACTTCCCGCACAGGTGACCACTTGATTAGCTTATTACCTTTGTCACATTCTTTATATACAAATCTAAGCAAACAGAAATACATTTCCTTATTTTCCTCCTTGTCCTCTGTGAAAGGAAGCAGCTGGGTGGCTCAGTGGATTAAGCCTCTGCCTTCGGCTCAGGTCATGATCTCAGGGTCCTGAAATCGAGCCCCGAACTGGGCTCTCTGCTCAGCAGGGAGCCTGCTTCCCCCTCTCCCTCTCTGCCTGCCTCTCTGCCTGCTTGTGATCTCTCTCTCTCTCTGTGTCAAATAAATAAACAAAACATTTAAAAAAAATAATTTCATTATAAATAATGCTGCAACACGGGGGGCCTCCGTGTCACTGTGTCAGCGCATGTCTCAGTTGTGGACAAGGTTACACAAAGCTAAAGGCAACAGAACACGGCAGATCTATACACACCTAGTTGGAGTATGTGTGTATATTTATACACACATAATACATTTCTTGGAAAGAAAACTTTTCCTTTACCTACAGGAAGGGTGTGAGGCGTGGGTGGGAGGGGGCAGCTGGGCACTGACAAGAAACAGATTAACAGGAGAAAAGATAGTTTCTTCATCTAAAATCTGTTTTCCAGAGGCTTCAGTTCACACAGCGTTCCTCGCGACTGCTCAGATGCTTTTCAAGCTCACAATAATAATTTCTGCACCACTTAGGTGGGCTAATTCCTTCAGCCTGTGATGCTCATTTCCGGTTCTGGTAACGGCTGTGAAAAGGTAACCACGGGCAGCAGAAGGGTGCTGGTCCCATCTGATCTGATTGATGGTGGGTGGATCTCTCCTTCCAATTGATGTGACTTCCTGGCACCTCATTACGAATTTCAAAATAAGCTTCTGAGAATTCAAAGAACTGCTTCAGTGAGAGACCTCTGACCTGTATGATTTCACTCCCTGGGAACTCTGCCTGTGGCACACACTGGAAGTGGGAATTCTATTTTAGAGAGCATGAATGGAATTCAAAATTCGGATTAAGTGGGGCGCCTGGGTGGCTCAGTGGGTTAGGGCTTCTGCCTTCGCCTCAGATCATGATCCTAGGGTCCTGGGATCGAGCCCCGCATCAGGCTTCCTGCTCACCAGGGAGCCTGCTTCCTCCTCTCTCTCTGCCTGCCTCTCTGCCTACGTGTGATCTCTGTCTGTCAAATAAATAAAATCTTAAAAAAAAAAAAAAATTCGGATTAAGTGTTCCCGGGTTGTCGTTGGCAGCAGTGAAACCACACTTACTCCCACTGATAAGTGTGAAAGGGTGCCCACTTCCCTAGGGCCTGGCCAGCAGAGCACATTGCTCAACTTTTGGACTTCTGTGTCCATCTAACAGAGGAGAACTGTATCGCAGTGTTCCCATACTGTATTTCTCCTATGAGTTTGCACATCTTTTCATATGTTTAAGAACCATTTGTCGTTCTTTTTCTATTTACGGTTTATTCGTGTCCTTTGCCCATTTTCCTATTCGGTTGTTTTTTCTTCCCTGATTTCCAGGAGTAGGAAATTAATTTTCTAAAACCGGTTTGCCATTTGTCTTCTGACTTCGCTTATACTTGTTTTGTGTTGTCATGCAGAAGTCTGTTGTCAAAATTCTTACTCTTTTTTTGGGAGATGACACCCAGCTTTTAATGAGGATAACATTCCTCACTGTAAGCTAAGAAAGGGATCTGCCCTTGCTTATTTTTAGTATTTTATACATTTAATTTTCTAATTTAATAGGCATTTAACACTGGCTAATGACAACAGTTGCATGAATAGATTTCATTTTTTTTTCTAAGTACTCCCCCACTTTTATTTAGAGTGAGCTCTATGCCCAGTGTGGGGCTGGAACCCATGATCCTGAGATCAAGAGTGGCGTGCTCCAGTGTCTGAGCCAGCCAGGCTCCCCCTAAGTCCTTTTTGATTTCCAAGTCCATAAAAATCATATAATGATTCTACAGCTAGATAAAGTGCTCACCCTTGGTAGACAGACCTTGATGGTATTTTTCATGTCCTTTTGCACTATTAAGAAACAAGTGTTTTTAACCAAGTAAATCTGAAGATCTAACTGGCTTTGCCCAAAAATCATGAATGGGCAGCATCCCATCTAGCAAGCAGAGGGGAGAGCCACCGAGCTAAACAACAGAAAGGTTTTCAAGGCAGAGAAGCATTAAAAAAAGAAGAAAGTAATTTGTTATCAAGGAATGCACTGTTTAGGCAAGGCTGCCCTCCCTCCTAAGGGGAGCTGAAGGGGTCTCTCAGTACCTTTCCTAGTTGGACCAGGAAATTCCAAGTTGACCCATTAAAGGTTACATTCTTGGGGAAACAATTAAGTTAGGTGTTAACTCTTGGTCCCCCGCCTTGGGGCCCTTAACTCAAACCATACCATTTTGGGCCTCCGGTTTTCTCTTTCACAGTACTGATTCAACTTTACAGACCCAGAAAAGATAAAATAATATTATTTTATGATGTAATTAAATATGTATAATCCATTAAAAAAGGATCTTTTCACCGCCAACAACCAGAATCCCTCTCCTTCTGATCCTGCTGGAAACTAAAAAACATTTTAAGAGCAAATCAACACAGTGAGAGATGATCAGATTGGTTAAAATAAAAAAAGTCATAGTGACATTGCCAACCAATGGCAAGAATGAGGCAGAAATAGCTCTCACACGCCACGGCCACCGGGCACAGGAGACAGGACTGCCTGGAAACCTGGCCAGCAGTTTCACACAACTGTGCACTTCCCGTGTGTCCCTGCATTCCTGAGTACTCACTCAGAGAAATGAGCACTGCAAGTTTGAAGAAAAGCCTGCGCACAGATGTGCAGAGCAGCTTTATTGCTCAGAGCCGAACACTGGAAACAACCCAACTATGTCTTGCGAGGTGAACAGTGACACACAGACAGTGTATGGCTCATGGTGGGGAATCCACTTGGAACCCCAGGGTTGGCAGAAAGGTTGGTTTTAACCTGAAGACATCTGAGATTAACAGATGCAGAAAAAAAGTCTTCTTGGAGTATCCTTCATCTGTCTAAAAGCAGTAGGTTTTGGGAAAGGAGGCTGCCAGAAATCCCTTCTTGGGGGGGTTCATAGAAAGAGTACCAACACCTGTATAGACAAATATTACCAACAACTTTATCTCCTGCCTGCCCTCCTAAAAATCCATGTCTTTCCTAAAAGAAACCTTTTTGTTTTTCCCTTTGAGTCCATTTTTTGCCACTTCCCTTGTCCCTACCAAGGAATGGAAGCCTTTAATCTCAACGTTTGGAAGAGCCAGCTCCTTTTGTTGGGTCCCCCATACAGATGAAATAAACCTTTTCCTTCAGTTAATGTTTATTGTCAGCCTAATTTCCAGACTCCAGCTCCTGAACCCAACAGGGCAGAAGAGAATTCCCTCCTCTAAAGGGGAATATTGCGCAGCAATAAAAGGAACAAACTATTTAGTCGGGAAACAACTTGTTGGCATCTCAGGAGAATCCTGCTGAATGTACAAAGCTAGTCCCAAAGGTTACAGAGCTATGATTTCACTTATCCGACATTCTTTTTATTTTTTAATTATTTTTTAAAGATTTTTGTTCATTTGACAGAGACAAGTAGGCAGAGAGGCAGAGAGAGAGAGAGAGGGAAGCAGGCTCCCCGGTAAGCAGAGAGCCCATGTGAGGCTCCATCCCAGGATCCTGGGATCACAACCTGAGCCCTGAGCCTGAAGGCAGAGGCTTTAACCCACTGAGCCACCCAGGCGCCCCATTTATCCAACATTCTTGAGATGATAAAATTATACAGAAGGAGAACAGAAGCACTAGGTCGCCAGGCGCAGGGACGTCATGCAGTTCAACTAGGGGAATGCACGGATGTTTGTGAAGCCGGGAATGTCCTCTGGCTTGATTGTGGATGTGGATACATAAACACACACGTGGGGAAACCTCACAGGACTAAATATATACATTTATAGGTGAAGCTGCAGGTTCCTGAGTAAGTCTGATGGATGGTCTCAATGTTAGTGTCCTGGCTGTGTAACTGTCCTGGAGTTTTTGTAAGATGATACCACTAGCAGACTGGCTGAAGAGTATGTAGGATTCTCTTTGTGTTGCTTCTGACAGCTGCATGAGAATTTATGATTACCTACTGAAAATAAAGTCTTAAAAAATTCTATCGCCACTCCCCCCAAATTAAGTTAAACAGGCTGCTTTAAAATTAGAGAAACCAGGAGCACCTGGGTGGCTCAGTGGGTTAAGCCTCTGCCTTCTGCCCAGGCCATGATCCCAGGGTCCCGGGATCAAGCCCCTCATCGGGCTCTCTGCTCAGCGGGGAGCCTGCTTCCTCCTCTCTCTCTGCCTGCCTCTCTGCTTACTTGTGATCTCTGTCTGTCAAATAAATATATAAATAAAAATCTTAAAATTAGTGAAACCAAATGTCATAGCTTTACATTACAGAAATTCATATGGCTTATGAGAATTTTGTCAACAATTTAGAAGAATGAATAAAAAGCTAAACATCACATCTCTTAAAATTTGCACCTGTTTCTAAAACATATAAATTTAAGACATATTCCAGCAGGAAGTAGTAGTGAAGAGGGGAAGGTCCCTTTTGCCAAGATGTTACATGGTAAGGACAAGGCGGGGAGCCTGGGTCAGTTAAGCATCTGCCTCCGGCTCAGGTGGGACCGAGTCCCACACCAGGCTCCCTGCTCAGTGGGGAGCCTGCTTCTCCCTCCGCCAGCTGCTCCCCCTGCTTGTGCACACGCATGCTCTCTCTCCCTGACCAGTAAATAAATAAAACCTTTTAAAAAGTGAATAAATACAAGGCAAGGTTAAATGCTGATGTGCTTAATTATGCTCACTGCTTGTTATTGCTATAGCTTAATTAACCTAATCAAAATGAAAACAGTGATTTTTGCACTGTTTTTATGCTCCTTGCAGTATGAAGATCACTTTAGTATATAAATAGTTTTGCAGGTTTACTGGACAGTATTTAACACAGAACTTGTAACTGACACAGGGCCCTTTTACGTAATCAGCTGGCCACATTTTTCTTCTACTGCCTCGGGCTCTGTGGTAGGAGGAGGCAGGGCCCTGCAAAGTTGGCTAGTCTTCTGTACAGCAAGGGGAGGAGAGGCAGTGGGGGCGGTAAGGAGATTTGCTTCTTAATGCTGCGGTATTGACCATGGCTTCTGGGTTCTTCCGTAGACTCGATGACGCAATGTTTCTTCCCCACTTTCTCTCTTTCTTTCTTTTTTATTATTTTTAAAGATTTTATTTATTTATTTATTTGACAGACAGAGATCACAAGTAGGCAGAGAGACAAGCACAGAGAGAGGAGGAAGCAGAGAGCCCGATGCAGGGTTGATCCCAGGACCCTGGGATCATGACCTGAGCCTAAGGCAGAGGCTTTAACACCCACTAAACCACCCAGGCGCCCCATCTTCCCCACTTTCTAAAGGAGGATTCTCATCTTTTAGACAGATCTCTTACTGAATTCTAACTAAATCCAGGATATCCATTTTAAGATCTCATTTAAGTACTGCATATCCCACTTCAAATTTTAAGTGGATCCTTTCTCTGCTTTCCTATCCTTGAGCCAAAACTTCTCCACCAGAACAGAACCCCTCTGACCTCTGCTTGCTTTCTCCATAACCAGTAGCTTCTGTGCTAGGAGTTCTCTGGAGCTATTAAAAAGGCAGCCCTTCCCTTCCACCAGTCTGGGGCTCCTCCTTCCAGTATCTACTGGTTCGGAACAATGCCACCACTTTCTAGGAGAAGAATACACAGAGATGGTTGGTCTCAGGAGAGAACAAACTAAAGCAAGATGGGGCCCAGGGCCAGGGCATCAGCATAGAGGAAACCTGTCCGCCTTCATATGGCCCTGGCCAGGTCAGCAACTCTCTTTCCAAAACTATCCCTATTTCTAAAGAAAACTTACAAGACGAAGTTTTTAATGAACTTAAAACATTTTTCTTTAAAGTAGGCTTCATAGAGGGGGCCTGAACCTACTACCCTGAGCTAAAATCAAGAGTCCGATGCTCAATGAACTGCACCACCCAGGCGCCCTTTAAAACAATCTTTAATTGTGTAATTAACTTGGATCCAGCACCTTACCAGGTATGGGAGCTGCCTTCCTTTGCAGGTAAACCAGGTTAGCAGCAGAGAGAGCAGTTAACACAGAAGTCAAGAGACCTGAGGTTCCAGACACAGAGTTGCACACCTAAATGCCTGCAGGGGCTGGTGGACACTGAAAGGAACGACCCGAGCTTAAGAACCTGAAGCGGTTCTCTCTCCTTAAACAGACTCAGTTCACACCCTGCCTCAATGGGCATTCCAGCATCTCCGAAGGCTAGCCCTGGGTTCCTCTGCAAATCTGAAAACATCCTGCCCCTGCTCCCTAGGGGTTCTTTTCTTTACTCTAGCTGGCTCAAGTTCTGTTGGTACTTTTGCTCCTACAACTGGACTTAAACATCCTTTCCTTCTTTTGCTCCAGTTCTCAATAAAGCCTACTCGTCACAAATCCTCCTCTAAGGGACACCCCACAATAATTCTCTTTGCCTTGCTTGTCTTCAACAGTCCCCCCAAATGGTCTGTGATAGACACCAAAGGCTCAGACCTGTAACTCTGGCTCTGATTCTACTAGTTTCCAGATCCCTCTCCTCCTCAGCTTCCAAAGTGCTTCCAGTCCTAAGTTTAACTGACACTTTTAGAAGTCTGGCATCTAAAGCAGAATGAATCATCTTTCATTCTGTTCCCCCTAAACTGTTTTCCTCCAGACGCCCCAATCTTTGCACATCACTCAACTACTCAATTCAGAAAACATGGTGTCCATCTAATTCCTCCATTTCAAGATGATGACCCAATCTTCTCAAGGCTTCCTTTATGAATGCCCCGTTCAGTGGTTATCACCTTAGCTGAGGGCCTGTCCCCCAACAGGCGAACTTCTGAAGTGGTCTAAGTGGGATCTAACCTCTCGGGTTTCCTCTGCAAGGTACTGCCCGTTTTATCTGCTGAGACTCTTCGGCCAACAGCAGCTCAGGATCTCAGTGGCTCCTGCTGAGATCTTGAAAACCAATTTCTATGGTCAAGAAACTGGGTGGGGCAAATAGTAGGATGAGGCAGTTTTCTCCCAGGTTATAAGGAGAAGGGCCACAGTTTCCCACCCTCGGAGTACACACGGAGCACGGGTCTATACCAGTGGATCTGATAGCGGCACACTTTTGCCCCGAAGGAACGCTGGCAGTACCTGGAGACAGGCTGAGCTGTGGCAGGGGCCAGGGGTGCCCCACACTCTGGGATGCACAGGGCAGCCTCCCACAACAGAGAACGGTCTGGCCTCAGAGGTCGACAGCGCCCAAATTGAGAACCCCTGGTCTAGCACTTAGGAAAGGAGGAGTCAAAGCCATGTAAGCCCAAGGCAAGTCTGGTGAAAGGATCTTGGAAGAAAGGAGAGAGCATCTTAACCGCTGCCAGAGAAGATCATTAGGATTACTTAAGTCTTCTTGGCACTGGAAAGAAAGAAGGCTGGGAAAGAAGGCCCTATTTGCATTGGAAAAAATGCATTTCTGTACTGATGAGTAATAACGTTATGAATGCTTGTGTTTTAGTAGACAAAGGGTTGTTCTCTGGGACTGTGGATAACCCTGTTGGAGCAACTCTCACTGTTACAGGAACAAGTATGGACATAACCACGACACGTGATAGAGACTCGTCATTTTAACTCACTCCATCAAACTGCGAACTTACCACACAAGCAGTCTTAGAATAATTATTTCTTAAACTAGTGCTGTATATTGCTACGCTATACCTTGGTGCACACAGCTCCCTTGGCCTATAATCTCCAACCCTCTGCTGCTTTCCCTAAACCTAAGCCATCCCTTCTTTTGACGCTCAGTTCCAGCCCCTCCTTCTATAAGCACATGTGCCCATGCTATTTATGTAACACTGGGAATAAATCAAATCTTCTATAGCCTTAATGGCACTTCTTAACACATATACCTTGTCTCTCCAACTAAAAATGTAATTTCCCTGAGGTCAAAGACCGTGTTGTAAACATACAGACCCCCAACATTAATCAGAGTACTTTGCACAAAGACACCCCACCCCCTCCTCCTGGAGTTACTAGTAATGGACTCTGTGCATATTAACAGTGAGCGTTTACTGAGTACTTACTAAGCACCAAGGGCCGTTTTAAGCACTTAACATCTAACATCGCCCTAATACTACTGTCCTCCCCACTTTGCAGGAAAAGAAAGAGAAGCAGAACCTCAAGAACCTGTCTTGAGGTTGTCCCGCTATGAGGCAGTGGAGAGGTGCTCTGACTCCAGGGCCTGGATTTATGGCAGGTGAATAATTTCTGCTTATGCACGTACTCAGCTCTCACTGCCCAGATGCCACAGATGTCCAAAAAAGTGCTGTCGGTTTTCTTGAATAACAAAAAGGTGAACAAGATATGTATCTAGTTTAGCAGTTCCAACAACTCAAAGTCCTTTACAGGATTAACCTAACAAGGAAGTATCGCATCAAGAATATTTTTCAAGAAAACCTTTTGTGGGGCACCTGGGTGGCTCAGTGGGTTAGTCTCTGCCTTCAGCTCAGGTCATGATCCCAGGGTCCTGGGATCGAGACCTGCATAGGGCTCTCTGCTCAGTGGAGAGCTTGCTTTCCCCTCTCTCTGCCTGCCTCTCTGCCTACTTGTGATCTCTGTCGGTCAAATAAATAAAATAAAAATCCTTAAAAAAAAAAAAAAAAAGAATGACCTTTTGTGAAGTATCAAGTTGCCTAAAATATTTTGGAACCATGGGGTGACGTCAATTCCCTACAAATTGGGTTACCCAAACATAAGGGACAGGTTTGTTCTGATGTATTTGCAGGGACAACAAAGTCCTTCTGAGAAGGCAAGCGTGGCTGAGTGTCCACGCTGTGACCTTACTGTTGGATGTCAAGGGCACACTGAACACTCACCACCTCCCAGTTCCTCATTGGTGAGATGAAGCCACTACTACCTGTCCAATAGGAAAGAGGGCATTGGGTGCAGGATATAAAATGCTCTCCCTGGCCTACTGTAAATTCTCACTAAATTCTGCCTTTCCATTTATCTTTTTCTTTTAAAAATTTTTATTTGAGAAAGAGTGAGAGACAGCACCAGTCGGGGAGAGGGAGAAGCAGACCCACAGCTAAGCAGGGAGCCCAGGCAGGACTTGATCCCAGGATCATGACCTGAGCGGAAGGCAGACAGTTAACCTATTGAGCTACCCAGGCGCCCCTTTGATCTTTAAGAGGGACCAAAATTGGCCCTACTTCGCAATTCTCTACCCTCCATGCCACCTGCTATGACAGCAATAAACCGAGATCATAGATGATTCTCTACCACCAAGGCTCAAAACCTTTCAAGGCTCTGGACAATCCAAAGGATAAACGCCAGCATTCCTTAAAATGCCCCCCTTTTGTTACAGTGTTTTTCCCAATTCTCTTCTCCTAAAATCTAAACCCAGCTCCCAAAGAGCCTCTTTCTCCCCTAATGGTCCTGATCATTGCTCCCTCCTCCGAACCCACAGGCAGACTGTGGACCCCTGGGATTTGTATGTCTTCATAACAGCAGATTTGTTGGATACAGTTCTAACTTCTCCACTAAAAGAGAAATTTCTAAAAGCTAAGTGTTCAGGGTCTTTAGTGTATCTGCCATGGGACATGATGCCTCACGCATGGCAATAATAAAAGCTAACATTAAATGACATCTGATTCTACACCAGGTACTATTTTATTAATTAATTAATTTATTTGACAGAGAGAGAGAGAGATCACAAGTAGGCAGAGAGGCAGGCAGAGAGAGAGGGGGAAGCAGGCTCCCCTGCTGAGCAGAGAGCCTGATGCGGGACTCGATCCCAGGACCCTGAGATCATGACCTGAGCCGAAGGCAGCGGCTTAACCCACTGAGCCACCCAGGCGCCCCGAGGCACTATTTTAAAGGCTTCACATCCCCCTATGGTTAGATGCTATTATTCTCCCCCATTTTATAGATCAAGAAACTAAGATCCACAGAGGTAACCTGTCCAAGATTATACTGCTACGAAGTGACATAGCCTGTGCTCAAACCCATGCAATCTGGCTGCAAAACCACATTCTTAACCACGGTGCTAGAGTCACCATCCCATCAATCACATTAGCTAATTAATGTAAATGAGCTTTAAAAAATATGAAAGACAATAAACCCCAATAAATCCAAACAAAGTCCAAAACAAATCCAAACGAAATAAGTCTCCACTACCTCTAAGGGAGGGAGGCAGTAGTGCATGAAATTTAGCATCAGACTGGAATTGGAACACCAGCTCTTACCACTTTCTAGCTGAGTGACCCTGAGCAAGTCACATGATGTTTTTTTCAGCATCAGCCTCTGTAGCCAACAGATTAAACTACCACTGTGTGGGATGGTTCATAAGAATTAAGTAAGATCAGGGGTGCCTGGGTGGCCCAGCTGGCTAAAAGTCTGCCTTTGGCTCAGGTCATGATCCCAGGGTCCTGGGTTTGAGCCAGGCATCAGGCTCCCTGCTGAGCCTGCTAAGCTCCCTTTTCCCTTTGCCCCCAGCCCCGCTTGTGCTCTTTCGCTCACTCTCCAATAAATAAATAAAGTCTTGAGAAAAAAAAGAATCAAATGAGATGACACAGGTAGAGCCAAGAACAAGTCTGCCACACAGTATGTGGTCAATGAAGGCTGACTCTAAAAGGAGAGTCAAACTGCAAAGCCCTGGGAATTTTCTTTACTGAACTGTTAAAACAAGTATAAAATAGTACTCACAGTGTCATAAAGGCTTATATCTTTGCAGCAATATCCCAATATGACTTTAGTAATTTTCTTAATACCCCAAGCCCGTAAAACAATCAAATAACATTAACTACTCCTAATTAAGCAAACAAGAGTTCTGCCTCTGGGCATAACACTCACTGAAGGAGCACTCTGAAGAGCCTTTAAAGCAAATGGGAAGAATGAAAACGTTTACAATGAAGCAGAAGTCAAGATGACTACGAAGTGCCCCATATCCAAATGTGTGCGGGTTTTCTGGAAAGCATGCCCTAGGACAAAAAGCTGGATAGTGGGAATGCTTAATGTGATGAGAAAACCCTGACGAAGTATCAAAGAATCTACAGTTTGGGCCAGTCCCCAGAGCAGAATTGGGTACAACAGGTGGAATGGTAACCCTGGGAAGCAGGTTTCAGCTCAAGTTCAAGGCAGCGGGGCGGGAATGGGCACCCCTGAACCGCGCAGAGCTCACCCATGGAAGATGCTGGGGCTCCAGTAATGAGATAAAGGGCAGAGGGAATTCTTTAACTGGTCGCTAAGTCTGACTAACTCCGAGGTCCCTTCCTAATGTTGGAGATGGGCCGCACAAGACAGGGAAACGCTCTGCTCAGAAAGAGACCGTGACTGTATTTTAACCATCTTTTCAGTTAAAATTGGGAGTGGGGGTGAAATGTAATAATTGGGGAAACGTGGCAATAGGGAGGTAACATCTCTGCAGAATGCCCCTAAAGATCCTAAACTCCGAGGCTCCCAGGGCCTAGTGGCTCCGATTCCACTCATGGTGCGTGCTCCCGCAAAGAAGCTTCTAGAATAGCTCCCAGCCCCTTTCTCACCAGCTGCTATTGTCAGCCCTCCTAAGAGAAGCGGAGGCCGGCTCCGCCAGAGGCCTGGAGGGAGATGGGAGTCGCGATCAGCCCCGGGTGAAGGGTCTGAGACCGATCCGGCGTAGAGGAGGCTCCCACCCGGGACGTGCAGCGGGCTCCCCGGTCCCGTTATATGAGAAGCCCCCGCCGCCAGTGCCAAGGTCGTCCCCGACTCCTGGGACGCCCGGCGCCAGCGCACTCACCAGCGCGCTGCCACGCAGTAGCCGAGCAGCCGCTCGCTCCATGGGTGCTGCAGACCAAGTCGCTGTGCCAAGCCCAATAAGTCCCTGCTCAGTGCCTCGGGGCCCGGCGGCAGCGCTTTGGGGCGGAGCCAGGACCTCGTCTCCGCCCCCGCCCCCAGCACACCTATCTGGCCCCGCCCCCTCGCGCCTACGGAACTCCAAGAGAGACATACAGGTCCCCTCTTCGCCTTTGCCCTGCGCACTGTTCACGCGAGACTTGGACAGGGCAGTGGGGCGGGAAGAGAATCGGAGACACAACAAACATGGCGGCGGCAGCGGCTGCGACGGTGACGAAGACAGCGGCGGCGGCGGCGGCGGTGGCGACGGCAGCGGCGTTAAACAAGGCAGTGGGAGTTACTCGGTGCTGTGGTCAGGTGGTAAGTAGCAGGCTTCCGGCTCGGACGGCGGCGACACAGCTGAGCAGGACGGTTAAGAAGAAGCGGCTGCAGGCGAGAGCCGGGTTCGCGGCGGGCCGGCTGACCCCACCCAGGAGTCAGTCTCAGCCGAGGGTTGGGCGTGGTCGGTCGGTGGGCAGGGTCACGACCCGGGACGTTCCTGGCCCGAGTGCGGAATGTGTGGTCCTTCGGTTCCGGGAGCCCCGAGGGAGCAGCTCCTGTGGGCAGGGGCTGGAGACTCCTGGGTAGGGACCTGCTTCTCGCTCTGACAGGTGGTCGTGTGGGGGTCGCCCCGAGGTTTGCGTCTTCACCGGGTCCCACCTCCTGGGGCTCAGCGGAGGCGCGGGTCTCCTGGGTGCTCCGAGTTCTGATGAGGATGCTGCCCAGACGCCAGTCCTGGGCTGTTCCTTGGGAGGACTTTTAAAACCTCTTGTCTGTTACCTAGTGGTCCAGCTTGGGTTAGTTTCTACTGTTTGTGCCCTCTAATTCTGCGGAGATGTGAGGTTTGGGGAGGGCTTTGCAGCAAAGAGCTCTTCGGGTTCATACGGGTTTAAGTCTGTCAGTAAACTGTAGTGCAGGTAGCCAAGCCGTGCACCTATGAAGTGCTCTTCTAACTGAATTTGAATCGAAGTTAAACCGGTTCCAGCTACCACTACCAACCACGTGGCCCATTTAGTGTCCCCTTAATGTGCTGTTCAGAACCCTAATGAAGAGAGACAAGCGGGAGAAGAAATAAAGGCACTTTAAATTGTGAGACCTAAGGAAATTCAGGTTAGAAGAAACAAAACTTATTTAGAACAAAATTTTAAACGTCTGGATTAATGGTATTAAAATTCCATTTAATTTTAATTGATGAGGTGCCTTCACAGATAAAGTTTATCATTGGGAAATCGTAACAGGGAATTGAGATGTTTGGTATTTTTTTGCCCCTCGGGGTTCAAACTGTTTCCCAGAAAACTCTGTGTTTGAGGCTGTGATAGAGACCATAATAAGGATGAGAATCAAATGTTCCCTTGCTGGGGGTGCCTGGAGGTTTTCTTTTTAACCCTTTCCCATGAATGTTTTCCTGCAAGGCTAGTGCATTGCCTAGCAGTACCAAGCCTGACCCTTTAAGTGTACAGCACAGAGCACAAATGAAATTAATAACTTAAATTTAAGAAGGACATTAAGAGTTTGCCAAATATGAAATTGTTAGAAATCCACGGAGGCGGTGGGGAGTCATAATAGTGCATGTTTTTCTTTGGTGATTCTTTGGAGCTTTTGTTGACAGGAACCTGTTGCTTTGTTCTTTGATTATCTGTTAGATTAGTTTTCTTTTCTGGTAATGGTAAAAGTGGCAGAAGTTATTTTCTTATTAAACCTGTAGATGCTAATTAACTTTCTCATAAAGGTTTTGATCTGTGGTGTGCTTTTCTTTGCAGACCTCTGTATGGCTTTTCAATTTTAGTTGAAATTCTCTCCATGGCCTTTTGGAGTCCCTTGGTGTGTCTCCAGAGTAAATTTCGATTACTCTACATTTCATCAATGTTGGAGTGGCAAGAAAAAGGAGGAACTGATTTGGGGTGAAAAGGTTAGAGTGTGTAGCTCCTGTTTTGGATATCTCCTGACTATATGTTTTACTTTTATGTTATGTTTTTTGATTTCTCAAAGCTTCATAATGTTCCTTTTTGCATTCAAGGAATTTTTTTTTTTTTTTTTTGGACAGTTCTATAATCAGAGGAAATGTGTTCTCATTGTCTTTGAAGGTCTGTGTTAACTCTCTATACTAATCAGTCCTCATTTGTCAGGCTTCTTCATTGATGTGTATTCTATGGCAGAGTAAATCTTTCAGTGGCTATAATTATTGGGCTATTAAAATAAGCATATCTATTGAACTGTAGTCACTTTATTTATGAAGGCCTACCTAACCGCCAAATTAAGCTATTGTATCAATAAGTTAATTGCTAAGTATTCTACCTTATGGTTAGTAACCCCCAAATGGTAGGCGAATAAAATAGATCTTTCTATTCCCTAATCACGTTCTCAAAATTCTCCCATAGCTTTTAAAAAAGATAGACTTTGGGAAGAAGGTAGGTTAGAGAGATTCATCTGGTTCTTATGTCACTGCTCTTTTGTAGTTTTGGCTGCCTTCCAATTCACATCATGATGCCTGTTTTGTTAGTTCTTGGTTGAGAGGGTGTGTGTTTATGTGTGTCAATAACTTCCTATTTATAATGTGAGACTGAAGAACTAATATCAGAAGACTTCATGCAAATAAATCCTTTATCAGAAACCAAGGAAAGTCAGAGAATAGTTTTAAGTGAGTGGTTTAAAGGTGAAGAGGTTTTCATGTTCTTCTGGGATACCGAAGCTTCTTTTCTTCTTTTTTTTTTTTCGAAGCTTATTTTCTTAAATATTTCTTTCCTTCACTAGTGTGTGTAGCACCTGGTTGTTTTGTAAGAACCTTATTTTTGAGCCTTGAATGGATAATTTGGGAGAAACTGTTGGCATGAAAATAGTTCAGGTACATTCTACCCAGTTTATGCACACATGTACCTATACCTCCTGGAATCCCATACTAGACCCAGCTCAGAGTAATCACAGGGAGGACTCAAACAGTTCGCCATATCATAAGGAATGATAATCATACAGAATGGGAATAATTCTTCTCTGGTTGATGTAATTAGATAATCAGTTAGTGGAAAAAGTAGATCAGGCTAGGAATACACCACCCAAATCTGTAATAAATTGGAGAACTCAAATATGTTCCTTTTTCTGAAGACATGATCTTACATATTAAAATTTGTGTAAGTTTCTTTTGGCTCCAAGATGTTGGATTCATGGCTCATGGAAAAGATACCTTCAGTAAAAACAGTTTGCTGATGTCCTAAAGTAGATTTTTATGGTATGTTTGCAAAGGTTTTTAAATTTATCCGTGTCTTGGGGCCATTTTTGGATTTCAGTTTTGTGGAGTTCTTAGATTAAACTTTCAGTCAGAGACTGATGATTATTTTATTAAAGACAGGAAGATGTCTTGGCTATAAAGCCTTTATTTTCTTTTGATACTGGGAAGTCTTCTGTAGTTTCACAGTTATTGCTATTTTCCTGTTTACTGTCGCTTAGAAATAGTGACTTGAGATGAACAAAGCAGGATTTTGAACCAAAGGCTCCATGCACTTTAGGCAAAGGCCTGTCCTTCGCGGTGGGAGGAGGGGGGGTTTGAGAGAGAGAGATGTGACAAAGGTCAAGTGAGCGCAAAAAGTGCTTAGGAACGGAGTGACACTTAATTTTTAAGTCATTGCAGAATGTCTGAGGTTGAAAACCATATCAGTATATTTTAAAACTCTTTAAGAAGAAATTTTTTTTTTTCATTTTTACAATGTAATCTTCCCTTTTGCATTGGCATTCTTTGTTTTGTTTTTTTTTTTAAGTCCATCATGCCTTATGATTGAAAATCAGCACACAATTTATGGCAGAGAATGCAGTGAAATTTATAATGTGACAATGTGATAATAGCCAAGATTGTCAAAATATGCCAGCCATCCTCTGTAATTAGGCTCATTTGTGTTCTTAAAACTTGAGATGCATGTATAAAAATACCATGTTCTGCTTGCTTACTGGCAATCTCGTGCATTTTTTCTGCACGATCACATGTTCTCCTGTAGCAGTGTTGGGCTTTCTAATCAGGAATTGGTAGGATTTATCTTGCTTATTGAAACCTATCAAAGTGGAAACATCCCAAATATCAGCATTTCTTTCTTAATTATAACTTTTCTAGTTAGGACACAGACAATCTATAGGGCCTTACTAGTCCTCATACTTTTTATTTCTTTTTTCCTTTTATTGTGGGGGCCTCTTCCTCTAGTACTATATTGAGTAGCTGTAGAAATAGTAATCATATGGTCTTATCCTTGATTCTAAAGGGAAGGCAACTAAATTTTCTCCATTAATTGGTGTAGGTTTTTGGAAGATATCCTTTATCAGCTTGAGGAAGTTTCAATGTTCCAAATTTGAATAAATGATTACTGTGATTTTCTTGCCCCTAGTGTGGTCTTTGGCACTCAGATGTCAATCTGATTGTTTTTCTTATGTGGGTAAACTGTCTTTTTTTCTCTAGGAAGTTTTATATTCTCTTTGTCTTCTTTGAGGTTTTAAAATTTCAAATGTGTCTAAGTGTTGTTTTAGTATCATATACTATTTTGCACTCTATGATCCTTTTCCATCTGAAAGGAATCTTTAATTTTGGAAATTTCTTGATTGCTATTTTTTTTTAAAAATATTTCTCTTTGTTTACATTTCTGTGTTTCTGAAACTCATTTTAGAACTCTATCTGCTATATATCTTACCTTTTTCTCTTTTTTAAAAGAATTCTGATTTACTGGGGCACCTGGGTGGCTCAGTGGGTTAAGCTTCTGCCTTCAGCTCAGGTTGTGATCTCAGGGTCCTGGGATCGAGCCCCGTATTGGACTTTCTGCTCAGCGGGGAGTCAATTTCCCCCTCTCTCTCTTTGCCTGCCTCTTTGCCTACTTGTGATCTCTCTCTCTCTCTCAATAAATAAATAAAATCTTAAAAAGAAAAAAGAATTCTCATTTACTTTATTTTACTTTTTAAAAGAGATTTTATTTATTTATTCATCAGGGAGAGAAAGAGAGAACAAGCAGGGGGAGCGCCAGGCAGAGGGAGAAGGATGCTCCTTGTGAGCAAGGAGCCCCATGTGGGACTCAGTTCCAGAACCCTGGGATCATGACCTGAGCTAAAGGCAGCCGCTTAACCCACTGAGCAACCCAGGCGCCCCTATTTCTTACCTTTTAATGTGTATATTTTACATTGTTTTCCACTTGTGTGTGTTTTGTTGTCCTTTCCTTTTCCTTTTATTGAGATACAGTGTTACCACAGATTATTGTAGATATCATTCTTCATAATCTGACTGGCTCACTTTTTCCCCTCAACCAGAGGGCAATTTTTTTTTTTAAGATTTTATTTATTTATTCGACAGAGAGAGAGAGACAGCGAGAGGGGGAATACAAGCAGGGGGAGTGTGGGAGAGAGAAGGAGTGGGAGAGGGAGAACCAGGCTGGATCCTAGGTCCCTGGGATCATTACCTGAGTGGAATCAGAGGCTTAACAACTGAGCCAACCAGGTGCCACCAGAGGGCAAATTTTAAAGGACAAATGAATAGAATCAACAGTAGTCACAGAACAAATAGTAATACACTGATTAGAAAGCAGAGAGAACCAATTCAGATAAGCCAGGTAAGATGAGAAAAAGCAACTGAAACAAATTTGTTCAGAAACCAACAGTAATCCTTAAAATTAAGAAAGTTGAGCCAGACCAAAGCAAGTGATTTAAATAGAGAGCCTAAAAGAGTAAAGTAAGTATGAGTTTGGGCGATTGCAGTTTGGACTCTGTGGATTACTGAGACAAAGGTAAACTATGTTCGTTTCATTCTAACCAAAGAATGGATTTAAAGGAGAGCTGAGCATGCTCAGTTGATGAGGTGATTGATAGAAAAAGGGAAAAATACTGAATCTGGGACAGAGGAATGTTTTGACCTGAGGTATAACCATTTTTTGCTGCAAAAATAGCAGAGAACATGTCATATGCTACAGGTGTTGGGGGATGGTTTACATATAGATACTGTAAAGCTTACAGCAGCACTGCCAGTGATAATATTATTCTGGTTTACAAAATAAGAAACTATAGCTGAGAGAAGTTTCTGTTCAGAGTCTTCAAGCTAGTAAGTTTGGGCTAATACTGTAATACTCTGTTCATCCAACTGAAAACTGAAAAGTGGTAGTGGTAATAATAATGCCTTTTAAATCCCCCTCGACATCTGCTCAGAAGGGTGGAAAAGAACTTTTCACAAATGTTGCATTAAGAACAATGATAATTTTGTCACCTGCACGTTCTTATTTGGATACATATGTTCAAAATAAAGAACAAGTTAACTGTGAAGAGAGAGGAAGACAAGAAATACAGAAATTAAATAAATCAGTCTGGGGCCAGTAAACAAGGGAAACCAAAAACAGCCCTGTATCCTTCATTAGTTCCTGAAATAAGTCACTGCACTGTTGTGTAGTACGCCTCTCTCTATGAGGAACAGCACTCACCATATCACAGTCAAGGGTTAGTCTGTATCTAGTAGAGTGCTAGTTAAGTTAGTTAAAAACAAAGTTTGGGTCTTAAAACATCAGTCAAGCTACGGTCAGTTGGGAAATGTGCCGTCACTGAAGCCCTCTCATTTCTCAACTCCACAGTTCTTTCTTTGGAAAACAGGCTGAAAAGTACTCTGAGTGGTCCAGACATTCTCAAAGAAGAAAAGCTTAACTGGTGGACTTAAATGACTGAGATATTAAGATTTTTATTATTAGGACTGGGTGGTATTGGTGTGAAGACAGACAAAAATAGACCAGTGAAACAGAATAGAGCATCCAGAAATAGGGTCACATAATACAATCACCTGATTTACAAGGGTAGTAACAGAGTCTAGAGAAAGGCTGGTCTATGAAATGCATGTTGCTAGACAGTTGTCTCTCTCTTTGGAAAAAAGTATATTTCAACTCTTACTTCATAGTATACATACACAAAGCTCAATTCCAGATAAAGTATGAAAAGTAAAAAAAATAGTAAAGCTTTTAGGAGAAATTGCAGAACATCTTCAGGGAAGATGTTGGCAAGGATACAACCCTAAATGTAAAGGAAAGAAATGGGTAAATTGGACTATGTTAACAACTTCCAGAGTGAGAGAAGCCGCTGAAAATATACGTATCCAATAAAGAGCTCATATCCAGACTATTATAAAGAACTCCTACATAGTAACTAGACAAAGACAGAAAACCTAATAAAAAAATGAGCAAAAGATATTTTGAACAGATATTTCATTGGGTACGAAAATAGCAGGTATCTCTGTGCCTAATTTACATAAAAAGTGTACAGTTTCATTAGTTATCAGGGACTAGAAATGAAAACCAATGTGATACCACCACGAGCTCCCTGGAATGGCTGAAATGAAAAAGGCAAAAAATACCTGCATGTTGAGGAGGATATGGAAGAACAGAGTTCCTCTTCAGTGCTTGCGGGAGTGTAAACTGGCATAAGCACTTTGAAGAGCCATTTTGCATTGCCCAAAGCTGAATATATGCAAGCCCTATGACATAGCAGTTTCAGAAGTCAGGGTCGCAGAGTCCTTGCCAGGCTCTGGGGCACCAGTACTGGAAGGGTCCACCCTGGGACACTGGTGGCCTTCTGGTTCCCCATGTGGGTGAGACTTCATGGGTATGTTCACTTTGTGATGACTCGTCGAGCTTTATGTGCTCTTCTCTGTGTATGCTGTGCTTTGAGAAAAAGTTAAGCATATACATTGAGAAGTAACTATTCTTAGCTTAAATTCCATTTTACTGGCTTTTAAAGATAAGGATTTTTTAAGGTAGAAATTACTTATTTAATAGTTGGAGTTTAGGGGAAAAAATGAGCAGAAGACATACTTAAGAAGATCTTACACATTTGCATAAAATTTTTTTTTAATGTTTTTTTAAGATTTTATTTATTTATCAGAGAGGGGGGGGGAGAGAGAGAGCGAGAGAGAGAGGGAGCACAGGCAGACAGAATGGCAGGCAGAGGCAGAGGGAGAAGCAGGCTCCCTGCCGAGCAAGGAGCCCGACACGGGACTCGATCCCATGATGCTGGGATCACGACCTGAGCTGAAGGCAGCTGCCCAACCAACTGAGCCACCCAGGCGTCCCTGCATAAAAATTTTTATTGGGGGTAAAGACCTTTGTCTCCTAGGTGTTAGATTTTCTTATCTTGTTCTTACTAGGAAACTTTTTGGTTATTTGATTTCTGAATTTGGGCCATAAACTTAGGTGAAGTCCACTTTAGTTTGTGGTCACAAAATCTCCTCAGAGATTTCCCTCTACATGAGGATCAGGTATTTCTGTGGTTTTTTTTTGTTTTGTTTTTTGCAATAATCATAGGGGTGCATATAAAGTTTAGAATTTGTGTTTTTTTTTTAATTTTCTTTTTAAAATTTTTATTATATTCAGTTAGCCAGCATATAGCATAGCATGTTTTTGATGTAGTGTTCAGTGATTTATTTTTTGTTTTCTTTCTTAATTTTTCCCCTCATTCTCAGAGTGACTAAGATGATGCATGGTGGTAGAGATGGTGGTTCGGATTTCCAAGGCAGAGGTCAGGAAACTGTGACCTATAGCCTTATCCTGGCTCAAGGCCTGCTTCTCTAAAGCTTTATTTTGGAACATAGCCATACTCAATTTGCTCACACGTGATTTGTGGCTGCATTTAGCTATAATGACAGAGTTGAGTAGTTGCAACTGAGACCTCATAATGGCAAAACCTAATATACTGCTGTCTGACCTTTTTTACAGAAAAGGGTTGCCAGCCCCTGTTTTAGTGCACCTATTTCTAGAGCATTCATGTGAACCCTATGATTTGAGAGTCTTTGCTGTCTGAAATGATAGTCACTAGCCATATGTAGCTATTTCCATTTAAATTAGTTAAAGAAAATAAAAAACTCACATCATTTGTATCAGCCACATTTGAAGTGCTTATTGCTGTGTGTGGCAAGCAGAACTCTATTGGACAACGGAGATATGTAACATGTCTATCTAGAAAATTCTCTGGCCTTGATCGAGCTACCTTTTTTTTTTTTGTCTCCTTCATTGATAATCCCTGCTGCTGTGCCTCTTTCTTTCCTGTGAACTTATTTTCTCTTTTTTTCAGTCTTTGTAACTTTTTTCTATCCACTTAAGACTGAATTTGGTCCCAGTTTATTTAAATATTAAATTCAGCAAATTTTCACAATTTTCTCTATGTGTTCTCTAGTTCACCAAGAAAATAAGATATTTAATGGCGGGTACTGTTTTCTGTGTTGTTTTGTATACCTTGCACATATTAATTTTTGTCACTGTTGTTTTGATACATACTGGATCTCCCTAAATAGTGTGAAATTATTTCAGTTTTTTTCCCCTAGGCATAACAAATTGTAAACTTCGAAAGAAAAAAGAAGAAAAGGATAAAGCAAAGATGGGTGAAAAGAAACCAGAGCCTTTGGACTTTGTGAAAGATTTCCAGGAATATCTGACTCAGCAGACTCATCATGTGAACATGATTTCTGGCTCAGTTAGTGGGGACAAAGAAGCAGAGGCTCTTCAGGGAGGTAGACTCATCTTAATACTATTAAATAATTCATTTTTCATAAATATATTAATACTTGTATGTAGTTATCCATGTGGTGAAGACCACTATTCACTAATGTGTGTCATTCCAGTTTCACTTAGACATAGGGCAATTTGTTTTCCTTTTAAAACGTGTCAGATTTTTGTTGAGGGAGAATGAAACTTCCCCCGGGCCTAACACGGTCTAGAGAGGCATTACAGTCTTGTCGGAAGGTTAGGAATTCTAAATACCTGCCCCATCTTCTAAGTTCTGTGAGCTAACAGTAGACACAAGGAACCCAAAGGGGGTGCAGCATTAGCTTCTCTACACAAAGGATTTGGCCAGTGGGAAATCTGTATTTGATCAGAGACACAATAGGGGTTTCTTTTTCTTCTCTCTTTAAATGAAGAAAGGGCTTACCAAGTTTACTTCTCTAGACAGAGAACCCGCACAGAGAAGGCGGCGACGCACTTGAGCCTGCTCCAGATAGACTTTAGTCTGGCTTGCTTACCACACGGTCTGGAATCTGTTCCTGAACGTAGCTCAGGGGTCAACAACTACAGCCCGTGGGCCCCATCTGGACTGCGAATTGTTTCTGTATGACCTGAGGACTAAGAGTGATTTCTACATTTTAAAATGGTTGGGAAAAAAAAAAAAATCAAAAGAATACTATAATATATGCAAATAGTATGAAATTCAGACTTCAGCATCCCTAAAGTTTTATTGAAACAGAACCACACTTGCTTGTTTGCATATTCTCTAGAGCTGTTTTTGTGCTAGAACAGCAGAGCTGAGTAGATCTCGTAGAGAACAGATGCCCCCACAAAGCGTAAGGTATTTAGTATCTTATCCTCATGGGAAGAGTTTGCTGCCCCCTGACGTAGATAGTCTGTGGCCTTGTTGTCCAGGGACTAGCAGCAGAGACTAGGCATTACCTGGGAGCTCGTTAGAAGTATAAATTGTCAGACCCCACTGCAGATAGCCTAATCAGAATCTGTTTTAGTAAGCTCCCCACATGATTAATACACACATTGAATTTCGAGAGGCACTGGGTTGGGAGAGAAATCGAAGATGGGGACGCTGAGCCTTGTTCCTCCAGTGCAGTGGCCCCCTTGGATATTGGATTTGCACCAACCAGCAAAATCACTGCTCTTCTCTTAGTGAGGGGCGGGGGCAGGCAGTGGAAGAGGGGGCTTGACTTGTTCATACCGGTACTGCTGTTTCCTGTGGATGGAGTAGAATAGTTTCCCCCAAGAAGTTGTAGGAATAAAAATGTCCCTCCCGACACTCTAGTGTACAGGTTCCTGGGCCGGGATTCAACAGACCAGGGTTGTAGTCCCCACTGCTTGCTGGATTTCCTGATACGAGCACTTTGCCCCTTCAGTTTCTTTATAGATACAAAAAAGTAGTTGGGTTAAATTAAAAGTAAAGGACTAGATGAATATCTTGTAGCTTTCAAATTCTTACAGTTCTAACATTCAAGGCTATCAGATACAGTATCTTCCTTTATGTGCCTCGTTAAAATTTTAAGATCCTAAATGCATCCCAGTATCTAGAACAAATGAAACAGGGCAAAACTCAAGATTAATTGCTTTAGACAACAGTAAACTGAGTTAGGATTTGGGGAAATTATCGTGACTGCCAATTCTAATCCTTGTAGAACGGGCTAGAGTCTTAAACATGTATAGCTTTGCCATTACTGTTTACTCCCCTGGGTTCTCCAGACCTGTCACATAAGGATAATACCCTATTCTCTTCTTCAAAAGCATGCTGAAGACTGATAAAATTTATGTGTAAGTAATTTGAGTTCCCCCTATAAAAGGTTCTGAACAGAATATACTACTACTTTTGTATGAAATTGACCTCTGTTTGGAAAGTCTGTATTTTCTGAGTTTGGCTTTTGTGCTAAATAAACTATCAATTTATGAAAGATTTTCTACCACTCAAGACTAAAATGCTAAATTGAGTTGATTCTGAGATGCATAATTTCTTTTGCTACACTTTGTTTATAGCTGGAACAGATGGTGATCAAAATGGACTTGATCACCCATCTGTTGAAGTTTCCCTGGATGAAAACTCAGGAATGTTAGTAGACGGGTTTGAAAGGACCTTTGATGGAAAGCTCAAGTGTCGGTACTGCAACTATGCCAGCAAAGGAACAGCCCGGCTTATCGAACATATTAGAATCCATACAGGTAACAGCAAAATGTCTGGAGAAAGCATTTCTTTGGGAGCAGGAGAGGGGCCAAGGGAGGCAAGTTGGTATGGCATATAAGTAGTTCTGATAGTTTAAAATTGAAGATTGATTTAGGGTATGAATAAATGAGGAAGTTACTCCATTTTTTCCAAACAATGGCATAACAACATAGAAACGGGAAGTAAGGCCCCATCTAGAGCTTCCCCTTCCTTAGCAGTCTTTCTTCTCCATTCACATTATCTCTCAGCATCTGTCTGCTTCTTAGGCTGGGCAGGTTATGGCTGAAGATAGTGTGAAGTGATAAAATGTTTTTACTTTTATGCTTACTAAGTATGTTTCAGTTGCTGACCAGGGACAAGGCTTTGCCACAGTTGCAGACTGCAGACTGCACTGCTAATCTAAACAGTTGCAGACTGCACTGCTAATCCTCAGGGCTCCTTTGCCCTCCCTCCTTCTGAGAAGCCCTCCTTACTGCCCTCCCCTGGCGCAAGACCTGGGCCCATGTCTCACCCTTGTGCCACATGGGGTCTCAGGCTGCGTCTGGGGACAGGGCTCATGTCAGGGCCATGTTTGTGCCCACAGAGCCTAACAGAGCATAGTAAGGAGTCAGTACTTACTTGTTCCATTAATGACCAAATCTCCTATTCCAGATATTTATTTTATATATTTGCACCATTTTCAGCTAACAGCACTGACCCACAGTTGTCCCTTTTGGCAACTGAAGAGGAGGGGAGGAAGATAGAGGTGAAGCACTGCCATTTTGAAGGGACACTTAGCATAATTCATACTTGGACTGGGAAGCTTATTTCCATTTTGAGCTTTCTGTTTAATAGAAGGACTTTTTAGAAAATGTTTTTTGTATTTTTTCCGGAGGAAGGGGTATTGGTGTGTGGATATGTATGAAGAAGTGTTCATGTATAGATGTGTCCATAAACATGTAACTGACATGTACTTTGATAAAGTCATTATTACGGAGGGAATATTACTGTCAGTTTTGCTCTCCTTTCCCCAGATGCCAGTTGAAACCATAACAATTTTTACACTGTATTGACTAATAGAACATATCTATAGATCTCAAGTTGTTGCTGATAAGTTAAGCTTTAAGTTGACAGATTTCTTCTAACCAATGGGCAGCACACAAAGCTTTCCATAAATGAGCTACTCTTGCAGTTTCTCCCCCATTTTTCTTTTTAAACAGGTGAGAAACCTCATAGATGTCACTTATGTCCGTTCGCATCTGCTTACGAGCGTCATCTGGAAGCCCATATGCGTTCCCATACAGGAGAAAAACCATACAAATGTGAACTATGTTCCTTCCGCTGCAGTGATCGAAGTAACCTGTCCCATCACCGAAGGCGCAAGCATAAAATGGTACCAATTAAAGGTACTAGGTCTTCCTTAAGCAGCAAGAAAATGTGGGGAGTTTTACAGAAGAAAACAAGCAATCTGGGCTATAGCAGAAGAGCGTTAATCAACTTAAGTCCACCTTCCATGGTGGTTCAGAAGCCAGACTACCTTAACGATTTTACCCATGAAATCCCAAATATCCAGACTGACTCCTATGAAAGTATGGCAAAAACAACATCAGCTGGTGGCCTACCAAGGGACCCCCAAGAACTCATGGTTGACAACCCTTTAAATCAGCTCTCAACTCTGGCAGGACAGTTGTCTAGTTTGCCACCAGAAAACCAAAACCCTGCGTCTCCTGACGTAGTTCCCTGCCCCGATGAGAAGCCTTTCCTGATGCAGCAGCCCTCTGCCCAAGCAGTGGTTGCCGCTGTGTCAGCAAGTATCCCACAGAGCTCCTCTCCCACAAGCCCTGAACCTCGGCCGTCACATAGTCAGAGGAACTACAGTCCAGTGGCGGGTCCGAGCAGTGAACCAAGTGCCCACACGAGTACCCCCAGCATAGGAAACAGCCAGCCGAGCACTCCAGCTCCGACCCTGCCGGTCCAGGACCCGCAGCTTCTGCACCACTGCCAGCACTGTGATATGTACTTTGCCGACAATATCCTTTACACTATTCATATGGGATGTCATGGGTATGAAAATCCTTTTCAGTGTAACATATGTGGTTGCAAATGTAAAAACAAGTATGATTTTGCCTGTCATTTTGCAAGGGGACAGCATAACCAACACTGATTGAAACTAATCACATTATGCTTTACTTGGTTTTACCATTTTGTGTTTTATAGTTTTGTTTGTTGGTTTTTTTTTTCGGCGGGGGGTCGTTCTAATAAGGTGTCTGCTAATTTAAAGTCTATATATTTATAGAAAAGTTTGACAGTGGAAACAAAATTTCTTTTTTTCTATAAATACCTGGTCAGGCTCATTTATGTATTAGAGCAGTGAGACACACCGGAGTCTGTTTTCTTCTTCTCACTTAGACGGTTGAGAACTGGAGTGCAGTCGTAACCCTAACAGGTATCATTTAAATTCCCCATGCTTGCGGTCTGTAAACACTTCTGAGCTTACTGATACTTGGTATTCAACATACACATCAAAGCTAGATATTATTTCCGCCATATTTCAACATGGTAGAATTACCGTCTCTTAACAAAGTCTGTTATGAACAGTTGATTGCAGTGTTTGGTAGAGGAATTGCCCTTAACCTCGTTCTCTGTCAATGTGCTGTTTTGTTCACATTGCGGAATGTTCGCAGTACATTCCTTTCACCTGATGATCACAGAGCTAGTCAGGGTAGCAGATCCTTTTTTTTTTTTCTCCTTAAGGGGAAATGCAAAACAGGTCATTCTTTTTAAATTCAAGTTAGAAAAATATGAGGTAAAAGTTCTGAAAAGAAATGAAACCTAAATGGAATGGGTTTAATACTTAAAATACCTGTTTATGCAATTTCTAATTTAAATATGTGTCAAGTTTTCCATTGGATTCTTTTTATTCTGATTTATTGTAAAAACCACATGAGAATGCTAGAAACATCAGAGGATTATCTTTAAAGATGCCTTTTTGTTTTTTCCTTTTAATTTGAACCTTTCAATTCTTCACTCTGACGTCATTAGTGTCGGGTGAGTTTAATAAGTACACTGAGAATCTCTTATTCCTCCTATTCCTTTGATGACCAAAGAGGTACAGTGGGAGTCATCCATCTTATTCCTTGGAAATGCGGTCCTTCAAAAGAAAAAAAATCTCTGAAGTTTCCGTTTCCTGCCTTCTGTCCATTTACTGCCTATAATTTCCAAGAAGAGGTGGGTGTAGAAACACATGGGCAAATAGGATGGTGAAGTAATACTTAAAAAGATGAAAACGTGTCCAAAACAAATCCTGGTTTTCCCTTCAGAATTGGCCATTTAAAATATTTGCTGTGACTTGAGCTTGTAATGCTAATCTGCAGTTCTGCCCGTTTTTCATGGACAGTGACAAAACTATATGGAGACTGAGTTGTCACCTTAGTAGGAAAGGGTACAAAAGGGGAAAATAGATATAAAATGCATTTAAATGTGATATTTGTTTACAAAAATAAGACTTGCTAAATCTAGAATAATTTTGAATAGGAGGCTATTGTTTTTATATTGTGTAATAACTAGCTTACTCTGAAGAGAGCTTGGTCAAACAATAAAATATATTGTTACTAACTGTGGTTTCCGTGTACTTTGCAAAAGTTTCATTTTTAATTTGGTTCAAATCTTGAAAGTGTTGCTAATTGGCTTCTTAAAGAGAATATCCCAACTATGAAGCATTTATTAAGCAAACAGGACCTCCACTCTTCTATAGTAAAGAAAAAGGGAAGTGTTGATGGTAGGCGTCCACCAGAACCCCCACGGGCCAAGTTAATGGATCTTCTGCCCTCCCTTCCGAATGCTAGAAAGCCATTAAAAATGAGTTCTCATGGTTTAATATCCAGTCGAAACTAACCTCAACAGCATTGTTCAAAGAGCAGTGAGGAGTCTGTCCAAACTCTCCTCTGCCTGAGGCTTCTAAATCTACAGTTGAGTTTCTCGTTGCTTAAATCACTCATTGCTTAGATCAGCTTGAATGCAACCATTTCCAAATGTGGAACTTGGCTCTAGTATTTATTTATTGCCAGAAAGAAACAGGTTGCTGTCATTTGGAAGATTTTGTAATTATTTTCTTCCTTCTCACTTTTATTTTTCACATAAAAGCAATACCCCAAGATAGAAAAATGAAGGCTTTCATTAAAAGAGAAAGAACCCTCTTGTTAAAACCAGTTTATTAAATTTATATTCTGGGCCAAATAGTGACAAACACTTCTTTTCTGGCAACTAAAGATAGATGTTTTGAAGGTACATTTTAATTTAAACAGAAAATATCTTTTTTTCATAATTATAAACTAGAATGTATAATTCTAATTTTCTTATGACTTAAAAAGAGCACAGTTGGTATTCCAAAGGTGTCAATGCTTGAGAGCTACCATAAATTCTAAATGCACTAAAGTTTTTGAATCAAATCTACCTTATAAACTTTTTTAGTATTGTATTTTTAAAAAGATTTAGGATTTTTATTTAAATTTTCTGTGAGTTAAAATTTTATACATGGAAAGATGATACTATCTTCCATTAAGTGTTGAATACATTTCTCCCATTTTATTTTTAATCAGATATTTTATAGAAATGAGCTGCTAGGAAAAGCTGAACGTGAACTATTTATAGTACTTTGCTGTTAACAGGCAATGTTCTGAAACTAAATGTATTTTTGTTCAGTGAACATAAGTTTAGATTTTTAAAGTTGGTAGATAATTTATCTCCACTAATATTTTTTTAAGAAACTGTGAAGAGATTAACAGGGAATAATTTCATTTCAGATTTTACTAATATAGTATGTAGCTACAACTTCTTGAAATTCAAGTAAAGGCTAGACTTTTGCTTTGAATATTTTCCAGTGCTATTTCATTTTAGAAATAAGTGTTTGCCATTCATCTGCAGAATCGTTTGACAAAGGGAATATTACTTTAAAAATGTTGAGATATCACCTCATTTTAAGTTCTACAAAAATATTTATCAAGTGGATGTATTATTAAAAAAAAAATCCCTGCTAAGGACTTTTTCCTTAAGTAGTCTTAGAGGGTATATGATTTCTAGACCTTGTTTTTGTTAATATGTACTTTGATGTAAAGAACATATTTTGTATGCAAAACATAAAACTTGACTTTGGTTGCAAAACACTATATTGTTTAGGGATTCCAGAGAGCGGTTCAATGCTGAAATAACTATCCAGTCTGTAGTTCCTATTGTGAATGAAGCTTTGCTTTTGTAATACATGAATAAAAAAAAAATAACACTTTTCTATTGATCTCGATTTTTCTTCTTTGAAAACTAGGATCCAATTTTTTTAGTAATTTTCCAGTATGTAAACTGTTAATAAATTTAACAAAAAAAAAAAAAAAAGAAAGAAAGAAAAAGGTTTTATGGCTGCATTGGTTTGAATCTGTAGAATGCCTTACCCATGAGATCGGTCACATGAATTAAAGACAAAAACAGCTCCATGTACCCACCTCTCGTCTCCTTCCTAGTCTCTCTGCTTTCCTGAGGATCCATTCAGCAAGACCCCTGTCCCCACCAGCCCCACCCTGAGGTTTCTGGCACAGAACAGAGGAAGCCTGCCTGCTTCTGATGCCTAATTACCCATGTCACGTCTGACAAGTGACTGACTGAAGTTATTTCTGTTATGACAAATGAGTGTTTAGAATAGACTGTTGCTTTTTTTTTTTTTTTTTTTTTTTTTAAGTAAGTCTTTGGCATTTCCCATCACTGGGCGAGAAAACATCCAGGAACACAAAATTGTTTTAGTTTGTAAAATCTTAACCAAAATCAGACATTTGATTGGAAGTGCAGAAGTTGTTTTTTTTTTTTTTTAAAGATTTTATTTATTTATTTGACAGAGAGAGATCACAAGTAGGCAGAGTGAGAGGAAGGGAAGCAGGCTCCCTGCTGAGCAGAGAGCCCGATGCAGGACTCGATCCCAGGACTCTGAGATCATGACCTGAGCCAAAGGCAGCGGCTTAACCCACTGAGCCACCCAGGCGCCCAGAAGTTCAGAAGTTTTAATGTGGCTTTGAAAAATATTTCTGGACAATGTTGTCTTTCTCATAGTGAAAAAAAGAAATAACATCTGATATGTGGATGGTTTGCTGAGAGCACAGGTATTTTTTGTTTCCTTGTCTTAGGTCCTCCAAAAACTCTGCTTTGAGCCTGTTGAGTTCCTCTGCTAGGAGCTTCAAGTTGAAAGGAAGCACTTGTTCATCTAAAATGAAAAGATACTCTTACAATTATTTGTGTAAACTAATCAGGTTGGGCTGTCTAATAACATCAGGAAATGAATTTGAATACTTCAGACAAACCAATCAGAGTATGCAGTTAATAATCACAGTCCAGTAGGTGTCCTATAGAAACAAAGGTCACATTCATGTGACAGCAAACAGATCTTTTCAGTACCTGGCCACAAAACGCAAGAGCAGAAAAGATAAACCTGAAAAGGATTTTCCTTATTGTCGACAAGATAGTGATTTAGAGTCTTTGTGAACTAAGAGGCAGAAAGGCCAAAAAGCAGACTAGGCAATGACATTTCGGTTTGAAGCTGATAAATTCTCTCTAGCAGGGCCCTGCGATCTATAACCTCCTACGATGATGAAGATGTTCTGTCCTACCCCACCCAGCAGCCACCAGCCACGTGGGTAATGTCACTAAAATAAGACTGTAATGTTATTAAACAGCTTTGCTGAAATTAAACTGGCAAACCATACACTTCACTCATTTAAACCACGATCTGGCTACCTGCAGGCATGTGCGACTGTCCCCACCGTCCATTCGAGAACAGCTCATCCTCAGAAACCTGCGTCCCTTTGCTCCCACCCGCCTACCCCAGCCTCGGCCCCTCCCTGAATCCCTAAGCAACCACTGATGTGCTCGGGAGGCTCCAGGTATCCCGCTTCTGGGCGCCTCACAGGCCCGGACTCAAGCAGCGTGGCTTTGGGTGGTGGCTTCTTCCACTTTGCATCCTGTTTTCAGGGTTCATCCTGGCCACCAGGAATAATGCTGATAAACATTTGTGCACACATTTTGGTATGAATATATGTTGGCAATTTTCTTGAGCAGATAGATACCTAGGAGTGGGCGGGCTGCCCCCACTCCCCCGGTAGTGCCACTGAACTGTTTGAGGAGCTGCTCGGCTGTTTGCCAAAGCAGCTGCACCACTTCACATCCCCACCAGCAGGCCAGGTTTGCGCTTCTCCACATCCCGCCCGCGCCTGATTCCCGCGTGGCCTGATTCCTGATTCCTGATTCCGGCCGGCCCAGCACGTGTGCTCAGGAGTCCTCCCTGCGGACTACTGATAATTGTGTTTTCTTTATGGTTTGGCCATCTTTGTATCTACCCTGGGGAAATGTCTATCAGACCCTTTGCCCATTTTTAAAAATGGGATTGTCTGTATCGCTGAGTGGGTGGTACCGGTCCTTCACCTATTTTGGAGACAAGTCTCTTCTGAGACAAAGGATCCGCAAATACCTTCTCCTGATACGTGGGTTGTCTTTTCATGTTCTCTGGATGGTAGGAGAACTGAATTTTTTATTTCATTTGGGTATGGATCCAGGAGCTAGAAGCACCTCCCTCACATAAATAAATAAACCTGAAAAGGTGTCATTTTAATGGGTGAAAAATGAGTCGAGGGATTTGGGCATAATCCTATTCCCCCTTCTTCTCTTCATTTGATATAGAAAGCAACAACGGCAAACGGCCGAGAGAGAACTCCTACAACCATCTTTGTCTCTAATTATGCTGCTGTTTCTGCTCCAGGCCTCTGGTTTCCGAACTCCAGACTGTAAGCTACAAGTGAGATGCAGGTTGCAGGCAGTCGTTTTCTAAAATGAAGTCAAATAGAATGTTGTAGCGCTCACTCCACATGTGAGGGCTTTGTGAAATTTGTCACTATGCGCGCACATGTTCTTGTACCGGACCACACACCAGGATACAAGAGAAAATGCGCTTATGGATCGTGGTTAAAAAAAAAAGGGGGGGGGTATGAAAAATACTGTATGGTTAGTGTACCGTTTGCTTTTCCAACTTTCTAAGCTTTTGTAAAGGTATTAATAATCAAAGCTGGTGATACAGGGAGTCTAACAGAAAGCACACACGGGAAGCAGACTTGACTCTGAACCCGGGCTGTCCAAGTGCCTTAGAGCTGTTCCGCCTTGGGCAAGTTACTTGACCCTCCCAGAACCTTCATGTCCTATCTGTAAAACTACACTCACCTCATAGGGACACTTAGCATATAAAAACTCAAGAAATGTTAAGCTAACATTAGTTTTTAAATCAAAATTTAAATATAGCAAGGAGTTCAATATTTAAATATTTAAAACTTGAAGGAGTTATGTTCTAGAACTAGCACATACTCCATTCAAGTTCCGACTGAAGACACACTGAGCTTGCCCATCTGCCAGGTGGGCCCTGACCACCTCTCCCCATTCCTTCCTCCACCCAACTCAATGGCCCCGTTTTCTGCTCTAGAACATACCAGACAACTTCACCTCTGGGCTCCTGCATTTGTGGCCACTGCCTAGAGCGATCCGCCGGCAGATGACTGCGTGTCCGCTCCTTCCGTGGATTCGTAGCTCGGCTAAAATGTCATCGCTGAGAAGCCTTCCAGAATACCCTTAAAGAGCAGCTCTCCCCTCACTCCGCATTGCCTTTCCCTACTCTATGTTTCTCCAGGGCACCAGCAGACACTCACATATTTGTCTGTCGTCTGTCTGCTCAGTATAACACACTGCTCCCTGATGCCCCGGCATCTAGAATAAAGCCTAGTGCCGAGCAGCCACTCAATAAAAATGTACTGGACGGATGAAGACCCTGTTCCAGGGGTCAGATATTTAGTTTTTACATAACCACATTGCATGCTGAAACTGGAACATGATGTGAAGGTGAGGACTGAGAGCTAATAAGCCACCGCTGTGTCAAGGGGACAGGAACAGCAGCAGCATCGGACCAACCAAAGCCCAGGCAACCACCCGGCATACCTTTGGCCTCTTTCATCGTCTGAGAGACAATCCTTCGGAGCGTCTGGTCGGCTTGATGCAGAACATTAGTTGAACAAATGATTCTGTCTGTTTCCTGTGGAACACAGACATTGTTATGGCAAGTTTTGTGAGAGGTGGCTAAAGTAGGACGCGGATTTGATGGGACGAAAAGATAAATGAAGGTGGCTTTTCGGTTCCAGTTCTCCTTCCCGAGAAGATGGGCCCGTCTAGACCGCGGGTGCTGGTGAATGTCTAGTCACAGGCTCTCCAGCAACAACAGCAACGCACCCCGTTTCCAGTGTTTGTCCGTGTCCCCAGTGCACGTATTCCTGTCCTTGCCCATTTCAAGTCACCAACACCAGCGTGATGGCAACAGATTCCGACATTCCTGAGGGTTGGACAAATGGCTCTGGCCAGCTGATGCCCCACCACAGCCAGGAGCAGAAGCGGGAACACGGCGGAGACGCCAAGGCAGTGGCCACGCATTTTCCGTATTTTACCCACGGTTTACAATCAGCTCAAAAAGACCCTCCTTCCGAAAATGGTGCCTTTTCATTTATGCTAAATGTATCCGGAAGATTTACCTTTTGTTCCACATTGTCCTCAATATATTTTACTGGATTCTCCAAAGCAGTAAGCAATAAATCAGTCAACTTCAGGCTGCAAGAAAGAGAGGGGAGATAAAATAAATCTTTATATCAAACATCCTTTAAAAAAAAACACCAAAAAGTTGTGTTTATGAACACTAAAGTGAATTCTAGAGGAATAAAAGTGGTGTAACCCAAAGGCCCTAAGCCAAAGGGGGGAAAATGAAACAATTTGGAAGCTACCTTCTACTTTCAAAGTCTAAAAGTAGAAGCTTAAAACAAACTATAAGGCAAAAGAATCCTCTTATTTAAAAAAAATATTAATTTCTTAAGACTCATTTCAATAAGCTTTGAAAAAGACATTCTCTCTTTTCCCTCATTAAGTGCTAAATGTTAGCCCACTATAGCTCACCTTCATGCCCTAAAGGAGGATACTCAGTCTGTACTTCTGGCCTCTGTTTCTTTACCAATGTAGGTTAGAGAAGTTCCCCACTGGCCAAGGGGCCACGGAGGGCTGAGGGTGAATTCATTCATTCATTTAACGACGTTTTACTGAGTATCTTCTTATATGAAAAATACAGACACTGTACGAGACACTGTGTGCTAAGCAGGAAGTGCAGTGAAACCCCTACCCTCTCTAAGCCCGGTTAACGGCTGCATTGTCTGTCTCATTACTTCAGCAAAAAGTTATAATTTCAGACAGTGACGAGTGGATGAATGAAGACCATAAGCAGAGTGATGGTGTTAAAGAGTGTGGCCTGTTCGTCCAACGAACACTGCTCACGTTAGTTAGGCAGGAAAGGCAGTGACGCATAGTAAGTAGGAAGGGCCGAGAGGCGGGAAGTGCAAAGTCCCGGAGGCAAGAACAAGCTCCTCCGGTTCATGGAACAAAGGCCGGTTTGGTTGAAAAGCGGCAAAGGGGGAAAGTAGTAGGCTATGCGGTTGCAAAGTTAACTGGGGTGACCACACGTGCTTCATGGTAAGGAGTCTGGATTCTACTCCGAGTGCAGAGGGAACCACTGAAACAATTTAGGCCAGCGGGAGTTGAAGCTCAACTTCAAGATGATCTTTCTCACGCTGAAAAGAGCTGGAGTGAGTGAGACCGTGCTGGGTCCAAACCATGGGTCTGCCACTTACTACCTGGATGTGTCACCCGGCTTACCTGCCGGTCATCACATCTATGAAATGGGGATAATTCCATTTATCCTCAAGAGTTGTTTGTGGGGACTGAATGAGATTAAACACAGGAAGCGTTCAGTACATGTCCAGTACAGAGTCTCTATCTGCTCACCAGCTGGTACTGTGAGCAGTAACACTACCAGTGGCAGTGGTGGTGAAGTAGTATTTTATAGAAGCCGGGAAAATGAACGCTTGTCAGATCATCTTTCAACTTCTAATACAAGGCTACCAGGCTTCAAGCACCCCCTTCACTGGTGCTGTGACTATTTTGGACATGTGAGAACAGGTGGCCAGGCTCCAAAGACCCAAGACAAAACAGACTGTGGTAAGCATTGGCAAAAGCATGGGAGAAACACTCTTCCTTCCTTTTTGCAAGAACTGGCCCTCCCTTGTCTCAGAGCATTGAGAACATTAGGCCACTCTCATGGGATAGATACCTGGATGCCTCAACCAGCCATTCACTTCCAAAGAAAAAAATGTCAAGTATTCCAGAGTGAGCAGTAATCAGCTGGTTATGCACCTGCTCAAAGTTTCAGGATATTACAAGTTAAAATTAGAAACCTCAGCAGTAGCTTATTTCATAAACCTATAAACAACAGTCACTTAAGTCCATTTTTTTTTTTAGCCTGTTCAAGTATGTATTAAGAAATGGGTGGAAACGATATCTTGGAACTAAACATTTTGAGGAGTGAATTTAAAAAATTAGCCTTTTAAAAATAACTGATCTGGGGCACCTGGGTGGCTCAGCTGCTTAAGCCTCTGCCTTACACTCAGGTCTTGATCTCAGGGTCCTGGGATCGAGCCCCACCTTGGGCCCCCTGCTCAGTGGGGAGTCTGCTTCTCTCTCTCTCCCTCTGCCTGCTGCTCCCCCGCCCCCCACACTCATGCTCTCTCTCAAATCTTTAAAAAAAAAAAAAAAAAAAACCTGCTGATGCCCCATGGACAGCAGTTAGGCAGGGGCTGAGGAGACTTGGGGAATACGGCTCTGGAACTCTGCTGTCGGACACAACAGCCACTAGCCACAAGAGGCTACTTACATTTAAAGCAATTAAAATAAAATTTTAAACTTTGGCCCTCAGAGGCACTGGCTGTGTTTCAAGAGCTCAAGGTCACAGGTGCCCTGCAGGCACTACTCTGGATGGTACAAATAGAGAACATTTCCATCAGCAGTGAAAATTCCATTAGAAATGTGCTGCTGTAGAACTCCCAAGACACAGACCATGGTCGGAAGCACCAGCACTTCAGCCCAGAAGCCTCACACACACGCAGCAGTGTAACAACAGGGAGGTTTAAGGCAAAATTCGGACTCTGCCCCTCTTACCCTTTTTCTTTCTAGAGGAAAATGACCAGGCAAACTCTTTAGGCTGCACTAATGCTGTAGCGAGAGTTTCAAAGATGTGCCCTACTCTGCATGCCCTGCTCTGATCTCTCACAACAACACAGTCTTAACGAGAGCTCACATTTGCACACAAACTCGGGTTCACATCTCAGCTGCCGCAAGCTTGAGGACTCTGAGCAAAGTAACTTTCTCACTCAGTTGCTTCCTCTCCATAAAGGGAAGACAACAATCTCTCTCCAGCACTTGTGGAAAGATTAACCAAGCAAGGGACCATGAGTCAAGCAAGGAGCACAGCTGGCTGGGCTCAGGGAGGCAGCCGGTGAAGGTCAGCTTTGTGTGGGGTACCTGGCCTCAGAAGAACACGGCGTACTCTCAATTGTGAGGCTGTTGTGTTCCCAAGCATTTTTCCCAGGGTTGGGCTTTTCTATCTTTCTTGCCATCAGGTGGATGGTCTCAGCAGGCAGAGCCTGGGGTCTCTGATCATTCCTCTGCAAACAGGTCTCGAGAGAACAGTCTAAAAAGAGCTGGCAGAAGCCTAATGAATCTGAAAATGTTAAACCACAAAATTACTGGTGCACTGTTTTTTTTTTTTCCCCAAACTGTGACATAAACAAATTAGACAAATGATACTGGCAGCAGCAAGAAAAACCATTTGCAAAGCTGAACATATAGCTTCAAAATTAAGTAAAACGATACTAACTTCCCCATCCAATTAAATTCTCACTAAGAATGATGATGATTTTGATATGCAAACAAGTGTCTGTGTATAAGAAAAAAAATGTTTGAATTACATTTCCGAGCCAGTTGGTAGACTTCGTATCTCATACTTTGATAATAAAAGTTGTCATCTAAAATCAAAAACAAAGGTCTAGAAACAGCAGTCTTCGTTAAGAGGTAGCAAGACTGGGTTTCCAGCACAGCAGAAGATAACAGATCTTGATCCTTCAAGCAGGTTATAAAATCCTCCCACATGGCTGCGGTCCTGTTGGGTGGGGCAGACATCTGACACGTGTTCGTGACAGCCATCAAGAAGTATTCCAGATACCTCAACAGTTCCTGTCGAAGCAATTTCCAGTGTGATGGCTGCAAAAGATGGAAGAATGACAACTTGTGCCGGGCTCTGGCCAGCAGGGTGGTCACGATTAACTGCCACCCACCGCACATGAACATTTCAGCTCACAGGGCTGCACCATTTGGAATTCTCTGAGCACAACCTGTTCTGTCATGCCTCTGTATCTCAGTATACATGGTTTCCTCTGCCCACCAACTCCTACTCCCTGATGTTAGTCCTCTGAAGTCTCCTCAGACTCAGTCACACAGGAGGCAGCTCAGAAGCTCCCTTGCCTACGTGGCATCCTGCTCTAGCAGAGGGTTTAGGCATTTGTTTTCACATCTCTATTTCTCTGCTAGATCAATCGTCCGCTGTTACCCTCCAGGAGAAATGAGGAGCCAAAATCAATATCCTGCTGAAATAAAAATAGTCTGGCTTAGAGAGCTATGCTGGTTTGCCGTTGAAATGAGGAAAGTTGTGGACGGAAAAGATCAGCTGAAAGGTGTGTGGGGCAAGATGAAAAGATTTCAGGCTAACAACAGAGTTGAAACAGGATGGGGAACGACAAGAGAAGGTAGACGGAAGGGAAGAGAATAAGTAACTCGAGAATCCAGGTAATCTTGTGCTGCTCAAGGACTGTGGATAGCAGGGACAGAGTTATAAGGTCTAGGCTGGAGAAAACATAGGAACACCAGAAAAGGATCCCTCTCCCGCCTGTCCATGCCCTGCCACATCACTGAGATTACATCAGAGACAACAAATACATCGCCTAAACTTACTGAAAAGGAAACAAGATCTTCTAGAAGGTTACCCATGGTGACTAAATGAGTCCCAAGGGCTTCATTGTAGGGAGGAGTGGAAAAAAAGATAATAAAAGGGAGGAAAAAGCCCAGCAATACAACAATCCCTATCAACAGCTTTCAGCTTTCCCTCAAGTGGTGAAAATACTACCGTCCAACTAAATCTAGTGCTGTCCAGGACTTGATACTGCATTTGCCTCACAATTAAACAAGAATAGGAAAGTATGGCGCACCTGGGTGGCTCAGTGGGTTAAAACCTCTGCCTTCGGCTCAGGTCACAACCTCAGGGTCCTGGGATCAAGCCCCACATCGGGCTCTCTGCTCATCAGGGAGCCTGATCCCCCACTCCGCCTACCTTTCTCTCTGCCTACTTGTGATCTCTGTCTGTCAAATAAATAAATAAAATCTTTAAAAAAAAGAATAGGAAAAGTATATATAATCTTGCTGGAGCAGTCCAAAATGTTTCCATCCAGCAAATGGACTATATTTGTACATATATATTTACAGAGTGGAGTCACATCATATTTGCACATTATTTACGTGCATCCATCTACACTAGGGTATTAAACGACAAACATAATTTAATTTTTCAGAATCTGTCAGAGGATCTGCTATAGAGAGTGAGATGGGTGATATAAATTTACTCTCCCCCCCAGAGCTCTGTTTTTATATGCTTCTCCAAGGGGATGCACCTCACTGTGCTGAGTGTGATTTGAAGGCCTCAAGTGTGCAGCTGGAACGTGCAAGCTGGTCACTGAACAGAAGCCCATTACTTCATCTGTGGCCATCATCTTTTCCTATGCTGGCGGAGGCAGATTCACCCTGAGATGAATGAAGAGTGAGCTTCAGAGGCCAGACCCTTCATTTGTACAGCCACTTTCTACTATCACTGGAGGGACCCTAGGAACTTTGTTATTTATAATTCTGTATCCTTCTTCTTAAAAAAATTTTTTTTCTGCAAATTGTATAAACTTATAATAGATCCACAAAGATTTGCCCGTGGCTGCATGTTAAACGGGCTGTGTTGACTTTTTTAAGAGATTCCGCCCCTTCCTAAGACCCCAAGGATCTTTCGAGAGCATCCCTGACCACGGGGGCGGGGGCTCCCTCTTGCACGCTGGCGACACCTGCGCGGTCCTGAGCCTCCCTCTGTAGAAGGGACAGTACGAACAGGCCCCACAGAGCCACACAGATCTCCACAAGGAATTACTCTAAGATGGAGTCAGCAGCGTCTGCGCTAAACCGGCTCCACTTCTCCCGAATCCGGGTCTCTCCCGCTCTATCGGGGCGCCCCTCCCACACCAGGTGCAGTCCCACATCCAGTGGGACCCCCCTTCCGTCCACGACCGGGCTCTCGGCCCCGCCCCCCGTGCTGACCAATGGCCGCGCGCTCGCCTGCTCCAGGAACGCGTCCGGCATGACGTTATCATAGGTGATCACGCCGACGGCCCAGCCCCGCTCCTGGCGCAGCCGGTGGCTGAGGGCCCGCGCGAAGGTCGATTTTCCTGCTGCCGGCAGGCCGCAGAGAAGGCAGAGGCCCACCTCCCGCGGCCCCTCGCTGCGCGCACCGCTGGCGTCCTCGGCGGTCTTCATGCTGTCGCGGGAGACGGAAGGCGGCGGGGAGCCCCGTCTCCGGAACCGTCCGCCCAGCGCGCACGCGCAGTGGCTGTGCCGCCTGGGGCCGGGAGGGACGGACCGGCGCGTCTTCCGATCCCCACACGGTGCGCGGTCCGGCGGGCTCCGCGATCTCCTCGTGGCCACTGGAACCGCTGGTGCCGAGCTCCTTTTGTAGGGCGAGTCCTCTAGGCTGGGGACCACGGCCATGCGTTTCCTGACTCCTGGACGTTACCCGAAGGGTCAGAGAGCTGGACTTAAGTGGTCAGATTTATCCTCCCTGCTGGAAACTTGCGAGCCATCGAGAATTGCACCTGGGGTTCATTAAGGCGAGGTGCTTGGAAAATCCCGGAAGAGACTCTGAGCGTCTTCCCCCAGCGGTCTTTGAAAGGTCAAGAGCTGTTAGAATGGAAGGCGGAGTCGACAGTCCCACGCCCGCGCTCCACTGACCCTCCTAAATGCGACAGGTGCAGGGCAGGGGAAACACTGGCTACCGCGCCCGGAGTTGGCGGCTAGTGTGAGGAGGTGGAGACAGGACAGGAACATCCCCAGACCTCCGTTCCAGTGTATTCATGCAGAGGACCGCAGGTATTCTAGTGTTCAAGGAGATGTACTAGGCTGTGGGGCGGTAGAAAGTTCTTGTATGGAGTTGGGATGTAGAGAAGCTGAATTCGGATTCTAACTATCACTTTATTTTAAAGGGGATTACTTCTTAGTCACAAAGTGGTGTGTTCAAAATGTGTGCAAAGGAGGTTAGAATCAATAAAGGGGGGGCAATACAATCAATAATGCAATGTTAAATCTGATAGTTTGACTACAGAGGATGTACACATACATTTTCTCTTGAAGGTGAGCCCTGGGTTAAACATAGTCATTTCAGGATTTGGTCATCGGTCCAGTGCAAGAACGAGAAAGGAATGTTGTGCCAGTGGGGCAGCAAGCCCAAGGTCCCCAGGGTGGCTGCTGAGTCAGAGTGCCCACAGCTCAAATGGCTTTAGCAATGAAGATATAGTACTTTGGGCAGAAATCCAGTTCATTTATGGAGCCTGAGCAGAGAGCTATTTAGAACTTCAGGAGCCTTGCTTACTGACCTCCACCTCCGTTCCCTCCCACCTCAGCTGGTTTAAGGAAAAAGCTGAGCATACTACGAACTTTGGGGAGGGAAAGGACCCAAACTTTCATTGCTGGTAGATCTAGTACCTACATTCAGACTGATCTGATCGTTGGTGTCATTGCAGTAGTTACAGGGAGCAACAGACGGGACCAAAAAGCAATCCCATCCTCAAGAGACATTTGTGGCCCATTTTACCTCACATACAAACATAATTTGAAGGGGACAGATCCCTCCTATTTACGATGTTAAACTTGATTTAAATCACGCTTAGATTGGTTGTCACATGGCACTCTAAGTGCAGCCTCGATTGTCCTCATTCCCTTCCTTCTGATCCTCAGAAGCAAGGAGGTTGGTCAGTAACCTTCATGCTGGAGCAGTCAGTCTGCTTTGAACCCGCGGTGAGACTGCATGACATGCCTCCCCTTCCTAGTTCTAGTCCATCAGTTCTGGCCCTCAGAACCCTGGGCATTGCCCAGGACCTTTGCTGGGACTGACTACCACATAGGTTGTAGGAAGTGCTCAGGACCCAATTTCAATTTTTGCCTCAGCTAATTGTCCCATGTTGGAAGCTTTGTTTCTTCTCACGAGAGCTTTCAGTTCATTCTGAGTCAGCTGCCTGTCCTTAAGGGGAACTATATTAATCTGAGAGCAAGTGAACTTAAAGAGCTATGTGTGACTCCTCTGGGTTTCAGTCTCCTGATCTGTATAACTCTGCAGAGGGGCGCTTAGAAACTCTGAGATTCCACCTTCTGACAATCCCCAGTATCTTCAGAAGCAGGGGTCCTCTGGTTAACACTGTTTCCTGCCAACTCAGTATCAAGTTCTTTAGTTGCCAACAGAAACGCTAACAATCTAGCTTGACAAAGCCCTGATTTCCTTAATCACATTTATGGGAGTAAAACCTCACTCCTCACCTCTTTTGCCAATTTCTTTTTTCTTTACTAATTCCTAGAGCTAAGCCTTCTGGAACCCTTTTCTAGTCAGACTTTTAAAAATACCTTGACCTGGGGCGCCTGGGTTGCTTTGTCTAACAAGTGTCAGAACTCTTGATTTTGGCTCAGGTCACGCTCTCAGGGTTGTGGAATTGAGCTCCATCGGGTGAGATGCTCAGTTGGGAGTGTGAAGACTCTCTCTCCCCTGCCCCTCCCCTCTCAAATAAATAAATAAATCTTTAAAAAAAAAAAAAAGTACCTCGACCCGCTTTACTTTAACCCAAACATGGCATTGCAAACCTGACATTCACAACCTCTGCAAACTCTCACTTCCCATTACGAGATTAACTAAGACATGTTATTCCATAACCAGTAGACATTTAGTAAGTGCTTGTCCCCTCAGCTGCCACCTCCTCAAAGGCCTGTGAAAAAGAACTTTCTTTGCTCTCCAGCGAGGTATCTGTTCATACCCATTTCAAAAACTCCTGTAAATTTCAGGCCGCTGTAAAACTTGCGAGCTTACTGGCTCCTTTTCTATACTATCAATATCATTTCCAGTTGGATCATCTTCACATCACCAATCTTATCTTCCTATTGAGTTTTTTAAAAACTTAACAAAGGTAACCTAAAATGTGAGCCACATACTGAAATGTTACCAGATCTGGAACTATTCTTACAATATGTAGTGTTTTTCTGATTTCTCCAAGACCACTCTGCCCCGGGTATGGTGAGGTGAGTAAATGTGGTATGTGAAAGCGTGTAAATGATCTACTGTACTGAGAGTGGGCACTGAGACCTGAATAATCATTAATTTCATTAACCCTAAGAAACACCAAAGCGGCTGAGGAAAGACCACAGGTACAAAAAGCAGTTCTGCTAAGATAAAGGAGGATCTGGGGCAACATCCGATTTATAGTAACAACGACGGAACAGATGTCACTGTCCTTCATGGTTTCTTGAGCTTTCAGAGCAACTCCCCTGGAAGAAAATTCCAATGAGTTTTCTCACTATTTCCTTACTTCCTACGATTGCTCTATGTTTTAAATAGTTAAAAATATGTTTAAAACAAACTCAACAGTCTAATAAATGAGCTGTATTTTAACACTGTGAAAATTACTCAATGTTTGGTACTTGTGTACCAGATACTGTGTTAAATGCTGGGTATCCACATGTAAAGACATCTTCTGCAGTTAAAAAAAACAAACAAACAAAAAAAAAACCTCATAGTTTATTTGAGGAAAATGAGAAAAGTACAATGTCCATAGCATTTGGAGATAAATTGAACTATCAACTAAGAAAATTTACCTTGGCTGTTCATGTTATATCATATATAAAAGGACAGCTATCCGAAGTAAAACTGGTATAAGGATTTTATAGTTTTCCCTTATCCTGAAATCCAGTATTATAACCTATCCCTGGAGGAACATTAACATATCTCAAAATTCTGTAATTTTGCATAAAGATGAATACTTTTCAGAGGAGTATTCAAAAATGAGTTATGAGCATATTCTGTAGAATTTTTGATATGTTACTTATTCAGAACGTGCAAGTGTCACAAAAACAAAAAATAGCAATATACATCTTATGGTTCATTTAGCTTGCATGCTACTTTCCTTCCTTATAAATTTACCAAAAGAAGAGATGGTTCACCCAGAAGTCACTGCTGCGTCCCCAAGAAAGTAGGATCAAACAGTCCCATGCAACAGTCCATTTACAAAAGTTCAGTTTAAGTCAGGTATTCTGAAGCTGGCGTGGACTCTTCCACAGATCCCATATTACTCATGCTGGTTACTTCTTCAGTCTACTTTTTACTGGATTCATTCCCATCAGTATACATCACTGTAGATTCAAGCAGAATAAGTTAATTTTTTTCAATTATGAAGATAAAACATACAAAACCTCTTTGCAGTTTTCAGTAATTTAAGGGAATAAAGGGGTCTTAAAATGAAAGTGTTTAAGAATCTGTTGTAAGGCACACACGGCGACAAGACACAGTTATGTGATTCGTACCTACCTTATCCCTAATACCTCTATTTGTATTTTAAAGAAATCTCTTCTCTTAGTTTTATTTTTAAATTGTTCTCTTTACTAAGACTCTTGGGTAGTGATGGTGGGCAGCATTGGGAAGCAAGAAAAGCCTGTAACAATAGCATGGGGTTCTTTTTTAAAGCGAAGAACACTATCCCCTAATAAAACTCTATAGGGGCACCTGGGTGGCTCAGTCAGTTAAGCATCCAACTTGATTTTGATTAAGGTCACGATCTCAGAGTCATTGGGGGTCAGTCATGTAGGCAGAGAGCACCCGTATGCTGACGTTACTCGGTTTTCAACCCTTTCAGAAGTCAATCTAATAGAATGTGACCCTTCATCATAAATCATATTGTTTAGCATGACCTAGAGATGGTGGGACCCCAAGCCCCTAGTTAAAAGACAGTTTAATCAAGCAGGATATTCTAACAGCTGAGAGGATATTTTCAGGAGCTGGGCAACTGCAAGTCTTTTTTTGGGAATGTGCAAGTTTTGAACAAGTTAATCCTTTTAAGGATTTAAGTTCCTATAACCACCTTGATGGGGAGTACACTCCAGATTCCTCATCCTCCATCATCCCCCAGGTGCTGTCTGATCATCCTGGCATCTCATCATCAAAAATTCTGTCAGGCTGGCTTAGCCAGAACTCCCCTAACCCATGATGATTTCTCTTAGTAATTTTCCACCAGACTCCCCACCTGTTCCTTGGGCATAAATTCCTACTTGCCAACACTATATTCAGAATGGAGCCTCTTTCTATTTATGAACCTCTTTCTCTCAATGTCGTAGTTCTGAATAAAATGGTTTTTTTACCATCCAGCTCTGGTTTTTCTTGACATACTTAAAAAGGGCAAGTATAGTACAGAGGAATTAGCTTAATCCTATAGGAAGGGACTATCACCTGATTTTGAATAATAAACAGGATATTCCCTACATACCCGCAAAAGGGGCATTCCACCTGGAGAGGAAAGTATGTGTGCGTGTGGCAGGGAGGCAGTGTGTAGGAAGAGGCAGGCAAGAGTCACAGTACAAAGGGCTTTGTAAGTCATGCTAAGCGTAAAGGTGACGATGACATCAAGCACTAGAAGAAAAAGAGGGCAGTGCAGAGGATGGAATGGAGGTTATGAGAATGAAGGCTTATGACAGTAAAGAAACTCCAGGAATTGTTCAGATGAAAGTTAGTGCTTGTAAACAAAAGACCCATAGATGAAGAAGAATGAGAAAGAAAGAGAACCAAGACCTGTTGATTTATTGAATGCATGGGAGTGAGAGAAGGGTAAGCCACAGTCTTTAGTTTTTTGACTCCTGGTCATTCAGCCTATTTAAGGAAGTCAAAATCCAGCTGGTAACATTGATCTCTTTCCTTTAATTGAAGGTAGGTGTTTTTGAAGAAAAGTGTATTTTCCTTAGGACTCCCCAAATTGTTAACACGAATGGACATTTATGACCACAGGAAGCAGGATATATAGAATGGAAAAACTGACGGAGATGACCTAAAACGAATCTGGAGTACTGAAAATCTTCCTAAACGTCCTAGGACCTTTACATTTAGGGACTCTGGAACTTATCTGTGATCTAATTCCCTTTTTTATTTCAAAAGATGAAAAACTCATCTGCACAAGCCTTTCCAGGATGGGGACTGGGTGGAGGTGGTGGGGAGGCACCAGTTACCTTCCTATACCCCGAGGGGCAACTAGGAAGTTCCATCTGCTCCACTTTTCGGGACCCAAACGTAAAATCCAGCTCAGAAGCTCCTCCGCCAGAGCGCCGAGAAGCCGGCCCCACTCTTTCCTCCGCTCCAGCGCTGAGGCCACTGGACGCGAGGTCAGCCCCGTTGGCGTTTGGGCCTCACGCCAGCGCTTCACGGACTCGGCCACGTCCCGCCAGCGCCGCCACTACCCTACGAGTCCGGGACGCTGTGCAAACCTCCGCCTGAGGCCCGAAACCACCCACCTGAAGAGATCCAGAGCTGAAAGAGTTCAATTGTGTGGAGCTTCTAACTTGCTTTTCTGTAACTGCTCTGCTGCTTTGCGGGTTGAACCTTGAGAAACAGGAGCATGGCCTTCCCCTTGTGTTCCCCTCCATTCCCCCGAGGCCCCACATCCTGAGCACGGTCCCTGCTTAAGAGATGTCCTTGAATTATGCTTGTGGTTAACAAAGAAGAGAACTGTCTTGTCCTGGCTTCACAGCCTCCCAGCTACACCGGGACGATAAGACATGGCTAACTGAAAAATGTAAACTGTGCAGAGCATACCAGGAACTGTAACTGTGTAAACAGGTCACTGTGATTGTGGCTTTGTACCAAGCCTTTGTCTAAAAACGATATAAAAACCCCATACTCCCTTGGATGGGGCTCTCAGGCTCTGCCTGATCTTCGGGTATGTTGCAGAGCCCCAGCATGCTGGAATAAAGCCCGTGCTGTTGCAGAAAGAGCTGCCTTGGTGTCGTTCCTCTGCGCCTCCCTAGGTTGAGGTCTTCTCGACCCTAACACACCCGCCGCCCGCTCCGCTGCTGCGGGCAGGAAGGCAGCGGCGTCCACCGCAGACAGACCGACGGTCCGCAGCAGGCCCAACGCGGCGCGTGCGGCCACCGCACCACTCCTACCTGACCACTGACTCTCCTCATTAGACTGACCCTCCCGGGCCGCCCGGCAACCGTCGCCCACAGCCCCGGCCTGCCATGTCCGCGGGCCCACGTGCAAAAACGGTCCGGTTCCCCCGCGCCCGCGCCGCGCCTGCGCACATTTCCAGCCCTAGGCCCGGGAGCCTTAGGGGCGCATGCTCCGCCCTCGAGTTCTTCCACCGCGCAGGTTTGGAAGCGCGTGGCCGAAGCCGACCGGCGCGCGCATGCGTGTCTCCGGCACCTGGTTTTCTTCCCCACTGGGCGAGAAGCGGCCGGTCTTAGGTTTGAAGCCAGCCGAGCCGGAAGTCGCTCTCCTTCTTCGCCTCCCTTCTGTCCTGGCGGAAACGCAAGCCCTGAAAGAGAGGTTCCGGACTCGGCCTGGGCTGGGGGAGGCTGAATGGAGACCCCGGCCGAGGACGCGGGACTGACCCGCCGCCCGATGCTGGCCTCTTCCTGGGATGCGGCCCGCGGAGTCCTGGCCCACAGCCTCCGTCTGACCCGGGCTGACCTCGGCGCCCGGGACTTGGACCGGGAGGAACCGCTGACGCCGCCTGCCGCGGGGTGCGCCGGGCCGGCGGGGACTGGGGCCGCCGCTGCGGGACGGTCGCGCTCCTCGGGGGGCCGGGAGGGCAGGCGGGGGCCGTGCGGGGAGCGGGTGTGGGCCCGGGATCCGGGAGCGGAGCGGGCGGCGGGTCTGGGCCGGGAGCGGCGGCCGGGGGCGTGAGTGCCGGGCGCGGGGCTGGCGGCCCGGCCCCCGCACCTCCGCGGGGTCGGCACCGGCCCCCGCCTCCCCCTCCCCGGCGCAAACGCACCGGCCGAGGCCTCGCGTTCCCCCGCGTCGGCGCTAGCACGTGTGGCCGGCGAGAGTCCCGTCCGCTTCCCGAGGGAGAAGATAGGCGGGGCCTCTCGGGGCCTCCCGCCTCCCGCTGCGGTGCGCGCCGCAGGGGCCCGGGGACGTTCCCCGTCGGGAGAAGGGAGTGCGGGGGGTGGCGGCGGCGGAGACGGAGGACGCGGTGGGCGGCGAATCTGTGCCGAGCGTCGGGCGGTGCTTGGCGGTGCTTGGGCAGGCGCGGGGCCCTCCGTGTCGACGCAGTGGGTCGGGAGCACCCGCGGCCCGGCCAGAGGGTCGCGAGCGGGGTTCGGACGCGCCGACTGAGGAGCGCGCGGGACGCGTTTCCTTTCAGCCGCGAGCCGGTGGTTTTGAAGAGCGGCCCGAGCGGCCCCGGGGAGCAGCCCTGCTTCCTTCACCTGAGCTGCGAGCCCGGCGGGGGCGAGGAGGTCGTGGCCGTCGGCCTTCTGAGTTCGGCCCGGAACATGGAGGTGTACGTGGGAGAGGAGTACTGCGGCACCAGCCGGGGCAAGGCCGTGTGCGGCGACCCGGGCGACAGGTCTGTGAGCGCGGGGCTCTCCGAGCTGCGGTGCTGTTGGCGGGTGGCCTGGCGCGGGCCGGTCCCGGAGCAGTGGGAGTCTCCCCTGAGCGTCCGGGAGACGGTCCGAGCCCCTCGCCCCCGGCGCTCGGGGTGGAGGCGTCCGGCCCCGTGAGGCGGGGGGCTGCGTGGAGCGGAGCAGTTCGCAGACCGGGTGCACTGTGCGGACTCCAGGCCGTCAGTCCTTCCTTACTGCCCCTTCTTGCCGTTCTCCCTGAACACGCGGTGGCCTGTTTTCAGAGGCAGTTTGGCAGTTAGTCTGGAAGTGAACACATTTTTCTGAAAGGAAGCCCATGACCAGTGGTGCCCAGGCCAAGACTGTGCCTCACCAGTCTGCGACCTACACACAGTTCAGCCTGCTACAGCGTGATTTTTCTCCAGGTTCTGATGCAAAGATTCTACCCCGATTCAATCCCAGGATTTAAGGAATGGCTCAGAAACAATTTTTCCTTATTTGAGAACAGTTGACATGCAACATTACGTTAGTTCAGGTGTATAACGTAGTGATTCAACACCTTTATGGGCCGTAAGGTGTTCAGGTCTAACTACCATCTGTTACCAGGAGAAAACTGCCGTCTGTTACCATACAGCACCAGTACAGTCTCAGTGAGATCATGCTCTTTGAGTATCCTCTGTTACCATACAAGGCTGTTACAGTGTCATTGACGAAGTTTCCGATACTGAACCTTTTTTATTCCTACTACCTATTCATTCTTTATCGCGAAGCCTGTGTCTCTCACTGGCCTTCATCCATTTTGCCCATCCCTTTGGCAACCATCCGTTTGTTTTCTGAATTTTTTGATTCTGCTGTTTCTTTATGTATTCTTTTGGAACAACTCATTTTTAAATGTAACTATTTAAAATAATAGAATTAAAAGTAACTTAAGTTTTATTTTCTTTTTAGTGAGCACAAAATTATTTTCTACAAAAAGTACTTAAAATTGGAGTCTTCCAGTCATGCTTGTAAAATAAAGGTAAGTCATCACTAGATTTTAACTAATTTGACAACTGCAAATGTTTTTGTATAATTTGTACTTGTTTTCTGTTGGTTCAGTAATATGGTTAGTCCAACTTTATTTTTGATTACATAAAAATATGTATCATGAAAACTATAAGCAGTTTTGGCTTATAGGGAAGGATATAGGAAGCTATATCAAGAAAGAAGGGAATTGGAGAAGTTTCAGAGAAGAGTATCCAGAAGTTAAAGGGATTTGGACTTATGTCTTAAATATGAAAAATATCATAGAGGTGAACTTTAGTGTTCTCAGTGGAGCCTAGAGAAAAGTTACTGAGCAAGAAGGCGTAGGCCAGGATAGTCTTCCTGTTTTGTTGCCTAGTTAAGTGAGCTGGTGCAGGTCTCTTTATTTCTTTCGAACTACCTTATGGATAAATTAGCTGACCAAAAAAAAAAAATTCTTTATATGTACATGAACATTCATCATCATTCCTAATAGCCAAAAGGTTACGAAGAAAACAACCCAACTGTCCATCACTAAATGTGTAAACAAAATATGGTGTACCCACAGAATGGAAAAGTATTCAGTCATAAAAAAAAATACATATAGAAACCCAGATGAAACTTGAAACATACTGTGTGAAAGAAGTTGGAATCATAATGTTGTATGAGTCTGTGTGTGTATATATATATAAGGTCCAAAATGGGCAAATCCATAGAGACTGAAAGTAGATTAGTTATTATCTAGGGCTGCGGGGTGGGTATTGGTGGGATGGGGAGTGACTGCCAGTGATACATGGCTACTTTTTGGGCGATGTTCTAAAATTGCAATGGCTAGCACCAGAGCCATTAGGATACCAAAAAATAAACCTAATCAAAGAGGTAAAAGATCTATATTCTAAAAACTATAGAAAACTGATGAATAAAATTTAAGAGGACAGAAAGAAGTGGAAAAACATTCCATGCTCATGGACTAAAAGAACAAACATTGTTAAAATATCTATACTACCCAAAGCAGTCATACATTTAATGCAGTTCCTATCAAAACACCGTGAGCATTTTTCACAGAGCTGGAACAAACAATCCTAAAATTTGTATGGAACCACAAAAGGCCCCATGTAGCAAAAACAGTCCTGAAAAAGAACAGCAAAGCTGGAGGCATTAAAATTCAGGACTTCAAGCTGTACTACAAAGCTGTAGTCAAGACCCTATGGTAGTGGCACAAAAACAGACATGTAGATCAATGGAACAGAATACCTAGGAATGGACCCATGACTATACGGTTAACTTACCTTCAATAAAGTGGGAAGGAATATCTAGTGGAAAAAAAACAGTCTCAGGGCCCCTAGGTGGCTCTGTGGGTTAAGCCTCTGCCTTCACCTCGGGTCATGATCTCAGGGTCCTGAAATTGAGCCCTGCATCGGGCTATCTGCTCAACAGGGAGCCTGCTTCCTTCTCTCTCTGTCTGCCTCTCTGCCTACTTGTGATCTCTGTCAAATAAATAAACAAAATCTTAAAAAAAGAAGAAAAGACAGTCTCTTCAGTAAATGCTGTTGGGAAAATTGGACAGCAAAATGCAGAAGAATGAAACTGGACAACTGTCTTTCACCAGATACAAAAAAAATATTTAAATGGTTGAAAGACCTAATGTGAGATAGGAAACCATCAATATCCTAGAGGGGAACACAAGCAGCAACCTCTTTTCTTTTTTTTCTTTTTTTTTTTTTTTTAAGATTTTTATTTATTTATTTGATAGAGATCACAAGTAGGCAGAGAGGCAGGCAGAGAGGAGGGGGGTGGAGAAGCAGGATCCCCGCTGATCAGAGAACCCGATGTGGGACTCGATCCCAGGACCCTGGGATCATGACCTGGGCTGAAGGCAGAGGCTTTAACCCACCGAGCCATCCAGGCGCCCCCCAGCAGCAACTTCTTTGATCTTGGTTGGAGCAACTTCTTGCCGGAGGCAAGGGAAACGAAAGCCAGAATGAACTATTGGGATTTCATCAAGATAAAAAGCTACTGCACAGTGAAGGACACAATCAACAAAACTAAAAGGCAGCCTACAGAATGGGAGAAGAAATTTGCAAATGACATCTGATAAAGGGTTAGAATCCAAAGTCTTTAAAGAACTTACCAAACTTGACACTCCATAACTAAATAATCCAGTTAAAAAATAGAAGTCAAAAATAGACATTTTGGGGGGTGCCTGGGTGGCTCAGTGGGTTAAGGCCTCTGCCTTCGGCTTGGGTCGTGATCCCAGGGTCCTGGGATCGAGCCCCGCGTCGGGCTCTCTGCTCAGCAGGGAGCCTGCTTCTTCCCTCTCTCTCTGCCTGCCTCTCTGCCTGCTTGTGATCTCTCCCTATCAAATAAATAAATAAAATATTTTAAAAAATAATAATAAAATAAAACTGTAATGGCTACACAACTCTGTGAATATACTAAAATCTACTGAATTGTATACTTTAAACTATTTGATTGTTTGGCATGTTAATTATATCTCAATAAAGGTGTTTTTAAATTTAAAATTTTTTATAAGGAAATAAATTCTTGCTATCTTTTTATCTCCACATTAGTTTATATAAGGTTACAAGACTTTAGAATAAGAAAAAATAAGTAATGTCAGCCTGTTGGTAGCAAACTTACAGAACTGATTATTCCAAGATACTATTTTGTATAGTATGTATTAATAGCTTCCAGATGTATTTAAATAAAGTATTTCATGCATCCCACAAATATTTGAATGCCTAGTGATGCTAGGTACTATAATTAGGCAGGTAGGAATTAGCAGTAATATAAGGAATGACTGCCCTCATACTGCTCACATTCTGGTGTGATGAAATAGATTGTAAGTTGAGTCAGTGAGTCAGATATGTCCCTAATTCTGTGGTGGGGCAGTGAGGATGGAAATGCAGAAAAGGGGGTGCCTGGGTGGCTCAGTGGGTTAAGCCTCTGCCTTCGGCTCAGGTCATGATCCCAGGGTCTTGGAATCAAGCCCCGCATCGGGCTCTCTGCTCAGCGGGGAGCCTGCTTCCCCCTCTCTTTCTGCCTGTCTCTCTGCCTACTTGTGATCTCCGTCAAATAAATAAAATCTTAAAAAAAAAAAAAAGGGCAGAAAGGGTATTAGGGTATTATTAGGGTAGGTGTATAAATTTAATGTGGAAGTTCCTTAATTGTTGAGGACAGTCACCTTTTTGGTACCACACACAGAGTTCTTAGATTATGGGTTCTTGACCTGTGTTGTCATGTTACATATGGTTTTATGTGTGTCTCTGAAGGTAAGTGTTTTTTTTAAGTGGTAAATGGAAGTTCTGAGGGAATGTAGCGAAGCTTGTTCTGGGGCAATAGTATATGAAAGTTAATAGTTAGTGACCCATCTTTTTGAGCATTTACTCAGTGGTAGGTACTGGGAATTTTAACACCTAATCCTCATAACAACCATGTAAAATAATTGTTTTTACCCTCCCTCATTTTTTTTTTTTAATTTTTTTATTCCTGACTCGTGTTTTTGCCTTTTCCCGGGATAAACACAGGCTCTAAGTTGAGTCACCATTGACTTGTCTGATTCTAAATCCTGGTCCCTTTCCACTTTGCTACTTTGTTGTCCGTATCACAGAGGAATGTCTTTTGGTTCAGAAACATGGGTGAAATAAGGCAGCATAAAGCACTGGGCAGGACACTGCCATTGTCTAGGTTCCAAGCTGGACTTTTACCAGTTTACATAATCCTTTGATAGTCAGAAAATCACCCCTGACCTTGTCTTTTTTGTGTGTGAACCAGAAGGTTATGTTAGACCGTATTAACTTTCTCTTTTAATTCTAAATTCTGCAAGACTGATTTATCTTTAGTATTTCAGTAAATGCTTTGGAAGTGCTTTTGTAAAGCCTTCTTTTATATTCAGTATTATAGCTAGCTGTGCCAGCTTCTCAGATTGGTATCATTTATTTTTATTCATTAATGTAAGTGAATGAAATTTTACTCTAGTCCCTTTTGTATTCTGTGTATTTTTTCAGTTTGAAGTTACATTCTTTTATATAAACAGTTCTTATGAGCCTCATGGTAAATTAGAAGTGCTGATTGTTACAATTTTCAGGAAAATATAAAAATGAAAGAGTATTTAAAGTTTCTATTTTCTATAAATTTTCCTAAATACATTATTATTTCTAGTTTGTATAGAAAAGTGACCTTAAATAGTGATTATTGTTTAATATTATTTTTTTTCTGGAACTTCTTTGTTTTATAATAGTTGCTCTCCTTTGGTGAAAAGCAGCATGTGTTCATCAGTAAAATTGTGGTACAGTTGAGGCGGGTTTCAGCAAATTCTTCAACAAGCTCTCCTGCTCTAGGATCAAGGATAGACCTGCAGAGGGTCCAAACTCTCATGGAGGCCATGGGGTCCAAGTTGTCACCTGGTGCTCAGCAGTTGATGAATATGGTTAAATTTCAGCAGCAGGTAGGTGGACATGGTTTCCCTCCAGGTACCATTAACGATTTCAAAATGACAGCTTTTTCTAAGGACATGTATCAACTGGAAAGTTTTTCTTTGAACTTTTACTGTTGATTTGACTGCTACCTTTATTTGCTTTTGTAAAATAGCATTTATTTTATTTTATTTTTTTAAAGAATTTATTTATCTGACACAGAGAGAGAGAGAGAGATCACAAGTAGGCAGAGAGGCAGACAGAGAGAGGGGGGAAGCAGGCTCCCCACCAAGCAGAGAGCCCAATGCGGGGCTTGATCCCAGGACCCTGGGATCATGACCTGAGCCAAAGGCAGAGGCTTTAACCCACTGAGCCACCCAGGTGCCCGTAAAATAGCATTTTGCAGACTTTCTCTTCTACAAAATACCTTACGACAGATCTTCATACTTTTCTGTGAATTTACTCACTCAGTATTAAGCACCTTCTCAGTGAATAAGGCAATGTTTTGAACACTTTAGAAAGTTCAAAGATCAATTAGTTTAAGGATCTTTAAGGATATTTATAGTTTCATTTTATCTAGGCCTTTAAGGAAGAAGGGTGGGGACTGGGCAAGTAAATTTGGAGGGATGCAATTTGGGAGAGAGAAGATAGCATGGCTTAACTCTTCAGGGCCAGAAGGAACAGGATATAGCTAGGAAATGAATAGAAGTTCACTCCTATGGGTGAAGAAGTGTTTGGGGGAGTTTAGTTTGGGGCTGGATCATAGAGGGCTTTGAATGTTACTTTTGAGGTTCATACGTAGTTTTGCTTACATTTTGAGAAACTCTAACCCCGAGCTATGCTATGCGTGTACAGGAATGAGAAGAAACAATGAATCAGAAGGATGTGTGACTCCAGGGGGAGCAGTTCCTTGTGCCTTCCCTCATCCAGACGAGAGTCAAGGAGGGTCTAAAATTAGACATCCTGGATTGTGAGATGATACAACGATGGTGCCGTTGGCTCGGGGCAACCTACTTGATATTGGTTTGCTGGAGGAAAATAGAATTAAAGAGGGATATTGCGGTTTTGAAGATGATGATACCAACAATATAAATGGAACCCAAGGGAGGAGACTGCTTGGGGAAAAAGTTCGATTTGGGAATATTAAGTTGTAGACATGAATTGTAGAGTGCGAGCATTTGGAAGCACAGGTGGGCGTGGGTGTGGAGGAGTGAAGGGAGGTTTGAGCGGTGGACCCCACACGGCAGGGAAAGTGGTCCAGGGAGAGCCAGAGCAAGGAAGAAATGTCCTTCGGGGAGTAGCTAGGTTTGGTAAGGATATCGGGAGCAGGAAAAGGAACAGAACAGCAGAAGACCGGTGGTGTGACCGAGTAGCGCGAAGGAAAATCGTACGTCAGGAGACCTGATTTCAGGGTGTGGTGCTGACATGAGTAGTTGTGTAATTTGGCAGTGCTTCATCTTTTTCCATGAATTCCTTTGTGTTCAAAATCTAAATGATAATACTGCTAAGATCAAAGGATTAAGGGGAAAATTTAAAAGGAATAGTCTAAATAAGCAGCGGATGTACCTTTTGCGAATTTTACCAATAGTCATTTAGTACAGGTGTCACCGAAGCAATGGGCCGAGACAGGAAATTGGGAGAGTTGATGGTGATCATGGGAACCCTGGAAAGGAGGATTTCGAAAAAGTGCCGGTTCCATACTTTTCTTTCTCTCCTACCATCGCCGCACCTTGACCCTCCAGAAGTCCCTCACTGGTCCTCCTTCTCCACCGCATCCATTCCCCACAGGGTGACCAGAATAATCTCGGAGAGTGAATCAGACCCATCCTTCCCTGTGTAAAGCCATCTGACTGCTTCCCATCACACTTAGAATTAACCCAAAGATTCCTTACCCTGGCGTCTAAGATCTGGGCCTTCTTTGATTCCTTAACCTCATCTCTGGCCAGATCTCCAGGCTTTGCGGACTCAGGCACGCTGGCGTTGTTAGTCCTCAGATACTCAGGTGTGTTCGGGACCTTTACACTCTTAACTGTTCTCTTTCTCGAGAAGCCCTTTTTCCAGACCGTGGTGAGCCTGGACTTCTCTTTTTTATTAAGATAACGGCTTAAATGTTACGTCCTTAGAGACCTTCCCCAACCACCAGTTTAAAATAGCCTTTCCCGCCAAGTCTGCATCATATTTTTGTCAGAGCCTTCTTGACTCCTTTGCTGTTGTTTACGTATCAGTCTGTTTATCTCTTTAAAATGTAAGCTTCCTGCCGACAGGGAGCTGGTCTCTCTTGTTTGTGGCTCCAAATAAGTATATGATGTATGTGCCTTCTGGATGGTCAAGTTTAAGTGCTTCTTGGAGTTCTTCAGAGGGTCAGATAGAATGATTATGAGACAGAAACCAGATTCGGAGGGAGTAGGGAGTAAATGGGGGTAGTTGAAATGTGGAGGTACCCAGGGTAAATGGGTTGGTTTCAGGAATGGGAGCGATAAGGAGCTCGCCTGTACCAGAATCCCTTGGAATGTTTATAAAGAGCAGATTCCTGGCTGGCGCCAATGACCTGAAACCCAAAAGGTGGGATCCAGGAATCCGTTTATCAAACAGACGTCTCCAGATAAGTTGTATGCATAGTATACTTTGAGAACAAATGATTGAGGAGAAGGATCCCATGGAGATAGAAAATGTACAACAAGAGGAAATTATTTTTTTGTGTGCAACTCTTTGGAAACGTCAGAGAGGGTTAATAAATTAAATCAGTTCATGGACCGATTTTTATGCTCTAAAAACTTCACTTTGGAAAAAGAGATGACATGGATAGGTTTTTTGTTTTTTGTTTTTGTTTTTGTTTTTTGCCATGTCTTTAAGTTTTTTGGTGTAATTCCAAAAATAACATGTTCTCTTTGCCAGAGATTTTAATCCATTCAGAAGTGCATTAAGTAAATCATAAAAGTGCTCTCCCAGCTCTCACTGTGTTCCCCAGCTTGGTGCATATCCTAGAGTTTTCTGAGTATGTAGAAACACATGCAGGTCCTTCCCTCCAGTGCACTTGTTGTGACCTGCCCCCTCCCCCCACTAAATCCTTGTATATGGGGACATATGGGGGAACACCTGGGAAAAAGGAAGGTGATTCAGTTAAATCTTCTTTTAAACATCCCAACATAAGACCTCTTCCAGGTGGGAAGGCTCTGTTTATGGGATGATTCTTACAGGGCTTACCTGGTTCTAGGATTGTATTTTAATAAAAAGCAGGAATCTATGGACTGCCTCCCTGGAAAATGTCATGTAAGCTGTGTAACCGTTTGTTAAGTATAAACTCAGGGTGTTTTGGGGCACCTGGCTGGCTCAGATGGTAGAGTGTGTGACTCTCGATCTTGGGTTTGTAAGTTCGAGCCCCAAGTTGGATGTAGAGATTACTTAAAAATAAAATCTTAAAAGTAAATAAATAAAGTAGGGCTGTCTCATGACCAGAACTGTTCCTTTGGTACAAGCTGTGTAACTGCATACACTAGAACCCCCCTACGTTAGTTTGGGCCGCGCCTGTCGTGAAGGAGAGAGAAGCTACCTGGGAAGCTTTGTTAGAAGCCCTCTACCTTCCCTGCTTCACCCGTGCTTTGCGGTTGCTTGTGTTCTTGAAAGTTTTGTTAAAGTTTTTTCTTACTTCATTCAGTTTGAAGGTAAAATTTGCTGGCTCTGATTTGTTTTTGCTTTAAAATTTATGGAAATTGAATAGGAATTATATATCAAAGTGCCTAGCCTATAGTTTTCATTTAATGTTACCTGAATGAAAGGGTGCACCCCATTTTTCTCGAAGAAAACATACTCAGTTATGCAGGGTTTACACGGCTTCCTTTTTTCACCTTTGAAATACAAGTATCTTTTTTCTTGCTTTCTCAAGATGATACTTGTTTAAATTTTTTTTTTTTTAGTGGTAGAGACTTTTTTTTTAGAGATTTTAATTATTTGACAGACAGAGATCACAGGTAGGCAGAGAGGCAGACAGGGAGAGAGGAGGAAGCAGGCTCCCTGCTGAGCAGAGAGCCTGATGTGGGGCTCAATCCTAGGACCCTGGGATCATGACCTGAGCTGAAGGCAGTGGCTTTAACCCACTGAACCCCCCAGGTGCCCCCATACTTGTTTAAATTTTTTATAGTAAAAGTTAGATAATCCTTTCAGATATCTGATAAGATAGAAATAAACACTTAATTTTTCACAAGTCTGGGGGTAAATGTACACATATATTAAATTATATGTATACACAGATAATAGTCCTTTACATAATCACGTATAGGTATATGGACGTAATTCCAACATGAATGATTTTATGTTCTTTTAAGCTACTCTGTGTTTTCTATATAACATGTAACATGGAGCCTAAGCAATAAATACGTATAAATTATTTCCTCCCCATTCCCCTGCCTACTTTTAAAAGGGTTTGGTGGACCATGCAAGGCAACATGTGACAGGCAGCACAAGAAAATTAAGAATTGAAGAAAAGGAAACAGAAGAATAGCCACCAGCACCCAAAGTTGGTTTATTTACTGCCCTATAGACTCACCTGTAAATTCCAGCATATGTAATACCAGGAGGAAAAGGAAATTACCTTAAGAGCTGTCATCTGAGAAAAATATGACCACTTTTTATAATCAGTGAATTTCTTCTAGTCAAAATTTGATATATTAGAAAAGAAAACCTCACAGAGCATATACCTTATTTGCACTTAGATTTTAATTAAAATTTCTGCCAAATTAATTATCATATACAATTTTGACATTGATTTCACTGCTGTTTATACAGAATTTTCAGTTTCTGGGGTGCTTCAGTGGCTCAGTCTGTAAAGCATCCGACTCTTGATTTTGGCTCAGGTTATGAGATCCAGCCCTGAGTTGGGTTCTGTACCTGGCATGGAGCCTGCTTGGAATTCTCTCTCTCTTTCTCTCTGCCTCTGCCACCCCCCAACTCATGGTATCTCTCTCTCTAAAAATAAAATACAGTTTAAAAAAGTATTTTCAATTTTCTGTCACTAAGGTTTTTTTGGATTGTTTACTACTACCAAAAATAGTTTAGCTTTGTCATCACGATTAAGGCTCCTTTCTGCACAAGGAGAGTTGTTGAATTTTAAAATTTTATATATAATTATATATACAAAATATATATATAATATATGTATAATTATATACAAAATTATAATTATATATATTATATAACTATATGCTGTCCATCTTCTAGGACTAATTTAAGAGTTATCCAAAACTTGCATTCAGTAGAGGATAACATTTCTTTACCAAGAGTATTCCTCCAAAGTACAGTTTAGCAAAAGAAGTTTCATGGAGACCCTCCCATTGCTCTCCCACCAACTTCCCTGGCTCTCAGTATTCCCCTTGCCTCCTTTATTTTCCCCCAAAGTATTTACCACCATCTCCACCCACGTGCTGCATTGCCTGCCTGCCTTCCGACTTCTCTTCCTTCCTTCCTTTCTTCGTTCCATTGTTCCCTGCTCCTGTATTGGTTCCACATATCAGTAATTTTCATTTGTCTTGTTCATGCACATATTTCCTATGCTGGAAACACAGAATAGATTTCTGATAAATGTTTGCTGACTGAATGAGTTTTGGTTATTTTGGTTATTTGGTCCAGAAATCATTTTTTCGAGTTCTAGACAATGTATATACCGAGACTCTTCAGCTGACTTGTATAATACTGGCCTCAGTCTCTTTCAGTAGGTGTTGAGCAGCAGTAAGGATGTGCTGGTGTTCCCGAATAAGGATACAGCCTTGTAATGTAACCGCTTAGTGGGCCAGAAGTAATTGCTTTGCTTTGCTGTTGTGGAGAAATTCAAGAGTACAGCAAGGAGCATGGCGAGAACATGCCCCTGCGTGGGAAGCCATGTGACTTCATTACAGAAGTGAGCCGGACTGTTGTCGTGAACTAATACGGCATAGCCGGTTCAGTTGAGGCCATAAAACATAACTGTTATCCTACAGATCATTAAAGCAGACGGAGCCAAAAGTAGGCTCATTTTAGTCATTGTAGATGTTGCAAATGTACTAATAAAACATCAGACTTCTAGTATGTAATTTATCTGGTGTATCTTCCGTGATAAGCTAGTTATAAAAAATTTCCTTAGGTTAGCTTGTTATATGGGAAACTTGATGGATGATATTTAATGCTAAGTATATTATCAATTATTGTGCCTCAGTTGAGAGTACTGTATTTTATCACCATAAATCAAGGAGGCCTTTATAGTGGAGACGTTAATGCTAAGTTTTACTAAGTTTTACTTAGTATTTTTTTTTTACTAAGTTTTACTAAGCATGCTAATATTTAATATTTCCTTTAGGGAAAATTGCAGTGAGATCATTAAAAGTCTTGACTCTGGGGGCGCCTGGGTGGCTCAGTGGGTTAAGCCTCTGCCTTTGGCTCGGGTCATGATACCAGGGTCGTGGGATCTAGCCCTGTATCCGGCTCTCTGCTCAGCGGGAAGCCTGCTTCCTCCTCTCTGCCTGCCTCTCTGCCTACTTGTGATCTCTGTCTGTCAGATAAATAAAAAAATCTTTTAAAAAAAGAAAGAAAGAAAAAAACCGTCTTGACTCTGGAGTTCGGTGGTCTGGGTTCCTGTCCCAGTTCTGCCACTTACCGGCTGCATTCCCATAGCCGGGTTACCTTTAGCCTTGGTTTCACCTCAGCTATGGTCTCTTCAGCTTAAGATCAGGTAGTACTTGTAGCCTACTTCGTGTGGCTGTTCAGAGGATCAGAGAAAGAAGGCACCTTGCCGGACTCACAGTAGTTACCCCAAAAGTTAGCCGTCACCACTACCGATAGTAACGTGTATTTCTTTCCCTTGCTTAGAACTGTGTTCCCGTGGGAGAGCAGCTTCAGGCGGTTTTGGGAAATACTGGCTACAGACGAGTGGCGGACCTGCAGTCCTCAGCTGCTTTGGGAGCCTCCGACAAGTCCCCCTCCACACCTTTCCCTTTCAGAACCGGACTGACGTCTGGAGCCCTGACGGAAGACTTAAACACTTGCGTCGATAAAAGTCCGCAGCCACCGGATGGAGGAAACACTACACACCTCAAAGACTATAACATCGTGCCGCCAAACCATTCCCTTCTGGAGAATGACCTCAGAAATGCAGTTTCTTCTTTCCTGCCGAAGAAAGCAAGTGACATCTCAAACATACCTAACTCTGAGTTGCTGCCTTTTCTCCAGAATTTATGTAGTCAGGTTAACCATCTCCGCGTGGGACATAGTGCCAAGTGGCAGGAAGGCATCACTAAGGCCGGGGAAGGCGTTGTTGGTGTTGCGTAAGTATTTCAGACAAATCTGGTTTAGGTTTCATAGATAGAAGAATTAGTTGGAGGAAAATAGATTTGTTTCAGTAACTGCTGCCTGTAGCTATTTTCAGTATTTTTAGGATCTATAGCTCAACATAGACCATGGACTTAAATGTAATACGTAAAGTTATAGGGGCACCTAGCTAGCTCAATCAGCAGAGTGTGCAACTCTTTATTTAAATTATTTTTATTTTTATTTTTTAAACTTAATTTTTATATTTTTTAGTTTATTTTTTTATTTTTTGCAGAGCATGCAACTCTTGATCTTGGGGTTGTGAGTTTGATACTCATGTTGGGTTGTAGAGATTACTTAAAAATAAAATCCTTTAAAAAAATAAATAAGCATAAAGCTATAAAACTTTTCTGACAATATGTAGGAGAACATTTGGAGACCTAAGACTAGGAAAAGACCCTTAGATGACACCAGAATCACAATAATGGAAACATTGACCTATTGCATCCCATCAAAATTTAAAGCTTCTGCCTTGTGAAAGACCCTGTTAAGAGGATAAAAATACAGATACAAAGTGGGAGCAAAATTTGCAAGTCACAAATTTAACAAATGGCATCCATTCCTGTAGCTCCCAAAATTCACGTTAGAAAAAAATTCAATCAGAACATGGGCAATGGACATGGAGACATTACAAAGGGTGCTCATATCAAATAAGCAAGTGAAAAGATGATCATCATTGACTTCGTGGCTACTAGGGAAATGAATATCAAAACAAGATACTATTGCACAGTTATTTGAAGATTAAAAACAAAAAATGGTAACAATACCAAATGCTGGTGCAGATATGGAGAAACTGGATCTCTTCTACATTGCTGGTAGAGGTATAGAATACTACAGCCACTGTAAAAAATACTTGGGCAGTTTCTTGAAAATTAAACATTTACCGTGTGAGCCAGCAATGTATTTGGCATTTATCCCAGAGAAATGAAAACTTATGTTGACAGTAGAAACTATGCCCAGTTCTTCATGCAACTTTATTTCATGTAACGGTCCAAAACTGGAAGCAACCAGAATGTCTTAAACTAGATGAACAGGGCACCTGGGTGGCTCAGTGGGTTAAGCCGCTGCCTTCGGCTCGGGTCATGATCTCACTTCCCGGGATCGAGTCCCGCATCGGGCTCTCTGCTCAGCAGGGAGCCTGCTTCCTCCTCTCTCTCTGCCTGCCTCTCTGCCTACTTGCGATCTTTCTCTGTCAAATAAATAAATAAAATCTTAAAAAAAAAAAAAACTAGATGAACAGTTAAACAAACTGGGGTATATTCATATCACAGGATGCTAATCAATAAAAAGGAACGGACTGTTGACACACACAGCAACTTGGATGGCTCCTGAGGACATTCTATGCTGAGGGACAAGAGAATCTCAGGAGGTCACACACCAAGATTGCATTTGTGTAACGTTCCCAAAATGGAGTTCTAGAGATGGAGACCATATTGCTGGCTGTAGGTGTCAGGACTGGAGGGCGTTAGGGAGTGGCTGTGACAATGGGGAGATGTTTGTGGTGAAGGAATAGTTGTGATCTCAGTTGTGATGTTCACGTGAACGTGTGTGCGTGTGGGAGGACGGCGCCCGCGCACACTGCCGCAGCATCCCTTTTCTGCTATTCTCCAGAGTTGGGTGAGATGTAACCATTGGGACCATTGGGGAAGGGTACTGGGGAACTCTCGTATCTTTACAACTTCCTGTGAAGCTGGAGTTACTTGAAAAAAAAAAAATAATGGTTTTTAGAAAAACTGCTCATATATTCTAGAATGGGGTTCTCAAACTTTTTGGTCTCGGCATTCTCAAAAATAACTGAGGACTGTGAAGAAGCTTTATGTAGAGTATATGAGAGGATTCATTTGTTTAAAAATAACAAACCCATTATTATATTAGTAACAATTTTTATGAAGAAGGTATTTTCTAAAGAACAACACCGAATGCTGTTAGGTCATGTAGAATCGATGTTAGCATCTGCTCGCGGTCTCCTCTGTGTTGCCCTCCAGCATGTGGCTTCAGTAGCCGATGAGGGTGCAGAAGTGCTGAGAACAAACGGAGTTCATGCTGAAGACACTATTTAGACCCTAAATTGACTGGCCTTGGACAGTCTTAAGACACTGAAGAACACTCGATCACAGCTTCTGTTGCTCAACTGAGCGGTGACATCACACCTCGTGTAGCCTCTGGGAAATGTCACCGTATGTTCCTGAGGATCTGGGGGTGAAGGGTTCAGACATCATCTTGGTCGTCATGTAAGAGTGCTTGCTACTTGGTGGAAGCTGAACAAGTCATGGGTCCCCAGGGTGTTGTGGGCCACGGCCTGAGGTTCATTGCCCTGGTGTGCATTGGTTGTGAACCTGAGAAACTGGACTGCTTTTACTGTTGTTATTGTTGTTTAAGAATTTATTTATTCATTTGAGACCGCGTGAATGGGGGTGGCTGAGGGAGAGTCAGACTTCCCCCTCCCTCCTACCCTCCGCCCCAGCCTATCACGTCCCTGGAGCAGGGACCCTGAGCTCATGACTCCAGCTGAGGTCAGACCCTTAGCAGACTGAGCCCCCCAGGCTCCCCTTCTCAGTTTGTTATTTCTGTCTGCCCATTCCAGTTACGTTCGTTTTTACATGTTTTCATGTTAGGTTAGAAGAGAACCTTCCAGTGCTTAGTGAGGTTGTGCGGGTGACAAGAAACAAACCTTGAAATTGTGGGTTTGCTTGGGGAAGTTCTTGGAAGACATACGTGGAGACCTTAAGATACATTGAGGCAGATCAGTTTTGATTTGGGGCTCAAAATCCAAGACCCTTTGTAGAGACATGTTCTGTGAGGGGGACACTCCCTCTCGCCGTCGTGCCCTCGTTTCACTTGTGTGCTGACATGTGGAAAGAATCGGACATGCGGCCCGCTTTGGGCACTTAGGGCTGTCATTGCCCCTTGTAGATGGATGTTGGCACCGGAAACCCCTCGTACCCAGACGGCAGCGTTGCGGAGATAGATTTCCGCATTGTCCTTTGGGGGCTCATTTCGAATGGTTTGCTTGTTTCTGTTAGGATATCAGGGATAATTGTTACACTGGTTTTTTAATTTATTTTTAGAACGGGAGAGCAACCCGTGTGCTCCTACTTGGAAAAGATTCTTACTAAAAATATGGAACTGCTGGAAAAGAAGCTTGTGGACTCCATGGATCAGCGAATACGTCAACTCCAGGAGCACGTGGACAGGAAGATGGCTGTGTTGATGGACCTGCTGCAGAATCCCCCGTCCCCACCCCCCGGCACGGCCCTGACACAGTGTGACTCTGGAGAAAGACTTTCCAATGGAGAGAGATAAGTGCTCAACCTGTAGGATGTGCTACAGATATTTATTATGTATTTATGGTAAAGCCTAACCCCCCAAAGTTCAAGGCAGTGATTTAATGTCATTTGAGGGCATCATCTTACGTACATTGAGTGACCTCAGTGTTCATTTTAATGTACTTGTTACTGTCTGTCCAGGGCTGTGCACGAGGATTAACCTGATAGGGTCATCCGTTATTTTTGTTGGCAATATTGTTTACTTTTATTTTTTACTTGTATTTATTTTTATTTTTGTTTAGTGCTTAAACTTAAGGATTTCTAATTTAATTCATGAGTCTATATTGTATATGTGTTTACCATTTTAATTTATATAAAGGGCTTATGTTTTAGGGGTGTGAAAAAAATATAGTATTTGGTTTCTTTTTCTCTTTCTAATTGATTGTTTTTGGGAACCCTAGATAGAGTACTTCAGTGTTGTAACCTTTTAATTTCCAGTCACCAAATTACGTTTTATGTTGTTTATTTCAGATAAAAAAATTAGATGTGGTATTTCTGTAACATTAGTATACTTAACATTTTATATGTATCAGAAATTTAGAGGTACTGATTTTCTTATATTTATAAACTGCTGTGCATAAATCTGTTTATTGCTTTATTATTATTTCCTAAGAAAATACTGCCTGAATTTGCTCAGCAGAAGCAGCAGACTACGGTACTTAAAAACTCTCTGTTCAAAGTCTTTTTTCTTGTAAGTTTCCTGCACACGTAATAAGCCAGTAAGTAAGAGCTTAGTATGGAGTAAGAGCTAGCCATTGCACCTTCACGGGTAAACACCAGAGTTTGAAGTAGCTGCAAGGGATGTGTGATGATCAAGAAATTGAATCAAGATCCAGGTTATATATATTAATTTCCACATTTTTAGCACTTTGGGTGTTATTACATCTCCCTGTTTCCCGCGGGGGCGAGCTGAGGTTTCCATCCTACTTCGCACCACTGGGTTGTCAGTGCTCTGGGTGCCGGGCAGTGCATGCTGCTGCCCTAGGACTCCTCTTATACTGTGGCCACAAGACTGTCATTGGAGGCTCTTCCTCACTTGGCCCCAACCCCGCTTTCCAGCCTCATCCACACTCCACGTGACCTGCTACGCCAGCCTGTCCTTTCTTCCCGCAGCTCCTCGGACTGTCGGTCTCAGCAGACAGGAGTCCTCCTCCCGTGCTTCTCACCTCTCCCTACCCTACACGCTCTTTCCAAGTCAGCTCAGATGTAGCCGACACGAACCCACGTTTGGTCCCTCTCTGCCCCGGTCGGGAAGCAAGCAGCTGGACAAGAGAAAGGCCACACCGAAGGCTCTCGTTCGGGGGACGTAAAACAGTGGAGGTCAGCTAAAGCACAGGAGGCACATCAGGTAGTGGCCAGAGGTAAGGCCTGAAAAGGGGGCCTGGGTCTGGCTCTGGAAAAACCATGACGGCTCCACTCCCGAGACTGGCGTGGTTTAAGAGGAGAGTGACGCGATTGGCTCCAGGCCTCAGGCGGCAAACCAGAGCGGAGCTTTGCTCACGAACCCATCTGCAGAATTTCTTAGCATTCTGCTTTGCGTTGTAGTGGAATCTGGGTGCTGGGAATGCAGAGCCACAGTAACATCTGATTGCCTGACGAGTTAGGTCAGCATTTCTCATCGTCTGCTTCCTAATCTTTGTCAGAGGTTTGTGGGGACCTTGTCAAAGGTGAAGGTTCTCGAGCCCCAAGGCAGATCTTCTGAACCAGACCAGAGAGGGAGGCGCGGTCCCTGAATGGGGGTTTCAAGGGATCTCGGGGTTATTCTGAAACAGGCCGTACTTGCAGAGTCTGCTTTGGGCTGTCCCACAGTGCGCCCCGGCATGCAGCCCTCTGATCAGCTCCTTCCATCTGCCTCACCGGGAGCTAGTGAGAAAGGCAAAGTCATGGGCTCCATCCCAGAACCAGTGAAGCAGAGTCGCTGGGGTGGGAGGGGGAGCAGCAATCTGATTTCACAAGCTCTCCGGGTGACTCTCACGCACGGGAGTTAGAAAACCTCTGCTTTAAAGAATGGATGTCTCTGAAGAAAGAGACCCACAATTTCAAACACCCAGGACACGTATCTGTGTAACCTTGTGTATATGGGAGATGCTTCTGGAAGTTTCTGTTTAAATGAGAACCAGGGATTCCAGAGGAGTAATGGAGGACTAAGCCACCTCTGGCTTCTTGGCATCCAAATTTCTCAACTGTGAAATGACTCGAGCGGAACATAGTTGGTTTTATTGCAGACTTTCTCTCAGCAGAAAGCTCTTGGTAGAGTGTTCACTTTTACATCTTCCACTGAGATCCAGCCTGCAGACAGAGCACACGTGTGGCTCTTGGTCGTGTGTTCACTTTTACATCTTCCACTGAGATCCAGCCTGCAGACAGAGCACACGTGTGGCTGGAGGTGAGCCCCAGCAGAGGGGCCAACTGCTTATGTTAGTGTCTCAGTTTACAAAGTGTGATGTGGCGGTTTCAGTTGAAACCTCTCAAAGATCAACAGCCGCCGCCACCACCACCCTTGTCAGACCACACAGCACCCACTATCTTGAAACACGCTCAGGGAGGGGAATGGCCTTGCCAACGATTATAACAAGTCATGGCGGGGAGGTAGGCCTGGAACCCACCGCTCCTGTTTTCCAGGCCTGTGTGGATTGTGGGGTGGGACCTAACTACTTAGAATCGATCCCCTCTGACATTTGAAAGCCAAAGCTGTTGAAAGGTAAAGCAGCTTTCCTTCCATGGCTCCCCTGTCTCAAGGTACAGCAAATTTGGCATCTTCCACATATTTTTCTACCGTTTTGACATTGTCGCTCTAAATGCCCTTAGAAGACGTATTTCCAAGTTGGCTTAGAGGAAAACACACAAGGATGGACAAACCCGAACTCCTTCCACCTTGTTCACGCAGCTGCTGCGTTACTTTGTTTGAGTGATTCTGCCTTTTTCTTGACCTCAGTTTTCTGTAAAATGGGGGCTATCACAGCTTACCTCATGCTATGGCGTGAAGCTTATGATACCCTGAGCATGACTCCTCTGATACTTATAGCAGATGTTAAATGGCAAATGTTAAATTTTTCTCTCCCTTTTTCTACTGTGCTGTCTTCTGAAATGGCAGGAATGACACACGTGTTTCTTAATATCATTACTATTCCGGCAATTTTTAAAGTCCCTCTTCTCTATCCTACCTTAGGTACAGGAGGGCTCACAATCATTCTATTGAGCAGTGGTTCTCGAGTCTAGTTCAGGAACCAGCAGCAGCAGCATCTTGAAACTTACCGAAATGCAGATTCTCAGGCCCCAAATCAGACATACGGAGTCAGAAACTCAGGGTGGGGCCAGGCCTCACGTTTCCTGAAGCCCACCTGCCGACTCGGCACATTCACAGTGAGAACCATTTTTTATGTCTAAAACCACACACCCAGCAGTCAGCTTACATGAGTTCCTTCCTAAAACCCCTGTGATACACTGCAAAGATGTCCTACAACCAGCAGGATGAAAATCTAGGCTTTTTACTAAAGGCTTTAAATCCCCACAAAATTGGATCCTTGGCTCATTTTTCCAAATGGTGTCCTGCTGCCACCCCTTTCACGCATCCCACTCTAGCCCCAACAGCCTTGTTCTTGTTCCTTGAGCACAACAAACCCATTGCAGCCTTAAGATTCTGTCAATATTTGCTTTGCCTGGTATGCACCTGCTCACTTTGATCTCTCCCTTTCTCCAGGCATCTGCTCAAACGTCCCCTCCTCAGAAAGGCCTTTTTTGACTATGATCCCTAAATTCCTCCTCTCCATCCCCATCACTTGGATCAGCTGTTTTCCCTTTATTTTTCTTTTAACCATTCTTTAAGGGCTAGAGATATTTAGAACAAATTCTTTTTCTTCATCTGTGAATGTCTCTCTCCCCTTCCATTCCTGAAGGATAGTTTTGCTGGATATAGAATTCGGAGTTCTTTTCATTCAGCGTTCAAGCGACGTCATGTGTTACTTCTGTCTGGCTGCTGGTGTTACAGATAAGAGGTCTGTGGTTTGAACCTGCATCCCCCTGGTGGGTAGTGTCTTGTTTCTCTCTGGCTGCTTTCGAGTTTGTTTCTTTGTTTTTAGTTTTCAGAGTTTAATTTTAATGTGCCTTGCTGTGGATTTTCTCGGGTTTATCCTGTTTGGCCTTTTCTCCACTTCTTGAATCTGTCTGTCTTGTTTCATCAGAAGCTCGCCCCATCCTGCTACTCCTCTCCTTCTGAGACTCTGATAACATAAATGTTGGATCTTTTGTCATAGTCCCACAGGTCCTTGAGGTTATGTTAGATTTTTGTTCCGATTGGGTGAATACCCTTGCTCTGTCCTCAGGTTCACTGATTTGGTCCTTGTGTCTCCATCTGCCATTGAGTCCATCCAGTGAGCCTCTCCCTCACCCCATTCTGTAATTTCCATTTGGCTCTTTGGTTATAACATCCATTTCTTTGTTGAGATACCTATATTTTGATTGTTGCAAGAAGATTAGTTATTGATTGTTGAAGTTTTTTGGTTTTTTTTTTTTTTTTTTAAATGATGGCTGCTTTAAATCCTTTTTTGGGTAATTCCAACATTTGATTCATCTTGCTGTTAGCATCAGTTCATGGTCTTTTCTCATTCAGATGTTATTTCTCCGGTTCTTGGTCCAATGGGTGATTTTCCACTGAATCTTGGATATTTTAGTTAACTCCTATGTAAATCTTGAGTTGTATCAGATAGTCAACTGCTTAGGTTTACCATGCAGGTCCCAGTCTATGACTATGGGATGAGATTCTAATGACAATTTAATGTCCAGAGGCTTTGCAGTGCTGTTCTGATCTGGTCAGTTTCTGTGGTGCCACTGGGGCTCTTGGGGCCCTGCCAGTGCAGCCAGGAGGAGCAGGGGATTGTTCAGGCTAGAGCCATCTGGTACGTGGAGAAGGGAATCTGGCTCATAGGGACAGAGAAGCTTCTTATGGTAGGTCCTCTTGGGGCTGTCACCTAGCCACCTCACTCTTTCCTGGCAGAGACACATCTTGGCATCAGCAAGGAAGCAGATCACTCTTCCTGGCTTTTTGCTGTCAGTGGGACTCCCACACCACACGTGTTGCCATTGTTGCTGTGCTAGTGTGGTGGTGTTGGCAGGACTTGCATTAAATCCTGGAGCAGTAAACCCACTGGTGCCACCTCCTGCTGCTAGATTTGGCCCGGATGCCTCTTTCTTTTCTGCAGCTGTGTTGCTCATCCAGGCTTGGGGTCTCTAAACTGTTTGCTTTCCTCTTTCCAACCTCCAGAGTATTTCTTTATTTGACTCTTGTATTTTTCCCCCAGGGATTACAGTTGTACTTTGGAGAGAGCCAGGGAGAAACAAGTCTAAGCCATGTCGCCTGTACTTGGAGTCTGCTCATCCTCATTCAGGGCTACTAGATTGCCTGGCCTGGGGTCTGTGTCATACACACCTATAACCCTGGTATCTTCCCGATCAAGTGTGAAAATCTTTCAATATCAACAAATCCTTGTAAATGGCATTGCATTATTTCATTTGGGAGCTAAAGCATAAAGACTATTCAGTTTTCTCTAAACTTTAAAGTTAAGAGATTTTTAATTTTTAGCCTCTCCATATTTCTTTTTCTTTCTTTGTTTTTTTTTTTGTTTTTTTTTTTTTTTTTTTAAGATTTTATTTATTTATTTGACAGAGAGATCACAAGTAGGCAGAGAGGCAGGCAGAGAGAGAGGAAGGGAAGCAGTCTCCCCACTGAGCAGAGAGCCCGATGCGGGGCTGGATCCCAGGACCCCGAGATCATGACCTGAGCTAAAGGCAGCGGCTTAACCCACTGAGCCACCCAGGCGCCCCTCTTTTTCTTTTTTTCATTGAAATCTTAAACCTGCTTTTGAGGAGCAGTCAAATCCTGAGAATCAATGTGAGGGAATTAAGACCTGAGCAGAGAAAAGACTTAGAGTGAAATGGTTCAACACAGCATATCTGTTTCCTGGGGGCTGAAGACCACCTACACACAGGATGGAATTCAGAACCCCATGGAAGAGCTACTGTCCGAGAGCGGATGTCACATGCATGTGACATAGAACATGGGGCTGGCAGCGGCTGCTTCAAAAGCGAGTTCTTCAACCTGGGATCTTAATTCCTTCTAGAAAGGATGATTCCACCCTTCTTTCTCAAATTACAGGTTTCATAAAATTGTTCCCTCAATTAAAAAAATTTACTTTAGTAGTTAGCCTTCATCCAGATCTGGGTGGTTTAACTCAAAATCTGCTTAGCAGTTAACTTGTTGATGCTTTCTTCCTGGCTCACTGTTCCCCTAATTTCAGAGCGTTAAACAGCTTACTAGATTCCAGACAAATTTTTCTGGGAGGATTAGGAGGAAAAATGTCGAAAGGGCCTGTGGATCTCCTGGAGAGACAGAATGCAGGTCAAGGGCTCCTAGAATCTCCTTAAATCATGATAGGGCCTGACAGTTGTCAGTGGGAGCATGAAACATTGTTTTCCCTTAAACCGTATCACTTATAATGTGGGTTTGCAGATTCTCAGCATTGCACAGCAGGACATTTTGAAAAAAGACATTTCCTTAGTCATTCACAGAAAATACTTTAAACTTGATGAACAGCAAGGGGTCGCTCCTGACTCAGGGCCTGGATGTCAGGAGGCCCTGGTGTTTGTGAATAAAGCTACCTATGCGAGGGCCGGCCTGTGTTCTGTAGCCGCATGCTGCTACCTGCGGAAAGGAAAAAGATTCTTCCCAATTTCTCTGATTTCCTTCTCTCTGGACTTGGCATTTCAAGTCCAGATTGGTTGCTTTCCAGCCACTAAGAAACCCCTTCCTCCTGCTCTGGCCAGCCTCGGCTCCCAGGCCTCCCCGGGAGCATTCACACACACTTACACATGGAAGCTCTGTGGTTTGGGGCTCCTGCTTCCCCGCTGACTGAAGCCTGCCCAGGACGCGAGGTGGCCGGGTAGGGAAGGGGCCACACTCACTGCTTCCCTGCACCTCTCTGCCCAGGTGTGCGTGACAGGCTCAACCTTAAGATTATGATGGCCATGGGTGGCGGCTTACTGATTGTCATGCTTGTACTGATGGCTGTTGTCATCTGTCTTTACTACAAACTAGCCAAGGACTTGAAGTGAGTGATGTGGGTAAGAGTGACAAATCCCCCCTCGAATAGGATACCTGGGGCTCCCGGCTTGAGCCAGCTCATTGCTTGCCCTGTGGTCCCAGCCAGGGAGAGGTCAGGGACAGCAGGTGGGTTTGAAGAGGTAAAGCCAGGTGAGTATAGAATGTTGGTTTTTTCCCCTTCTGGCTTAGGGCTGTGAGCTCATGAACAGAATGTTCTCGGCTGGGTGGCTCTGTGCTGCTTGGCTTCACTCCCCTCACTGAGGGGCCCCACGGCCGGCCCGCTCAGCACACCGGCTGGGCCTCCCTCCGCGCGGGGCACCGCAGCCTGTGGCGGAGGCTGGGAACGAGTCTGTGCCTCCGAGTCCCGCAGAGGACAGGCTGAGCCGATCTGCTCTTCGCTGGGTGGGGGAGCTCTCCCGGTGTTCTCTCATTCACTGTGCTTGGCCGTGGGGGCGTGAGGTGGGCCTGTGGGACCATGGGGAGGCCGAGCTGCGTGAAGATCCTGGGGGACACCTGCCCAGGGCGCGCAGATGAGACAAAAGATAATTAACTTCGGGGGAGAGGAACCTGCGATCCGGGAGAAATGGGTCGTTAGAAGTGGTGCTGCTCCCATCCTCGGGCCGTTCAGCCTGGGAGCTAGAAGGAGAATCCCCGCACGCGGGGGTCGGCGCGGTGTGGCGCCTTCCCGGTCACGCTGTGCACTTGATGGGCCTGCAGCGATCGGGAGGGGGGGGACCCTCGCTGGCAGTTCGCTCTCCCTCCTTTGCTGTGACCCGATTTTACATTTCTAGCCATCCTAGAGAGGAAGGGACTAGATTAGGGACAGGGGCACGAGCTCTAGTTTCCGGCCGCTCTGATGATTTGGTTGGCCCGAGGCCTAAACTTCGCAGATACCCCTGATAACTGTGACCAGTGGGCCGAGAAGAGAAATTCTAATGCCTTGCTTTGTGTATGTCTTTTCCCAAGACCTCCAAAGGCACCTGCTGCTCTTTTCATCGCCGGCAGTAATCAAGCCACAGTCACTGATCTCACAGCCCCCACCGCTGGGTCCTACCCCAGCTTCCAGTGCTGTGACGATTGTAGCTCAGATGCCAGCTCTGAACTCCTGCCACTGTGCTTCTGTGACGTAACCCCGGTTCTCTGACTTGGGTGGGCACAAGGATCTTCACGCGCAGTCCTTCCTTTCCCAGTAGAGTTTATTTTTCAAGTCAAGTTCAAATAGTGCTTTTATCCTATATACTCTGTAACATTATTGTTTATGTACTTTCAAATAAATGTGCACTACTGAAAATGTCTGCGGTATTTTTGTTGGTGCTGATAGCTACGTATTTAAATTACTTAAATTTTTGTACTACCCACTTTGAGTCTTGGGGCAGCTAGCTTGTAGTGTACCGCAGCATAAGGAGAGTTAGAGTGGAGAAGAAAAGGGCCCGTAAACAATTTCACAGGAAGGGAAACTGTGCTAGGTGCTTGGGGTGGAAAACTCAAAGTCTTTGAAAACTAAGTTTAGACTAAGCTTCACAGCAGCCTGGACCAAAAGGGAACTGGCATTTCTAAGCGACAGACCTTTTCCTGATTACTGCTGGTGATTCATTCTGCTTGGATTTTATTACTTGGAGCCCTCTCTACGAGACTCGGAAGAAAGGGACCTCCTCTTCCTTCGGGATTTACAAAGACTCAGAACCAGTTTCGAACCTGGCACGTGCTAACACCCAAGGGCCCATTCAGTCCAGATGCTGTTTCGTCCAGGCCCTTGGGGCACCAATTTGGCTCTGTGGATGCAGGATTTCTGTAAGGAGATGCCTTTCCATGGGCAAAATCGAACTCTCCTCATGGCCTGTGCCAGGGGCCCAGTGGGATTCTTGGGGGTGCAGGAGTCTGAGGGCAAAGATGAGACTCCCGGGAGCAGAGCAGGAGCAGCGAGGCCCCGGGATGGAACCCGGGCAAGTAAGGGGGCTCCCAGGGTTACTCCCAGGAGCCTGGGATGTGAGCCCCTTGCTGGCACCGGAGACATCATTTTGCAGGTGTCAGGGGTTAGTCGCAGGGTTGGCATCTGGCAAGATAAGTGATGTGGCTGCAAGTCCCAGTGGGTGTGACTTCCAAGGAATTTGTCACGGGGAAGACACGCCCCTGTCACCTGGATCACATCACAAAGTTCAGCTCCCTAATTCGAACACAAGCCGCTCCCCCTGCCTCTGTTACACCCCCAGACTTCATCACCGCCCACACTCCTAGATATTATTCAACGTGCAATGCCAGGAAGGTAGCAGTTAGGAGATAAAAAGGAAAAAAAAAAAAAAAAAAAAAACCTTTCTCTCTTTAAATTGCGTGCAGCTGAATTTCTTGGCAGACGTTCCAACTCAGAGCTGGAGTGTTCTAGCTCATAGCATCCGAGGGCCAGGCCTGGGAAAGGACATTTCTGAAGGCTCACAAAGGCCAGGTGGTGGAGGGAACTGGACTTGGGGAGGGGAGACGTGAGCGAGATCACTGAGCCAGGCGCTGGGTCCTGATCTGTCCTGACTCAGCGGAGCGCAGAAGTCACTTCTGCTCTCTGAACTTAGTGTCTGCCCTTATCTAAAAGAGGCTTGAGCCACCGTATCTCCATTGGAACTCAAAAGAAGATACTTCAGGGGTACGTGGGTGGCTCAGTGGGTTAAAGCCTCTGCCTTCGGCTCAGGTCATGATCCCAGGGTCTTGGGATCAAGCCCCGCATTGGGCTCCCTGCTCAGCGGGGGGCCTGCATCTCCCTCTGCCTTTGCCCCTCACCCTTGCTCATGCTCTCTCTCTCTAATAAACAAAATCGTCAAAAATAGTAATCGAAAGAATTTAACAGAGGGTTTATTCCTGTGTCTTCAATTTACTGTCGTGTTTAAATTGAGAGGTTTGGGTAAGCAAAGCTATTACCGTATTGACAGAGTTCATTTTGGGGTCGTTGCCTGTGATACATAATGGGTTCCAGGCTTTCTGTTAGGCACTTACTCCAGAGGTAAGACACAGTTCCTGCTCTCAGGTGCTCATAAACACCTTGAAAAGGGAAAAGTCCACAAAGCGGAACACCCTCTAGCGCTTACCAAACAGCAGTCAAGTCACCCTGGGTCTTGTGGGGCCCGGAGATGAGGTGGTCAAGTCTGAAGAAAGTGTGTCCGCAGCCTGGCTCCCTCCCAGGGACAGCGCTCATTCCGGCCACATGTCGCAGCCTAGATGGGGCTTTTTCTCTCCCTCCCTGAAGCAGCCGGCTTCACAGAGCGGTGGAAGAGCCTTCCAAGACTCGATGGCAACACCAGCTGGATGGCAGTACCTTGCAGATCCGGGACAAGGTTCTCCAGAAGGCTGTGCGTGATCCAAATCTGTGTGTAGGACTCACAGTTCCAGGAATCAAGGGCAGGAACGGGGAGTGGCACCACTCCCCCTTTATCTCGAGCACCATCACTCTAAGCGAAAGCTTTGTCTCCTGTTCCTGCAACGGTTTGCTCTGCCCACGGAGCTAGAGGTCTTAGTTCTCAGGGAGGAATGCTTCTGCTAGGACATGGGACAAGGATTGCCGTGGCCTGGAAGTTAGGACTGCCACCCAGCCACTCCGGGCCACCGGGCCTTGGGAGTCAACAGGCCGAGAAGGGGCGTTCCAGTGCTGACAGGGGTAACTGATCCAGACTTCCCAGGAGAAACGAGATTACACAGTAGAGGGGAGGAGTAGGTTTGAAAAGCAGGATCCCCTTAGGACACCTCTTCCTAATACCATGCTTGAGGATGAGGTAAATGGAAAAGGACAACTACACAGTCCAGGCAGGACAACTCATGACCTAGACCCTTCAGGAATGAAGGTTTGGGTCATCAAACTGTTTGTGAAAACAAAAAGAATACAGGATGAGCTGTGAGAGGTAGTTATAAATCCCACTATTGCCACGTGGCCAATTACAGAACCAAGGACTGTAATTAACATACGTGTTTCCTCCTTGTTATGAAGGTCCTGGTGTGTATATACATATGCATTGGACTTATGTATACATATACATAATACACATGTTATTAAGCAAATCTTTGTTTTCTTTCTTCTTTTACCCCCATATCATGTAATATAACATGTATTGACTTTATATCAGTATTTAAGTAGTATTTAATTTTGTATCATAGTGTTTAAGTTACAGGATACCGGGAAAAGAATAAACATCACTTAACTATTTACCTCCTCTTCGGGGGAAGGAATTAGTGTGTTTTCCCTCCCCCCTCCCAGGAGAGTGACCACAAAGCTCTCATACCCAGTGACAGCGGTTCGGGGAACTGGAAGGTCACATCCATAGGACACAAGGAGAGGGCTTTAGTGAGAAAGTGCGGGGTAGGATGGGGGTCTGTGGACACAGCTGAGGTTGAGCAGCTCTTAGTAATCAGAAGGGCCCCTACCCTGTACTCCTGTCTCGGCTCACTCTCACACCAGGACACCCAGTCCCCATCTGGTATGTGGCCAGCCGCAAAGGTCTCTGAGCTGACAGGAACCGAGTGGAGCAGTGCCAGGTACCTTGGCGAGTGTCCAAGCTTGTTGTGAGCACAGCTTCCCAATGTCACAGGTGCTGGCCTTGCCACTGTGGCACTGGTATGAGGCCAAATGCCTGATCTGGGGGCCTGACTGGGAATGGATCCCCCTCGAGTCCCAATATAGGCTTGTGCCCTCCCGCAGGGAGGGCTGTAGGATGGTCTATCACAGAAGGGTTGCGGGCATTTCAACCTAGAATATCCAGTCTGTATCTACTGCTTTCTCCTTACTCTAAGTTCCAACTGACTTTAGGATAATATCCAAACTCATCATCTGACCAAAGCTCCTTCACCATTTGCTCATTATCTGCCTCTCCTTCCCTCACCTCCCATCTCCCTTCCCCCACTGATCCCCACCACACTCACCACGCTGCCCTTATTTTGCGCAGGTATTGAGTAAGCTACTCGCTACTTCCTCAGGGCCTTTGCACTTGCTCTTTCTTTTGCCTTAATGCACCGCTCTAGCCCAGATCACACGTGAGAGCCTGTTTGCTGAGATTTCGTCTTCAAGATGCATTCCCTTTCCACTCTAATATTGCACCCCACCCCCACTACTGAGTCAGTCACTACCCCTTCACCCTGCTTTATTATACTGATAGACCTCTCCATATTTGAATTTTTTAAAGAATTTATTTATTTATTTATTTGACAGAGATCACAAGTAGGCAGAGAGGCAGGCAGAGGCAGGAGTTGGGGTGGGGGTTGGAAGCAGGCTCCCCGCTGAGCAGAGAGCCTGATGCAGGGCTCGATCCCAGGACCCTGAGACCATGACCTGAGCCTAAGGCAGAGGCTTTAACCCACTGAGCCAGCCAGGCGCTCCCCTATTTGAATTTTTTATTGTTGTTTTCTGTCTCTCCCACTTAAAATATGAGTTCCATGAAGGCAAGACTGTGTCTCTCGTGTTCAAGTATTCTCAAGCCCTAAAACACTGACTAATGAATATCTGTTGAGAGAAAACAAGAAAGGGAGGCAGGGAGGGAGGAGAAAGGAGAGGGCGACACCACACAGTCGTTCACTGGGTCACGGCGGACGCCAGTGTTCCCTTCTATCGTCTGCAAAACACAGCACTTAAGGGATCTTAATCCACCTGCTTCCAGGCTCTCTGGACATAATGGTTTGCAACTCCCGAATCCGGACCTGCACTTCCTCTTTCCTCCCCGCCCGGGGCCACCCCCCTCCTCCACGGCAGCACCCTGGCAGCATCTCTGAGCAACCCAGTCGGATCCAGAGTTGGCCCGCGTGCCACACCGCCTTTAGAACCCAAAGCCTTTCCTCTTTAGCAGAGAGCAGTGGAGGCTCAAGGTATCAGTAGTGCCACCCAGTCTGTGACCTGCACAAGCAGGAGGACCAAGTTTCGACTCCAGGTCGGGGCCAGGAAGAATTACTCGGTGCTTCCGGAGCACCACGTGTTGGAGAGCCCCTCTGAAGAGCTTTACTTGGGAACTTTCTGTTTACATTCCAGGCGTGAGCTGGGGAGAGCAAACACTCAGTGTTAGGGGACGCGGATAAGAAATCCGTCACCAGCTGCCCCATTCTCACACCAATCTGGCCCTTACACGGTCCAACAGAGGCATTCCCTGAAGGTCTCCAGAAAGCCCTGAAACCAGATTCGGAGCACGGGGAGGTATAAAAGCCTGCCCGCCCTTCAGGCTGTTCCTGCCCTGACTGCGGAGGCTGTGAGAAGCCCCGTCCTCTTGGCCCGTCTAATTGTGCCATGTTTGGCAGAGTTGAACTGGACCAAGTCTGAAGGTAAGAAAATTGAACCAGTTTTTCCCATCAACACAGGGATAGTCAAGAGGCACCTGCCAGAGGTCTTTAGTTTTAACATGTTCTGCTACTCTCAATATGGAAAAAAGTACTCATATACATTTAGTAGGACATTAAATTGGTACCAGGTTTATTCCAGATGATGTGACAATATATATAAATATATGTAAAAATATAAAAAGCACAAAGAATTCTAGCAGGTGTTTTACTTCTAAAAGTCAATTTTTAAAGAATTAATATCAATCCTTCCCAAATACTCCCAGAAAACATAAGAGGAAACAATACTTCCAAACTCATTTCAGGAGGCCAGCATTACCCTGATACCTCAGTTAGACAAGGATGTTCAAGAAGAGAGTAGGGGTAGCTTTAATTATATCAGATAAAATAGAGTTTAGGTCAAAAACCATAACAGGAGATGAGAAGGTCATTTTAATGAAAAATGAATTAGTTCTTCAAGAAGATTTAAGAATTATAAATATATATGCACCTAATATCAAAGCACCAAACTTATAAAGCAAATATTAACAGATTTGAATAGGGAAATAGACTATGCTACAGTAATAGTAGGATAATTTAACACTTCACTTTCAACAATGGATAAATCATTCAGACAGAAACTTAATACTGAGACATTAGAACTTTAGACCAGATGGACCTTCCAAACATACGAAAGCAGCAGGATACACATTGTTCTCACCCACACGCAAAACATTCTCCAGGACATATCATATGCTGGGTTACAAAACAAGTCTTAAGAAACTTAAAAAGACGGGGCGCCTGGGTGGCTCAGTGGGTTAAAGTCTCTGCTTGCAGCTCTGGTCATGATCCCAGGGTCCTGGGATCGAGCCCCACATCAGGCTCTCTGCTGAGCAGAGAGCCTACTTCCCCATCTCTCTCTGCCTGCCTCTGCCTACTTGTGATCTCTGTCTGTCAAATAAATAAATAAAATTTAAAAAAAGAAACTTAAAAAGACTAAAGTCATATTTCTGGCCATGATGATATGAAATTAGAAATCTATAATAAAAACTGAAAAATTCACAAAAAAGAAAATTAAATAACACACTCCCCAACAGCCCATAGGTCAGGTCAAAGAAGATATCCAAATGGCAAATAAAGTATCTTGAAACCAATAGAAATGGAAACAAAACATATCACACTTTACAGGATGCAGTGAAAGCAATCTTAATAGGGAGGTTTATAGATAAATGGCTATGTTATGAAAAAAGAAAGTTCCCAAATAAATAGGTTAACTTAATACCTTAAGAAACTAGAAAGAGATAACCAAGCTAAACCCAAAGAGAGCAGAAGGAAGGAAATAACAATAATCAAAGAAGAAATAATAAAACAGAGATCAGAAAAAATTAATGAAACTAACCTTTGGGATTTTCCACAGTTTTACTGATATAATTGACACACAGCACTGTGTATATGTTTAAGATGTATAGCATGATGATTTCACTTACATATATTGTGAAATTACAATAAGATTAATATCCCTTCTCTCATATGCAAAAAAAAAAAAAAAGGGGGGTTTCTTTCCTTGTTAATGAGAACTCTTAAATTTAAGCTCTTAGTAACTTTCGTACACACCACACATCATGTGGCAGGGTTAATGAGAGTCATGTATTGAATGTTAGAGACCTAATGCTTATTTTAGAAACACCAGTTTGTACCTTTGGTGACCACCTCACTTCAATTACGTCTCCCTCACCCCTATTACTGGTACCCACAAATCTTTTCTTTTTTCTTTTTTTAAGATTTTTATTTATTTGACAGAGATCACAAGTAGGCAGAGAGGCAGGCAGAGAGAGAGGAGGAAGCAGGCTCCCTGCTGAGCAGAGAGCCCGATGGAGGGCTCCATCCCAGTACCCTGAGATCATGACCTGAGCTGAAGGAGGAGACTTTAACCCATTGAGCCAACCAGGTGCCCTGGTACCCACAAATCTAATCTTTTTTTCTAGGAGTTTGGTTTTTTCTTTTTGTTCTAGATTTCACATCTATGTGGAATTATACAGTATTTGTCTTTCTCTTATATCACTTACTATAATGGCCTCAAGGTTCATCCATGTTGTCACAAAAATCAGGATTTCGTTCTTTTTATGGTTCCATAATATTCCTGTGTGTGTGTGTGTGTGTGTCCACATCCTTATTCATTCATTGGGGGACTCTGAGGTTTTTCCATGTCTTGGCTCTGGTAAAGGGTGCTGCTGTGAACGTGGGAGAGCAGGTATCTCTTGAACACAGCGTTTGTGCACATGTATTCCCGGAACGCAGTTGCTGGATCATAGAGTGGTTCTGTTATCAGTTCTTTGAGGACCCTCCATACTGTTTTCCACCATGGCTGCACCAGTTTGCAAACCAGCAGTGCAGAAGGGTTTCTTTCTCTCCACATCCTTGTCAACACTTGTTATTTCTGGTCTTTTTGATTTTAGACCTTCTGATAGGAGCGCAGTGATAGCGCAATGTGGGGTTGATTTGCATTTCCGCGGGGATGAGTGATGCTGCCCATCTTTTCATGTTTCTGTGGGTCTCTTCGTTTCTTTGAAGAAATATTTGTTCAAGTCTACTGCCCATTTTATAATGGGATTTTTCTTTTGGTGTTGAGTTGCATAAATTCTTCATATATTTTGGATATATAACCCTTATCAGTATGTTTTTTTAATTAATTATTTTTTAATACACATATAATGTATTTTTATCCCCAGGGGTACAGGTCTGTGAATCGCCAGGTTTACACACTTCACAGCACTCACCATAGCACATACCCTCCCCAATGTCCATAATCCCACCACCCTCTCCCAACCCCCCTCCCCCCAGCAACCCTCAGTTTGGGATCAGGAGGGAGACAAACCCTAAGTGACTCTTATCAGTATGTTTTTGCAAATATTTTCTCTTATTCTGTACGTTGCTTTTTAGTTTTGTTGTTTCCTTTGCTGTGCAAATATTTTTCATTTTGATGTATTCCCAATAGTTTATTTTTGCTTTTATTTCCTTTTTCTTAGAGGAGACAACCGTAGAAAATGTTGCGATGGCTGATGTCGGAGAAATTACTGCTTGTGCTCTCTTCTAGGACTGTTAAGGTTTCGGGTCTCACCTTTAGGTCCTTAATCCATTTTGAGTTTATTATTCAGCCTTAAAAAGGAAATCCTCTAATGAGCACTGAGTGGTATAGAGAATTGAATCACTGTTATATTTGAAACTAATTTAATACTGTATATTAACTATATGAAATTTTGAAAAAAAGGAAAAAGGAAATCCTGCCATTTGCAGTAACACGGGTGAACCTGGATGACATTATGCAAGGTGAAACAAGCCAGAATGACAAATACTGCGTGACATCACTTACATGTGCAATCTAAAAGTTGAACTTATTGTAACAGATAGTAGAGTAGAATAGTGGTTACCAGGGACCAGGTATGGGGGAAATGGGAGACTTTGGATAAAGGGTACTAATTTTCAGTTCCAAGATGAGTAAATACTGCATTCCTAATGCACAGCATGATAGCTACAGATGGTTATAATGTATACTCGAAATTTGCTAAGTGTGTAGATATCAAATGTTCTCACCACAGGTACATTTAGACTGGGAACTAGTTGGGGTGAAAAGTTAATATGCTTGACGGGCGCCTGGGTGGCTCAGTGGTTTAAGCCTCTACCTTTGGCTCAGGTCATGATCTCAAGGTCCTGGGATCGAGCCCCATATTGGGCTCTCTGCTCAGCAGGGAGGTTTCTTCCCCCACCTCCTCTGTCTGCCTCTCTGCCTGCTTGTGATCTCTGTCTATCAAATAAATAATTAAATAAAATCTTAAAAAAAAAGTTAATATGCTTGATTTGGGTAATCATTCCACATTACATACATATATCAAAGCATCATGGTATACAATCTTTAAACCACAGGATTTTTATTTGTCAATCACATCTCAAAAATAATACCTACAAAACAATAAGTGTTATATTTTAGTAAAAATACTAGTTTTTACTGTAAAAGATTATATTTGTAAGGATATCACTCACTGGCCCAGAAAAAAATAAATTAAAAGCCTTATTTCTCTAAAAGTGGAGTATCACCCTTATGTCCTTTTAAGAAGTATGGTTTCATTCACGTTCAATCAAAGCTTTATTCTTTTTTCTTTTTTAAAAGAATTTATTTATTTGATACAGAGAGAGATCACAAGTAGGCAGAGAGGCAGGCAGAGAAAGTGGAGGAAGTAGGTTCCCCACTGAGCAGAGAGCCGATTCGGGACTGGATCCCAGGAGCCTGAGATCATGACCTGAGCCTAAGGCAGAGGCTTAACACACTGAGCGATCCAGGTGCCCCAAAGCTTTTTTCTGAAGTGATTTTTTCTTCAGGACTAATAAATATACTTTTATTCTTTATGGACTCTACCTAGAGAAATCCTCAGAACTTCATGGAGGGGAAATCCATTTCTGGTATCTTACTGTGTGATGAGCTAAATACAGTTTACTCTTACCTACATGGCTGTACGCAGGTTGTAGGGGATCCCATGTAGGAGGTAAGACCCATAAAGCCCTAGTTGTGCAACTCAATCCCAAGGAGGACTGCACCTGCCCACTAGAAAGACCAGAACACAAAAGCATCAGAATCACCTTTCCTGCTTCGAGTCGAGGGTGTGGCCTTCTAAAGAGGATGGCTAAGGTCTCAGCCATATGATGAATCTCTGTGAGAAGATGTCAGCTGTTCCCAGAGCTGTGCTAGTAAATCCCAAAACCCTGGTGATGGGAATGGCTGACAATCCCTGCCCAAAGACTGTGCTCCCAGCTTCGGCTCACAGGGAGGTGGAGAACTTGTCTCAGGTCGCACAGTGAGTAGAATGACTGGCATTAGTACCAGATTCCAGGCCCTAAAACACTAAACTTGCAGTTCCAGACTTTGCTATGCATTCTAATCAGCAGGGACCCTCCCCAAACCCAGATGTCCAGGCTGAACACCAGAGAATTAGATCAGAATCCCCGGGGGTGGGAACCAGGCCATCGGGTGTTTTTTCTTTAACTTTTCAATTTGAAATCAATACCTACTCACGACCGTCTTCTCTAAGTGCCCAGGTCACGGCAGCGTGAGGCCAAGCTGAGCACAGGGCCCTGCTCTAGGAGCCTCCCTCGGGGCTCGGGGAGAACTTTCTGAGTTAAGCCTCTCAACAGCTCTCGGGGTGGATGCAATCTAATCCCCACTGGGTGCCTAAGAAATCCCAGAGAAGTCACCTCATGTGCCCAAAGTCACAGATGACTACAGGTGGGAGAGGACTGGAAGCCAAGCCACCTGGCTCCAGGGCTCAAAGTCTTACCCAATCCCCGTGGTGCTAAAGCTGGGGAGTCTCAGGGCAACTCGACGGGGGTGGGGTGGGGGGGTGGTTGCGAAAGTGCAGTTGCTGGGCCCTGGGCCCAGATTCTGGACCAGGTGGGGGCGACTGGGGCCCGAGAACGGGAGTGCAGAGGTCACGAGCCCAGGGGCGCTTCCTGCCGCCCCCGCTGGTCAAGGCGCCACGCTGGGGGGGTGCCTGCCCGCTGGGGGGTGCCTGCCCGTATGCCCGGGCGGGGGAGCGGGTCTCTGTGGCCCTCACGGAAACAGAGGGGAAGGGGGACTCCCACGCTCCCTGGACTTCTAGGGCTACGGAGAATCCTCTGCATTACTCTTGGTGTGTGGAGAGGGAGGGCATGGCGGCGCGGCAGAGGGAGGGAGTGGAGGTGAGCTGTTCACACTTAGCCGCTGCCTGCGTGCCGGGCCTGCGCCAGGCGCTTCCGTTGAGAACACGGGAACCCCCACACCAGACGAAGGCTGTGACTCCCCATTTACAGAAGAGACTGAGGAGAAGAAATAGTGAATCGCTTGTGCAAGGTTCCACGGCAAGTGAGGGGCTCGGGTTGGAGGGAGAACTGGGGTGTGTCCGCCCTCGTGTTTCCCTCCAGGGCGCCGTGGCCCTCCGTCGGGATTCTGGGGGCGTTTGGACAGACCCTGTCAGAACGGGCAGAAAACAGTCATCCTGCCCTGCCGCGCCGACGCAGGGCCTGGGACTGTCCTTACGAATGAGGACGTGGGGCTGTGAGGGAAGGAAGGGGCTGGGAAGAGGCTAAATCCGCTTTACCTTGAGAGGGGGCCGGGGACGAAGAGTTGTTCCCGCTTTCAACAGCCCTGGATGTCCAACGTCAAGGGGAATGAATTCTAAGTAAGAAGCTCCCACCCCACAATTCCCACACGGGCACGAGGAACAGGAGAGACGGACGTGGAAGGCGAGGGTCTTGGGTTCCAGACCCACCTTCCCCCAACCCCTGACTTTACAGAATCGTTGGCAAATCGGTTCAGTCTGAGCCCTGCTTCTTCAGGACAGTGAAGAGATCCTGGATGCTGGGTGGTTGACAAGGGGGTGAGGACAGTAGCTGTTAAGGTTTGAGAGGTTTCGATGAAGACAGATGTTTTCCTACTTTGTAAATTGTGAGGCTAACGTGAGCCCTGGGGCACTCTTCCGGGTGAGACACATTTCTCCTGGAGAACAAAGGAAATCTGATGCTACTGTGATCTATGCTGTGAATGTCCCTTAAATTAGAAAAGACTAGAAAAGGTGAGATGCAAATCCTTGAGTGACTGTGGGTCACAGCCTGTTCCCTGGAGGGCAGTACTGCTGTGCTACAGAAACGAACAGGGTATTGAAATGAGCCCTTATTGTAATGAATAAATTCACCAAAACATCACGTTAGTGTGAAATGCCCCACTTGCATAAAAATAAAGCATTTTAAGCAAAGATTCATTGAAAATAAAGCATTTCCATTACTTAAGTAGTTTCCAAAGCAGATACGTTTATTTTTAAGTGCAAATACATCACTCTTCAACACATAGACAACAGTTCTAATTTCCGAAAATGACATCTGCTGGAGAGAAGCACAATCCTCTCGATTCCCACGCCTCAATCTTTCTGTGCACAAGCGCAGTGCATCTCAGTTTCAACACCCCAGAGGAGAGCCTGGGAGGCACCCGCCACTGCCCATAAAAGGCAGAGTTCCTTATACTTTCCGTGTTTACTGAGCTAAAACAAGAGGCACTCTCCCATTTTACATCAAACACTAGATCTAAGATAATCCAAACAAGGAATAGGCCAGGTCTAATTTTGACTTTCCAACTTCCAGCTACAGTGAATTGACACACATAGAAGCAGCCACAGGAGGGGCCCCATGTCTTCGCACGTCATTCACACTGCCGTCTTACTCATTCTCTGAATTAAACACTACAAATATAGTGATCCCAGTGGGAGGATTTTAAGTATCCAATTTTCCATGAAAAATCAATTTGAAGAAGAAAAATTACCCAATACTTTAAGCATTTATCATACTCCTAAGACTACAATATAAACCCCTTTATAAATAAAAATGTACTTTATCAAACACGTTATACAACAGCGACTCATGAATGGCCTTAAAAACCTTTAACATTTTTAAACACTTAACCCAGAAATATAGATAAATTTCTGTTAAGAGTAAACAATATTGCGAACAAAAATAACGGATGACCCTTATCAGGTTAATCCTCCTGCACAGTCCTGGACTAACAGGAACAGGTACACTTAAAATGAACACGGAGGTCTCTCGATGTACGTAAGATGATGCCCTCAAGTGACATTAAATCACTGCCTTGAACTTTGGGGGGTTAGGCTTTACCATAAATACGTAATAAATATCTGTAGCACATCCTACAGGTTGAGCACTTATCTCTCTCCATTGGAAAGTCTTTCTCCAGAGTCACACTGTGTCAGGGCCGTGCCGGGGGGTGGGGACGGGGGATTCTGCAGCAGGTCCATCAACACAGCCATCTTCCTGTCCACGTGCTCCTGGAGTTGACGTATTCGCTGATCCATGGAGTCCACAAGCTTCTTTTCCAGCAGTTCCATATTTTTAGTAAGAATCTTTTCCAAGTAGGAGCACACGGGTTGCTCTCCCGTTCTAAAAATAAATTAAAAAACCAGTGTAACAATTATCCCTGATATCCTAACAGAAACAAGCAAACCATACGAAATGAGCCCCCAAAGGACAATGCGGAAATCTATCTCCGCAATGCTGCCGTCTGGGTACGAGGGGTTTCCGGTGCCAACATCCATCTACAAGGGGCAATGACAGCCCTAAGCGCCCAAAGCGGGCCGCATGTCCGATTCTTTCCACATGTCAGCACACAAGTGAAACGAGGGCACGGCGACGCGAGGGAGTGTCCCCCTCACAGAACATGTCTCTACAAAGGGTCTTGGATTTTGAGCCCCAAATCAAAACTGATCTGCCTCAATGTTTCTTAAGGTCTCCACGTATGTCTTCCAAGAACTTCCCCAAGCAAACCCACAATTTCAAGGTTTGTTTCTTGTCACCCGCACAACCTCACTAAGCACTGGAAGGTTCTCTTCTAACCTAACATGAAAACATGTAAAAACGAACGTAACTGGAATGGGCAGACAGAAATAACAAACTGAGAAGGGGAGCCTGGGGGGCTCAGTCTGCTAAGGGTCTGACCTCAGCTGGAGTCATGAGCTCAGGGTCCCTGCTCCAGAGGGGTGGTGCGTGGGGGAAGGGGGTCTGGCTCTCCTCTGCCCCTCCGTCATGCATGCGGTCTCAAGTGAATAAATAAAATCTTTAAAAAAAAAAAATCCAGTAAAAGCAGCCCAGTTTCTCAGGTTCACAACCAATGCACACCAGGGCAGTGAATCTCAGGCCGTGGCCCACAACACCCCGGGGACCCATGACTTCTTCAGCTTCCACCAAGTAGCAAGCGCTCTTACACGACGACCAAGATGATGTCTGAACCCTTCACCCTTGGATCCTCAGGAACATACGGTGACATTTCCCAGAGGCTACACGAGGTGTGATGTCACCGCTCGGGTGAGCAACAGAAGCTGTGATCAAGTGTTCTTTAGTGTCTTAGACTGTCCAAGGCCAGTCAATTTAGGGTCTAAATAGTGTCTTCAGCATGATCCCCATTTGTTCTCAGCACTTCTGCACCCTCATCGGCTACTGAAGCCACATGCTGGAGGGCAACACAGAGGAGACCGCGAGCAGACTCTAACATTGATTCTACATGTCACCTAACACCATTCGGAGTTGTTCTTGAGAAAATACCTTCTTCATAAAAATTGTTACTAATATAATGGGTTTGTTATTTTTAAACAAATGAATCCTTTCATACACTCTACATAAAGCTTCTTCACAGTCCTCAATTATTTTTGAGAGTGCTGAGACCAAAAAGTTTGAATAGAATATATGAGCGGTTTTTCTAAAAACCATTATTTTTTTTCAATTAACTCTAGCTTCAGAGGAAGTTGTAAAGATACGAGAGTTCCCCAGTACCCTTCCCCAATGGTCCCAATGGTTACATCTCACTCAACTCTGGAGAATACAAAAGAAGAAAACGGATGTTGGGGTAGTGTGCGCGGGTGCCATCCTCCCACACGCACACACGTTCATGTGAACATCACAACTGAGATCACTACTATTCCTTCACTACAAACATCTCCCCATTGTCACAGCCACTCCCTAATGCCCCCCAGTCCTGACGCCGGCAGCCAGCAATACGGTCTCCATCTCTACAACTCTATATTGGGAACGTTACACAAATGCAATCTTGGTGTGTGACCTCCTGAGATTCTCCTGTCCCTCAGCATAGAATGTCTTCAGGAGCCGTCCAAGTTGCTGTGTGTCAATGGTCTGTTCCTTTTTATTGATTAGCATCCTGTGATATGAATATACCCCAGTTTGTTTAACTGTTCATCTAGTTTAAGACATTTGGTTGCTTCTAGTTTGGGACTGTTATGTAGACATAAAGCTGTTTTAGAACCGGGCATAGTTTCCTGTGTTGTCAAAAGTTTTCATTTCTCTGGGATAAATGCTTAGAAGTAGGATTGCTGGATCACACGGTTAATGTTATGTATAGTTTTCAAGAAACTGCCAACATATTTTTAGGGTGGCTGTAGCACTCTCTACTCCCCATCAGCAATGTAGAAGAAATCCAGTTTCTCCGTATCTGCATCCACATTTGGAAGTACCATTTTAAAAATTTTAGCCTTGGAATAACTGTGAAGTAGTACCTTGTGTTTTTAAAATGCATTTTCCTAGTAGACACAAAGTCAATGATGATCATCTTTTCACGTGTTACCCTTTCTACTAAAATGTCTGTTGCCCATCTTCTGACTGAATTTTTTTCCGAGTTCTCACAGGTACTTAAGTATAGGTCATTTGTTAAACTTGTAGTTGCAAATATTTTCTTTCAGTCTGTAATCTGTATTCTAGTCCTCATAGCAGAGTCTTTTACAGGCAGAAGTTTTAAATTTGATAGAATCCAATATATCACCATTTCCATTACTGTGATTCTGGTGTCATCAAAGCACTTTTCCTAGTCTTAGGTCCCCACAATGTTTCCTACATATTAGAGAGAGGGAAGCAGTCTCCCTGCTGAGCAGAGCCGGATGCCGGGTTCGATCCCGATGCGGGGCTCAATCTCAGGACTCTGAGATCATGATCTGAGCTGAAGGCAGAGGCTTAACCCACTGAGCCAGCCAGGTGCTCCGACATATTACAAAAGCTTTGTATCTTTATGTTTTAAGTGCTTGATCCGTTTCGAGCTAATGATCCATTTCGAGGTATGTCTAGGTCACAGTTATCACAGTTCATTTTTTTTTTTGGCTCTTTGGATATCCCACTGCTGGAGCATAGCATGTGTTTAAAAAAAAGACTACCCTTTCCCGACTTGCTTTTGCACCATTGTCAAAAACCAGTTGGCCATACTTGTTTGGGGTTATTTCTGTGTGCTCTATTCGACTGATCTGTGTCTCTGTTCCTCTCCCAATACCATGGTCTTAAATACTGTAGCTATGTAATAATATGCTTTGAAATGAAATAATGATTTCTCTCACTACTCTTCTATTTCAAAATTGTTTCAGCTATTCTAGTTCCTTTTTCTTTCCATTTCCACTTTATAGAATAATCTTGACAGAATAATTTATAAAAGATATTTTGAATTTTAGAGGAAATAGCATTAAACCTATGGATTAATTTTGGGAAAATGGATAGTTACTATATTGAATCTTCAAATTAATGAATGGTATGTCTCTCCATTTATTCTGGCCTTCTGATTTCTTTCCTCATCATCTTTTAATTTTTAGTCTATGGACCCTATCTATGTCTTGTTAAATTTTTATGTTTTTATAATTTTTTTTAATGGATCCACATATTTTACATGTATTTTTATGTATCTTACTCTCTTCGGAGCAATCTAATTTTGTTTGCAGGGCATACTGGCTTCATAAAATGAGCTGAGAAGTCTTTCCCCCTCTTCTTTTCTGTGAAGTGTTTACAACTGGTGTTCTGTGAAGATTTGGTAGAATTCTCCAGTGAAAACACTTGGGCCTAGATATTTATTTTATGTCAGCTTGCAAATTATGAATTCAGAACTGTTAATTGTCATAGGACTCTTTTTTGCTTATTTTATCTCCGTTGAATTTGGTATTGTATGGCTTTTGAGGAATTCTTTTCTTCCAAATTGTTAAAGTTATGAGCATAAAGTTGTTTGCAATATTCCTTTTTAAAAATGGACTTAGGATGTGTAGGGACATCTCCAGTTATATTCCTTATATTGGTGAGTTGTTTCATCTTTGCCAGGCATGCTAGCCAATCTTACTAAAAGTTTATTAGTATCATTGAATTTCTTCACAGATGTTCTTTACTGTTTCCTTGTTTTTAATTTTGTTGATTTCCACTCTTTGTCATTTCCTTCTTTCTGCTTGATTTGGATTTATTTTGCTAGGCTTCTAAGTGACAATTTCTTTAATGGTTATATAGGACTATTTCATCTCTGTCGTAGCTTTGCATTACTGAGCTCGCCCCTTTTCTAATGTATTAGTGCCATAAATACCCATCAACACTTGTTTACTAGCTGCCTCCCACAGTTTGATCTACTGTATTTTCAAGTATTTTTAATATTTCTATTGGGAATTCCTTTTTGAACCACAGATTTAGGAATGAGTTGTTGAGTTTCCAAGTGTCTGGAAATTTGTTGTTATTGTGTTCGTTACTGGTTTCTAGTTGGGATTCATTTATGGTCACAGAATATACTTTGTGTGATCTCAGTGCTTGATTAGGTTACTTTATAACTTATCATCTATCATTGTGACTCTTCCACTGGTACTTGAAAAACATGTGTATTCTGCTATTCTTGGTGGAGCCTTTTATAAATGTTACTCAGATCCTGATGGCTGGGATGGAATGGTTATTTCCAAACTACTCATCTTCAGATGAAAACTCTAGGTTACAAGAGATTAAAACTGTGACAAAGTAGGTACACCAAAATGACAACCTAAGTCCCGAATTCTAGTCTGACAGATTATTTTGGCAAACTATATGTACGTAAAGCATAGGGAACATACTAAATTCTTAACCTTCTCTTACTCAAACACGTGCTGTTAAAGCATGATATTACAAGATCAGGAGATAAGATCCTATATAGTATAAATAATTACGATCTTAATACAGTTTTGGTTATGCCAAAACTAGCCCAGGCCAAACATGATCAAAAAAGAAATTCTGTTATAATGACATGCTCAACATATGCAGCTGAAGAACATTACAAACATAAATAAAAACAATGTAAAGCTAGGGCGCCTGGGTGGTTCAGTATATTAAGCATCTGCCTTCAGCTCAGGTCATGGTCCAGGGTACTGGGATCGAGCCCCACACGGCTCTGTGCTCAGTAGGGAGCCTGCTTCTCCCTCTCCCTCTGCCACTCTCCCTGCTTGTGTTCCCTGTCAAATAAATAAAATCTTTCAAAACAAAACAAAAAATGTAAAGCTTGAGTCCCCAACTCCTCTCCACTCATAAAAATAACTTTTGACTCTAATGTCTACCTGATGGTCATAAGTGGTCCACAAAATCCCTGGGAAGGGCCCCAAATCTTCACTTTTAGGTACCTCTTTCAAAGCAACCAATTCTATTCTGCATAATGGTTATTCCCTGTAAGTGAATTCATGGTAAAATGTATAAGCTCCTAAAATTATTTCTGAAAACAGGTTTTTAGGCAGTATACATGGAGACAAGGCTGTTTCCCTTCAGTTGATTGTCACACCCACCTAATCTAAAGCACATCTGTCTCAAAACAAATACTTACGCAACACCAACAACGCCTTCCCCGGCCTTAGTGATGCCTTCCTGCCACTTGGCGCTATGTCCCACGCGGAGATGGTTAACCTGACTACATAAATTCTGGAGAAAAGGCAGCAACTCAGAGTTAGGTATGTTTGAGATGTCACTTGCTTTCTTCGGCAGGAAAGAAGAAACTGCATTTCTGAGGTCATTCTCCAGAAGGGAATGGTTTGGCGGCACGATGTTATAGTCTTTGAGGTGTGTAGTGTTTCCTCCATCCGGTGGCTGCGGACTTTTATCGACGCAAATGTTTAAGTCTTCCGTCAGGGCTCCAGACGTCAGTCCGGTTCTGAAAGGGAAAGGCGTGGAGGGGGACTTGTCGGAGGCTCCCGAAGCAGCTGAGGACTGCAGGTCTGCCACTCGTCTGTAGCCAGTATTTCCCAAAACCGCCTGAAGCTGCTCTCCCACGGGAACACAGTTCTAAGCAAGGGAAAGAAATACACGTTACTATCGGTAGTGGTGACGGCTAACTTTTGGGGTAACTACTGTGAGTCCGGCAAGGTGCCTTCTTTCTCTGATCCTCTGAACAGCCACACGAAGTAGGCTACAAGTACTACCTGATCTTAAGCTGAAGAGACCATAGCTGAGGTGAAACCAAGGCTAAAGGTAACCCGGCTATGGGAATGCAGCCGGTAAGTGGCAGAACTGGGACAGGAACCCAGACCACCGAACTCCAGAGTCAAGACGGTTTTTTTCTTTCTTTCTTTTTTTAAAAGATTTTTTTATTTATCTGACAGACAGAGATCACAAGTAGGCAGAGAGGCAGGCAAAGAGGAGGAAGCAGGCTTCCCGCTGAGCAGAGAGCCGGATACGGGGCTCGATCCCACGACCCTGGTATCATGACCCGAGCCAAAGGCAGAGGCTTAACCCACTGAGCCACCCAGGCGCCCCCAGAGTCAAGACTTTTAATGATCTCACTGCAATTTTCCCTAAAGGAAATATTAAATATTAGCATGCTTAGTAAAACTTAGTAAAAACTTAGTAAAAAAAATACTAAGTAAAACTTAGTAAAACTTAGCATTAACGTCTCCACTGTAAAGGCCTCTCTTTTAAAATCTCCAACCTAGTTCTTCATAGAATCTTTGCACTGAAAAAGGTATTCTCAAACCACAGCATGCTTTTACCAAGTTAAACCTAGCATACTTATTTAAAATACTGATCCCTGGATCCCAGTCAAAAATGTGGCTGGGATATCCATTTTGTAAAAACTGGAAAGGATTCTGATACAGGTGTTCTGTGGATCATACTTTAAAGATACCCTAAACTTTTTTTTTTTTTAAAGATTTTATTTATCTCTCAGAGAGAGAGAGAGCGAGCACAGCAGGGGAGTGAGAGAGGGGGAAACAGTCTTCCTGCTGAGCAGGGAGCCCGATGTGGGCTTCGATCCCAGGACCCCAGGATCACGACCTGAGCTGAAGGCAGACGCCTAATGACTGAGCCACCTGGGCGCCCTAAACTCTTTTAAAACAGCTTAAGTCTCACAAGTTTGACAAATTCTTCCATTATTCCCAATATTCCTTTTCACAACCATCTTCTAATTTTCTCTTTATCTCTGAGCTTCTTGAGAAAACCTTCTAAAGTGCTCAAAACAGTGCCTTACTCACTGAGAAGGTACTTAATAAGTATCTGCTGAATGAACATATGAGTGAGTAAATTCACAGAAAATTGTGAAGATCTGTAATAAGATATTTTATAGAAGAGAAAGTCTACAGAATGCTATTTTACAAAAGCAAATAAAGGTAGCAGTCAAATCAACAGTAAAAGTTCGAAGAAAAACTTTCAAGTCGATACGTGTCCTTAGAAAAAGCTGTCCTTTTGAGACTGTTAATGGTACCTGGAGGGAATCCATGTCCACCTACCTGCTGCTGATATTTAACCATATTCATCAACTGCTGAGCACCAGGTGACAACTTGGACCCCATGGCCTCCATGAGAGTTTGGACCCTCTGCAGGTCTATCCTTGATCCTAGAGCAGGAGAGCTTGTTGAAGAATTTGCTGAAACCCGCCTCAACTGTACCACAATTTTACTGATGAACACACGCGGCTTTTCACCAAAGGAGAGCAACTATCATAAAGCAAGAGTTCCAGAAAATAATGATATTAAAAACAATCAGCATTTATAGTCACTTCTTGTTATCGCTTAAGATTGAAGCATTTGAGAATCAACAAATTAGCTTTAAATACATTTTTCATTTTTAACTTTTCTCTAGCATAGTCATGGTCAGAAAAAATCCAAGTTATCATGAGGCTCAGAAGTATTTAAATAAAAAAGTCCTTTTAAACTAACAAACTACACATAAAATAGCAAATGGGGGTAAGGAACATAAAATAACATTTACTCACTTAGTTTAAGAAACTGAAAATAAACTGTACCAATCTGAGACCTTAACATACTGCAAGTTGCAATGTAAATATAAATATTTAATGAAAATAAGGCTGCGGAGAGCCCACGCTAAGTGTTTAGTGAAATATTAATTATCAGTCATTTAGAAGTTAAAACTGTAAAAGAATGTCAAGATGATCTTATATAGCTTGACTGTTTACTTATTTAAAAAAAATGAGTTCAAGAGTGATTTTCTAACTTGTCAAAGGACACCAAGAAGGAAAGGTGGAGCTTTGAAACTAGTTCTTCCAGCTTTGACCCCAGTTGTTTTCCCAATACTTTATGCTGCTTCATTTTGTCCATGTTTCTGAACCAAAGACAATTCCTGTGTGATACGGACAACAAAGTAGCAAAGTGGAAAGGGACGAGGATTTAGAATCAGACAGACCTGCATACAATGATGACAATGATGACTCTGCAATGTACAGCCCATGTGATGTTGGGCAAATGCCAAAACTTCAGTGAGGAGCAAAATGAGGGAGAGCGAGAACCGTGTTTCACATGGTTGTTCTGAGGACTACTTCCTAAAATTTACAGTACCGACAACTGACTAAGGGCTCAAAAATATGCAGCAGTAGCTCTTATTTTTATTTTAACTTTCCTATAGTCTTGCTCCAGAAGCCTTCATAAGATCCCTCTAAATGAAACAAGACTTGGTGCTCCCACATACTTCCATAGAATTGTTTCAACACATTCACCTTCACAGACACATGATCCCATATATTACACAGAGACACAGGTGGATACAGATCCATGACCTAAAAACTCAGCCTGGCACCAAACGGGACTGTCATCAACAATTAAGTAATCATCACACTAAATTTATACATTTACATGCCAATCTCCTATGATCCCTTTCCTGCTTTTTAATTCCCAAGCATTTCTACTAAATATTATAATATATAATTATATATGATATATAATAATTATATAATATACAATATAATAAATATTATAACATTTAGTCGATATAATATATAGTAGATATATAATATATATATTAATAAATATTCAGCACATACTGAATCTACATGTTCTCTGCCTTGCTCCCTAAAATACTAGCAATGTGAGGGCTCTGCTCTAATTTATTTTATTACTGCTAATTCCTAAATGCTTAGGGGAGCGAATGGAACTCTAATATTTGTTGAATGAATGAATCACTTCACTTAAATGACTTTAGATACTACTAGCATTCACTACCTAAAACAACATCAGTTCTGTGAACTTCTCTAAGTTATAACAAGCTCAGAGATAAAATATTTAGTGATGAAAATAATCCAAGGATTTATTGTCTTCAGCCTCCTAAAATAAACCTCAAGGTAGGTCCAAATGGGTGAAGAAATTTGCTCAAGGCTTTCCTGCTAGTTAGGAACAAAGCACACTTAAATCTGGGCTTACAATGTCTAGTTCGGGATTCTTTCCCTAGATTCTGATGACACCATTAAAGTTTGCTTTAATTGTAACAATTAATTAATTAGTTAATTAATATTTAACAACAGTTTTCATGCTGAGGACACCATTCCCAAGTACTTTAACTCTGTGATGCCTTTGCCTGAAACTTCTCTGTGTTCTTTGTGGGGTATTTTGGGACAAAATCTGCTTGTGGTTTTCACCTAAGTTTTATATAAATATAAAATATTTAATCTCAGTTTTCAAGACTTAAAAGTACAGTATACTACTCTAAGAACAACAGTATATGTCATGGCATTGCCATAGCTAGTAAATGTTCAAATTTTAAAAGGAGAATGTTGACAATTTTTTAGAGAATTTCTTCTTACATGTTTACTAAGTATTTCTCAGCTAAACCCGGGGACCATGTGGGACATATCGCATTACAACCATCAGAAAATAAGTTTATGTAGTACAAAAACAACTGTAGTTTTCAGATTAGTTGTAATTCAATGATTACTTACCTTTATTTTACAGGCATGTGTGGAGGACTCCAATTTTAGGTATTTTTTGTACAAAATAATCTTTTCATCTTCACTGAAAATAAAAAAATAATTTTTTAAAACTTCCAGATACTATCACTTTTAATAGTTACATTTAAAAATGAAGGCAAGGACAATCCATAAATACTGACACTCAGTTTTCCTGGGGAGGCATAAGGAACGGTGGCTTCATATTGAATTGCACTGGGTAAGAAGTCTACATCTGTCACTTACTATCTATATAAGATAGTTCAGTTTGGTAACAAATGTATAATCATGTAGCACAGAGCATATTTTAAGATTTCTTTATCTGAGAGAAAGAAAGAGAAAAAATGAAGGCGGGTGTGGTAGGGAGGGGCAGAGGCAGAATCTTAAGCTGATTCCAGGCTGAGCGCAGACCAGATGAGGGGCTGGATCTCCCCACCCTGAGATCTGACCTGAGCTAAAACCAAGAGCCGGTGGTCAATGCACTGTGGCACTCAGGAGCCCCCGCAGAGCACATTTTAAAGCTCAACAAACATATCCATTATTTCCAACATACCTGGTATGTAAAAGTTCATATTTTGGGCTCTATTAAAGAAAGACTAGGACAGAATCTTAAGAATTCAGGGAAAAAAAGTTCGGGGTGCCTGGGGGGCCCCATCAGTTAAGTGTTGGACTCCTGATTTCTGCTCCAGTCATGATCTCAGGTGGTGGGATCCAGTTGTCTGGGCCCCAGACAGCCTGCTTAAGATTCTCTCTTCCTCTGCCACTCCCCCCACCCCCCAAAAAAGAATTCAGGGGAAAAAAAAAACCCCACCCGGAAATAGAATACCAGGTTAAATGTGGTGGCATGGCACAGTCTGGGGATTCTGCATTATTCCTAATGGGCTTCCTACGAGAAAATGTGTTCAAAGATCCAGACTGATTAGTTTTTGAAACACAGACTCCTCTGTTTTCCAAAGAAACGTTTCTCAGAACATCAGCTCTGATCAAAGTCTTCCACGAACTAGTACGACCCTGCACGCAGCCCCCCGCCTCACGGGGCCGGACGCCTCCACCCCGAGCGCCGGGGGCGAGGGGCTCGGACCGTCTCCCGGACGCTCAGGGGAGACTCCCACTGCTCCGGGACCGGCCCGCGCCAGGCCACCCGCCAACAGCACCGCAGCTCGGAGAGCCCCGCGCTCACAGACCTGTCGCCCGGGTCGCCGCACACGGCCTTGCCCCGGCTGGTGCCGCAGTACTCCTCTCCCACGTACACCTCCATGTTCCGGGCCGAACTCAGAAGGCCGACGGCCACGACCTCCTCGCCCCCGCCGGGCTCGCAGCTCAGGTGAAGGAAGCAGGGCTGCTCCCCGGGGCCGCTCGGGCCGCTCTTCAAAACCACCGGCTCGCGGCTGAAAGGAAACGCGTCCCGCGCGCTCCTCAGTCGGCGCGTCCGAACCCCGCTCGCGACCCTCTGGCCGGGCCGCGGGTGCTCCCGACCCACTGCGTCGACACGGAGGGCCCCGCGCCTGCCCAAGCACCGCCAAGCACCGCCCGACGCTCGGCACAGATTCGGCGCCCACCGCGTCCTCCGCCGCCGCCGCCACCCCCCGCACTCCCTTCTCCCGACGGGGAACGTCCCCGGGCCCCTGCGGCGCGCACCGCAGCGGGAGGCGGGAGGCCCCGAGAGGCCCCGCCTATCTTCTCCCTCGGGAAGCGGACGGGACTCTCGCCGGCCACACGTGCTAGCGCCGACGCGGGGGAACGCGAGGCCTCGGCCGGTGCGTTTGCGCCGGGGAGGGGGAGGCGGGGGCCGGTGCCGACCCCGCGGAGGTGCGGGGGCCGGGCCGCCAGCCCCGCGCCCGGCACTCACGCCCCCGGCCGCCGCTCCCGGCCCAGACCCGCCGCCCGCTCCGCTCCCGGATCCCGGGCCCACACCCGCTCCCCGCACGGCCCCCGCCTGCCCTCCCGGCCTCCCGAGGAGCGCGACCGTCCCGCAGCGGCGGCCCCAGTCCCCGCCGGCCCGGCGCACCCCGCGGCAGGCGGCGTCAGCGGTTCCTCCCGGTCCAAGTCCCGGGCGCCGAGGTCAGCCCGGGTCAGACGGAGGCTGTGGGCCAGGACTCCGCGGGCCGCATCCCAGGAAGAGGCCAGCATCGGGCGGCGGGTCAGTCCCGCGTCCTCGGCCGGGGTCTCCATTCAGCCTCCCCCCAGCCCAGGCCGAGTCCGGAACCTCTCTTTCAGGGCTTGCGTTTCCGCCAGGACAGAAGGGAGGCGAAGAAGGAGAGCGACTTCCGGCTCGGCTGGCTTCAAACCTAAGACCGGCCGCTTCTCGCCCAGTGGGGAAGAAAACCAGGTGCCGGAGACACGCATGCGCGCGCCGGTCGGCTTCGGCCACGCGCTTCCAAACCTGCGCGGTGGATGAACTCGAGGGCGGAGCATGCGCCCCTAAGGCTCCCGGGCCTAGGGCTGGAAATGTGCGCAGGCGCGGCGCGGGCGCGGGGGAACCGGACCGTTTTTGCACGTGGGCCCGCGGACATGGCAGGCCGGGGCTGTGGGCGACGGTTGCCGGGCGGCCCGGGAGGGTCAGTCTAATGAGGAGAGTCAGTGGTCAGGTAGGAGTGGTGCGGTGGCCGCACGCGCCGCGGAGGACGTGCTGCGGACCGTCGGTCTGTCTGCGGTGGACGCTGCGGCCTTCCTGCCCACAGTGGCGGAGCGGGCGGCGGGTGGGTGGCTGCGGGCAGCTTGGCGGTAGCAGGCGGGGGTCGGCAGGAGCGCGCGGGAGCAGACGTCGGGGCTTTGCTGGAATAGCCTCTGAGCTGGGGCTTGAAGGACCTTTAAGGTCTGGGTCCGAAAAGTGGAGCAGATGGAGCTTCCTCCTTGCCCCTCGGGGTAGGAAGGTAACTGGTGCCTCCCTGCTCCTTCCTGTTAACCTCATCTTGGAAAAGCCGATGGTGAGATTCAAATAAAACTCGAATGTAAGCGGTCTTCGAATCTGGGCTGTCAGCCATGTGTTTGTGCTGGTATTCTCTCTAGAAAATAGAAATCTCACTCTTATCTCTTGTTAATTTTTAGGACTTCTTTTTCAGGGTTTTTGTTTGTTTGTTTCAGTGCCAAATAATTTTTATTTTGTTTTTCTTAAGGGCTTATGTGTTATGTCAGGGTAGGTACCTAGTGAGAACACAGATTTCCCTCATACCTGAAAGTAGACCGTTCTTTTAAAAACTTTTCTAGGCTGAAATGGCTTGAAGGGAAGAGTATCCTCTGCTTTCCAAAGGTTCCAGTATTTCCCCTTTGCTTTTTACAAAAACCTACACTAGTGCCGGTTTTGGATAACCAAACGGAAGGGGAACAGGATTTCATTTTTATGAAAATAAAGGCTTACTGTGTTAATATAGGTCTTTCATAAAAGCTAAGTGGTGTTTTGCAAAGTTTGGGAGATCAGGAGTTACTTACACAATACCTGTTTCATTGTTTTTTTAATCTGTGGAGCGGTCTTAGAAAAGTTGGAATGTAGGGTTTTTTGTAAGTAATCTGTTATCCAGACTATGTATTAGATGGATTCACCAAGTTTGAAAGAGAAACCCCAACAAAGGATCAGATAAATCTGTAGACTATTCCGCAAGTTAGAAAAGTTAGAAGTCCTTGATTGTACCTATCCTGGTTTTAATGTTTTCAGAGATTAGTACTGCAGACTTATTTTAAGTTGCCTACGGTAGTGGGTTTTTCTTTTCTTTTCTTTTTTTTTTTTTCCCCTATGTACGTCCTGCCTCTATGGTCATAACTTAAATCCATGTTTATGTATTGGACAGTCTCCAGAGGAAAATAGACTTTTTTTTTTAGAAGTACCAACCTGCAAGTTAATGAACAAGATGAATACTGTGAACTGGTTGTTGACTTCCTTACACAAAGCTGAAAGCCACGGTTTAGAAAACTTGACTGCTATAGTCTTTTGCTTTCTTTCACTCCCGTATACCCAGTAAATCACCCCAAGTCTTGAGATATATATATTATATATGTTATATAAAATTATATACAACTATATGTATAAATTATATGTATACACACATGTATGTGTATGTGTGTGTGTGTGTATATATATATATATATATATAATTTTTTAAGGCAAAATTTCCTTTTTTCATCTCTGCCTCTTCTGTTTCCAAGCACTAACTTTCATTCAGATAGTTTCAGGAGCTTCTTCACTGGTCATTAGTTCCCATTTTCATCTTCTTTTCTTTTTCTTCTCTCTTTTTTTTTTTTTTTTAAGATTTTATTTATTTATTTGACAGACAGAGATCAGAAGTAGGCAGAGAGAGAGAGCGGAGGAAGCAGGCTCTCCGCGGAGCAGACAGCCCGATGCGGGGCTCGATCCCAGGATCCCGGTATCACGACCTGAGCCAAAGGCAGAGGCACTAACCCACTGAGCCACCCAGGCGCCCCTTCATCTTCTTTTCATTCTGTGCACTGTCCTCTGATTTTCCTGCTCATGAGCCACCATCATCTTTGCCCAGTAGTGCAGCGTATAAAGCCTCTGGTACTTTTGCCTACATGCCAGGTTCCTCTACCTTTGCATGAGCTTTCCTCTCTACCTGCAATATCTTGTCTCTTGCATAGCAGGGAAAACCCATTTATTAATGAAAACCAAGTATAGAACTTTGTTGTGTTACAGAATCAATTACTACTTTTTCTGTACTAAGAATTTTCAGGTACTATTAATTCCTTTGCGTTTCAGCGCTTTATAAAATAATTCTCACATTTGTGTTCCCTACTATTTGAGTGATTATTGAGATTAGGAATTATTATTATTATTTTAAAAGATTTTATTTATTTGACAGAGAGATCACAGGTAGGCAGAGAGGCAGGCAGAGTGAGGAGGAAGCAGGCTCCCTGCCGCCGAGCAGAGAGCCCGATGCAGGGTTCGATCCCAGGACAAGATTATGACCTGAGCCAAAGGCAGAGACTTAAACCCACTGAGCCACCCAGGCGCTCTGAGATTAGGAATTATTTTGTACCTGGTGGATGTGTTCAGAATAGGTTTGTTCAATGGAATTGATAAGGAAAGCAGTATGGGTTCCAAATTGTATTACAATGTTAAGAGGAGTAGAAAAAGGAGAAATCAGTAAATTCAATTTAAGTCTGATATCTTATATCAGAGTAGTTGTGGTAGTGGTAGTGCAGAGGTTACTGTGATTTTAGTGTACTAAGTTATTCTTATCATAAATTGAAAATGTTTCTTCTCGCCCCCCCGCCCCCACTTTAAATAAAGAATAGAACATGTTTTTGAGAACTTCCCACCAGTATCACAATATAAGTTTTGGACTTGCCTATTTTATTTTATTTTTTTAAAATATTTTATTTATTTATTTGACACAGAGAGAGATCACAAGAAGGCAGAGAGGCAAGCAGAGAGAGAGGAGGAAGCAGGAGGAGAGAGGAGGAAGCAGGCTCTCTGCTTAGCAGAGAGCTTGATGCGGGGCTCAATCCCAGGACCCTGAGATCATGACCTGAGCCGAAGGCAGCGGCTTAACCCACTGAGCCACCCAGGCGCCCCTGGACTTGCCCATTTTATTTTATTTTTTTTTAAAGATTTTATTTATTTATTTGACAGAGAGAAATCACAAGTAGATGGAGCAGAGAGAGAGAGGGAAACAGGCTTCCTGCTGAGCAAAGAGCCCGATGCGGGACTCGATCCCAGGACCCCGAGATCATGACCTGAGCCGAAGGCAGGGGCTTAACCCACTGAGCCACCCAGGCGCCCTGGACTTGCCCATTTTAAAGAGCAATTTATTGTCAATCTAGAATTTACCCTGTGAATCGTGATTGATGGTATATTGTACCATGCCTAGTACACAGACACTTTTGGTCTAGGATCATTTATGCACTCGTATGTTGACTACATCAAAGAGTTTTTGTTTATGTGGGTTTATATTACTAATTTAAAGAAAAATCAACATTTGTGGCTTCAGCTGTGACATGAACAGAGTTTGGAATTTATGACAACCATCTTTACAACAACAAAAAAGCTGAACAAACCGAAAATCAATGACTTTTTAAAAATCCGCCAGATAATTGATGTCACAGGGCAAACACCACTCTGACAATTGGAGAGGTGGGTGAATACAGAAAATCCCAATGGGGATCTGCTTACCAGGAACAGAACCCTCTGGAGGCAGTAACTGGAAGGGACACTTAAATGGTCGTTGATGAATTGCTGGAGTCTGAGTGTGGACTGGTTTGAGAGAAGGATACTCCTGGGAGCCCACTTTTAGGAGGCCCCATACTTTTATGGGTTTTACTTCAGTAGTCCCACCAGATTTACACAGGAAGATGGAGAAGAATCTCCTCAGGCTCTCTGTCCGGGGCGGGGCGGGGGCTCATTTTGAAATACAGTCCACAGTATTCTCCTTAACAAAGGTGTACTCTCGGGGCGCCTGGGTGGCTCAGTGGGTTAAGCCACTGCCTTCGGCTCAGGTCATGATCTCAGAGTCCTGGGATCGAGTCCCGCATCGGGCTCTCTGCTCAGCAGAGAGCCTGCTTCCCTCTCTCTCTCTGCCTGCCTCTCCATCTACTTGTGATTTCTCTCTATCAAATAAATAAATAAAATCTTAAAAAAAAAAAAACAAAAAAAACCCCAAAGGTGTACTCTCAGGGGAACTGCCAGTCTTTTGTGAACAAGATGTGTGGGTGGGGGGCGGGGGGGGGTGAGCAGTTCGATTGCTTCAGCCTTCCTGCCACGTGTAGGGGAGGGAGGCTGGAAAGGAAGACAAACACTTTTGAAGATGACAGGCTAGGGACTCATCCGTAATCTTAAGATTACGGAGTGCTTTCCTTCCCCAGTGCCTTAGCGCCACATCAACAGGGCTCCAGTATAAAAACAGATTACAAGGAAGAGACTAGGATGCAGACTATTTTAAAAGGAGTTTCTAGGGAAAGCAAAAGACAATGGGGGGACAAAAGCAAGAATACTAGAGGAAATTGAAGCCTCTGGCACCTACAGTATAGCAGACATTAAACAGCCTAACTCCTAACGAGATTAACATGAAATTCCACACTAAGAACATGATAACCTCGGTTCTTATGCATATCTCCATTAAAGGTATGTCTGGCTTTCAGCAAAACACTACAGTGCATGCTAAAAGGCAAGAAAAACTTATGCCAAAGAGATAAAGCAAGGATTAGAACCAGTTTTAACGTATGACACAGATTTTGGAATTATCAGGGCATTTAACATAACTACCATGTACAGATTCTGTACTATACTGTAGTAGCCTGTATTGCTAGAATAGGATTTCAATTTAGAAGATCCTCCCTCTTTAAGGCAAAACTACGCTCTTCTCACGACAGTTGCCGGGACCGCAATAAAGCCTTCAGCTGAGCAGGAGTCTGAAGGTAAATTGCAGGAGCGGTGGAAGAGGCACAGAGAGGGGACTTGGGTCACCTAAGGGGGGCTCACAGCGCTACTGCTGGCAGCCTGGGACCTGGGCTGCTTTCTGCCACTAGATACGCAGTTTATAGGTAGGAGGGTATTTGCAGCCACCGGCCCCCAGGTGTTAGTCACAGGATGGGCAGTTGGCAAAATAAGAGATCTGGGGGAAAGTCCTTGTGTATGTGAATTACTAAGAATTTGCCACAGGGAAGATGCCCCTGTAATCTGGATCACACCACAAAGTTCAGCTCATGGATTCTGTACACAACTGCTGCCTCCTCTCTGCTGTCTGGGACACTGGGCCCCTTCCATCACCCTCACTACGTTTGCTAATCACTACATGTGAATTGCCAATGAACACCTAGGATGAAAATATTGTCAATGACCAGGCCCTTCCCTAAATGAAATGCAGCTGGATTTCTTTGCATATCTTTCTGCTGAGAGCCAAAGTCAAAGTCTCTGTATAATAGAGTTAGTGGGGAGCACCACTTCATAGGTTGAGGGGGGTGAAAGGGCACTGGACCTGCGAGGAGGGGTCTGGAGGAGTAGGTCACAGAACCAGGCCTTAGTCCCTGCCCTGTAGTGACTTGCTAGGGGACCGTAGGGAATCACTTCTGCTCTCTGACCATCTGTTTCTTCATCTGCCAAAGTCTTAGTCCTTGCATTGTCTTCTGGCCATCAGCAATGAAACTCAAAGATATTGCTAAAGCATGTTGGGAGTAATAAGATGAGTAGCTTAATGTTGTGGATTTAAAAGAGATGAACAAAATATTCTTATCAGTAAATGAAGTAATAATACTCTTGGTACTGTTATGTCTGATTTTTTAAAAATTTTATTTATTTGAGAGAGAGGGTGAATGAGAATACAAGTGAGGGGAATGGCAGAGGCAGAGGGAGAGGGAGAAGCAGATTCCCTGCTGAGTAGGGAGTCCAGTGTGGGACTGGATCCCAGGGCCTTGCAATCATGACCTGAGCTGAAGGCAGACACTTTACTAAGCCACCCAGGCACTGCTGTTATGTCTGAATTTGTTGTTCTGTCTGAATTTAGAGACATGGATCAAGAAAGTTTTTGTCAGATTGACAAGATTCATGTTTGGCTCATCGCGCATGAAATGTGTCAGCACCTAATGGGTGCTAGGCCCTCTGTTTGATGCTGGGGATCCAGAGTTCCTGCCTCATGAAACTCACCTTGAAAAAGATTGTAGACTCATTGGACAGAGAAGTCAAGTAACTACAAGAATAAAAGGAAATCGAGAAATGAAGTGGTCATCTTTGTAGGGAAGGACTACATAACCTGTCTTCCTTAATCATGACTAAGCTCATTCCAGGCCATGTCCCTCAGAATAGATGCTGCTTTGATGGAGGGCATAGAAAAGAAACTTGGAAAAATAAACCTTTTTGAGTGAGGTAAAAAGTAGGAAAAAACCCCACAGTTAATTCAACTCCAGATTGTTGGCTTCGTTGAGAGTGAGCATAATAGGTTCCTGTAGTCAGGACAAGTATCTATTCAGAGTTAGAACAAGTATCAGAGATCCTTATGACAAATGAGTTCAAAACTTTTAGAGTGGTACAAGCAAATGGCATAGATACAGAGGAAAAGCAGCAGTTAGTTAGCATGGGGGACAGATGGGAATCCGTGAAGATTTTACAGAGGAGTCGGCACTGAGAGAAGCCTTGCAGGATTAGCGTTACAGCAGGTAGAGGAGGCGAGGGGCCGAAAGAGCCGGTCAGTGCTCAGAGGCATAAAAATACATGGGGTATGGGGAGATGCAGTGGGAGATGAAGCTGGAAAGATAAATTATGTTGGCATCCTTGACAGCACAGCCTAGGATGACACATGTGAGGTGCCTGGGACACAAAATTTAAGGAGGCATCCACTCTTAGGGTCGGCACGGTGGCTTTGATCAAGTAGAGGATTGATTTCAGAATCCCCCATATGAGGGACTTCTACTTCTGGGAAGATGGAGTAGATATACTTTGTGTTATGCTTTCTACCAAGTGCAGCTAAAAATCCTGGACATTATATAGAAAACAAATGCAGGACCCTGATAGGTGAAGGGAAGAAAATAGACAAGCTAGGAAACTTGAAATCCAAGGAACATGGTGGTGAACTCCTTGGGTTTTGTTTTGTCTCATATTTCCAGACTTGGCGATGAAGAAGCCAGTGGCATGGAAACACCAGTGGGTGCAGACAGAAAAGCTCCCGAGAAAATCTTGCTGTCTCCAGCCAAAGGACCAAGGACAAGGGAGCCTCACAAGCCAGGGAACCTGTATTCCAGTCAGATATCCCAGAAAAAACTGTGGCTCCACCCCCAGCCCAGCCTTTCCCCCAGCCAAGACTAAGTGGAGAGCCTAGACCTTCACTCTCACTAGGCTATAAAGAGTTGTCCCAAATCGCCCCTTCCTGCCAGAGTAGGATCAGAGGAGACTGATCCTACCCCCACCTCCCCAGTCAGTGGAGATCCTGGGAAGTCTGAGCTTACACCTCGACCCAGTGGTAAAGCTGCACAATTCACCTAACTGCTGGGGTGGTATCAGGAGGCTAACTGGAGACTGAGGAATTTCGCCATCTCCCAGCAGCAACAGGGTCACCACTGCTGTGGTGTCAGTGGACATCACTCTCCAATCTTCACTATAAGACCGTCATCAAGCTCCTTGAGGTAAAATTCATGAAAGTGGCTATCCCCCCGACTAGAAAAACCAGGCCCCCCCCCCCAAGAATTGTTTTCTCTCATGCTGGTCCTCCTTCAGCCTCCAGCAATTTATCACTTACCAGTTAAGTATTCCTACCAGTTGCTGGCTCTGGCAGTGGCTTCTGCTCCTGAGAAGCTGTGATTCTCCGTACTCATCTGTCTCTTCACTTTCATGGGGCCTGTTTGCTCCATGACATCAGTTCTCTGGTAGACCTAGAAAGACATGGTGATTATTAACTTGGTTCAGCTTTTTTCTTGTTTTGAGGGTGACAACTCCCAAGCTCTCTATGTGTTGTAGTGGAACTGGAATTTCTGTGTTCATTTTTTTCATTCTTTATTCTTTCTGTTCCTCAGACTGGATCATCTTGATTGATCTATCTTCGAATTCACTGGTTATTTCTTTTGCCTGCTCAGATCTGCTGTTAAACTTCTCTAATGAATTTTTCCAGTTATACTTTCCAACTCAAAAATTTCTATTTGACTCTTTAAAAAAATCATTTCTCTTTATTGTTGTTCTCTATTGGACACATTGTTCTCATACTTTAGTTCTTTAGACATGGATTCCTTTGAATGTATTTTAAATAGTTGATTTGAAGACTGTGTCTAGTCAGGCCAATGCCTGGGCTTCCTAGGGAAAGTTTATTAATTGCTTTCCTTTACCTTTTTATCAGTCTTACTTCTCTTTTTCTCTCTTTCCTTTCCTTCCTTTCTCTTTCCCTTCCCTCTCTCCCTTCCTTTCTCTCCCTCCCTTTCTCTTCTTCCTTTCCCTTTCTCTTTTCTTTAATCTTTAGTCTTTTGTTGAAAACTAGACATTTAATAGAATATGGCAATTCTGGAAATCTCGAAATCCGTTTCTCCCTGCTCTCCAAGCTTTGTTGTTGGTGACTTCTCTTGACAAATTCTGAAGTCTGAATTCTTTGCTGTATGTTGACACTTAAGTCTCTATTGATTAGCTTCGTGATCAGGTAATGATTGGACAAAGATTACTTTAAATTCCTGGAACCAGTAAATCTCCCAGTCTTTCATGAGAGACTCCATATTGGGGCATGTCTTCAACAATTAGCCAAGCAGTTGAAAACTCTGCCATAGCCTTCACTTTTTGCTTGGGAAAAGCCTTAGGGTTAGTCAGAGGTGAATGCTTGTGTCTCTCTTGAGGATACTCAACAGCCTTGGACACGCACCTAGCACACATGCATGGCCTAGAGTTTCAGGAATATGTCAAGGCTTTTCAAAACTCCTATGGACAGGTGATTTACCAGCTTTCCTTTAAGCTTTTTGGCTACTCTGTGATTTGCCCCAAATGTTATCTACTACCTTAGGCAGCCAAGAAGTTAAAACAATTGTAGTTGTTTTTGCCAAAATCCCTTTAGAGGAAGACTTTTTGCATCGGGAGAACTCCAAGTTAGGTCAAATACAGGTAGCTTTGCAAGAGAGGATTTTCAGGTGACCAAAAGACAGGTCAAAGAATGACAGTTCTTCGGGAATGAGGCTTTGAAAGAGTTCTACCTCTACTTTCCCTTTGGTGGCTGCATTGGAGCTTGGGTTTTACTTTCAAGGTTGCCATGGAGCTGGACAGTGAATGATGGAACAGTGGCACAAGCCGGCGGTTCATACTGAGAGAGTTGTTCTTTAAAATGTTTCCTGAGCTGCAGCAAGCTTTTAATTTCCAGAGTCTGAAAAAGACAAGTTTTTAAAAATTAACATATAATGTATTATTTGCCTCAGGGGTACAGGTCTATGAACCATCAGGCTTACACATTTCACAGCACTTACCCTCCCAATGTCCATAACCCAGCCACCTTATCCCTACTTACCTCCAACCCCCAGAAGCCCTCAGTTTGTTTCGTGGTTTGTCTCCCTCCCAGTCCATCTCATTTCATTTTTTCCCTCCCTACTCCCAACGGTCCCCTGCCCTGCATCTCAAATTTGTTATATCAGGGAGATCATGTGATAATTGTCTTTCTCTGACTGACTGACTTCGCTTAGCCTAATACCCGTGAGTTCCACCCATATCATTGCAAATGGCAAGATTTCATTTCTTTTGATGGCTGTATAGTGTTCTATTGTGTGTATATATATATATATACACCACATTTTCTTTATGCATTCATCTGTTGATGGACTTCTAGGTTCTTTCCATAGTTTGGCTATTATGGACATTGCTGCTATAAACATTCAGGTGCACATGCCCCTTCGGATCACTACATTTGTATCTTTAGGGTAAATATCAGTAGTGTAATTGCTGGGTCATAGGGTAGCTCTATTTTAAACTTTTTGAGGAAGCTCCATGCTATTTTCCAGAGTGGCTTCACCAGCTTGCATTTTCACCAGCAGTGTAGTACCCATTTCTTCTGCATCCTCGCCAACATCTGTCCTTTCCGAACTTATTAATTTTAGCCATTCTGACTGGTGTGAGGTGGTATCTCACTGTGGTTTTGATTTGTATTTGTTGAGTGATGTGGAGCACTTTTTCATGTTGGCCATGGATGTCATCTTTGCTGAAATGTCTGTTCATGTCTTCTGCCCATTTCTTGATTGGATTCTTTGTTTATTGGGTGTTGAGTTTGGTAGGTTCTTTATAGATTTTGGATACTAGACCTTTTTCTGATACGTCATTTGTGAATATCTTCTTGCGTTCTCTCAGTTGTCTTTTGATTTTGTTGACTGTTTCCTTTGCTGTGCAAAAGCTTTTGGTCTTGATGAAGTCCCAGTAGTTCATTTTTGCCCTTGCTTCCCTTGCCTTTGGCGATGTTTCTAGGAAGAAGTTGCTGTGGCTGAGGTCGAAGAGGTTGCTGCCAGTGTTCTCCTCAAGGATTTTAATGGATTCCTGTCTCACATTGAAGTCTCTCATCCATTTTGAGTCTATTTTTGTGTGTGGTGTAAGGAAATGGTCCAGTTTCATTCTTCTGCATGTGGCTGTCCAGTTTTCCCAACACCATTTGTTGAAGAGACTGAAAAGACAGTTTTTCTGTCAGATTTTTCATTGCTTTTATAGAGAAAAGAAATTTTCAGAGTCTTACGCCACGAGTTTTGTTGCGGAGTCCCCTGCTGTTTGTGACTTAACCCAGGGTTTAGCCAGAGCAACAAGGAGTAGCCCTTCATAGTTAAAATAATTTCCTCATTTAATTGAATCAGCTTTGCTGGGTGTGAATACCTTAAAATAGTAGAAACCTGATTTATAACAGACATTCTATTCATGCTGCTTTTGAAATCTTTGTCTTAGCCATAAAATCTGATAATATTCTGAAGTCAGTGGACCTTCATCAGGTTAACCTGAGTCTGGTTAAATGACTATAGTCAATAACACTATTGTGTTGCTACAACATAAAGTCTAACCAGTCTTCATAGTTGAACTTTTAGATATATGAGTGTTTTTAGATATTAGCCTCCCCACATTACTCTTCTTTTATTTTACTGAAATCAGAGATTTGCTTTTGATTAACAGTCAGACCTTAAAAGGTTCTCTGAGGGAACAAAACTTGAAAAGGTGAGACAGTAAATAATGTAGAGTAGTATTGGGACACTCATATTAGTACTGGTCCTGAAATATATCTGAACATGGAATGGAATTCAGAACTCCATGAGAGGCAGTTGGTGTCCAGAGTGTTGATGTCACACAGCCTTTGGCCTGACAGGCACGGAAGTTGGAGCTGGACAGTGGCTGTCCACTCTGGTCACACTCTCACGGAGACGATGTCTCTCCAAGCAAGCTGTTCAGACTTAGATCTTAATCACTCCTAAGAGGGACAGTTAGAACTCTATCAAATTCAAAGTTTAAGGAATGCCTAATAAGATGTACCATTCCCTAAAGTTTATATTAATTATAATTTTTTTTTACTGCCGGCGTTCATCGAGCATGCAAGAATTAGACGCTAGTAAGTATGTTTTGGCAGTGGATTGTTGTTCAGCCCTTACTCACTTTTACCCAGTTTCAGGGAGTGGGATTAAACGAATTGCTTATTCCGGAAAAACTGGATTTCCTGGGAGGATTAAGGAGGACAATTGGCAGTTGTAAGTGGGAGAATAGAAGACTTTTCCTGAAGCGTGTATGATTTACAAAATGGATTTGTATATTTTCAGTGTTGTCGAACATAACATTTTAAAAAAGTCCTCCCCATAACTATCCCCATAGGACATTGTTAAGCCTGATGTAGAGGGTGGAGTTCATTCTGATTCTGAAAGTGACTGTATTTCAGGATGCCCAGGTATTTGGGAGTAAGACTATTTGTTTTAGGGCGACCTGTTTTGTTACTAATAGCTGCATATTACTGCCTGCGAAAGGAAGAAAAAGATTCTCCTGCTTCTTTCTCTCTGGGTTTTGCATTTCATTCCCGTCTCATACATAAATCCTTTAACCCCTCTCTGGGCCCGTTTAGGGTCCTGTGCCTTCTTGGGAAGACTCATTTGTATATTATACACGCAAAGATCTATGGTTTGGGATTCAATTCTTTTTCCACTCAAGAAAGCTATTAAGGTGGCACCGTGGCTGGGTGGGGAGGGAAGCCACATTCATTGCTAGCCTGTACTTCTCTGCCTAGACAAAGCTAAGTCTTCTACAGTCAACACGATAATTATGTTCTGCATTGGTGGCGGTATCCTGGTGGCCATTCTTGTGCTGATGGCTGTTGTCATCTGTCTTTACTACAAAATAGCCGACGCGTTGAGGTGAGTGATGTGGGTAAGAGTGACAAATCCCCCCTCGAATAGGATACCTGGGGCTCCCGGCTTGAGCCAGCTCATTGCTTGCCCTGTGGTCCCAGCCAGGGAGAGGTCAGGGACAGCAGGTGGGTTTGAAGAGGTAAAGCCAGATGAGTATAGAATGTTGGTTTTTTCCCCTTCTGGCTTAGGGCTGTGAGCTCATGAACAGAATGTTCTCGGCTGGGTGGCTCTGTGCTGCTTGGCTTCACTCCCCTCACTGAGGGGCCCCATGGCTGGCCCGCTCAGCACACCGGCTGGGCCTCCCTCCGCGCGGGGCACCGCAGCCTGTGGCGGAGGCTGGGAACGAGTCTGTGCCTCCGAGTCCCGCAGAGGACAGGCTGAGCCGATCTGCTCTTCGCTGGGTGGGGGAGCTCTCCCGGTGTTCTCTCATTCACTGTGCTTGGCCGTGGGGGCGTGAGGTGGGCCTGTGGGACCATGGGGAGGCCGAGCTGCGTGAAGATCCTGGGGGACACCTGCCCAGGGCGCGCAGATGAGACAAAAGATAATTAACTTTGGGGGAGAGGAACCTGCGATCCGGGAGAAATGGGTCGTTAGAAGTGGTGCTGCTCCCATCCTCGGGCCGTTCAGCCTGGGAGCTAGAAGGAGAATCCCCGCACGCGGGGGTCGGCGCGGTGTGGCGCCTTCCCGGTCACGCTGTGCACTTGATGGGCCTGCAGCGATCGGGAGGGGGGGGACCCTCGCTGGCAGTTTGCTCTCCCTCCTTTGCTGTGACCCGATTTTACATTTCTAGCCATCCTAGAGAGGAAGGGACTAGATTAGGGACAGGGGCACGAGCTCTAGTTTCCGGCCGCTCTGATGATTTGGTTGGCCCGAGGCCTAAACTTCGCAGATACCCCTGATAACTGTGACCAGTGGGCCGAGAAGAGAAATTCTAATGCCTTGCTTTGTGTATGTCTTTTCCCAAGACCTCCAAAGGCACCCCTTTGTTTGGCCTTAAAGAGTAATCCAGCCCTGCTCACTCAGGACAAGGTTGCTGCAGCTGCAGCCCTCACCGCTGGGTCCTACCCCAACCTCCAGTGCTGTGACGAATGTAACTTATATGCCGACTTTGATAACCTGCCACCGTGCTTCTGTGATGTAAACGAGGGACTCTGACTTGGGTGGGCACAAATATCTTCATGCGCAGTTTTTTAGTAGAAGTATTATTCAAGTCAAATTTTATAATGTTTACATTATGTATTATAGAACATATTTGTGTACTTTTGAATAAATGCAATATTGAAAATAATATTCTGCCTCCAGTGTTGATGTTAGTTATAAATGTACTTAGATATGTGTACTAGCCACTTTGGGACTTGGGGCACCCATCTTACAATATTATAATATTGCAGTATGGGGATAGAGCAGAAAATAAAAGCATTCAGTCATCTCTAACATTAGAAGAAAAATATATATATTGCTCTTAGAGCATTTCCAGTTTCAGACTCATCAAAAATTCCCAAGCTGGAATAGTTCGTTCGGCTCTTCTCTTTATGATGGCTTCATTCACTTGCCTCTAGCTGCTCTGCTGTGGAAACCTACGTTATACTGTCCTGAAGGAGAATTGTCATCTTGGGGTGAGAACAAGCAAATGGGACATCTCTGGGTTTAGCGTGACCTTACAGGATGGGGTTGAGCCTGATGGTATCTAAAGGACATTTCAAAAAGTTGAGATTCTTCTGTCATTCTCCAAGTCTTCAGAAGCAGATTTCCTCCTTTTTTGGTCACTTTCACAACGGGTTGTGCTGATTCACCTAGCTGCCAGTGCCTTGAAGTGCGGACAGGCATCTCCAGCTGAATGGCAAAGCCCAGGCTTCTCTTGACCCGAGCAGTAGCCAGTAAGGACCTACTCCTCTCCACCTCTGCTCATCAGCCCCCTTCTGTTCCTGATCTCCTTACGGAGCCTTGTGGACCCTTTTTTTCTTTTTCACAGACTCCCCATCTGTAACCGCAGTTTGTACTTACTTACCCTTGTTAATGAAACCCTTGCTTTGTGAGAGTCACATGTTGTACTTAATATAAAGAGTTAACTAGTAACAGGTAGTTAGCTACTAGAGGGAGAAAAAGGACAATGGGAAGGAATGAAGGAAACAGCTTTTACCTCTGGGCTGATGGGGGGAGAAGAGCGATGAAGTAAGCAGTTTCAGTTCTTTCAGCAGAAGGCTTGGCTGATGAGGACGTCTTAGAACTTGAGCGGTGGAGAACTTTGCCAGAAGGAGTGTGTGAGCTGGAGCTGCTCTCACAGAGCAGCCCTTGGAATGGCTGAGAAAATCCACGGTAGCTGAGTGTCCTCTATCTCCAGAATGCGTTTCAGGAGGCAGATTCAAGGCTGCATCTTCCCTGCATCCTGCTCTGAGACCTTCCATCGAAAAGTGACTTCTCTCGAGTTCCTGAAGCATTTTCTCTGCCTCTCTGCCATCTACTGCTCTGGCCTTGTCTCAGTGTTCACGTGCGCTTCGATTTTCTCCTTGCCAGCGAGCTCCCATTTCCCCCTGGACCTCACCTGGTGGGCAGCACAGAGCCCAGGACCCTGGAGGCTCTGTGCGAGCACGTTCTGTACAGGAATTCCATGAGAGTCACGTGTTGTACTTCATATAAAGAGTTAACTAGTAACAGGTAGTTAGCTACTAGAGGGGAAGAAGGACAATGTTCTGTACAGGAATTCCAGGGCATCCCAAGGTCCGTGAAGGAGGCAGGATGCGACAAGGACTCTTAGAGACACCCCTCTCGGAGGCAGTAGGGACAAAGTGTAACATGCGGCTTTCAGAGTCAGATACTCTTGGTTCAGGTCCAGCTCCACCTTTCACTAGCCCTGTGCCATTGGGGGAGTTTCTTAACCCCTCTGAGCCTCCTTTTTCTTGATGTAAACTGGGGACTTGCATAGGTGACCATGAGGATTAAGCAAAATAGACTAATAGGCCCTGGGATCCTGTGATTGTATGGTAAATTGCTGGTCTGAACCGCTTGTCTCCTGATCACCAATCCAGGGTTCTTTGCCCTCTGGAAGTCCCCCTCCCAGGAGAGTGACCACAGAGCTCTTACACCAGTGACGGTGGCTCAGGGAGCTAGGGCGTCACATCCATAGGACACAAGGGGATGGCTTTAGTAAGGGTAGCATGGGGGTTTGTGGACACAGCTGAGGGTGAGCAGCCCTTAGTAATCAGAAGGATCCCCACCCTGTACACCTGCCCCTTGCTCACTCTCACACCAGGACACCCAGTCCCCATCTGGTACGTGGCCAGCTGCAGAGGCCTCTGAGCTGACAGGAACTGAGTTGAGTGGTGCCAGGTACCTTGGTGAGTGTCCAAGCTTGTGAGCACAGCTTCCCAGTGTCACAGGTGCTGGCCTTGCCACTGTGGCACTGGTATGATGCCAAATGCCTGATCTGGGGGCCTGACTGGGAACAGTCCTCCTGGGTCACAGCCCTGCCTGGGAACTCATGTCCTAGAGCCAAGTAAGGGTTTCTGGGCTGCAGGACAGTCTGAACAACATGGAAATTTGAGGGCACCCAGGAAGGGTTTAAAGGTAGAAATTCAGTCTATAACTATCATTATTACCTCCACAGAGCTGCTGGGAAAGTCCTTAAATTGGCCATCATTTTCCTGCTTAAAAAATCCCATCAAACTTTGAATAAAATCCAAATGTCTCATCTGACCTATAAATACTTCACAATTGGACAATTATTTGCCTCTCCCCACTTTACAGCCCACTTCCCTCCCCTTTACGCACTGGCCTGCCTTCCCTTACTTTGTAGACATGCCCCACTGATTCCTGCCTCAGGGCCTTTGCACTTGCCCATTCTTCTGCCTAAAATGCTTCTAAGTCCAGATTACAAATGAATGTCTCTTTCTGTTTGCTCAAATTTCATCTTTCTCAGTTTCATGCTAATACTGCATTCCCCCTGCAGTCTATGCCATCACCCTCTTCCCTTATATGTGTAGTACCTCTCACTATTTGTAATTTAACAGTTTGTTTGTTGCCTATCTCCTCCACCTAGTAAGTTCCATGGGGACACGGACTGTGTTTCTCATGTTCCGTTCAAAATCCCCAGACTGTAGAACAGTAACTAACATATTTTTTAATAAATGAATGAGTGAAAAGAGGGAAGTCCCATAGGTTCTTGTGAGCATGATTTCCTGATGTCACAGGTGCTGGCCTTGCCACTACAGCACCCGTGTCACCTTGGACACCAGGATTCCTTTCTGTCATCTGTAAAACAGAGTGCCTAGGAGACTTTAGGTCACTTGCTCCAGGCTCTCCAGGCATAATGGTTTGAATTCCTGGAAGTTGAACCTGGACTTGTACTTTCTTTTTCCTCCCTGTCCTGGGCCACCTCCTTCTGCCCCTCAGTCTCAGTACCCTGGCCAGCATCAGAGTGACCTACATAGTCCCACATTTTGCCCAGGTGCCACCTCTCTCCCCAGCTGATCCTTTGACTTTAGTCTTTAGTGAAGAGCAGTGGAGGCTCAAAGTATCAGTAGTGCTACCCACTCCGTGACCTGCACAAGCAGGAGGGCCAAGGTTTGTTTCCAGGTCGGTGCTAGGAATTACTTGGTGCTTACTGGGTGCCATGTGTTGGAGATCCCCTCTGAAGAGCTTTACTTGGGGAACTTTCTGTCATCGTTCCAGGAGTGAATCGGGGAGAGCAAACACTCAGTGTTAGGGGTTGCGGATAAGAAATCAATCACACAGCTGCCCCGTTCTCACACCAATCTGGCCCTCATGTGGTCAAAGGGACACACGCCCTGAAGTCTCCAGAAAGCCCTGAAACCAGATATAGAGCACTGGAAGGTATAAAAGCCTGCCCACTCTTCAGGCTGTTCTTCCCCTGACTATGATGGAGGCCGTGAGAAGAAAGCTCCTCCTCTTGGCCCTCTTAATTGTGCCATGTTGGACGGAGTTGAATTGGACCAAATCTGAAGGTAAGAAAATTAAACCTGTTGTTTCCTATCAAAATAAGGAGACCTCCTTTCCAGAGGCCTCTGCTGAAAGTTTTTCAAGTTTTAATATCTGCTAATGGCCTTAATACAGGGAACATTTATTTGTATGCTCTTGATATGATTTTGAATTAGTACTAAGGCTTTTCAGGCCTATATGACAATGTACATAAAAATACAAAAGGGTAAAGAATTTTACCTAGTAATTTCACTCCTGTGAATGAAATATTTTGGAAATAATTATAAAAGTGCACACAAACACACTGCATTTACCTAATGTAAAAAGCAGTATAAATTTCCTTCATTTATTCTGTAAGTTGTAAAGGCAAACAAAGGTGTAACTTTGGCGATTTCTTAGAAATCGTAAGAAAGGTGCCCAGGATCCACCTTAAGAGAGAAGACGACTACCCGACGTTTGTACACTATGATGGTGTTTATGTTTAAAATATATACAGGGACGCCTGGGTGGCTCAGTTGGTTAAGCAGCTGCCTTCGGCTCAGGTCATGATCCCAGCGTCCTGGGATCGAGTCCCACATCGGGCTCCTTGCTCCGCAGGGAGCCTGCTTCTCCCTCTGACTCTGCCTTCCACTCTGTCTGCCTATGCTCGCTCTCGCTCGCTCTCTCTCTGACAAATAAATAAATAAAATCTTTAAAAAAAAAAAAAAAAAAAAAAAAAAAAAAAAAGATTTAAAATATATACATTGGAGCATCTTTAAAAATCTAGAATTAGGGACGCCTGGGTGGCTCAGTTGGTTGGACGACTGCCTTCAGCTCAGGTCATGATCCTGGAGTCCCGGGATCGAGTCCCGCATCGGGCTCCTAGCTCCATGGGGAGTCTGCTTCTCTCTCTGAACTCCTCGTTCATGCTCTCTCTCACTGTCTCTCTCTCAAGTAAATAAATAAAATCTTAAAAAAAATATCTAGAAGTAGACGAGAAAAGAAAAGGTTCTGGAAGTTTCTACAACAAGGTTTTAATGGTAATTTTTTTTTTCTCAGTGGGTGGGATTATACTTTTATCTTTAAAAAAAAAAAAAGATTTATTTATTTATTTATTTATTTGACAGAGACACACAGAGAGAGAGGGAACACAAGCGGCAGGGCGGGGGGCGGGTGGTGGGAGAGGGAGAAGAGGCTTCCTGCCGAGCATGGAGTCTGATGTGGGCCTCCATCGCAGGACTCTGGAATCATGACTCGAGCCAAAGGCAGATGCTTAATGAATGAGCTACCCAGGGACCCTATGCTTTTATCTTTAATTGTCTTTGCTTTCTGATATTTTTTACTAATAAACACAATAGTAATTGTTAGGGGAAAATAAATAAGAGACTATTGTTATAAGGACATCACCCTTCACTTGCTGATGAAAAGGGAAATGAAAAGCTTTTTGTTTCTAAGTGGAGTTTTTAACTGTTTTTTGGGTTTCATCATGAAGTATTTAATTTTCTTGTTCATGTTCCATTATAGCCACCACTGCTGCTCCTGCCCCTCTTCCTCCTCCTCCTTTTTCTTTTAGTAACAGCTTTATTAGGATATAATTCATATAATATGAATTATGATGAATTATATTATATATAAATGCACTCTTCTAAAATGTAAAATTTACTGGTTTTTAGTATACACACAGAATTGTACAACTGTCACCATTCTTTAATTTGGGAACATTTTCATCATCCCAAAAAGAAACTCTGTACCCATTGGCAGGTACTCCCCATATTTCCCAATACTCTCAGCCCAATGCAACCACTAATCTATTTTCTGTCTCTACAGATTTCCCTAATCAGGACTTTTCATATGCATAGAAATCCTATAATCTGCGGTCTTATGCTCAGTGTCATATTTACAAGATGCATCCGTGCCGTACCATACATTAGTACCTCATCCCTTGTCATTGCTGAATAATCCTGCATTACACAGATAGACCCTGTTTTACGTATTCATCAGTTGATGCCCATTTGGGTTGTTTCCACTTATTTGGTATTTTGGCTAATGCTGCTATAAATAAACATTAGTGTACACTTCTTTGTGTGAACATATGTTTTCATTCCTTTGGAGATATGCCTAGAAGAAACTAGAAGTAGAACGGCTGGGTTATGGGAATTCCCTGTTTCATCTTTTGAGGAATTGTCAGACCATTTTCCCAGCAGCTGTCCCATTTTACCTTCCCACGAGCTTTGCAGGAGGGTTCCAATCTCTCCGCATCCTTGTCAAGACTCCTTTACTTTGTGTTTTTCACTCTAGTTTTGTTTTGCATCTTTAATGGTGTGAAGTCGTATCTCACTGTGGTTTCGAATTGCATTTCCCCGATGACTAATGATGTTGAGTATTTCTTCATGTGTTTATTGGCCTTTATGTGTTCTTTAGAGAAATAGCTATTTTTGTTGTTTCCCTATTTTTTATTGGGTTGTCTTTTAATCGTTGAGTTATAAGAGTTATTTATATATTATAGATATAGCTTCTTGGTAAAACCATCTTTCCTTAAGCCCTAATATAGTATTTATTTAATTAATTTTTTTAAAAAAGATTCTGTTTTTTCATTTGACACAGAGAAAGAGAGTACACAAGTAGGGGGAGTGGCAGGCAGATGGAGAGCGAGAAGCAGCCTCCCCACTGAGCAGGGAGTCCGGTGTGGGACTCAATTCCAAGACCCCGGGATCATGACCTGAGCAGAAGACAGACTTTTAACTGACTGAGCCACCCAGGCACCCCTATAGTCTTTATTTTTTATGATCCACATATAGAGAAATCATACATTTTTTCTCCCTAAGAGCTCTAAGACGGGGAAATCATTGGATGGTGGCTTACTTTGGAACAAACTAAATACCATCACAATTACGTGCATGCTTGTATGAATATTACCTATAAGGGGTAGAGACCTAATTGCTGAAGGAGAAGGCCAGGGGCAGCTGAGTTTATTCATTGTGAACCATGGTCTCTCCCAGGCAAATCAAGCTGCCAGGCTAGCTTGGGAGGTTCCAGCCAGTCAGATGTCCACCGGGCCCTAATCCTGCAACTCAATCCCAATGAGGACTGCACCTGGACACTAGAAAGACCAGAAAACAAGAGCATCAGAATCATCTTTTCCTATTTCCAGTAAGTAGAGTCTTTATTTTCCAGTGAGGATGGTTGAACTCTGGCCACACTAGGGAGTGTGTGTCAGAAAAAATCAGTTGGTCCTAGAGATAATGGTAACTCCCATGACGATGACAACGACGAAGACGAAGATAGTGGTTGATAGTACTGATCCATGACTGGGCCCCTGGCTTTGGTCACAGAGGTCCTGGAGGTTGGTGTGGTTATCACAGGCACTGGGAGGTTGGAGAACTTGTCTCCGGTCGGACAGTGAGTAGAATGACTGGCATTAGTACCCAGTTAGTCTAGTTCCAGATTCCAGGCCTTGAAACACTAAACTTGCAGTTCCAGACTTTGCTACGCATTCTAATCAGCAGGGAACTTCCCCAAACCCAGATGTCCAGGCTGAACACCAGAGAATTAGATCGGAATCCCCGGGGGTGGGAACCAGGCCATCGGGTGTTTTTTCTTTAACTTTTCATTTTGAAATCAATACCTACTCACGACCAGCTTCTCTAAGTGCCCAGGTCACAGCAGCGTGAGGCCAAGCTGAGCACAGGGCCCTGCTCTAGGAGCCTCCCTCCGGGCTCAGGGAGAACTGCCTCAGTTAAGCCTCTCAACAGCTCTTGGGGTGGATGCAATCTAATCCCCACTGGGTGCGTAAGAAATCCCAGAGAAGTTACCTCGTGCCCAAAGTCACAGATGACTACAGGCGGGAGAGGACAGGAAGCCAAGCCACCTGGCTCCAGGGCTCAAAGTCTTACCCAATCCCCGTGGTGCTAAAGCTGGGGAGTCTCAGGGCAACTCGACGGGGGGGTGGGGGGGGTGGGAGGGGAGGGGAAAGTGCAGTTGCTGGGCCCTGGGCCCAGATTCTGGACCAGGTGGGGGCGACTGGGGCCCGAGAACGGGAGTGCAGAGGTCACGAGCCCAGGGGCGCTTCCTGCCGCCCCCGCTGGTCAAGGCGCCACGCTGGGGGGGTGCCTGCCCGCTGGGGGGTGCCTGCCCGTATGCCCGGGCGGGGGAGCGGGTCTCTGTGGCCCTCACGGAAACAGAGGGGAAGGGGGACTCCCACGCTTCCTGGACTTCTAGGGCTACGGAGAATCCTCTGCATTACTCTTGGTGTGTGGAGAGGGAGGGCATGGCGGCGCGGCAGAGGGAGGGAGTGGAGGTGAGCTGTTCACACTTAGCCGCTGCCTGCGTGCCGGGCCTGCGCCAGGCGCTTCCGTTGAGAACACAGGAACCCCCACACCAGACGAAGGCTGTGACTCCCCATTTACAGAAGAGACTGAGGAGAAGAAATAGTGAATCGCTTGTGCAAGGTTCCACGGCAAGTGAGGGGCTCGGTTGGAGGTTGGAGGGAGAACTGGGGTGTGTCCGCCCTCGTGTTTCCCTCCAGGGCGCCGTGGCCCTCCGTCGGGATTCTGGGGGCGTTTGGACAGACCCTGTCAGAACGGGCAGAAAACAGTCATCCTGCCCTGCCGCGCCCGACGCAGGGCCTGGGACTGTCCTTACGAATGAGGACGTGGGGCTGTGAGGGAAGGAAGGGGCTGGGAAGAGGCTAAATCCGCTTTACCTTGAGAGGGGGCCGGGGAGGAAGAGTTGTTCCCGCTTTCAACAGCCCTGGATGTCCAACGTCAAGGGGAATGAATTCTAAGTAAGAAGCTCCCACCCCACAATTCCCACACGGGCACGAGGAACAGGAGAGACGGATGTGGAAGGCGAGGGTCTTGGGTTCCAGACTACCCCCCCAATCCTTGACTTTACAGAATCATTGGCAAAGCAGTTCAGTCCCCTGAGGCATTTCTAGATTGATGGGGTGTGGTTTGATGCTGAGGGAGGTGGGGGGTGGTTGGTCTTGGGAGTTTGATATGAAACAGACACGCCATGCAGACAGGTGTTGGCATCTGGGGTGCCGCTGTGAGCAGCTGACACCCTGACCCGCCTGCTGCTGGCTCATCTCCAACCGTGGCATGTTCTGTTCGCAGGCTTGATCCTGATGGAAGATGTGAAAGTGAAAACATTAAAGTTTTTGATGGAAACTCTACCAAGGGCTCTCTGCTGGGGCAAGTCTGCAGTAAACATGACTACATTCCTGTTTTTGAATCATCATCCGATACATTAACGATTCAAATCCTCACTGACTCTGTAAGAATTCAAAGAAGCGTCTTCATCTTCTACTACTTCTTCTCTTTTGGCAGCTGTGAGTTTTCACTTATGCAACCTATGCACCGACCACCTACGAGTATAGAAATTACACATGCTCCTGCGTGGGTGGTCATAACCTCGAGTCTGAGTTCTCCGTTTGTGAGAGCAGAGGTTTTCTAACTCCCATGCGTGAGAGTCACCCGGAGAGCTTGTGAAATCAGATCCCTGCTCCCCCTCCCACCCCAGCGACTCTGCTTCACTGGTTCTGGGATGGAGCCCATGACTTTGCCTTTCTCACTAGCTCCCGGTGAGGCAGATGGAAGGGGCTGATCAGAGGGCTGCATGCCGGGGCGCACTGTGGGACAGCCCAAAGCAGACTCTCCAAGTTTGGCCCGTTTCAGAATATCCCCGAGATCCCTTGAAACCCCCATTCAGGGACCTCTCTGGTCTGGTTCAGAAGATCTGCGTTGGGGCTCGAGAACCTTCACCTTTGACAAGGTCCCCACAAACCTCTGACAAAGATTAGGAAGCAGGCGATGAGAAATGCTGACCTAACTCGTCAGGCAATCAGATGTTACCGTGGCTCTGCATTCCCAGCTCCCAGATTCCACTACAAGGCAAAGCAGAATGCTAAGAAATTCTGCAGATGGGTTCGTGAGCAAAGCTCCGCTCTGGTTTGCCGCCTGAGGCCTGGAGCCGATCGCGTCACTCTCCTCTTAAACCACGCCAGTCTCGGGAGTGGAGCCGTCACGGTTTTTCCAGAGCCAGACCCAGGCCCCCTTTTCAGGCCTTACCTCTGGCCACTACCTGACGTGCCTCCTGTGCTTTAGCTGACCTCCACTGTTTTACGTCCCCCGAACGAGAGCCTTCGGTGTGGCCTTTCTCTTGTCCAGCTGCTTGCTTCCCGACCGGGGCAGAGAGGGACCAAACGTGGGTTCGTGTCGGCTACATCTGAGCTGACTTGGAAAGAGCGTGTAGGGTAGGGAGAGGTGAGAAGCACGGGAGGAGGACTCCTGTCTGCTGAGACCGACACTCCGAGGAGCTGCGGGAAGAAAGGACAGGCTGGCGTAGCAGGTCACGTGGAGTGTGGATGAGGCTGGAAAGCGGGGTTGGGGCCAAGTGAGGAAGAGCCTGCAATGACAGTCCTGCGAGCGTGATGTCATTTTCTGTGCCTTAGTCCATGCCATGGAGGATCTCTAAAGCTGGGACAGATCTTACAGTGTCCCTTTGCCCCGGGGCAGTGGTTAGAAAATCCAGGGATAAAGAAGGCTGAATATTTCCCGATTGGAAAGAGGATAATGGAGCGACATTTGGAGGGTAGGGAATGGCTCATTCAGCTCAGTGCACGGCGGGGAAACTAAATGAAGTCTCTCTTGATTTACATTCTCGGGCACCCTCACATCCCTTTCAGCTGTTCCAGACTGTGGTGGTTACTTGGACTCCTTGGAAGGCTCTTTTACCAGCCCCAATTACCCGAACTCGCATCCTCAGCTGGCCTACTGCGTGTGGCACATACAAGTGGAGAAAGGTTACAAGATAAAACTAAACTTCAGAGACATTTTGTAAGTACTGTGGGTCCATTTCTGCTGTTGGCGAAATGCAGAGAGCCCACCTGGCAAAGGGGGACCCTGGAGGAGAGAAATTGTGTAAGCCCCTCATAGATGGGCACTTCTCCTAGCATCGGTGTGTAGAGTAAACACCAGTACTACTACAGTGAACTAGGTTGTCTATTTTTTTAAAAAAGATTTTATTTATTTGAGAGAGAGAGAATGAGAGAGAGAGAGATGGAGAGAGAGAGCATGAGAAGTGGGAGGATTAGAGGGAGAAGCAGGCTCCTTGCCAAGCAGGGAGCTCCACGCGGGACTCGATCCCGGGACTCCAGGATCATGACCTGAGCTGAAGGCCAGTTGCTTAACCAACTGAGCCACCCAGGCACCCTATTTGTCTATTTTCCTGAAGAGTCTGAAGGCACATCAGGGACTGGCAAAGCCCTAGGTTTTTCCTAAACCTGAGCTACCATCACAAGGAAAACTCTTTAATCACTTGACTCTGATGCTGAGAATTGAATTGGTTTGGAAAGCTTTTTCACCAGAGGCCCTATTTCTCTAGCTTAGAAGTGGATGAACACTGCAGATTTGATTTCATTGCTGTCTATGACGGTCCCTCCACCACCTCTGGCCTAATTGGACAAGTGTGTGGCCGCGTAAGGCCCACCTTTGAATCCTCATCAGACTCGTTGACCGTGGTGCTATCAACAGATTATGCCAACTCCTACCGGGGCTTCTCTGCTTCCTACACTTCCATTTATGCAGAAAATATCAACACTAGTAAGTCACATTCCTTAGCTATTTGGAGCTCTTTGAAGATTGTGTCCATAGAAACTGCTCCTTAATTCTTAGCCTACCTGTGGCTATCCCTATTTGCAAGCCTGTCATAGATCCTTTGAAATATATACTCATGATCTGAACCTTGAGAAGTACGTTGCTTAGTATGAGAAGAAATGAATGGTTTTATTAACTTAGAAAAGATTTCTGTAAAAAATATGGGCTGTTTTCTGCAATGCCTTGCCTAAAGGCACAACCAAAAATAATAGATTTACAGAATCAAGTAGCAGACAAGGTCACAGTGAACCTTGTAGAAGGCGGACGAACTGCTCTGCTGGCTCAGGCTTCCGATTATGGTTTAAAGCAAAAAGGGTTTTGAGTTTTTATATTGTCTTCTGTATATACAGCTTTTCAAGATCCAAAGTTCTAGCTGCCATAAACATAATCATCCTTTTTTTTCCTGAACAGCATCTTTAACTTGCTCCTCTGACAAGATGAGAGCTATCATAAGTAAATCCTACCTGGCGTCACTTAAATACAGAGAGAATAACTTACACCTGAATGACCCAACTTGCAGACCGAAAATCTCAAACGTGGTGGAGTTTTCTTTTCCTCTTGATGGATGTGGTACGATCAAAAAGGTAAAGTGAGGCACTGAGCTGGGTTTTGTCAAATGACAGTGGTGTGTTGGGTGATGCTGGCAATGCAGGGCTTTCTGGTGGCCCTAAAGAACATGTCCCAAAACTTCAGGGCTCAATCCATGGCGAACCTGTGGGAACATTTACGTGCACTCACTCATTTAAACACGACTGCCAAGTCGCCGCATTTATTCTCAGGGTAACTAGAGGTGGTTCTCTTTCCTGGAAGAAGAAGAACTCGGGGAAATCATGGAAGGACGTCTGGATACCTAGATGCCACGGGTGTCGCAGCCCAGCAGCAGTGCTTGTGTAGAAACTGATTAGAGCTCACATTTAGCAAAGATCTAGCTGGATTGTTATGATCTTCTTTCCGCTGTAAAGGGAGAAGGTAAAAACATGAACCTTGTTTGAGAGATGTAGAACATAAGTTTGTGATTTGTTTTCCATTTTCTAGAACTTTAAGATCTCAAACATTTGCAACCTGTAAGTCCCTTTAGGCTGGATACCCTAAACATGCCACTCATGTCATTAGACAACAACCTTGTCAAGAAGAATGGCAGCTACTCCAGAGAATGGATAAGAATAGAAGTAAATCATCATTTTCTGCTCCAAATGAACACCTGGGCCATCCTCTGTACACCCGGAGGGAAGGCATCCTGGGGAAACCTACTGCAAGACTTCTGTCTGCACACACTTGGGAAACCCGCCCAGGAAGCCACCCTAATACAAAGCTACTTATGGAAGAAGCCCTTGCATTACAGGGTCTCATGTCTTTTAGGGGTGGAACTTGGTGTTCAGAATTTCTTTTAACATAACTGAAAAAAGTTCTAATTCTGTCTTCAGGTCTTTCCAAGCCAAGCTCTATCTCTCATCTCACACTTTTTCTTCCTACCCAGAATGTTTCTTAAATAAAGCACTTTGGAGCCTTTAGAGTACACTGGTAGAAAAGCTGCTATCTTGTGATTTAAGGAAATTGTGTCTCTGTCTGCAGATGTTTTTCGTATCTGGGCTCTAAACGATTACCCGACTTGCTGTACAGCATTTGAATTCCATGTCACTGCAGGTGGAGGATCACTCGGTCACTTACACCAACATGATCACTCTCATCCCATCCCCCACGTCAGAAGTGATCACCCGCCAGAAGCATCTCCAGATCATTCTCAAGTGTGAAATGGAATCGAATTCTACCGTGGAGATGATGTATATAACGGAAGACGACGTAATACAAAATCAAAGCGCCCTGGGCAAATACAACACAAGCATGGCTCTTTTTGAATCCAATTCATTTGAAAAGCCTATACTGGAGTCACCATATTACGTGGATTTGAACGAAACTCTTTTTGTGCAAGTCAGTCTGCGCACCTCCGATCCAAATTTAGTGGTATTTCTGGATACCTGCATTGCCTCTCCCACACCTGACTTTGCATCTCCAACCTATGACCTGATCAGGAGTGGGTATGTACTGCTGGGTAACATGATTTTCCAAGGATTAACAGTGATTTGAATGAGGTAGTGTTGTTTGTGCATGGATCCATGATTCATCAATTTTTTTCTAGTACTGCTACCATGGAATTTAGTAAATGTAATCATTTTATGAAATATAGTTACTGTGCACTAATTACAGATAACTTAAGTTAGAGCATTTCTACAACCACAGCCCATATCCCCTAGAATTTTAAGTCTATTTCCAAAATATTTGCTGGTAGAAACAAATTTATTTTTTGTCAAGGAGGATTTATGTTTTCATTTTTACTTTTTTTTTTTTTAAGATTTTATTTATTTATTTGACAGAGAGAGATCACAGATAGGAAGAGAGGCAGGCAGAGAGAGAGAGGAGGAAGCAGGCTCCCTGCTGAGCAGAGAGCCCGATGTGGGACTCGATCCCAGGACCCCGAGATCATGACCTGAGCCGAAGGCAGCGGCTTAACCCACTGAGCCACCCAGGCGCCCTGATCATTTTTACTTTTTTTCCTCCACATTTTGGTTATTTTCAACAAAATCCCAGAAGAGTATTTCACTTGTTCCAACTTTAGAACAGAAGTGTAATGAAATTTATAAAGTATCTGTGGCATTCCTTACTTAAAAATAAAACAAAATAGTGAAGGGGTGCTGGCTGTTGCAATTGGTAGAGTTTATGACTCTTAATCTCAAGGTTATGAGTTTAAGCCCCATATCGGGCGTGGAGCCTACTTTAAAAAAAATTTTTTTTAAGGTTTTTTTTTTCCCTCCCCCTGGAATATTTTTAAATTTTTTTTATTTTTTATAAACATATATTTTTATCCCCAGGGGTACAGGTATGTGAATCACCAGGTTTACACACTTCACAGCACTCACCAAAGCACATACCCTCCCCAGTGTCCATAACCCCACCCCCTTCTCCCAACCACCCTCCCCCCAGCAACCCTCAGTTTGCTTTGTGAGATTGAGAGTCACTTATGGTTTGTCTCCCTCCCAATTCCATCTTGTTTCATTGATTCTTCTCCTACCCACTTAAGCCCCCATGTGGCATCACCACTTCCTCATATCAGGGAGATCATATGATAGTTGTCTTTCTCTGCTTGACTTATTTCGCTAAGCATGATACGCTCTAGTTCCATCCATGTTGTCGCAAATGGCAAGATTTCATTTCTTTTGATGGCTGCATAGTATTCCACTTTGTATATATACCACATCTTCTTGATCCATTCATCTGTTGATGGACATCTAGGTTCTTTCCATAGTTTGGCTATTGTGGACATTGCTGCTATAAACATTCGGGTGCACGTGCCCCTTTGGATCACTACGTTTGTATCTTTAGGGTAAATACCCAGTAGTGCAATTGCTGGTTCATAGGGCAGTTCTATTTTCAACATTTTGAGGAACCTCGATGCTGTTTTCCAGAGTGGCTTCACCAGCTTGCATTCCCACCAACAGTGGAGGAGGGTTCCCCTTTCTCCGCATCCTCGCCAGCATCTGTCATTTCCTGACTTGTTGATTTTAGCCATTCTAACTGGTGTGAGGTGATATCTCATTGTGGTTTTGATTTGTATTTCCCTGATGCCGAGTGATATGGAGCACTTTTTCATGTGTCTGTTGGCCATCTGGAGGTCTTCTTTGAAGAAATGTCTGTTCATGTCCTCTGCCCATTTCTTGATTGGATTATTTGTTCTTTGGGTGTTGAGTTTGCTAAGTTCTTTATAGATTTTGGACACTAGTCCTTTATCTGATATGTCGTTTGCAAATATCTTCTCCCATTCTGTCAGTTGTCTTTTGATTTTGTTAACTGTTTCCTTTGCTGTGCAAAAGCTTTTGATCTTGATGAAATCCCAATAGTTCATTTTTGCCCTTGCTTCCCTTGCCTTTGGCGATGTTCCTAGGAAGATGTTGCTGCGGCTGAGGTCAAAGAGGTTGCTGCCTGTGTTCTCCTCAAGGATTTTGATGGATTCCTTTCACACATTGAGGTCCTTCATCCATTTTGAGTCTATTTTCATGTGTGGTGTACGGAAATGGTCCAATTTCATTTTTCTGCATGTGTCTGTCCAATTTTCCCAACACCATTTATTGAAGAGGCTGTCTTTTTTCCATTGGACATTCTTTCCTGCTTTGTCGAAGATTAGTTGACCATAGAGTTGAGGGTCTATTTCTGGGCTCTCTATTCTGTTCCATTGATCTATGTGTCTGTTTTTGTGCCAATACCATGCTGTCTTGATGATGACAGCTTTGTAATAGAGCTTGAAGTCCGGAATTGTGATGCCACCAACTTTGGCTTTCTTTTTCAATATCCCTTTGGCTATTCGAGGTCTTTTCTGGTTCCATATAAATTTTAGAATTATTTGTCCCATTTCTTTGAAAAAGATGGATGGTACTTTGATAGGAATTGCATTAAATGTGTAGATTGCTTTAGGTAGCATAGACATTTTCACAATATTTATTCTTCCAATCCAGGAGCATGGAACATTTTTCCATTTCTTTGTGTCTTCCTCAATTTCTTTCATGAGTACTTTGTAGTTTTCTGAGTATAGATTCTTAGCCTCTTTGGTTAGGTTTATTCCTAGGTATCTTATGGTTTGGGGTGCAATTGTAAATGGGATTGACTCCTTAATTTCTCTTTCTTCTGTTTTGTTGTTGGTGTAGAGAAATGCAACTGATTTCTGTGCATTGATTTTATATCCTGACACTCTACTGAATTCCTGTACAAGTTCTAGCAGTTTTAGAGTGGAGTCTTTCAGGTTTTCCACATATAGTATCATATCATCTGCGAAGAGTGATAATTTGACTTCTTCTTTGCCGATTTGGATGCCTTTAATTTCCTTTTGTTGTCTGATTGCTGAGGCTAGGACCTCTAGTACTATGTTGAATAGCAGTGGTAATAATGGACATCCCTGCCGTGTTCCTGACCTTAGCGGAAAAGCTTTCAGTTTTTCTCCATTGAGAATGATATTTGCGATGGGTTTTTCATAGATGGCTTTGATGATATTGAGGTGTGTGCCCTACACTTTGAAGAGTTTTGATCAGGAAGGGATGCTGTACTTTGTCAAATGCTTTTTCAGCATCTACTGAGAGTATCATATGGTTCTTGTTCTTTCTTTTATTGATGTGTTGTATCACACTGACTGATTTGCGGATGTTGAATCAACCTTGCAGCCCTGGAATAAATCCCACTTGGTCGTGGTGAATAATCCTTTTAATGTACTGTTGAATCCTATTGGCTAGTATTTTGGTGAGAATTTTTGCATCTGTGTTCATCAAGGATATTGGTCTATAGCTCTCTTTTTTGATGGGATCCTTGTCTGGTTTTCGGATCAAGGTGATGCTGGCCTCATAAAATGAGTTTGGAAGTTTCCCTTCCATTTCTATTTTTTGGAACAGTTTCAGGAGAATAGGAATTAGTTCTTCTTTAAATGTTTGGTAGAATTCCCCTGGGAAGCCCTCTGGCCCTGGGCTTTTGTTTGTTTGGAGATTTTTAATGACTGTTTCAATCTCCTTACTGGTTATGGGTCTGTTCAGGCTTTCTATTTCTTCCTGGTTCAGTTGTGGTAGTTTATATGTTTCTAGGAATGCATCCATTTCTTCCAGATTGTCAAATTTGTTGGCGTAGAGTTGCTCATAGTATGTTCTTGTAATAGTTTGTATTTCTTTGGTGTTAGTTGTGATCTCTCCTCTTTCATTCATGATTTTATTTATTTGGGTCCTTTCTCTTTTCTTTTTGATAAGTCGGGCCAGGGGTTTATCAATTTTATTAATTCTTTCAAAGAACCAGCTCCTAGTTTCGTTGATTTGTTCTATTGTTTTTTTGGTTTCTATTTCATTGATTTCTGCTCTGATCTTTATGATTTCTCTTCTCCTGCTGGGCTTAGGGTTTCTTTCTTGTTCTTTCTCCAGCTCCTTTAGGTGTAGGGTTAGGTTGTGTACCTGAGACCTTTCTTGTTTCTTGAGAAAGGCTTGTACCGCTATATATTTTCCTCTCGGGACTGCCTTTGTTGTGTCCACAGATTATGAATTGTTGTATTTTCATTATCATTTGTTTCCATGTTTTTTTTCAATTCTTCTTTAATTTCCCGGTTGACCCATTCATTCTTTAGAAGGATGCTGTTTAGTCTCCATGTATTTGGGTTCTTTCCAAACTTCCTCTTGTTGTTGAGTTCTAGCTTTAGAGCATTGTGGTCTGAAAATATGCAGGGAATGATCCCAATCTTTTGATACCTTGAGTCCTGATTTAGGACCGAGGATGTGATCTATTCTGGAGAATGTTCCATGTGCACTAGAGAAGAATGTGTATTCTGTTGCTTTGGGATGAAATGTTCTGAATATATCTGTGATGTCCATCTGGTCCAGTGTGTCGTTTAAGGCCTTTATTTCCTTGCTGATCTTTTGCTTGAATGATCTGTCCATTTCAGTGAGGGGAGTGTTAAAGTCTCCTACTATTATTGTATTATTGTTGATGTGTTTCTTTGATTTTGTTATTAATTGGTTTATATAGTTGGCTGCTCCCACATTAGGGGCATAGATATTTAACATTGTTAGATCTTCTTGTTGGACAGATCCTTTGAGTATGATATAATGTCCTTCCTCATCTCTTATTATAGTCTTTGGCTTAAAATCTAATTGATCTGATATAAGGATTGCCACTCCTGCTTTCTTCTGATGTCCATTAGCATGGTAAATTGTTTTCCACCCCCTCACTTTAAATCTGGAGGTGTCTTTGGGCTTAAAATGAGTTTCCTGGAGGCAACATATAGATGGGTTTGTTTTTTTTATCCATTCTGATACCCTGTGTCTTTTGATTGGGGCATTTAGCCCATTAACATTCAGGGTAACTATTGAGAGATATGAATTTAGTGCCATTGTATTGCCTGTAAGATGACTGTTACTGTATATGGTCTCTGTTCCTTTCTGATCTACCACTTGTAGGCTCTCTCTTTGCTTAGAGGACCCCTTTCAATATTTCCTGTAGAGCTGGTTTGGTGTTTGCAAATTCTTTCAGTTTTTGTTTGTCCTGGAAGCTTTTAATCTCTCCTTCTATTTTCAATGATAGCCTAGCTGGATAGAGTATTCTTGGCTGCATGTTTTTCTAGTTTAGTGCTCTGCAAATATCATGCCAGCTCTTTCTGGCCTGCCAGGTCTCTGTGGATAAGTCAGCTGCCAATCTAATATTTTTATCATTGTATGTTACAGACTTCTTTTCCCGGGCTGCTTTCAGGATTTTCTCTTTGTCACTGAGACTTGTAAATTTTACTATTAGATGACGGGGTGTGGGCCTATTCTTATTGATTTTGAGGGGCGTTCTCTGAACCTCCTGAATTTTGATGCTCGTTCCCTTTGACATATTGGGGAAATTCTCCCCAATAATTCTCTCCAGTATACCTTCTGCTCCCTCTCTTTCTTCTTCTTCTGGAATACCAATTATTCTAATGTTGTTTCGTCTTATGGTGTCACTTATCTCTCGAATTCTCCCCTCATGGTCCAGTAGCTGTTTGTCCCTCTTTTGCTCAGCTTCTTTATTCTCTGTCATTTGGTCTTCTATATCACTAATTCTTTCTTCTGCCTCATTTATCCTAGCAGTGAGAGCCTCCATTTTTGATTGCACCTCATTAATAGCTTTTTTGATTTCAACTTGGTTAGATTTTAGTTCTTTTATTTCTCCAGAAAGGGCTTTTATATCTCCCGAGAGGGTTTCTCTAATACCTTCCATGCCTTTTTTGAGCCCGGCTAGAACCTTGAGAATTGTCATTCTGAACTCTAGATCTGACATATTACCAATGTTTGTATTGATTTGGTCCCTAGCTTTCGGTACTGCCTCTTGTTCTTTTTTTTGTGGTGAATTTTTCCGTCTTGTCATTTTGTCCAGATAAGAGTATTTTTACATGAAGGTTAGCTGGCTTCCTTACATTGCTTTATCCTTGCTCCTTCTTCCTCACTGGGTACTCTCCCCTAAGGTTTTTTTTTTTTTAAAGGAAAGTTTTCCCTTTTTTTCTATAAGCTGATGGACTTAAACTACATCCACCATATTGAGATCTTCATAGCAAGTGTCTAAGGTAAGGTGTAAGAGCTCTAATATATCTGAATTGATTTTCTACCTAACTTATGTGGACTAGAAATGTTATTGCTGGAGGGAATTTTATTTTACCCAGGAATCAGGTCCATAGCCTTAGCTCAATACAGTCTGAGCTAAAGACACTGACTGTCTTTTTTTTTACTATTTTTTTTTCTCTCCAAATTTTTATTTAAATTCTAGTTAGTTAGAGCATATAGTGTAATATCAGTTTCAGGAGTAGAATTGAACAATTCATCACTTAACATACAATGCACCTGATCTTGGCTAAGCAGGGTCAGGCCTGGTTTGTACTTGGATGGGAGACATTGTCTTTCTGGAGAAATTTTTGATCCACAGATCAGACAGTTCAAAGAAAACTTTGTATCATCTCTTTTCAATACTGAAAAGACTGAACTGGAAACTTTCTAAATGTGCCGTAAATCCTGTTCTAGATGTATTCAAGATGACACTTGTATGATGTATCCATTATCTGGACACTATGGAAGATTCCAATTTAACGCCTTTAAATTCTTGAGAAGTCTGGGCTCCGTATATCTCCAGTGTAAGATTTTGATATGTGACAGTGGTGACCATCAGTCTCGCTGCAACCAAGGCTGTGTCTCTAGAAGGAAAAGAGACATTTCTTCATACAAATGGAAGACTGATTCTGTCATAGGACCTATTCGTCTGAAAAGGGATCGAAGTGCAAGTGGAAATCCAGGTAAGAAAAAAGCTATTTCATGAACTAAGAATACCACATGGTTCATAAAATTCTGCTCAAATATATTCCTTCTTAAGAAGGTATAGTTTAGAGATTTATAGTATTTGTAGGAAAGCCCATAATCAGGTAAGCACACAAGATTAATTTTTCTTTCTGTTAGTGGATAAAATGAAAGCCATGTACATTTTAAGCATATGATGCACTGATAATTCACCATTATTCCCATGGCTTCTCAGTATAAATGTAATATCCTCACTTCTAAAAACAACAGTTTCTCTTAGCTTTCTGACTTCTTATTATAGCCATACCATGGCAGATAACAGAATCAAAAGCAATGTATTTTCATTCCTAAATGAGTTGAATCAGGTGAATCAGCATCTCACACAAATCACCTTTTTGGGAAAAGTAAAAGATTTTTTTCCAAAACAGAGAAAATAGCATATTTGCAACACAGCCCTGCTTCTTTTTAAAGGTTGGAAACATGAGCCCTGCCAGGTCCCAGAACAGTGAATGCCCAAGGACAAGCCACGACTGAATGGCTTCGATAGACCATAGTTACATGAAAAGTGTTTAGGAGAATTTATCTCATATGAAAATGATCCTGGCATAAGAGAATCTTATGACCTCTGTCTTTATTATTATTTGAATGGATTGGGAAGGAGTAGGATTCTAGTTTGTAGCAAAATATTTCTATGACAAAAACAAAAGGGAACAAAAATTAAATCCAGTAATTTTATAACTATAGTCACTAAAAAGACAATGCATCTATGGATATTAGGCTAGATTAGTTGAAAATTTGTGAATAAAAGTTATAGAAATATCATGCACATTAGAAAAGTACCCTTTTCCTGTTTGAAGAGAAGAAATTAGTTGTGTCTCCATCGATCAAATATATTTTGGGGACTTTGGGAGACAGTGACCATCAGTAGATGGACCTGCACTTCTGTTTGATTTTGATGCTTAAATTCCACAAGTTTCTCACCTTATTTCAGGGCAACAAAGTAGCTATTTAAACAAACAAATGTAAACACATCTTGTCTTTTAAATGAAACGGAAACATACATTAATTGAAAGAGTTGCTAGCAGTTTCCTTAGGCTGTTTTGGCATTATGTATCATAAGGTCCTTCATTGATGCCTAAGACTCGGAGGCTATGGAGAGATACCCATTCACAAAAATTTTGTAATGCCAAGTAATACTTTTCTTTAAATGATTTTTATCTGGTTTCCACTTACAGGATTTCAGGACCAAATACACGGAGAAGAAACTCAGAGTCAATCTTTTGACAGTCTGCATCTGTTTTCATTCATGGTCCTTGCTCTGAATGTTGTGATGGTGGCCGTGATCGTAGCAAGGCATTTTGTGAATCAGAGAACAGACTATAAATATGAGAAGCTTCAGAATATTAACTGACCAGTTCAGCCTTCAGTGAGACCCATTTTTCCCAAATGCCAAAGAAAATGCCCCATGGCTACATATTATGAATAAATTGGAGAAAGCCGCATAAAAATGACACAGTTCCTGCTGTCACCGTGGTCAGAGCTTGCTGCCTTGCAGGCGTGGTTGAAATGAACAAACATTATGTCCATGCTAAGAACGAAAGTCACCAAGATGAATTAGAAACGTCCTTTTTCACAAGCATGGAACAGTATCTGTCAATATTAGGTGAAAAGAAGAAGGTTGTATTTACTTAAATCTTTGGCATTAAATATATTTGTTACCTAGATGCAAATATGCTACCTTTTGAAATGTATGCGAGGGTTACAGTTTTTGAAACTAAGTGTGACAGAGAGACTGACATCTTGTTTATTCACATGCCTCACTCTAATTCAGAGCCTCAGCATTTTACAACTTAAACACATTTCAGAGAACAGCTCTGGAAAGAAAAAAGCTATTTCATGATCTAAGAACAGGAAAGAAGAACCTGACTATAAAAGGAGAGCCTTCTGTGTGGTTTCTAGGTTAATGAATGAAAACAATTCTCCCATTTACCACCAAACACCAAAACCAAAGGTAACCCTAAAAGGAGAAGTCCGTTCTGGCTGACACTTTCCTATCCACAGTATAGAAGCCTCCATGTGCACAAACTTACTCACACCACACATGTTGAATTCTTTGTCCTAGGAGGACAGTACAACTCGTCCCCACCATCCAAACCACCATGTTTTCAGGTTCTAATACACATCCAAAGAGGCAACCACATTTCTGAACACCCAGGGACACTCCTTGAGTCCCAGACGCTTGGATTTGATACCACGCATGCCCAGGGAGTACAGCACGAGTAAAACAGCATCTCTACTCTTATTGCACGAGTTGTTTGGGGCCTGCTGGGTTTCCACCTCCAAATGAAAACAGATCTTCCCCATTTTCTTTTTAGTATTTCCACATGGATTTTCTAAGCCCTTGCCCCATGTGGCCATGTGGTCTAGTCTCCTTTGTGTTCATCTGTATGACTAAAGGGAGCTACTACAAAGTTCTTTTCCAACCTAACGCGAAAGCACTTGAGAACGTAATGAGAACAGGCAAGTCAGACTCAGTCAAGGCAGTGTGGTCCCGGGCCCAGCGCTGTCTTCCTGTCAGGAACTGCGTGAAGCTGTGCGGGCGGCCAGGCACAGCAGTGTGATACCAAGAAGACCATCACATAGTGTGACTCGGGAGACAGTGTAAAACTGTATCACCATGAGTCACAAACCCTTTGCAGTGGACCTACTGAGCTATACCAGTGCATCAGAGATAGAAAATCATACACAGCAGAAAGTGTTTTTCTTCAGGAGAAACGACAGTAAAGTAAGTAAAGGTTTCAGATCTGAAGTGGGTGGCCTGGGTTTTAGTTCGTCCCCTTACCTGGTGGGTTACCTTGGCCAGGTCACCCTCAGCCTTGATTTCCACAATTTAAAATGAGGAAGGTAGCAGCTGCCCCACCCCTTTTACCCCAGCTTGTTGTGCTCATGAGGGTTGAATGAGGAGATGAGCTGTGCTCAGGGGCTGCCTCTGTACCACTTGCTGCTGGTGATGAGTCCCCCTCGGCAGCCCCCAAGTCCTGTTTCTGAATTTGCTTCCTCAGACCTGCCTGGTACTGACCGTTGTGGGCTGGGTCCTGGGAGACAACCACCTCTGGTGGAGAGGTTTGTGTGCCGAAGGGTTCCTGGGGCATGGGCCTAGCCTTGAGCCCTGGCAGGGGAAGGGAAGCAGGCCTGGCAGCGAGCTGGTGAGTGGCGAGGCAGAGGCAGCAAAAAGCCTGGCCAACGCCCTGCATCCTGGGCTCGGCTGGACTGTCAGAGACGTCCCCACACTGGGGCTCGGTACCCCCGCCATGTGACACACTTCTATCCACCGGCCATTGGTTGAAGGCTGCAAACGTGGCCAAGGCAGCTGCCTTGAGCTGAGGGAATCCCCACAGAATCTTGGGGGCTGAGAGCCATCAGCCACCCACACTCCCGGCAGCCTGAACAATGGTTCTACCGGAGGGAGATACGGCTGTCACACCAGAGCGGCCACCACGCTCACTTCCTAGAGGAACAGGATTTTCTGAATGTCCCACAGCATTCCATTCTGACTCTATGCTGTATTCAAGAGACATGCTTTTTTTTTTTTTTCTAAAAGATTTTATTTATTGATTTGAGAGAGAGAGCATGAGGGAGGGCAGAGGGAGAGGGACAAGCAGACTCCATGTGGAGCAGGAAGCCTGATGCGGGGCCTGAGGCCAGGACCCTGAGATCATAACCTGAGCTGCAGGCAGATGGTTAACAGACTGAGCCACCCAGGCGCCCCCAAGAGATAGGTTTAACAAAGCATTTCAGCAAGGCTAAAAGCAAAACGTGCGATGGAATACCAGCATGTGCGGACAAGATGGGAGGGTCTCCTCATTTCTACAGGGCAGAGCGGAAGCCAGGCTACCTTCATGGCCTCTGCTGCCCCTCCCCCCAGGAAGGTGGCATCGCCTTGTTACCTCTGGGTGGGGGGTAGAGGTCCTGGCTCTCTACGGGTCCCCTCTGACACCACCCCAGAGAAGTCTCAGAGGGGTGGTCTTCCTGCCTGGTGGGGTTGGAAGCCCAGCCTCCCCACCTGGTCTCCACTTGACATGGGGGTGTTGGGGAGGCCCCAGTTACTGTGCAGAGATGATAGAACCTGCAGAGGGGAGGGAAGGTGGGAGGGATCCTGGGGGCAGGAGGAAGTCTCGGCTCCCCACTTCACCTTTGTTGGCTGGGCTGAGGCAGGGACACAGTTTGACCCACGGCTCACAATCTTGCCTGGGCGCTCCTTTACCAGCCCTTGGCTAGAGAGAGCAGGCTTCTCTTGAGGCTTTTCTCTGGGTTGCAGGTTTCTCCCTGTTGAGTGCTTTTTGATCCATAAAGCATGGACTGCTCGGCAGTGACCATGGCCTTCCCACTACAGCGTTCTTAGAATCCGCTGGATTGCTGTTGGAGAGGGCAGCTTCCTGGGTCCCGCCTGCTGAACCACACCTGGAGAAGCTCACCGGGAGCTCACTGGACACTTATTTATTTATTTATTCTTATAAGGTCAGTCCTTTCATTCTCAACACTTTTCCCAAGAGGCATTTGTTAAAAGCTATAAGATGCTAACTTTGGAAGCTGTTGGCTTCCCACTTCCTCAATGCATACGGGATAGATGCAGTTAATGGGCAGGTAAGCTCTAGCAGCTCAGAGGCCCTTGGAAAACCCCTTAATTCATCTGGGGCGCTCACGTGAAATAGACGCCCGATGCTCAGATCACGTGACCGAAGATGAAGGTGCTTGGGGACGAGTGATTCCCTTTTGACTTAAAGATGCTGCCTTCACCAGACTGACCAGCAACTACATCCCATCAACTTCTACCAGGTAGAAGCAGGGAATGCCATCAAAAATACCGTAAGTATCCTATTTATCAAGATGGCTACCGATCAAGGGCAAGTCTGGCATGAGACTGAGATGTTCCCCTCTAGAGGCAATGCCCACCCTCGGGTCACATGTCAGATTTTCATCAAGACTTCAGGGTTAGCTCCCAGCCTCCCTCAAACTCTGCTCTTCCCCCTGGGAGCCTTGACCATACGTATTCTCATCTCATACATGCCATTGAATGGCACAGATAGGAACAATTTCTTGGACTTGAGGACTCCTTTTAAATGTTGCTATTGAATACTTCTTGACAAGCAAAAAACAAAACTAAACTATGTCCAAGACTCACCCTTTCTTACTTCCTTCCCCTCTCTCCCTCCCTTTTCCTTCCTTCCTCCCTTCCTTCCTCCTCTATTCTCTTTCTTTTTCATCTTTCGAGAGAATCTTAAGCAGGCTCCATGCCCAGACAGGGGACTTACATGACCCTGAGATGATTGACCTGAGCCAAAATCATGAGTTGGGTACTTAACCAACTGAGCCATCCAGGTGCCCCAAGACAGTTTCTTTAAAGACGGCTTTGAGGGAACTGAGTACAGCCCAGACCTCTTTCTGTTAAGATACAAAGAGAACTTGGATAAAGTGGTGCTGCCTGCTTTTTCTATGAGGGTGTGGGATATGCAAACCTTTCTCTCTGTGTTCCTCAGGTTTCCTGTGTCCTCAGGTTTCCTATAAAGCCTTGAGGATTTGGGACACAGATTGGGTGTGTGATAAAAGCAGTCACAGGTGGTTCATGTGATTGTGTCTCCAACTCTCATTTGTGGTCAATGTCAAAGCTGTCACCCAAACCCAATAAAGCCGAGGCACGGTGTATTCCCTTTGGAATGGGCAAGAAGAGCTTGTTTTGAGTAGGTGACAACGAATAAACAAGCAAATGACATATTCAATTCAACTAACCAGTTATTAGGGTTTAAAAAAAAAGAGCAGTGACTTTCCAACACTTGTTTATTTTTCATTAGACTCTTAGCAAGATCTGAAAAGAAATTCTCACACCACCCGAGGGACAGAAAAAAAAAAGATCCATCTACTAGCATCTGAACGTTAAGGAGTCAATTTAACAAAATCTTTAAATTGACAATTTGGTCTATAGAGAGAACTCTGTTCTTTAGAACATGTGTAGTTCTTGATAGTGAAGAATTAGAAGATGCAGCATCTCTAGCCAGCAAACAGAGTGACTGCCTTACAAGTTTAACAATCAGGGAAGGTTTATGTAGCATCGAAACTCAGAGAGAACCTCCTTAGCTGTTTCTTTTACCTGTGGCTCCATGGGCAGCTTCTGGTTTGTCAAACTTATCACTTTATTCAGGGAAATAGGCTTTTCTTTCTAATAACAGATTTGTGCGAAAAGTGAAGAAATCACACAAGGGTCTTACTCCGACCAGTCCCTCTGTGGATTTCCAGTGGCCCCACCACTTGGAAATGCTCAGTCTGTTCTTCTGGGGTCACCACACGGCCTGCATCCCTCTTACTCCGTTCTACACAGCCCTGGGAGCAGCGGGAGGAGGGGTCCCCCACTTTGCACACAGCGACCTCACACTGCAGGTAGACCACGTCATAGTTGCTCAGAAAGTTGAAGGCATTGAACTTGAACTGGGCCGTGTTCTTCTGTTGGGAGTGCAGGTTGATATAGGTATTGTCTTTGATGCACCTGATAGGAGAAAAACCCCCAGCCACAAGGATTAATTTGACGTGTGATGGGAATTCACCCTGACTCCAATAATCAGACCAATGAATTCCAAACAGCGTTCTTCCCCCTACCCACTCTTTCTTTCATAAAGAAACTTAAAATACTACCATGAGTAGAAAAACCACTGTTCCTGAGCAGAAGTAGAAGCTAACAGTAAAATAAACATAATAAAAAACAACGTAATTAACTTCTAACTAGAGCTGTTGCCTTCCGAAGGCCCATTCTATTCTATTTTACCCAAAGGGGAGATTAAAGGTAGTGGTTGTATTATTTGAAAGTGAAACTTAGATTATTTAAAAATGTGTTTCTTAGGGTACCTGGTTGGCTCAGTCTAATAAGCATCTGCCTTCGGCTCAGGTCATGATCCTGGAATCCTGGGATCAAGCCCCACATCAGGCTCTCTGCTCAGCAGGGAGCCTGCTTTCCCCTCTCTCTCTGCCTGCCTCTCCGGCTACTTGTGATCTCTCTCTGCCAAATAAACAAATAAATAAAATCTTTTTAAAAAATGTGTTCTGTCAACCCTAACACAACTATGGAAAAAGTTCAGTAAGAAGCATAAATGATACATCAAGAAAGGAGATAAAACAGAATAATATAAAATGCTCCATTAAATTCAGAGAAGGCAGCAAAAGGAGAGAGGGGGTAGAGACAACAAACCAATGCAACAAGCAGAAAACAGTTACCAAGATGGCAGATTTTCATCCAACTCTATCAATAATCACTTTATTTTTAAAAAAATTATCTATTTGAGAGAGGGAGAGAGAGAATGAGAGTGTGAGCTGGGGGAAGAGGGAGAGGGAGAGAGAGAATCTTAAGCAGGCTCCATGCTCAGTGTGGAGCCCTACGTGAGACTCAGTCTTAATGGCCCTGAGATCATGACCTGAGCTGAAATCAAGAGTTGGATGCTTAACCCACTGAGCCACCTAGATGCCCCTCAATAATCACTTTAAATGTGATTATTAAATATGCCACTTTAAAGATACAGATTGCCAGAGCAGATAAAATGAAAACAAAAACAAGAAAACCCAAGATTCAACTACTGTTCTCTACAAGACACCCACTTTAAATATAAAGACTTCTAAAAGGGATGGAGAAAGATCTACCATGGTAATACTAATCAAAAGAGAGCTGGAGTAGCTACATTAATTTGAGACAAAACAGAGTTCAAAGCCAGGACAATTATCAGGAATGAAGAGGGGTATTGCATAACAATAAAGGGATTGGCCCTCTCAAAAGATGTAACAGTAAGCTGGGAAAACTGGACAGCTATATACAGAAGAATGAAACTCGACCATTCTCTTACACCATACACAATGATAAACCTCAAAATGATGAAAGACCTCAAGGTGAGACAGGAATCCATCTAAATCCTGGAGGAGAACATAGACAGTAACCTCTTTGCAATCACAGCAACTTCTTTCAAGACAGGTTTCCAAACACAAGAAGACAAAAGTGAAAATGAACTTTTGGTGCTTTACCAAGATAAAAAGCTTCTGCACAGCAGAGGAAACAGTCAACAAAACAAAGAGGCAGCCCATGGAATGGGAGAAGATATTTGCAAATGACAGTACAGATAAAAGGCTGATATCCAAGATCTATAAATAACTTCTCAAACTCAACACCCAAAAAACAAATAATAAAGTCAAAAAATGGTCAGAAGACATGAACAGACACTTCTCAAAAGAGGACATACAAATGGCTAACAGACGGATAAAAAAATGTTCATCATCGGGAAATTCAAATCAAAACCACATTGAGATACTACCTTACACCAGTTAGAATGGCAAAAATTGACAAGGCAGGAAAAAACAAGTGTTGGAGAGGATGTGGAGAAAAGGGAACCCTCTTCCACTGCTGGTGGGAATGCAAGTTGGTGCAGCCACTTTGGAAAACAGTGTGGAGATTCCTTAAAAAATTCAAAATAGAGCTACCCCATGACCCTGCAATTTCACTACTGGGTATTTACCCCAAAGATAGATGTAGTGAAAAGAAGGGGCACATGTAGCAGCAATGTCCACAATAGCCAAACTGCGGAAGGAGCAGAGATACCCTTCAACAGACGAGTGGATAAAGAAGATACGGTCCATATACACAGTGGAATATTATTCAGCCATCAGAAAGGATGAATACCCAATTTTTGCATCAACATGGATGGGATTGGAGGAGATTATGCTGAGTGAAATAAGTCAAACAGAGAAAGTCAATTATATGGTTTCACTTGTTTGTGGAACATAAGGAATAGCATGGAGGACATTTGGAGAAGGAAGGGGAAAAGGAAGGGGGGAAATCTGAGGGGGAGACAAACCACGAGAGACTATGGACTCTGGGAGACAAAATGAGGGCTTTGGGGGGGTGGGGGATGGGTTAGCCCAGTGATGGGTATTGAGGGAGCACAGACTGCAAGGAGCACTGGGTGTTAGATGCAAACAATGAATCATGGAACACTACATGAAAAGCTAATGATGTACTGTGTGGGGACTAACATTAAAAAAAAAAATCACACACACGGAAAAGATATAACAATCCTTAATGTATACACATGTAACAACAGAGTGTCAAAATGTCTGAGACAAAAAGTAAGGGAACTGCAAAGAGAAATCTACAAGCCCACTGTGATGGCTGGAGGCTCCCCACCCCTCTGTCTAGAACTGACACGTCTGGCAGAAACTCAGGAAGGATACTGATGATCTGGAAAGGACTGCTGACCAGCTAGATGACAGCTGTAGGACACTCCACCTAGCCACCGCAGAATACAATCTTTCTCAAGCCCATGTGGAATATTCCCTGGGACAGACACCTTCTGGACCACACAGCACACCTTAGCAAATTCACAGAGAAGGAATCACACCAAAGACATAGTCTGATCAGAGTGGAGTTGAATTAGAATTCAGTCACAGAAAGGTTGTTGGAAAATTCTTACTTGGAAATGAAACAACACACTTCTAACTGATCCAGAGGTAAGAGAAAAAGTCTCAAGAAAAATTTACAAGCTATTTCGAACTGAGTGAAATTGAATATACAATTTACGAGGATCAAATCAAATGTATGAATTGGAAAAGAAGAAAGATCTAAATAAAATCAATAACCTAAGACTCTACCGGAGGAAATTAGACTAAAAAAGAGTAATTTGAACCTAAAGCAGACAGAAGAATAGAGTGTTAGTTGTTATGTTCTGGCACCAAACTGTGCCTCCCTCCTTGATCTCTCTGTAAGGAGAATTGAAAGAGAAGAGCTTTCTGATTCAGGGACTCCGTGCACTTTAACGCCTCATCTGTGCACTTCTCATGCTCACGCCTTCTCCACACCGCGCTGTCTTGCCCTGCCCCTGGCTTTTGGAAACAGGCACCTCGATGACGCATCTCCCGTGGCTCTCCCCACTTCAAAGCTACCACCAGTAAGTGATGCAATTTTGTCCTTTTGTACTAGTTGCCAATCGCCCTTCCATAATAAGGATTTTGCTCCTGTGAGAGAGCAAAGGAGCTGCAGAGGCAAACCACCTCCCGAGTCCTCGTTTGGTGAATCCTTTAGCTAAAGGAGCCTGAATAAATCTCATCACTCTAAGAGTTTAGGCCAAGAAAACCCGCCAACCCATCAAGGTAGACCAGATTCCCCGAGAGCCTGAACCACGAACGAACGGCGAGCTAATAAAGTCATAAAGCACAAAGGGAAGGGAGGCACGGGCAAGAAGGGGTGAGACAGGACCCCAGGGTCCCAGACGACAAGGGCTCTGCCCAGCTGAGAAGCCACAGGTCCCCCAAAGGCATGCCCCGTGAAGATCAGCCAGTCGTGGAAGGTTTTCCCTTCTCCTTACCCTTGCCGGATCAAATCGTACTTGACGGTGGTAAAATCATGGGGATCTGGAGAAGCCACGCAGGTATCCACGAAGAGCCTCAGGGTGGGGTTGGGGCTGTGGAGGGTGGCCTGAAGGAAGACCGCTTTCTTCTTGGGGCTGGCGTAGTGTGGCCCCGGGTTCCTCACATGCTGGGACGTGGGCAACTCAAGGAAGGATATGGACACGTCATAGCCAGCGTCCTCCCTGGGCACCTCAGCCCCAGGAGTGACTTCAGCTGCAGACGGGCCGTCCACCCTACAGGTGAACTGGAGCTGAGGTACCCTATGCCTCACGAAGACTCGGCCGGGGTGGCCCTGGATTCGGCCTCTGACGGAGTTGGAGTAGCTGAGGGAGCCGAGCCCTTCCTGGCAGGACGAGAGGGGAGAGCTGCTGGCCAGGGCTGAGAGGGGAGAGCTGCTGGCCATGGCTGAGAGGGGAGAGCTGCTGGCCATGGCTGAGAGGGGAGAGCTGCTGGCCACGGCTGAGAGGGGAGAGCTGCTGGCCAGGGCTGAGAGGGGAGAGCTGCTGGCCACGGCTGGACAGACGCCTTTCTGCAGGCGCAGAGGCCTCTCCCTCACAGCCCTGCTCGGCGCCAGCTCGCCGATGAGCGGGAAGCCCGAGGCCTCGGGCCCACAGTCTGTGGTACGGCAGGCCCGGATGGGGTGACGCTGTGTCCTCTGCTGGGAGTTCAGAGCGTGTGCCAGCAGCCTCCCCCTCTTCCCTCCCGTGAGGGCCACGCTGTGCTGGTGTGAGGTGGGCAGGAGGTCCATGCTGGCTGCTTGGTGCTCCCTCTGCCGAAGTCTCCCACCCTGCCCTCCCGTCAGCCTGTGGCCGTCTCAGGCGAGCGCAGACCACGGCCCCTGGAGCCCGTCTCCTCCCTTCCCGCTCTTCCCTTCTCTTGGCTCCAGACCGGTCCTGGCTCCTCGGGAGCTGTGGGCCTGGCCCTGCTCACCTCAGGCTCAGCCTGGCTCCTTCAAATCCAGCGCGACTTGAAGGGCTAAGGGGGTGCTGACGGCTGTCGTGCAGAGTGCCATTGTCTCTGGAAGCCGGGTCCCCACGGCCCCCTGTGCGGCCCAGAGACTCAGCCTGCCCCGCGACGCTGGTTCAAGGAAGCCCCTGGTTGTGTGACTCGGATCCTGGACGCTCTGCCTTGGAAGCTCTGAGGACCGCCCCGTCAGCTCCAGCCAGGGCTGCCTTTCTAGACCTTTGCTTTCCTTTCCTGCTCATCCCCCTGCCCCTTCCCAGTCCCCACTCTGAAATTTTAATACAATGAAGACACTCTGCGTTCGGCACAAATACCTGTGCTTTATCCAGAAAAACAGATTTTTTTCTTGTTCCCCTGTGAAACCAAGTTTCTGCCTTGCCCCTGGAAGCAGGTCTTGCCCTGATGGACAGCTTAGAGGGAAAGCTCAACCCCTTGACCACACGGCCCTGCCCCTTCTGAGGGGACCCAGCGCTTCCTGGTGCGGAGGGTCTCCGCTCTCTTCCCTCCTCCTCGAGCGCCCGAGCTTGCTGCTGCAGCCAGCACAGGCTGCCCGCTGCAGGGCCTCCTCCCGCTCCCCTCTCCCCAGCTCGTCTCCTCCCCAGGCCTCGGCTCCTTGGCCACCCTCATCCAAGGGGTCTTCCTCCCCCCCCCACCATCTCCTGTTCCCTTCCTTTTGCTGTCTTCTGAGCATCTGTAAAATGATTCTCTTATGTGCACTTGTTCAGTGCCAGTCTCCCTTTTCTCGAGCAGGAGGGCTGTGGAGCAGGACCCCCGTCAGTCCCGTTTTCCACTGTGACCTCAGCACCTAGAAGGTTGCTCAGCCACTGACTGAAATCACGAGTTCTGTGGCAGTGTGCTCGCCATGGGTGGCCCGGGACTGGCCATCACCCGGAGGGGTTCCTGACCTGCTGTGTCGTCTGGCCCCTATGCGGTGAGAGCTGGGCCAGCCAGAGCCCCAGAGGACAGCAGCAGGGTCCTCTCCGATGACCTAGAAATTTCTGGGGTGCCCACCTCTCAGACACCGGGGAGCTTCTGGCATGGCCCCTGGGGCAGAGACCTCTGAAGTTAAAACTACACATTTCAGGGCAAAAAGGGCAAGAATGACCATGATCTGCATAATCAAAGAGACACAACGTGAAGTTGGGAGTCAGCGTGCTCACTGGGCACCATGGAGACTGTTTGAATGAATTAACCTCCAACAGTGCCAAAGGTTTGCTATTTTTGTGTGTGCGTCTAAATATGGGAACAGAAGAAGAGAGGAACAACTTGGAGATCTTGCTGTGGAATGTGCTACATTGTTAGATACACCGAGCAGAAGATTCCATAGTTAGACATTCTCCTATATCCTTGGTCTACTTGTTTGCTTAACTTCCATGACACTGTTCTGTGAATAAGCTGGCGGTTAAGGAACAGGAAATAAACATATACATTTCATTATCCCCTCCTGTCCTGGATAAATGCTTTCTATGTGTGGAAATACAGCCGGTTGCCTGGTTAGAACCCAGCAGTCAGATGGACAGATCATTGGTCCTCCTCCATGCACAGCACCGTGGCTTGCCCGGAGGAGGTGTGCGCTGAAGGTGAATAAAGAAGCATGTCATGAAAAATGCTTGGCTTTGGAGCTAAGAGAACATCGTCTGTCCATCTGTCGGATGTTTACCCATCCAGGCATCCACCAGCTCTCAGCACTTATTACAGGGTATTCCAAATTCAGCATGTGTTCCAAATTCCCAAAAGTAAGGAAAATTTCGGACAAATTACTGAGTGCTCCAGGTCTCACTGAACTTGGAAACAAAGTCCCGGCGGCTGTGCCTTTCCGCCGTCCCTGCCAGGTTTTGAACAGGTGGTTGAATTTTCCAAATAGCTCTCCTTGGCCTCCGTCCTCAGAAGGGTGCCACCCCCTCGGCAGTTTCTTACCTGTCTGATGGTGCCACAGTGACCGTAGGGGATGTTGAAGATCAGGTAGCGCCCGGTGACTTGGGGGCGGCACAGCTCATCATTTAAGTGGATGTCCCAAGAGGAGTAGCCCAGCCTCCGGAGATAGCCTCGGTCAATGCTGACTCGGAAGAGGTGAGGCAGGCAGGAGAGCTGGGCTGCAGGAGGAGCGTGGGAAGAAACGCACAAAGACAGTCTGGCCCAGCGGCCGCACAGGGGGATGTGGGTGTGTGCTTGCTTTACAAAGCATGGGCGGTGCCTCAGGTGGGGGCTGCTTCACTCTTATCACCCCCATCCTTGACTTGACTCTCACTGAATTTATGTCCTCATTCTCCAAAAGTCACACGAGAGCCTGGGAGTCCTACCCACGGCACGTGTCCTGCGGTCTGAGTCAGAGCCTTGTCTAACGATTTAAAGGATAACCCACTTCTCATGTTGAGGACCCCCGAGGTTGAGCACACATCTATCCGAGGCTTTGTATGAGAGGTGTTTTGGGAAAAGAGTGGCAGCAAAGCGGGAGGGAGCGTGCGTGTGAAGAGTCTTCTTCCCCAAACTCCTAAGGCCCACAAGTGGCTGGAGATGCCAGAGGTCTCAGTGGAGGCACAGGAAAGCCCATTCTTTCTCCCCGGGACACCTGCTCTCTCTGCTCCCGCTTCCCGCAGCCTGGAGGGGAGGGCTTACCCTTGTCCTTGGGTACAGCAGAGGCAGCCGGACCTGGTGAGGGGAGATGGGTGAGAAGCCAAGGTCAGCTGTGCTGATACCCTGACTTGGAAGAGGAGGCCGTGGCCAGCAGCAGAACGACAGTGCGGGAAATGGGCTCGTTGGATTTAGCTATGGCAGCTGGAGTACAGTGGCTTGAACATACTTCAGGTTGATGGGGAGGGAAAGAGGGCCTGGGGTCTCCTGATGGAGCCCGAGGAAGGGATTTGTGTGCAGGTGCAGTATTGACAATACTGGTGTCGCCAATGCTGACATTTGTTAGAGCAAGAGAATAGTCAATACAGGCTTTCCAGGTTCTAAACACCGTCGTTTGAAGGAAGCTGGCAGATGCCCCTTCCCATGCTCATGGCATGCTTGGGATCTCAGCCTGGGGCATAGGCAGTCTGTGGCTCTCAAAGGCCTCTCCAGCTCAGAAGCAAGGCAGGACAGCAACCCAGGGCCAGGGCCCAGCCCAGGAAGCGTGGCTGGCCACATTCACTCAACCTCTTCAGATACCATTGGCTCCAGACCTCGGGTCCTTTGCGGCTATACCCAGATGAAAAGGAAACCCCTTGGTGTACAATCCAAGAGTGGAAAATGAATTACTCTTTCCAGTGGGCCTGCTGACAGCAAAAGGACAGGTTGGAACTGCGAACACACACAGTGAGAGTGAGGGCCTGGCAGATAAGGATCCCTGGGCCCCAGGCTGACTTCCTCATAAGGCTGTCTGTGGGATGGTTTGTCTTGGGGACTCTGATGATTTTTCTAGTCATGATCAATCCTATGAAGGGCAAGAGTACCTCCCCCACAAAGATAAAAACATCGGGATTGATTCCTTTGTTTGCCTGTGAAAAACTTAGTATGAAACAGACAAAGGAGCTCGGACTTGTTCACCAAATCTTAGAATTCTGCGACTTTTTGAGGTTTACCTGGGTAAATTTAGGACAAATATAAGATAGTACTACTCCACAGAGAAGAGGGTCGACCTCTGGAGGTCCAATGCTAAGATGGGTGTCTGGTGGTAATAAAAAGTCCTCCAGGAGAGGGATAGGCCCCATCTTGGATGAAAGGGACACAAAGGCAGCCCAAGGTACTGTGGGGTTCTGACTACTGAGGGCGGGGTCAAGGTGTCCACTTAAGATCGCGCCCTTGATGACCCTGTCAGAAATTGAATAAGGGTCTTTGTGGTCTGACAGCCTCAAGGACACAAATTCTGTGTCCTTAATCATTGTATTATACGGCCACTTCTTCCTTCGACCTCATAGTCTTGTAGCTCTATTTCAGAACAAATACAGTCCGGAATTGGAATTCGACAAAAGTGATGAATAAAACCACAAGGCTGTGGTTTTATTTTCATGCTGTGCCATGAAAATATTCAGCACAGCAGTCGTGTAACAAATACGCCCTTGCTACCCTAGCAGCTGGCGCCTTGGCCAACATGCAGTCCCTTGACCTTCAGAGCACGGGCAGAGGAAGAGGCACAGTCCCCCGGGACACACCTGCGCAGATCACGCCCGCGTCCTCCTGGTGCCGGCAGTTGTGCCGCGCCCAGCCGGAGTGGCCGCAGTGGTCCAGCGCGTCTTCGGTGCCCGAGCAGCGCATGTCGTCAAGCAGGATGGGCCCCGAGCCCGGGCCGAAGCGGCCGCGCCCCGGGGCTGCAAGAGCTTGGCCGCAACCCAGCAGCCGGCACACGACACGAGCGTCCCTGATGTCCCAGTGGTCGTCGCACACCGTGCCCCACACGCCCTCGTGGCGGACCTCCACCCGGCCCTCGCAGCGGCTGTGCCCATCCGCCAAGCGCAGGGGCAGGTCTGCGGGAGGAGAGAAAGCAAGTCAGGGGACAGCAGTGGCAGGCGCCACCTCCAACCTCCGCTACTGCGCACCTCTGCTTGGTGCATCGTTTGCCGCAGAAGAAATGACACTGCGATGAGATCCATTGTGTCTGCTGGTGCTGCCCTCTCTCTCTCTGTCTCTCTGTCTCTCTCTCTCTCGCCCCCCACCCCATGGCACTCCCTGTCTCATAAAAAGCCAAACCTGCATTAAGCAAAGCCCGCAAAGAACGGAGGGTATTGTCAGCCTCGTTGTCCAGATAACTAAGAATTTAATCATTAAAAATACTAGAAAGAAAGAAAACAAAACGGCAAAATCCTCCCATCTTTGGAGTAGAATGGTTGAGTCACTGGCTTGACTTAGTGAACAAAATCTATCTCATGAAATTTCTTTTACTCTTGATGAATAAAAGCCAACATTGGAGCTGTAAACTGTGTCTTCTGTGAGCCAGCTTTTCCACTTCTAGGTGTTTACTGGAGATAAAGGAAAACGTGCAGGGAAAGAGTTGCACACGGCAGAGTTCTCCACCGGAGGGAAAAAACTGGGGAGCACCGACCTGTCCACCCTCAGGGGAGGGGGTAAATCGCAGACTATCTACCCAGTGGAATATTACTAAGCAATGAAAAGGAACAAAGCACCCATACAAGGAACCATCTGGACAAATCTCAGAAACAATTTGTTAAGCAAGAGAAGTCAGACGCGAAAGAGCACTTATTATTTGATTCCATTTATATGAGATTCTAGAAACACAAAGCTAATCTACAGGGACCGAAAGCAGACCAGTGGTTGCCTGGGAGATTTACTGCAAAGGGAGGCAAAGGAGCTTTTCGGGGCGATGGGGATGCTCTGTGTCTTGATTGTGGTGGTCGCATAGGTGGATGCATTAGAAAAATCTCATAGATGTGTGCAATTCATTGTATATAAATGTACTTCAATGGGATTTAAAAAGTAAGAATAATTTTAAAAATCTATATTATGTTGGCGGTGTCACACCAGTAGATGTGTGTAAAATGATTCGTCTTCATATAAAGTGGTTGCTGGTGACTGTTTTCCAACCTTCCTGCTTTCCTTGGCCCACAGAAGCTGTTTCGTGACAGCTAATAAATGCCCCTGGCGGTGGGTTCTCTGTGGGTATGGTATCCTGGTTTAGGATCATTGTTTGCTCCTCATTTAATTTGTTGCTTGTGATTTTGGAGCAAGATAACCATGCTTGCCCGAACTATGAATAAAGGCAAACATCTTTTCTGCAAGGTCCCAGGAAGTGAATGTGGGGCTTCCAACCCCCAAAGGGGTGTGTGTGTACATGCACATCTGTGTCTGCACATATCTACTTATTAGCCCATAAGGGTTTTCTGTAGAGATTAGCAACTTGGAAAACAACAACAACAACACTTTATTAATAATGATTTGATAATTTAAGTGCTGAGAACAAAAGCAAATTACCAGGTAAAGGGGCCATGTCTTCACCAATTGAAATTGTAACTGTAAGAAAGACAGACCAAGCTTAAAAAGTGCGTATCATCAAAGTCACATATTTATAGTCAAACCTGAAAAGGAGCCACGCATTTTCTCAAGGTTTAGGCACTAGTCGTCTTGTTTGAGTTTCTGCATGGGTTTAGGTGCAGAAATGCTGCCCACTACGTTTTATTTTTTTATTGATTTTTAAAAATTTTTATTTATTTATTTGACAGATCACAAGTAGGCAGAGAGGCAGGCAGAGAGAGAGAGGAGGAAGCAGGCTCCCCACTGAGCAGAGACACCGATTCGGGGCTCAATCCCAGGACCCCGGGATCATGACCTGAGCTGAAGGCAGAGGCTTTAACCCACTGAGCCACCCAGGTGCCCCTAAGTTTTATTTTCTTATCGAAATGTAACAAGTGGTATGTCCTGTTATTCTACAAAAAGAAAATGATTTGAAAAATGGTCAGAAAAGAAGCCTTTCAAATATACAGAATTTTTATAGGAAGAGTATGAAAGTGTTAGATTTTGTAGGAAAAATTTTGTAGGAAAAATATTTATTGGGGTGGCTATTGAGTCAGGCAATATAAATGTATTTAAAAACTCTAAAGAATAAAATAATTGATCAGGACAATTAAATGAAGCAAACCAATCAGATTTCTCAGAAACATTTTTAGATAAGAGAAGGATCATATCTGAGAGGTATACTTCCACGTGAAATACACAGAGGGAAGCAAAAAAGTGACAATGCATTTTAGGATAGATTGTGGTTGTATAAATTACTATACAACTAAGGGTTAATCTAGCAACAGGCATATGATCTTTACCAGGTGATGGTGTCACTTTTGTTGAAATCAGATTTACGGCTGCCAAAAAAAAGAGAGAGAAAAAATTTGTTTCTAGTCCAAAGAAAGCATTAATGACATCGCATGTCATTGAAATTTCACACTGTACACTCCAAGTTTATGAAAAGAAGTCTGACCCATAAGCTGCATAGAGCAGAACCCACCCTGCTTATTTATCGTGTGGACATACACATCCAGGAGTAAAACGGTATATGAGAAGTTGGCACGTTGCCAGAGAAACAAACCATTCCCATTTTGAACATCCATCCTATGTCCTATAATTTCCTTCTCAAATCCCTACAGCAGCTGTTCCCAGGAAGTACTGTCTGTATGTTAGAGACAAGGAAATCGAGACTCAGAGAGCTTGTAAACATGCCTGGGACATCTTCAGTTCTCACCTGGGACACCCCAGAACATGTACCCTTTCTACAGCACGCTGCTTTTTGGGAGCATAAAATGTGGGCATTGCAGTTCTTCTCTGCTGTCTCCTTCATCTTAGACTTTTAGTCTCCAGGACTGTGGAAAATAAATTTCTGCTGTTTAAGCCACATGGTCTGTAATACTTAGTTATGGCTGCCTGAGTTAAAGCAGTGGCAAGTTTCCTCCTTCTCTGGACCTCATTTTCCTCCAAAACAAGGGGAGTGGTTCAGCATTGTACTCCTTGAATGTGGCCCGTGACCAGCAGGATAAGCATCACCTGGGAGCCTGTGAGAAATGCAGAATCCAGCCTCCGTCTGGAGCCATGAAATCCAAAACTGCATTTTACCAAGTTCTCCAGGCCATTCACTTGTACATGAACATCTGAGAATTGTTGCCATGGGCCATCTCTAACGTGTCGTCCAGGATTGATGCTGAATGCTATCTTATCCTACTCATCCTGTCCCTGCACTTGCCTCCACCATGTTCAGAATCATAACTACTGTGGGTTCCAGTGGCCTGGAACCAACCATACCTCCCTCTCCTCTCCTGACCGCTCTTGGGGAAATAAGAGTGTGTTTTCTCTGAGTGTGTCCGCTCCTGCTGGGCTATGGTTTCTCAGAAAGTCACTCACCAGGGCTACCGCAGAGAGTAGAGAACCTACCTGGTGAAGAGGCTTTTTCTCCTGGAGTGGGAGTTATATCTGCAAACAAAGAAGGCTCAAACTCACCTATCAGTGAAAAGACAATGGAGAGTTTTGGTTTGAACAGTAGTGTGGTAGAAGATGGAATTGCACATGGGTAGAACCAACACTATCACAACCTAGTTCTCTTGCATTTTGGTGTGTGGGATAGGTCAAAGCACCACCTGTAACCTAACACAGGTCACCAGGCTAGTGGAGATGGGGGGGCCCTGCCCTTGCCTCCCGTGAGCACATCTGATTAAGACCAGGCCAACAAGTGGAGGGAATGTCCTAGCAGAGGGACCACTTTTTTGACTACGAATGGATGAAGAGAACATGAAGCTTCATTTCTATTAAAAGGATGCTGGGACTTCTGTTGACATATCAGATCTTCTGCCACAGACAAAATATTCACTACCCATGTTCATTTGTCCAACAGAAAGAGGGAGAGTTGATCATATTTAACTTAAGAAATGTGACAGACAGAAAACATTACCAGAGGGTGTGTCCACTTCTGCTGAAGTTGAAGATACATCTGTATAGGGACAGAGAAAATAGGACACTTAAAAATGGGAGAAAGGACTCTTCAGTGTGTCTTTTCATTCAGTCTACTTTGTGGTCAACATGGTCATTATGTGGGCTCATTTTCAAAATCGAATATGGCAAGTGAGAAGCTGGTCTCATGATTTAAACCACATGACAAGAAAGCCTTTACCAGAGCGAGAGGTCACTTCTGCTGAGGATGAAGATGTATCTGTAAAAAAGAGAAGAGAAGACCTAAAAACCAGCCGAGAGGAGAGGACACTTGAGGGTTTGTTCTTACTGAGGCTGGGCTGGGGATAAGCTTTCCAGGGAACAGCCTAGACTGATGAATGGAAGTCCAAGAAGAGGCACTTACTTGGGCAGGAGACAGTGTCTTACCTGGTGTGGAGGTCACAGTGGTTGCTACTAAATCTGCAGGAGAACAAAAATAACAAAGGAACAGTAAGACAGCCATATCAAGCCTACGTGTTGCTAAATACAAGAGACATAAAGGTGGCCATCCTAGATGGTATAGGTATAACTGGCTTGTCTGGTCTTCCTGCTTTCCAGACAGGGGCATCCCTAGATCCTCCACTGCCTCCAGGGCACCTCTCCAGTCCTTGGGTTTCCATTCCTCTTGCCCACCCTTGACTTCTCCCCTCGGAGAAGGTGAACATTACCTACTTAGAGAGCAACAACCATTGGTTCAAGTTTCTCCCAATATGTGTTTGTCTAACAGAGATTCTGTAGTTGGAGGGATTCCTACACCTGGTCTTCCTTCCTCTCCTTGAATGGTTGGAAGGCAGTGACACGGGAAAGGGCGAGCTCTTGGACTGTCCCAAGACCCAGACTGAGGGTAAGGAGGGGATGGAAGGTCCATTTGCCTCTTGTACCAAGGGTTGCCCTCCAACCAAGCCTTCTCAGGAGTGTGGACCGTATTTTGGTCTTGACTCTGGTGTCTTATTTAATTGCTTTAGCACCTAGAGTAGGGGAGAGCACCCTCTTTATTGTCCTCCCCACAAATAAACCTCTAACACTGTATTTGTAAAATTGTTCACCCCAAAGTCACATTAGGAACTCCTCAGATATCATTGCAACCAGCATCATTCAAGATTATCGTACAAGACAAAAGTTACTTGTTACTGTGGTCAACTCTGCATCTCTCAATATCTTGGCACAGAGCCTGGCACATGACCATCCTCACCAAATGCTGGACGAATGTCTAAGGAGGACCAGTCAAAGCCGTGGTTTGGCTCTCCACCATCCTGCCAACACCCATGCCATGACTGGTTTCCAGGAGGAGCTCCCATCATGGGCAGTTGATGTTAGATCAACATTCTGTCCAGTGAATGACTTATTTTTGAATTTGGGAATTGGCCAAACTAATTTTTCCCTTGGCCCACGCATTTAGCTATGCTTCCTGGATCTCATTCCCCATCGGGGGTGCAGAGGTGGCCTATGTGAGTCAGGTCAATAGAAGCATATTTAAAGTCTCTAAAGAATAAAATAATTTGATCAGGACAGAAACAATTGTGAAATGAACTCCCTGGAAAACCAAACATGATAATTTATGGCAAGTAAGATGGATAGAACCCACAATAACACCAAAATTACCTGTTGAGGTGGTTATAGTAATAGTAGAAGATTCTGGAAATGAGAAAAGGCAATTGATCAAAACCTGCCAAATGGCAAAAATAATTGTTTTACAGTTAACCCATTTTCTTCTCTCTGTCCCTGGAGCATAGGAATCAAGGACTTCATGTATTTAACAATGGATTGTGATTCATCCCTTCCTTCTATGGCAGACACTGTGCTAGATACTGGAGTCAAACAACAAAGAAATCAAGACAGGGCTCCTCCTCTGTCAAAGTGCAGCTGTGAGCAGTGCTATGAAGGGGAGATATGTGATGCTCTGAGAACCTGTGACAGGTGATGTCACCTGCCAGCGAGTACCCGTCCCTATCTTCCTGAGAGGCAACACCACCACCTTGGCTCTGTCACAGGGCTTGGCCCAGACTGGGCATTCTGCTCAAAGACAGTGACAACCTGACACTCCCTGCACTCCCCCCACCCCCCCAACTGTCCTGGTTGACATGGCACAGGCAGTCTTGCTGACCCATCTGCCTATATTTGCAGTGGGCGGAGGGCATTACCAGGTGAAGAAGTCACTTCCGCTGAAGTAGGCATTATGCCTAAACAGGAAACACAAACAGGAAAATCAATCGATCAGAACGTTTTTATGCATTTTCCAGTTCTACACAATTCTGCCTTTCCTATGATCTCATCTACCTGGTTTTGTTGTTGGAAATATTCAAGTGTGAGGACTAGTTACTTCCCAACCTCCTGAATAAAAGTAGAGGCACCCAAAGCAAAACAGGAACCATTAGAAATGAAAACTTTCCTGAAATGGAGCACGTTTCCCTGTCCTGTCTTTTTAAGCAGAAGACAGAGTCCAATCTGCATGACTGAGGCTCCTGGGGAAGAAATCACTGTGGCTCAGGGCTGTCATACTAGCGTACCTCAAAGGATGTTGAGGTTAGTAGGCATTTGGGGTCCATGTCGTAACATTTAGAGAGTCTGGTGACATTTACTGGGTTTTGGAACACTTCTATGGCTGTCAGATGATTGGTTAGCATTTCTTGCTATTGCCACTGTGGCTGTTCTATGAGTAGCTCTTCTCCCTCCTTGTCCCCATACCCCTCCTGGTTTGTTGTCTTTCATAATACACAGTGGGGACACCATGTGTGTGTAGGAAGTGAGAACCACAGGCTCTGTATATACTCTCATGTGAGCTTGAATGTTGGGACCTAAACTTGGCTGTGTAGAGGCCCTCTGTGTCTATTTCTGGATTATAGTCCATTTTCCAAGGGATTAACTCAGCCAAACCACCCCTGGACAAATAGTAAAAGCGTACTATCTAGGTAGAATTTCAATACAGCAATATTCCTGAAAGGCAGGAAGAGGACAAATCAGCAGAAGAATTGTTACCAGTTCCAAGGACCAAATCTGTGGCAGCAGTGGAATCAGGAACTGTCAAAGCAAGCGTAATTCAAGGAAATTTTAATTAAATACCATCCTTGTCCACCCAGTTTATTGATAAGTAGTATTTTTTTTAAATAATCCTGTTTACAAATTCTGCCCCAGCTGTGTTCATATTTGATTACGCTCTGTTCCTATTTGATTTTCCTATTCTCTGTATCCTTGAGCTAAGGGAAATAAATAATGAGGAAGATGGTATTTGGGTCTGGGATCCAAGAGACCTGGGTTGGAGTCTCTGCTTTTTGTGTAACCAGGTATGTCGCTGTGGACAAGTCCCGCTGCATCTCTCAGCTTCCTCTGCTGCATCTGAAGGGCCAGTCCATGGACCAGCAGCCTCGCATCACCTTGTTAGAAATGCAGACCCTTAAGACTCACCCCAGAACAATGGAATCAGAGCCTGCATTTCAAAAGATCTCCAGGCTGGGTGTCTGGGTGTCTCGGTCAGTTAAAAGGTTAAACGTTTGACTCTTGGTTTCAGCCCAGGTCATGATCTCAAGGTCATGAGATGGAGCCCTGGGTTGGGCTCTGTGCTCAGGAGGAAGTCTGCATGAAATCCTCTCTCCCTCTCCCTCTGCCTCTCCCACTCATGTTCTCTGCTCTCTCTTCCTCTAAAATCAATCAATCGATCAATCTTAAAAAAAAGTAAAAAGATCTCCAGGTGATTTATTTGAACACTGAAGTTTGGGAGGTATCAAGCATTCATGCAGAGATGCCATTAGCCCCAGAAATAATGGGTACAGGCCAGGAAGAAACCAGATAGCACTGCCCATGTAAAGGGTCCCCTGCCTGCTCAACCCTGGACAATTGGTGTCTTGACAAAATTCATTCTAGCATTTCCTATTCTGTGGGTTCTCCAAAAGAGCTTGAAATCTGGACTTTTATATGAAATCACTCATTTGTAAAATGTGGTATTAAAAGAAAATTAAACATTGACTGGCAAAACTCTTTCATCTGAATTAAAACCGCCCCCATGTCCAAACTTATTCAATGGACTGCCTGTTTGTGATTTTAGGTCTGAACAGTCTCTAAGGTTTCTTCCAAATCTTGAAAAAAATCTTATACGGTGATGCTGCCATATCGAACTTGACCTTGCCTGAGAGAGCTGGCAGCTGATTCTCACAGACCCAACCACAAAGACACAAATCGGTTTCATTATCTGATTTTCTTAGAGGTCAGTTTCTCCAGAGCCTGCCAGAGGGTTCTGAGATTTTGGAAACATGGACCAAGAACTACTTTCATGAGTGTTTACCGTTGGAGAAAACTTGACTCGAATTTATTTGTTTTGAGATGGCATGTCTCCAACTTACTTAGCTATATATTGATTAACTCAAGCTCTAGGATGATCCCCAAAGTCCCCAAGAGGGAAGTTCACAAAAAGACACATGTGTTGCTTAAACTAAAGAGCCAGATACTTAGCCAAGAGCAGCACACACATCCCTTAGTAATGTGACTATCGAGCTCCCATCACTGTACGCTTGCACTGGTGTGTGCTTGCACTGGTGTGAGCTTGCACTGGTATGTGCTTGCACTGGTGTGTGTGTGCCTGCACTGGTGTGTGCACTTGCACTGGTGTGTGTGTTGGCACTGGTGTGTGCACTTGCACTGGTGTGTGTGCTGGCACTGGTGTGTGCCACCCAATCTCCAGGACAAGCTTCCTCTTCCTGTTCTACAGATGAAGAAGGAGGCTCTGGGAGGTAAGGACACTTGCCCACTGTCACCCAGTTGGTAAAGGCTAGAGCCAGAACACAAGCCAAGATTCTTGAGCTCCAAATTCTGTGATGCTATATTTCTACTTGGAAGGTTTCAGTGGTCAAAGAATTTTGAGAAACACTGGGTCAAAACAAGTGTTAAAAAGATCCTTTACTGCGGGACTTGTCAGAGACATTAATGGGCTAACAGGCAGAATCTTCAAGGGCAGGATATGGTATTCCCCTGACTTATTTAGTTATTTAAATTATTTTTTAAAATTTGCATATGACTGGGTTGGTGTACTGTATTGTGAAACATACACGGGAGATGTGGTACTCTATTATTTTCTGAAAATGCAGATTACAGGGATAGATTGGCCCATGATGCCCAAAGTCCTGCGTTGTTCCAAAAATGAACTCATTGAATTCCCAAATGTGTGAATCTGAAGGAGTCTTATGTCAGTATAATATGATCTCAGAGACCTGCAGGTGCACCAAGGGCCAAGGGCACACACTGGGCAAGTGATGTCCTCCACACAGAAGGGATGGAAGCTGTATCTGCCCAAGTTACCAAGCATTCGATGAATATGTGAGCACCTTATATTAGTTTGATATGAGCTCAATATTTAGTTTCTGGTGATGGATAAACTTTAACCCTAACCATATGCGGGACCATCTGGCCATCTGTAATTTCTATAAAGCAAGAATGAAAATAAAATTACCAGGCGAAGTGGTCATTTCTGCGGCTGGTGCTGAAACTGTAAAGCAAAACCAAAACCAAAGTAAGAGAAAATCCAAACAAAAATCCCACCCACCAACAGAAAATTTAGAAGCTACCTTTTAACTTGAAACATTTATGTCTCAGATGTACTAAAACTAGACACAAAAATGATGTCTGAAATGTGAAATTACAAATAAGAAAAGCCTCTTGGATGAGACCGAACGGGAGCTAGGGCTACGTGAAGGTGGAAGTGAGACGCATCTTTGGTCGTGGGGACGGTGTAATCACCCCGCATGGGTCAGGAAGGCTTTTTCTCTGATGCCGTGCAGAGCAAAGATTTCCTGGGGTTGCAGAGTATAGAAACCTTCCCAGTTCTGACCTTAGGTTTCCAACACTGATGTGCTCATTTTCAGTGACCTGCCTAGTTTATACCATAGCACCAATGTCTGAATAGGAAAGGAGAGTGGTTCCTCAACCTGATCAAGTACGTAATGACTCTGCATTCAATGTCACTATTGTGAGTGATCTACTATGGCTGACACACCTAAGGCATCCTGACCCCTCGCCCTGGTAAGGAAGCCTGATGAGGGCAGGATCGGCCCCTGCGGTGCTCACTTCTGTGTCTTCCCATAGAGTTGCGCCTGGTGCAGGGAAAGAGCTCGGGAACTATCTGTTAAGTAAATGGATGCATTCGCTGAATCTCTTTATTCTTGTCTTTGCTCTACAAAATTAAGAGTAGCTGGGCAGTGGGTATTTTCATTTCATCTTATCTGCTTTTGTAGTCATACTGGGTTGGCAGCCTGAAATAATGCGTACATGGGTTGAATTGGAAAAAAAAAAAAAAAGAGGAAGGGAAGCCATCTCAAACCAGGGGCCCCCAGGAAATAGGTGATGCTTTCACAAAGGGCCCAGGTGGGAAGGACTTGGTCTTGTTCATGGAACTCCCCAAAGCAGCACTACAAAGTCAGTTTTCGGCTCAAAACATAATTTTAAGCCAAAGACTAGGAAGAGCAGTTACCCCAGTGGGTGGATAACAGGGAATCTGGTAAATCTTTGAAGAGGGCAGAGACTGAGGGCTCCAAAGTGAACCCGTGAGTGTAGGCTCAAACGTTGGGTAAATCGGCTGATTAAGAGACGCTAACAAGGACCCAGAGGCTTCTGGGAACCAGAATGGACCATAGCAGGTGTCTGGAGGACCCCGAGGGGCCTGAGCTTCCGCATATTCATTTTCACGTCCCTCTTGCCTACCCCCAGGGCTGTGGCTCTGGCAATGTCAGGAGAAAGTCAAGAGTGAGTGCCTGAACCAAGGACTCCGGCATCCATGGTGGCCGCATGGCAAGCCCAGTGCCAGCACTGGCCTACTGTGGCCTCATTGCCCGGCCCTGCACATTGTCCAGGAGGACGCCCCCCACACCCTCCCTGGAGTGGCCATTCCCCAGGGCTCCAATGCCCTCCTCACAGTCTGGCTGCCAACACACGACGTCGGTCGCATCGGTGGCCAGAGGTCATCCCACATGGTCACCCATGTGCCACTGTGGTGTATCTTCACAACGGCTCCTCCCACCGCCAACCTGATGGTGGGCAAGTCTGGGCAAGACTTGGGTTGTTACTGGAATGGGATTAGCTCTTCTGGCAAGTAATTTCTAATAGGACTTTTCCGCAATTTGTACCCTAGCCAACCCTGAAGTCCACTACTCTACCATCTCTTGCTTCCTTTTCCCAAGTCTCACAGGGAAAAGTTACATTATTGACCACAAATGCAGGGACTGGTTTTTCTGGGCGAGCTCTGATTTCAGATACTTGTTCCTTTGAAATAGGTTAATTGGGGGCACCTGGGTGGCTCAGTGGGTTAAGCCACTGCCTTCAGCTCGGGTCACGATCTCAGGGTCCTGGGATCGAGCCCCACATTGGGCTTTCTGCTCAGCGGGGAACCTGCTTCCTCCCTGCCTCTCTGCCTACTTGTGGTCTCTCTGTCAAATAAATAAATAAAATCTTAAAAAAAAAAAAGAAATAGGATAATTTCAAGGGTAAGGATAGATACTGATTTTAGAACTGGGTCATTAAATTGCTAAGCAACAGCATAGAAATAGGTCAAAGTCAACTTTTCATGGTTTTCTTTAGTCAAAACTTGTACACTGGTTCTGGTACACCAGATTCACAGTTAGATAAATTTTAGAAGCAGAGACTAGACCAAGAGCCAGCCCTGCTTGCAGCCTCTTCCACAGTGTTGGGCCTGAACCCTCCTGTCATGGACATTCCTGGTTGTAGCCTCAGGGAATCCACTAGAAAGAGTCAATACTGGCAAGCCCCGAAACAAGCCGTAAAAGGATTACCGGCTGTAGGATTTGTTTCTGTTGGTTCTGGGACAGCTTCTGCAGCTGAAGGCACTTGCATTAGCGCAGCGCACACTTGCGAAACGATGGCAGACGCACCAGCTGAGTGGGTGTGTGAACCCACATCTGTGCCAACTGCCAGCTCAGAACGGACTGGCAGAGGCTACTGGATTTCTACCACCACCTTCCCCCCTGTTGGTGAGACCCTGGCTTATGGACACTAATCCAAAGGCTCTAGCGGAGCTTTTCCAGGGAGGAGCCATCCATAGCCACCTAGGCCTGAAGCTAACACAAATAGGACACATGAGCGTCTGATGACACTTTGACTCTGAGTCTCACAGAGAGATACCAAGACGTGTTGGGAGCACCAAAGGCTCCCTCTGCGGACTAAAAGAACTACCCAGTGACACAGGAGGCGAGAAGGATCCTCACCTTGTCTGCTTCTTCACCCGTCTGGGGACCTTGTCTCCCCCACCCTCTGAGAAGGGGGTGGCTCTGGGCCATGGGGTGGGGGTCACAGATGTTTGCTGCATGTCTCATTTAGTAGGAAAATGTAACCAAACAGGGTTTTTAAGTGTTCATTCAGCTTTTTTGAAATAAAAAATTGTCCCTAATGGTAAGAAAAGCCCTAGTCGGGCAACAGCAAATCAGGAGAGCGTTCCTATGAAGCTCTCTCTGAGAAATAGCTTCAGGAGAAGTTTATGGGATCGACACATATCAGAAAATCATTCCTGGAAATTAAAAACCGTCTCAAGCAGGGGCTCAACTTCCCACTTCCCAGGCATGGTTTTGCTCCGAGGATCTTGGCTCTCCTAGGAGCAGGGGAACAGGCTGTGATATCCGACACACCTGAGACTAGTGCGACCAGTGTCCTGGGTTAGCCGAATCTGAGGGGGTTCCCGGGACAGGGGACTTCCAGCGCTACAATTGGGAAAATTCCAGGCAGATGGGACCAGCTGTTTTCATGACCTGGAAGCCCAAGGCTTTTGGGGTTGGCCTCCTGGCAGGTCCAGCTTTGCTGCTTAGGGCAGGAAGCCGGGCTGAGGGAGAGTTCAGGGACCTGAGCAGATGGCCCCAGCCTCTTCGTGGTGTCTGTAGTTATGGACCGACAGGCCAAGGTGGTGGCCCCACCCCAGGCTTCTCTCGTTGCCTGCACATTGTACAGTGTCTAGGAAGATGGGGCCCAGGCTGCCACCAAACAGACTGCCCCTCTGGCCCACCAGGGCCTGGTTGCAGCCCAACTGCCAGCTCACCACCTGCACGGCAGACAGGCCCCAGAGGTGGTCACACACCGCTCCCCAGGGGCCATCGTAGAGGATCTCCACACCTGCACCACAGGAGGATCTGCAGGGGCCAAGGGCAGAGGGGCTGGAGAAGGTTCTCGCCACTCTCAATATTTGAGACAGCATTCCCAGCTAGAGAATTCTACCCCAGCCCCAGCCCTCTGGCCACTGGTTGCGCAGCCTGTGTCTACGGGGACACCATAGATGCAGAGGGGACCAAGGACTGCGTCTGGTTTCTGAAATTTAGCACCGTCTCTACAGTGGTTCACACTCACTGGGCCACTTCTTTATGGGAACCGGGGCCACATGGTGACCTTGTAGAAGACACACTTAAAAACAAACTTCTGCTTTCTTCCTGTCTGCAGTATCATTTGTCGTGTGGTTTCTCTACAAATTCAAAACTGTTCAGCAGAACGCTTGATGTTCAGACTTCTTATTTCTTACCCAGGTCTCGAAAAACGTTATGGAGCTCTCAGAACAAAATTAATTTCACCTTACTTGAATTTTAAAAAGGTTGAAGTATTTATTGGAGGTTGAGGGAGAAGGTTGGGGCTGGGAAACTGAGCAGAAGAGGGGGCATTGCTCCTACCAGAAGGTAAGATGGTGACTGGGTGAAACTTGCCCCTGAACCAAAAGCAGGTGAGGTTGGTTCTCATATTCTGAGCCCCAGAAGTGGATCTGGTTCCTGAGGTTCCCTTAGAGTAGGGCCCCCAAGAGCACTGTGTGGGTCAGGCTCTTCCTACAAGACGTCCAGTGAGGCCACTGAGGCAGGGTGGGTGGCTGGTTCTCCTTGGAAAAGTCCCCACGCGGGGACAACCCACCATCTCACCAGCTTTGATTCCCTACAGCCTCAGGGCCAGGAAAACTACATTGGCTACATTTCTGGGGGCTGCCAATGCCAGCCTAGGAAAAGAACTCACAAAATCTAAGAATGGAAAAGATACCTGTTGGATGGAAGACACGTGGCTGCTCCTCAGGAGCTGAAGAAGCTGCACATGGGGAAGAGAAAACATCATAAGGACACTCCAAACCATCCATGCAACTGCCTAGTTGTCTCAACAGCCTCTCCTTCCCATGCGTGGGTTTGCCTTTAAACAACCCCGTCCAGTGTAATCCAATGGTTAGCATGTAAAACGTGATGGTGGCTCACACATGTGTACAACTATTCTGGTGAGGAGTAAGACAATAAGAGAAATAAAGTGGATGTTGGGGTTGAGAGGGTATGGCTCTATCGGCCCAGAGGGCTTCTCAGGACCCAGAGTTCAGCCTTAACATCCAGAGGTCCAGGTGGTGTGGCAGAGTTGGGAAAGTCTGCCACCAGGACCACCTGCCCCCAGAGTCTCCTGCCTTCTCTGGCCTGTCACCCGCTCTGTGGATGAGCCCTATGTCGGCTCAGGAGCCGGGGTCTCAGTCCTGCTGGCACGCAGATCTCCTATACGGGAAGGATGACCTCAAGCTTGCCAACATCCCAAACAGCTTTTCCTCGGGGGCCAGAGGACGGCCCCATGGGAATGGGACACAGCTCCGGACCTTCGCCGTCTGGGAAAGGTCTGGAGTGAAGAGCATTGAAGGGTGGTGAGGGAGACCTAGGGTGGGCCCCCCGGCACTAGGTGGCTCGTCACCCATCGGCAGATAAAATGGGAGGGAACTCACGGATCCCTGGATGCCCAGCAGCTGCAGAATCTGCAGAGATAAGGAAAAATGGGGGGAGGGCTAATAATAGAAATGGGGTGAGGCACCTGGGGGTGTGGCCTGCTAAGCGTCCAACTCTGCTTTTCAGTCAGGTCAGGATCTCAGGGTCGTGAGATGCAGCCCCGGGTGAGATTCTTTCTCCCTCTGCCCCCTCCCAAATAACCAAATAAAGAGATAAATAAATAAATAAAAATCTTTTAAAAAATAACAAAAGCGAAAATGAATTTTGGGGACTTCATCAAGATTAAAAAGTAATAGAAATGAGGATGGTTGAGTGGCTTGAAAATCATGGTCTCGGTTCAAAAACAGCCCAACAAGCCTGTGTAAACAGTTGTTCTCATCTCCTGGGCTGTTCTGCTGGGGTTTTTACAGCCCGGCCTGAACCTCCGAGACAGTGATTCCGAGAGAATTTGCCTTAGGCACTAAAATCCCAGTGAAACACTTAACGTGTCGTACATTCACCGTGTGTCATATGCTTGACTAAGGCTTCATGTGGGATAACTCGTTTCATCCACCGAAACTTTATAAGTACCATTACTGATTATTTTACAGCGGATTAACCTTTGGAGTCCCTTGAGTGGCACGGGGCCTCCATATCTGAAGAAGCTGGCAACCCTTCCGGAGTGAGAACAGGAACCTGTCCTGGATGCGGGGCAGCTTTAAGGCATGGAGATGTTTCCAGACTCCCCGTGCAGATTTCAGGCTCAGCCTGGGCAGCTCCATGACCGGCCCACGAGGGACCTGCCCTGCCCTGAGCAGAAGACACGAGCGTCCTGGTGGTGCCGCCGGTTGTGAGCGAGCCAGCGCCGGGAGGACACTGCCCCAGGGACGACTCGCTTCCCGCGCAGTTGACATTGTCTGGAAGGATGCTGCCTGACCCAGGGCGGACGCTGGCCCCCGGGAGCGTGGACACGGCCGGGCCACAGCCGAGCTGTCTGCAGACCACGTGGCATTGTCTAGGGACCGGCTGTCATCACACGCCGTGCCCCGGGTGTCAGCGTGGGCCTCACACCTGCCTGACCCATTCATCAGCCGCAGGCCTGGACCTCGGTGGACACTTCCAACGGCCACCAGAAGAGCCGGCACGTCTTGGAGAGTGTCCGCTGATCTTCGGTGACAACAGATCTGCTCCCCGCTTCACTTCGCCTCCCTCGTTTATTCTTTCTTGCCTTGGGTATGACTGCGCTTCTGCAGGTTACAGCTGCCTGCCACAACGTTTTGCTCCTTAGCCGGCGGCTCGGAGCTGCCTCCCTGTGAAGCTGCTTCGTGTCCTGCCCGGTGTGGGGCGAAGTGTTGGTTTCTGGCACTCACAGGGTTTGTTGGGTTTTTCCTGAGAAGCTAACGTGCACATACCACTTCGTGTGTGTGTGTGTGTGTGTGTGTGTGTGTGTGATATTCTCTGTGTGCCCATGCACATGCTGGTCATCTGACAACAATAGTTTTCCTCTGTGTTGTTCCCAGGGTCGCTGGGACAACACAACATGGGAACGTAGCACATTGCTGGGAGCAACACAGCACAAGAGTGCGGACACTTTGGGGAGCGCACAGAACGGTCGTTCCTGGCTGCCCCTCATGCTCGAAGGGCAGGGCTGCAGAAGGGAACAGAGGTGGGCTGTGCTCAGAACACAGCCAGGGACAGCTCGTGGTGGGAGTCGGGCGTGGGGAGATTTGGGCTGAGCGGGCCACCCTCAGCCCTCCAGACCCGTCCCCAGAAGTCAATATGCATCTCCTAGCTTCTTGCCACTCACTTGCCAACCACAGATTTTCCAGGCAAACCCTGATATCCTCAGCCCCCTCCGCTGGCAGCAGTTCCCTGCACGCCGGCCTCAGGCTGGGGGTGGGGCGGGGAGTGTTTCCAATGGCAACATTTTCTCCCACGGCCATCGCGCTGGAGCATTTCTGAGCTAAAACTCAAGTCAGCGAAGGCAAGTGAGGAGAGAGGAACAGCTTACCTGCTGATGTGGAAACTTTTGTCGGCTCCGGGAAAAATGCTAAGGGCAGAGTAAAACACAAAAGAACAGGATACCACATCTTACATGTCAAACCCATTTAACTCTCAGTGAACTGTCCGTGGGCCCTCTGCCTTGTGGGTCACGTACAGTTCCTGATTCTAGATCAAGTCCCTTCCCTGGTCCTCGCTTAGTCGGGGGGCGCCCTGCCATCGCTCAGCTGGTATATGTACCAGCAGGACAAGCAACTGAGGCTCATTCTAGAAAATCAGAGCATGGTAGTTAATACTTTTTTTTTTTTTAAGCAGAGAGATTTTAAAGAAAACATTCCTTGTTTAGCCTAACCTACTCTGGTGTTTCCTTTGAAGGTGTGGGGGCATTTCTTTTTCCTAACTCCCCTGTATATTGTATTTTACTCTTGAAGACTCTGCCACAAACAGGGTGCTGACCTAATTTAAAATATGACAACCATTGAGCTGGTCACAGAGTCAGGGAAAGACCAAGTTGGGTGCACAGCTTCTTCATTCTTTGTCATTCTGTCAGGCAGAAAGTAGCACACACCAAGATGACTCCTTGCAGTGCTTGGAAGGTGGCCGTTGCCTCTAAATAGTGTCCCCCTCCCCCCATGGCAGGCACTGCCCTGCCCATCCTACACAGAGAGAACGCTGTGTCCCAGCACGGCCTTAGGAGGCCTTAGCTCCTCCTCCTCATCCATATCTACAGGAGAAGGCATGAGGGGGTTCAGAGATTTATTCAAGATCCCACAGTTTGTAACTGATGAAGCCAGGATGGTAGATCCAGGGCCTTTGGCTTCCAAACCACTGTCGTACTGCCCACGATGACTTTGCCAAGATACGTTACAGTTACTCAATAAACCCTAATAGAAATTACCTGAAATTGGGTGACTTGTAGCAGCTGATGGTGTTGAGTAAGGCAGAGAGGCTAGGAGAGACATAGATCAAAAGGTGAGCATATGTCATGTCCTTCCATTCTTCTCAAACCTGAGAGGTTGATCTACTTATTTGAAACAGAAAGGTCTGTCTCTTGTTCTGGGGAGAAACTGCACCCAATCTGGGCAGGGGAGATGGCCCTGAGTTGCCATGATTGCAAGCACTAGATGTCCTGGGTCACTGGTTCATTTTTGTCGAGCTGCTGGACATCACAGTGTCTTCCTCACCCCCAAACTGGCCACAGTGCTGGTTGCCTTATGTGGAGTTCCTAACTTTCCAGTTGGTTTGATTCTGTAATTCTTCCTGGATGTTGCCTCCCAGAGCAAGTGTCAGTTTGCAAAATGCAGAACTAGGTTTGTGTCAAGGACACACACTGGGAGCATCAGCACCTGGAGGGAGCCAAGGAGCCGCAGGCCAGGGTGAAGCTGAACTCTGTCCCCATCACTTCCCACCCACCTCGTGTGACTCTGTCCATGGTCCTGGTTCCACACCTCCCTGCTCCTTCGGCCCCCAGCCCTGTCCTCAGATGTCATATTCAGCTCATGACTTCCACTCCTGCTTTGCTTCAACACTGACTCTGCCCCTTGATGTCTCTCTTCTCCTCTCAGAAGCATCTAGGACCCCCACCCCTGCTTGCTCTTCTATCCTCTGGTCATTGTGGCCAGGTCTAGCTGATAAACAACTTTGCCGCTTCCCAGCCAGACCCAGAGAGAAGCAGAGATAAATGTGGGCTTTGGAATTCATTTGCAGAAACTCAACCGAGACAAAACTGAGGGATAACAGCGCTGGGCTGGGACCTGGGCTCCCAGCTCTGTGACTTTAAGAGCCATCTCTGTGTCACCTGGGCAACAAGGGGGCGGAACCAAAGAGATGTTTCCCAGAGGCATGACTCATCACTGGTGGGACGTGAGATAATTTGAGATGGTGCATCTTCTAGTTTAAGAGTTATATATTTATAAAGCATTATAATTTAAAATTTTAAGTTGAGTTCCATTCTGATGAAGGATATTTTCAAATATGCATGAGCATGAATTGATCACATTAGAGAGACCATTGTTTGTTTTAATTTTTTTTTTAACATTTTAACATTGTTTTATTGCCACAGTGTCTATTGGTATGTATTGTCTGTTTACGGTAAGTGATCCTGGCTGTCCACGTATGGGGGGAATATAGAACTTCCTTTAGAATGATTTCATGTAAGTGAAAGAAGAGTCCATAAGAAAGAAAGTATTGGGGAAAGTGCTGTGGGTGGTGGACGGACAGAAGCCATGCAGGAGTGTCGGAATGGGGAAAGCTTGGGAAACAGCGACATTAAGATTCCTTCCTGCTCTGAGTGCAGTTGGGAACGCCATTCCGCCCACCCACCTGGGTCCGAATCAGACCCACCTGAGCAGACGACGCCGGCATCTTCGTGGTGGCCACAGTTGTGGGAGAACCAGCCACGGTGCAGGCACTGCCACAGCCTGGCTTCTGTCCCTCTACACTGCACGTCGTCCAGGGCAATGGGGCCCAGGCCTTGGCGGAAATGTGCCCTGCTGGGGGCCGACACCGCCCTGCCACAGGACAGCTGCCCACACACCACCTGGGCGTCACGCAGGTCCCAGCTGTCATCACACACTGTCCCCCAAGTGCCATTGTAGTGCAGCTCCACGCGGCCCTCGCACCGGTGGCTGCCGCCGGCCAGCCTGAGGGCCAGATCTGGGAAAGGAGACATGCCTCGGTCATGCTCTGGACACCCTACCTTTGCTCCTGCCTTTGAGAAAGGGCCTGGGCATTTCCTGGGAGTTGACCAGCTTTCGAGGGCTCTCTGCTCCGACGTGGGGAGAGAGCCACTGAGGGTTAAAGTGGGCCAAGGATACTTGGGTTTGAGCTCTCACATCTGTGTGATTTTTTAAAAAGATTTTATTTATTTTTTTGACAGAGAGAAAGAGATCACAAGTAGGCAGAGAGAGAGAGGGCAGGGAAAGCAGGCTCCCTGTTGAGCAGAGACCCAGGACCCTGGGACCATGACCTGAGCCAAAGGCAGAGGTTTTAACCCACTGAGCCAACTAGGTACCCTCTGTATGATTTTCTGAAGGCTGTTTTTTAAAGCTTTTCCCTTAGACAGGATTGTCTACCTGACAGAGGCGAAAGGAGCCCCCTGAAAGGGCAGTGTGGGGTGGGCAGCACCACGTGTACTGACCCTGGTTGTGGCCACTCTTGGTGGGCAGCACCGGAAGCAGGTGGAGAGACGACACATGTGTGTGGAATGAAACAGGTCCCAAGGCAGCGTCAGGTGCGAGCTCTGCCCACTACCTTGTGCTGGGAGATGAGAGTGGATGTGTTGTTCCATAGCCCACAAGTGGGTCTTCAACTACTTCGCCCAGTCAGACCTCGGGGGTAAATGAGGGAGCGGGAGTCCCCCGGCCATCCCTGGTGTCCTGTCCAAGTTGGCCACCCGCCCTCGCCTGCCACCAGGCAGGGAAAATGACCAAAGGACTTACCAGTATTGATCTCGTCTTGCACAATGGACTCATAGGATGCATGAAAGCCCATGTTGGTGACGATTGCGTCGCTGTGGAAGACCACCGTCAAGCGATTTGAGGAGGAGGTGAATGTCGGGGTTGTACCAGAACAGAACCTCCCCAGAGAAAAAGATTCACTCTGCGGGCCGTCAAAGACTTCAACGAAGTCGTACGGACAGCCGTAGAAGTTCTCCAACCTGTGAAGGAACAGCATCACTCAGAATCCATCTGCTGGGGCTTTTCTTCCCCCAGCACTGCACAGAGGGCTTCAGGAAAGGATGGCTCTGGAAGACCAGCTGAGACCCACATCGTTTCACACGGTTGGAGGGAAGTATGACCCTGCTGACCGGCAGTACGTATCTTCCTGTTTATAAAAACCCCCCACTTTGGAAATCTCCATGAAATTGCATTTCCTGAGCACGCATGATAAACACAGAGACCAGAATTTAAGTGGTATGGACAGGTGTTTGGTAAAAAGTAAAATTTCTCCCACCCCTGACTGGTGGGAGAAGCCAGAGGGCTGGCTTCATTCTGCTTCTAAGAAGCAGTTACTATAAACAGTTTCCTTTCAGATAGAGTCTAAGCCCAGATGTCAGTCGCGGCCCTGTTGGCCAAGGCTTTCTTGCAGACCATTCCATGGCCATATACCCCTAGTGTGTGGTGGACCCAAATGTGTTTAGCAATCCCCTACTGATGGCAATTAGATCGTTTCCAATCTAGTGCTCCTATAAGAACATCGCCATGATTACCCTCAACACATGAGACTATCAGTGGACTCATCTTCTGGAACTGGAACTGCAGCATTAAAAGACTTTTGCCTTTAAAGTTTCGATCAATGCCACCCAATGGGCCTCTAACGCCTTCGTTGCTTTGGAGAATGAACTGTGGAAGGTGGCTCTTTTCTATTTGTCTGTTCGTTTGTTTCTTGGTGGGGCTAGGGGCAGTGGGTAGGATAATTATGTTTATTTTTTATTTATATTTTATTTTATGTTTTTTTTTATTGTGTTATGTGAGTCACCATACAATAACTGTGTTGACAAAACAGAGCAAAGTGGGAGACAGTTACTCACTTCACCACTTCAAATGTGAGCTTGATATGAACCCTGGCGTCCACGTGGATGTCCCAGGCACACACCACATTTATAGGGTATTTCTTAGGATACCAAGGGCTGGAGAAGGAGCCCGAATTATTTGTGAGCAAACCGCCACAGTGGAAGTTTTCATCTGCAAGAAAGGGCGAAGAGACCCCATCAGGAGGAGGCGCTGACCCGTGCTGGTGTTTTCTGAGGGGTCAGAGGGCACGGGGAGGAGGAGCGAGGGGCGTTTACTCCAGGGCTGGTTTGCCTGATAAGAGAAAAGTTGGTTTGGGGGACCCCTCTGAGGTTCTGACGCTGTTCTCCATCAGATAAGAGGGTTACACCAGTCCCTTCGAGCTTACAGGGCTTCGTGAGGAGGAATGACACCGCCATAGGATTGGCAGGGCTTTCTGGACCTAGATGCCCAGACAGAGCTGAGTGCGTGTTTTCGTGGAAAATCACAAGGACAATGCGAGCCTAAAGCATCCTTTCTCAGGGCGCGTCACTGGCTGGTTGTGTTGGAAGATGCCTTGTATTATACATATCAATCCCAGCTGACGTCAGACACCCACGTCCCCTAAAACATCCCTTTTATGGCTGAAATACTGGGTTTGGTGCGAAATTTAAATTAAAGGCTCCTTGGTGTTGCAGCTTCTCACATATAAGAGGAAGAGAGCACCATCTAGCGGCCGGAAGGGTTACACTGACGATAAGGCACATCTAAAACCTTGAGAAGGGTTTACGTAAAGTTGACGCACCTGCAGCAGGACCATCACCAGCGGAGTCTGTGAAAACACACAGAGGAAGAATGATACGTGAGCCAGGATTTTTATCCAGGATATTCCTCAAAAATACTGACACTCAAAGCTGTGGCTGCTCTGGGCAGAGGTGGCTGTCTCTTTAAGAGCTGGGCCGTCTGCACACTACCGGTGCGGATGGGAGAGGTTGGATACAGCTCCTTGAGGGCTGGCCTGGGGTTCCCATTTCCTTGCTCTCCTCCACAGCATCTGTGGTGTGATTAACCCTGCGAGCAGCTAGCCCTCTATCACAGCAGCAGCCGACTCACCGCAGGCCTGGGGCCCACGTGTGACATTGCTGGTGAACCTGAATGCTGACCACCAACCCCCACCCGCCCTCTCCCAGCCAGTGCCATCAATAGGTCAACATCAGTGGGCTGTGTTGCTCTGATTCCTGAGCAAAAGAAGGTTTATGCTGTCACCTGTGCTCGGATTACAGGATTAACCAGTAACTAGGGTCACAGACATCACTCAGAGACCTGGCAGCAGTTGAAATGTACACAAGAGCGACTGTACCTTTTGGTCCTACTTTTGGATTCCCATCGACACCTACTCAAAGACCGAAAGAAAGAAAGAAAGAGTAAGACATGTGGTTCTTACATGAGTAAGAGTAAGTCATGTGGTTCACAAAAGAAAATCAGGGTTTTTTGTTTGTTTGTTTTGTTTTTTTTTTAAGGATCAAACACATTCTTTGTGGGCAGTTGGGAATGTAGTACCAAACCCGTCAATGCTGCTTACGGATTGGCAGCCAGGTCAGGGGCACACTCTGCTTTTCAGCCTCATGATATTTCATCTAATTGCCGGAGATACTGAAACTGAAAGCAAATAAAAAAATATGGTATTTCTTTCCTTTTGCTCAGTTATGGGGCTGGAGGACATTGAGTACCCGAGCCAAGCTCAGTCTTCCCTCCAGTATCTTGGAGACGATACTGAACAGAGAAGGAAGCGTGTGTGACGTTAGATATGCTTTTGTTGTCTTGTCAGTGAGGTGAGAATGTAATAGTCTCCTTTATTGGAGACTGGGAAGGTCAAATGAGGGTCTGATCGCACTGGTTTCAGCGTGGAGCTTGGCGCACGTTAAGCCGTCTTTGGACACCAGCTACTACTCCTACTCAGGGACAGGGGACCGTCCCCAACACTGTGGCATGTCTAGCCAGGAATGGGATGTCTGATGATACAAATCCTCTATCTAATGATCACAACTTTTAAGTGGTGGTGGGGAGACCTGGAACATTTTACAGATGCACTAATTGGAAAGAAGGAAGTCTAACTCTTAAAGTGACTTAGAAAGCTGGCTGGAAGTCCTAGAGTCCTTTCTGAGTAATGGCCTGCTGGCATTTAGCTCTCCCTTCCCAGAGGCTGCTGATGTGCGAGACCCTCTCCCAGGTGTGCCGGGCCCTACGGGTCTCACCTGAGCAGATGGCACTGGCATCCTCGTGGTGCCCACAGTTGTGGGAGAACCACCCATTGTGTGTGCACTGCCACACCTTGGCTTCGTTCCCTATGCACTGAACGTCGTCTAGCATGATGTGGCCAGTGCCTCCATCAAAGTAGCTCTGAGCTGGGGCTGATAAGGCCTCGCCACAGCCAAGCTGCTGGCACACCACCCTGACGTCTGTCAGGTCCCAGCTGTCATCGCACAGAGTGCCCCAGGTGCCATTGTAGAAGACCTCCACCCGGCCCTCACACCTGTGGCTGCCGTTCACCAGTCTCAGGGATACATCTGAAAGACAGGAAAACAGAGGCTTCTGAGCTGTGGTGCCGCCTCCAAACTCTAGGACCTTCTGCAGTTATAGAATGCCCAGCACCTGGGCACATTTTTCTCACCTTAGGCTATCGGATTCTAGGTAGGGTGGCCTTGTGTCCTGATTTGCCTAGAATAATCCGGATTTACAACCGTTGTAGATCAAGTAATGCCTCTTAATTATTCTAGAATCCCTTTTAAACCCTCACAAGTATCCTGATTAGAGAATAAATTGCACAGTCACCCTAAGCATAAACCATTGAGAGCTCTAGAATATTCCCCATGCCCTGCTACAGAAGCCAGGAGGTTTGTTCTGGGTGGTTTTTGTATGGAATTCAGTTGGAATTAGGTGGGCTGGTAGTTGTAATTTGACGTAGGTTTGTTGTAGAAGGACTTGCCCTACTGTGTCTTCCCTTCCTGTGGAAAAGAGAGACCCTCGTTCAGGTCCTCCATCTACACACCCAGCCAACGCAAGGCATGAGACCCAGCCCTCTGTTTCTTCAGCCAGGACGTTGTGGTGGTGGAAAATGACAGCGAGTGGCAGAGCAGGGTGAGGGGTCCCTGGGGCTGTTCGTGTCAGAGTGGATGTTGCTCAGGATGTCATTAGTGACGACGGACCCTGCGGGTCAGATTTAGAAAGCATCTCCTCTCATAAAGGGAAAGGACACAAATTAGATCTAAGCTCCCTCCAAGATCCCTATCAGGATACCCACCATTCTCCCTTTCATCCTGCTGAATGGCGTTGTACAGAGCATAAAACCCTGTGTTGGTGATCATGGCGTCACTCCGGAACGCCACAGTCATGACGTTTGAAGAGGAGAGGAACGAAAGCTCTGTCCCAGCACAAAACCTGCCCATGGAGAGTGAGGCAACTTGCCGTCCATCGAACACTTCCACAAAGTCATAAGGGCACCCATAGATGTCCTCTAATCTGAGGAGGTAAAGGCACAGTAAATCTCCCCAAGGAAATCTGCAGAAATGACTTAAATAAAATCATCATTGGTACCATTTGCCGTCACTGCTGCTGCCTCCTTCCAACCACATGTCCCGCTAGTGGACTTGGTCCCTTAAATATTGCTTGAATTTGTCCTTCTGTCCTTCCCTCTGGGAACTGGCTCAGGTCAGGCAGCCTTTCTCTGTGTCTCTCTGGCTCTATTTCCGTGGCCGCCTTCTGAGATCTTGGCTTTTGTTCTTTCCCACCACCTTCCTCTCTACCCTGAGTGTATCCTGAATGACCCTGACTCTTTATTCAAACCTGCCACTCCCTGGGGTAGGGCAGGCATCCATAGGGTCTCATTGAATAAAACACATAATGGGATCTGGAGCCGGGAGAAGTGGTGCCTCCCGTCAAAACTCCCAGAGCCTGCTCAGTAGGAATCTTCCCTCCCATGCCCCAGACCATCCGGTTCCAACCTGGATGATCAGACAAGCTGTCCCTGACCATCCTACCAAATGCTGTCCTCACCCCCTCTATTCTCTATCCTATCTATAGGATATCTCTATCTGTACCATCTCTATCTGTCTGTCTGTACCTATCTCTATCTGTACCATCTCTATCTGTCTGTCTGTACCTACCTCTCTCTATACCATGTATGTATAAACATTCTTCTTCATAGCACATATCAACTTAACACTAATGGAACCTGTCCCCTGAGTTACTACTGGTTTATTCAAGTACTATTTGAGTCTCCATCTAGAATATATCCTCCATGAGGATAGAGACCTGTCTTGTCTGACACTAGAAGTCTGCTCCTAGAGCAGAGCCTGCACAGAAAGCAGGTTCAATAAATACACTGTCAAGAATATCAACTCTAATCTAACAGATGAAAATGGGAAGTGCGCATGCTGACATGAAAACAATAGTAAGTGGCCCTTGAGGCATGCGTTGTACATGCTCGTTGTGTAAGACGCACACAGTTACACTTGTACATGTTATAGACTCACCACATTTGAAAACCGGTTTATTGCAGAATGCATCTGTTCCAATGAAGGAAGAGCCAAGGACCCCAAAACAACCCCTTCCCCCACTTTTTTTTTGAGAGGGAGCTAGAGAGAAGGAAAGAGAGAGGGCGATCATGAGCTAGTAGGGGGAACAGGCAGAGAGAGGGAGAGAGAGTCGCAAGCAGACTCCCTGTGGGGCATGGAGCCCAACACAGGGCTCCATCCCAGGACTGTGAGATCACGACCTGAGCCGAAATCAAGAATCAGATGCCCGACCGATGGAATCACCCAGGAGCCCCGCGACCCCCCCCCCTTTTTTTTGGACCCATTTTTAAAGTAAGAAAATAAAGGATAACATTTATATGTAGGGCAACAACAGTGTGACCATAACAGGAGATACTGCAATCCGAGAAATGATTTCATGAAAACAGGACACACTTGACTTAGCAAGAATGAAATGGCATAGTTTAAATATGGTTATAATTTTTGCAGATCTAGTGCGAAGATAGTTCCGCATAGAAGCTGAAATAGAAAAAAAAAAAAACAAACCCAAACAATGCAAGCTTCAAGCAGGGGTTCTCAATCTCAGAGCTATCTACATTTGGGGCTGGAGATTTCTTTGCCATGGGGGGCTGTCTTGGGAAATGCAGGACACTTAGCCGCATCCCTGGCCTCTACTCACTGTGCGACTGTGGTGCTCCCTGCCCCTCTCAACAATAAACAAATGCCTCCAGGCACGGCCAAATGTCCCCGTGGGGTCTCTCCTTATCAGCTGAGACTCACTGGTGCAAAATAATTAACTTCGTGTCCTTAGACGCAAAAGGCAAATATCAATAAATCTAGGCTTAAAAACATCAAAATCTGGAAGTCAGTATCTAAGTTCTGACTATAGGCAACACAGGAAGAAGCTCCTTGATTTGTAAACCCTGAAATTATAGTAGGAAATTTATGTTGGGAAAGTCACCTTGAGACCGTGGGGAGAGTGGGTCAGGACAGCTGTTTGCAGTAACCATCATCCCGAAGTGAGAAAACGACGCTCTGAGCCCCCAAGTCATAGAACTGTGGGTTTCATAGATTTGCATCCACCGTACCAAATCTGCTCACCTCGTTTTCACTGAATTCATGGGTGTGGAAGGAAGGAGTGAAAAAGACATTTCCCTCACAATAGGCAATGCTCCCTGATACTGGTTTTGGTTCTCTCCCTTTGAAAGGAACTTTGGCCATCGGGTAAAACGGTTGGATGGTTGGATGCATCCCTCACTCCGCCGCAGACCTATTTCCCCTTTGAGGACAGCATTTAACCATTCCGCTCCTGGATGCCTGAGGCTGACGTGCTGGGGTGGGAACAGTGGTGGAGGTCTGGCACAGACTGTGAACAATGTCAGGAAGAGGGAATGACCCAGATGGGACCCGATGTAGAAACATGAAACCAGGTTAAAGATTATCAAGAAAAGCAATATTTCCACTAAAAAGTGACTCGGGTAAATGCATGTGTATATGAATATGTAAATATATGCATATAAATATGCATTAAAATAGGACATAGTCCTTTAAAGATGGGTACAGGTAGAGAAAGAAGTAGGAATGAATGAATTGAGGCTGGTTAATCTGGGAAAGAAAACTCTTAGTAGGGGCACGAGAGACATTGAAGTAGAAAAAGGCAAAGCTGCTTACTTCAGGCTTGGGATCACCAGTTCTATGTGGAACTTCTCAGCCACATGTATCACCCAGATGCACTCCACGTCAGTGGGGTAGTTCGTTGGATACCAAGGACTGGAGAAGGAACCCAAGAGGCCTGAAATTAATCCTCCACAAGAGTTACTTCCTCCTGTGGGCAGACAAGAGACCACTGGTTGGCTCCCAGGCATGCACCTTGTCTTTTCCTGGGGGTAGAATCCAGAATCCCATCAAGCTCAACAGGGAATCACAAAATGGGAAAGGATCATGGTGGTGTAGACATCGTTGTAGCTTGGCCGGTGCGTGGTTGTAGCCCTGAGAGGGAATGAGGGGAAGAAAAGCTCTGTGGCTGGTGCCAGGCAGGACCCCAAGATCGTAGGTGAGCTTGGAAATGGGATTGGACATGTCCATGGCAGGAGTGGGGGGTCCCGCTGATGTATCATTAACGCTCTCGATCATTAATGCCCAGCTTCCTGCCGTGCAAACGGGCTCAATTCAGCGTAGACCATCCATCCTTCCCCGAGGGCTCCGTCCCGCAGCTCCTTCCCCTCAGGCAGCTAGGACAGGCAGACATCTAGTCTGCTCTCGTGAATTATCAAGACTGTTTCCATACTCGACAAGTTACACTTTCAATGAAGGAGACTTACCTGGCGGTGGAGGCCCTTGCGGGACGGGAGCTGCAAAAACCGAGACCAGAGAAGATCAGGAAGGAGCTCAGTATCACAAAAGCGTCTTCCCGTTCCATACAAATGAACGCACCTGTTACTACCTTGAGCCCACTACACCCGGCTCCCTCATTTCTCTTTTCTCTCCTAATGGGGGACGCGGTCTCTCCCCTTCTTTCAGTGATTCACCAAGAAATCACAGACAACGCACAGCTACGTGACTTGCTTTTCTCTTCTGCCTTAGGACCCACCAAGCCCCGGGCTGTCCCGAGATCGATCAGTCACGAGGTGTCACCCACAGTAACATCACTGGGCTTACGAGCGCACACCACTGCAGAACGTGCAGAAGCGCATAGGGACAAAAGACAAAAACCCGACAGCCGAGAGCCTGGGTGGGGAAAGGACAAGCCTTCCGTTGAGGGCATCGGGCCCCGAGGGGAGTGGGGGGAGCTTCCTCCTTTCTGGCGTTCTTTTGCCTTTGATTTCTGTGAAGCAAGTATTTCTGTATTCTAGATGTGTCCTTAGGCTCCACTGCCTGGCAGGTCGAGGACAGGTTTTGAAAGCAGGTGCTTGTCAGAGTTTTACACCAGGGACTAGAGAGCATGGAGTGTGAAGCCTACGGGTCAGATGCATTCGAGCTTTCTTCGTCTCCATGGCCCTTCCTGGGCCGCCGAGCAGCGAGGACAGCGACCCCTCTGCTGTCCTTCCTTCTGGGTCCTTCGCCAGGAAGGGTGCGGGACAGCCGCGGAGTAAATTTCTTCTGACAGAAGTTTGTCTCAGATGCAATTCCCTTTTGTGGTGATCTCGGGGTGGTGAGACTGAGCCCCCCGTGTGGCTCCGTGTTCGGCGAGGGGTCACGTCTGGCTCCGTGTTCGGCGAGGGGTCAGCCTAAGGTTCCTCCTCCCTTCTCCTCCGCCTCTCCAGCCACTCGCGCTCGCTCTCCCTCTCTCTCCCTCAGATAAATACATAAATCTTAAAAAAAAAAGAGAGGCGATTCCCTTTTGTTAAAATGTTTGAGATGCAGTGTTTCCCTGAGAGAGTTAAATGGCAAAAGCCTTATTTTGTGTGTGTCCCTGCAAACACATAATGCTTTGTGGAGAAGTGGTTCACCCGCAGGTGGATAGTACTGGACATAAAGATTTCATTTCCCCCATAATGTCTTTTATTCCATGATGCCTTCTCTTACTCAGTGGGCTATGCACACCTGCCTCAGAAAAGGAATACCGTAGCAGGGAGAAAAGAGAGAAGAGCCTTCTGAGGTTTGCAGCCCTAGACGGCAAGTGGGCTCGGCACAGAGCCGTCTCAGCAACCAGCAGCTGTGTCCTCTCTCCCCACCCCCTCCTCTCTGGCTCCAGACTCAGGGAGATTCCTCACTGGGAAAGAAAAGAAAAGCCAGAGGCCACCAAAGGGAGGTAGCTGCTTGTCAGTCCCTGAGAAACGGTTCTGTGGGCTCTACCTCCCGTCCCCAGCTGTGGGATGCGTTGTGGGTCCCCATGCAAGATGAAAATGTGGGGCCTCAGCTGCAGGTGGGGAAGTCAACTGCCCCTTCCTGCAGGTTCACTTCTGCATCCTACATGAGGTGGGCAGTCTCCAGGGCACGGCGACCTCCACCTGGGATGCCCTTGAGATCTGTACTCGAGTAGGTAAAATGACCCCCACCAAGTGTCCTTCCACGTGTGCCACGGTGGTGCCAGACCCTGGCAGGGAGAGGCTGCTAGCCACCTTGCCCAGCCCCCAAACCCTGCAGGGTGCACCTTAACCTTGACCTTCCCTACACCCAGGCCCCCGGTGAAGGCAGAGGGTGGATTTAGCCACTGTGGAGGGCTGGGGAGGAGGCTGGGTGGGGTCCAGGGTGTCGGCAGGTGGGAAGTGGGCTGCTGAGAGCCTGTCCGGGACAGACCGGCGGCTACAGGAGGCAGGACCACACGTGCTCAGATATCGCTGGAGTCTTGAGTTTGGAGGTCACGGCCACACACTGACTCGGGAGTCGGTTATCAGAACAACGTGTACTTTTCTCTATTCCTGAGTTATCGGCGAAGTCCAAAGTCGCCCAGAGTAGCCCCAAATGGCTTCACTTCTCACGCTCAGCGTGTTCTTGACCCACTGGGAGAGTGTGACGTAGACTCATCTGTGTTTTCTCCCATCCCTCATTTTCCAACTCACGTTCTTGGAAGGCAAACCTTCCTACCTTCTCCCCTCTCCATCTTGACCCTCTTGTCAGCCACAGGGATGGATGCCCTCCTGTCCGTCCTTGCTCTTCTGTCCAGGTGGGAGTTTTGCATGCCGTCTCATTTGGGAAATGTGGCTCTTAGCTTACTGCCCCAGCCACTGGTTCTTAACTTGCTGCATGCTGGAATCACATGGGAGGCTTTAAATACTACCGATGACCGGGTTGGTGTGAGCCCCGAGATTCTGATGTGACTGGTCTGGGCGTAGCCTGGACATCAAGGATTTCAAAGCTCCCTGGGAGGTCAGTGTCTAGGTCATTGTCCAGCAGCGTCTAGCTCAAGACAGATTAGATTTCTTATTCACTTTGCAGAGATATTAGAAGTTCGAGGTATGGGACCTACCTGGAGATGTGGGGATCACATCTGGAGTTCCGGCCCCAGCATCTGCATGAATTTTTTAAAAAAGGTAAATTTAGGAAATTTAGGAAATCTAAGTTACATTTTATGAAGACAAGTGGTGGGCTCTTAGTGTGAGGGGGTCTTAAACAGGTAAGCGTCATGTTACATAAATAGGAACACGGGCATGTTAGATTCTGGAAAAGGAGCTTGGGCCCGGGAGAGGTTGCAGAGAAAACGACCTGCCAACAGAACGGCTCTGGTATGCATTTCTTTAGAGGGGAGTCGGGCTCTCAGCTTTCTTCGTCAGCCTGGGGACGCTCATCTGCGGGGCTGCCATTCTCCGCTCTCCCGGCCCTGCTCTGTGCATACCCTCCATTCATCACTTAAATTCCGCGGGTCGAAGGGTCAGAAAGAATGTGCCCTGGGAAGAGAGCTACCTGAGCAGATGACACCTGCGTCCTCATGGTGGCCACAGTTGTGGTCTGACCAGCCGGAGCTGGGGCACTGGCCAAGGTGGTTCTCGCTTCCTGAACACTGGATGTTATCCAGGAGGATGTTTCCGGAGCCTGGGCCGAAGTGAGCCTGGCCAGGGGCTGCAATGGCCCGTCCGCACCCCAGCTGTCGGCACACCACCTGGGCTTCGTTCAGGTCCCAGAGGTCATCACATACGGTGCCCCAGTTCCCCTGGTGGAGGACCTCCACGCGTCCGGAGCACTGTCCGGATCCGCCCACCAGCCGCAGCTCGGGTTCATCTTCTAAATAGAGCACGGTTTTAGTTTTAAACTTGGGAAGTTTTAAGTAGGAAGGATTTCTAGCTCCTGCATTTGTGTCTCAGGTAAGTAAAGGCAAGAACAAAGCCCAAGGCTCTCTTACTCATTAATAGGGCTTCCAGGCATAAGGGTGAGGCAGAAGAGGGTTTGAATTCAGCTCTCCTGCTCTCTAGTTGTGTAACCTTTGACAAGTTGTTTTATCTCCCTGGCCCTCAGTTTCCCCATCTGTAAAATGGGGATTCCAGCAGCACCCTCAGAGGGGTGATGAGTGCGTGGGAGTGTGGATACAAAGCACAGTGCTCAGCACCCAGCACATCTTGGTTTCTGCAGGTCTTACCGTGTGGGTCTCTGACACAATCCTGGGGCCCTGGAGGAAGGGGTCCCCAACTATGTTTTTGGATGTGACTTGGGTAAATGTCAATTTAATGCTTTGAAGGACTTGGGCCGCCAACCTGTCTAGGACTTCATAAAGCCCCATGGGGATGGCATTTTCTGGGCCGATGATCTGTGGCCAGCTGGAAGAGCATGCTGTCTCCTGGAGACCTTCCCTTACGGAGTTCACAAGTTCTGCCACACTCACTTTGGTTTCTGTTTCTCCAGCGTATCTTCAAGAACCTTTGTATTTGCTATTCTCTCTGCCTAGAATGACCCCTCGTTGTCACCCATCACATGTCCCCTGAGCAAGGTCATCCATTCCTAGTCAAGCTGCAGGAGCACACTCCTCACCCAAGCATTCCCTTCTGTCCCCCAGGCTCTACATACTTAAAGCTCCTTTCTCATCTACACATTTAAAGCTTCTTCTTCCCCTTAGAGGCGACGGTGAGAAAGGACTTCCCAGGTGCTACCATTACCCCCAAATCATCGTGTCATTTCAGCCTCACACCACAGCCTGATTTCAATTGCCCACATGATGCTCTTACTGGGAAAATCTAACAGCTACACAGCAGGGTTTATGGGGCCAATTGTGGGGTGTTTTAAAAAGTGAATCCCAGGCCTCTGCGAACAGGGGAGTCTCTCAAGTTAGAAAACTGTTCTGCCTTTTAAGGACCGGAAGCTTCCTACCTGATTTTCCTTCATCCTGTGGAATTACATTGAACAGAGCATAAAAGCCAGTGTTGGTGATCATAGAATCACTTCGGAACACCACGGTCATGATGTCTGAGGAGGAGAAAAATATCACAGCCACCGAGGCACAGAACTTCCCCATGGACAGCGAGGCAATCCTAGGGCCATCGAAGATTTCAATGGAATCGTAGGGGCATCCAAGGATATCCTCCAGGCTGGGGGTATCGAAGTGGAGGGTTAGTGGCAGGTTCAAACCTCCTAGATCTTAAAATTTTAAAAAAGTATGACAACCATAGGATTAAATATTTGGATTCACTATAAACTGCATATTCATATATAAAGTATCAGTAACTGCAGATGCCTTATTACGGAAGTCTTATTTTGTCTGAGGATTGTGGGAGACTTGTGGTGACTGTGGTGATGACTGAGGAACAGAAATTTAAAAATCCTAATGGCTCTGGCCAGTCACCATCTCCATGGAATATTAAAAGTGCTGGTGTCCACTGCAAATGAATTCTTACCAGGCCAGTACCTCAATGATCAACATGTAACTAACATCATGGCCAGATTTTCCCACCTCTCTATTTCACAACATTTTCCATACTCAAATTCTGGAGGAGAAAAAACTTGATTTTAAAGTAAAAATGTCAGCATGTTGAGTATCTGCACTGTGGCAGGCACTGATGAGGGATGTGCCTGAGGCTGATTTTGAAGGAACAATTTCCCTGTAACAGAATGGACTTTGAAGGTGTGGGCTCAAGGCTCTCACTTCCTTGTGGGCTCTCTGTGTCCTTAGGGTTTGAGTCAACAAAGACAACATGTTTCTAGGATATTCTTTGGCCTAGGGCCTGCCTGACTCCACGGACTGGGCAGTAAGTCAGTGTTTGCTAAAGGTGGATTTTCATAGCATCTCATAATGTTGTATAATGTTAGCAGCTTGATGCAAGTCATATACTACAGGGAGGGCTTTGGTCTGACTCCGCCCACTGAATCACATGCTGGGGAAGAGCTGGAGCTCTGACATCGGACAAACCTAACTGGTCAGCCTTGGGCCAGTCAGTTACCATCTCTGAGCCTCTAGTTCCTCATCTCTTATGGAGTTGACAGGGGCATATACCTTTGGGCTGTCATGATGCTGAAATATTACAAGGCATACAAAATACATAGTGCAGGGGTTCCTGGGTGGCTCAGGCATTAAGTGTCTGCCTTCGGCTCAGGTCGTGATCCCAGGGCCCTGGGATCGAACCCCCACATTGGGCTCCCTGCTCAGCGGGAAGCCTGCTTCTCCCTCTCCCACTCTCCCTGCTTCTGTTCCTTCTCTCACTGTGTCTCTATCAAATAAATAAATAAAATCTAAAAAAACCCCAAACAAACCCAACAAAACAAAATACATAGTACAGAGCCTGGATACATGGGCAGCACTAAAAGAAACATCGGCTGTTATTTCATGCCATGGAGATAAAAAAAAAAAGTCAGTGCTTCAGAGAAATGTATCCGCTGGGTGTCAGAGAGAAGTCCAGGCCTCCACTGGTCCCTTTCACTTGGAGGCAACATTGAGAAGATCCAGGACTTGGAGCTGGACTAGGTGGCTCATGTGGGTGAATGGGAAGCCTCCTACTGCTTGTTTAAAATTCAGAAAAAGGAAAAAGAAATTCTAGGAGCCCAAGTGTTGGTACCGATTGTATAACAGGGGCAAAGCTGGTAAGGAGCACTTGGTGACATTCTTAGGAAAAAAGTCAAAAGAACAAGCTATCCTTGTGAGGTTGAGTTGAATTTGTCAGTAAGCCATTTACTCAATTTTTCCAAGTAGGAGGAACTCGTTGGATAGGGCTACAAAATTAATTTGACCTTCAAATTGGGAAGAATTTCCTCCCCAAATGTTTTCCACTAAAAGAAATATCTTTATTTTGAATTCAGAAACCAATACACTTATTTAAAAAGAATCTTCTCTGAAGAAGTTGTTTTCTTACTTCAGACTCGGAATCATGAGTTCTATGCGGAATTTTTTGTCCACGTGAATCTCCCAGACGCACTGGATGTCTGTCGGGTAGCTCTCCGGGTACAGCGGACTGGAGAAGGAGCCGGACAGACTCGACAAGACCCCTCCACAGGAGCCACTTCCTCCTGAAGCCAGAGGAAGAAGGATGCCAGCATGTGTCCCCGAGGTGGCCCCTAGGGGACCCCAGTTGTGACCTGCTCACACCTGGGTGAGTCTGGCAGTGGTCCCCCAGTGGGCACACATAGTCTGTCTGTACAGACTTTTAGCCTAAGCATCTCCAGGGAGGGAGAGTCCATTCGATCTCATTCTGATGCGACAAGAATATGAATATATAGGAGGTCCCTGTCTTTTCCTCCCCCCGACCCTCTGCTAAAGAAAATATTGTATTTTTCAGGTCTATTCACTATCCCCTCCTTCTTCTAAGGTAGGAAGATTCTTCTTGTGGGGAGAGAGGCAGAGAGGATCTACATGGTGAGTTGGGAAGGAAGGACGAAGGGACAGACACTGTTGAGCCCAGGTAAAGCGAGAGTTTGGGAAGGTTTGCAGAACAAGAGGCTCCAGAACAACTTTGGTGTCTGATGAGCCGGGGAGAAGGGGACGACGTGGCCTGTTGAAGGAGGCTAGGACTGGCCGTCCCCTTAAGTTCTTTTTCACCCCCTTTTCTGGGTAGATTGTGTTTCCTTTAACTCAGTATCTGCAGAGGTTGGAACTTACAGGTCTTTGCATTTGTAAGAGTTACACAAGTGAAATCTAATTCTTCTATATTATATTATGTAAAATATATTATATATGTTTATATTATTTATATTATATACAATATATTATATTCATATAGATACAAATTATATTTGTATATATATTATTTATGTTATATAAAGTATATTCATATAAATCAATACACATGCATATGTACACACACGTGCACACACACCCGCAGCATGCCACAAAAAAAAACCAGAGATCGTAGAATCATCAAATTATTTTAGAGGAAATTTGAAAACACAACACGAGCTGTTGACCTTGTCCCCTAAATTACCAAGTTGCTTCATTTTCTCCTTTCTGTTTTTGCCTAACTTGTTATGCTCCCAGAATTCCAAGATTCTTGGTCTTCTCTGTGACAGATGTTGGCAAGTAGGGGTGCACCAAGTCAGCTTAGAGCTATCCTGTCAGTTGTGTTGTAGTTACAACTGAGCCAGGTCAGACAGACACGAGAACCCTGGGACTGGTTTTCTTGAAACCTCTACTCCTGAGCTGACACCCATTGTGGGTGGCCCCTCCAGGACTGCACTCTTAGAAGGCAGCTGGGTATGACCACCACATTCTCTTCAGGTCCCTTGTCACCCTCCCGCCTACTCTGACCGGGGCAGATCCACATATCCCCTTCCCAGCCTGCCCCTTGGGCTAGCAAGTCAGTATTTACAGGCATTAGTCATGCGAATGCATGCCCCTTGGGGAGGCCAAGGTGGGAACAGGGGGCTGCATTGGCTGGGATGCTGACTCCCTTAATGTTCTCATGGAAGGGGCCATGACAGGACTGGCCTGGGAGGTAGACGAGCAGCCCCTCACTCGTGCTGTGCCTGCCTCTCTGTGTCACATCCTGGGCACTCTGCCTAGCATCTGCTGTGACGGTTCTCTTGGTGTTGAGTTACCATCACAGTTTAAAACAAGTGACTACCTGTTATATGATCCTGAGAAGCTGTGGAAAGACCTAGAAGGAAAAGAAAAAGGGAGATCATGCTGACATTCAGGGGAAAAGTACTGAGTTTCATCTACAAGTTAGTGAAATGTAAAGGGTTTTCTCTGAAATGTCAAGGTACTTAGTGCCAACCTTGAGAAAGATCTGAAGGTGCTGAGTGAATATTTCTACTGTCCTTGAGCAGATTAAAGAAGGCCACACATTCTTGGACATGCCTCTGTCATGAAGTTTGATCTAGGTCTCCTTGCTTGAACCTTGGTGGCCTCTGTTTTGGCCAACAGAATATGGTGGAAGTGACACTGTGGGACTGGAAGCTTCCACTTCTTGTCTCTGGAAACACTGGCTCACTTGTGCACCTGGAACCCCCTTGTAAGAATGATTAGCCTGCTGGAGAGACTGTGTGAAAAAGTCCAGAGACCACGTGGAGGGGAAGAGGGTCTTGGAGGAGCCCACTCTTCCATCTGTCTCCTCCAAGCATCAAGCATGTGCTCAACTCTCCAGACCACCATGTAGGTGAACCCCACTGAGTGATCCTGCTTGGAGCTACATGGAGCAGAAGAATCTCCTATCTGAGCCCTGCCCAAATTCCTGACCCACAACAACAAACACGTCATTAAATGACTTTGTGGTAAACTACTCTGTTTTTAGAGTAGCAACAGAGAACCAGAATGGCTCCTTTCACTCAACATGGTCTTCCTCATTTCCCCATCATCTATGTAGTCTTCAGCATAGCTGAGTTATATAAAATGAGAACTCTAGGTAGGCCTTCATTTGCCTATCCCATGCCCTTGACCTCCATCCATGGCCTTTGAACTTTGGACAGTCTTCCTTCCCACTCATCCCAGGAACACCCAGAACACATCAAGGTCTTCTCTAAGAAAGTGTCCAAGAGAGATGCTTCTGACAATGACTTATGACTTGTGTATGTGGAGGCAGCCACGTTCATTCAAAGAGCAGATGGGGTCTGCAAAGTCCACTTCTGCTACTTTTTTCCCCTTCTCTCTTTCTCTCTCTTTTCTGAAGATTTATTTATTCATTTACTTGAGAGAGAAACAGAGAGCATGCACAAGTTGGCAGTGAGGTAGAGGGAGAGGAAGGGAGAAGCTCCAGCAGACTCCCTGCTGAGCGCAGAGCCTGACATGGGTCTCGATACCACAACCCTGAGATCATGACCTGAGCTGAAATCAAGAGCTGGATGCTTAATTGACTGAGCCCCCCAGGTGCTCCCAGTTCCACGACTTTCGACCTGAGTTATCTTCGGCAGGCTTTTGGATCTCCTTAACCCTCAGTTCTGAGAATTAGATACATGAATTCATACAGAGATCATTCCTGCTCTCACGCAGGTGCTCAGAAACGTCTATTGCAATGAAACAAAATGCCTTTTCCTTTACCTCCAGTATCATTTCAGAATTTACAATGCATGTGTTGCTCTGATTTTTCTAATCTTTGGTTTTTATTACAGATGAATAAAACTCAATCCTTAAGTTTGAAAATCTTTGAAAATAGGCAGAAGTCATAGGATCCCCATGAGCATGTACTTCGTGGACAGACTGATCAGCGTCAATACTCGTTCTGCTACTAACTTGCTGAGTGATCTCAGGAAAGTTACTCACCCTTTCTGTGCCTCAAATTTCTATTCTGTAAAGCAGAGGATCTTTTTGCAGGATTAGCAATAATCTGAGCAAAATGTCTCTCCATCTTTGTGCTAATTTTACCTGATCTTTGTGGAGCCGGGGCCAATGAAAGGATATGGTCAATGAGACTGGTGGCCAAGGGTTCAAATCCACTGGCTAGCCCTGGGTACACTGCTAACTGTCTTTGCCTCAGTTTACCTATCTGGAAGAGTAATTGCCTCCACGCGTTATTGCGGGATTAAATGAGTTGTATATGGGAGGGGTTCAAAATAGTGAGTTTGATACGATTATTATTATTGGAAAGTTGTCCAGACTAGAAAAAAATATGGACATACCTGGAGGTGTGGGAGGAGGCAGTTCTTCTGCGTCTGAATGCATAAAGAAAGGCAACAGGTCACTCTCTTTAGTGAATCGAAAGCATGGAGGGGGCAGGGTAACGAGGGTGCAAGTGGGGAGTGAGGGCCGAGGACCCTGGCCTTTCAGGGCACAGGACTCAGCCGTCCTCTGGCAAGGTCCCTGGCCTTGGGAGGGGTGGGGCACAGCACCTCGGTCATCTCTGCCCCACGGCAAGCAGTGCAGGATCACCCATGGCCCGTCTTCTGCTGAGTCACCTGGACTACTTGTGAAAATGTAGATTCCGACATCCCGGCCCAAATTAGTCAAGATTTCTGGGGCCAGAGTCCAGGACTCTGCACTGCAATGCCTCAGGCGGTGCTGGGGTATGTGAACATTTGAGACCTCCCACGTGCAGCCTGGCGCTGCCCAAGGGTGTGTGTGAGCCCAGGGCCTGGCACAGAGCAGACACTCAAGGATGGTCTCATGAAACCATGAGTGAGTGGGCAGATGGGTAGATTCCATCTGGGACGCATGGTTTCAAAATGTCTTCAACAACAACGTTAGACGTAATTGCCTGAGAGAAGAGGGGCTACCTGAGCAGATAACGCCGGCGTCCTCGTGGTGGCCACAGTTGTGTTCCGACCAGCCCGAGTGGGCACACTGGCCCAGGTAGCGCTCTAGCCCGGAACACTGCAGGTTGTCCAGGAAGATGTTTCCAGAGCCTGGGCCAAAGTGGGCCTTCCCCAGGGCGGACACGGCCCGTCCGCACCCCAGCTGTCGGCACACGACCTCGGCTTCGTTCAGGTCCCAGAGGTCATCACACACGGTGCCCCAGGCCCCCAGGTGGAGGACCTCCACGCGTCCTGAGCAGCGTCCCAAGCCGCCCACCAGCCTCAGCTCTGGCCAGTCCCCTGTAGACAGAGGTAGGGGGAGGGCGTGAGTGCCCAGATGACCCACCTGGGTTGCACCGGTGCCAGGCCTCAGAGGCCAGCAGGACTGTGGGTTTGCAGAGGGACATGCCCGGTCATGAATCCTGGGGCCTGGTCCTCACCTTCCTGAGGCATGTTCCTGAGCTGCAGGTTGTGGGCGGGGGGTGTGGGGGAGGTCTTGAGCCAGTTTAACCTGATTTCAAAGGAATTTATTGTCTTTCCTGCTAGACAATGATGATACTGCTATAAATCAAAGAAATATGGTTCCTGCCCTTGGGGCGCCTAAAGTCCTTCCATCAAATATAGACACCCGGACAAGGTGTGATAAAAACAGGGAAGGGGAGGAACAGGTGCTGCGTCACGAACAGGCTAGAGGCGACACCTGGGAAGAATCCAGACCGTGAGGAGTGGGTGAAGGAGGAAGTGGGGTGAGGAAGGCCTTTGAGCCGGGGGGAAGAGCATATGCAGAAAGACACTGACATGCCGTTTCCTTACGCACGGATCTCCAAAAGTACGGACTCACGTACACATGCACACACGCACACACACACACGCACACACAGACAGAACCATCCCCACATGCAAAAATTTCAAGAGAAATAATTCCCTTGACATCTCAGTGGTGTGAAAACCTCGGCAATTCAGACAGAGAGTGAACTTAGAGCTGGAAGAAAACAAATGGCCCCAGGGAAAGTCAGGGAGAGCTGATGCTCGAGTCCCATCCAGGTGAGCGTGACCTACCTGGACTCTCCATGAGCGACTCGTCGGCCTCTGTTTGTAGAAAGAATAAATACGTCAGTATGTGTCAGAGCTCCTGCTTTCAGCGACTGACTACAAAGGTTTGAACTACATCGTTGCAAGTTTATTGCTCTGATCTGGGAAGAATTAGTCCCGTTAAATAACACAGGCCCGGGCGAGCCAGGTGCATCGTGGACATAAAGGAGAGCTTTTCTCTGGCTGTTGGCTGCCTCCTGCACCGTGAGGAAGCGGCCAGCCACGAAGGGCGCGTGTGGGGCCCGACTTGAACTGCTGACTTTGTGGCGGACGGGCTTCACTCTGGGGAGTCACTGGGGGCAGCTCAGATGTAGACGATCACCCTCCGGAACTGGGAAAGAGGAGTCACAGGGGGCCCGAGAGGCTGCGGCTAGGTCAGACTTGCCGCGTGGAACAGGACGCCCAGAAGCAAACGGACAGATGAAGGGAGCAAAGCGCGTGGGCATAAGTATCGTCTCAGATCGGAGAGCGGGTGCCGCTTCTCCCGGGGCAGCTCCACACCCCAAACACCACTTGGAGGGGCAGGTACTAATCTTTTAAATCGCACCAGGCGCTGGTCTGCCGAAAGGCTTCTCGGGGTTGGAAGGGGTTATTAGGAGATGCTCCAGAGGTGACTACCTTGCTCCTTGCTAATTTGTGCATGTGCATGAATTCAAAGTATCTGAAAAAATTGTGACGTCATCGGGTGATTAAAGTGAGCCATTCCAGTCCACCGATTTCCTTGGGGAATCGAGTGAGGAAGACGGCAGGAAAAATGACCGGATATGCAGCCCTTTGGTCAGGTGTCTGAAAGTGCATTACGGAAGACGGCTCAAAGCCTTTCCACACTCCTGCAAGAGAGCCATCAGTCCCCATTATTAAAGATGGGGGAATTGAGCTCTAAGAGCTTATGTGTTGCCCAAATGCAGTCTGAGTGTTGGCACCAGCTCTGGCGTCCAGACTCAAGTCTGCTCAGCTCAGCTCTGACGTCTTCTCACTGCCTCTGAATGAAAGACCTTTAAATAAATGCCTTAAACATTCCCATAGTTAAATATGTTCTTCGCACATGTCAGTTTTCAGTCAAGCCCACCTGCCTTTGGTAAATCTTACTACCAAATTAGAAAATCGGTAGGTTTTATTCTGGGAGGCTGGCAGTTAAAATATTGTATATATATTTTTAAAGATTTTATTTATTTATTTGTGAGAAAGAGCATGAGAGGAGAGAGGTCAGCGGGAGAAGCAGACTCCCTGCTGAGCAGGGAGCCCAGATGCAGGACTCCATTTCCGGACTCCAAGATCATGATCTGAGCCGAAGGCAATCACTTAACCAACTGAGCCACCCAGGCACCCAAAATCTTGTATTCTTGACCAGGTTAGAAGAGATAAAACAAAAATCAAATGCCATGTGTTGGAGGGCCCTGTCTTTGTCCCTGGCCATCTCTGAGTTCTAGCAGGGTGGTCTTGTAGGCAGGTGGGACTGACAATGACCAACCGAGAGGGAAGGGGCTACCTGAGCAGATGACGCCGGCGTCCTCGTGGTGGCCACAGTTGTGTTCCAACCAGCCCGAGTGGGCACACTGGCCCAGGTAGCGCTCTACCCCGGAACACTGCAGGTTGTCCAGGAAGATGTTTCCAGAGCCCGGGCCAAAGTGGGCCTTCCCCAGGGCGGACATGGCCCGTCCGCACCCCAGCTGTCGGCACACGACCTCGGCTTCGTTCAGGTCCCAGAGGTCATCACACACGGTGCCCCAGGCCCCCTGGTGGAGGACCTCCACGCGTCCTGAGCAACGTCCCGAGCCGCCCACCAGCCTCAGCTCTGGCCAGTCACCTGCAGACAGAGACCTGGTGATCATTGTCTTCTAGGGACACTACACGTTGCCCACGAACTGGTTACACTCTCCACCCTGACACTTCTATTAGGGACAGGAACTTGATAAAAGAGCCAGCCAACTGGTCAACCTCTTACTTGGAGGTTAATATGCAATTAGGATAGTCAAAATTACATTTAGCCTAAAACATTCATTAATTGAGTATGTATTGGGCCAGAGGAATGTGCCAATCTATTTCAGCTAAGTACAGAAAAACATTATATATAATATTCACAGTGATTTGTGGCTTTGTGGAGTGCCTTCGTGTGGGTGGGCGTGTATGTGCTCATCTTTACCTTTGTAATAACTCAGAAGGCAGGCGGAAGAGTGCCAGCATGCCAGTTCTATCCATGAGGAGACTTTAAGTCAGAGAAGTGGAGCTATTCACCCAAAATCCCACATCTGGGAGGTAGCAGATCTAAAGTCAGCGCTCCTGGTTCCAAAGTTCACTATTTTCTCTGCTATCCCATCTCACTGCCTCTGGAATAACTTTGATGCTCCACTCACTTTGAAAAAGACCATTAGTTACACAGATACAGGTTAACCAAGAGCAAGACTGGCCAAATAAAAAAAATAGAGAGCCCCACTAGAAGGCGCCTGGAAGTTGGTCAGGCTTTGGAGACTTTGAAAAACACACACAAAAAAATGAACTTTGCTCATGATTCTAGAGCCAAAGAATCCTAAGAGTTTTGGATGGTCCTAAAAATGTGCACAGAGTCAACTGGTCCATTTTTCAAATAGACGAGGTACATATAGTTGGTCCTGTTACTGCCCATGAAGCAGGTACAGATGGAGGTTCCAAGAGGAAAGGATAGTTGGTAAGTGAACGCATGCGTCCCAGGGCTTACCTGGTCTTGCTGTCACTGTCTTGGGTGTTGCTGTTGGGATTGCTGTGAATACAAGACGACACCCTTCAGATAAAAAGGGTCAGATGGCAGCATCCCTTAAACACTAAGATTCTGGTTGATTCATTCTCCCTACCATCTTTACAATAAAGGACCTCCCAAATCGCATTCTGTTTATGTTGTTCCTCAGACATGTAGGATCCAACAGAATAGTCCTTTCTGTCCAGTCACTGGAAATATGATGACACTTGAATTGTGCCATTCTGTGCCAGAATGCAAACATGCGTGGTGCCCCTCTAGGGAAAAAGCCATTTCTGCTTCTGCTTTGTTAACTTTCCCTAAGTATGCAGGGCTTGATTAGATGTGTCTCCCGTTTTTGATAAAAGCAAGGAATTAAGAAATCAAATTGGCAATTACCAATTTACAGCCACCCAACGGTTGGTATGTGGAACTTGGTTCTACAGCGAATGGGTGTTAAGCTTGTACAAAGGGTGTACGGACAGAATCTCTCGGCTAGCTGGACCGATGCAGGAAATTAGGAAACATGGGACTATGATGCTACAAGCACCAGGAGGGGGGACAGAGGAAGACACAGAAATGAGGGGTGAAGATAAAGAAGCAACAGTAAATGTGACTCACTGATTAGATGTGGGGTCCTTGAACTTGCCTCTGCAACGACAAGGAAGCCTCAATAACTGCTCAATCACAGTGACAATGACTTTCTCCGACCCACTTTGTGACACGGAGCGCCTCCTTCCTGTTTCATAGCATACTTTCCAAGTGTGCTCACTGAGCCGCCCTGTGCTCCCTAACAGGGTGGGAGACTGATCTGAACAGCACCTCAGCCAAGACAGATGATAGAACTGCTCATGGGGTCCATGAGACAGATTCTTTTCTCTCAGTGGTAAACAGTGCAGGATCCACGGTTGGGTGGCCTCAGAACAATTATGGAACCTCTCTAGCCTCAGTTTCCCTGACTGTACAAGGGGAAGAACCATGGGTTCGTGTGAGGATGAAAGGCGGTAACACATGCAGAGTGCTTACAGGGTGGCCTCGCATAAAAGCAGCATTCAGTAAATGTTCGTTTCTATTTTGATCACTGTTGCTGTGATTACCCAACTTCAAGTACCTGTGCTGTATCAGAAACCTTGGCTCAGCTTCTGTCTGCCTTTTCGCCGCATGTCCTGTACATCCCAACTCTGCACTCATGCTGCTCCTTCTCCTGCGTGCCCCCTCCCCATTTCTCAACTCACAGCTTGTCAGGTTTAAAGACAAATCTAAGGCTGTCTCTTCCTATGTTTCCTTCGTGGTTTAGCCCACAGGGCTCTCTCTCTTTTCGAATGTCTTTGGCTGAGATGCATGTGTATGTCAATTTAGTATATTCTAGTCTATCCCATTTGTTTGCCTTCATTTAGTCTATTCTACTTGTCCTCTAATTGCATCACACGGGTTTGTCTTCAACTGCTTCAGATTGTACGTGAGCCCCTCTTAGTCTGGGACCACAGCTGCTTCTTCTGGAGGTCCTGAAACACCTGCCTCGTACTAGATTCAGTGTAACTTCAGAAGCGGTGTCCCAATAGGCAAACTGTACCGAATATTTATGGGGAAGCAGGCTTGGGGTTGAATCGGCCAAGCACTGAGCACATGATTTACCATCGTTGTGCAAGGGCTTTACCTGTGTCATTCCAGGTAAGCCCCACAACAAGCCTAGGAAGAAGGAAGCTTCTCTAATCCCCATTACACAGGGAATGGTTTGAGGCACAGAGAGGTTGGGTCTCTTATCCAGAGTCACAGAGTAAGTGATGGTGCTGTAACTGGCCCGAAGGCAGGCATTCTAGCTGCCACTCCAAAGCTCCTGCTTTTAACTACTGTCCATACCTTTGGGTGCAGAGTAATAATAAGCAACGAAGTTTTTCCCTATGTTGTTGAAGCTTCGGAAGTACACGAGGGTCATTGAGCTGGAGGAGGACGCGTAGGTGAGGTAGGATCCAGAGCAGGTTTTCCCCAGGGACTTTGTCGAGGATGGAGGGCCATCCAGGATTTCAAAATATTCATTGGTGCAATCTAGGCTAGAGAAGCAAAGACTGATGGCTGCCTCTTAGCCTCCCCATTAGCAGATCTCAGAGGGATGCTTTGAGGCAGGACCTGGCTTTCATGACAATAAAACTGGGGACAGATTAAAGCCTGTCAGTCATTTCAACATAGTATAAAATCCTTTTATCCCACTTTTTCTTGAGGGGATGGGATCTTAACTGGAAGAGGGAATAGGAGGCTGGAGTACTAGGTGGGCCCCTGCTGAGGCCTGGGGCTGCAGGTACCTGGAAGCCCAGGGCCAAGGGCAGGACCAGGCAGCAGCCTGCCTGTAGGACAGGGCTTCAGGCTTCAAGCAACCTATTTAGGAACTCCGCAGGCGACCTGCCTAGAGGGAAGTGAGCTACCAAGTCTGCCCAGCTTGCTCCGTGCAAGCCATCCCATCTGTCTGCTCTTCTTCCTGGTGAAGTTTTGTCCAGATGCCCGTAGGGTTAGAGTCAGAAGACCATCCCCAGGCCTCAGCCTCATGACCCGTCCATTCCAAGTCATTTTTTGATTAAGCAAAATTCAATAGCAATAGATAATTTAGGTTGCTCCTGGGACATTCATTTGTGAATGACATCAACATTGACTATTTACAATATTAAAACCTAAAATTTCTTGATTTATGAGGTCTGGGGGGTTCCCTGGAATCTGCATCTTTAACCAGAGACTGAAACATTCTCTCTCTCTCTGTCTCTCTCTCTCTCTGTCTCTCTCTCTCTCTCTCTCTCACACACACACACACACACACACACACACAAGTGGATGTGGAAGATGGGAAAACAGAATAAGGTCTGTGGCTTAGCACAGTACTGCACGACTTCCTGGGTTGATATTGTCCTACAGTTATAGATGACGCCACCAGTGGGGGGACTGGGTGAAGGGTACATTGGACTCTATGTATTATTGTTGTAGCTTCCTGTGTGTCTACAATTACATCAAAATTCAAAATTAAGAAGGGCATGAAGAACTCTTTTGCTTGTGAGAATCAAGCACAGGAAAATGCTCAGACCTTTAAACTACACGGTGTACTTCAGTCATGTACTCGTGACTTACTTAAGATACGGAAATGCCAGCAGAATGTGATCAGAAGCATTGGCCTTTATTTCCCACACACAGGTTATGTTGTCATGCATTTCGTTCTGCGGGGGATTCCTAATCGCTCCAGATGAGTTGGTAATTACTCTGCCACACCTAGATTTTTCTAAAGAAGAAAAATATTTTAGGATTTCAGGGTTTTTTTTTTTTTTTCATTGTTCAGTTCACTACTTTTGGAATTCACACTTTCTTTTCCATTCACACTTTCTTTCCTTTTCTTTTCCACTACTTTTAGAATTCACACTCCCCCCACCCCCCCGCCCCAAAAGGCCTCTTTGGTCATTAACCTTGTGGGTATGTCTTAGGACATGTCAGAGGCATACACCAGTCTAAAAACTCTTATAAGCTTAGGAAATTAGGGCAATAAGAGTGTCTGGATCTTGAAACATCTCTCACTTGTTTTTAGAAATCTATCACTGACGTGGCTGTGGCCGTGGCAGAGCAGTTATCCAGTATCAGCCAGAATCTTTCCTTCTGCTTGTTGCTCCCCTCGTGGGTTTTGTTCTGTGGGTTGGTTCTCTGGCTTTGACTTTTGTCAGGCCACCAGAAGTAACAAGTAAATGGCTTCATTTCCCCTAGTGAAGCTGAGTCTACATGGTGTCTTTATGTATATGAAGATGTCAGTGTCCCATCTGCCATCTGTTATAATTTATTAAAATTACACTATTAAAAATCCACTACTAAGTGGAGAGGACTTCCCTGAGTCATCTACCCCACCAACACTGACATCATTCTGTGTCTGTCTGTTCACCACATGTCCGTTTGTTTTCCATCTGCTTGTCTATCCATCTGTCCAATATTCAGTGCAAAATTAAAAGTAACACCTGTAGCAATGGCTTTCTCCATCAGACTATCTGGCTGTGCAAGAATTGGACCTATACTCGATTAGTTCTGGTCATCTACCTATGGCTCTTCCATAGAAGGACCAGCCAGGCTGTCCAGGCATCGGTATTATTTTAGCCCTTTATCTCCAAGTGGTGTCAAGAAAAGTTTAGCAGAGGGGCGCCAGGGTGGCTCAGGCATTAAGCATCTGCCTTTGGCTTGGGTCATGATTCCAGAGTCCTGGGATGGAGGCCCGCATCGGGCTCCCTGCTCAGCGGGAAGCCTGCTTCTCCCTCTCCCACTCCCCCAGCTTGTGTTCCCTTTCTCACTGTGTCTCTGTCTAATAAATAAATAAAAATCTTAAAAAACTAAAAAAGAAAAGTAAAAAAAAAAAAGAAAAGAAAGAAAATTTTAGTGGAGCTTCTGGAAGCCCCAGACATAGGCAAAAACAGAGGAGGGAAAATGGAAGATGCAAAGAAAGGATGAACAAGGAAGAAAGAGATTGTCAGAGAAGGGACAAGGGTAGAGAAGAAGAACATGGTCGTTATGGCGGCAGCGCTCTGCAGTGGTGCTCTTGGGTAGTGCTCGAGCAACACTGCTGTTAGGAGCCATGTGCCTTGCCCTTCACAGGCACTGTCCATGCTGGAGACCAAGCACACTGGTGTTACTTGATTATTTGGACCACCTTCTGTGACTACATAGCAATGGAACTGGAACCATAAAGCCATCTGCCTTCATTATTGGACTCTTCACTCAGAACGTGGGTTCAAAGGGGTCACCCAGACAGGGAGTGGTAATTTGCTCAGCTTTCTTGGAGAACCACTTCAGGGTTTGAGCTAAAAGATGGTGGTCAGAGCAGCCAAGGACACCAAAGTCTCACCTGTGGTCATTGGTCCTGCTATGACAGCCAGTGGGCGATCTGTCAAACACAGAAAGGACATGTGGCTCATCAGCTGGCACTGAGGTCCTGACACTAGCTGCACATGATCCCCTGAGGAGCTCATAACAAATGCAGTGTGGGGCCCCTCCCATAATGGCTGAGTCCTCTCTGGGGGCAAGGCCAGAACATGCAGGGGACATTAATGTGTGGGATGGAAAAAGCACTGATCTGGATCCTTCCCAGACTTTGATATATCATCCTCTTGTTATACACACAAATGAGATCTTTTTAAAAATGGGGGTTTAAGAACACTGAAGACACGAAATTCTGCCAACTATAGCCAATTCCAGTGACCCAAGGCCTGGAGTTATGAGACTTTGAGGTAAGAATAGGAAGAGGCCCCAATTCACCCTTTCCTTTGACCTGGTGTTGCTCAGAGATGGGAGGCCGACACCCAAGGATGCTGTGGATCCTCCTTTATGCCCCCTGCATATCTCCTCCCAGGGACACCTGACCCAGAAACCCCCACTGGAGACCATTCCTGGGACCAATCCATTTCCACCTGTTAGAGCTGACAACGCAGGAAGGAATGTGCCTGAGGCTTTATCAGACCTTTTCTACTCAGATTTATTCATGATCCACTCTCTGACCAAGAGCCAGCTGAGGGCAGGTCATCAGGGAACCTGGGGGTTTGATGAAGGAGAGAGGGTACTGGCATGGAGAACTCTGTGTGCTCGCATTAAGACCCTGTGGGAAAAGACCCTGTGGGCATTAAGACCCTGTGGGAAAAACCAGTAGCAAAAGGAGCTCTATGGGCACCAGGAACAAAGCAGAAGCAGGGAGAGGGTGGGAATGGTCACCTTGACTTTGGCCTGGTCCAGCCCACCCGCCTTTTGCCCCTGGGCAGGAAGTATCCTTAACCATCCCCCTACCCATATCTCATTGCCATTGCCTTGTGACCCTCAGAGCTGGTGACAAGTGCTATATACATGTCTGAGAAATTTAGAATCTACTTCCTGTGTACAGAATGGGGGAGAAGTTGAAAGTGAGGCTGGGTCAAATGATTTCTAAGGTACTATCCAGTTCTCCCACTGGACAGTCAGGTGACTCCACATGTCCTAGTCACTCCATGGTCCTGGAGGATGACACATCCAACTTCCAGAAGAACTGCTTCCCCAAGGTTTTGGAAACTGCACATGTAAATATTGCTTTCCTTACCCAGGGGTGACACGGTTGAGTATTCAGCATCTGTAAACATGAGGGGTTAAAATATCCACTGTGAGCAAATAATGCATGGGTTCCTTTTCAACAGCTCGATTTACATGGCCTTTTGAAAAGTGTTCTCTCAGGAAGAGCCAGGGCTGGGCTCTGCCTGGAGGGGAGCTGAGGTTTACCTGAGCAGATCACGCCAGCATCTTCTCCGTGCCCACAGTTGTGGGAAAACCAGCCGATGTGGGAGCACTCCTCCAGGCGCAGCTCGTCTCCCCTGCAGTGCACGTTGTCAAGGAGGATCTTCCCAGAACCTTCCCCAAAGTGGGCCTCACCGGGGGCTGACACGGCCCAGCCACACCCCAGCTGCCTGCAGATGATGTTTGCTTCTGGCAGGTCCCAGAGGTCATCACACACAGTCCCCCAGACTCCCTGGTGGAAGAGTTCTACACGGCCTGCGCACCTCCCATGGCCACCTACCAGCCGCACGGGGGCCCCGCCTCCTGCGAAAGAACGGTAGGTCATGGGCTGATGGTTGCTCTCTCTGCCTTTCCATGACTGGACTATCTGTTACCCAACCTAGCTTTTCTTATTTTCCATGACTTTGCTATCCACACTTTTCACGCGGTCATGTGAGCTCCCATGCCATTCTCCAGCTAAGTCTGCTCTAAGCAGCGTGTAATGTCTTCCTTATCCACACTCCTGTTTCAGACAGCTTGCCTGTGGTAGAGTGCTTACAAAAATGACCACAGTGCTTCTCTTCCTGACATCCTCACTCTCTACAGTGTCATTGCTCCCCTGCCGGTCAAGAGGTTAGTTTACTTTCCTACTCTTTGACTTTAAGCTGTGGTATGTGACAGCGGAATGCGGCAGAAGTAATGTATACTCCTGTGGAGCTGAGGCCTCCAGAGGCATGACAGGCTTCAGTTCATTCCGTGGGAACACTGAGGGGATCCTGTAAGGAAGCTTGAGCTAGTCAGTGGGTGACAAAGGAGTAGTATTTTGCTCAGCTTCCTTGGAGAATCACTTCAGGGCTTATGCTAAAAGATGGTGGACAGAGCAGCTGAGGACACCAAAGTGAGGTGGCCTCATCACTTCTGTCACCTCAGATAAGAGCTATGGAAGAGTAAGACATGTAAGGGAGTCCATCCTAGGTCAGGCAGCCTTCAGCTGACCTGTCAGCTAGACACAGATGCATGGACAAGACCAGCAGAGTCAGCCAAGACCAGCCAAGCCCATCCCAGAGGAGCAGAACTACCCAGCTAACCTGTGGACCATAAGCAGTGACAGATGGTGGTCATTTTAAGCCACTGTGTCTTGGGATGGTTTTACACGGCAATGGCAATTTTCCACACTCCCTTTTTAGATACATTACATTTTGTGGGGATCATCTTGCAATATATACAAATGTGGAATCCTTATGTTGTAGTCCTAAAACTAGTATTAATGTTATATGTCACTTACACCTCAATAAAAAATTGTATGCAAAGAAAAGAGCTTGGATAGATATATAAATAATGTTAACATGAAAAACACAAAAAAAGAAAGATGTGATTTCAGGTGATTGAAACTCACACAGCCAACAATAACACCTTTGGTCATTGCCATGGTTAGGAGCTATGGCACCTGCTGGGCATTCTTCTGCCAGGGATGGTCAGGCCCCTGGGAGTGATAATGGTTCCATTCTCTCCTTCCTGAATCTTTTGACTGTACAGCTAGATTAAAAGGCTCAGAGGTTCAATGTTTTACTCCTACCTTATCTGACCTCAGACTAGGCCTAATTCGTAAAAGAAAAAAAAAAAAACTTAATTCAAGGCCGAATATCCTGAAATATTACTCATCCCTGAGCACAGCAGAAAACCATCTCAAACCACCAAACTGCTCACTAATTCTGTATGGTATTGGCCAGCCCTATATTCTAATTTGGAACACATGTTAATGTCTCCCACCCTGCAGCCCAAAGGCAGTCTGTCCAGTTTCCTCCTTGCCTGGCATAATTTTATTGTCCCTTCACCCTTCTGGTCTTGCCCAGACCCCTTGGCTCTAGATGGAGACCCTCTTCTGAGCACCTATGCACCCTGTGCTCCCCCATCAGAGCAATCACCACACTTTTTTGGTAACAGGATACTCCCTCCTTCCCCCATGAACTTAGATTATTTGAGGGTCAACTCTGTTTATTGTTCTATATAACCCCAGTGACATTATATATCCTTAGTGTCACATCTTTATTTACTCATCCTTTGTCGGATGAAAAAAATTATTCAGAAGACATAATATAAAAAGAAACAGCCTTACCTGGAGGTGCAGAAGAAGGTGGGTGTTGACCTGCTGATATCACCAATGATGTGGGAAGCAGGTTCTCATAGGCTATTGGTGGGTAAAAAGGAAGGACTGTCATCAGGGAACAGCCAGAACACTGGGAGAAGATACAGTTGCTTCAAGGGGTCATCTGTCTCCTCCCAGGATTCACCAGGAATAACCATGACATTTCTTTCTAAGGCCAATGACCTCATAGATCTTCATTTAGAACAGAACATAGCGTTATTGCCCATTGACAAATGAACATGCACCACATGGCCATCAGAAAAGCAAAGCTCGTGGACGGTTTGCCCCATGTGGCTTGCCATAAGAGAGGTCATCAGTGGGTCATCATCTCTCTCTAATGGCATGGAGAATGGGTCATCATCTCTCTCTAATGGCATGGAGAATGAGGGCCAGGTCATTCATCTGGAGACAGACCAGCCAGGATCAGATTCCTCCAGCTCAGGGCGTTTTGCACCCCTCACACAACCTCTCTTAGTCGGCATTAGACCAAAAGGAGGAACTATGTGAATGCTTGTCAGGTGCTAGGTGTCTTTGGGCATTGTCATACTTAATTCTCCATCATTCAATTCTCTGTTATTCCTACTCTTGTGAAGAAAAATGAGATGAAATGGAATCAAGAGATGCTATAACTGGGCTGAGGTCCCATAACTGAGAGTGATCCTATATCATGTCTGTTCCTCCCATTAGGGTGCAGGCCCTGTGATGGCAGAGAGCTGGGGGTGGGGAGATTTTGATCATTGCTGTGGCCCCAGTGCTTATTGGCACAGAGTAGTATGCAGTGGGTACTCAGTCAGTATCCAATGAATGAACAGATGAGTGAATAAATGAAGCTGAGAATCAAACCAGGATCTGATTCTAAACCTCATGATCTTTCTTACATCATGCCAGGTCTAGTAGATGATGCCATATGTAACACGGGTTCTACCTGTAGGCAGAGCAGCTGTGGAGTCAGCACCTGTCAGCATGAAGAGAGATTGTGCATGTCATCATGTCTTATTCAGTGACTGTTTATTGGGATTGTCCTAGATTGAGGGAGCCGTGGGAAGCAGGGAGAGGAAGAGACCATGCCTTTGAGGGTCTCAGTATTTTCCCTGGGGATTTGAGACACAAGACCAGGCAGCAAATGTTCAGCGTCCCAGGGGAGCTTCAGAAGGCAGTACCCACCCCCTGCCCCAGGGTTCTTAGGTGTTGGGAGGCTCAGGAAGGGCCAAGTGCAGCCTGGTAGAGCTTGTCATTTGTGGGGACATTTGCTTCAGCTGCCAGCAGGATGGAATCAGGAAAGATTCTGTATGGCAGAGAGTCAACTAGCAGGACTCATAGATTTGGGAAGGTCACCAGGTCTAGATGTGGAGGACCTGGAACATCAGCTGACAGATCTGGCCATCACCTAGAGATCACAAACTCAAACTCCAAAGTTTTCAAGGGCCATGGGAATAAAACAGATAAGGGATTTGAATGATGGGGACTATGTGAACTAGAAAGCTGTTTCTTGACCAAAGGGTCAGCTCTTGCTCAGATCCAGCCAGTTGATGTAATCAAACAATTTCTTGTTTTGAGCCTGAACTTGTTTTATTTTTTTCACAAATGCAAGAATTTGGATTTTTATGCCAGATACTCTGATTTGGCCGAATTCAAGTTCAGCCCAAATTTTCAAACCATCAAGCCACTTCTGAGCCTGGATCAGCGATAGTGAACCATACTCAATAAGAGGCAAGGAGATGGTCAGGCTGATGTATAACTTTGAAAAGATGTAGACAACACCAGTTGCCTGCCTCAATCCACTGACTTTTCTGGGCTATGCTATGTTGTGTGTGTGGAAGAATGAGAAGTGAGGGGATAGGAGTAGGCTTCCTAATGAGGGTTGACAGCGAACCCCTTACCTGCGCAGATAACGCTGGCATCCTCCAGGTGCCCGCAGTTGAGCCCAGCCTCACCCCTGTGCACGCACAGCCCCAGATGGCTCTCAGCGCCGGCACACTGCACGTCGTCCAGCAGGATCTTCCCGGAGCCTGCCCCAAAGTGGGCCCCTCTGGGGGCTGCCACAGCCTGGCCACACTGCAGCTGGCGACACACCACTGTGGCCTCAGCCAGGTCCCAGAGGTCATCACATACGGTTCCCCATGTGCCCTGGATGAGAACCTCCACTCGGCCTGAGCACTTGCCTGTGCCGTTCACCAGTCTCACAGCCATCCAGTGTCCTGCGGAGGCACAGAGCAATGGGAAATTATGAGATTGACCTTTGTGTCAGCATATTGCCTTGATCCTGTTACAGTGCTCTTTTATACTGCTAATGTCATAATTGCTCTCAGTTGGGCAGATAGAGACCTCTACGGTCTTGGAACATCAAGACTAGACTTTCTTCTTCCTGGAAGTGCTGGAAGACCCCAGTAGGCAGCAGCATCAGACTTCTAGAAGGGGAAATCCAGAGGCCCTGGGTTCTCAACCTTATACATGTCCCCTCATGCCACTTACAGCAAAAGAACTGCAGGGAACCCTTGGCCTGAGGGTTGCATGGATAGGGCCCTTTGAGAGCCATGCCTTGGTGGACAGTTGACTAGAGTCTTCCTGTGGAAGTTGCCCAGTGTAGTGTCATCTGGAGATTATAGGGCACTCTTTTCAGCTCTAGAGACATTTCTTTGTTACCAGCATGGTTGTACTTTTAACCACAGAATGTTCACTTAAGATGTATTAGGATGCAAAACTGGATAAAGTTCACCCCTCAGGATTTATAACCAATGACAGGATGGAGAAGCCACACACATTGCACTATCAGGACAAATAACGAGGAACACCTCTAGGAGCCTAATAGTGTTATTGGTGATGGACACTTATCTATTTTGGGAGATCAGTTCATGAAGAAATGGCTTTGAAACATGAAGTCTATTTCTGCAGGTTGATCATAAGGAAAGGGGGCTCGCTCCAGACACAGTGAAGGGAAGGGCAAGTTCACACAGGAGGGAAACCTGTGGGGTCTTCAACTGCAACATGATTTGATTAAATGAGCTCCTCACTTCTCCTTCCCCAAGCATGAGAAAGGCATGTGAACGCTGTGATCTACAAGGACAGAGAAGACGGAAGGATAATAAGAGCTGATGGAAAGTTTCAGCACATTCTTTGTAGAAACTAGAGAGCAGGAGGGTGGGGTCAGGAGGATGTTTGCAGGGCATTAACTTGGGCTGTAGTGGGCTAGGTGGGGGTGGCTACCCACCAGAGGTGAGCAGACTCACCACAGAGAAACCTTGCGGGTGATGTTTGGAGCAATGGGGTGCCAACCAATGTAGGCCTGAGATGCTGAGGAAGAAGGGGATCGTGGTCAATTGTGTTTCTGAAAGATGTCTACAAAGTATCTCCCATTCCTCAAGGCCTTCTGGACCTTGAGAGTCCCATGTGCCAAGGAGACCTTCTGCATCATCCCTTCAAACCTGGGTGAGTTGTGACTTTCTTGAACCCCTCAGGGTGAGGGAACTGCCACGCACTCACCTTCTGTTTCTCTAGGGACACACGCCTGGGACCTGGCCACCACCCTGGGAGAAAGGCCAGGCCTCGTGCAGATGTTGACATCTGAAATCCATTTCTCAATGTGTTTAGATTTCCCTAGGCCAGTTCTCTCACTTCAGCAAAAAGCAAATAATTGATGACAACAATGATGACGACAGTTATAATAAGGCTAATGTTTATATAGACTTTCTAGTGTCCAGCACTAAGTGACTGACACCATCAGCTCCTTTAACCTCCACCACGGTTCTCAAACCACATCTATGTATCTATATACATGTGTAGATGTGTGTATATAAATAATAGTGTGTATACATGCATATAGGCACACTCACAGATGTGTTATATACAAACATATTCTATTATTATATTATTATTATACGTGGGTAAGGGAATTAAGGCACAAAGCAGTTGAAAAACGTGCCCAAGATCACACAGTTCTGGACAACCAGTATTTGAAATTGGGCCATTTGGTTCCACGGTCCATGCAAGAAATCTTAGTAAGATTTACTTAGTAGAAAACAAAACAAACGAAAACTGGAGAACAATCTCAAAAGAATCAGATTAATATTTTATAGGTATTGAACCAAGGAAGTGGGTGAAGTTGGAGAAGGAAGACTACATGACAGTAAGCCTGTTAGCACTGTGAAATTTTAGCTCATGTGCATAGAACACCATGATGGATGGATGGATGGAAGGTAGGAAGGAAGAGGAGAGAGGAAGAAAGGAAAGAAGGAGGGAGGGGAGGGGGAGAGAGTAATACAGGAGGGGGGCAGGCAGGAAGGAAGGCAGGACATGGGGGGAGGAAGGGAGTGGGGGAAAGAATCCTGTTATACTGCAACATTAACTAGGCCTAATTTTACAAATGTGTCTCTGCTGGAAAGCAATTTTTTTTCACCCAAATTTGTTTAGAATAATTCAGGGTAGCACATGGAGGAATTCAATAATTTAGAACTCACCCATTCACTAAAACCCATTAGGCCAAATACTAGTCTTAAGAGCTGCCTCCTGAAAAATGAAACTGTTCCCTGGTCAGATAATTTTGGAAAAATTGTGGATACTTAACCCCTTTTGGGAATCCACAAGCTTATTCACAGAATAAAATCCCTTAGATGTCCTAAGGTAAGACTACAACAAAGCCAAGAACTCAACCCATGAATGCAAGAGAAACTTCTGAGATTTGGAAACGGAGCCCTGGTTTGAGTCAGTGTTACTGTCTTGCAAAATTCAAACTCCACACAACACGTTTCAGAAACACCAACATATCCTAATAACAAAACTAAAGCAAAATTTTTCTTAGAAATAATGACTTCTGCACAGCAAAGGAAATAGTCAGCAAAACTAAGAGGGAATCCATGGAATAGGGGAAGATATTTGCAAATGACATGACAGACAAAGGGCTGGTATCCAAGATCTATAAAGAACTTGCCAAACTCAACACCCAAAAACAAATAATCAAGTCAAAAAATGGGCAGAAGACATGAACAGACTCTTCTCCAAAGAAGTCATACAAGTGACTAACAGACACATGAAAAAATGTTCAACGTCATTAGCCATCGGGGAAATTCAAATCAAAACCACATTGAGATACCACCTCACACCAGTTAGAATGGCAAAAATTAACAAGGCAAGAAACAAGTGTTGGAGAGGATGTGGAGAAAGGGGAGCCCTCTTACACTGTTGGTGGGAATGCAAGTTGGTGCAGCCACTCTGGAAAACAGTGTGGAGATTCCTCAAAAAGTTAAAAATACAGCTACCCTATGACCCAGCAACTGCACCATTGGGTACTTACATCAAAGATACAGAGAAGAAGAGGCACACGCACCCCAGTGCTCCCAGCAGCAATGGCCACAATCAACAAACTGTGAAAGGAGCTGAAATATCCTTCAACAGATGAATGGATAAAGAAGATGTGGTCCATGTACACAATGGAATATTACTCAGCCATTGGAAAGGATGAATACCTACCGTTTGCATCAACATGGATGGAACAGAGGGGATTAAGTTAAGTAAAGTAAATCAAGCAGAGAAAGGCCATTGTCATATGGTTTCACTTGTAGGTGGAACAACGGACTAGCACGGAGGACATTAGGGGAAGGAAGGGAAACAGAAAGGTGGGGGATTAGAGGCGAAAATGAACCATGAAAGGCTCTGGACTCTGGGAAATAATCTGAGGGCTTCAGAGGGTACGGGGGAGAAGGGATGGGTTAGCCTGGCGATGTATTAAAGAGGGCACTGGTGCAATGAACACTGGGTATTATATGGAAACAATGAAGCACGGAACACTGCATCAAAAACTAATGATGTACTGTATGGTGACCAAGATTACATAATAATGATAAAAAAAAAAATGACTAATGCTCTTTTTTTCCCCCTGTTCTTGTCTTTAGTAATAAGGTGCATTTTATTTTTGAAATATTTAAATATGAAAATATATGCAGGACATAAGGTACCAAATTATATCTTAAAATTTGTATTACTATACATCTGAGTCTAGGCTAATTTAGAGCTAATAATTCAGTAGCCAAGGTGAAAATAGAAATACCAAGACACCAAACAAAAAACAACTGAGTCAAAAGGAATGAAGACAATGTCTTTTACTTAAACAAAAGACACTCTTTTTTTTTTTTTTTTTTTGGAGGGAGCTGCTGCCCATGTACATGTAATGTAGGAATTTATTAAGCAGTAATATCTTTTCATCCTACAGATTTTTAAAAAAGATTTTATTTATTTACTTATTTATTTATTTGACAGACAGAGATCACAAGTAAGCAGAGAGGCAGGCAGAGAGAAGGGGAGGCAGGTTCCCTGCTGAGCTCCTAGCAGCAATGGCCACAATCCGAGAGCCCGATGCAGGACTTGAACCCAGGACCCAGGATCAGGACCTGAGTCGAAGGCAGAGGATTAACTCACTGAGCCTCCCAGGTACCCCTCAGCCTACAGAATTTTTATAATAAATCTTAACTTATTAGAGATGAAGATCTGTTTCTGTAGATGCAAAATATATATGCTCACATTCCTTTTATCAACATTTTCTTTCATTTTCTGATCCTTACTGTAAGTGCGGAGTTACTCAGACCTGTTCTTTTCCCTCACTGCTAACCAGAGGGATTCTAACAGCTCCTCAGTGCTGCCTGGGAGAAAGATCTCAGCAAGGTAGAAAGGAAGAAAAAGTCCTTCTTTTCAGTTAGATACAGAAAAACAGATACTATTTTGCGTTATAATGCTGTCTTCACAGATGAAAGTTTTAATAAAGGAGAAATAATCTGTATTATTTTGAGTGAAAGGGTCTGCAATTCTCATGGTTGGTTTATTTTGTTGTTGTTGTTGTTGCCCTGGCCATGATATTGACATTCTACATTCTAGAATGTTCTAAAAAAAAAAAAAAAGCAAAACCCTAGTGGGTTTTTGTGTTATGTCAACAGTGATCTTCAGCATGTCTCAGTTCCCTACATGGAAGAGATAAGAAGCAGAACCCACTGCCTCACTGGATTTCTTAGTTAAACGAAGAGTTTAAGAGTTCTATGTCTCATTGTGTGACGTCCTCTACCTTACAAAATAGGAGTAGAAATAGAATACAGTACAATATAATATAATACAACATAATGTGAATAACAGAAGTAGTAATATTTCTCTAATATTTTTTTGAGATCAGTTGGCCTATACATGCGAGTAGAATCGCAGGTGGGAATGTGCACCGTTAGTATAATCACAAGGAGATTATGCTCAGAAAAGAAGGCGAGGAAGCCTGCTGAGAGGTTGTAGGTCAAAACCTCTTTTGGGTTTTGGGGCTTTGGGACTTCCCCAAAGTCCCAGTTCTCCCGGGGTGTCAATATTTGCTCTGTGGACACCCTCCTCTCTACCTCATTCTGGAAAAGCATGGAAACACCGAAGTGTGACTATTGCCTACTGTTCTTCACTTGGTCCTGCCAGGAACTGTGTGCTCTGCTCCCTAAAAGACGAACCTCTCTTTTCAACAAAGCTCCTGTGAGCAAACGTGGCCCAAGAACAGGCTGCCTTGCTATGAAGCACTGCTATTAATGGGCAGCCTGGCTTACAGAGCCCAGCTCTGACTCTGTGGACTTGGAATGGCTCTTACCACAACCAGTCAAATCTCCTGCCCCAGGAAGCTGTAAAATAAGTCAGAATCCCCTCTCATCCAATTTGAAATAGCTTCATGGTGGGCAGAAGTGTCATGTTTTCCCTCTTCCCCAAACAGCCTTGGGGTGGTGGTGGGTTCAGACCACTAGTTATTCAGAACAACCAAGAGCAGCAGACAGCTTCATCGATCAGATGTGGTGGGCCCACTGCCTGGGGCTATGTGACTTTTAAAAGGCCCCCAAAATGTCCTATTCTCTTTTAAAATTTGAATAAAAAGATGACTATATAATCTAGTCTGCTTTCCACTTTTTTAAATACCAACACAGTCATAAAATATTATTAGATGTGTGTATATATATACATACATATGGAGAAAGGGGTCCTTGAAGACAAAAGTGCCTAAGGGCCCCAAGGATGTCAAGAAGTAGCTCAAGCCAGGGTCTGAAACATCAGAGGTCATGTGTAACTGCTGTGTGATGCTCTTTTAGGAGGAAGCAGAATGACTACACACAGCCACCAACTTCTGCCATACCATTTATTTTAAACACACTCGCATGATTCAGGTGTGCATGACTTGACCTGGAAAAATCCAGTTGCTGCTGATGTGTATTACTGCAGAACCAATCTTAAAGATGCCAAAATGGCATAACGGGCTTTTCCCCTTTGTAATCATAGATATGCAGGCAGGTCCACCAGGGTGAGGAAGGAAGAAACAGATTGGGGTTCATTTCCGATACAGAGTTCTAGGGACACTAAAATGATATATTTTGCCATTTTGCCAACTGTCCCATTGGAAAATGTGAATTTGAAAGTTTTTCCTATTAGGATTTTTGTATTAAAAACAACAGAGTAAGTGAGGACCCACAGCTGAATCCCCAGTTTCCTGGCTATGGTCTTAATGAACTTCTCCCATAGCAATGAGACTTTCAAGAATGTTCTCTTCCCAGTAGTCCAGACGTAGCTTTGGACATGCTATCCCCTGACCCAAAAGGCTAGTCATCATGTGGGTTTGGAGTCAGACTGATAATGTGCCCAAATCTTGACTTCATCATGTTGTGGGTGGATGATGCTAGAAAGTGATCCTTTCTTGTTTTGTGGAACAAAGACGCAGTAGTGGGGAGAATAAGGCTGGTGGGTTGTTGTGAGTGCTTAACGAACTGTCCATTCTACGAATGCACCGATTCTCTGTTTCATCACATTTTGATTGTTCCACAAACATTAGCTCCTTCCCGGATTTTTCCCAAGGACTTACCTGCCAGGGTTGTAGGTGTGGATAGTGGGGCTGCAGGCTCTGCCGTGTCTATCGTTGCAAAAAATCCATCACCTGTGGGTGGGGACAAACAGAAGCATCTCTAGTAATTGGGACATCCCCGAATCTCAACTTTAGAAAGACCAAGGTTCCAACACCAACCCAGCTTGAAGGTCACATTCAAACATGAACGTCATTTCCTGATTCAGCTCCTATGCAGGCAAGGAGTCCTCCCAAGGCTGTGATCAGCACTCCGCATGGTGTCAGGTCTGGGAAGGGGACAGCCCAGTGTTTGGCCCTCGGTGCCCTCCCTCTATTCCCTGTAGAAGAAATGCCAGCTGACCTGCTGGAGTCATTGTCACAGGAAGTGTAGCAGGCTCTGTGGTGGGCATGGCTGCTGTCCGTGCATCACCTGTGCGTGTAAAACAAAGAGACACTCATTGCTAGAAAACACCAGAAAGCGCAAAGAGAAGACTAGGCACAAATCTGTCCTACTAGGGTTTTTAGTCATCATTCCAATCTCCTTTGTGGCCACATTCAACCAACACTGGATCTCAGACTCACTGTGGGATGAAAATGCTCATACTGGGATGGTGGGTCATTTTGCTAAGTGCCCACAGAACCAATTAAGAATTTTTCCCTCTTTTCCTTTGAGGAGCAATCCAGATGTGTTCTACCACAGGGACACACAATCAATTAATGGCTGAATGGCTGAATTCCATTTATTTGTGGTGTCTTTATCTGGGCTCTGAGTAACCTAAGCCATGTGAGGCTTCCATAGGACATTAAGGCAGCCCTGTTTTCATCTTATTAACTCATAAAACAGTAATAGAGTACTGTATTGTTTCCTTTTTAAAACAATTTTACCGAGGTATCCTTGATATCCAGAGGGTTGCACATGTTCAATGTGTATGGCTTTTTGGGTCGGAATATATGAAAACACTTGTGACGCTATCACCACAGTCATGGTAACAGACACACCCAGCACCTCCCAGAATTTCTCTGTGTTTTTCCCCTCCTTTTTTTTTTTTCCATGTGAACACTTAACATGATGTGTATCCTCTTAACAAATTTTGAAGTGCACAATACAGTATTGTATACAACTATAGGCACTATGTTGTATGGAAGATCTCTAGCACTTACTCATCTAGTATAACTGAAACTTCTTCCCCAGTAAACTCCCTGTTTCCCCCTCCCTCAAGCCCTGACAATCCCATTCTCTCTGCTTCTGTGAGTTTGACTATTTTATTTTTTTAAAGATTTTATTTATTTATTTGACAGACAGAAACCACAAGTAGGCAGAGAGGCAGGCAGAGAGAGAGAGGAGGAAGCAGGTTCCCCACCAAGCAGAGAGCCTGATTCGGGGCTCGATACCAGGACCCCAGGACCATGACCTGAGCCGAAGGTAGAGGCTTAACCCACTGAGCCACCCAGGTGTCCCGAGTTTGACTATTTTAGATGCTTCATATAAGTGAAATCATGCAGTATTTATTCTTCTGTGACTACTTTATTTCACTTAGTGTTATGTCCTTCAGGTTCACCTATGTTGTTACAAATGGCAGAATTTCCTTCTTTTTTAAGGCTGAATAATATTTCTTTGTATGTGTATATCACATGTTCTTTATCCAGTTATCTGTTGGTGGACACGTGGGTTTTTTTTTTTTAATATCTTGACTATTGTGAGTGCTACCATGAACATGGTAGTGCAGTAAGAATGATTTCAATTCTTTAGATATATTACCCAGAAGTGGGATTGCTAGATCATATGGTAGTTCTATTTTTAATTTTTTGAGGAATCTTTGAAATGCTTTCCATAGCAGCTGAACAATTTTACATTTCTACTAACAGTGTACAGGGCTCCAATTTCTCCACAAGCTCACCAATACTTGTTATCTCCCTTTTCTAAAAATAGTAGCCATCCTGGGGTGCCTGGGTGGCTCAGTTGGTTAAGTGTCTGACTCTTGATTTCAGCTCGGGTTGTGATCTCAGGTTGCAGATCTGCTTGGGATTCTCTCTTCCCCTCCCTCTGTCCCTCACCCCCATGTGCATCACATGTGTGCAGTCTCTCTCTCTCAAAGAAATAAAACTAAAAAAATTTAGTAGACATTCTAACAGGTGTAAAGTGATATCTTATTGTAGTTTTTTTTTTTTTAAGATTTTATTTATTTATTCGACAGAGAGAGAGATCACAAGCAGGCAGAGAGAGAGAGAGAGAGAGAGAGGAGGAAGCAGGCTCCCCGCTGAGCAGAGAGCCCGATGTGGGACTCGATCCCAGGACCCTGAGATCATGACCTGAGCCGAAGGCAGCGGCTTAACCCACTGAGCCACCCAGGCGCCCTCTTATTGTAGTTTTGATTTGCACCTTCCTAACCATGATACTGAGAATCTTTTCATATACCTGTTGGACACTTTTACGTCCTCTTTGGAGAAATGTCTGTTCAAGTCTTTTGCCCATTTAAAAAAATCTGGTTATTTGATTTTTTTTAATATAAGTTTTAGGAGCTTCATATAGATTTTGGAAATTAACCCCTTAGAAGATATATGGTTTGCAAATATTTACTCCCATTTCATTGGTTGACTTTTAATTCTGTTGATCGTTACTTCCGCCATGTAGAAGCTTTTCAGGTTGATATAATCCCATTTACTAATTTTTATTTTTGTTGCCTGTGTTTTGGGTGTTATATACAAGAAGTTATTGCTAAGACCAGTGTGAAAAGACTTCCCTGTTTTCTTCTAGAAATTTAATATTTTCTAGCATTATGTTTAATTCTTTAATCTTTAATCTTTTAATTCTTTAATCTCTTTAATTCTTTAATCTATTTTGAATTAATTTTTACATATGGTATAAGGTAGGGGTCCAATTTCATCTTTTTGCATATGGGTATTCAGTTTTCCCAATATCATCTGTCAAAGAGACCATCCTTTTCCCACTGTGTGTTCTTGGTATCCTTGTCAAAGATCAGTTGAGTATGTATGTGTGGGTTTATTTCTCTATTCTCTTCCATGGGTCAACATGCCTATTTTTGTACCAGTACTGTAGTGTAGGTTTATAACACACTTTGAAAACAGGAAACGTTATGCCTCCAGCTTTGATCTTTCTCAAGACCACTTTGGCTATTCTGGGTCTTTGTAGTTTCACATGAATTTTAGTTTTTTTCTTCATATTTCTATAAAAATTGCCATTGGGATTTTTGTGGAAATAGCTTTGAGTCTATAGATCTCTGTGGTGGCATGGACATTTTAAAAAATTTATTTATTTATTTGACACAGAGAGAGAGAGCTTAAGCAGGTGGAGTAGCAGGCAGAGGGAGAAGGAGAAGCACGCTCTGTGCTGAGTAAGGAGGCTGACACAGGGCTTGATCCCAGGACCCTGAGATCATGACCTGAGCTGAAGGCATCCCAGCAATGGGCTACCCAGGAGCCTCAGCATTTTATTCTTATTGATGCTATTGCAAATGGGATTGTCTTCTTAATTTCTACACTCATTGTTAGTGTAGAAAAGCACAATTGATTTTTGTATGTTGATTCTGTATCTTGTAACTTTGCTGATTTCTTTTAGTTCTAACATTTCTTTTTTTTTCCTCTGTGGAGTGTTTAGAGTTTTCTACAAATCGGATCATGTCATCTGGAAACAGAATTTTACTTTTTCCTTTCCCATTTCATTTCTTCTATTTATTTTTCTTGTCTAATTGCTCTGGCTAGGATTTCCAGTGCTATACGGAATTGAAGTGCCAAGAGTGAGCATCCTTGTCTTTTTTTCTGATCTTTAAGGAAAGGCTTTAAAATTTTCACCACTGTGCATGATATTGACTATGGTCTTGTCATATATGGCCTTTATTATGTCGAGGTACTTTCCTTCTACACCTAGTTTGTTAAGCATTTTTATCATGAAAGGGTGGTAAATTTTGTCAAATGCTTTTTCTGCCTCATGTGATTTCTTTTTTAAAAAATTATTTGTTTTTTTAAAAAGGTAATTCCAGTGTAGTTAACATATAATGATATATTGGTTTCAAGTGTACAACATTGTGATTCAGCAATTCTATATGTTACTCAGTGCTTATCACAATGAGTGTATTCTTAATCCCCTTCATTGATCGCACCCATTTTTGAAATCTTTAATTATGTTAGTGTGGCATATCACTCTTATTGATTTGTATATGTTGAATCATCCTTACATCTCAGAGAAAAAAATCCCACTTGCTTACAAGGTATGACCCTTTAATTGCATTGTTGTATGGTTTTCTTTTTAAAAAGATCTCGAGCAATTAGAGCAAAATATTAGAATTTGATAAAGCTCAGTAGTGGGTACCAAAGAATTCATGATACTGTCCTTAACATTTGTCAGTGAGTTTGATATTTTTCATAATATTCTTTTACATATATAAACAATTGACTAGTCACTTCATTATTGTGATATGTTTAAATAATTTGTAACTAGACTATCTAGAAATTGTTAAGCCACCAAACTTGTTATTTAAAATGGGCTGGAATAGAAAAGGGAAAATACATATAACTTATTTTTTTTAGTTGGACTTCTGGTTCATTGTCCATAGGATGATGTAGAATCAGTCTTAGTATGTCAAAAACACCAGAAGCTTTACTCCTAATGGTGAAGCAACTGAGACTCAGTTCCAATCAGAGGAAAGAAGGGGACTCACGAGTGTCTAGCTGATGTCAGTGAGAATTTCACCAGCAACCATTTTATGATGACATCCGTGTATCGTGTACTTAAGGAAACGGGCTTCATTGCTCTCCTATCAAATATCTACAGAGAGAGGAACTATTCATTTTTATATGTTGTGTCTTCTTCTAACCACTTATTTGTTCCTGTATTCTCCAGATTCTTGAAATTAAAAGGATGCTATATAATGATCACACAAATATCTACTGGTATGTGAATCTTTAAGCAGTTTTAAAAATATGTGTCGATCACCTTAAATCATAGTTGGTAGAAATTAACTCAAACTTAACTGAATTAATTTTAATAGACTGAGCCTCTGAACCCTTTGGAGTCAACTCAACATTCTCAACACACAGGCTTCATTTTAGCGACGTCAGGAATTATTTAAGAGGTCTAGATGATGAAGTGAGAAACCTGATTCGCCTTCTGCTCTGGGCCCCTCTGTATAGTGTGGTAGCATGTAGAGTGGCTGATAACAATTCCACCCTGGAGTGACTCAACCACGTGGGCTACTGAACTGCACCACCCCAGGAATTACCATTCACAAATAACACGTGATGACCTCCATGGGGACAAAATTCCACAGTGCATTCTACAAGGGTGGTGCCCCTGAAGTTGTTCAGTGTGAAGACCCTCCTAACACGCCTTATGAAAGGGACATTCTAGGGAGGAAAGTCTTGAAGCAAAAGAACCGAGCAAAGAATGGACTTACCTGACAGTGTGTATGAAGAGGTGGCACTTTCAGGCTCTGTGGTTGGAGTGGGGCCTGGTGAACCATCACCACCTAATTGTCAGAAGAAAAAACACAAGCTAAGGTCTACAGTGCCATTTATAACGTAAGTGTTATTAAAATAATCATAGAGAAATATGTGAGGGGAGAGACAAAGGAGTGATGTCATGGTAAAAAAAAAAAAATAACAACAGCTCTTTACCTGTGCAGACAACACCAGCGTCCTCCAGGTGCCCGCAGTTGAGCCCGGCCTCACCCCTCTGCATGCACTGCCCCAGGTGGCTCTCAGCACCCGCACACTGCACGTCGTCCAGCAGGATCTTCCCGGAGCCTGCCCCAAAGTGGGCCCCTGTGGGGGCCGCCACAGCCCGGCCACACTGCAGCTGGCGGCATACCACTGTGGCCTCGGCCAGGTCCCAGAGGTCATCACACACGGTTCCCCACGTGCCCTGGATGAGAACTTCCACCCGGCCTGAGCACCTGCCTGTGCCGTTCACCAGCCTCACCGCCATCCAAGCCCCTGGGGAGGCACAAGCAAGAGAGAGACTGGAGACCTAGTTCTCTGAGGGCAGGGAAATTTCCCGTATTGGGGTAGAGTGCATGGTGATAATTGCTTAAATTTTCAGAAATTTTGTCTCTTGGTCACAACCCCCATCACCTACAGTAAAAGAACAGATTTTGTAGCTTTCTTTATTTATCTTTTTTATTTCTTCGTATTGAGAGGACTTGTCTTCTGCCAGTGTAGCCCAACAGACCTGGAAGTCAATACCCCAGGTGATTTTGAGAGGAATTGTTTGCTGGTTACCTGGAGATGTACAGGAGATTTGGCTTATGGAAATGTTAGTTCTGCAATTGAAGGGAGGCATTAGCTCGTTGCGCTAAGGAGAAGGCCTAGATTCGGCCAAGGAGACCAGTGTTGCTCAGCTGCAACAGTGCAGGGAAATGGACAGTCCAAATTACTAGTGAACATTCTGTCTTTAGTCTCTTCTGTCACAGTAAGGCTCTGCTGTAGACAGCCTAGTCATGTACCTGACATGCAACATTTCCACGGACTTTTCTCAGACCACCTTGGGATGAGCAGTTAGTCCTCATTCACGCCTTTCTCCGCTAATACACCCAGGGGCCACATCCATCTGTGTGCCCAAGAAAAACACTGTGAAACCAACTTGATCCCCGTAGCGGGGTGGCTCTGGGAGCTCCAGCCCTCACCACGTATGGTCGTGTGACTCTAGCATCACAGAGTGTCTTCTGTTCATGTCCTTTCTGAGCCTCTGTTGATGCATTTGTGAAATGCTGGAGATCACACCTTCCTTTATGGTTATTGTGGTGGAACAGAATAGCGAAAGCTCGTACGTCTGTGTGTGGCACGGACTAGATGCTGAGAAAACCTGGAGCACAGCCCTAGGCAAGTCACAGGGACACATTACCTGCTGATGCGAGTGTGGAGGGAAGGGTCGGAGGGCGCGTTGTGGGTATGGTAGCTGACAGTCCATCACCTGTGAAGGGGCACAAACAGGGACATCACTTGGGACCAAGAGCCTTCTATTACCATATAGGAAAGAAGATGCTTACAATGGGAACATTCCAAAACTATGACAACTATGTGTTGTCACTGGTTTCCCCCACAATGCTTGAGGCAGGGAAGCCCTCACTTTGCCCTGTCTTAACACTTCGTTCTCCAGTCTCTAGGATGAGGTTTTGCCATATTGCCCATGGCCTGTGCACTCTAGCTCTCGGAATGCCCGTGAGTCCATTTCTGGTTCTCTCTGTTGCCATCTCTCTTCTTTCTCTTTTAGGAAACCACCGGCTGTGTGCAAGTGGGGACATGGCATTAGTATCAATGAGGGGAAGTTTTAGCTTTGCCCTAGGTGTTTGGCCAACTCACCCAGACCCTGGGTTACCTAAGCAATGTGTGATTTTCAGCAGCTCTTGTTGCCCATTTTGTCTCTACAAACATTTGTCGGAAGAATTTACTGTCATAACATTTTGGGGCTAGTGAAGATGTCAAGTAGCAATTAACCCCGCAGACTGGATAGTTAATGCAGAGAGAAGATTTGTGTTGTCACTTCCTCCTTGGCCAAGTGGTGTTGGTGGCGCCGACCTTAACTTTCAGTAATAACCCGCAGGTGCCATCCATGGCTGCTGCCAGAGGACAGGGAGACCCAGCACAGGTCGGATGCTGGAGGAACCGTGTCTACACCGGGTGCCTCAGCTTTGGGAGCTCTGCGGCCGTCCCCATCCCTTATGGGCACCAGTTTGAAGAGCTCTCCCCACTGCCCCCTTCTGATAGATAGGCAGATGCACTGGGGGCATCATCTGCTTTTCATAATGCTTTGAGCCTGTTTGGGTCCTTTTAAGACTGACTACATTGCAATGGACGGAACCCCTGGACCAGTGGAATACAATTTGGATTTCCCAGCCGTAAGTTCGGAGAGGCAGAAAAGGAATGCTTTGAGAATTCCAGTAAGGGTTAAGCATCCCATCTTGTAAAAGTCTTGCCCCTTCTCATTCTTATCTGCAGTATTTGCACCGTAAAGAGGAATTCGGCGGCTCTGCTGTCTTGACGTACCTCTAGCACAGTGTTCATTGAGGAAGTGTCTTCTAGAGGGTCAACAGAAGCAAAAGCAAATGCAGCAAGCAAAGGTGACCTACCTGTGAGTGTGTCCACTGAGGGAAACGCTTCAAGCCCTGGGGTGGGGCTGGAGGCTGGTGGACCATCAGTACCTGAAGATTGAAAGGCACAGACCTGGCTTCTAATCATGAAGCTTACAATATGGTCGGAGGGGGCTTCTTCAATACATTGTGTAATGGCTGGTGTGAGTGCAGGTGGAGAATGCCTGAACAGAAATAAAAGCAGTGACATTGTGGGCGGTGACAGCCCCTCACACCTCACCTGCACATATGACGCTGGCGTCCTCCAGGTGCCCGCAGTTGAGCCCGGCCTCACCCCTGTGCACGCACTGCCCCAGGTGGCTCTCAGCGCCCACACACTGCACATCATCCAGCAGGATCTTCCCGGAGCCTGCCCCAAAGTGGGCCCCTGTGGGGGCCGCCACGGCCAGCCCACACTGCAGCTGGCGGCATACCACTGTGGCTTCAGCCAGGTCCCAGAGGTCATCACACACGGTTCCCCATGTGCCCTGGATGAGAACCTCCACTCGGCCTGAGCACCTGCCTATGCCGTTCACAAGCCTCACCGCCATCCAGGCCCCTGGGGAGGCACAAGGAGGTGGAACAGTGGTGATACTGGCTTTCCCATCTGGAAGGTTCCCTTTATCCTTTGTGGTCATATCCCTGCTTTTAAATATGCAAGATCACACAGTTCTCATGTATCCACAGAGTCACAGCCAGAACAGTCTTCAATTTCACATCCCTTACATGAGTCTTTACTAAATCCTCCTATCAAAATATGAAACTCTATCTTTTTTTAAAAAAAAAAAAAAAGATTATTTATTTGAGAGAGAGAGAGAGCATGAAAGGAGAGAGGTCAGAGGGAGAAGCAGACTCCCTGCAGAGCAGGGAGCCCGATGCGGGACTCGATCCTGGGACTCCAGGATCATGACCTGAACCGAAGGCAGTCACTTAACCAACTGAGCCACCCAGGTGCCTGTCAAAATACGAAACTCTCTTTAAGAAATTTTCAGAATTCCTAAGGTCTCCTGATCATTTTAGCTATATGTTATTCCTCTGCCATTAATAAGGGTAGAAATATGAGATGTTAATGTATTGACAAAATAGGAAACTAGACGATCCTTATGTAGGTCATTGCTAGGTAGTCCCCCTTTTTGGTCAGACTATATTAGTCTTACAGCAAATTGGTGCCTTTGTCTCATAATCTTTCTTTATGGCTTTACTATGTAAAGGAACCTAAGACAGGAACTAACATTTGTTGTTGGTCTGTGAAGTACCAGAGTTTTAGAAAGCCACTAACTTAAACATTTCTTTCTTAATCTTTTTCAACCCCATGTGGTGGGCGTGGTTTTCCGTTTTACAGATGAGGAAGTTATGGCAACAGAAATGGTGAAAAATGATGAAGAAAATTGCTCTAAATGCTATGCCTTATAAGTGGGTCATCTCCCACTTTAACTCTGCCTGTGGTTTCTCTCCAGCTTGGAGAAATGCCTCTCTCTATGATTTCCATCATCCCTTAAATTCTCAGGAACTACTTCCCATACCTGTGGGTGGAGGTGTGAAGTCTTCAGGGGCTAAGATCAGTGAAGTCTCCGAAAAGCTTTCATCTAGGAGGAAGCACAAAGCTAGGTCACTATCAGTCAGTCAAAAAGGAAGAAAAAAGGCAGCACACTGCTGGAAGGATCCATTATAAGACCCTTCTGGAACTTTGTGTTTTCTCTTGATTCATCTAAGTAAGTCACCATCATCACCATCAAATAAGATTGTTTAGCTTTTTGGACATGCTTTAGATACTCATGGTAAACTTATCTTTGACTCCCTGGCCCAGTGGAAATAAATTCTTAAGAAATAAGATAAACTTAAGAACATCATACTTAAGGAGACCTAAAGGCAATAAAATCAGCTTTGCAAATTAATAATGCTGTGAGCTACCATTCGTAACAAATACTTATTCAATACAAAGAAACTGAGACACAGTACCTGCGTTTAAAAGGCTTATATCTCACTCAGAAGCTGGGATACGTATACAAGGAATGTAATATAAGGTGGATTATGAAGGGTGCCAACAGAAAAGACAGAAATATACAGGACATGTCCTTTTGTGGAGAGCAGGGGAAGCTGCCTTGAGAAATGTGTGGAATGGGAGGGTGTAGACCTCTTTCAGGCAGCACACGTATTAGAGGACAGTGACCTTGAATTCAGACATTCAGGGACATGAAGGAATAGGTACTTCTTTAAAGATTTTATTTTTAAGTAATCTCTACATCCAACATGGGGCTCAAACTCACAACCCCAAGATCAAGAGTCACCTGCCCCATGGACTGAGTCAGCCAGGTGCCCTGCATTTTAATTTGCTTAGAATAATGTGGTAGTATATGTATGCATCCCAGATACTAGGATTTTTACATTTTTCTTACTGATATTTTGCAGAAAACTTCCTAAGAGATGATACATAATGAAAAGGAATTTGGGTCAAGTATATGTCATGACCATGGCCTAATATGACTTCTAGTGGGCATTTATAGGATTAACTGTATATTAAAGGCTCCTAGACATCCTGTAGTAAAGAAACCTGTTTAATTTTTTTACTGCAATGTTTCCCAAATTCATCAGACCATTGAGCCTGTGTGGTGTGTGTGTGTATGTGTGTACAATTCATCTTAACATGTTGATCTGGTAGTTCTGGGGGCATATTCTCAGAAACATCTTTATTTAACTGCCCAAAGGATTCTGGTAGGGACTGGAGACTACCAGCAATGTTTGCTATTAAACTTCTTCTTTTTTTTTTATTCATAATTTTATTTTTATTTTTTAATTTTTATTTTCTTCTTCTTTCTAGAAACACAAAATAACTTGGAAACTTGAATAAATTATAAGCTAAAAGATTTCAGCATAAACTAAAAAAAAGCTGCATTTTTAAATACCTGTTGGTGTTTGCTCTTCCTCGGAGGTAATGGGTGTCATTGTCATTTCAGCAACTACAATAAAAAGAAAACATGATTAGTGATGAAAAGCCCCTCATAGATGCCCAACTGAAGCTGAGAAGAGGGAAAGTTACCTGGCACACCAAACCAATTTCTAGTATCTCTTGGTGAAATACAAAAGCCAGTTCTAAAGGGTTTTAGTGAATTTCCAGTCCAAAGACAGGAGTGTTCTACTCTGGAACCTGATTCTTACTCTACCACATATTACAAATGAACATCTGTTTTCTGATCTGTAAAACTGGGAATCAAATCTGATAATGGATAGGAAAGAATTTTATAAACTAAGAAATGAATATACTAAAAAATTACTATAGTATCTCCAATGATAAATACTTCCTTGTTTTGGGAAAATAATTCCCTACCCACAAAGATAAATATCAAAATAGAAAGTTTTAAAAATACGTTTTACAATAACATCCAAAACCATGAAATTATTATGGATAGGTCTGATAACTATGAGCAAAATTTGTACATGGAAAAATATATATTGAGATAAATGAAAGATCTCAATAAATGAAGAGATACGCCTTATTGATGATCAGAAACTCAGTATTATTAAGATGTCAATTTTCCCTGAATTTACATATAGACTCAGTACAATCTAAACTAAAAATTCCAGCAGATAGTTTTTTAATTTTTAATTTTTTATAAACATATAATATATTTTTATCCCCAGGGGTACAGGTCTGTGAATCACCAGGTTTACACACTTCACAGCACTCACCATAGCACATACCCTCCCAAATGTCCACAATCCCACCCCCCTTCTTCCAACCCCCCTCCCCCCAGCAACCCTCAGTTTGTTTTGTGAGATTAAGAGTCAATTATGGTTTGTCTCCCTACCAATCCCATCTTGTATATACACAATGGAATACTATGCAGCCATCAAAAGAAATGAAATCTTGCCATTTGCGACGACGTGGATGGAACTAGAGGGTATCATGCTTAGCGAAATAAGTCAAGCGGAGAAAGACAACTATCCTATGAATCTCCCTGATATGAGCAAGTGGAGATGCAACATGGGGAGTTAAGGGGGAAGGAGAAGAATAAATGAAACAAGATATTTTTTGTAGAGATTGACAAGTTGACTCTAAAATTTTATATGAAAGGCCAAAAACCTAGGTTAACCAAAACAGTTTTTAAAAAAGAAGAAAAAAGAATAAAGTTGAAGCATCCACACTACCTGATTTCATGACTTATTGTAAAGCTGCAGGAATTGAGACAATGTGATATCTGCATGAGAATTGTCACATAAGTCAGAGGGACAAGAGGGAGTTTAGAAATAGGCCCAAGTATTAATGATTATTTTATTTTTGACAGAAGTGCCAAATTATTTTAGTGGAATTAGGAGAGTCTTTTAGACAAATGGTATTGAAATGATTAAAGATGTATATGGAAAAAGTCCTTGGAACCAAATTTAAAAATCAACAAAAATGGATCATAGAGCTAAATGTAAAATTGACAACTATGAAACCTCTAGAAGAAAACAGGAAAAAAATCTTTCAGACTTCTGGTCAAGTGAAGATTTCTTAGATGAGACACAAAAGCCTATTTGGTTAAAGAAAAAAAAATCTTGGGAAATCAGAATTCATTAAAACTGAAAAAATTCTGTCCTTCAAAAAACACTTTTAAGAAAATGAAAAGGCAGGTTATAGACTGAGAGAAAATATTTGCCAAACACACATCTGAGAAAATACTTGTATCTAGTATTTTAAAATGTATAATATTTGATATATAAAGACCTATCTTACAACATGATAAGATATCTCAATTAAAAAAAGATAAAAGATTTAGGGGCACCTGGGTGGCACAGTGGGTTAAAGCCTCTGCCTTCGGCTCAGGTCATGATCTCAGGGTCCTGGGATCGAGACTCACACTGGGCTTTCTGCTCAGCAGGGAGCCTGCTTCCCCCTGTTTCTGCCTGTCTCTCTGCCTACTTGTGATCTTTATCTGTCCAATAAATAAATAAATAAATAAAATCTTAAAAAAATAAAAGATAAAAGATTTATACACACACTTCACCACAGAAGAGATGCAAATAAACACATTAAAATGCACTTACTATCACGAGTCATAGGGTAAAGCAAATTAAAACCACAAAGAGATATCATTCTCATTATAGGAGAGAGACTATAACGACCAAACAAAAAGTAGAAAATCCAAGTGTCGACAAGTATGTGGAGCAATTGTAAATCTCATATATTTTAGGTGGGAATGCAAAATGGTATAGCCACCTTGGAAAATGGTTTGTAATTTGTATATGAAGGTTTCAATCAGCTTAATTAATAATAGTCAATAATAAAAAATAAACTCAATATCCATCAAGTGGCAAATAGATACACATATTTGGCTCATCTGTAAAGTACAATACTACTCAGCAATAAAAAAGAATGGGTGTCTAATACATGGAGCTACATGGGTGATTCTCTAAAGCATTATGATAAGAAGCCAAACACAAAATGCTACATATTATCTGACTAACTTAGATAATATTCTGGAAAAGTCAAACCTATGGGGGCAGAAATAATATTGGTGGTTGCCAGGACAGGGGTGGTTAGGTGTTGAGTGAGGGAATTGACTAAAAAGAGGCATGAGGAAACTCCTTATGGTAATAGAAATGCTATCTATCTTGGTGGTGATGGTTACACAACTTCAACCTTTTGTCAAAATTCTTTAAACTACATAGTGATTTTTACTGTAAATAAATTAGATCTCAATAAGTCTGACTTTTAGTTTTTTTAAAAAGATTTTGTTTATTTACTAGAGAGACAGAGAATGAGCAAGGAGAGGGAGAGGGAGAAGCAGATTCCCACTGAGCAGGGAGCCCTACATGGGACTAGATCCCAGGACCCTGATATAATGACTTGAGCAGAAGGCAGTCACTTAACTGGCTGAGCCACTCAGGTGTCCTCTGACTTTTACTTTTGAAAGGTAACTTTGATTGCATGTAAATAATGGACTGTAATGTTGGGAGCAAGCAGGCAGGGAAGCCAGTTAAGAGAAGCCTGTGTTCATCCAGGGAGAAAGAGGTGATGAGAATTTGGATTAGGACAGTAGCAATCAGATGAAGAAGAGGCCATGAATGCAGTCTCAGACTCCTAGCTATAAATAGAAAATGAATCATCCACAGAGACCTGATTTCTCACATATTCATCGATATCCAGATATTTGCAAATCTCTTAATAATTTACTCATACTCTTGTTTGGATGCTTAGCTTTGTGTACACATAACAGTTAAAAAGCATGTAAACTAAAAACAACCAGAGATGTGATGCATAAATACAAAGTTTGACTTACCAGATAGAATAGCTTTTGCTGGTGGTAGTGATGGTATTGGTAATGAGGATGTGGATAATGGCACTGAGGATGGTGACATCAATAATGGTGATGATGACAATGATGATGGCAACGACGATGATGATGCCAATGGTGATGATGACGATGCCAGCAATAATGGTGATGAGGAGGGCAATGATGGCAATGGCAAAGGTGATGATGGTGATGATGACAATGGTGATGATGCTGGTGGTGACAATGATGATGACGATGGTGGTGATGACGATGACAATGGTAAGGATGACGATAATGAGGATGACAATGGCGGTGATGATGACAATGGTGATGATGGTGGTGTTGACAATAATGATGACGATGACAATGGTGATGATGATGATGATGATGGTGAGAATGATGATAATGATGATGAAGATGATGGTAATTCTGCTTCTATTTATTAGGATAAGAAAGATTCCTTCTTTCTTTTAAGACAGTGGTTCTCAAACTGTGATCCCCAGACCAGCCACATAGGCATCCTGGACTTGTTGGAATTGTAAATTCTTACACCCCACCCTAGACCCACTGAATCAGGAACTCTGGAGTTGTGGCCCAGCAACCCGTGTATTAATAGGCCCTCTGGGTAATTATGATACACAATAAAATAAAACACCAACTGCTTTAGGATGAAAGAAAAAAAAAAGATTGCAATGGCTCAGGGTTCTTCCTAATGGCAGAGGAACTCTAAAGGCACATAAGGATAAATTTTTAACTGATGTTGTTTCTTTCTTCACCTGTTGGAAAGGACAAGGTCCCACAGACTCCAGAAGGATTATTTTCTGATCTAATTACTCTGGAAACCTGGTAATTTCACTCTAACTTAGAAAGATTCCTACACCTGAGTGATGGGGTGGTTAGTTGGTTCCTTTGCTGATACTGCTCTTCACTGTCGAGCTCTCCGCCAAGTCGCACCTCAATTGTGCCTGAGATCTACCATCAAGCATTTGCCCAGAAGAAGGGTCATTCAGGTCAGGATTAGCAGGTTTTCTCAGAGAGAACCTGAGCACATGAGAGCAAGGTCAGTACCATGCCTGTGTTCTGAGTTCCCTGTGTTATGGTGGGTTGAACTATAGACTGGGAAAACCTTTTAGGTTTCAAGCTATATGGACCCAACAAATCAACTTCTGTAAACTACTCACAGCTTGATTTAATGGGGTCATTTTCATTTCACTTCTATCACACATATAAATATTAGCTATCCAGAACTAGAGCTAAGAATGGGATATAAAAATGGCTGGAGTCAGCCTTACCTGGAAGGGAGGAGGTTGTCATCAGAGAACCTGTTAGTGTAAAGAGAGGAAGCCATCACCATTGCTGGATGGGACCACAGGCTGATTGCTCAGTTTCTGTAATAACCCATTCTTTCAGAGTCATTCAGATCACACAAAGACCTCTCACCTGAGCAGATGGCTCCAACATCCTCCTCCTGACTGCACTTGTGAGAGAACCAGACATCATGGACGCACAGGGCCAGGTGGCTCTCCTCACCAGTGCAGTGCACATTGTCCAGGAGAATCTTTCCAGAGCGTGGACCAAAATGGGCACCCAAGGGGGCAGACACTGCCCGGCCACACCCAAGCTGCCTGCACACGACATGTGCCTCCTTCAGATCCCAGCCATCACCGCACACAGACCCCCAGGTGCCCTGGTAGAAAACTTCCACCCGTCCAGAGCATCTCCCGGGGCCATTTACCAGCCTCAGTGTGGGCCAATCCCCTGTGGAAATGAAAATTAAGGTAAGTTTTTGAAACTTTCCTCTTGAACTCACCCCATCTGCCTTGCTTACAGATTAAGGGGAACCCTGTGATTACTCCACAAATATAAGAGCATTCTAGGAGAATATTGCTTAGTGATTACTCCACTGTGCAATGTGCTTTTTACCAGTCACTAAACAAAGCAGATTAGATAAAATAAATAATATTTAATAAATAATAATAAAAATATATATTCCATTCCATTCCACATGTGTGGAATATGTATTTATCAAGCACTAGTATTTTAGGACTTGACATCAACAGGGAAGACATGATAAATTAAGAAAATGCATTTCCATCAGTGGGGAAATTTAAATGGCTTATTCAAAAAATGTAACACTACAGCAGTTAAAAGCAGGGAAATATACATAAATATCTCAACATGGGTGAATATCGAAAACATAACTCTGAGTAAAGAATAAGAGGTACTGAATGACATATAGGGGATAAGGTAATTTGTGTGAAAGAAAAACACAAAATGACATATGGAGAGATCATATAATTCCCATTTGTAAAGATACTAAAGCTGGAGATACATCCAAAATTCAAGAGGGTGTTTGTCTCTGAGGAAGAAGGAGAAAACAGAGACTGGGCCTGAGGGATTGGGGGAACTTCATGTTTATCTGTGATGCTTTATTTCTTGGTAAGGCTGGAAAACCAATATAACAAAATGTAAGCATTGGTCATCTGTAGGTAAAGGGGACATGGTTATGTGATTTCTTAATCTCTGTATTTTCTGAACTTTAGAATGCTTTGCTGGGATAGCAGGAGAGTGAGAACGATCAGGTGCCAAAGTGGTCAGAGGCCCAGACCCGTCCTGGAGGTGGTGATCTTTCCTCCTCTCACTGTCATCTTCCATGGGCGATTTTCAGGCCTCTGACTGCAGCCCCCAGGCTCCTTCCCCCATTGTGGTGACCCCCTGGCTCTTCAAGGGCAATGGCAATTCCTGCAATGGTGCATCCTACGGGGAAGGCTGCTGACCTGACGGGTTGGGCCAAGGAACATTGGCTCTGCGGCTGGAAGACAGTGAGTCAACCACAGGTAGAACTGGAACAACATGGAAACAGTGATTAGAACTGAAACTCTTAACTCCATAAAGTAAACTGAGGGTTGCCGGAGAGGTGGGGGGATGGGGGGATGGGGGAACAGGTAACTGGGTGACGAGCATTAAGGAGGGCATTTGATGTAATGAGCACTGGGTGTTATATGCAAGTGATGGATCACTAAACTCTATGTCTGAGACTAATAATAAACTAGATGTTAATTAATTGAATTTAAATAAAAATATTATTGAATACCTACTTAAACAAAGAAAAAAAGAACTGAAATTTCTCTTCCTGAGACAGGCACAGGACAACATGTCAGAAAAGGACTCGACTAATGACGGGTGAAGAGCCACCAGCTATGCCGCACCTTTCCAAAAACATCTGGACTGGCCACACACTCAGGAAGAATGACTTTTTAATGAGATTGCAGTCAAGTCCAGGCTGCTGATAGGAAGCTTGTAATTGTGATCCTGCTGCCCCCAAATGTCTTGCTTTCTCTGGCCCTACATCAGCTCCAGGTTCTGCATATGCTCTTCAGTAGTAAAATAAGTCATTGCTGAATTGCACAAAAGTTTTAAAAGGATTCTGTTTATCAGGATGCTGATTATCTTGGATGACTGCACAGAGGACATCCCATAACCTAGTGGCATGACCCATCTGTTTGTACCTCCCATCTGGAGGACAAAGGGTTGGAATCATTGTTCTACCTGATAAGATAGTTGGTAACTTTGCATTATCTGCTGAGCTTGAGAAAAAATATTTGGTAGAAGGATTTGGCTTCACGGAGGGATTTGCCTCCACTCTGGCCTCTGCACTGATGAGCAGGGTGGTTCTTAGCCAAGACTGAAGTGACCCCAAGAGGGGTTAAGTTGCAGGTCCACACGTGCACCACTTGTACATTCATTTATTGATTCGGCCAACTTTGTTGGGTGCTTACTGTGTGCCAACCACTGTGATAGCTGCTAGAGGGACAGTGATGAGCTAGGCAGACAAAGTTGAGCATAAAATCTGGTATGGAATCTAACACTGGCATCACATTACCCCTGGATCTCTTGGTTGTGGATTTTCCCTGGCCCTAAGGTTTAGTTCATCCTTCCTATGGGTTTGAATGCTGCGAGTAGCAAATACAAGGTATCATACCCATTTTGGGGGGTTGTAGCTCATAGCTTGTTGGCCTTCCTGATGATGTGGTTGGGCGATTAACATTTTCTGGGACGGTGGATGTTGAGAGTGCTGTTGGGGAAAAAACACAAGGAAAATGACCCCTGATGTTTGACACCAAATAGAAAGGGAAGGACTTTTTTCCATCTGCTTCATGTTTCCAAGAGAAGAATTCAATTAGCTCTATATGAGCTCATTCAACATAGAGAATTTTAAAGGGAACAGCAACCTTGATAATATCATGCCAGACACAAAAGACCACACACTGCTTGACTCCATTCATGTGAAATATCAAGAACAGGTAAATCTGTAGAGATAGAAAGTAATTTGGGGGTTTCCAGGTGCTGGGAGAGGAATTTGGACAAAATGGCCATGACTATAAGCAAAGAGCAGGAATGATGTATCCTAATTACCCAACCTAGAAATCATGGAGCAGAAACCTTCTTCCTTGAACAGTGCTGTTCCAAGGACACACCTGAAGGCACAGAAGCCTATACTCACATCACACGGCTACACGCATCACATGGCTGCACCACACTGTCCTCAAAGTACTTTACACAAACTCATTGATACACTCCTCACAACTCCTTGAAATGCATAGTTATTACCCCCATTTCCAATAAGAAAACTGAGTGCAAAGAGGCAAAGAAAAACTGGTGAGGACCACACAGCTGGGAGGTAGGAGAGAGTGGCCCCAAACCCCGTGGTCCAGCACTTGGCTCTGAGCATTGTACTGGCAAGTGAATGGAATATGTCACTCAGATTTCAAAAGAATCCTTAGTCACTTAGACAAAAGATATAAGAATTTAATGTGTTTGATCTCTCTTTTGTTAATATTTGGAAGGAGACATAGATACGCAACCTGAGATCAGTCAGATGGGATTCATTTATCCAAGCATTTACTTATTTCTTCATTTAACAAACACGGAGTGCCCGTCAGAGAGTGAGCCTTGTTCTTGAGACTGTGTGGGGGAGGGGGGTGCTGGAGTGAGGGTGGAGACAATGTCATGGATGAAAAGCATGTGGATTGTCTGCTCCAAGAAGCTGACCATGTCATTGGAGCAACAAGTGGATACAAAGAACAATCAGGAGAGGAATAAAAGCTCAAGGTGAGGACAGACACAGAGCTGGGAATCTAGAAGGGGGAGTACTGCTGCCAGCTTGGGATGGGAAAGATTGGACAAGGTGTGCAGGGGGGAGACACTGGAGTCCTAGTGGACCACTGATAGGCAGTGGACATGTGGGTGTTGGAGAAATGGAAGAATAAGAAAATAAATGCAGGCCTGGTTCAGATATTAGCCCATCTTTTGACTCTCAGCTTCCGTTGCTACAAATGGATCCTTATGGTTTCTAAATAGGTAACATGCCCGGTCAGTCTTCTTTAGAAACTATTAAAAATGCTTACACTGAAGTATATTTTAAAAGATTTTGTTTATTTATTTATTTGAGAGAGACAGAGAGAGAGGGCATGAGAGGGGGAGGGGGGCATGGATAAAGAGAGAGGGAGAAGCAGACTCCCCGCTGAGCAGGGAACCTGATGCCTGGCTCAATTCCAGGACCCTGGGTCAAGTCCTGAGCCAAGGGCAGACACTTAACAAACTGAGCCACCCAGGCTCTCAGTAGTTTAAGGATTTTAAAGCAATTTAGAGAGTTAAGATAGTTCAGAGATTAAGCTCTAGGATTTTGAAGTCAGATTGTCTATATTAATCATTCCATTGACCTTGGGGACAGTATCTGACCTAGCTGAGCATGAGTTTCTCCCGTTCAGAAAAAGGGGTGATAGAAGTTCCATCTCCAGGTATTGGGAAGGTCAGATAAGAAAATTCATGTCAGGCTGTCTGATGTGGCATAAGATGGCATGTCTACTAGAAAGAAAATGTGAGCCACATATGTAATTTAAAATTTTCTGATAGCCTCATTTAAAAAAGTTAAAAGAAACAGGTGGAATTAATTTCAGCAATATATCTTTTTTTGAGGGAGAGTACACATGCCTTTGTGCATGTGTGTGTAAGCAGGGTGGGGGAGGGGGAGAGGGAGAGAGAATCCCAAGCAGGTTCCACAGTCAACGCAGAGCCTGATGCAGGGCTCGATCTCACAACCTTGAGATCATGACCTGGGCTGAAATCAAGAGATGGATGTTTAGCTGACTGAGCCACCCATGCGCCCCAACAATATGTCTTATTTAACCCAATATATCTAAAATATTATCATTTCAACATGTAGTCAATATAAAGATGTTAATCAGAGGAATTCTACATTCTTTTTATCATATCATGTCTTTGAAAGACCCAGCGTGTATTGGACACGCACAGCAGGTGTCTGTTCTGTGGAGCCACATTTCAAGGAGTCAGTAGTCACATGGACAGTACAGGTATGAGGGCTCCTTCGGGGTTGTTGTCATCATTGGCAGAATATGGATTATTTGATGGTATAATTGAAATGTCAATAGTTACAGATGAGTCAGCATCCAGGAGCCCAATGATAAAATAATTGTGACCACTACTCCCCATGACTAGGAAGGGTGTCCCTTTCACTGATACGGAAAATAATGGAGTCTTTCCAGGTTGGACACTTTCCAGACATAAGGCCAGATGCTGTCTTTCTTAAATTCAAAATGTAGATAGAAGGTGACGCTTTTTGTACTATCACCCTCTTACTCTCTCTCTCTCACACACACAAACACACACACACACACACCCCTACCTCTTTTCCTCTTACTCCTTACATTTGTGAAACATGGGAAATTTGTGAAACGTGTTATGATGATTTTTGGTTGTAAAGCCATGGGTAATAAACATAAAATGAAGCCGAACAGCATGAAATCCCAGCTCTCTCAGGGCCCTTCTCGAGTCGTTCAGCCTCAAACAGAACATCAGCAGGGTCTACTGGTGGTGGCGGAACCCCTCACTCTCATGACAAGAAGAGCCAGAAATCCAGTAATGGCGGTAGTGGTAGTGGGTGGGGCCGAGGGGTGCCTGGGGGGTCCTACCTGGCAATGTCCGACGTGCCAGAGTCACGGGAGAGAGCTGAGCTGAGCTGGCAGTAGGTAGAACTGTAATGAAGAAACGTCTGTTAGCTGTAAGTAACCACTCACAACGGCTTGGAGATGTGGACGACCAGGGACTCTCTGTCATCTCACAAAGGGTCATTTTCCTTCAACTTTGAAGTGACCATAACATAAGTGATAGAGCCTAGGTCACCTCTCAGCTGCTGATCCTCGGTCCCGAGGATCCCCAGCTCAGTCAGCTGCATTCCCTCCCTCCCATCCTCGATGTTTTGGTGCAGGTGTTTGGTGTTTTGTGATGAGAACGACGTGTGTTGGATCTGAATATTCGCCCTGAGAGTTGGGTGGTGGTCTGGACTGTCAGGCCCCCTGAATGACTTCCATGGGTTTTCTCTGCTTGTTTCCTGTCTCAGCCTATTTCGTTACTGACGTGTGGTTCTGCGGCTGTGATAGGTACTATCCCAGCATGATAACTCTCCAGAAATCCACACAATCCCACAATGTCTCCCATCTCCAGACCTGACTCTGCACACTATGTAGCCCTGGGAATTACTGGAGTATCCCTTAGGAACACTGACAGAAGAAACAACCGTGGATGACAACATTGCTTTTCTTCTTGTATTGACTCAGGTAGAAGCTACCCCTTTTTTATCGCACCCTTCTCTGCTTGCTTTCTGGGTCACCATATTTCAGTGTACATTCAGAGATGTGTCCACCTCTGTGCCACTGAGCATAGCAACTATGGAATTGTATTTAAGTGTGGGGGGGGCAGCATACTGGACCCTCAAAGATGTCCACATCCTAATCCTTGGAAACTATGACTATATCCTGTTACACAGCAAGGGGAATTAAGGCTGCAGATGGAATTAAAGTTGCTAATCAGCTGTCTTAAGATAAAGGACATTATCCTGATTGTCCAGGTGGGCTCCCTGTAATCACAAGCATTCTTAAAAGAGGAAACAAAGGCAGAAGAAGATATTCAGAGAGAAATCTGAAAACACTACACTGTTATCTTTGAAGACAGAGAAATGGGGCCATAAGCCAAAGAATTCGAACACCTCTAGAAGCTGGAAAAAGCAAGGAAATGGATTCTCCTCTAGAGTCTCCAGAATGAACATAGCTTGGCTGACACCCCGATTTTATTTTTTTATTTTATTTTTTTAAGATTTTATTTATTTCACACACACACACACACACACACACACACACACAGATATCACAAGTAGGCAGAGAGAGAGGGGGAAGCAGACTCCCTGCCGAGCAGAGAGCCTGATGCAGGGCTTGATCCCAGGAACCTGAGATCATGACCTGAGCTGAAGGCAGAGGCTCAACCCACTGAGACACCCAGGTGCCGCATGACATCCTGATTTTAATTCAGTGAAATTTATTTTGGACTTCTGACCTCTAGAACGACAAGATAATATCCTTGGGTTATTTATGCCACTAAGTAACAATTTGTTATAGCAGCCATTCAAAACACCTACAATAATCAAATATTACATGTAACCAAATGATGCTTCCTCCAAAGAAAATTTGAGACATATCATTTATAAAAGTTAAAAGAGTTTGGATATTCTCAGAGCAGCTGGCCAAAATGAAATTAAAGATAATTAGAAGAACACTATGTTCAAAATGGTTTCTAGTCTTTATTCAAAAAATGGCATTGTAAGCTCATTTTTTAAAAAGAAGTTAGTGAATCAATTGATGGCAACACCCTGGAAATCAGCTCCACAGATACTCACAAGTAAGGGGCAGGTTATAATGAGTCAATCAGCAAAACAACTCAACAGTGACTCATTTTTTTTTCTGAATTTGATCGGGTAATCAGAAATATTCCCAGAGAAAACAGCACAAAAGTATTCTCTTACTTGATAATATGGTTGCTGAATTTCCATCTCCTATTGGTACAAATAAATGGACCTGTTTTTTCTTCAGTTAAATTGAACAGCTTTTACTTTACATACTTACTGATATTCAACAAATCTTCAATGAGACAGGTCCAAATATGAAAGTGTAAAATATAGTGAACTCTCGGGGGGAGGGGAGGAGCACAATGGCAGAGGAGCAGGAGACCTAATTTTCGTCTGGTTCCAGGAATTCAGCTAGATAGTAATCAAACCATTCTGAACACCTACAAAATCATCAGGCAATACAACAGAAAAGCAGCAATTCTAGGAACAGAAAAGCGGCCACTTTCTGGAAGGTAGGACGTGAGGAGAAGTGAATCTGAGGTGACATAAGGAAGAGAGACCGCAGGGGGAGGAGCCGGCTCCCAGCAAGTGGTAGAAGAGTGGGGCACAGAACTGGAACTTTTAGAAATCTGTTCCACTGAGGGACATTGCTCCAGAGGCTAAGCTGGAGATGGAGCCCTCGTGGGGACAGTGTCGTCTCAAGACCCTGGGGGTTGCAGAAAGACCCAGGGTGCTGAGTGTGGCAGAGTTGCCACATATTAGAGTGGGGAAACTGACTGCAGAGACAGGGCTGAACAGTGAACTCTCAGGGCCCTTGGGGTTACCTTAAATGTGATCTAAGGCACAGTTGGGCCACTGTTCTTCTTGAGCAGTGACCCCAGAAGTGGCAGATCTGGAGAGATCCCCCCTTCCTCCACTGGGAGGAGTAGCACAGGAACACATGGCAGGAGTCTGCTGGGTTTGGAGACTCCAAACGGGGTCATGTGCCAGAAACAGAAATGCTCGGTCACAGGCCGGGTGAGCTCAGAGCATAGCTGGAGACCAGGGAGCTGGAAGGGATTGATTGATTGCTTCTCTCCGAGGCCGCACTGAGAAGTGGGGTCCAGAGCTCTTGGCTCCTCTGGGCCTGGGATTGGCAGGCTGCCATTTTCATTCCTATCCTCCAAAGCTCTATGGAAAGCGTTCAGAACAAAAGCTCCGAGAGTCAACCAGAGCAGATTGCTTAGCCCAGCCCCTGGCAAGGGCAGCGCAATTCCGCCTCTGGCAAAAACATTTGAGAATCATGGCAACAGGGCCCTCCCCCAGAAGATCAGCAAGAACAGCCAACCAAGACCAAGCTCACCAATCAATGAGAACTCGGAACTCCAGAGCTCGGGAAAGTAACATAGAATTCATGACTTTTTCCCCATGATTCTTTAGTCTTTCAAAGTTAAATTTTTAAAATTTTCGTTATTTTTTTCTTTTTCTATTTTTTTTAGTTTTTCCTCTTTCCCCTTTTAACCTATTTTCACTATTTTATCTTCTCAATACCTTTTTAAAAATCTTTTTCACAAATTTTCATTTTTATAGTCATATTCTATCCCTTCATTGTGTTTAACCTTATTTTTTGTATACATATGTTTTTCTTTCTTAAAAATTGTGGGATAGAGTTTTTTTTAATAGATCGAAATATACCCTAAATCTAGTGTATGGCTTTGTTCTAGTCTCCAGCCTGATCACATTCTCTCCTATTATTTTTTTCTTTTTTCAACCAACTGCTTATCTTTTTCAATTCCTTTTTTAAAATCTTCTAAAAAAGATTTTATTTATTTATTTGACAGAGAATGAGATAGCAAGAAAGGAGTGGGAGAGGGAGAAGGAGGCTTCTGGCTGAGCAGGGAGCCTGATATGGGGCTAGATCCCAGGACCTTGAGATCATGACCTGAGCTGAAAATAGATGCTTAATGACTGAGCTGCCCAGGCACCCCTAAATCTTTTTAAATTTTCATCTTTTTAGTCATCCATCCCTTCTCCATGTTTACACACACACACACACAGACACAAACACACTTTTTTTTTCTTTAAAATTTTGGGAGACAGTTTCTTCTAACAGACCAAAATACACCCCAAATCAAGTGTGTGGCTCTGTTCTATTCACCAGCCTAATCATATATATCTGTATCTATATCTATATCTATCTATATATATTTATTTATTCATTTTTCTTTTCTTCTCCCCCCAGATTTGGGTCTCTTCTGATTTGATTACCATATTTTTTTTAGGGTCGTTATTACACTTTTAGCATTCTTTTCTCTCATCCATCTATTCTTTTCTGACAAAATGACAAGGAAGAAAAATTCACTTAAAAAACAAAAACAAAAACAAAAAAAAAAACAAGACACAGTACCAACTGCCAGGGACCTAATCAACATGGAAATTAGTAAGGTGTCAGAACTAGAGTTCAAAATGATAATTAAAAAGATGATAGCTTGGCTTGAAAAAAAAAAATAAAAGCATAGAAGATACAAGAGAATCCCTTTCTGGAGAAATAGAAGAACTAAAATCTGACCAAGTAAAAAAAAAAAACTATTAGTGAGGTGCAATAAAAATGAAGGCTCTCACTGCTAGGATAAATGAGGCAGAAGAGAGAATTAGTGATATAGAAGACTAAATGATGGAGAATAAAGAAGCTGAGAAAAAGAGGGATAAACAACTACTGGATCATTAGGGGAGAATTTGAGAGACAAGTGATACCATAAGATGAAACAATGTTAGAATAACTGGGATCCCAGAAGAAGAAAAAAAAAAAAGAGAGAGGGACAGCAGGTATATTGGAGCAAATTATAGCAGAGAACTTCCCTAATTTGGGGGAGGAAACAAGAATCAAAATCCAAGAGGCACAAAGAACCCCCTTTAAAATCAATAAAAATTGGTCAACACCCCATCATCTAATAGTAAAATTTACAAATCTCAGAGACAAAGACCCCATCAGAAAGGAGAATTATAGACCAATATCCTTGACGAAAATGGATGCAATAATTCTCGCCAAAATACTAGCCAAAGGATCCAACAGTACATTAAAAGGATTATTTGCTATGACCAAGTGGGATTTATTCCTGGGCTGCAAGGTTGGTTCAACATCTGCAAATCAATCAATGTGATGCAACACCTTAATAAAAAAAAGAACAAGAACCATATGATACTCTCAATAGATGCTGAAAAGCATTTGACAAAGTATAGCATCCTTCCTTGATAAAAACTCTTCAAAGTGTAGGGATAGGGGTTATATGCCTCAATATCATAAAAGCTAACTATGAAAAACAAACAGTGAATATCATTCTCAATGGGGAAAAACTGAGAACTTTCCTCCTAAGGTCAGGAACATGGCAGGGATGTCCACTATCACCACTGCTATTCAAGACAGTACTAGAAGTCCTAGCCTCAGCAATCAGACAAGAAGAACAAAAATAAAATAAAATAAAATGTACCCAAATCAGCAAAGAAGAAGTCAAACTCTCACTCTTTGCAGATGATATGATACTTCATGTGGAAAACCCAAAAGACTCCACTCCAAAACTGCTAGAACTCATACAGGAATTCAGTAAAGTGTCAGGATATAAAATCAATGCACAGAAATCAGTTGCATTTCTATACACCAACAGCAAGACAGAAGAAAGAGGAATTAAGGGGTCAATCCTATTTATAACTGCACCCCAAAGCATAAGATACTAGGAATAAATCTAACCAAAGAGGCAAAGAATCTGTACTCAGAAAACTATAGAGTACTCATGAAAGAAATGGAGGAAGACACAAAGAAATGGAAAAACGTCCCATACTCATGGATTGGAAGAATAAATATTGTAAAAATGTCTAGGCTACATAGAGCAGTCTACACATTTAATGCAATCCCTATCAAAATACCATCTACTTTTTTCAAAGAAATGGAACAAAAAATTCTAAAATTTATATGGAAAAAGAAAAGACCCTGAATAGCCAGAAGACTGTTGAAAAAGAAAAGCAAAGTCAATGGCATCACAATTCCAGATTTCAAGCTCTATTACAAAGCACCCTCTTGGACCTCAGCCACAGCAAGTTCTTCCTAGAAACATCACCAAAGGCAAGGGAAGCAAGGGCAAAAATGAACTATTGGGACTTCATCAAGATCAAAAAGCTTTTGCACAGCAAAGGAAACAGTCAACAAAACCAAAAAACAACTCACAGAATGGGAAGAGATATTTGCAAATGACATACCAGATAATGGATTAGTACCCAAAATCTATAAAGAACTTATCAAACTCAACACCATAGAACAAATAATCCAATCAAGAAATGGGAAGAAGACATGAACAGACATTTCTACAAAGAAGACATCCAGATGGCCAACAGACACATGAAAAAGTGCTCTACATCACTTGGCATCAGGGAAATACAAATCAAAACCACAGTGAGATACCACCTCACACCAGTCAGAATGGCTAAAATTAACAAGTCAGGAAACAACAGATGTTGGCGAGTATGCAGAGAAAGGTGAACCCTCCTACACTGTTGGTGGGAATGTAAACTGGTGCAGCCACTCTGGAAAACAGTATGGCGGTCCCTTAAAAAGTTGAAAATAGAGCTACCCTACGACCCAGCAATCACACTACTGCGTACCTACCCTAAATATAGAAATGTAGTGATCCGAAGGGGCACGTGCATCCAAATGTTAATAGCAGCAATGTCTTCAATAGCCAAACTATGGAAAGAACCTAGATGTTCATCAACAGATGAATGGATAAAGAAGATGTGGTGTGTAAACACACACACACACACACAATGGAATATTGTGCAGCCATAAAAAAACCCAAATTCTTGCCCTTTACAGTGACATGGATGGAACTCGAGGGTATTATGCTAAGCAAAGTAAGTCAGTCAGAGAAAGACAATTATCATATGATCTCACCAATATAAGGGATTTGAGAAATAAGACAGAGGATCATAGGGATGGGGGCGGGGAGTGAAACAAGATGAAACCAGAAAGGGAGACAAACCATAAGAAACTCTTAATGTCAGACTGAGGGTTGCTGGAGGAGAGGAGAGTAGGAGGGTTGGGTGGCTGGGTTATGGATATTGGGGAGGGTATGTGCTATGGTGAGTGCTGTGAATCATGTAAGACTGATGATTCACAGACCTGTACCCCTGAAACAAATAATACATTACATGTTAATAATTAAAAAACATAGTGAACTGGCAAAATATAGTCCTTTGGACATGATAGAATCTCAGAAGTATTTGCTGATTTGATTGTTTTGAAGAGATTCTGGAGGTAATAGCTTTAATATGTGATGCTATTACATATTACGTATGTAATACATACATAATTACATATGTAAACATGTACATATGTAATATGTACCTCTTCAGGGTGCCCACACATCAAGAGCAAGCCAGGATTCCTGGAAGCTGGGGTCCCCTGCCTGTTCAGGGGTTCCCAACAACAAGTAAGCAGGAAGGCCATGGTCTCTCTTCTTCTGACCTGCTTTCTCAGCTTATGCTTCCCACAGGAACCAGTGGCATGATATGTTCTTCCTGGACCATTGGTTAAAATTTCTATTAATCTGAGTAAATATACCTTCCCACAGATTTCCAGTGATTGAGAGTAGGACATATATATCTGCATAGCAAAACCAGAGAAATAGGAATACAAGTTTAGTGACTATGTGGACAAGAGAAATTAGCAGGAAAACAACCAACTAACTAATTCAGCCAATAACTAACCAACAAAACTCTTAGCTAATTATTAGAACTGATTATTTGGCTAAGCTTTGAAATTCCTGGAATTTGAAGGGAGATGGAAATCATGGTGCACAATGGAGTTATTCTTTAAAAAATATATATTTTATTTATTTGACACAGAGAGATCACAAGTAGGCAGAGAGAGAGAGAGGAGGAAGCAGGCTCCCTGCTGAGCAGAGACCCTGATGTGGGGCTCGATCCCAGGACCCTGGGATCATGACCTGAGCCTTAGGCAGAGGCTTTAACCCACAGAGCCACCCAGGTGCCCCACACAATGGAATTATTCTTAATAAATAATTTGTAGGAGGCAGAATTGCCTGATAAGTGATCTCTTCCTAAATGAAGTTATTGTCTTTGCTTGAGGATCACTGAGCAGGATAGTGACTAATACGTTGCCTTCAACGCCAGTTTTATACGAGAGGCAGCATGCTAGCATGTGTCTATTGTTTTTTTCATTCAGTAGATATTTATTTAGAACCTATTACGTGCCAGGAACTGTCCTTGGCTCTGATATAAACTTGCCCGGGGTGCCTGGGTGGCTCAGTGGGTTAAAGCCTCTGCCTTCGGCTCAGGTCATGATCCCAGGGTCCTGGGATTGAGCCCCGCATCGGGCTCTCTGCTCCGCGGGGAGCCTGCTTCCTCCTCTCTCTCTGCCTGCCTCTCTGCCTACTTGTGATCTGTCTGTCAAATAAATAAAATAAAATCTTTAAACTTGCCCAAATGCCTGCTCTCATAAAAGTCACATTCTGGAAAGTGGAGTGGCAAGGGCACGTGAGGAGCAGGTGAACAAAAGGAAACTGAAGACAATCCCAAATGGTACTACGAAGAGATAAGGAAGAGGTTGATAAAACAGAGCATGACTAAGAGGGAATCTATTTTGGATTGCATATTCAGGGGGAATTCTCTTGAAGGAGTGATGTCTTAGCTGAGACCTGATTACAAGGAGTCAGCTGAGGAAAAATCTGGGAGAAGAGCATTCCAGACAGAGGGAAGAGCCAGTGCAAAGACCCTAAGATGAGTACTACCTTGTCAGTTTCAAGGGATGGTGAAAAAAAAAAACCCAAAAGGGAGCACAGCCCAAGATGAGGTGTTTTCTCACTGGTCAGAAACAGACGAGGACTAGATCCTGTCAAGTCTTGCAGGTCCCTGTGAAAGATCTGGACATTTTCCCAAATATAACAGAAAGCCGTTGGAGGGCTTTGAGTTAAGAGGAACGGTCTGATTTGTGATTTACCAGCCAGTTCTAGTTTCTGTGCCAGGAACAGATTCCATGTGTGATGGAGAGGAGAGAACGCAGAAGACTACTTAGAAAGTCGTTGCAGTAATTTGAGATGCTGAAGTTTAGGAGAATCGTTTTAACAGCGGAGTTGGGAGATGGTAATGGGTTTAACATACCTTTCGGACGTAGAGCCTGAGAAGTTTCTGAGGCACTGGTTGTGTGGAATGAGGGAAAGCGGACAGGTGGGATGGCCTCTGGTTCAAGAAATTAACTGAGTAGGAAGAATGTGTCTATTTTTAACATCAACCCTCCATGAAAGCCAAGCAAGGTATCATAATCTAACGGACCAGCAACTGTGCCTCTTGCTAACTTCTTGGCCTTGGGCGAGTTGACTAGCTTCTCTATGCTTCAGTTTTCTCACCAAGATAAAGCAGGAATTATAATCATACCTACTTCATAAGGTTGTTGTGAAAATTAAGTAAGTCATGCATGCAAAGTGTTTAGAACTCATTCATTCAAACAGGAGTCGGGACACTGAAGCCTGTGGTTCAAATCCAGTCCAGTGCTTATTTTGTAAGTAAATTTTGGGGGAAGGCAGGCACGCCCGCCACCCCCCAGCAGCTTACCCACCGTGCTGGCTGCTGCTTTCATGCAGCAGCAGCAGAGCAGAAACAGAGAAGTGAACATCCAGCCACAAAGCCTGGGAGATTTCCTGTCTGACTCTTACAGTGAAGTTTTCTTGATCCCGGAATGAGAGGATGAAACAACTGTGCAGGCCGGGGTCTTAGAAAAATGCCCAGGATATCCTTCGCACTCAATGAAATTTGGCTCTTGTTTTCATTCCATGAACATGACTTCATTTTAACCCAAATGGAGCCCTGTGAAGTGTTTTTATCTCCTTTTTTAAAAAAAGGGAGTGAGTGGCTTGCCCAGGGTCATACGAAGCAAGGGTGGAGATGAACTTCAACTCAAACCTCCTCTTGTAAACCCATTGTCTTTCCCTCATCCCAGGGCCCACTGGGGCTGGTTACACAGGCTTATCTTGAACATTTTCCCCCTGGGGTTTACTAGTTTCAGAACTCACCAGTTTCCTAGTACACCGGTAAATTGATCTTCTAGGTACAAAATACGTAATATGTTGCTCCCTTCAAGTTTGTTTCAGCAATACCAACCAAAAAAACCTTCTGGTTTTAAGCCAAAAGGAAAATTTGCATGAAGAAAGGACAAATACTGCAAATTCAACATGAAAATACTTCCTACCTTGGGGTGCTGGGGGTGATTCCTCTGCATTCTCTGTTGGGAGAGGGGTTGAGAATTCAGTGGCTGTTAACGTGTGAAAGTATTCACTCCGTCCTCCAGTCATAAAAGACACACAGTGGGAAAGAACATACGCTGCAGAGTTGTACAGGCTACACAAATAATTTACCAAGGTATTTCCTTAACCATGCTTTTAACTGCAATTCCACTGGGTGAAAAGATCAATACCAGAGAATACATTAAAACCCTCATGACTGAAATGAAAATCAAGCTAAATTTTGTTGAAGGAAGAAAGTGGCCCAACCATATTTTCAGTTTAATGGTAGCATCATCTTAATAGCCCAGGAGTGTGCAAATGGCAAATAATGATTGTTAAAATATGGCAATCCAAACCCTTCCACCATTATTCCCTTTTTTTCTTTTATGATCTACGTATTACCTTGCCAGGTACCACATAGAATGAAAAATGGCATGTCGATAAAACAAAAGCATGCACTTACCCAAAGCAGGCTTGAAGTACTCAGTCTCTGTGAATATGGGGGAGAAGAAAGACTTATGTTGGAAAAGGGAAGTTGTTTCCATAGATACTTCAATTCAAAATGAATTTTAACATGAAAGAATGTGATTCTCATATATAAAAATTTTGATTCTCCCTGCCTTAGTTCAGATGATTTTAATGAACCATGTTTGTTAATACAGTATATCTAACAACACACCTTCACCCAGATGTGCCTGTGCTGTTTCTGCCCTGCAGACTATAACACCTCTCAGGAACGGGCAGACACTCATCACACACACATGAAATGGGGAGGAACCCAGTGGCTTTGTAGAATAGACTGCTTTGATGGGATTCTAAACCACAACTCCAACTATGTAATCGAAATAAAACAAAGCCAAGTCAAGGGGGGGGGAGAGAAATAAAAAGTAGATGGAAACAAAATAACACCCCCCCCAATATTTTTGCTGTTTGAATTGACTTAACTTGCTAATTACCTTAGTGTCATATGAATACGGTCTTTCTGGTTGGGTACAATTGAAATTTTTAGCACGTGACGAAGTTCACTGTTCTAGACCCACTAAGTTTTTTCCTTTATATCCCACTGGCATGAGCATTTATGTCTTCAGCATTGGTAGTATAATATTCATTATGCCAGTCATGCATTTGGTGGAAATTATGTCTGGACCAGTTGTTCTCAATCAGAAGCAATCCCACATGCTCCAAGGGACATTTGACCATGTCTGAAGACATTTTTGGTGGCCAGCGCTGGGGGCAGCGGGGTCATTCAGTTGGTTCAGGTGAGGGATAATGGTAGGAGCTCATAGACATGGGACAGCCCCTTCCACAAGGAATCATGCGTTCACAAACATCAGTAGTGCTGAGATTGAAAAACTCTGGTCTGGAATGATCACGGTAATTTTGGTTGAAGACTTGTGATTAGCAATACATGGCCTGGACTCACCATCAACAGGACAAAACTCTGTGCTATTTCTAATTTATAAACTCCCAGTTTCTTCGCTTTCCTTAGATTGCAAACTTTTAGTGGGAAAAACTACTTGTTAGTCCCACAGTGTCCTGAAGAAAGGTAGATGGCTTTCAGTGAGTGATTAATGTCCCTGTCGACTTACATTGTCTTTTATCAGTCATTTTGAAATCTAGTCCTCGTAATAGAACCACTAAGATCTTCCACTATTTTTCTCTATTAAAAAAAAAAAATCCATTTCAACATCTTGTGGCTGGAAATTCCCGAGCTCAAGGTGAAGCTCTTGAATTACCAGCGTCTCTTTACTCTCAGCTCATACGTGTGGCCAGAGATGGTCTGTGATTACACAGATGCAAGCGTCACTAGGGGATTAGCAGAGATGCCACCCACTTAATGATATGAACACCCTCGGAGAGAGAGGCGACTATTACCTGAGCAGACGACACTGGCGTCTTCTCCAGGACCACAGTTATGGACAGACCAGCCGGAATGGGGACACCGTCCCAGGAAACTCTCTCTTCCTGTACAGTCCACATCATCCAGCAGAAACTTGCCCTCTCCTTCACCAAACTGAGCCTTCACAGGGGCTGCGAGGGCACGGCCACAGTTCAGCTGCCGACACACCACATCAGCTTCATTCATGTCCCAGTGGTCATCGCAAACCCTGCCCCACTGGCCGTGGTAGAAAACCTCCACACGTCCAGAACATCTGCCTGAGCCATTCACCAGTTGCAATTGTGGCCAGTCTTTCAGAGACACAAAAACACTACATGTCAGGAGAAGGAACACATTCTGCATTCACCCATAACACATATTTGTGGAACAGGCCCCGGGTCACCCCAGACAGCACTGCAGATGTCACAGTTCACAGCGCACACCTGGTTTTGCTGTCACAGAGTTTGAAGTCTAATTTGCAGGGACTGGGGGAAGTAATCGCATAAATCCAAAATTAAGTTTTTAGATGTACAACTATGCTAGATGCTAAGAGGCAGAGGGGGAGGTGTTTGTAGTGTTTTGAGCGTATATATGGGAGTGGGGGTTCAAGGCAGAGGCTCCCCAGCTCATTAGAAAATAGCAGAGGCTTATGAGTGAGGTGGACGCATAGAGATTCCCCAGGTGCAATCATTCTGTGTGTTAGCACATGACCCACCAAACCACATGCAATGAAGAGGTAGAAAACCTCGACTCACCGCCAGGGAATGGCGTTAGGATCTCAGCATCTGAGAGACGAGAGAAGAGTTGAGGTGTCATTACCATCCCAAAGACGTCACCCAAGTTTACAGGGAGCGTCGCATGGACATGGTGGGCTCACGGGGCAGACACTGAGCTAAGGGCGACCGCATGGAGTAGATGTTGAGGTACGGGCATAACTTGGGGACTGGATTCAACAGGTTCGTTCTGATCAGTGGCACGTGAAACGTGATTGAGTATTTGGGCAGCGCAGAGTCACTCACACCTTGTTCAAAAGAACTGGATCCCTTGTGGGAACGTGCCTCTGCCAGAAAGACAGAAGGGTCAGGTGCTTATAGGAGTGTACGCCTCTGGCTTATAAAGAGACTTCTAAGGAAGTCTTTTAGGTCTTTTAGGGTGAGCTTTTCTCCATTTATTTTTGAATTTGCTGAAAATCTGAAGTTAGGTTTTTTAAAAATATAATTTCAGTTCAGCTGTAACTTTGAATGATAGTTTATTAAATCACGTTTGTATCCTCAGTCCATAACTATCTGAAATACATTTAGGCAATGAGAACAAAACAGTCTGGGCAGAAAAGGCTTCCTCTCTGCCATAGATAAAGCAGAGAAGCTGCCTTTTCCCCCCCTTTCCTTGGTTGAGTTCTTTTGATTCAATTCATTATTTGTCTTCTGCCCTCCCCCACTTCCACATGGGTTGTATTATAAAATCAGAGGATTGGGGACATTTGGGGACGTTCCCTTAAAGATATACTGTAGTGTGATTCTTACCAAAAGCTCCTGAAGTTTCATGTTCATATTCTATGAGAAAGAAAAGAAAGTTGTATAAAATGAGTCTTTCATGAAAGAGGACAAACATTCTGGAATGCCCTGTGCTTGCTGGATGGATCGGCTGTTCTCCCTGTGCTATGATCCTAGTGAAAGAGTTCAGCCTGGAATTTGTGCTCTATGTGGTTATTCCAAAAAGGAAGTTTGGAAGGAAAGACCTTTATGCTATTTTCAATATTCGCTGAAGAGCAGACTTCTTGGTCTGAACTCTATGCTCAGGAATAGCCCAGTACACTCAACTAAGGTTGGTTTGTTTAAGGGTCTTCCCTGACCTTGGGGGTGGGAACACCTGCAGGCCAGACAGGTGCGTCTTAGGTGACCAACGTTACCTTCTGTGGAAGATTTTAAACACTTGTTTTCATATTGTGATGAATATGATTGTGTTGTAACTTGGAGATAAAACTCTAATTGACTCTTGAAGATAAATGGTTTCCAAAGGAGTCTGTGCTCAGGGCAGGCCACCCTGGCTGTGATGTTTGGGGCATTTGTTTGAAGAACATGGGAGCTCATTAACACATGGACATTCATTCCTTCATCATATGGTCAATCGCTCATTTCCCCAGGTGACATTCAGTTTTGGTGATGTTGGAAGGTGGGTCTGGAGGTGCTGGTTTAAATAAATTAGGGTGGTTCTACTCAAGGGCACACATGTGCATGCCGGGCTTGGGGCACGTGCATGGGTGAGGGGCTTAAAATATGAGGGAAGAGTGAGGCAGAGTTGTCTCAGAGCAGCAAGACAACTTGGCACATTTGCCAATGTTGCCTGGAGTCAGGGTGCTTTCCAGCATGCAGCATACTTAGTGAAGGGGACAGCACCAGAGGTGGAATCCAGAGGCCTGGATATTTGCCATGTGACTTTGGCCAAGGTACTTGACCTTGACTTAACCTTGTCACTGAGCCTCAGTTTACCTATTTATGAAACAAGGATCATGAAACAAGCCTGCTTGAATTGTGTGAGGATGAAATGGTGTAACAGAGGGAAGGTGCTTGGAAAACTGGAAACTGCTCCATGCCCCAACAGGGTTCACACACAACCATCAAGTGACTCAGTGTACTCAGATTTGGAATACCTTACATGCTAAGGTTATAATAAAGAGCCAATAAATCTGTCAAAATATCATATTTGAAATAAATTAGATTTTCTTTCCCCCCAAATGATAAACTCAAACAACTTTAATCAGTAGATTAATTAGAGGAAATTAATGGAAAAAATCTGGATTGAGGTTAACGCTCGAGGAAGGAACTATTAACACCTTTGCTTTTATTAGTAAAGCAATAATTAATTCACCATCAGTTCATTATTAATACATACCTATTAAAACAAACAAAATCAACTGCACATGCTTGATTCCAGAGTAGAGTTTAAGAAACATCACTATTGATATTTTGGGCTGTGTTGTAGGACGTTTAGTAGTGTCCCTGACTTCTAAGATGCCAGTACCACCCCCTAGTGGTCACAGTCAAAATGTCTCTCGACATTGACAAAAGTCCCCTGGAGAACAAAATCATCCCCAGTTGAGACCAACTGTTTAAAACTATACTTAAAAGTGTTTTTAAAATTGCCTGAAGTCAGATTCTTTTTATAAAAAAAAAACTTTATTTATTTATTTGATAAAGAGATAGAGAGAGAGCCAGCATGAGCAGGGGGAAGGGCAGGGGGAGAGGGAGAAGCAAACTGCCTGCTGAGCAGGGAGCCTGACTCAGGGCTCAGTCTCAGGACGCTGGGATCATGACCTGAGCCAAAGGCAGACACTTAACCAACTGAGCCACCCAAGCGTCTCCTGAAGTCAGATTCTTATGATAATTTGCTAACTAGACTGTTCTCAGACTCATCCTCCCCTCAAGGGGCTGTACCCAAGGACCTGCTGCCTAAGAGACTGGCTGAGTCCTCCTGTAACTTTCTAGGCTGCCTGGAGTGCCCAGATGAGGCAAAGATGACACCCTGTCAACTCTGTGTGTCCCGGGGACTCACAGGAAGCTCACAAACTGGGTTCTAGGGGTTCAGGAAGAGGGGCTGGGGCTGCCTTTCCCCTGCAAGGCAGGAAGAGGCCTTGGGAATGTTGATTTTATGGACTGAAATTCTCTTCTACCCATTTAACTAGCTCTCAAGACAGAGTCACCTGCAGTGGGAAAGGTCCCAGCAGGGCAGGTTCTGGTCCCCACCACCACCAAGTGAGGGGAGTCTGCTGCTTTGTGACAGAAGCTGGCACGTGGAATAGTCTAGAAGTCAATCCCACGGGACAGGGACGTTGTGTTCAATGCTGGATAGCCAAGCCTTCTGCAAATTTTCTGAATGCATGAGTGCTTGGCTCTTGGCTAGTTGATAATCGTTTAGAATCTGTTTTCTGGCATGCCAGGTTTGGAAGGATGATCTGGGGAAGGGGGGAGTGGTCTCCTCCAACTCTGCCATATTTGGCAGCTAAGGATCAAGGAGGGGGCTGCCACTGGCTCCTGACCCCTGAACTTGCCCCATCATGCAGAGATGGCTTATTAGAAACATGGTTACTTGGTCTCTAGAAGATAGAGGTCCTCAAAAAGCAGAGCTATCTGGCACAGCATCATTGGCTAGGAAGTGCACGTGAAGGATCAGAATTAACAGGTGTCTTCCCTCATAGTTGGGGGGTGGGGGTGGGAGGGAGGAAATCCATTGTTTGGGGTGCTACTATTATTAATATGATTGTTTCCATGTGTTAAAGTAGAAGTAATGTGCAAAAACACAAATTAAGAGGAAGGGGAGGCATGGGGGACACATTTATTAAGGATGTTCGATGCCCCTGTTATTAATCAGGGTCCCCCACTCGGAGCTCTAATGCTCTGCTGTTGGCTGTTGCTGTCTTGAAATTCTTAAGTAATTTCTGGAAAAGGAGACCCGCGCGTTCATCTTGCACTGCGACCTGCAATGATGTAGTCCGTCCTGGGCCTGGGCTAAGCCTTTTCGATTCAAACCTAGAGATTTTTTTTTTTTGTAATAGGCTAACCTTGGCTTCTCAAATAGACACAAAAATTGGGGGGGGTTAGATTTGGGGTGTCCTTGGGGCACCTGGGTGTCTCTGTGGGTTAAGCCTCTGTTCAGCTCAGGTCATGATCCCGGGGTCCTGGGATGAAGCCCCATGTCGGGTTCTCTGCTCAGTGAGGACTCTGTTTCTCCCTTTCCCTCTGTGTGCTCTCTCTCACTCTCCAATCAATCAATCAACCAATCATGCAATCTTTAAAAAAAAAGATTAGGTGTCTGGCTGTGTTGGGAAGATACCGAGGACATGAATGAGGGGAAAAAATGGCAATTCAAGTCCCAGAGAAGAGAGGAAGGCATTTACCCAGGCAGGTGACACCGGCGTCTTCCCCATGCTCACAGTTGTGGGTGAACCAGCCGGCGTGGGAGCACTGTCCCAGATTGGCCTCAGTCCCCGAGCACTGCACATCGTCCAGAAGGATGGGGCCTGAGCCCTGGCCATAGTGGGCCTTTCCCGGGGCGGAGACGGCTGTCCCGCAGCCCAGCTGCCGACACACCACCTGTGCTTCCTTCTTGTCCCAAAAGTCGTCACACACGGTGTGCCATATGCCTTCAAAGTACACCTCGACACGGCCCGAACACCTGCCAGAGCCTTCCACGAGCTGCACAGCGAGCCAGTCTTTGGGAGAGAGTCAGTCCCCCCACCCAGAGTGTTGGTGGAGTCACCACGTTCCTCACCAGCGACCTCATCCTGACATTGAACCTATTCATGGAGGGCCACCGGGGCTCCAGGCACCGGCTTAAGTCCTTCACAACAGACATCTTTTAGAGACTCACAACTACCTTGTGGGGTATTATTGTCCCCATCTTACCATGGAGGAAACCCGGTACAGCTTCCTGGGGGTCCCATCAGGGAGGGGCAGCAGGAAACACCTAGCTCATTATCTCTGTAGGGCCCTCCTGTTGGGGGGGTGTCAACCACGGGAGGGCTGTGTAGCGGGACATCTGGCTTTGCTTTGGTCTTTTCAGAAGCACTTGATTCTGGATCCTCCCTTCTGGTCTGGCAAGAACATCTACATCTTAGGTAGGAACTCTCCAAGTCTGGGCTCCTTGATAGAGCAGCTTAAGAAATACCTCCTGGATGCTTGGACCGTTTTCACGTGTCACTCTTATTGTCAGTGCCAAGTTGAGCTTGCTGGGGGAAAACAGCTGTGCAAGAAGCACCCACACTGCTGGACTCCCCAGGAAGCTGCAGCCCGACCAGTGCGCACCCACACTTGAACTCTCTGAGCATTTGCTGGGCATCGCTCGCTGGCATTCCCAATGCTCGGGGCGGGAAGGGCTTACTGGGACACGGAGGTGCACAGCTGGCTCTGGCTTTGCTGCTGCTCTCATCATTCACTAGCTACACAATTTGTGTAGGTCCGCCCACCTCCCATTCCTCATCTGTAAATGATGGGGAATGTGATAAGTGCACAGGCCTCAAGAGAGATCAATGAACCAAAAGCATCTAAATTGCCCTGTGCAGAGGGAGCACCGACGAGCTGGCAATGGTCACTTTCTACCCCTCACCCACTGTCACCAGAGAGCTGAGGAGGCTGATAGGATCTCCCAAGGGCTGGCTGCTGACATCTGGCCGTTCCCTGCACCCCTTCCCCACTCACCACCCCCGCCCCCGCCCCGGCCTGCTCCTTATGTCCCAGAGGCGGCAGAGCAGGGCTTCTCAAAGCCTGGTCTTCACAGACCCTGCGTATTCGAATCTCTCGAGAGGTTTGCTAAAGATCAGACTCCTGGAGTGTACCCCATGTCTCCGAGGGAACCTGGGATTTTTCCCATTCTGCAAGCTCTGGGGGTTGATTTTGGCTTACCCCAACATTTAAGAGCACTTGAGAGAGGGACTTTTAAGTCAGTCTCTCATGTGTCAGAACCATGAAATTAGATAAAGACCCCTGTCTTGTGAAACAGAAATGGAAATGGGACTCCTTTATTTTCAGGGATGAGCTACTCATGCAACCCCAGGGCCATTCACAGATTCTCCATTTCCCTACAACCCTGGATGGGCCACCCGCCCTTGGCCCTGCTTCCTCCAAGCCAAGGGGATGGACCAGCTCTGACTCACCATCCAGCTGCCCCGGAGGCAAGCCTTGCACGGTGCTTCTCTTAGAATGTCCTTTCCATAGGTTTTCTGTGGGTCCTCTGATGTCCCTCCTGGAGCAACCTGAGAAGTACAGCCAGGTTAAAATCTGTATGTTCAGCCCAGGGAGTGAGAAAACAGCCTCCCCAGAGGGAGACCTGACAGGGCCTAGCATCAGAGAGCATCTGCCCCAGCCCCATCCCAAACTCTCGGACGCACAGGTTCAGCAGAGAGAACCTGAGAACCCAAGAATCTGAATGTTTACCAACCCAATCGGTTCTGGCGTGCTGTGGAGTTTGAGAACCTATGTTCTGGAATCACTTTTCCTTAAGCTCTTGTCTTGAGGTATACTGGGTCTTATCACTTCCTTTTAATCAGATAAGTATTTATACTGGTAATTCCAAGTTTTCACCAGCCAGTACACATTATCAGACGTCCTCAGCTATCTGTACCTAATCTCGAGCATTTTCTTTTCTTTTCTTTTTTTAAGATTTTATTTATTTATTTGAAAGCAGGAGAGAGAGAAAGCACAAGCAGGGGGAGGGGCAGAGAGAGAAGCAGACTCACTGCTGTGTAGGGATCCCCAACACAGAACCCTGGGATCATGACCTGAACTGAAAGCAGACGCTTAACTGACTGAGTCACCCATGTGACCCTGCCTTTTAGTTTTAAACTGATGTTTTCTAGTATCTCCTGAGTTCATCTTTTTAAAACAATTTACCTCCTCCTTTTTTCTTTTCTTTTTCTTTTCTGTTTTTTTTTTTTTTTTTTTTTTGCTTTTTACTTATTTTTCTATTTTTATTTTTCTCACTTCTTTTTTCTTTGGAAGGGTATTTAATTAATACTTATTAATTATTTTATGTGTTTGGCTTTGTCTTTTAAAGTAGATTTGCTAAGGGATGAGATGTTTGGGTGCTGCTCTGCATAAACCCAGCTGTCCATTATTTCCTGGCCCCTAAGTTTTTTGGGCTGGGCATGATAACTTTAATCTAAGCATTGCCTTCGAGCAAACAAATAGGTGATATCCTCCAGAGCTCCCCCTTGGGTGGATTTTGCACTGTGCGCCCTGTGCCCTTCTGTTCCTCTCTTCTTTCAGCCTTTATGAAGTGACACCACGCTCGTGGACAAACCGTCCAGTGACAAAGGCCATGAAGTTGTTGAGTGGATTTAAAATAGTTCATATACATCTGGGTCTGCTGGGGCGGCCCTGCTATTCCTCGTCATTGGATAAGGCCCTGGGGACATATCAGAAAACACAGACCTGGTACTTGTGGCTGGGAAAAAAAAAACCCAAAACCCGTGACCACTACAGAGATTGAGCACTAGACCAGACAGAATGTAACCCAGCAAGCAGATGCGTAGTCTGGGCTGCAAGACCCAAGAGAGGTCCCCCCACTCCGTGGGGAAGGGAGGCTTCTAGACCTCAGCTAAGTTGGTGTTGTTAATAATGATACCTGTCCTTTATTTAACCCCTGCTGTGTTCTTGTCATGAGTTTAACTGGCTTGAAAAAACCACAGTTGACTTGAGAAGATTCTATTAGTGCCTCCATGCACATTTTAACAGATCAGGAAGTCAAGGCACAAAGAAGCCAGGTACATTTCCCAGACGCCACAGCTTATAAGTGGCAGTGCTGGGATGTGGTTCCAGAGTCTAGACAATTAGTCGCTCACTCCCACTTCTTTCCTTTTCATCCCACACCTCCTACAGCCTCCTACCAAGTGGCTAAACCCCTTCATTTTTGATGCCACTTCAGTCCATCCTGTGCATGAGCAACTCTGACGCTTACACCCAACTTTACACTTTTCCAAGCACACTCACAACTGTCAGCCCCCTAGATTATCAGAGAAGCCCCGTGATGTGTGCTGCTCAGGCCCAATAAGGTGGCCTGGGGGCTGACACGCAGAACACCTACTGAAGCCGTCCCAGACCAACTGTGACCACCTTGAACTAGGTTTGTGTGTTTTGTTTCCTTTGTGTGTGGACTACCATGACCTTTTTTTTTTTTAAAGTAGTTTTCTTAACTCAGTCTTTTCTCACTTTAGTCCATGTCACCTGTCCAGGTGACAGGCAGAGTAACCTTCCCCCAGGAACTCAACCACCTAGATGTGAATACTTAGCTAAGGGCAAATCGTAACATTACCTTGACATTAGCCAGAACTCCAGGATCCTACAAATCTTCTTTAACATATGAAAATCCCTTTGGAAACTTCCTTTATCTCTACAACCTGCCCCAAGATATGTTAGCAATCATCCTCCAAACATATGGCCCACTGATATCCATCTGAAGGGTCTCGGAACTAAGGTTTAATAGACAGTAGTAGATGATTCTGCAAGGTCCTGGAGCCCTTGCTTCCAAATTCCCTAGACACTTACACTATCCCTAATCCCTCTCCCAACTTGAAAGTATATAATCAGTCACTCCTCACAGCTCTAGGGCAGCGCTTTCTGCCCCAGGTCCTATCCCCATGCTTTAATGAAACAACCCTTTTTGCACTGACAATGTCTCAAGAATTCTTTCTTGACTATTTGCTCCCGAACCCCAACACATCACATCACTTTCCAGTTCCTCTCCTATGAGCAACTTGTTTTCCCTTTCTCAGAAGGAAGGTTCAGATTCACCCATGACTTCATGAGCTTTTCTTGAAATTTCCTGAAATGTCATAACCACTTATATCAACATGGTAACCTAGCCATCCAAGAAAGACCAATTTCCAGCTGGAAACTTTATGTTTTCTCCATGATTGAAAACCTGACCTCCCCAAGTTCTTATGTTCAGTCCATTAAAGTTTAACAAATATCACTGAGCACCTACTATGTGCTGGGCACTGGGGATCTGATGGCAAATGATAGTATCTCAATAACTCATTGGATATTTACTGGTTTGGGGCTACCTGTTCATGTCTTGTCCTCCCCCCAAGTCAGATCAGGAGATCTGAGTAGAAGGGACCATGCTCCGAGCACGGTGCCTGGAATCTGCTGGGCACTCACCAAATGACAGGAAAATGAATCAAGGGTGTGGGGTGGCAGATAGACCTTGAAGAATGGGTGGGCTAAATTTAGAGGAAGAGGATAAATAGGAATGAACCCCTTTTACAGAGGAATCGAGAAGGGAGCCATCTGAACCACGACTCTGTGTTGGAGGGAGAGTTATAAAGATGGATCAGAGGAAAAGATTAGTTTTTTGGGTTTTGAATGATAGGAAGAGAAGCCTAGACTTTTCAAGTGATGGTGGAGGTGTTGTTTGGCATTCTTGCTTGGAGAACAGACATGATAGACAGCACAAGGCAGGTGTAGCTGGAAGTGAGTCAGAATCAAATGTAGGGAGTAAACTGGGGTGCAGGCTACTCTAGGGAACAAGGCAGAAGATGCCCTGTGCTTGGTCTGTGATGGCAGCTCTGGGCCTATAGAAGGGGGAAAATAAAATGTTGGATGATGTTTCTTAAGATTGGTCTCACAGGGGAACCTGGGTGGCTCAGTCATTAAGCATTTGCCTTCGGCTCAGGTCATGATCCCAGGGTCCAGGATCGAGCTCCGTATCGGGCCCCCTGCTCAGAGGGGAGCCTGCTTCTCCCTCTCCCACTCCCCCTGCTTGTGTTCTCTCTCTCGCTGTGTCTCTGTCAAATAAATAAATAAAATCTTAAAAAAAAAACAAAAAAGATTGGCCTCCCAGCTGCCTTCATCAGATGGCCGGAGTGTTAGGGGGTGGAGCATATGTGAGATAAGAAGCCCGGATGAGGGGAAAACTTAAGACTAGAGAAAGGACATAGCAGACAGCCTTGTGAGTGACAGCAGGGTACTGGGGACAGGGAATGAGCACTGACAGGGTTAACTTTGGGCTGAAAACAAGGAGGAAAAGATGGCAGAAATGGATTGGTCCTGAGAATGTGTGTGTATGCACGTGCATATGTGTGTTAGAGTGTGTTTGTGCATGAGTGTGTGTTTGTGCACATGAGTGTGTGTGTGAGAGTTCATGTGCATGAGTGTGTGTGTGTGTGTGAGTGTGTGTGTGAGAGGATGTGTGTGAGGGTTTGTGTACATGACAGAGTGTGAGTGTGAGAGTATATGTGTTTATGTAAGACCGTTTATGTGGGTGAGTGTGTAGGAGTGTTCTTTGGTGTGTGTGGGAATTTGTGTATACACAAAATGTGTGTGAATGAAAGTGAGCATGTGTGTGAGCACGTGTATATGTGGGGGAGGGGGAGGCTGGCCCTCAGAGGGGTCAGCCTTGAGAGCATCAACAGGTGTACGATACCTGCTGAAGGTTTGACCAGGGGTGAATGGGACAACCGGGCAGCTGTGGCAGCTGAGGGGCTCCGCTGAGATTGGACACCATGGGTTTCCCACCCACTCTGGTGCTAGGGATGAAGCTTGGGGCCCGAGGAACTGCAGAGGCAGGGCCAAGTGAAGAGGGTAGGGCTGTGGTGTGAGGGAAGGTGAGGAGATTGTGGTCAGGGTTTCAGAGCTCCAGGCAGAACGGGCCCAGTGCCACAGCTGAACCAATGGTAACTTGATCATAATGTGGTTTTAGAAACTATTTTGACTATTGAGCTTGGATTGTGTTGATCAGATAAATTCAACACCAGGGAACAATCACATCTTTAGAAATACTCCTCCTTTCATCGGCGGCTGACAAATTGTCCTTTGTCCTCACATTTTCTATGTGAGTTACCTTAATATCTCCTGAGCTCCAGTGGCGTGCAAGTTCCCCAAATCCCTGCTGATGCCCATAAGACTGCACTGAACTATGGCTGCATTTCTGGGTATGCTTCCCAGGAGGTCTCACTGCTCCCATTGTCTGCAAGACTCTTGTGCAATCCGTGTGAGGAGCCCAATAAAGCCAACAGGCCAGATCATATCACTAATCCATGGGTTCCTGGAAGCTTGGGAGCACCCCCAGAGAAAGTGTAGAGTGATGTACTCATCTTGGGGTTCAGGGGAGGTGACAGTATAAAGCCTGGACCAAAGAGCTGGAGGAGGGGGCAAAGCAAGGAGACAGCAGAGAGTTAGGGAGAAAATGACCTCAGTGATAACTGGTATTTGAAAATCATGTCTGTAAGAGCTACTGAGCCTTTCAAATATCCTTTGATTTAAGGAATCAGGGGGAAATGACCCTATGATCCTGCTGTCTTTATTTTGAGAGGATCCAGTGAGCACTCGTTACTCAATGGTATGGTATTCCTGCTCATTGATTTTTCACTCATTTATTCAGAATTCATTTATTTATGAAGTGTCTTCTAATGGACCAGGAACTATGCTGAGAAAATGGGTCCATGGGTGTAAGAAGGTGTGCCTTTGGTGGGCAAGTAGTGTTGGTGCTTGTCAGTAATTTTGCAAATTTCAAGGAAAGCAGGATAAGGCAGAGGAAGAAGAGAGTTGAATCTTGGTGTAACTGGATAAGCCGTGCAATAAATAGCACTTATATTGACAGATTTTCTTCACTGGAACTTGGTCTTTCAGTGTGATGAGAAGAGGCTTTAGGTTCAGAATTGGGGCTAATCTTTGTTCCTGGGGTCCCCAACACATACTTGCAATAACACAAGTAGTTATTACAGTATAGTCTTAGGAGAATCACTGAAATTTAGGGTGGTTTTTGTCTCAGTTCCCAGAAATCATTAAACCCACTTATCCATCAAGTTGGTTTCCATTTTCTCCCTTCACATCTATCCTAAATTCTTTGGACACCTAATTCCAGACAGATGAAATCATAGGCCATTTCCACTTTGAAAGAGTAGCAATATACTCCAAATAAACCCTGGGGGCAGAGCTCATTAAGATTCCTTCCAGATTGTTCCAGGAATCACTTTCATTCACACTTAAACCCCATTTGCTACTGGTGGATTTCAGCACCATTAGAGTCAGGAACATCTCTGCCACTACTGAAACAAATACGACTAACTTGAATTTTGAACAACCTCAGAAATTTCCAAAAACGTTCCTTTCAGAAAACCCCATCAATTTCCCACATCAATTTGGTATAATTCATAAATCTCCAGAGTACCTACTTGCATAATATTGATTGGCTAGAAGAAGAGAACTTCCCTGTTCCCATGTTAAAAATTTTAAATCTATTTTTTGAAACCTGTTACTGAATATTGGAAAATATCTTGGTTTCCTGGGCAATGGAAACATCACAGTAAGATTTTATCTGAATCTGATAACTGTATTTTCATTTCTTCTCAGTTGAAAATACACAGTTGAGAATTTACAACATTTAAAACAACAGTTGACATTGAGTGACTATTTTCTATGCCTGAGGCACTCTTCCAAGTAAATTGCAAACATTATTTCATTAAATCTCCCCAACAATCCAATTAACCCCTTTTATGTGAGAGGAAACAGCAGCATGCAGCGATTCAAACACTTGCCCAGGGGCGCCTGGGTGGCTCAGTGGGCTAAGCTGCTGCCTTCGGCTCAGGTCATGATCTCAGGGTCATGGGATCGAGTCCCACATCGGGCTCTCTGCTCAGCAGGGAGCCTGCTTCCTCCTCTCTCTCTGCCTGCCTCTCTGCCTACTTGTGATCTCTGTCTGTCAAATAAATAAATAAAATCTTCAAACACTTGCCCAGGCCCACATGGCCAGAAAGTTAGGCCCAAACTTGTACCTCATTGGACATATAGAAGGGAGGCAAGGCACAGGCCCCAAAGGATTCAAAAAGTCACTTAAGCCCTTCTTAACACCCTACTATGTTTTAATAAATATGGTTGAGTAGCTGACATAAATATATCTATACAGTTACTTGCAAAATGAAAAAAGACCTTGGATATAAAATTTGAATTGATCAAACACAATTCTGTGGTGGATGACTTATGTTTTTCTTGATTGTTAATGAAAATCATTTTCAAGATATTTGTTGGTCAAGAGTAAATTCAAATTTTCATTTGTCAGTATAAGTGGGAAAGCCAAGCAACAAAGGACTTTACTAGTTTCCTCCAAAGCCATTTAGTTCCAAATTAAATTGAGATTTCCTTTAAAGGACTAAACATGGAATACAGATTAAGGCTAAATACTAAACTGATAAATTTTTTATAGAAATGTACAGATTTTCAAAAGACTTCATGAGTCAAGTCCCAATAACTTTATGCCATGCCAAATATTTCAGGCTAAGATGTTTGCTTTTTAAAAAGATCTTTTTATTTATTTATTTGAGAGACACAGAGGGAGACAGAGAAAGAGAACATGCACAAGTAAGGGGAAGGTCAGAAGGTGAGAATCTTCAAGAAGACTCCCCACTGAGCATGAAGCCCACCTCGGGCCTCAACCTTGTGAGCCATGAGATTATGACCTGAGGCGAAACCAAGAGTTGAACGTTCAACCGACTGAGCCACCCGGGCGCCCCAAGACATTCTTTTACTACACCTTTTACAACGCTGTTCGGCAATAATAAAGAAATCATGTCAGTAGATCAAACTTCTAGTGCTGAATATCAATATATGAGCCAAAGAACCTATTCAAAACTCTTACTTAATTATCCTACAGGCAAATGTTAATTCTTTTCCATATCTTCCAGAATCCTAAAAACAGAGCCATGTTTTGAAAGAGCAATAAACTGGCAAATGCCTTGTTCACAGATAATAAATCTTACAGAAAATATTTGACTCAACTCCCCTAAATCAATCACGATTATGCGACATCTCGTCAGTGGCTGGCTTGCATTAGACACCATAAAAGCTCTGTTTGTCTGGATTTAATCCTAAACTTTCCCAAAGCGTGCCGGTGGACCATTCATCTTCCCCTCTGAAACTTGGAACAAAGCATAAGCAAAATGGTGCTGGGCCACCAGCTGCAATACCTGTTTCACGCGGAATAGTGGCGTAGAAGACCAGGAGCCAAAGGAGGGCTGAGCAGCCCATGGTGGGAAGGCTTCAAGCTACCGGGATACATGAGGCTCCCACTTTATATGCTCTCCAGACTCCCCTGTGGGGGCGGGCCCTGCAATCTGATGCTTTTTTCAGGTTTGGATTGGCCAGCATTCAGAGCAGGGGACAACTCCTTTGCTTTTGTATATATTTACAATGGGGAATACTTACAATGGGGAAAGGTTGAGTCTACTTGTCAGAAGCATCCTGTGGAATAGTTGGAAGGTGAAATCAGAGAGAACGGACAAATTGTATGCTGGCACCTGACTAGGCAGATGGGATCCCCCAGTTCCTTAGTGGGAAAGAGAGGCCATGGGAGTCCTGGACGTCACTGAAGGCATCATTCTCCTTCATGCGGGTACGTCCTAGAGGAAGAAGCTGCTGAAATCTACCCATCCTTCAAAACCCATACCTGCTTTCCTCCCTCCTTGAAGTTTTTCTTTGTTCCCCAACTACATTCTCTAATTCCTACAGCACCTACTTGGTACACCTCTTATAACACCCAGTATATTCTGCCGTAGTTGTAACTACTAGAGTTTTCGTCTTATTTCCCCACTGGCTTGACACCCTCTGTGGAAGGAAGGTCTTCTCTTGGTATCACGTATAATCCTGCTTATAATATTGCTTTCTTATAATATGCTTAGCATGATGCCTTGTACTTAAATATTTGCTGAGCTGAATTTGGAAATCGATGCCTGATGTCTGATGCCCTTCAAGTGATTGTTTCTTTAATGGATAGTTTTTCTCAACTTAGGTCATTGGCTTATAGTAGCAAATTGTCCCATAATCACAAAGAATCCTCCTTTGCTCTGAGTCTTGTTCCCTCCATTGTGATTTCAGATAATAAACTTAGCTGCACTGAACTTTCTCTTCTTCATCTTTGAAACCGAGGCACTACTCTCTTTCCCCCTTTGGAGGGTGATGGGGACGATTCAGTAAAAATAGGCATATGTAAGAGATGTACTTTGTGTGAGCAAGAATACTCTTTCTCAACAGATGTCCTCATCCCAGAGACTGAATTTTTCTGATAGTCTCAATGCCATGACTTTGTAGGAAAAATTCAGTCAAATTTAGCCAAGCAGACAAAATACAGATATAAAAAGAGAGTGTGTTACATAAATGAAAGCAACTGGAGTTGCACAATATTTGACAGGCCAAAAGCTAGTATCTATTTGTTTTCCTATAACCCAACCTCTCTTTGGAACCCTCATTCTATCTCAGGTAGACTACAGGATTTAGTTAAAGTAAGTCCGAATAAGCCCTGCCATTTCAGGTTTATTTTCAGTAAATCCAGGTTTTCAGTAAATTCAGGTTTATTTTCAGTAAATTCAGGCTTTCCCCTCTCCCCTTCCTAAGACCCTGGAGTCCTATCTCGGGTCAGACCTTCAGTGGAGCATCCCTGGTTCCTGGATGTTGGCTGTTGTCTATACTTCCATCTACTGTGTCCCTCCACAATGGTAGTCAGTAAGATGTCCATGTCCTATCTGGCCCCAGGTTATAGGGTCCTCACTGCTCTCTTCTGCATCCCTGGTCATAACCATGACCCTGTCAGGTTGCCCAGTTCCTTTGTTCACACATGGTCTCTCTCCCTCCTCTAACTTCTGTAGACCTTTCAGGGATATGAACCACTTCAGTGGCCAACCCCCCAGCTCTCTCTCCTCTTGTCCTCACACTGTAAGACCTTGGGGGAACTACAACTCAGGTTTCCAGACAGTGGGAGACACAGAAGTCTTGTTTCTCTCAGATCCCACAATCCCCAATATTATCTGGGGAATCTCATCCTGGGCTTCTCAAGGATCCACCAACCTCCCTTTCTCTTTTGTACCCCTAACACTTCAAAGGATTTTTAACTAGATGGGTTTTCTTCCAAATATTTCCTTTCTTACATCTTTTGAGCAAAAGGTCAATAACGGGTTTTATTTTCTAGTGTCATTGCCCTGGATGGAGGGCAAAGTGAGGTGTGACTGAGCACCTCCCTAATGAGCTACAATCACACCCCATTAGCCAACAAAACAGACAACAACCCTTGTACTTGGAGCCCCAGGTTCTAAGGCAAGATGGACAATGCAGATCAAATAAGATATACAGCATGTCACTGGCTAAATGCTTGGGGGAACAGTGAAACGGGGCAGAAGGAAACAGTGGGAGGAGAAGGAGTTACTGAAAGCAGGAGGACTGAGAAGCTATCATGTGAACAGGGACAGCTGGATGAGGCAGAGTAGTAGCCGTCTCAATGTCAGGCGAGACCATGCATTCAGGCAGATTGATTCTGGACTGCCGTGGTGCTAGTGCTCCAAAGGCACCCATGGGGCCAGGCCTAGGATGCTGCTGAACCAACCTGGGCTCACAGATCAGGACATGACAAGGGGCAAGGAGCATTGAAGCCCCAGGAGGACTCCGCAGCATGAAAAGACAGAGTTCCAGTGTTCTTTGCAATATTGACAACAATAGGATATACACAAAAATGACAGTTTTAATGAAATGATGAAAGACTTCAATCATCTCCTTTTTGATACTGTATTATCCCAGGGAGAATATAAACTTTGGCTTTTTTCCCTAATATTTATTTATTTTAGAGAGAGAGAGAGAGAGAGGAGTGCATGCACACTAGAGCTTGTGCCAGTGGCCGGGTTGGGGGGAAGAGGGTCAGAGGGACAGGGAGAGAAGCAGATCCCCACTGAGTGCAGAGCCCCTTGGGGTTACATCTCTTCACCTGGAGATCAGGACCTGAGCCAAAATCAGGAGTTTGTTGCTCAGCCAACTGAGCCATCTAGGAACACCGTAAGTTTTAGCTCTAATAAGTTGTGGTAAGTACTGACATCATAGTATTCTCATAACAAGAGGACCTGGGTTCTAATCTCCACTTCTGCTACTGATGGCCCATGTGATGTTGGGCAGGTGACTTAATCTCACTTATTATTTACTCCTTTTGTAGAACAGGGATAATAATGTTGTACCTGCTGGATGCGGGTAGCAGTCCAACTAAAGACCCTGGAGTACCTCTCCAGGGCTAAACCTGCTCCTTGGCTTTTTTGTCAATCTGTGTACGGCTATGCAAGAACACACGGGAACTGAGGGCTGAATTCAATCAAAAGCAGATGTGCACGTTGTAACTTTCTGTTGTTAGCATAATGAAGGTAATATATGTTCTCTAAAGAAGTATGTAAAGCACATGAAAGTTTGCAGAAGAAAGCAAAATCACCACACCAAGCTGCACATGACGAGTGTGTTAGAATATTCCTCCTAAAGCTTTTTAGGGCATATAATAAGCCTTTTGTTGTGTTGTGTTTATTAATTCTCTCATCATCAATTTTGGGTTCACAATTTATATATGGCGGTATGGTTTAACTACTGCTCTAAAACGAAAAACAAAAAACAAAAACAAAAAACCCAGTCCTACCATTATAACTTGAGAAATTTCTTGTTTAAATGTTCTTTGAAAACATGATTCTGAAAAGCTATGTAATATTTCAAGTAGAGAATGCCCCATAGTTTATCCTACTTGTCTTTTACTGTTGGAAACTGACATTATTTCCAGTATTTGGCTAAACTAGTTGCATTTTTAAAGCATTTGAAGCAGAAGGCTGTTTGTCTCAGGTCAGGAAGTTGTGTCCAGAGAGCCCCTGCTCCATTCCCTACCCTGCACTGGACCCTGGACAGCCGCCCCCTGCCCCAATCTCACTCTGGTCTCTCTCTGAACCTTGTGATTCTCCCTACCTGTCTTTCTTTCCTGGGGCCTGCAGTCCTAAGGAGTGGATTGCATTAAGTACTGACATGTGAGAGGGGGAAGGGTCACTTGGGGGAGAAGCTGCTCCTGAAAAGTGCTAAGAATTAACAGAAACTCCTATTCTTATGTGTTCACCAAGTACAGAAGCAATAAACTCCTTCACTAAAGCAAAATGCAGTCAGGTTGCACTAGGGGGACATTTAAAGAAGCCAACACTTTCTGTTTTTTGTAGGTGTTCAAAGGAAAACGTTAGTTCACTGGTTCCTATCTCAGTCCAAAGTTTCATTTATCCCATTAAGTTTGTGCCCACCTTGCAAACATCACTGTAGTGTCAGGAAGTTAGAGCCAGGGAAAGGCAGAGGTCATGAATGAAATCTTGCAGGGACTGGCCGGCCTCTTGTTCCTGGGTCTCAGTCCACCTGATGAGGCCAGAGTCTCCTGAGGGACTCGCCTGGAGCAGTGGACATGTGCTGAGTGCTGCCTGCATCCCCGAGCCACGCTGTGTTGCACGCATCTACCCCTGAGCCCTCCAAGCCCACTAGAAGTGGATGCTCTACACTGCCCACGTGTTAGGGATCACACTTTTGCTATTGTCTCCCTGATGCTTGGATCAGTAAGACTCACTTAAGACGTTTCTTATTTTTTTTAGTTTCAGAGGGAGAATTTAGTGATTCTTCAGTTGCGTGTCACACCCAGCGCTCATCCCATCACGTGCGCTCCTTCATGCCCATCCCCCAGCCACCCCGTCCCGCCACCCACCTCCCCTCCAGCAGCCCTCAGTTTATTTCCTAGAGTTAAGAGTCTCTCATGGTTTACCTCTCCCTCTGTTTTTCTCTTATTTTATTTTCCCTTCCTTTCCCCTATGTTTGTCTGTTTTGTTTCTTAAATTCCACAGGTGAGTGAGAGCATATGGTATTTGTCTTTCTCTGACTGACCGATTTAGCTTAGAGTAATGTCCTCCAGTTCTGCGCACATCGTTGCAAATGGCAAGATCTCATTCTTTTTGATGGCCGAGTAATATTTCATTGTGTATATATACCACTATACACCACATCATCTTCCTTATCCATTCATCTGTCAGTGGACATCTGGGCTTTTCCCATAATTTGACTATTGTGGACATTTGCTGCAGTATGGGAGTTCCTCCAAAAGTTAGAAATAGAGCTACCCTTCAACCCAGCGATTGCGCTACTAGGTATTTGTCCAAAGGACATACACATATACAAACATACAAACATAGTAACTCAAAGGGGCACGTGCACCCCAATGCTTATAATTAAGGCTTATTTAAAAAAAAATACTAGTGAATTTGTAGAAGTTCACACCACTAGCTAGACATGCAGGTAAGATTTTAATTCAGGGATCCTGAATTGTTCGGCTGTATCATCACATGCTACAGCCTGCATCTGGAAAAAAATAGACACCCCAAAGAGAGTGGTCCGGACTAACACATTTGTACACAGAGTAAACCTGCCTTTAACCTGAAGTAGCTGAGGCTGTGCTTAGTATACCATTAATTTTTCATGTTTGTGTCACCTCCTTCCAGGAAAAGCATTCAAGGCAGTTGTAAAAATGCATACAATCTAAAAAGATAAAATTAAAACAAACCGGGGCACCTGGGTGGCTCAGTGGGTTAAAGCCTCTGCCTTCAGCTCAGGTCATGATCTCAGGGTCCTGGGATCGAGTCCCGCATCGGGCTCTCTGCTCAGCAGGGAGCCTGCTTCCTCCTCTCTCTCTGCCTGCCTCTCTGCCTACTTGTGATCTCTCTCTGTCAAATAAATAAATAAAATCTTAAAGAAATTAAAACAAACAAAGAAGAAGAGTGAGGAAGCCAGGGTAAAATAAAAATAGGAGTAGGAAATGAGTCAAAGCCAAGAGCAGTGTTGGAAGCAGGAAAATCGACTAAAGGCATCCCACTGATTTTGTGAAGGGCATTTGCACTATGTGAATAAAGTCAGACTCTGGACTGGAACACATTCTATTGGCCTAGTCCTTATATATCGCTCTGTTTCACGTTCATTTCACTCTAATTCTTCTAGCAGTTCTGTGAGGAAATACGACAAATCATCCCATGTCCATTTTATAGATGGGGAGACTGAGACAAGGAGAGAGGGCTCTCGTGCCCGAGGTCAGCTGGTGAGAGAATGAAGCTGCAAGAAGGGAAGTCAGGCTGCTGTGTAGGTTCTCGGTCTCTGTGTCCCTAAAACACCACACAAGACAGGTGAGTCCTCTGTCTATGAGGTGCATAAGGATTCTGATTCCTGGCATTTGTTTTATCTTCAGGTCTGTAACTCTAGGTGAGGGATTATGGCTGCTCAAACGCTGGCTTCTTTTTCACTCCCACACACTGTTCTCTCGTCAGCTCTTGGTTTCTTTTTAACTCTTGGTGTTTTCTGCTGCAGTGAACAACCTCTAACAGAGGTTGATAGACAAGCACACTCTTGTCAGCATCAATCGTTTCCTTTCATTTGAGAGAGAGAGAGAAAGAGAGGGAGAGAGCACCAGCAGGGGGCGGGGGAAGGGGCAGCGGGAGAAGCAGACCCCCCCCCCCCCCGCGGGGCAGGAAGCCTGACACCGGGCTTGATCCCAGGACCCCAGGATCATGACCTGAACCGAAGGCAGGCTCTTAACTAACTGCACCACCCAGGCATCCCAAAAGTTTCCTTTTAGAATGTGGGTTTTACCTGGGACCATCCTTCTTGAAGGCTTTTGACGGCCTGTTATTTAGTTAGGGCTGCTCTAACTGAGCGGCATACAGGACGGCAATGGGTTCTTTCACCGTTCTGTAGCCAGACGTCTGAGACCAAGCTGTTGGTGGGGCTGTTCTTTCTGAAGGTCTTACGGAAGAATCTAGTCCACGCCTCTGCCTTGGATTTTGGGGGTTTGCTGGCCGATTTTGTTGTTCCTTGGCACGTAAATCACGACCCCGATCTCTGTCTTCATCCGTACTTGGCATTGGCCCTCGGTGCCATTCCCCAAATTCCCGCACAAGGACCATGTCCGTAACGGATTAGGACCCACCCTCCCAACCTCGTCTTAACTCAGTGACCTCCATAAAGACCCTAACTCCAAATAAGGTCACCTTCTGAGGTCCTAGGCGTCAGGGCTTCAAAGAGTGAATTTGGGGGAAACACAATTCAGCCCATGACCTGTGGCATTAACGGGAAGCTTGCCTGTGGTGGCTGAAATCTTCCTCTCCCTCAACAAAGTCAGCGCACACAGTTGCAAACTCAACATCTTCAGTTCCCCAGCGAAAGCCAACACAGGCAAGAGGGAGAGCTCTGCGTCGTGCTTTCTCCCCCCCAAGTCTGATTCTTCATCCCCACGTCTGCCGCCTCATCCCCTCGCCCCTCCTCCAGAGGCACTTTGGCCTCCTTGGGATCATCCGGGTCCTGAGTGCATTTAACAACTGCTTCGGCATCGGCCCATGTCTCTGCGTCGCTGCTCTTGGTGCCCCCTCCGTTCCCCTCCTCCTTCATGCTTTTCAAGAGTGGGCCTCCCTGGACAACCGCGTCCACTTCCTGGACACCACATTGGACATATTGAAGGAGCGCCTCCTGCCTCCATTGTCTACCCACAATGGCTGCCGTTGGGATGTGGGACAGCAAAGACACCAGACATAACGGTGACTGCTGCTGAGGGGACCACAGCTGACGAAGGGGAGGGACCTGAGACGAGGGTGGTGGCCTCGATGTGTCCGGCTGCAGGGGGACCACAGTGGGCGGTGGTGGCTGAGGTCATGTAGCTACCAGAATCACAAGCCTTGCTTGTGACGGAGAGGGTGAGGGGTATAGACCAGGAGTGGGTGGTGAACTCAGCAGCCACTGGAAGTTTCCACAGATTGCTGTTTTTTATTTTGAGCACTGCGACTGAAAGTCCTGCAATTGATTCCCCATTTATAGAATCAATGGGCTCTTGCAGAACAAGAGGCAAAGCATTGCACAGCCAAGTTACACTTAGCTTGCCATTTGGAGTTTCTCAGCAATGGTAACTCACCTCTGTTCCTGGGACTCTGTTCCAAGGCATGTAGTTGAAAGCACATGAAAATACACTCTCTTTGGGGTTAGATTCCAAAGAAGATATAATGTAACTTCCTCCCTCTTACCCCATGGAGTTCTAGTACCTGTAGGAAATGTTTTGCCAACTAAGGTTTTAAGATAAGATGGTTTCGTGTTTACACACATAACTCACAAGATCTTTTTATGCATGCTCAATTAGGTTCAGCCCTCACCAAGGAGCGCAACGCCTCCCCCGGGCGAGTCCCAAGTGGGGCAGGGGACCTACAGGGGAAGTTCAGAGAGAGACCAACTCTCTACCTTATGCTCTCAAGATACGAAGATCAGCCCAAGGCCTCAAAAACAACTCTGAAATTCCCCCTCCATTTGTAGAAAAGGACAGGGTTTTGCACAGATGTTTGCAAGCCCAAGAAAAGGGATGCTTCCTGATAGAGAACACATCACAATCCCAGATAGGAAGAGATCGTTGTTGGGGAGGGGTACGCCTTGCATTTTGGGATTTGAGATCCCTCCACAATGCCTGGGGAAGTTTCCTGAGCCACTGATGGTGATTCTGGATAGACCTGCTAGCATGGCAGGAGCCAGTATGATGGCTGTAGTTGTACCATTGTAGAAGACCACAGGGCTTTCTTCCCAGTGGTCAGCGAGCCCCCTGAGTGCCCTCCTGTAAGTATGTGGAGCCTCAGCCCCTTTCCCAAGCCCAGACCTCCCAACATAAAACAGGAACACAACATCAAGTCTGATCAGCACCCCGTGATGTACCCAGTACTAGGGCTTCAGTATTTCAGATATCACCTGCCTATCACAGCAGACTACTAAGGCTGTTAATCTGGTTTGTTTCAGAAGAAGACACCTTCTAGAACTTGTATTAATATGGTTTTAAAGATATACATATATTTAAACAAGTTGAGGCATGGACAGCTCATAGACCGCTGTCTACTCTAATAAATGTTCAATGATTATCTGTTTTTATTATTCATTTTGGTGACAGTCTTTATTTCAGACCAAAACTGTAGCTGGAGGGTAGTAGCAGCGGGCACGGCTGAACCCTGGCCTCTCCGTGTTTTCCAGTGTGAATTTCCCCGGCCCCGTATTCGGTTTCAATCTCCTTATCAGACTGATTCTCATCGTTCAGTCATCACACCATTTCCTGGAGAATCTAACCTCAGATTATGTTAAGATTGGTGGTTTTTGGTTTTGTTTTTTCTAATTATAAATAGTGTGACCTTGGGCAAATTACTGAAACTTTCCTTCCAGACACTGGCTTCTTTGTTTGCAAAACTTCCGTAAACGGACCTCCCGAGGAAGAATAAGTGGGAGTTTCCCAAAGAGACCCCTGCTTTGGCAGCAGGGGGTCCTATTGGCAAGGGCAGCCCTGACTCCACCGTAGGCTCAGCTGTGACCTGCCCTACACATGGGTTGCAGGGAGAGGCAGCTTCTGCTGGGTCCTTCCCTACAATCTTCTTTTGGAGATTTACATGTGGGACCTCCTAGAAGCAAAGATCTTGTAGAAGCAAAATCTCTCTTATTTGCAAGGTCTGTGTTGGGGGGTTGCAGGAATCGTCTGTCCCTTTTGGGGGGCAGTCTCTCTCTGCTATAACTTGATTCTAGTACAGACTCCCCCATCATTGATTTCCTGTTGCATCTTAAGTGACCTTCTCACTTTGACCTTGGCTAAGCTCCCACAGATCGGGAATGGCTAAGGTGAGACTGGAACCCAGGACAAACTCCTTCACTAAGAAGCGATAGACAGATATATTTCTTCTCAAAACAAAAACAGGGGCGCCTGGGTGGCTCAGTTGGTTAAGCGTCTGCCTTCAACTCAGGTCATGATGATGGGGTTCTGGGGTCCTGTCCTTCATTGGGCTCAGGGACTCTGCTTCTCCCTCTGCCTCCATCTGCCACTCCCCCAGGTGTGCTCTCTGTATTAAAAAAAAACAAAGGCACCACCTGGGTGGGCTCTTTCTCTTCCTTCTTCCTTGCTGTGTGTCATTCATATGGATCACTGTTGGTGTGACCACGGCTCTGAGCTGACTTGTTAGGGGTCTCACTCACATCAGCAATATGGAGCTCCCATTGCTGGTATGCTCAGCACCTGGTTAAGGGACTAAAGTGTTTGTTTTTCTTATTTGCATTTAGAGTTAATCACCTTTATTTATTTATTTTTAAAGCTGGTTTGTTTGTATCTTTGGGTCTGGTCTGTAAAACAGGTAATCTTTTATTCTTACTTCCTGGAATACTATATTTCACTTAGACATTACAGAGAAGTGTGTATAGGTCTTGAGAATTACAAGAGTGCTTTATTTTGAAGCATAATGTGTCAAATCATGGTAGAACAGGACAGAACTCTATATCCCAATGTTTTTGTGCCAACTTACATCGGCTCACCCTCAGACTGACTTCTATCTTCGCTATTGGTGGTTTTTAAAAATTTTTTTTAATTTTTTAATTACTTTTCAGTGTACTAGAATTCATTGTTTATGCATCACACCCAATGTTCCATGAAATACGTGCCCTCCACAATACCACCACCAGGCTGGCCCAACTTCCCACCCCCCGCCCCTTCAAAATCCTCAGATTGTTTTTCAGAGTCCATAGTCTCTCATGGTTCATTCTCTCCTTCCAAGTTCCCTCAACTCCCGTCTCCTCTCCATCTCCCCTTGTCCTCCATGCTATTTGTTATGCTCCACAAATAAGTGAAATCATATGATAATTGACTCTCTCTGCTTGACTTATTTCACTCAGCATAATCTCTTCCAGTCCCATCCATGTTGATAAAAAAGTTGGATATTCATCCTTTCTGATGGAGGCATAATACTCCATAGTGTATATGGACCACATCTCCCTTATCCATTCATCCGTTGAAGGGCATCTTGGTTCTTTCCACAGTTTGGTGACCATGGCCATCGTTGCTATGAACATTGGGGTACAGATGGCCCTTCTTTTCACTACATCTGTATCTTTGGGTTAAATATCCAGTAGTGCAATTGCAGGGTCATAGGGAAGCTCTATTTTTAATTTCTTAAGGAATCTCCACACTGTTCTCCAAACTGGCCACACCACCTTGCATTCCCACCAACAGTGCAAGAGGGTTCCCCTTTCTCCACATCCTCTCCAACACACAATGTTTCCTGTCTTGGTTTGTTTTTGTTTTTGTTTTTGTTTTTTTGCCATTCTAACTGGTGAGGTGGTATCTCAATGTGATTTTAATTTGAATCTCCCTGATGGCTAATGATGATGAACATTTTTTCATGTGTCTGATAGCTATATGTAGAAAAATGAAATGACCATTCTCTTATACCATACACAAAGATAAACTCGAAATGGATAAAAGACAGGAATCCGTCAGAATCATAGAGGAGAACATAGGCAGTAACCTCTTCGATATCAGCCACAGCAACTTCTTCTAAGATATGTCTCCAAAGGCAAAGGAAACAAAATCGAGAATGAACTTTTGGGACTTCATCAAGATCAAAAGCTTCTGCAGAGCAAAGTAAATAGTCAACAAAACAAAGAGGCAACCCATGGATTGGGAGAAGATATTTGCAAATGACAGTACAGACAAAAGGCTGATATCCAGCATCTATAAAGAGCTTCTCAAACTCAACATACACAAAACAGATAATCATGTCAAAAAACGGGCAGAAGACATGAACAGACATTTCTCCAATGAAGACATACAAATGGCTATCAGATGCTATTGGTGTTTTAAGTTTTATCCAAAAATCAAGAATTAGAAAGACGACTTAGAGTTGTAGAAATTTTACTGAAGAATTACAGAATCAGATCCACTGACACTGTGGAATGAATAGGCTTCTTGATCTTCATTTATGGCACCACAGTGTCTCCTAGGAACCAGGAAAGTGCTGTGATTAGTGCTACTTTCCTACATGTGAGACTCTGAACAAAAACTTATACATTAAATATTGCAAGTTCAGCTAAAAAAGACAGAGTCAGGTAAAGCTACTGTTTAGTATTGTCACCTACCTAAAAAAATCTGTATTACTCAGTTTGCCTAAAATCAATATCCTTAAAACAACAACTGATCTTTCCAATATTTGGGAAGGAACTCACTGAACTTCATAAAACAAAAATTTGTACGAAATTGTGAAAGTTTGGAGAACAAACTGTATATATTTCTTGGCATTTGGAGAACAAACATTCTTTTCTGTGTCCTTATCTTTTAAAATAGCTGAATGTTTTCCCCCCAATAATTGCTACATGAAGTCATCATTCAGATAAGTATATAATTCTTGGAATAACTTGAAAAAAAATAAACAATAAATACAAACTTCCTTAAGGGAGGAAAGTCCTGGAAATATTTTGGTGGCTCTTACATCTAAGTATGCTTATTCTATTATTCTTTCCCTACCTCATCATCATACTGTTTGTCTAGGCTTAGGATATCTAAAAGCCACAATCTATAGTTATATATAGGTATAGTTATTTTTCAATGGATCTTCTCTAAATTATGTCTCCTCTTTCCCAAGCAAACATCATGTGTACACAGTCGTTTGCAGCAAGAGTCCAATACCTGAATGATTCCAGGGAAAGGACAAGAAAGACTTCATTGGAAGCCAGAGCTTTGGCATGTTTAACAGATGTGTGGAAAAAGTCACCCACAAGGAAATTCTTTAAAAGAAGAAGTGCCCATTTCAGGCTGAATATAGCCTGAAAGGGTGGTGATCCAAACTTAGTATGACTTGGAACATAAGAGTGAAAAGAAAGGCAGACTATGCAGTTATATAATAAGAATGACTTCAGGGGTGCCCTGGTGGCTCAGTGGGTTAAGCCGCTGCCTTCGGCTCAGGTCATGATCTCAGAGTCCTGGGATTGAGCCCCGCATCAGGCTCTCTGCTCAGTGGGGAGCCTGCTTCCTCCTCTCTCTCTGCCTGCCTCTCTGCCTGCTTGTGATCTCTCTCTGTCAAATAAATAAATAAAATCTTAAAAAAAAAAGAATGACTTCAATGTAAATCACAGCCTAAATAAGATCATTTAATCCTGATCTATGTTGGTTTCTAATTCATCATTATTTTTAAAAAGTTGGAGAATGATTTGCACTTTGGAGGTATCAACCCACCAGAAATCATGTCAATTTCATTGACACCAGTATGTTGTCTAGGTGCCAACAACACAAACTTGCATGAGAGGAAAATGCTCCTATCTCCTTGAAACTTATCTTCTTTAATAGGTGGAGAGAGAAAATAAGACTGAGATAAAACAAAAGCAAAAATACCTAGGGAACAATAAGTGCTATAAAACAAATATATGGAAATCAATCAATAAAAAGAGTAATGCATCATTACCAAATGCAGATTCTTCCAGAGATAGGTTTGTCTAACAGTTGAAAATCAGTGTGATTCATCATGTTAATAAAGTATAGAAAAAATTTAGATCATTTCAATAGACACAGAATAAGAAAAACTTGTCAAAATTCAACACCTAGTTAGCATAAAGGGAACTTCTGGTTAATAAAAGCAAAACACTAAATGCTTTTTTCCCTCTGAAATAGGGAATGAAACAAGAATGTGGCTCTTACCACTGCTCATCAACATTTTATTGGAGGTGCTAGCCAGTGCAATAAGATAAGAAAAAGAAATAAAAAGCATGTAGATTGGAAAGAAAAAATGGAAACTGCATTTTTAGATGACATGATCATATAAGGGAACCTTATGAAATCTTAAAAAAAAAAAAAAGAGCAACATGAGGTTACTAGAGACTCAAGTAAATGCAATGTGGGATCCTGGGTTGGACTAGAAAGATCAGCAGAAGGATTGATGAAACGGGAATAAGTTCCATAGATTAGTTAATAGCATGGCCCCAGTGATAATTTTCTAGTTTTGACATTACTGTGATTATGTAAAATGTTAACATTAGGGGAAGCAGAGTGAAGGGCATAGGGAATTCACTGTGCTATTTCTGCCATTTTTTTCTGTTGGCCTAAAATTACTTCAAAATGAAATGATTTTGTAAATGGAGAAAAAAAAAGCTCATAGAATTAATAAGTAATTTATAAAAAGGTTACAATTTTTAAAAAAACACTTGTGTATTTTTTTAAAGATTTTATTTATTTATTTATTTGACAGACAGAGATCACAAGCAGGCAGAGAGGCAGGCAGAGAGAGAGGAGGAAGCAGGCTCCCCGCTGAGCAGACAGCCCGATGTGGGACTCCATCCCAGGACCCTGGGATCATGACCTGAGCCAAAGGCAGAGGCCTTAACCTGATGAGCCACGCAGGTGCCCCCCAATTGTGTATCTACTTACTAGGAATAATATTTGGAAAACAAAGCATGATTATCATTTAACATGACATGTACAAGAACTACATATTAAAAACTATGAAATATTGTAGAAAGAAATTGAAGATGAGCTAAATAAATGGAGAGATATGCCATGTTCACCAAATGGACAACTGAAGATTATTAAGATATCAATTCTTCCCAAACGTGGTCTATAGTTTCAGTGCAATGCATTAAAAAAAAAATCCTTGCAGGCTTTTTGTAAAATTGACAATTTGATTTTAAAGTGAATATGGAAAAGCAAAAGACCTAGAATAGCCAAAGTTTTTCTGAAAAAGAACAAAGTTGGAGGACTTACACTATATGATTTCAAGACTTAATATAGACCTATGTAATCATGGCAGGATGGTATGGATATAAACAAGACATAGAGATCAATGGAAAAGAGCAGGGTCCCCAAAGAGATCCATGCATGCACAGCCACTGGACTTTAGACAAAGGTGCCAAGTAATTCACTGGAAAAAGACAGTCTTTTCCAAACCTGGTGCTAAAACAATCAGACATCATAGTACAAAAAAACAAAAAAACAAACAAACAAACAAAAAAAAACAGAAAAAAAAAACCCTCAACCCTTACCCACCACATCCAAAATTAACTTGAGGTGGATCACAGATCAAAGACAAGAGTAAGATTGAGATAGACCCAGGCAGAATTGCTTGCTCTACTTCAATGACTGTTATCTCTTTTCCTGAGTGTCAAAATCTGAATTCACATAAATTATGTGCCTGATGTGTGTGTGTGTATTTTTTTAAAAAGCCTGTTTCTACTTGCCATTTCTCTGTACACATCACATTATTTCTGTGCTGCCTTGAAAGACACCATCTGAGTAATGTTCACATAAAGGACCCATTTTATATACCACCCATCATCCTGAGCCCCATGGACAAGGAACACAGGACAATGTTCTTCCAGAAAGAGATGATAGAGATGTTTGCATTGAGAGGAGCTGACGGCTTGTCCCACCTTCATTGTCTAATATCCTAAGTCTGCTGGACCCTTGCCCTTACCTTAAGACAAAACCAGTTTTCAAATGTCTTTGAAGGAAACTTTCATGGGACAGTGGCAGATTTTACTTTCTTCCTCCTGTTGGCAAATCTCATTCCTGCCTTTGTTTCACTGCAGGAGGGCCGTGTATGATCAGCCCTCCCTTTCCGGTGCCTCAGCAGCCAAGCAAGGAGGCGTCCCACTTGGAACATGTCTTCAACCTGCTTCTCGTCACCCATCTCCTCTAAAGCGGCTGCCTGTGGGATCCAGTCCACGCTAAAAGTTAACAGAAAATCAAAGAGGTGGATAAACTTGTAAGTTCTCTCCTCACATTCTCATACACCTCATCTCTGAACACCAGTAGTTGGGCCACAGGAGAGTTTTCTGAGCCCCTGGCTGTTTAGAGTCCCTGCCTAGCATTGCCGAGATCATTCCCCTTTCTTGCATTTGTTACAATGTTCATGGTGTATACACTGACCTTCTGTATGCCCGTCTCACTGCATTGGGTCTCCCACAAGGGAGGGACCCCATCTGTTCATTTCTGTAACCTCAACATCTAGCAAAGAGCTGAGGCCATGGCAGACATACCCCCGTGGATGTATATATGAATATGTGCAGTGTTCTTCCCTAGAGTTCTCCCTGCACTTAAGTTCACTAAAACAACCTACCCATATAACAAGCTTCCATGCTAGCAGCTTTTTCCAGCAATATCAATTCTTGCAAAACATGCAAAGCAAATGTTTAATGGTTAGTCCATCCCATAGGGTGCGTCTGTAGATAAGAGAAAGTGAAAAGTTTGTCCACATACCAGTCAAATGCTAGTCTCATCCTGTCCCTACATCCCAACCCTAAACGTGCCAGCTTCTTGCCTCTGTATTTATGGCTCCACACTGCTCTGCCACCAGACCACATGACCTTGAGTGACTCCCTGTAAGCCCTTTCTCTTTAACTTTCCACAAGTGGAATAAGCCACTGGGTAAGCCCTCCATCTGGTGAGCTAGCTGGGATACACCTTCGAGAGATGGCCAACTCCCTACTTCCCACATTCTTTTTTTGGTGGTTTATTTCTCCGATGGGGCATGTAGCAACCCATATAGGGGACACGGTTGAATCAGATGTCAGTGAGGCATGGGGCACAACAAGACAAGAATGGGATCTGGGCCTTGTGTAACCCTCACCATCAGGAGAGGGCAAGTAACACCACAACCCTACTATCTTAACTTGAGTTGGTTCCAGGGAGAAACATCTTTTCTCCTATCTTATTTGTGTTCTGATGTCACAAGGACTGATAGGCAGAATGGAGCATTCCAAATATGGGAAGTCTGCCCACCCCCTGTCTCCTGCCTTGTCTGGTTGTAGTGGGACCGGCAGAATCACGGTTGGGTTTTCCTGGCGCCATCGTCACGCCAGGCTAACACAGGAAGTTGTTATTTAGAGATAAGGAAACCACAGTTAACACCCTCCCTCCATAATCTGATGGAGTCTCAGAACTGCGAAGTAATTGCTGTCTTAGTCTATGGAAAATTAAGCGTTTCTCCAGCCTTACTCATCAAGGAAGCCATTAAGCCAAGTGGACTCAGCCATTGTCCCAGCTACGAGCTCAGGCAGCTATAAACTTCTGGCTTCATGGGAAGAGGGCAGATTTCATGAGCACGGACCTAGTGGTGGCTCCGCTGTGACAGAGGGACAACAAAATGCCACTCACTCCACAGCAGCGAGTCAAGGAAGAGAGGGTCATTTAAAGCTAGAAAGGAAGGAGTTGGTTTAAAATGAAAACACTTGAAGGCAATTCCGTCGAGACAGGAAGGAGACTCAAAGACTGGTAGCTGCCACAGGATTAACTGTAAATGGGCACAAGGGCTCTTTTTAGGGCAACAGAAGCGTTCCAAACTGAATTATAGAGACAGTTGCGCAACTTGGTAAAGTTACTACAAGTCATTGGATTATGTGCCTCAACAGGTGAATTTCATGGTAGGTAAAGTTTACCTCGATAAAGTTTTTTTTTTTTTTTTTTTTTTTTAATTAAACTGTTGGGACTTCTGGCTGGCTCAGTCAATGGAGTATGTGACTCTTGGTTTTAGGGTCATGAGTTTAAGCCCCATGCTGGGCGTAGAGCTTATTTTATTTATTTTTTTAATTAAACTGTTGAGCATGCTACCTCTTTCAAAGGACACTGTGATGCACGTCTCATTCTCCTGCAGGAAAAGTGCCAACTCTTCAGCGTGGTCCAGCAGGCTCTGCTGATCTTTGCTGCCTCTGTCTCTGGCCTTTTACCCGTCACATCCCCACACTCCCGCGGCTCCTGCAAACCCGGTGTTTTCAGTTGCTTGCATTCACCAGCCTCTCCCAGCTCTCTCCCCTTTTCTGTTTCCTCTGTGTGAAAACCCCTCCGGTCCACCTAGTTTGTCCCTTGCGGGTTAGTGCTGATGTCGCTTCCTCTCTAGAGCAATCAGATGGACCCCCATCTTTTAGGTGGGAAGGGGCAGGACTGCCTAGGCTTAGGAATGCTGGGCCTCATGGACCTCATCTAAGCTCCATTTCTTGGGATTTAGCTTCCTTTTGGGAGTGGCGTCTCACTGTTGCTGACTCCAGGGTCATGGCCTCAGAGCACTACCCACTTTCCCTGCCCCTGTCCTTCCCCTCAACCCCAAGGTCGCCTTACGGCTGAGACCAGACTGGAGTAGTGAGAGCTTGGGCTCGCTGTTCAGGGAAGCAGACACAATCAGTAAGGATCATGGAATGATGAGATGCAGCTCATCTCTGGCTGTGAACTACCCCAGGGGCTCTAGGTCTGGCTCCTGGTTCTTGACTTTGCTCCCAGCCTTCTCCGTATGGCAGAAGTCACTTTCCCTCCCCACCAAGGCACCTGCAAGAAGGGCTAGACCTTCGAAGAGCTAAGATGCAAGAGAGTGAGACCCAGAAAGGGGCAATAATCTCCTCTCCTGTTTAAGTCCTTCTTCCATAGGCCCTTTTCCTGCCTGAGGACTGGCCTCTCCCTTATGCCTTTAGGGAGACGCTTCCAATTCTACGCACAGTGCCGTGGCTTCACCTAAGCGATTGGATCAGTCAACCAGAACAGAAACCAGCCCTGGAGATGAGCGCTGTCGGGAGCTGAGGGCTGTTTTTGCTCACCGCCCCCTCCCCCTACCTTTTACTCCCCAGCTGGCAGAGGTGGATCTTGAACCACTGGCCCAGAGCTTCTAGTTCACTGTATAGTTAAGTTTGGGGTTTGTTTGTTTGTTTCCTTCCATAAGTGTTTATTGAGTGCCTTCTATGTGTCAAGGACCATGGTGGGGGCTTGGAAAATAGCAATCAGGAAGTAAAGTTCTTGGGCTCTTGGAGCTTACCTCCTGAAATGAGAGGGGAGGGGCTAATAACAGAACCACAGACGGGCCTGCGAAGAGCCCAGCAGAAATTGTGGTGGAGAAACCTAGAAAACTCACGCAGGTGGGAATACCATCACCGTGGCCTAGATTCTCGAGTTTGATTAAATCATCCCTCTGGGACTTGAACTTCCCCAGATAATCACTTGTTGCCCTCCAGATAGGAAAAGAAGCGGCAGCCCTGCTTCCAATACCTCCATGTGTCCAAACCCTTTCCTAGAGGTCGAGATGTGAAACGGGCTTCCCCTCGCTTTGTATTACAAGTGGACCTTCCAAAGGACTTCTAAAAGGGCCACAGAAGACCCCGTGCTTAAGAAACGGTTTGTACCAACTCTGCTTGAGCCACTGTCTACCCCAATCCTTCTGCCAGAGGAAGGAAACTGGAGAAGCTGGGAGTGGGGTTTGAGAAGCAGGTTGGAATACAGCAGTGCCAGTGCTGGTCACAAGCCCCCTGGGCTGACCCTGCCACCTGATTTCCCCCCAGGGACCAACCAGCTGCCTTTTGCACTCCCCTGTGGACATCACTCACCTGGGCAACTTGTTGAAATGCAGATCAAGATTCAGCAAATCTGGAGAAGGGCCTGAGATTCTGCATTTCTAACGTGCTCCCAGGCAATAGACACTACGGCTGCTGGTCCACGGAACCCACTCGGACTAGCATCCCCTGTTGAGTGGTCCCACACTGAGTCGCCGCTTTGGTTCTCTGGGCCTAGCAGCACTGACATCACCTGGGAGCTTGCCATAAGTGCAGATTTTTAGGTTCCACCTCAGATCTACCAAATAAGACTTGGCACCTTAAGGATATATCCAGGAGATTATTTGCGTGTTAACTTTGGAGAAGTGCTGGTCTAGAAGACCTTCCCAGGGCTCTGATCTGCCTAGAGTCAACGGTTTTGTAGAGGAAACTATGATTTTAAAGTACACAGCTTTTCATATGAAGACTGTGTCCTATGCAACGTTTAAAAGGAGCATAAATGAGGGGGCTACGTAGTACGTAGAAAGTCTTAGGGCTGGAGAGGGATCGAGATGACAGACAGGGCTTTGGAGAGACGACTTGCAATGAGCAGAAGGACCCACCAGAGGGAACCAGAGCCCTGGTGGTGACTGCAGGGTGGGCTCTGGGGAGGAGAAAAGTCCTGCTTGGGAAAAGTGTGCCCACATGCTATTTCTTGGTAACCATGTAAAATAAAGCTGGAAAGTATACTTTAGAAAAAAAAAGATGGAAAATAATTGAGCATTATGGCTGAAAAACAGAATCGGAAGTTAAGAAAGTTCAAAAGAAAAAAACCCAAGGTTTTAGAGACTGTAGAATATCATTATGAAGATATAAGTGACGGGGTACCTGTGTGGCTCAGTGGGTTAAAGCCTCTGCCTTTGGCTCTGGTCGTGATCCTGGGGTCCTGGGATCGAGCCTTGTGTCCGGCTCTTTGCTAGGCATCGAGCCTGCTTCTCTTTCTCTCTCTCTGCCTATTTGTGATCTCTGTATGTCAAATAAATAAAGTCTTTAAAAAAAAAAAAAGATACACGTGACATAATCTAGGAGAGTATCGTTCCTATCTGGGGTAGGAAATGATTTCTTAAACAAGGCATGGGAAGTACTAACCATTCAGGGAAAGACTGGTAAATTGGGAGTGCACCTGGCATAAGAGACACCTGTAAGAAAGGAGAGCGCCAGGTGAACAGTAGGAGGACGTGTGTGCCATGTATGGAACTGGTGAGGAGCTTCCATCAAGAATACACAAGGACGGGACTGGAAGAGATTATGCCGAGTGAAATAAGTCAACCAGAGAGTCAGTTATCATACGGTTTCACTTATTTGTGGAGCATAACAAATAGCATGGAGGACAAGGGGAGATGGAGAGGAGAAGGGAGTTGAGGGAAATTGGAAGGGGAGGTGAACCATGAGACTATGGACTCTGAAAAACAATCTGAGGGTTTTGAAGGGGCGGGGGCTGGGAGGTTGGGGGAGCCAGGTGGTGGGTATTAGGGAGGGCACGGATTGCATGGAGCACTGGGTGTGGTGCAAAAACAAGGAATACTGTTACGCTGAAAAAAAAAAAAAGAATACATAAGGACCGGGTGCCTGGGTGGTGCAGTCCATTGGGCATCTGCCTTTGGCTCAGGTCACGATCCTGGGGTCCCTGGATTGAGCCCCTGCACTGGGCTCCCTGCTCAGCGGGGAGTCTGCTTCTCCCTCTACCCCTCATCCCACTCTATTCTCTCTCTCTCTCTCTCTCTCTGTCTCTCCCTCAAATAAATAACTAAAATCTTTAAATCAACAAGAAAACAAAAGCTTACTAGAAAAAATGCACAAAAGACTAGAACAGACCTTTCACAAAGGGTCATCTCAATGGCCAACAAAAAAAGCATTTGGTCTCATGTTACCCAGAAAAATGCAAATTAAAGCAAGTGTGAGTTACCACAACATACCCACCAGTGTTGACAAGGGGGAATTACTGGTGGGATTGTGAACTGGTAGAAACCTTGGACTAGAGCTGAGAATTTTGTAGGAAATCGAAGATACACATACCCTAGAGCCCAGGGCCTCCACTCCTAGACCTGCACCCACGGAAAAGCACACACATAACTCAAGGAGAGATGTACAAGAATGTTCCCCAACTCGGAAGCAGCAGAAGATGGATTAAGCAACCATAACATAATCATAATCATAATCATAACATAAACAGTGAAAATGAGCCAAAGTCAAGCATATCAGTAAGTCTGAAAAACATAATGTTCAGGGAGAAAAGCAGACCCAGGAAACACATGCTATATGAATCCATTACTATAAAGTTCCAAAGTGGGATAACAACAAAAAAACAAAAATCAAAAAACAAAACAAAAAAACCCCCAAAACCCCTGCTGTTAAAAGACTACAAAACAAAACAAAACAAAACAAAACAAAACAAAAACCCACAACATTTAAACTAATCTTTAAAAACCTAGTAAATATAAATAGGTTTGATGGTTAATTTTATGGGTCAGCTTGACTGGGCCATGGTCTGATGAATGACTCTGGATGGTTCTGTGAAGATGTTTTTGGATAAGATTAACATTTAAATCAGTGGACTTTGGATAAAGCAAACTGCCCTTCATACCATGGGTGGGCCTCACCCAATCAGCTGAAGCCCTGAACAAAAGAAAGACTGATGTACCCCAAACTAGAAGAAATCCTGGCAGCAGGCCTGACTTGCAACAGGGCTCTTCCCTGGGTCTCCAGCCTGCCGGTCTTCTAGTCTCACGATCATGTGAGCCACTTCCTTAAAATCTCTTCTCTGTCTCTCTGAACAACCCTGACCGCTACAGTAGGTAAAAACAGATGAAATGCATACAAAAGGTAAAGGCTACAAGGCAGAGACATAACACGAACATGAAAGGAAAACCCCCAGAATTGCAGGTAAATGTAAACATGAAGGTGAAACCCAGATGACAGGCAGTTGAAAAGGAAGCGTGGAAAACGAGCCAGCTCATGAGGTAGATGACTGTGAATGAAGATGAGCCCCAAACCAAGTAACAATCAGGAATAAAATTTGATGTAAAAATGATCCCAGAGAAATACCTAAAAACAAAACAAAACAAAAAAAGCTTGGGGATGCAAATGAGAGAGAGAGAGAGAGAGAGATGGATGTGAGCTCCAAGCAGGTTAGTGGCTCAGTGCAGGAAGCATCGGTTTCCCCAGGGGGTGAAGACCTGTTGCCACGGTGAAAACCTCCCAGGCAGCGCAGCAGGGTGTCCCCTTTCTCACCCTCTTTCCCTGATGTCTGGAGAAGCTGGGTCCTGACCACGGCACCCTTTCCTGTCCGTACATTTTGGGATGGGACCTTAGATCTTTCCCCTAAGCATCTGGAGGTGACCAGGCTGCTGGCACACGGCTGGACCAGGAGGATTCCCAATCAGCCTCCCAGAGTAACAGGGGCCAATGTTTCCATGTATTTCCTGCTTGTCTGTTTCCTTCTAACATATTTGTGTATCGACAGCATCCGGATCATCCTCTGTATAAATAGTTGTGTATCCTGCTGCTGTTAAAGATCACATGACATCACACATACATTATTAGAAATTTGTCAAAGACTTGCTTTGCATTGGTATAGAATATTGCGACATAGATCGTGCACCGGCTGTTTCACACACGTCTGAGCGCATGTAACGTGTCCGCCGTTGTGCAGCTCCTGCGAGGCCACTCTCCGTTAGCAGCTAGTGTGGAGCCGACAGCTTTGTCACTGAACACAGAGCAGGAGGATTTTCTTCACCGCTAAGAGGTGCTGTTGGCAGATTCCTGGGTTTGGAGCTGTTCAGGTGACTGAACTTGCCCATGTGCGTGGGAGGAGCCCTGTTGTGTTTTCGATGGCTCACACAGATATGAGCACTGGACCACTTCCTAAACATCCCCACTCTGAATTTCCTAGTGGGGTCAAAGGCAAATTTTAGGGTCCACACTTGTCAGAACATGGAAGTCTTCTTCTGTGAGCTGCTGTCTCCTTTTCAATTATTTCAGTGGGTGAGACACTCAACATAGTTCTAATTTCAAGTCAGAATAATGTGTACAACAAAAGGCTCATTCCCACCACTTCCTTATCTGCGAGGTACCCACCTCCGGTAACCATTTTTATTTTATTTTATTTTTTGGTGTGCATTATTCTAGATTTTCTTTATGCAAATACAAATATATATACTTATTTGTTCCTTTCCCACTCTAAAAGTTAGTCTACAACTTATATTCTTTTGCACCTTCCTTTGCACATTTAGTCAGGAACCATATTTAACCATATTTCTGTACAAATAAAGACCTTCCTTCCTTGACCTTGATTACTGGGGCATAGCCGTATGGTTGGCCGTAACTCTCTAACCAACTTTGTTCATGGACCTTTGGGTTTGTCATTAGGTTTGTCATCCCAAACAGGCTGTGTTGACTGACCTTGTGCATATTTTACTTTATACACAGAATTACTGGGTTAAGGATAAATGCATTTGGGGGCGTGTATTTATTTATTTATTTTTCTTTTCTTTTCTTTTTTTATTTTTCAGTGTAAATGCATTTGCAATGTTCGGTATCTGTTGTCACATTACTTTTTGTAAGGGTTGTGCCAACGTCCATTTGCACCAGGGACACTCTTGGTCCCCACCTTTGGCCGGAGGCCCAGGATGATTGCTTATTGAGTCAGCAGGCCGAAAATCGGCTCTATGAGAAGCCCGGTGCTAGACCACAGCCATCCAAGAATAAGAGGCTGCTGGTACTTCCCTTTGAGCAGAGGAGAGACGGACCTATTAGATAGCAAAGTCAGTTTGTGACAGAGGACGTGATGATACCAGGACTAACACAGACAAAGGGCTAATTTATTCTGCAAAGAAATCTTCAGGGGAGGCACAGGTGAGCTGGGCCCTGAGCGACAAGCAAGTTGTCAAAAGGAGGAGAGGTACCTGACACCTGGGGGCAGCATGAACATCAGCCGAGAGCCATGGATATCCAAGAGCCGTGGATAGCTGACTTGGATGGAGCATGAGGAATTAAGATCGGAGAGGCAAGCGAAGCCCAGAGAGACTGAGCCTTCATCCTGAAGGGACTGAGCGTCTCTGGGGCTTGTTCGTGGCAGTCACATGGTCAGATCGTCCCCTCAGCCACGTGCTCTGCCCACTCTGTTCCCCTGGACTCGGGCACTGCAGGAACGTGGTAAGGCTTGTCGGTTTCACCCCGGGGCATCATGTGATGCCTAAACTCAGACCTCACAATAGCCCCCAAGGAGGTCAGTTATGATGCAAGAGAAGTTTGTGACTGTCCCTTGGGCTCCCATTACGCTGTCCTAGAAGGCAACTGCAGGCTCTGACACCTCCCATCCTAGCCTAGCGCGACAGTATGATCAGGGAATGGGAGAGCGGCTGTCAGAAGGCGGGAAAGCAGAGGACCCGAGAAAGGAAGGCTGCTGAGGGCACGTGGAGTAAGAACGGAACGCCGGTCAGAATATGCACCATGAACGACTCCTTTCGGGATAAAGACTCCCTGTGCTGCCAACCGGGTCTCTGCTCTGCTTCGCCATTGGAGTGAGTGTAGCCTGTGCTTCTGGTCCTTTCTTTCCTCCCCCCACGTCCCCACTGCCCACCCCCAAACGAGCCAAAGGAAGGAGCCCACCCCAGCACAGTGGTCCTAGCCTGACGCATGCAGAGTCGCCCTGAGGTTTTCCACCCCAAAACTAAAGGCAGGACGCCCCTTCCTGGAGTCCTACTTTACCTGCCTCTCTGCCTTTCAGGATATGGACCAAATTCTACAAATCAGATCCACGCATTGCCCTTGGGAAATACTCCCCCTTGGAGAAAGAGATCCTAGTAAGTGTCCTAGGGGTTATTCACAGAGAGGCCCTCCCTGAAGCTGGACAGTAGATGGGGGGTGGAGGGGTGGGGGCGGGGATGGAGTCGGAGGTTCAAACCCTACCAGACATGGAGACACAAGTCTCCCAGTGGCCTTGAGTTGGCTGCGTCCGCTCAAGGCTCCCATGCTTGCAGAGCCAATCCTCCCCTGATTCAAAGTCCTGATCAGGAATATAACTGAGTGCTGACCAGGGACAGGGGCTGCCATCTCTGCGGCCCTTCCCTTGCAGGAGCCGCTTTCATATGTAAGGCCTCGCCATTGCCCTAAGTGGGCACCATTCTTTCCAACTCACTGCAGAGGAGGAGACACAGGATCGGAACCCGGCCTATCTGACCCTACAGCTCCTCCCAGTTTCCCAGCGCACAGGGGCTCAGACACTCAGCCACGGGAGGTGGGGTAGGTGCCTCGAGGCAATTCCTCCTGTGGGTGCCCCCTGCTCCTGTCCCGTTGAGACTTTAACCGTCCCCTTCACATCGTCAGCGTCTGGGTGGTGTTCACACCATCGCGGCCAAGAGACTGCTGACTCACAAGCAAGAGGAAGAATGGAAAATGCTCAAGGAGCTCCAGTCACTGTCTTCGGACTATAAGCGGGCGATGGAGTATAGAACCCAGTACACACCTCCTTGTGCCACCTGTAGGCGCCTAGAAAAAATATGGACGGCAAAGGTGATCGTGCCCCCAGAGGAGTTAGGAATGCCGCAGCGCGAGAAACTCACCATCATCAAACACGTAGAACGGATGCAGCTTGCTCGAGCCCTCAGAAACCGTCAGCTCTTGCCCTACATCGAGAGGTTTCGGGGCTCTGGCTTTCTGTCTGGAGGGGGCATGACCCCAAAGGCCAAGGACAAGATGAAGGATGACGAGGACGAGGACGCTGATTTCTGCTGCAGCGCCAAGCAAGAGGAGAGAGGCGACGCAGAGAACACAGCCACCAAAAGACAAGAAATAAACATGAGCGTTATTTTCAAGTCAGAAGAGCCAAAAAAGGGTTTCTCACACCACCCAAGCGACCGGAAACCATTCTTCCCCACCAGGAAAGCGGAGCGGTCCATCACTGGCTTAACCAACCGGAATCTTCTCCACGTAGCAGACTTCCCTGGTGATCTCATGCTGATGAATCAGGATTTCATTTCACGGGGAGCCCTCCACACTGAGGCCACCAAGACCAGCTTCCTGGGGGGAGAGAGCATCTGGAAGGAGTAAAAGCACAAATCCTCTATCAGTATTAAAGTCCTCCTTATGCCCAAGGTGGCCGAGTGTCCTGGTCCTTATGACTCCCATGGCTCTGCCCCAGACCCCGGCTCCCCGGGGCCCCTCCAGGGGAGACCTACAGGCAGAGGCTTCCTGGTGTCAGGCATCCCTTGGTTCTTGGCTCTCGGCTGCCACCCTCATCCAGAGCCCGGGACTTTCCAGGATGCAGACCCCTCCTTTGCACCCAGCACCACGGGACTTGTGTCTCTTCCCCCTGCCGGTGAGACACATCACCCTTCTAGGTCTCGGCTTAAAACAACACTCGTTAATTCAACTTGTAATTCCGGGGCTCAGCAATTTTGGTGGGGTTCAGTCTGTTCCCTGCAGGTCAGTTAGGTGACTCTCCCGGGTGTGGACAAGCATCAGCGGGGTCCATGGGAGGGACCGGCTGCAGGGTTCCTTGGTGCAGCAAGCTGGCCGAGGCTTGCTCACAGCCCCCATGGGACCTGGGGGGGGGGTAAGTGGCTGTGTGCATGGCCCTTGGAGGCAAGACTCAGAACTGGCACCATCAGCCAATGCAGGACACGCGGCTGGTCCAGAGGCAAGGGTGGCCCCATGGACTTCATCTCTGGATGGGAAGAGTTGCAAAACCACACTACAAAGGGATGAACGCAGGGCAGCCGGTATGGTGGGGACCCTGACTGGAATCCATCTCCCACAGAGTCCCGGGAGCTGATACCAGCCCTTAGCCCAGATGGGGGAGAGAGCGCTCCTCAAGAAGGCTGCCCAGACCCAAAGTCTGGAGGTCAGTTCCCTGCTTTAAAAATCGAATCTGAGGTTCCTCATGAGACATTCCAGCAAAGCAGATTAAGAAATGGTCACTATATGGTCACTATTTTTCTTGCTGCACTTATGTAAATAATCAGGCCACGTTTAATGAGACTAGACTTATTTTGCAAACCACATTTTGATGATCTCTGAGAGAAAGTGGGGTAACTATAGAGGGAAATATTATATTTTAATGGAAAACTCCAGCACAACTCAATGGGTGGGAGATTCTAGTCTTGTTCATTTGATACCAGGTTTTGTTAGCTCCCTGTACACGGTTCCCAATTATTCCCTTATCCTTCTGACTTGGAATCATTCAGAACTAAAACTGCTCTTTTCCTGAAGACGTGAAAACTTCAGCTTGACGACTTGATATAAACCTCAGAGAAATGCCAGCAAGGCTCATGTTTAGACAAATTTTACATGTGTTGCTGTGTGGAGCAAATAAGCACATACACCTCTGAGAAGCCTCTGAGAAGCTGAGGGGATGACTGGGGAAGCTGGCTTTGTAAAAACTTGCCCAGGCTGCCTGGGTCTCCAAAAGTGAGGAGCTGGGGCAGGTCTGGTCAGCTTGGAGGCTCGAACAGAAAACAGCCTGGTCTTTTGGCGAGACTCTCTGAAGGATGAGAGCTTGGCATTCTGGCTCCGGGGACCTGCAGGGCTGTGGGTGTTTTCAGCGGCATGTGACACACACGCCAGCTCTAACAGCCTTGCACAACAAGGACCGGTGTTGACACCTTTAGCTGGAAGAAAGTGTGAACGCCTTGGGGCTGAGGTCATGGAGATGGTGATGGAGGCATGGCGCTGCTAAATGGTCTGGTTTGTCCATAAAACTCAGCCCAGTGTGGGGCAGCCTGAGGGGAGAAGCTTGTAGAAGGAAGGAACCCTCAGATCATGGAGAATTTTGTAAACTATGCTAAGGTGGGATCACTTTATCCAGATGTCAGGGAGCCACTGAAGGGTTTTCAGCAGGGAGTGAGAATGGAGTGTTTGTGTTTCGATGTCCCTGCTGGATGGCAGGAGAGAATTGGAAGAGGCCCAGATGGGCTCCTTTCCAGAATCTACAACAAAATCAGCACAGAAAACCCATGTCTCAAGCACCCATTGAAGGAAGGCCATCCCAGTGTGTTTCTCAGTTGGCTGTCTCAGGATGGTCCAGATGTAGGAGTTGTTCCCCAGGATCAGATGGCCCTGATGGAAGGGTCCCCAGGCTCTCCAAACAAGAGAAGAATGCTGCATGCTTCAGGGAAGCTGCAGTCCCATGGGAGCGAGGACATTCCTGGGGACCACATCCTTGGTGATCCTCCCAATGTGCTGCTCGTCATATAAAATGCAACATCAATAACCCAAGTCTGATGATCCCACAGGCAACGTGGACTTTTTGTTCACCTCTTTTCAGTGCTTTTGGTAGAGACCCATACCCTTCTGCAGGGTATTTTTTTGTTGGCTTGTGGCAAACAGAAGAATTTCAACACACCCTCACCAAAATACTCTTTATTATCAACCACTTTGCCAGAGAGTTCAGCAGAAGTCCTGGACAATACTTGTGTGTGATGGGCCTGTAGGTCTTCTCCTGGTGCATGAGAGACACAGCAAGTAGGCAGCTCTCCTGCCCAAGACAGGCCTCAGACAAATGGAATTCCATCTTGTTTTAAAGACCTTTCAGAAAAGGTCTCCATCACTCTCAGTGATGCCTGATTCATCACTGCCTAATGAGAATTTTCAAATAAAAAAACAAATCTAGTCTTCAGCAAAGAGAGATTTTAACCAAAACAATTACAGCACCCAGGAGAATGTTGTGAGCACAAGATCTGCAAGTACCTCGAAGGTCAGGAGAAAGGAATTTTCCTTGACAGGGAGGAGGACAAAGGCTAGAAGAATCAGAGGTGGGGGAGGGGGTGAGCAGGCGTGCTCCAGCCGGTGAGCAGCATGTGTCTCCTTGGGTTAGCTGATTCCAGAAGGCGCTTCAAGGAAGGTTGCTCTCCTTTCCCAAGATTCCTAAGCCTGGAGGTCTTGGGCACAAGGGACCTGAGGAGAGGAGAGTAGTTTACCTCGATTAAGTAAAGTCAATTTCCAGGCGTTTCCTTCTGATTCGTGTGGGGGGAAACAGTTCGGGTAACCGTTGATCAGAAGAAACTGAGAATCTGGAGGGCAAGTGTCTGATTTGTTTTAGGCTATATGGGTTCTATTTGTATGCACACAGTTGTATAAGGGGAATATAATATATAGCTTGTAGAGTATACAGTATGCTCACTACAGATTTCAAATAAATACACTAGAAAATACAAAGGGAATTGTAAGAAGACCAGTAAGAAGGAAAATCATGTTCTGACAGATATCTGCTGTCATCAAGATGATAGGTACATTTTGCGAGATCCCTGATAGTGTCTTCCCAAGACCCAGGCATGCAGACATGCTGGGATAGAATCCGTGCATGTTCTTGGCTCCCATTGCTTCCTTCTCCGCCAGTGATGATCCAGTAGCCTTGGGCTCACCCTTGTTTCAACAGTCCACAGCATCCTCATGCCCACCGTGACACATAGCCAAGCCTGGTTTGGGGAAGAAACATCAGCGCATTCCTTATCCACGTCTACTTACCATTTGGGTCACCTTCATAATATATATCAAAGGGAGAACCCCCAAAGAGAGTTTCTTTAACATATATTATCATTATAATGTTGGCTAAAGATCAAAAATGGAAATTTAAAGCTTCACACATGGCCTCATAATTTAAATTTCCTGGAATTTCATCAGTTACGGACAAAGACTCCAAATAACCGGTGGGGCTGTTGGATGGAAGGAAAGGCACACATCAGCTCTTGGGGTCGCTGGCCCTCCCGCAAGCAGACTCAGCAGGGATGAGACCCCAACATGAGCTTTGCTCACCAGAGGTGCCATTCCTGATGGGGACGAGGGAAGGGATGTCATTCATTCTTCTGAACTGAGGACAGACCCCCATGACCCTCCCAGTTCTACAAAAGAATTTCTCTGCCACCTGAGCGGCCGGTGACTTCCAAATCACTTAGCAGACCTACTTGTGATCAGGATGCCAACATAGAAATTTGGGAAGCACTAGTCCTTGGGGCCCCAGAAGCGTCAAAATACAGCCAACATTGTGGTGTGTTTCCCTCACTGATGCCCACTGTATCAGGCCAAGGGCCCCAGACATGAGTCTGGAAACTCATGGAAACCAGGAAAAGATCCTAATTTCTAGCTTTGACTCTTTGGCAGGGAGACCTAAGCGCCACAAGCTGACCTCCATGAGAAGCAGAGGTGAAGGGCATCCACCTCTGTCTCCCATGAGGCAACTCAGACTCCTGCTTTTACTCCTGCTCAGTTCTCCCACCTCCATCTTCTTCTCTTCAGGATCTGATTTCCCACCCACAATCCTCACGAGACCACCAGCCTACCTCATGCAGGAGAAAGGCCAGAGTGTCTCTTGTTTATAATAAGACAAGAAGGCATACTCGACCTCTTAGCTAGTTTATCTTGGTCCGCCTGCATCCTTCCTTGGAGGCAGGAAAGTCAGATCCAAAAATCAATATTTAAAAGGATGAAAGGACAGGGCACCTGGGTGGCTCAGTCAGGTAAGCATCTCCCTTCAGCTCAGACCATGAACCCGGGCCCTGGGACTGAGCCCCGAGTCAGGCTTCCTGCGCAGTACGGAGTCTGCTTGTTCCTCTCCATCTGCCCCCTCCACCCACTTCTGCTTTCTCACTCTTCTCTCAATTAAATAAAAAATTCTTTATAAATAAATTAAATTAAATAATATAAAATAAAAATACGAAAGAACAATAAGGGGGAAATTTTAAAATAACGTATCCCTCTGCCCCTTAGAGAAACGCCTTCCTCCTTCAGGCAGGTGGGCGAAATCCCAATTTTGAGGCAGCCATTTGCTAAGTTACACTTCATCCCACAGGACACATGTATAACCTAGTGGGAGTCCCAACCTCACGGCAGGTCACGAAGGGCGGGGCCCTTAGTAACACAGATTGCAGCATCTGTCTCAACCACCAAGCAGCAGCATCATACGAGGTGAGGACCCCATGCAGCGGGCACAAGAGTCTGGAAGGACTGGAAGGTGCATCCAGGCAGAGGGGGTTGTGTGAGCAAAGGCATGGTCTGTCGTGCCCAAACTCAGTGTGTGTGTCTCCACCCAAATAGGGGACCGAGGGCAGCAGTGGGTAGAAGGGAAGAGGGACAGCAGCACAGTGATCGGGGGACAGGTGAAAATCATGCCAGGACAGCAAACTTCACCTGAAGGCAGAGGCCATAGGAGGGTCTTCAGCCGGGATCGAGAATGCAGCCAGAACACGCGTCAGATGTGTGGCCCACGGTGCAGGGCGAACTGGAAGAACACAAGACAGATGACTCCCCGTGAAACTGCATCAGCATCAGCATCAGCAAAGGAATCTCACAGCCTGGACAGGAATTTCCAGAGAAACTCTAACCCATTGGCAATTCAATGAACCACAAACGGGAAGTGTCCCGCCAGAAAAGGTTGGAGATCTTGCCGGAGATGTTTGTGAAGGTGTCAAGACATTCAACTTAATCTACAGCAGAGAAGAAGAACCTGGGTCCCCAGAGGCAGCATCAGGCCCATGAGGGACTAGACCCAGCCATGCTGTTGACCTCAAGGATCAGCCCAACCACAGCCCAACAGGCTTGACCCAAGTGGATGACCCCCAAACAAGGTGGCTTTTTGTTACTCTTTCAGAACTTGTCAAGAACCAGGGTCCATGACTAAGATTTGTTTTGGATTCCTGTAAAGATAACATTATACATGTCTTCATCAAAGCTGTCTTCACCATCAACAGCACGGCCAGACTGGAGAGCAGACAGGCTGCCCAAACACAGCATTCATGCCCCCCGGAACCCCTCTTCCTGGTGTAGACCTGGGATGGCACTCACTGGGAGCTATCCTTCCCCACAGAGAGACAGCCCACCTCTCAGGTACATGGGAACTTGCTCATTGTGAAGCCCTGCAGACAGGGGTTACAGGGCCTTGCCCGGGTGCCTCGGTCTCCAAATCTGTGAGTGAAAAGAAAAATGACACCTTCCCCTGGGGTGTTAGGATCAAAGCTGTTCATGTTGGTAATCTGCTCTGCGAGTACCAGGACCTGGAAATCACTAGAAAATGAGTCCTTCAACAAGTAGCCTTCATCAGTAGGAAATGCTTCTTCCCTCTGGGCCACACCCCGCCTGCTCCAGTCCTTCCCTGCCAACCACGTCTTCATTTCTGACATGGAAGGTGCGGGAGCCCTCCAGACTCCAGGCCTCTGGAAGAGGTTCCACTCTCCTCTGACAGGTGCTCAGAGGACAGGCCGCCCCGTCAGGAGCCTGGTGAGTCTGTGCAGAGGGACGGCCCAGCAGGCTCCCTGCACTGGGAGGCACATGCAGTGTCTGGGGACAGGGACGATGGAAGGAGCCTGACAGGGCAGGGGAGGGGGAAGTGAGGGATGGAGAAGATTGAAGCCGACTAGCAAGTTCAGCCATGCCAGGGCTTCTGGACAAGAAAGTGTTCCTGACACCAGGAGTCCAGCAGTGTCATTAGGACTCCACACCAGTCCATGTCTGTGTGAGGAGAGAAAGGGGAAAAACACGCCATCTGCACTTACCTTCTGGCCTGGCAGCTGAACGCAGTGTGGCTGAAAGACACCAAAACAGAGAAACAGATGGAAACTGAAGGTACTGAGAGTCAAGGGTCAAGAATGGGAAATGTGGCCCTTGGAAAGAGGAGCCAGGGGCCAAGGGATGGCGCTGAGCCCAGAGAGGGGAGACTGTCACCTCCTCATCCCTGGGGCAAGCCTGGTCCCACCCAGGCAAGGGCAGAAAGAAGGGCAGGCATTAGCAGTCAACCAGGAGCCCATTCTGAAGATTTCTGCCTGACTGGCAATTCCACTCCACTTCAGTGAGTGTTCCCACTGTGGCCACAGCAGAGAAGTGGGTTCTGAGGAGGGCGACCACCTCTGCTGGTCAATCCATGAAAGTCTGGGGCTCCTGAGTAGCTCAGTAAGTTAAGCATCAGTCTTCGGCTCAGGACATGATCTCGGGGTCCTGGGACCCAGTTCTGCGACAGGTTCCCTGCTCACAGGGAAATCTAAATTCTCCTTCTCCTTCTCCCCCTCCCCCCACTCTTGTTCTCTCTCTCTCTCTCTCTCTCTCTCTCTCCAGCTCTGTCCCTCTCTGTCTTGTTCTGTTTTAAATAGAAAAAAAATCTGAAGAAGAAAAAAAAATCCACGAGATTCTGGCTTCCGGCTGAAAGCCCCTTCTCCCAGGAGCCCCTCAGTCCTGGACAAAGAACAACAGTTGGCCATCCTAGTGTGACCTGACTATTTCCTGTAAATCCTTTAATGAAACCAATGATCACTTTGATGTTGGAGTAAACCAAATGAATAATATTTTTTACTTGGCAGAACTGAACCATTTGATTGATGGAAGGTGCCCTGTATCAGGAGACTGGGTTAAGTGCTTGGATCCAGGAGACGATATCACAATCACTTGGCCTCCTATGGATGGCCTGCTCTGAGGCTTGTCATCACGATGTGACATGGGGGGCCCAGCACAGCCTGGGTGATAGTCCTGTGGGAATAAGACTTGATGGCGTTGGGCAACATGCTTACTCTCCATCAGCCTCAGTCCACTCATCTTTAAAAAAATGGGGATGTCAACAAGAACTGCCTAAAAGGGTCTGGAGGACAGTCCATGCATGACACGGCTCAGGGCCCAGCATAGCCAAGCACTCCACAAAGGTACCTGTCTCTGTCGGCCTTGTATGACATTCACCACACTTCCTAAACTCCATTTTAGTGCTGTCCTTGCTACACTGGTTATCACCACAATGCTCTAGAGTCTCTCACACATGGGACACTGTGAGTCCATCTCCAGCTGTCCCTCCTGGGTTCTAGTGCTGCATGGTCAGTGGGGGCCCTGTTTCAGGAGGTACACATGACCTCTGGGGTGTCCACTCACTCAACCTGGGAAAGATCTAAGTCATGGTTTTCCAGAAAGCAAGCCTCAAGTTCAGAACCCCAAAACCTCCCTGTCATTTTGAGTGACATCTCTGGACTGGACCACATCTTCCATGAGCTTCTCTGCTCTAGATTTGTAGGTCTTGGCCTTGCAACATGGTCCCCCTTGCTGCAATTCAGGACACGCCAACCTAACATTGCCACTTTGGCCTATTGACAGATCTGAGCTGAAGGTGCACGAGAAACAGCCGAGGCAGGAAGGGCTCTGATCCACACTCTTCTACTTAAAGAGCATCCATGGACTTTTTCAGGAGGATGGTGGCCTCCCTGTCCCAGGGCCAGAGGCACCTGCTCCTCACCACTTGTGGTGGCCAAAGATTCAGGTCTGTGTACACCTGACTGAACTCAGCTCTTACACTGTTCCCTAGACAACATGGACCCAGGACCACTAATCTCCAGCCCCTACCCACATCTTTATCTGGTCCTTGCTTGACGCAGGTGACTTTTTAGGTCCAAAGTGCATGAACATGCTGCTCTGGCCACTGCCTAGGGTCTTCATCTGTGTGGGAAGGCCCTCATGGACAGGCTCAAAGATTTAAGAAAAATGTCTATGCTTCTCTCCCACTAAAGCCTCAGGTCGGGTGGAATCTTGGGCCAAGCCAGAGAACCTAAGAGGGTAGAGAAAATAAGTTTCTCCCCTACTCCTCAAACATACTTAATCCATTAACACCTCTGGCTCTAAGATGACTCATCATCAGAGTAGCTCCGTGTTTCCAGGAGGAGCTGCCTTCTACTGATAGAAGCTTTACTCAGAAAAGCCCTGCATGGCTCCGTCTCTTTTCAGGACAGCCCTGCTGAGTGTGACTCCCCTACAGCTGAGGATCAGACGGGTTGGGCCACTCAGGCAAGGTCTCACAGCAGCACTGTGGAGTTCCTACCTTCAAGCCTGGACACCTGCCTCTTTTCCTGGGAGCTGCCTTTTTGTGTGCGGCTAACCCCAGGGAGACAAAAAGGCCACGTGTATCAGATTAGCCCCTCCAGCCAGATTCTTTGGTTTCTCATGATCTGCACTTGAAGGCCCTGTGCTGAAGGGCAGGAACCTTACTAGTTATCTCTGTGAGGATGGAGACAGGCCTATGGACCAATAACCTTTAGGCAGAAGAGGGCAGGCAGAGGTGCAGACTGATATCTGCAGAAATCTTGGCAGGAGAGCAGAAAAGAGAGCTTCATGGCAGGGGCAGCCCTTTGGGTGATATGGACTAGGAGCAAGGGAGCAGAGGGAGACCTAGCCCAGGCTGGGAGGGGCTGGGCGAGGGCAAGAGAGAGCAGAAGGGGCAGGCAGAGTATGGAAGGAGGAGCTGCAGAGAAAGGGGACAGGCAGGGGAGAGACAGGGAGACAGAGAGAACCAGGGAGATACAGTGGTTTCCTGTGAAATGGATGCCCCTCTTCTCCTCCTGGCACCCAGGATCAGGGCAAGTCTCTCTGGGCATTGAGTGCAGCCCCACAGCCAGGCCTTTGTAGGGTTGGTGACTCTGCCTCCTCGGGGCTTTGGGCCCTGGCTGGCACCTGCTGTTTTCTGCTTTTGATTCGTGAAGGAGCTGTTGCTGCCATGCCCACCTGTTCGGGGCAGATGCAGACACACCCACAGACTTGGGCCTCTCCAGGGGCCCCTGATTCCCTGACGGATGCCCACCCTGACTCAGGTCAAGCCAGGATCCCTCCCTCCAGCACCCGCCCGCTATCACATGTCCGAGAATACCATCAGCCCAAGCCAGGTCTGATTCACTGCTGCCAAGTCCGGGGTGAGCCCCCAAAAGACCCCATGGCCAGTTTGCTTCAGATAGGAAGTGACAAGGGGCCCGCACACACGCGTCAAAAGAGGGACAGAAGAGCCCAGAATTGTGCAAAAAGCAGGATGGCATCAAGCCGGGGTCACGGTCATTTCTGCTACTCTCCTCCTCCTCTAGCCGAGGCCGAGGGCTGGCGTTTTGTTGGAGGAGAGTGTCTGGCAGACTGTCACCCACGGGGCTTCTACGGTGGCAGGAAGCAGAGGGCCCAAAGGCTGTCAGCTGAGCAGGAGAGCGGAGAGAGCCCCAGGAGAAAGGGGCTGCTGGGCCTGGTTACCTGCACTGAGCAGCAAGACCCAAGGTGGGGGCGGGGTATGAAAAGCCTCATCTCAGCAGGCCTGGCAGCAGCCTGGGGTGGGGGTGGCTCCGAAGGCCTGCGGTTATATAGACGGGGCTCCTGAAATCTGATCCCCTGCCCTCCCTCTGCTGCGAGGCCAGTAGCACCCCAGGAGCACTTCTTTTTATTTCTTTTATAAACATTTAGTTATTTATTTCTTCTAACATCTGGAATCTGTGGATTATCTTTTATTTTTATATTTTATTTATTTATTTATTTTTATTAATTTCTTTTCAGCAAAACAGAATTCCTTGTTTATGCACCACACCCAGTGCTCCATGCCCTACGTGCCCTCCATGATACCCACCACCTGGCTCCCCCAACCCCCCACCCCCCACCCCTTCAAAACCCTAAAGGTTCTAGGGGTAAGTGTGGGCACCTGTCTACCACCCCGAGTCTTCCTCAGCCAGGTGCACTGTCTTTCTCACCTAGACTGAGACGTGATGGGCAGAGTCGCCTCCCTCTGTGGTCCTGGATGAGACAGCCAGGCTGGCCACAGGCCAACGCCGCCTCCTGTTTGGAAAGCCGTCTCCTGCCTGGGGTTAACTCGGAGCTCCCCCCACTCTGTTCACTCGCATGAGCCTCAGTTCCCTGCCAGGGAGGCAGGCCAGCTGGCCTGGACAGGTGAGGACCAGAGGCCATGAGATACCAGGAGACTTGCCCAAGGTCAGAGGCTGACAGTGGCAGAACCAGAAGAGGATGGACCTCCTCACTATCCATTGTCACCGAGAGCCCTCTGTGGGTCACTTGGAGCAGAGGCACCCGAATAGCCCTGTGGCAGCTCCGGGTGTGAGTCCACACTGGTGGAGTCGGTGTGGGGCAGACCAGCCTCTGGGGGAGTGTGACCTCACGAATGACAGGTGTGCACAGGTCAGTATTTAGTAGATCTTCCCAGTACAGAGACACCCATGGTTAGTCTGGGGCAGTGTCGCCGCTGCAGACACGCAGCACCGCCCCTATGGCAGAAAGTCTGGCAGCTTCTCAGGAGGTCACACAAGAGGGACCACGTGGCCCAACACCGCCACGAAGTGTACATTCCAGGAAACAAAAACACGCATCCCCACCGGAAGTGGCTGGTGAATGTTCATGGCAGCAGTACTGTGAGCCAAAAGTAGCAACAACCCCATACCCATGCCCCCAAGAATGGAGAAGAACACCAGGGTCTATAACACCAGGGTCTATAACACCAGGGTCTATAACACCAGGGTGTATCCACACAATGGCCGTCATTTGTCCCGAAGAGGCCATGGTGGCCGAACTGTCCAACAAGGAGCATTAGTGATTTACACACCAACCCAGACAACATGAGTGTCCCTTTTCCAGAAACAGGAACAAGTCCAGATTTCCCCCAATCTCTCAACAAGTCTTGCTGGTGACATATGGGAGAACTAAGAGCCAATTTTTAAACGTGTGCATTTCTCCAGTGTCCAGTGGGATCGGCATCTCCCTGGGTGTCCAGGCCACCTGCAGCTCTGGTGGGAAATCCGTCCCTATTTTCGGGCCATTTTTCTATTGCTGTTACGACTGCATCCCTTTTCTTCCGGAAAGCAGAAGCTCCCTGTCCTTCCAGCCCGGATCTGCTTTTCAGAGAGCCCTCGTGGCTTCACAGTGGGAAGAGCATCGTACCTCCCACGGAACAGCTGGAAACCGCTGCGATCCAGCGGGGCTCAAGCGCTCCCAGCAGAGGAAAGATGGAGGAAGCCAAGTTGGAAAAGACACGGGGCCAGTTCTCCTTCGGAGGGTCGGGCCCGGACTCTGGCCGGTGTGAAATGCCGTAGCTCCCTGAGGTTCTCCTCCGCACCGGACTCTCCTGTCTTACTCCTTCCCAAATACCCCTCACGAGTCCCCCGCGCTCACACGCTCCCTGTGCCCGGTCTGTGGGGTGCACCATGCAGCTCCCGCGTCGGGTAAATGCCCAGAGGGAGCAAACAGGACGACACTGGCGAGAGGCTCGCCCTTCATCTTCCAGCTCAGCCCAGGGTCCCTGGGTCAGGCCTGCTGTCCTCCCCCCGCAGCAGCCGAGCTTGGTTTGCCGGCCTGGGAGCAAAAAAGAAGGCCCAGTTCCTTTTCCAGGGTGCACTTGGGAATCCAAGTCTGAGGGACCTTCAGTCACACTGTCCTCTGTCGGAGATATTTAAGTTACTTAAAAACATTTCAGCTACATGTCTCTGGAGCTTTGTCTCCAAATGTTACGCCTAGTTCCCCAGTGGCCCCAACAAACCAGTTTTCTCCCCTTCCCTGCTCTTCCTGGGGCGCTGCCCCTCCCCCAAAGATCTTTCCCTCCTTCTGCACGACACTGTAGGATTTCTCCACCTTGTGCACAAACCCCTGGCCTCAGTGCCTTCCACCAGCCAGAGCTTCCAACTACTGCCTGCGATAATGTCCCACAGTCAGGTCATCCCCTTCCCGAAGTCCTGGCTTTTATTGAGCGGCAGGGTCTGGTGGGTCCTCTGGAAGTCCGGCCCCTGCAGAGACTCCGTGTTTGTCAACAGGGTACCACAGTTTTATCCAGATTCCAATCCCTGCTCTATGTGTCCCATGGGCCCGGAGAGAAGCTGAGCATAGCCCCAGCTCTGAATTCTGGCCTCAGTGGTAGGGAAGGTGGTTGTCACCAGGAGATGGCCTGGCTCCTGAGTGACCAGCGTAGGGATGAGCCTGGGACCCCCAATGGGATAGTGAGGTGAAGGGAAAGTGTGACCACAGAAGGAGGGAGCCGGCTGCTGTCCCCGCGGGGCCATGCCGAGAGGGAGGCCAACCCACCAGCAGGCAGAGCAGAGCAGGGCAGGGCAGGGATGCCAGCCCTGAGCCCCTGGGGGAACCTCAGCCCTGAGACCTCCCTGCTCACTTCCAGTTAAAGGTGTCAACACCAGTCCTTGTTGTGCAAGGCAGTTGCAGCTGGCATGTGTGTCACATGCATCTGAAAACATCACCATCCCTGTAGGTCCCTGGAGCTGGAAAGCCAAGCTCTCATCCTTCAGGGGGTCTTGCAAAGAGAAGACCAGGCTGTTTTCTGTTCGAGACCCCACGCTGAGCCAACCGGGCCCAGCTCCTCATGTGTGGAGACCCAGGCAACTTGGGCAAGTTTTTACAAAGCCAGCTTCCCTGGCCATCCCCTCAGCTCCTCGGAGGCCCTAAGGTGTGTACGCAGGCGTCCCAACAATCTGGGGCTTCACCAAAATCTCCAAAACCCAGGCAAAGCTGTGTGAAACTCCAGCCCACTGACTATCAAGAATAATCTGGGATGTAGGTCAAAATGTAACGGCTAGGAAACACCCATCTGGAAAGTTTACATAAAATCGCCCTTAACGGCTTAAATACTATCCAGCTCTACTGACTGGACTTTCAAGAACATTGTGCCTCGGATCAAATCCATGACTGCCTACGGCTGTCTGCGGCTCGAATTCCATTGTTCTATTGCCACAGAGGACCACAATACCATCGGAGTACTAGTACGGATGCATCCATGCACACTGAGGAACACTCCGTCACTGCTTTGAAAGTTTAGGTCATGGTTTTACCCTAAAAATGTTTCTGTTCTCAATATTACATACTTTTTGATAATTACCCAGGTTGATAGAAAAAGCTCTCGGTCCTTCATTTGAACGCTGTAAAATATTTCATTACACAAACCATCTAAAATTCACTTATCCACAATCTTGTTAACGAACAGTTCTATTGTCACCGATTATTTGTGGACGGCAGAAGGGAAGATACTGATTTCATCAGCCCTACGTGGACTTCCAGTTGTCCTTCTGCCACCGGTCTAGCTGCCTCTCCTTGTGCAATAGCTTGGTAGGCTAAGGACCATGCTGTAGAGCTCTCCTTATGAGCAGCAGGGCCATTTTCCTCTTCTGTTGTGTGATTTCTGTTCCTTCTCAAAATTGTCTTGGCTGTTCTTGACCCTTTGTCCTTCTATATGAGCTTTGCATTATCTTGTCAAACACTAGGAAATTTGATTTTGTTTGGAAGGTATTAAGTCAGCAGATTTCTTGGAAAGATGTGGGCATGTTTTTAGGATCAAAGCTGTTGAGCCATTAACATTTATGTCTCCCATTTCATCACATTTTCTTTTACATCTTTCAACTCTTCATTCCATAGAAGTCTGATATGCTAATTTATTATTATACCGGAAGCAGTATTTCTTTTCACATGTGGACCCCCCCAACCTTAATCTAAATATTCCTATGATTTTTTAACATTATGACACAACAGTTCTATACATGTCTCAACACTTGTCATGTTCAGTATACTCTGAATCCCCGGTATCTATGTCCCCCACCCGCTCTGGGAACCACCGCTTTTTCTCTCCAGTTAAGAGTCTGGCTCTTTCTGTTTATCTCCTTTTCTGTTTGTCTCTAGTTTGATGTAGATGATCTTAGATTTTCCATGTTTACCATATTGGCTGAAAATAAGAACAGTTTCCATTCTTCTTTGTCAATTTTTCAAACCCCTTTGTCTTTTTCTTGTGGAGGAAGAAAGCCTCGGTGACGACAGCCTCCAATATAAGATTGGGTCAAGGTCATGCCGGACATTCCAACCACTCTTGATTGTAATGGAATTGCGTCCAAAGTTTCACCGCTAATTCGACATTTGAAGGAGGTTTTTTGTAGTTGCACTTTCTGTCATTCAGATTGTTCCTTTCAATGACTAATTTGTAACAGGATTTTTTCTTTGTCATCATTCCAAGCTATTGAGCATTGTTGACTTTTCTTCCTAACCCATTCAAGTGTCAATATGAATTTTAGTTCTTTTTTAAAAAAAGATTTTATTCATTTATTTATTTATTTGACGGAGAGAGATCACAAGTTGGCAGAGAAGCAGGCAGAGAGAGAGGGAGGAGGAAGCAGGCTCCCTGCTGAGCAGAGAGCCCCATGCGGGACTCGATCCCAGGACCCTGAGACCATGATCAAAGCCGAAGGCAGATGCTTAACTGACTGAGCCAGCCAGGCACCCCTGAATTTTAGTTCTTAATCCTGTTAATGTGAGAAATGACATCAGTAGATGTTCTGATTCGAAATATCTTTGCATCCTTAGGATAAATCCTTAGTTTTTAAGAAGGTTTTGTACACTACTGAATTCAATTTCTGGAAATTCTCTATTTGATTTTATTTTATCCTCTGTTCCCATCTATAGTCATAAACTAGATTGCCTTAAGTTTCCTCCCCTGTACTGTTCTTGTCCTTTAGTCACATGAGATTAGAATTATATCAGATTGTTCTATATTTGTAAAATCATTTAGATAGCCTTTTCGTTTCCTTTAAGATGTTTCCAGTACAATAAAGATGATGGAACACTGTGATATTTCCTTGTAAAACTATCTGGAACTTTTGGAGCAGAAAACTTTTGCTAACTAATTCCATTTTGTTAAGGTGCTCAAGAAATATTTATTGAATCAAAAGAATTGATGCATGGATGAAAAAGGTATTTTTAAGGAAATCTTTGGCATTACTTGTGTTTTCTTAAGCGTATTTTCTTAATGTAGTTTTAGGCTTACCCCCTGCTGCATGAGCAACAGTTTACCCCTGGGATCACCATGACTCATCAGAAAGGTCCATGTGTCCTAAATGTTGAATCTACCCTGAAACACATAATCAGCTGGAGTCCATGGTTTACATTAGCCTTCATTCTGGGTGGCGTACATTCTATGGGTTTGGACAAAAGTATGATGACATATATCCATCATTAGAATGTCATACAGAGTATTTTCCTTGCCCTAAATATCATCTGTGCTCTGTCCATTCATCCCTCCTCCCCAGCCCCTAGCAACCACTGATCTTTACGGTCTCCATCATTTTACCCTTACTGGAAAATCCCATAGTTGGGATCATGTAATCTGTAACCTTTTCCAATTGGCCTCTTTTACTTAGCAATGTGCACTGAGGTTTCCTCCACATTTCTTGTCATGGCTCGATAGCTCATTCCTTTGAGCGTTGAATAATATCCCATTGTCTTGACGGAGCACGGTCTGTTTATCCATTCACCTGCCCAGGACATCTTGGTTCCTTCTGAGTTTTGGTCATCATGAATATAGCTACTATACCATCTATGTGCAGGTTTTGGTGTCAACAGAAGGTTTCAGCTCCTTTGGGTGAGTGTTGGTTATATGATCATGGCTTTCACTGAAACATCATAATTCAGAAATCATGTCCACACAGCACTCCTTCATTCACTCTTGGAGCTTCCACTTCTGGAACATTCCGTGGTACAAATATTTGTCTGTGAATTGGCAAGCATGTTGGTCCTCATTTCAGAGCATGGAAGGTACAGTTTCCTGGCTACACTCAAAGGTAGGGTCCCAGAGAAATGGAAATGTCACTGCAAGTAACCTCAGGCCAGAGCTGGGGCTGGGAGGCTTCCAATTTTCCCCTTGACAAAGAGGGACGGGAGAGGGCCTGGGGAGCTAGGCTCAGGCATGGCGACATTTTCTGTGTGCCTCTCTGTCTGCTGTGCCACAAACCCCAGCTCCTGCCTCACTGTCCCTGACCTGTCCCAATCAGCACTTGGGCCCCTTCCCCATCTCAGGTGCCCACCTGGCCTCACTTGGGCTTCACGTGGGCCCTGCTTTCATCAGAGCCCCTGCAAGCTCTGAGGGCGCTCCTCACCCAGTAGCTTCAGATGCCAAACTTTCGGAAGTGCAGGTGCTTCTCCCAAGATGTCATGCTGTTGGAGGAATCTTAGCACAGAGGAGACTGCTAGAGGGGTTTCCAAGCTCCCGGAGTCCCTTTCCTGGTGAATGTGCGCATGATGGGTTGGGAAATATTTACTATCCGGCAATGAGCATAGTCGTGAAACATAGCCTGACACCCGTGATGTCAGACCTCCCACTCTGGCCAGTCTCCCGGATCAGCTCAGCATCACTGAACACAGGGCCGGGAAGGGACTTGTCGCCTCTCCCCGGACATACAGTTTCCACCAGATACAATCCTAGAAAGCCCCTCAGGGAAAGATAACAGCAGAATGGAGTTGAATAATTTTAAAAGGATGAATTTGAGTGTAAGTACCTTTGTTTTGGATGCAATTTATTTAATTACTAAGTACTAACGTATTAAGTTCCTACCATTTAATCTTTCCTAATGGCTCTGATTAATTGCAGGTTTGCAAGATTTCTGAGAATGCATCACCCCACCGCAGCCAGCTGCCCCGGGCGGACTTCCTCTCTCCGCCTGGCGGGCAGCAAGGCAGCGGTCGTGTGCACACACACGGGTACCATATGTCCCAGCCAAACGCAGTAATCAAGAGGAAACTCGGGTCCAACCCATGGTCCCCTGGAGCAACTATGAGCTGAGGCTGTCCCTGGGTGGCACCCACTGGAAGCTGCCCTGATCAAACCTGTCCGGAAAGGAGCCTCTGTTTGGGGCAGAACCCTGTGCTGGTCATTCTGAGGGCCCTTAAGCCAGGGGCAGGACTGGGGTGCAGAATCTGGGGGTTGCTGGTTAGCCTCCTTAGGCTACCATGGGAATCAGGGCAAAATAGAACATACCCACCCCTCTGTTGTTCGAGATCCAGACAGGATTCTGTTTTCTTACAGGTAGGGAGAGGAGGCAGAGGCAGCCCTTTTCTGGGGTTCTTTATTAGAGCAAAAAATACGAAGCGATTCCTGTAGTGGTCCAGCACTGGCTTCTGAAGAGAACAAAGTAACAAGGTCCCTAGAAGCAAAAGGCCTTAAGGCACAGCTGTGTCACCCTCTGGCTTTCACAGGTGGAATGGCAGGAGTGTGAGCCCCGAGAGGCTGCGCCCGTGGGAGGGGCTGGAGGGCAGGCTCTGTCCCCGAGGAAGGGGAAGGAGACAACTCAGACAACTCGGGACAGGTGACATTGTCTTGCTGTTCTCCTGGCTCCTGGGGCAGAGGGCTGGGGTGTCCGCATTCTGCCGAGGAGGAGCTGAGGGTTAGTGAGTGGGCTCTGAGCAGGTCTGAGGCGCGGTCACCCCGGCACAGGGAGAGGTCACTGTGGATGGGTGTGGACCTCACGAGCATCAGAGAGGCTCTCATTTGCTACCAATTTCCTTAAGGATCCTGGGTCCCACACCCCACCCAGCTGCAGACAGCCTTGTCAGGTGCAGCCGGAAGGACAAACTCTCTGTGAGTCCCGTGTCCCTGGGCTACTGGGACTCTGGGGACACAGGAGGGAGGGAAACCCGGCACTTGGAGTCTGGGGCTGGCCTCCGCGCAGCCCCCTGGCCTGCCCCCACCCCGTCTTGGACTCTGAGCTCTCTTACCTGTCCGAGCCTCGGTGCCCATCCCTGCCAGGCGACAGTGATAGCGCCTGACCAGCGCAGCTGTCGGGGGATTGCATTTCACTCTGTGTTTGAAGACCTCCCTGGGCAAGAGAGGCTGAAGTAGCGTCTCTCCACGCCATGCTTTCTCTGAGAGGATAGGCTGCGGCTATGGCGCTGGTCAAACGAGGTCCCTGTGGGAAGTGCCGCTTTAAGATGGTCTCTGTAGAATGACACTGAGTAGGTTTCCAGAGGGAAAGTGCCTGGGCACTCAGGGAGGGCAAGCCTGCCTCCAGAGTCCTCCCTCGGGGACAGCGGCGACCTTGGCCTTCCTCCGCACCCTCTCAGGAGCAGGGCCCCAGCTGGCCTCTTCAGAGGGACCAAAGGACGCCTCCACCAGTGGTTCTCAATGTTGGCTGCCTGGGAACCCCCTGGAGATTTTAAATCACCACAGTCAGGCCCACCTGCAGGGATCCCGATCTAACTGGTCTGGGTTCAAGTAGGCAGTTGAAGCTTGAAGGCCCTGGACTCATCCTCATGTATGGCCGGGACTGAGCAACCCGGCCCGAAACCAGTCTCAGTGGCTGGAAATCACAGCATCCCGGGCCCTTTCCACCTGGCCCTGCTGTGGCGCAGACAGTGGGCTCCTACTGCCATGGGATTCTGTCTGGCTCTGCCCTGTCCTACTATCTCTGTCCGGACCCCTGGGCCTGGCCCCATGTCCCGCTCACCCACAGCCACACCTTCTGCCTCTATCTCTATCCGTCTCCTGCTCCTCCCACACTCGCCTCTGCATATTTGTCATTCACTGTCTGACATCTATAAGCTGTCCCCTCCACCCATCTGCACAGCTGCCAGAAAATCTGGCTCGGCCCACCTGTTGGATGCTCCTCCCTGGAGATGCAGGGTCCCCCCCACACACACACTTGCCTGATTTGTTTTCCCCAGCATCGAGCCTGTGTTTCCAGGAAAACCAGCCTCTGTCTGGGCCACAGCTCACCGGACATCTGTGACAAGGTAAACAGAGTTAGGGCCCTGCGGGGTACCAAGCCCTGGGCTCTACTGTCTTCTTTTCTCACATGGGTTCCAGAGAAGGTGGAGTCAGTGTTTGAGCCCGTGCGCGCTGTCCCAGCTTCACATCTGAGGATTCAGAGGCCCGCCACTAGCCATGAGGGCGCTCATCCTCAAGGTGAGGGTCATCACGTCCATGAAGGGCCCAGCAGAGATGGCAGGGCTGTGGCAGCTCCCCTAAGGGCTGGCTTCCTTTCCCACATCAGTCGGTGGCAGGTCTGGGAAGGAGAGGAGGGGGGGGATCAGAGTGAGCCCCGTGGAGAGGGGGGAGTGACAAGTGAGGACGGTGGTCTGGGTGATGATAATCAGAATCATTTGTGTGACAGGAGAGGAAAAAGGAAGGGACAGAGAGGTGCCAGATAGGAAACTGAGGCCAAAGCCCAAAGGTGGCCAGAAGGATCTCCGTGTCTGGTCAGCCAGTGTCAGCCAGGAAAGGTTTCGGACGGGAAGTCAGAGCTAGGCTTTGGGAGCTCAAACGTGGCCAGAGGTTCCAGAAGGATGGAAAGGGAGACTTGGGACATTTAGATCGCTGGGAAATGGGCCCAAGCACCCCCGGCCAGAGGTCCTCAGGCCCTGAGCCACTGCAGTGCCCATGGGAAGGGGAGGAGGAGAGGGAAGTGGGCAGCATCCCTGTCAGCCCCCTCACTCGTCACCCTGTCAGCCCCCCTCACCGGTCACCCTGTCAGCCCCCCTCACCCGTCACCCTGTCAGCCCCCCTCACCCGTCACCCTGTCAGCCCCCCTCACCGGTCACCCTGTCAGCCCCCCTCACCCGTCACCCTGTCAGCCCCCCTCACCCGTCACCCTGTCAGCCCCCCTCACCGGTCACCCTGTCAGCCCCCCTCACCCGTCACCCTGTCAGCCCCCCTCACCCGTCACCCTGTCAGCCCCCCTCACCCGTCACCCTGTCAGCCCCCCTCACCGGTCACCCTGTCAGCCCCCCTCACCGGTCACCCTGTCAGCCCCCCTCACCCGTCACCCTGTCAGCCCCCCTCACCCGTCACCCTGTCAGCCCCCCTCACCCGTCACCCTGTCAGCCCCCCTCACCGGTCACCCTGTCAGCCCCCCTCACCAGTCACCCTATGACGTGTCTCTCCCTGGCTCCGCCCCCGCGGCAGGGTCCATGCACACAACTTATTTCTGAATTACATCCCCATCCAGTGGGAAGTGAGCTCCACAGAGGAAGGCATTTTAATCTCCTTCTGCTTGTTTACCTGTCTCCCGGCACATAATAGCCCTTCTAGGAGAGCAGACGTGAGGAAAGAGCCCAGAATCAGCTGGACACGCCCACTGCCCCAATACGCGACACAAAGAGAGCCACCAAAGACTCCCCACAGGCGGATCCCAACAACCAAGAGGAGGGTTCGTGGCAAGTGCGGCTACCCCACACCCGTCCCTGTCACCCGTGCTACCGTATCTGCTGACCTGTCCTCAGCCTAGACCAGAAACCCTGGGTCTCAGTGTGAGGACCCTTCCTCGCCCACACCCACAAGAAAACAGAGTGAGAAATGCAATCCCTGTTGGAGATGAGACGGCGTGGCTGACCCCCAAAATGTCAGCCCTGCGAGCCGCTGGATAAACCCATCCTGCCTGCATCCGCACGGCCCCACCTGGGGACACAGGGGCCTCTTCGTATCACTCTCATGAGCCCTGACGTCACCGCTGGTGTCGTGTTGTTGATGTCAATGATGGTAACAACAGTACCAAGACCCGCCGCTCATCGCACGCAAGAACTCGACCCAGGCAGACACGAAGGCAGTTTAACTGACGTTACTTTATTGCACCCCCCGCAACAGTCCTAGCCGGGAGATAGTCACGTCTTCGTTCCACAGAAAAGGAGCGTGAGGTGCGGGGAGTTCAGGAGCCCGAGGACAAAGGTGGCAAGTGTGTCCGTGTCGCACATCAGAACTCTCTTGGCCACGCACCGCGCGCGGTCCCCCATAGACCAGAACCCCCGGAAGAAGGCGGGGAGCGATCTAGCGGGCTCCATGTCGCCCCAGCAGGCCTGGCACGTGAGGGGTGTCCAATCGGAGGGGGGACGCGGCGCCCACAGAAACATCCCGGGTCCCTGCCGCTCCGGGGCCTAAGGGCGGGAGGGCTGGCTCGTCGCCAGGTCCCTGTTCTCAGTGCGCGGGTCCCGCTTCAGGATGGGTCCCAGGACGACGTCCACCTCCTGGTGGGAGCCCACGTCCCTCTTGGCCCGGCCGATGCAGCCCCTGCGGCAGCGGGAGGAGGAGTCGTCGGCCCTGCACACCACCATCTTGCAGCGCAGATACACGGAGGGGAAGCGCCTCAGGAAGAAGAAGGAGCTGAACTGGAAGCGGACGACGCGAGGCGAGGGCTGGGGGTAGGAGCGGTAGGTGCGGTCCTTGGCGCACCTGCGAGAGGAGAAGCGCGGCCGTCAGCTGGGGGCGCCGGGGCGCAGGCCCCCACGAGGCCCCCACGAGGCCCCCACGCCGACGCCTGGGAAACCCGGCAGCTGCGGCAGCAGATCCTGAAGCCGCACAGCAGCCCGGGCTTTCCCCACAGACGAGCAGGCCCCAGTGGCACAGCGGGGGCTCCGTGCCCCTGGGTGCGGGGGGCCTGGAAACGCGGGGCCCAGAGAACGGGCACTGGGGACGGCGGCATGGCCTTTCCTAACCTGCCCGCAGGGCCAGGCAAGGCCACACTGCGCGCTACTTTCTGGTACCTTCGGTGGCTAGCACCTCGCCCCCACCGAAGTCTCTGGGGCCATGTCTCCTGACCCACCTCAGCTTGCCCTGGGCCCTGGGTGGCCCTGATTTCCACACAAGCCTGAGTGCTCTCCAGTCCCCCCCCACTCCAATATCGACCCCTCCTGATTCCCTCAGAGGCTGCCTCATCTCCACCGGTGTTAGCAGGAAGAGTCGTTAAGAATCCCCTGAAAGAGGGGTCCCTGGGGACTCCGTCACTAAGCATCTGCCTTCAGCTCAGGTCATGATCCCAGGTGTGAGCTCGATCTTGGGATCGAGCCCTACATTGGGATCACTGCTCAGCGGGAAGCCTGCTTCTCCCTCTCCAACTCCCACTGCTTGTTTTCTGTCTCTTGCTCTTGCTCTCTCTCTGTGTCAAATAAATAAATAAAATCTTAAAAAAAAAAAGAAAAGAAGAAGAAGAAGAAGAAGAATCATCTCCTGAAAGATCAAGACGAGGAACATTTCCCAGCTCTCCCCCTGGTGGAGGAAGCAGCTTCCGTAACCCACAACATCTCTTAACGGGAGGATTTGGGGTGACGTAGCAAAGATGGAAGCAAACTGGTCCTTGGGGTTTAGGGTGGGAATTTTTTTGTGGTGGATGGGAGCCGTCACTGGGGCAGCCTGATTTGCCTGGAAATGTGGCCCAGGGTTCCCTCGGTATCTTCCTGCCCCTTCCAGAGTCTCCTTCCTCTGCTTTCAATGGACATCCTCTCAAATACCATGTTCTTGTTTCCCACAGGGGTCAATTTAGCAGCAAAGATGAGAAAGAAAGTACCCAGATCCTTGTCAGGAAGCAGGACAGTTGTAAATGAGGTCAGGGTGACCCCAGGGCTGCTGGGCAGTAACTGCATTTGCATAAAGCCACACCAGTCGGTGTGGTCTGGAGGAGCCGGGCTCCATAACCCAGGCCGCACTTCAGAATCACTGGGCCGGGGGGTGTGGATTCTAAAACTACAGATACCCAAACCCCACGGCAGACCAAATAAAGTGAATGTGCAGGTGGGGCCCGGGCACGGCTCTGTCCGAAGCTCCCGATTGCTCTAACGGGCATCCAGGCGGGTGGTGACCCAGCTGGTGCCCAGGGATAGCTAGTGAGTCCCCGCCCTTCCCAACCCTGATTCCTAGCAGAGCCCCTTTGCCTATCAGAACAACTTCTATATGATACTTCTGTGTGATTGTTACTGAAGTGCCAAGGTCAAATTATCAGCAAAGAAGGGTGCACACACCAATGGGCAGGGATGGAAGAGGAGGGATGGGAGTTGCCCATCCCAGCATCCCAGGACCCACTGATGAACTCAGAAGAAGCAAACTCTACCTCCCCAGAGTCCTGCCATCCCGGGGAGCAGGACTGTAGTGGACGAATCTAATCTGGGCACCGCTGACCACTGACCTGACTTCTGCATCTCTCGAGTTGGTTAGACCCACCGTTCTCAGCTGCTAAGTCAAGAGACTTCTGCTGACCCTGTTACTGGCAACGCTTCCTGTGGACCACCTGCCGCGCATACTCTTCGCCCAGAGCCCCTTGGCCTCATTCCCATTTCATCCTCCCAACAGCCTATGATGTGGGCACCACGCTTCACATCTGAAGGGTGAGGAGACTGGCTCAGAGAGATACGACTGCTTGCCCAGAGTGAGGCCATGGCTACATGGCGGAGCCGGTGTCTCAGTCCCAAGCTGTTGCAGAATCAAGGCTTTCCTCACTACACACATATCTTCTTACAGAGTTTGGCCACCTGGGTCGAATCCCAGGTACAGCTAACCTGCTTGGTGACCACTGATGGCTCATTACTTCTCCACACATCCATTTCCATGGATGTTAACCAGGTAGGACAACCTGACTGGTTAAGTTGGATCCACTAGAACCAAAAATCCTTGGGACTTTGAGCTACTCATGTTTGAACTATCGGGTGAAGCTTGACAGTCGCCCCCACGAAGACACTGCTTACCCACTTCGGATTAGATCATAAGTCAAAGATGTAAAGTCATTGGAATACGGGGACGCCACACAGGTATCCACAAACAAGGACAGGGAGGTATCAGAATTGATGATCTCGGCCTGAAGGTACAAGTTCTGGTTCAGGTCCACGTAGTAGGGGCTGCTGGTCACCGGGTATAAAAATGAAGATGATGCGTAGAAGGAAATGTTCACGTCAAAGTTGCCGTACTGCACTTCATTGACGTCGACGGTGTCATTAGCGATGTACATGGTGTCAACCCAGGTGTTCTGGAGCATTTTGCAGCTAATGTGAATGTGGAGATCCTTCTTCCTCTTGATGATGGCACTGGGAGCAGCTGCTTTGAGGAAGTTGGAATAGGTGATGGTATCATTATCTACCTGGGAAAGGAAGGCAGGAGAGCAAAGTCAAGCAAATGTCACCTGCTAAGGGAAGCTCACTGCTGATTTTGGTGACGATGAGAGCGAAGTGACTCAGCCAGACTTCAGAACCCTCCCAGGACCACACAGAGAAGGCGCATGGGTGCCATGTTCCCATTATCTGGGCTGGACATGCTGTTTAACTAGGAGGATTCCCTCCTTTCATACAACCCCTTCCTCTTCCATGTAATGGGAAGCGTAGTGTGGGCCAGGTTTGGGGGCCTCCTAGGAGCTGCTCCCTGTGAGAAGACAGGTGTGTCTGGATCCCCCCCTGCCCTGCTGAATGGCCACCCTGAGTCCAGACTCCATGGCTCAGGGCCTTTCTTGCTTCGCTTCATTCTTGCTGTAGCTGGGAGATACCAAGGGAGGCAGCCATGCACCGGAAGGAGGGGCTGGTGGGATTAGTTTTCACTGTGCTGTTTGAATGGCTCAGTAGCTCTTACAGCTTGGTATCTTAGGCTGCCAGGACTGGAAGTGACACAGGGTGGAGTTTTAGCTGCGGTGGGTATCTGACCTCTGGGGTAGGGGCTCCCGCAGAGACTCATGTGGACAGCTGAACGACGCTGGATCACTTCCTGTCACACACTCCTTTGTCACTCCCCCAACCACGGGGATCTGTTGGGCTAAATGACTATCCCCTTCCTCTCCCACTGTTTGTTATGTGTCAAAGGATCAGCAATGACCTTGCTGGGTAATAAACAGTGTCATCTTAGCACCTAGCCCAGCACTGGCTCCCGGCAAATGCTCAGTACATCTTTGGTGAATGACAAGTTGATGTCCTCTGAGTGTGTGGGCCGTGCACGTTGTACATATTCGAGCATTTCATGTTGTATATGTACTGTAGTCCTAAGCCACATAAAAATATTTGCATGGTGTCTGTTCCCTGTTACTTAGGTGTCATCCCCAAATTCAGAATTTAGATGATTTCAAATAAATTTACATAAAATTAAATGCAACCATTGTAAGCATGCCATCCAGTGCGGTTTGAGGATAATCACCTCCACATAAAATCCAGAACATGGCCACAAGCCAAATCAACATTTTCCTGCCCCCTTTGCAGGCAATCCCCTCCAACCAAGTTGGCTTTCCATCCTACATTTATTCCCCATTCCTGAATTTTATAGAAATGGAATCACAGAGTGGGTACTTTTATGTGGCTGGCTTCTCTCACTCAGTGTAAGGTTCTGGAGATTTTCAGAGTCTGACGTTTGTCCTGCTACTTCTTGGCCAAGTGGCTTGGGCCACCTGCTGGACCCCTCAAAGTCCAGCCTCCCTGTATTAAAAGTGGGGTGACAATGAGAGAATTCTGGGTGGGTGTCCGGGGAGTATGACACCTGCTAATCCTAGTGCTTGGCCCTGGGAAGATGACCAACCATCCAGTTTGCTCAGGACCGAGGAGTTTTGTAGAACATGGAACTTTTCCATGCTGACATCTGAAAAGTCCCAGGCAAACCAAGACAACTGATCACCCTAGATGGTGACAGCTCAGCTGCAGAGGTTGATTTACTATAAAGCTAATAAAACTTCAGCCTCTGGGCCTCCCCCATGCACAGGTTCCTCCAAGGCCTAGCAGTGTGCTGGCACAGGCCTACGTTTCTGTACTTAAGAAAGTAAGATACATTTGCATTCCCTGCTTCATGAGGCACCCGCCCCTTTCACCAACAGCAACCCCAAACTCTATAAGCTTAAGGCTCTGTAAAATCTGGAGCTGCCCCAAGAGCTGCTGTGGTCTTTGCTGATGGGAAGGCAGCCTGCGACGCACCCCCTGTGCCCAACAAGGTAGGGGAAGATGGCTTGCTGACCTTCCTTCCTCAGCCTTACATTTCAAAGTGGCTATAGCTACACATCATGGCACTGAGGGACAGATTTAAATCTTCACCCTCATTACCCTGGTTATACCATCATTACGTCTCTGGGGTCCCCAGAATTCAAGAATCACAGCACACATCACTATAAGAAAGCTTATTCAGCAGGAGATAGAGTAGGAAGCCCCAGACTTACCTGCTCGGTGGTGCCGCAGCCGGAATATGGAATTGTGAACGACACCTGGCTGGCTGTTATCTGGGGCTGACACTGGTAGCTTTCATTCTGGGTGGAAATGACGAGGTCTGTGGCAGAATAGCCCAGGGACCGGAGGTAGCTCCTCTTCACGCTGGCTTGCATGTGGTTTGGCAGACAAAGCAACTCTGGTGGCCGAGGGCAAACAATGCAGGCAGTCAGCACCCCAGCGAGCCCACTTGGCGTTCCTCCCACATACAGGTGCAGAGACCAAGATGGCGGACAAGGATGGTCCACATCGGACTAGGCCTCGCCACAACCCCGCAAGTACCCCATGGCTCAGGTCCGTGTCTTTCTCACAAGACCCCTTTGAGGACACGGGGATTTCAGATTTCCCTGATGGAGGAGTGGAGGCAGGGTGTGAGATGAGTAAAATGTTTTGCCAACCTGCCATGTATCCGTAAAGTAAAGTAACGCTCCAGCTGAATGTAGACATTATAACCTAAAGTCCTTGAGCTATGGAGTGGGTCATGCTTAGAATCCTGACTGCCAAAGACAGCTTGGATGTCCCCTCACCCAGTCCCTAGGGAATCTGTAAATCAGTCCACTTAACAGCTCAAATCGTGGCCATTAGCAGCAAGTGGCCGAGGGACCAGCTCAGTCCATCTTCAGAGAGCAGCCAAACTTGCTAAGTCTCCAGACGCAGTCACAGCGGCCAGGTGGTCGGTCGCCTGTGTCCTTGGCACTGGCGTCTCACCATCTGCTGAAGGTATGACCTCACACCTTCCTTTCAGTCTCTGTCGACCACAGGAAGACCACCACACTGCCCATCAGCCCGTTCTGGCCCCGGACCTCATTTCTGGGCAGTGGAGTCCCAAGACCACTGCTGGTGGCCCCTTTCGACACCAGATTATGCCTTGGTGATGGGACAAAGCTGCTCTCGTTTCTTATTCAGCAGCCACAGAAGGGTTGAGCAGAGGGGGCCCCCCACCATGAGCCCCCACCAGGGGACTTACTGGTGTTATCTTCAGAAGGGCTGGAGTAGTAGTCGGCCTGGAAGCCCCTCCTCGTGATGCTGCCATCGCTGACAAAGCGGATGGACATGAAGTTCGATGAGGAAGTGAGGGGACCCACAAATCCGTTACAAACCCGGGCGATCAGAGGGGAACTGTGGGAGGGGCCGTCGAACACCTCAATATAGTCATAACTGCATCCTCCTTCAAGCCTGCGGGGACAGAACACAGAGTTTCAGCTTCCCTTTCAGCCGCGATGGGAGGCAGGGAGTGAGCGTCACACCTCTGTTGCAGAAATGCTGACAAAAGTAACAGTTGAGAATACTAGGAGGATAATTATCCCAGGACCTTCGTGCACGGATCTCTGTCCGCACATAGGAAACCCACAACCTTTGCATCATGAAAGGAAGGGGTCACAGCCTGTCCTAGACAGTCCTTTGCATCATGAAAGGAAGGGGTCACAGCCTGTCCTAGACCGCTTCTTCAATCAAGAAGACCCTGGCTTCCCATTGAATAAAAGAAGTAATCATGAATCTATAGTGATAGAAATACCTAACTGGACTAATGAATATCGGACAAGTCAAATAAGCTCTCTGAGGGTTAGGTGGTCGACCTTCTCCACAGATCACATGAGCTCGAGGTACAGTATCTGGGACCCGAAATCACTGCAATGATGAGGTGATTAAAATAATATTATAACTTATGCAAAACCCGGATGAATTTTCCGAGGGATTTGCAAGGCCACAGTAACCAAAGAGCCAGAGAGACTACTGATGTGTTCAGTAGTGGCTTTCACAGAAGAAATGATTGCACCGCCTTTTCTGGACACCAGAAAATGCTCATACCTCTGTGTGGTCACCCCCTCCTCGGACCAATCATATAGTACTGGGGCTTTGATGCTGTCTCCTCTGCTTAAAGCAGTGATCCCCACTCTTTATTAAATGAGGAATGGATAATGTAGCCTCTGTAGCCGAGATTTCTCCACCACTGCTTGACCGCCACCCCCCCCCCGCCAGAACTCACCCTCCAAGAAAGGAGGCAATGGAGAGAAAAGGGTTAAAAAAAAAACAACTGGTATGGTTAATAGGATTCTGTGTTTTACCATTACTCTAATAGTCACCCTTCCCGCAGGATAACATTTCTAAGCATTTTCACCTCTTTCTCTCTCGTGACCTTCCCAGTAGGCAGAGATAAGAGGAAAGCAGGTATTTTATTCCCTTGTTTTGACTGAGGTTCAGAAAAATTTAAGTGATTTCCTGTGGTCACACAGCAAATTAGTGACAGACCCGGGACTTTAAACCAGGGCTCTCGTGCTGGTCCCACCTCCACAGGCTGCCTCTGGGTAAAAAAAAATTGAACCTTTAAGAGAAAATGTCAATTGGGCCAACATCCCTCTAAAGGGCTAGGTACCATTCATTCTGTTCTCAGACATCTGCGAGGTCCCCCACGGGTTCGGCTCTGCACCCATGCACTTACTGGACATCTCTGAAGATAACGGTGACATGGTAGTTGTTTTGGACTTCAATGTCCCACAGACAATTGGCATTGTTTGGGTAGGTCCCCGGATAGAACGGGCTGGAAAAGTACCCCGATGGCTGGGTCAGGAAGCCTCCGCAGGAATAATTTGCTGTCGAGAAGAAATGGAAATGTGGAGGGCCCCCTGAGCCCACTGCACAGCCACCTGGGGAAATGTTTAGACAACCCCCTGGCCAGAAACTCAGCAGGAGCTGGTATAGATCCAGACTGTACAGGGAGGCTCTACTTAGGGAAGCCACGTCCTCATTTTTGTCACTGTCCCCTCACCCCCCTCCCTGGCCTCCCCACCCAGCGGCACCGTCATGGAGGGGAAGGGAAAGAGGGTTTTGTGGGCGAGCCCAGAACTTACTGTTTGGGTGGGTGACATTGTGAGCAGGAGCTGTTGACCAAGAAAAAAGGTAACAGTCAGTTTCCTGATGGTTGGCACAATTGTTCAGTGTTCACCGGCTCTGTGCGGAAAGGAGCCAGCCCTGGCTTCCCAGCGAGATGCTGGACACTCGCCCTCAGAGAGCTCGCAGCCTGGAGCGGCGCACGGGAATGAGGAAATCCTAGCATAACGGGAGCGGGCGGGATCAGGGTAAGCCCAGGACAGGGTGGGAGCCCAGAGCATTGGCTTCTGACCCAGACTGAACGGAGAACACGGGACAAGTGTTTGGGGGGGGGGGAGCGGTCAGGCAAAAAAGTAAGGGGGGGCGGGAGGTTCCATGCGGAGAGAACAGCCTGTGCGAAGAGACGGGCCTGAGAGCCACTGGCACGCTTCACGGACGTCCGTGTGGACGGAGCGGGGAGCGGCGGGGGAGGAAAGCAAGCAGACAGGGAGGTGGCTCTGTGCCCAGCCGTGGAGGTCTGCACCCGGAGGCCCCGAGGAGCCATGTGAAGGGTGCGAAGATACGGAGGCTGGGACTGACACCGGCATTTCATAAGGACGCCCCCAGCTCTTGTGTAGAGAATGGACGGGGACAAGGTTGAGGCGTCGCTGCTGCAGGAAGCAGGTGGTGAGGAGGGAGGATGGGGACGGAGGGGAAAGCCCCAGGAGCCACGACTTGCTGACAATGCTTAGAGCACGCGAAGCGGCAGCTCCGACGTGGGCCATCGCAGCTGTTGGTGGCTCCACACGGAGTTCGGTGATGAGGCAGGACCCACTGGCCTTCAGCGACCAGCGCCTGGTGTCTGAGGGGACAGGCAGGACCTACAGTGCCTGGCCTCTCCTGGGGGCTGACTGGAGATCTGAATCTTAGGCTGGCCAGGCTCCTGCTGCTCAAAGAGGAGCCCAGAGAGAGGCCCAGCCCTGCTCGGGTGGGGACATCCGCTGCACGGAATACCAGTGCCAGGAAGACATGAGGGACAATTCGTGGGAGAGCGAGGGACATCCTGGGACCAGCCGTGAGGAGGGCCAGCCAGGCGGCTGGGTAGAAATCACGGGGACTTACTGTGCATTATTGGCGGGCTTCCTGGAAAGGGATAGGAGAAAAGCATTAGTCGCTGAAGTGTGGCGGGAGGAGGGGCTTGCACGTGGCAAGAGCACACCCATGTGACTCCCAGTCTGATCCCTTCTATGAACACACTGGTGGGTCATGGAGTTACGGCGGTAAGGCCTGTGCTACCAGCAGGAGGCTTCAGGCAGTTCTCCCCAGCTGCTCCCCCAGCCCCATCGTCACTTAGGGGTCATTAGGGCCACAGCCAAGGTCACAGCATCACTTATTCCTCATTTCCTACTTGTCTGGCATTCCACTTAGGTCCCAGAGTCAATGGAAGCGGGAGAACACACGTGCACACCGGCTGTGCAGCAGCATGACGGCCCCCGGGTCTGGAAACCCCCAGAGATGAAGTGGCCCCTTCACGGCCTCCCGGAGCGGGAAGACCAAGGGCGCAGCCGACAAGCTCCTGGTCCTGCGCTGCCCACATTATGGGCCTTGATCTGAGGACCTGCCTTCTTGAGGGCCTAGAAAAGCAACTCTCCGCCAAGAGGCGACCCAAGCTCCAGAGGGAGCACGAGTCACCTTGGGGCAAAAATGCCAAGAAAGCAACAAAGTGATTATTGTCCTTGTTCAGTGGAGTACAGGGATCGTTTTGGCTGAGCGGGAGTGCTGGCCCTTGGAGAGCGCCCTGCAGTATAACTGATAACCCAGGTTTCCTGCCAGTTGACAAGGAACAGTGGGAAGTGGGGTCTAGAACACAGTTTCTGCCATAGGAGGCCTGGGCTTGCATCTTGTCTCTACCTTTATCAGCTCCATGAAGTCGAGCAAGTTACAGAAACTCTCTGCCTCAGTTTCTTCATCTGAAAAATGGGAGTGCTAATAAAGTCTGCCTCGTCAGATTCCTGTGTGCATTAAATGAGATAATACACACGAACCCTGAGAGTGGGGCCTGGCACATAGCAAGGGCCCTATGGTATCAGCTGCTATTATCTATCACAGAATGCTAAATCATATTATGATTAATCATATTAATCATATTATTATTATTAATCATATTAATAATATTAAGTGTTCAAACTTTTGTTGGTCAGTTTAATAGACCATTTAAAAATACCTAGTCACTGAGTGATAACAGAAATCAAAATCGACTCGCATCTTGTTTTCAAAATTGGTCCCTGTTGTAGCATCTATGAACCAGCACGAGGACTTCACCTCCTTCCGTGGCCAAGAACTATTCTCACGTGTGTAAGGGCCACATTTTGTCCATCCATTCACCAGGATGAACTTTCAGATTGTTTCCACTTTAGGGTTCTTAGGAACACAGCTGCCCACCTGTGAACATTCATCTGTAAGTTTCTGTGTGGTCACGTGCTTTCCTTTCTCCTGAGTGTATGCCTAGGGCTACGGTTTCTGGGTCATATGGTAACTCTATGTTTCACTTTTTGAGGAGCTACCAAAGGGTTTCTCCAACTGGAGGTACCATTTTATATTCCCATCAGCCGGGCATGAGGGTTCTGACTTCTCCACATCCTCACTAGCACTTGTCATTATCTGAGTTTTTGATTCTAGCCAACCGACTGGGTGTGAAGTAGAATGTCTTTGTGGATGTGCTTTGCATTTCCCTGATGGGTAGTGATGTGACACATTTGCACTGAGAAAATTCAATGACATAACCAAGTGGCCACATCTGCATATGCTGCTGAGTATTGGTATCTCCTCCGTGGAGAAATATCTGTGCAGATCCTGTGCTCATTCTTTAAGTGCGTTATTGGACTTTTTATTATTGTCTTCTGAAAGTTCTTTATGATTCTAAACGCAACTTTCTTATCAGATGTATCATTTGCAAATATCTCCTCAGTTTCTGTGGAAAAATGGAGCTTCTTAAAGATAATTTAGCCTTTAAAATATGCCTACCCTTAATTTCTATTTCTATACTGGGAAGTAATCAAAAATGAAGCCAAAGTTTCATAACACTGGGTATGCATTACAGATTTCTAAAAATGGAACAGACACAACTGTAAAATAAAATAAAAGTGTTACTGTATGTGATTACCTAAGTATAAAGAATAGACTTAGAATTATTTCTTTTGTCCTGTGATTACTAATTGTTTAATGAAATCATGATAGAACCATAGAATGAAAAACTGCATGCCCACTAAATTTTATGCTGTAAAAATAATTTCAATACCATAAAAATGCCATTGTTAAGGACATAAAAATAAGTATTCTATGCTCATGTGAGAACAGATCTTATAAAATAAGACATAAAGCAGGCTGTCATTTGTGTATGTGTCCACACTGGCAAATGTATCAAAATGCAATTAGGATTAAATATTCACCCATTCATTCATGTGTTCATTTATTCTTTCTAGAAACATTTATGTTGCGCCAGACACAATGATAGGTAATAAGGATGCAAGAGGGTTAAAGGCGGATATGGTCTTGGCCCTCAGGGAGTGCACAGTTTGGCATAAGGATGATCTTTTGCAAACAGACTTCGCTTTTGCAATTCACCAGCTTAAAACTTTCCAGCAGCTCTGACTGTCCTTAGGATAAAGTCAGGAGTTTTAACCTGTGCACAAAGCTCCCCCAAATGATCTGACAACAACCAAGCTCCTTCTCACCCAGGCTTACAAAGTGTTCCTTCCGGCTAGAAGGCATGTCAGCAAGTGCGCCTGCTTCTCATTGTATGCCTTGGCAGAAGAGGCACCTTTGTAAAGAACATCCCCTAATCTCTTGATCAAGTTAAGCCTCTGCGAATATGCCCTCTTAGCACACCGAACATCCCCCCTGAAGCAACTGTCACACCTGTAATTACATCATAAATCAGTAGTAATGATTAACTACTTTCAGCTTCCTGAGGGAGGAGATCAGTTTCTCTTCCAACATTCTTGATGGCCACCGGACCACATATATAACAACAGCCTTGATGGCCACCGGACCACATATATAGCAAAGACCTTAGATACTTAACACAAGAAGAGTTAGCATTTAGTGAGCACATTCTATGTACCAGGCACTATGTTAACTTTAGTCCAGTAAACTTATTGCTTTCCTCTGGGAAAAATTGGGGAGGGATGCAGAGACTCAAAAAGTATTCTGCATCAGAGGATCATTCCTAAGAATCAGGAGACGTGAACAGCGCAAGTGTCCTGCAATTCAGGACTAGTTCACCATTTCATGCTCACAGCTGTGTAACGAAATACAAGGCAGGCATTTAAACGACTGCGGAGAATATATCCAATGACAGAATCAAGTGGCCATGTCATTTCTTAAGAGCGAGGGAAAGCTATCGAGCAACAGCCATGAGGTAAACTTTACTTGGAAAGGATCGACTATTGGTGAAAATATCCATTCATTGTCTCCCTTCCTTCTCTCAAAGCTCCTGAGGTAACCCAAGAAATGCATCATTTAAGTTTCTTCTTTGAAGAACAACTTATTTCACTTGCTTAGAGGAAGGGGAAGTAGGTCTCCTCATTAAAACGAAAGTCATCCACCCGGCAGCGGGATAAAAAGGCTGAGTGTCTGGAAGGTAAGAGGCTGGCTGTGTGTGGGCACCTTGGGAGCCCTATACAGCAGGGATTGTACTGACAGGCTGACCTGGGATGTGCATTGACAGACACCGGCTGCTTCCACAGCCCAAGCCCTCAGGTGGACAAACGTGAGACTTACCAGTATTGGTTGCAGGTGATGAATGCCACCAATCTGGAAGGAAAGTGAAGTGATTTTAGGATTTTATTGGGAAAGTTTTCATTCCATGGTCATTAGTTTGTAAGGAAACGTAACTCTACACAAATCTCTCCCTGACGGCAGCACTTCTCAGAACCTGCACCATTCCAGTGTGCACTGCGAAAAGCCCAGATGGGCGAGAGTGTGGAGCTACCCTGCGCAACAGACTTGGCACTGAATGTTTTCACTGGGGGGCAAAGGAAACCTTGGGGATTACTCTCCCAACGGGATAGGATTCTGGAACACACAAGCCGTGGTGGCGTTTTCCTTGTCTTATCTCTCAAATGATCACAATTCTGACTTGAGCAGTTGCTCTGCTCTGAAATGAGCAGAGGAGACCAAAAATCCTTCCGCTGCAGCTCCTCCTGGCAAACCTGGCAGCGGACAGTGGCAGGGGATCCCGGTGGGCCCTGAGGCTAGGCTAAGTTGGAGCCAAAGCCCTGGGGACGCAGCTGGTCACTGTAACAAATACCAGAGTCCTCCAAGAGAAGGGCCAGACCTCTTCTTTAGTTTCTGGAAACATGAGAGTTGAATTCCAAGAGGAAACATGCTGGGCTTGGATACAGCTACTCACCTGGGGTAGTAGTAGTGCTTTGTACTCCTACAAAAAAAAGAGGACATATGGTCAGTCTCTGGGAAGACTGTGCAGAAAGAAGCCTTACGGGGTCCAGAGAACCAGAAATACTGAGTGCCTGACCCCCTGTCACTAAGAAGACTTTCAGAGAGGGACCTGTTAGCCTCACAGAGGATACCACCAAAAAAACGAAAAATGTACTGCAGGAATTTGTTCTCACAACTTTTACGCCCACTAACACATGGCTGTTTGACGGGCTCAAAAAGATGCTGTGTCCTCCCGTGAAACACAGCCACATCAGTATGGTTGGAGATTGGTGATGCAACGTTCCTCTCAATCTAAGAGGGAAAATGGCCGCGCTTCGGCAAAATTAGAAAGATGAAGCGACCGTGAGAGAAAATAGCTCTTCTAGAGAATTAACAAGCAGAAGTAGAGGCTCCAAATCTTGAGGACCCACCTGAGCAGACAACACCAGCATCTTCTCCATGGCCACAGTTGTGCGAGTTCCAGCCGTTGTGAGGGCAGCTCCACAGGTAGGACTCGTGCCCGGAGCAGCGCACGTCATCCAGCACAATCGGCCCTGAGCCTTGACCAAACCGGGCACTTCCGGGGGCCGACCTGGCCCAGCCGCAGCCCAGCTGCCTGCACACCACGTTGGCGTCATTGGTGTCCCAGCTGTCGTCACACACGGTGCCCCAAGAGCCTCGGTACAGGATCTCCACGCGGCCCTGACAACGGTCACCTCCGTTCACCAGCCTCAGGGCCAAGCCTGAATCAGTCCCTGAGGGATCCAGAACAGAAATCTCCCTTCATGTCTCTCTCAAGCTCATAAGCTTAGAACATTTGTAAGACCCAAGGCTTGATCCCGAACTAATCCCCTGGGCACAGAATGACCTTCAACATGCCAAAGGTCAATCCTCAGCACAGGGAAGAGCAGAGATGTCCCACTCAGCTCAAGGCTGAGGATGCTCCACTGAAAGAAGCAACCCAGGACTTGGATGGAAGTGAGGGGGTAGACAAGCCTAATGCGCCCTGGACACACCCAGCATGGAGCTCTCCAGCTGAGGGGCATGACGGGACCCGTGCCTCAGAGGACAACATCTAGTTTTCATAGCATTCTGACTTGGTTCTGCCAACATCCAGGAAGGAATGCTCCTCGGAAGAGAGGTACCAGCCCAGCACATGGCCCTCCTCATCTCAGGGCTTGACCCCATGGCCTGGGAGCCACAAGACCAGCTTAGTTCCAGCAGTCCTAGAGAAGCCTCCAGGGCTTCCACGGAGCCCCTAGGGGAGGACCTTTGCTAAACATAAGCCCAGGTTCCCCATGGAATCAGTGGGCCACCCTGTAAGATGAGACCCGGGATCTGATCTTCAGAGACTTCTCTCTCTATCCCCCAGCGACACACACGCACACACACACACACACAGGAAGTTATGGAAGGACACACCTGAGATACCTCCTTTCACTTCCAAACCGAAGCTTTATCTAGAAGCAGAGAATGATTCTGGGAGGGTGGACGAAATACTTACCGAAATCTGTGGTTGAAGCTGTGGTGGTGGTGAACCAGGTGGTGTCTGTATAGGGCAAAAACAGTAAAGACCAGAGTTAGACAGCATGGAAAGCATTTTGTGAAAATTGCATATGGCAGGCATGGTGAACGTTATCCATTTGCATCCTGCCACACTCCCCCTGCTCTAGTCTCCTGCTCTGCTAGCTTTTCATGGACAAAGGCGTTGGAGAAGCGAACTAGGTGCCTCCACATCTCTAAGCCTGGCTTGCTCTTTTGTCCTGTAGAAAAGGTTTGCAACGGGTCTCTCTTCAGTCATGTATATCTGAGGGCTTTGGCATAGCAAAACTTGGCAGAAAGAGTCAGTGGTGCTGAGGGTCCCTATGGAGCCAAATAGCTCTCTCAGGACTTAGAACTCCTCCGTCACCTGGGACACTCCCATCCCTTGCAACTGCCTTGTTAGAAGCACATCTGTTTCAAAGGAATCTGGCACTGTCCCTGACCCAGGGACAGGAGCCAGCCTGCCCTGCTGGCTCTTTGGTAGGAGGGCGCCAGTCCTCAGTGTCCATTCTCCCACTCAACCTATCTGCCTGGATTACATGAGAGCTGAGATTCATGGTGCACGGGCCAGTTCTCTGAAACCGCAGGAAGCCAATATTGGGACAGTTTCCCCATACTGCATGGAACTCATGGACTCATGGGAAGGTGACACTCTTAAGGATGCTACCTCCAGTTAAGACTCCTGTGAATCCCACATCTAGTTAAGGATTGCCAGGATCTCAGTGACAGTGGGACCAGTTTCTACATGCTGTAAGGCACACTGAGCCAGGGACTCAGGGCCAGGACTGAATCCCTCAGTCCACTGGGAGATAAGGGAGGAGATCAGTGTCTCTGCCAACATTCTGATGTTACAACAGCCTTGATGGCCACCGGACCACGTATATAGCAAAGACCATAGAACACTTAACATTAGAAGAGTTAGCATTTAGTGAGCACATTCTATGTACCAGGCACTATGTTAACTTTAGTCCAGTAAACTTATTGCTTTCCTCTGGGAAAAATTGGGGAGGGATGCAGAGACTCAAAAAGTATTCTGCATCAGAGGATCATTCCTAAGAATCAGGAGACGTGAACAGCGCAAGTGTCCTGCAATTCAGGACTAGTTCACTATTTCATGCTCACAGCTGTGTAACGAAATACAAGGCAGGCATTTAAATGGCTGCGGAGAATATATCCAATGACAGAATCAAGCGGCCATGTCATTTCTTAAGAGCGAGGGAAAGCTATCGAGCAACAGCCATGAGGTAAACTTTACTTGGAAAGGATCGACTATTGGTGAAAATATCCATTCATTGTCTCCCTTCCTTCTCTCAAAGCTCCTGAGGTAACCCAAGAAATGCATCATTTAAGTTTCTTCTTTGAAGAACAACTTATTTCACTTGCTTAGAGGAAGGGGAAGTAGGTCTCCTCATTAAAACGAAAGTCATCCACCCGGCAGCGGAATAAAAAGGCTGAGTGTCTGGAAGGTAAGAGGCTGGCTGTGTGTGGGCAGCCTGGGAGCCTTATACAGCAGGGATTGTACTAACAGGCTGACCTTGGATGTGCATTGACAGACCCCTGCTGCTTCCACAGCCCAAGCCCTCAGGTGGACAAACGTGAGACTTACCAGTATTGGTTGCAGGTGATGAATGCCACCAATCTGGAAGGAAAGTGAAGTGACTTTAGGATTTTATTGGGAAAGTTTTCATTCTATGGTCATTAGTTTGTAAGGAAACGTAACTCTACACAAATCTCTCCCTGACAGCAGCACTTCTCAGAACCTGGACAATTCCAGTGTGCACTGCGAATGGCCCAGATGGGCGAGAGTGTGGAGCTACCCTGCACAACACACTTGGCACTGAATGTTGTCACTGGGGGGCAAACTAAACCTTGGGGATTACTCTCCCAACGGGATAGGATTCTGGAACACACAAGCCGTGGTTGGCGTTTTCCTTGTCCTATCTCTCAAATGATCACATTTCTGACTTGAGCAGTTGCTCTGCTCTGAAATGAGCAGAGGAGACCAAAAATCCTTCCGCTGCAGCTCCTCCTGGCAAACCTGGCAGCGGACAGTGGCAGGGGATCTCGGTGGGCCCTGAGGCTAGGCTAAGTTGGAGCCAAAGCCCTGGGGACGCAGCTGGTCACTGTAACAAATACTAGAGTCCTCCAAGAGAAGGGCCAGACCTCTTCTTTAGTTTCTGGAAACATGAGAGTTGAATTCCAGAGAGGGCACATGCTGGGCTCGGATACAGCTACTCACCTGGGGTAGTAGCAGTGCTTTGTACTCCTACAAAAAAAGAGGACACATTGTCAGTTTCCGGGAAGACTGTGCAGAAAAGCCTTACGGGGTCCAGAGAACCAGAAATGCTGAGTGCCTGACCCCTTGTTGCTAAGAAGACTTTCAGAGAGGGGTCCTGTGGTAGCCGAACAGTGGATACCACCAAAAAAAAAAAAAAAAAAAAAAAAAGTACTGCAGGAATTTGTTCTCACAACTTTTATGCCCACTAACACACGGCTGTTCGACAGGCTGATAAAGATGCTGTGTCCTCCCGTGAAACACAGCCACATCAGTATGGTTGGAGATTGGTGATGCAACGTTCCTCTCAATCTAAGAGGGAAAATGGCCGCGCTTCGGCAAAATTAGAAAGATGAAGCGACCGTGAGAGAAAATAGCTCTTCTAGAGAATTAACAAGCAGAAGTAGAGGCTCCAAATCTTGAGGACCCACCTGAGCAGACAACACCAGCATCTTCTCCATGGCCACAGTTGTGCGAGTTCCAGCCGTTGTGAGGGCAGCTCCACAGGTAGGACTCGTGCCCGGAGCAGCGCACGTCATCCAGCACAATCGGCCCTGAGCCTTGACCAAACCGGGCACTTCCGGGGGCCGACCTGGCCCAGCCGCAGCCCAGCTGCCTGCACACCACGTTGGCGTCATTGGTGTCCCAGCTGTCGTCACACACGGTGCCCCAAGAGCCTCGGTACAGGACCTCCACGCGGCCCTGACAACGGTCACCTCCGTTCACCAGCCTCAGGGCCAAGCCTGAATCAGTCCCTGAGGGATCCAGAACAGAAATCTCCCTTCATGTCTTTCTCAAGCTCATAAGCTTAGAATATTTGTAAGGCCCAAAGGCTTGATCCCGAACTAATCCTCTGGCACGGAATGACCTTCAACATGCCAAAGGTCAATCGTCAGCACAGGGAAGAGCAGAGACGTCCCAGTCAGCTCAAGGCTGAGGATGCTCCACTGAAAGAAGCAACCCATGACCTGGATGGACGTGAGGGGGTGGACAAGCGTAATGCGCCCTGGGCACACCCAGCATGGACCTCTCCAGCCACTGGGGCATGACGGGATCCGTGCCTCAGTAGACAACTTCTAGTCTTCCGTAGCATTCTGACTTGGTTCTGCCAACATCCAGGGAAGCGATGTCCCTCGGGAAGAGAGGTACCAGCCCAGCACATGGCCCTCATCTTCTCAGGGATCGACCCCATGGCCTGGGAGCCAGAAAACCAGCATAGTTCCAGCAGTCCTAGAGTGGCCTCCAGGGCTTCCACGGAAGTCCTGGGGGAGGACCTTTGCTGAACATAAGCCCAGGATCCCCATGGAATCAGTGGGCCACCCTGTAAGATGAGACCCGGCATCTGATCTTCAGAGACTTCTCTCTCTAACCCCCAGTGACACACATGCGTGCGCACACACACACAGGAAGGAGGTTGTGGAAGGACACACCATGAGATGCCTCCTTTCACTTCCAAACCCAAGCTTTATCTAGAAGCTGAAAATGATCCTGGGAGGGTGGACAAAATACTTACCGAAATCTGTGGTTGAAGCTGTGGTGGTGTCGAACCAGGTGGTGTCTGTATAGGGCAACAACAGTGAAGATCAGAGTTAGACATCATGGAAAGCATTTTGTGAAAATTGCATATGGCAGGCATGGTGAACGTTGTCCATCTGTATTCTGCCTCACTCCCCCTGCTCTAGTCTCCTGCTCTACTAGCTTTTCCGGGACAAAGGCGCTAGGGAAGCCAACCAGGTGCCTCCACATCTCTAAGCCTGGCTTGTTCTTATGTCCCATAGAAAACATTTGCCACGCTTCTCTCTTGACTCATGTAGATCTGAGGACTTTGGCATAGCAAAAGCTTGATGGAAAGTGTCAGGGGTGTTGAGGGTCCCTATGTAGCCAAATAGCTCTCTCAGGACATAGAACTCCTCCGACACCTGGGACACTCCCATCCCTTGCAACTGCCTTGTTAGAAGCACATCTGCATCAAAGGATCAGGTGCTGTCCCTGACCCGGGGACAGGATCCAGCATGCCCTGCTGGTTCTTTGGTAGGAGGGCGCCAGTCCTCAGTGTCCATTCTCCCATTCTACCTATCTGCCCGGATTACATGAGAGCTGAGATTCATGGCGCACGGGCCAGTTCTCTGAAACCGCAGGAAGCCATTTATTGGGCAGTTTCCCCATACTGCATGGAACTTCATGGACTCATGGGAAGGTGACACTGTTAAGAATGCGACCTCCAGTTAAGACTCCTGTGAATCCCACATCTAGTTAAGGATTGCCAGGATCTCAGTGACAGTGGGGACCATTAAAGTGTCCCCAGGTTCTCCAAAGAGAGTGGTTGTGTCAGCGCGACAGCAGGGTGAGAGGGACATAATAGCCTGAGGATTGTAGCCGCGGACTCACCTGGCTGGCGAGTTGTGAACTGAGGCCAAGTGGCTGAGAGAAAGAAACAAGAGTCAGTCACACAGCACACAGGTGCCCCAACAGGACCATGGGTTGAAGAAACTCAGCTATACCACCTGAGATCCAGTTTCTACATGCCGTAAGGCACACTGAGCCAGGGACTCAGAGCCAGGACTGAATCCCTCAGTCCTCAGGGAGTTCAGGGAGGAGATCAGTGTCTCTGCCAACATTCTGAAATGTTACAACAGCCTTGATGGCCACCGGACCACGTATATAGCAAAGACCATAGAACACTTAACATCAGAAGAGTTAGCATTTAGTGAGCACATTCTATGTACCAGGCACTATGTTAACTTTAATCTAATAAACTTATTGCTTTCCTTTGGGAAAAATTGGGGAGGGATGCAGAGACTCAAAAACTATTCTGCATCAGAGGATCATTCCTAAGAATCAGGAGATGTGAACAGAGCAAGTGTCCAGCAATTCAGGACTAGTTCACTATTTCATGCTCACAGCTGTGTAACGAAATACAAGGCAGGCATTTAAATGGCTGCGGAGAATATATCCAATGACAGAATCAAGTGGCCATGTCATTTCTTAAAAGTGAGGGAAAGCTATCGAGCAACAGCCACGAGGTAAACTTTACTTGGAAAGGATCGATTATTGGTGAAAATATCCATTCATTGTCTCCCTTCCTTCTTTCAAAGCTTCTGAGGTACCGAAGAAATGAATCATTTAAGTTTCTTCTTTGAAGAACAACTTATTTCACTTGCTTAGAGGAAGGGGAAGTAGGTCTCCTCATTAAAACGAAAGTCATCCACCCGGCAGCGGGATAAAAAGGCTGAGTATCTGGAAGGTAAGCGACTGGCTGTGTGTGGGCACCTTGGGAGCAGTATACAGCAGGGAGATTGTACTGACAGGCTGACCTGGGATGTGCATTGACAGACCCCTGCTGCTTCCACAGCCCAAGCCCTCAGGTGGACAAACGTGAGACTTACCAGTATTGGTTGCAGGTGATGAATGCCACCAATCTGGAAGGAAAGTGAAGTGATTTTAGGATTTTATTGGGAAAGTTTTCATTCCATGGTCATTAGTTTGTAAGGAAACGTAACTCTACACAAATCTCTCCCTGACGGCAGCACTTCTCAGAACCTGGACAATTCCAGTGTGCACTGCGAATGGCCCAGATGGGCGAGAGTGTGGAGCTACCCTGCACAACACACTTGGCACTGAATGTTGTCACTGGGGGGCAAACTAAACCTTGGGGATTACTCTCCCAACGGGATAGGATTCTGGAACACACAAGCCGTGGTTGGCGTTTTCCTTGTCCTATCTCTCAAATGATCACATTTCTGACTTGAGCAGTTGCTCTGCTCTGAAATGAGCAGAGGAGACCAAAAATCCTTCCGCTGCAGCTCCTCCTGGCAAACCTGGCAGCGGACAGTGGCAGGGGATCTCGGTGGGCCCTGAGGCTAGGCTAAGTTGGAGCCAAAGCCCTGGGGACGCAGCTGGTCACTGTAACAAATACTAGAGTCCTCCAAGAGAAGGGCCAGACCTCTTCTTTAGTTTCTGGAAACATGAGAGTTGAATTCCAGAGAGGGCACATGCTGGGCTCGGATACAGCTACTCACCTGGGGTAGTAGCAGTGCTTTGTACTCCTACAAAAAAAGAGGACACATTGTCAGTTTCCGGGAAGACTGTGCAGAAAAGCCTTACGGGGTCCAGAGAACCAGAAATGCTGAGTTCCTGACCCCTTGTTGCTAAGAAGACTTTCAGAGAGGGGTCCTGTGGTAGCCGAACAGTGGATACCACACCAAAAAAAAAAAAAAAAAAAAAAAAAAAAGTACTGCAGGAATTTGTTCTCACAACTTTTATGCCCACTAACACACGGCTGTTCGACAGGCTGATAAAGATGCTGTGTCCTCCCGTGAAACACAGCCACATCAGTATGGTTGGAGATTGGTGATGCAACGTTCCTCTCAATCTAAGAGGGAAAATGGCCGCGCTTCGGCAAAATTAGAAAGATGAAGCGACCGTGAGAGAAAATAGCTCTTCTAGAGAATTAACAAGCAGAAGTAGAGGCTCCAAATCTTGAGGACCCACCTGAGCAGACAACACCAGCATCTTCTCCATGGCCACAGTTGTGCGAGTTCCAGCCATTGTGAGGGCAGCTCCACAGGTAGGACTCGTGCCCGGAGCAGCGCACGTCATCCAGCACAATCGGCCCTGAGCCTTGACCAAACCGGGCACTTCCGGGGGCCGACCTGGCCCAGCCGCAGCCCAGCTGCCTGCACACCACGTTGGCGTCATTGGTGTCCCAGCTGTCGTCACACACGGTGCCCCAAGAGCCTCGGTACAGGACCTCCACGCGGCCCTGACAACGGTCACCTCCGTTCACCAGCCTCAGGGCCAAGCCTGAATCAGTCCCTGAGAGATCCAGAACAGAAATCTCCCTTCATGTCTCTCTCAAGCTCATAAGCTTAGAACATTTGTAAGACCCAAGGCTTGATCCCGAACTAATCCCCTGGGCACAGAATGACCTTCAACATGCCAAAGGTCAATCCTCAGCACAGGGAAGAGCAGAAACGTCCCAGTCAGCTCAAGGCTGAGGATGCTCCACTGAAAGAAGCAACCCATGACCTGGATGGACGTGAGGGGGTGGACAAGCGTAATGCGCCCTGGGCACACCCAGCATGGACCTCTCCAGCCACTGGGGCATGACGGGATCCGTGCCTCAGTGGACAACCTCTAGTCTTCCGTAGCATTATGACTTGGTTCTGCCATCATCCCAGGAAGGGATGTCCCTTGGGAAGAGAGGTACCAGCCCAGCACATGGACCTCCTCTTCTCAGGGCTTGACTCCATGGCCTGGGAGCCACAAAACCAGCATAGTTCCAGCTGTCCTAGAGTGGCCTCCAGGGCTTCCATGGAGCCCCTGGGGAAGGACCTTTGCTGAACATAAGCCCAGGATCCCCATGGAATCAGTGGGCCACCCTGTAAGATGAGACCCGGCATCTGATCTTCAGAGACTTCTCTCTCTATCCCCCAGCGACACACACGCGTGCGCACACACACACACAGAGGAAGGAGGTTATAGAAGGACACACCATGACATGCCTCCTGTCACTTCCAAACACAAGCTTTATCTAGAAGCTGAAAATGATCCTGGGAGGGTGGACGAAATACTTACCGAAATCTGTGGTTGAAGCTGTGGTGGTGTCGAACCAGGTGGTGTCTGTATAGGGCAACAACAGTAAAGATCAGAGTTAGACATCATGGAAAGCATTTTGTGAAAATTGCATATGGCAGGCATGGTGAACGTTGTCCATCTGTATTCTGCCTCACTCCCCCTGCTCTAGTCTCCTGCTCTACTAGCTTTTCCGGGACAAAGGCGCTAGGGAAGCCAACCAGGTGCCTCCACATCTCTAAGCCTGGCTTGTTCTTATGTCCCATAGAAAACATTTGCCACGCTTCTCTCTTGACTCATGTAGATCTGAGGACTTTGGCATAGCAAAAGCTTGATGGAAAGTGTCAGGGGTGTTGAGGGTCCCTATGTAGCCAAATAGCTCTCTCAGGACATAGAACTCCTCCGACAACTGGGACACTCCCATCCCTTGCAACGGACCTGTTAGAAGCACATCTGAATCAAAGGATCGGGTGCTGTCCCTGACCTGGGGACAGGATCCAGCCTGCCCTGCTGGCTCTTTGGTAGGAAGGCGCCAGTCCTCAGTGTCCATTTTCCCACTCAACCTATCTGCCCGGATTACATGAGAGCTGAGATTCATGGCGCTCGGGCCAGTTCTCTGAAACCGCAGGAAGCCATTTATTGGGACAGTTTCCCCATACTGCATGGAACTTCATGGACTCATGGGAAGGTGACACTCTTAAGAATGTGACCTCCAGTTAAGACTCTTGTGAATCCCACATCTAGTTAAGGATTGCCAGAATCTCAGGACAGTAGGGACCATTAAAGTGTCCAAAGGTTCTCCAAAGTGCAGTGGTTGTGTCAGCGCGACAGCAGGGTGAGAGGGACATAATAGCCTGGGGATTAAAACCACAAACTCACCTGGCTGGCGAGTTGTGAGCTGAGGCCAAGTGGCTGAGAGAAAGAAACAAGAGTCAGTCACACAGCACACAGTTGCCCCAACGGGACCAAGGGTTGAAGAAACTCAGCTATACCACCTGAGATCCAGTTTCTACATGCCGTAAGGCAAACTGAGCCAGGGACTCAGGGCCAGGACTGAATCCCTCAGTCCAATGGGAGATGAGGGAGGAGAAAGTGTCTCTGCCAACATTCTGAAATGTTACCACTGCCTTGATGGCCACCGGACCACGTATATAGCAAAGACCATAGAATACTTAACATCAGAAGAGTTAGCATTTAGTGAGCACATTCTATGTACCAGGCACTATGTTAACTTTAGTCCAGTAAACTTATTGCTTTCCTTTGGGAAAAATTGGGGAGGGATGCAGAGACTCAAAAACTATTCTGCATCAGAGGATCATTCCTAAGAATCAGGAGATGTGAACAGAGCAAGTGTCCAGCAATTCAGGACTAGTTCACTATTTCATACTCACAGTTGTGTAACGAAATACAAGGCAGGGATTTAAACGGCTGCAGAGAATACATCCAATGACAGAATCAAGTGGTCATATCATTTCTTAAGAGCGAGGGAAAGCTATCTAGCAACAGCCACGAGGTAAACATTACTTGGAAAGGATCGATTATTGGTGATAATATCCATTCATTGTCTCCCTTCCTTCTCTCAAAGCTCCTGAGGTAACCCAAGAAATGCATCATTTAAGTTTCTTCTTTGAAGAACAACCTATTTCACTTGCTTAGAGGAAGGGGAAGTAGGTCTCCTCATTAAAACGAAAGTCATCCCCTTGGCAGCGGGATAAAAAGGCTGAGTATCTGGAAGGTAAGAGGCTGGCTGTGTGTGGGCACCTTGGGAGCCCTATACAGCAGGGATTGTACTGACAGGCTGACCTGGGATGTGCATTGACAGACACCGGCTGCTTCCACAGCCCAAGCCCTCAGGTGGACAAACGTGAGACTTACCAGTATTGGTTGCAGGTGATGAATGCCACCAATCTGGAAGGAAAGTGAAGTGATTTTAGGATTTTATTGGGAAAGTTTTCATTCCATGGTCATTAGTTTGTAAGGAAACGTAACTCTACACAAATCTCTCCCTGACGGCAGCACTTCTAGAACTTGCACCATTCCAGTGTGCACTGTGAATGGCCCAGATGGGCGAGAGTGTGGAGCTACACTACGAAACGGACTTGGCACTGAATGTTTTCACTGGGGGGCAAAGGAAACCTTGGGGATTACTCTCCCAACGGGATAGGATTCTGGAACACACAAGCCGTGGTTGGCGTTTTCCTTGTCTTGTCTCTCAAATGATCACAATTCTGACTTGAGCAGTTGCTCTGCTCTGAAATGAGCAGAGGAGACCAAAAATCCTTCCACTGCAGCTCCTACTGGCAAACCTGGCAGCGGACAGTGGCAGGGGATCCCGGTGGGCCCTGAGGCTAAGCTAAGTTGGAGCCAAAGCCCTGGGGACGCAGCTGGTCACTGTAACAAATACTAGAGACCTCCAAGAGAAGGGCCAGACCTCTTCTTTAGTTTCTGGAAACATGAGAGTTGAATTCCAGAGAGGACACATGCTAGGCTCGGATACAGCTACTCACCTGGGGTAGTAGCATTGCTTTGTACTCCTACAAAAAAAGAGGACACGTTGTCAGTTTCTGGGAAGACTGTGCTGAAAGAAGCCTTACGGGGTCCAGAGAACCGGAAATGCTGAGTGCCTGACCCCTTGCCGCTAAGAAGACTTTCAGAGAGGGGTCCCATGGTAGCCGAACAGTGGATACCACCAAAAGAAAAAAAAAAAAATTACTGCAGGAATTTGTTCTCACAACATTTATGCCCACTAACACACTTCTGTTTGACGGGATGATAAAGATGCTGTGTCTTGAGACACAGCCACATCAGGATGGTTGGAGATTAGTGATGCACGTTCCTCTCAATCTAAGAGGGATAATGGCCGCCATTCAGCAAACTCAGAAAGATGAAGCGACCGTGAGAGAAAATAGCTCTTCTAGAGAATTAACAAGCAGAAGCAGAGGCTCCAAATCTTGAGAACCCACCTGAGCAGACAACACCAGCATCTTCTCCATGGCCACAGTTGTGCGAGTTCCAGCCATTGTGAGGGCAGCTCCACAGGTAGGACTCGTGCCCGGAGCAGCGCACGTCGTCCAGCACAATTGGCCCTGAGCCTTGACCAAACCGGGCACTTCCGGGGGCCGACCTGGCCCAGCCGCAGCCCAGCTGCCTGCACACCACGTTGGCGTCATTGGTGTCCCAGCTGTCGTCACACACGGTGCCCCAAGAGCCTCGGTACAGGACCTCCACGCGGCCCTGACAACGGTCACCTCCGTTCACCAGCCTCAGGGCCAAGCCTGAATCAGTCCCTGAAGGATCCAGAACAGAAATCCCCCTCATGTCTCTCTCAAGCTCATAAGCTTAGAACATTTGTAGAACCCATGGCTTGATCCCAAACTAAATCCGTGGGCACGGAATGACCTTCAACATACCAAAGGTCAATCGTCAGCACAGGGAAGAGCAGACATCCCAGTCAGCTCAAGACTGAGGACGCTCCACTGAAAGAAGCAACCCAGGACTTTGACGGAAGTGAGGGGGTAGACAAGCCTAATGCGCCCTGGGCACACCCAGCATGGAGCTCTCCAGCCACTGGGGCTTGACGGGACCCGTGCCTCAGTGGACAACTTCTAGTCTTCCGTAGCATTCTGACATGATTCTGCCAACATCCCAGGAAGCGATGTCCCTCGGGAAGAGAGGTACCAGCCCAGCACATGGCCCTCCTCTTCTCAGGGATCAACCCCATGGCCTGGGAGCCACAAGAACAGCTTAGTTCCAGCAGTCCTAGAGAGGCCTCCAGAGCATCCACGGAGCCCCTGGGGGAGGACCTTTGCTAAACATAAGCCCAGGATCCCCATGGAATCAGTGGGCCACCATGTAAGATGAGACCCGGCATCTGATCTTCAGAGACTTCTCTCTCTATCCCCCAGCGACACACACGTGCACACACACACACTCACAGATGAAGGAGGTTGTGGAAGGACACACCAGGAGATGCCTCCTGTCACTTCCAAACCCAAGCTTTATCTCGAAGCTGAAAATGATCCTGGGAGGGTGGACGAAATACTTACCGAAATCTGTGGTTGAAGCTGTGGTGGTGTCGAACCAGGTGGTGTCTGTATAGGGCAAGAACAGTAAAGATCAGAGTTAGACAGCGTGGAAAGAATTTTGTGAAAACCATTTGGGGCAGGCATGGTGAACGTTGTCCATCTGTATCCTGCCACACTCCCCCTGCTCTAGTCTCCTGCTCTACTAGCTTTTCCAGGACAAAGGTGCTGGGGAAGCCAACCAGGAGCCTCCACATCTCTAAGCCTGGCTTTTTCTTATGTCCTGTAGAAAACGTTACCACGCTTCTCTCTTGACTCATGTAGATCTGAGGGCGTTGGCATAGAAAAGCTTGGTGGAAAGAGTAAGGGGTTCTGAGTGTCACTGTGGAGCCAAATAGCTATCTCAGGACAAAGAACTCCTCGTCACCTGGGACACTCCCATCCCTTGCAACTGCTGTCTCTGCCTCGTTAGAAGCACATCTGTGTCAAAGGAATCTGGCACTGTCCCTGACCCAAGGACCAGCCAGCCCTGCTGGCTCTTTGGTAGGAGGGCGTCGGTCCTCAGTGTCCATTCTCCCACTCAATCTATCTGCCCGATTACACGAGAGCTGAGATTCATGGCGCTCGGGCCAGTTCTCTGAAACCGCAGGAAGCCATTTATTGGGACAGTTTCCCCATACTGCATGGAACTCATGGACTCATGGGAAGGTGACACTCTTAAGAATGCGACCTCCAGTTAAGACTCTTGTGAATCCCACATCTAGTTAAGGATTGCCAGGATCTCAGTGACAGTGGGGACCATTAAAGTGTCCACAGGTTCTCCAAAGAGCAGTGGTTGTGCCAGCGTAACAGCAGGGTGAGAGGGACATAATAGCCTGAGGATTGTAGCCGCGGACTCACCTGGCTGGCGAGTTGTGAACTGAGGCCAAGTGGCTGAGAGAAAGAAACAAGAGTCAGTCACACAGCACACAGGTGCCCCAACGGGACCATGGGTTGAAGAAACTCAGCTATACCACCTGAGATCCAGTTTCTACATGCCGTAAGGCACACTGTGCCAGGGACTCAGAGCCAGGACTGAATCCCTCAGTCCTCTGGGAGCTGAGGGAGGAGATCAGTGTCTCTGCCAACATTCTGAAATGTTACAACAGCCTTGATGGCCACCGGACCACGTATATAGCAAAGACCATAGAACACTTAACATCAGAAGAGTTAGCATTTAGTGAGCACATTCTATGTACCAGGCACTATGTTACTTTAGTCCAGTAAACTTATTGCTTTCCTCTGGGAAAAATTGGGGAGCGATGCTGAGACTCAAAAACTATTCTGCATCAGAGGATCATTCCTAAGAATCAGGAGACGTGAACAGCGCAAGTGTCCTGCAATTCAGGACTAGTTCACTATTTCATGCTCACAGCTGTGTAACGAAATACAAGGCAGGCATTTAAACGGCTGCGGAGAATATATCCAATGACAGAATCAAGTGGCCATGTCATTTCTTAAAAGTGAGGGAAAGCTATCGAGCAACAGCCACGAGGTAAACTTTACTTGGAAAGGATCGATTATTGGTGAAAATATCCATTCATTGTCTCCCTTCCTTCTCTCAAAGCTCCTGAGGTACCCCAAGAAATGCATCATTTAAGTTTCTTCTTTGAAGAACAACTTATTTCACTTGCTTAGAGGAAGGGGAAGTAGGTCTCCTCATTAAAACGAAAGTCATCCACCCGGCAGCGGGATAAAAAGGCTGAGTGTCTGGAAGGTAAGAGGCTGGCTGTGTGTGGGCAGCCTGGGAGCCTTATACAGCAGGGAGATTGTACTGACAGGCTGACCTGGGATGTGCATTGACAGACCCCTGCTGCTTCCATAGCCCAAGCCCTCAGGTGGACAAACGTGAGACTTACCAGTATTGGTTGCAGGTGATGAATGCCACCAATCTGGAAGGAAAGTGAAGTGATTTTAGGATTTTATTGGGAAAGTTTTCATTCCATGGTCATTAGTTTGTAAGGAAACGTAACTCTACACAAATCTCTCCCTGACGGCAGCACTTCTCAGAACCTGGACCATTCCAGTGTGCACTGCGAATGGCCCAGATGGGCGAGAGTGTGGAGCTACCCTGCGCAACAGACTTGGCACTGAATGTTTTCACTGGGGGGCAAAGGAAACCTTGGGGATTACTCTCCCAACGGGATAGGATTCTGGAACACACAAGCCGTGGTTGGCGTTTTCCTTGTCTTATCTCTCAAATGATCACATTCTGACTTGAGCAGTTGCTCTGCTCTGAAATGAGCAGAGGAGACCAAAAATCCTTCCGCTGCAGCTCCTCCTGGCAAACCTGGCAGCGGACAGTGGCAGGGGATCCCGGTGGGTCCTGAGGCTAAGCTAAGTTGGAGCCAAAGCCCTGGGGACGCAGCTTGTCACTGTAACAAATACCAGAGTCCTCCAAGAGAAGGGCCAGACCTCTTCTTTAGTTTCTGGAAACATGAGAGTTGAATTCCAGAGAGGAAACATGCTCGGCTGGGATACAGCTACTCACCTGGGGTAGTAGCAGTGCTTTGTACTCCTACAAAAAAAGAGGACACGTTGTCAGTTTCTGGGAAGACTGTGCAGAAAGAAGCCTTATGGGGTCCAGAGAACCGGAAATGCTGAGTGCCTGACCCCTTGTCGCTAAGAAGACTTTCAGAGAGGGGTCCCATGGTAGCCGAACAGTGGATACCACCAAAAAAAAAAAAAAAAAGTACTGCAGGAATTTGTTCTCACAACTTTTATGCCCACTAACACACGGCTGTTCGACAGGCTGATAAAGATGCTGTGTCCCCCCGTGAAACACAGCCACATCAGTATGGTTGGAGATTAGTGATGCACGTTCCTCTCAATCTAAGAGGGAAAATGGCCGCCATTCAGCAAACTCAGAAAGATGAAGCGACCGTGAGAGAAAATAGCTCTTCTAGAGAATTAACAAGCAGAAGCAGAGGCTCCAAATCTTGAGAACCCACCTGAGCAGACAACACCAGCATCTTCTCCATGGCCACAGTTGTGCGAGTTCCAGCCATTGTGAGGGCAGCTCCACAGGTAGGACTCGTGCCCGGGAGCAGCGCACGTCGTCCAGCACAATTGGCCCTGAGCCTTGACCAAACCGGGCACTTCCGGGGGCCGACCTGGCCCAGCCGCAGCCCAGCTGCCTGCACACCACGTTGGCGTCATTGGTGTCCCAGCTGTCGTCACACACGGTGCCCCAAGAGCCTCGGTACAGGACCTCCACGCGGCCCTGACAACGGTCACCTCCGTTCACCAGCCTCAGGGCCAAGCCTGAATCAGTCCCTGAAGGATCCAGAACAGAAATCCCCCTCATGTCTCTCTCAAGCTCATAAGCTTAGAACATTTGTAGAACCCATGGCTTGATCCCAAACTAAATCCGTGGGCACGGAATGACCTTCAACATACCAAAGGTCAATCGTCAGCACAGGGAAGAGCAGACATCCCAGTCAGCTCAAGACTGAGGACGCTCCACTGAAAGAAGCAACCCAGGACTTTGACGGAAGTGAGGGGGTAGACAAGCCTAATGCGCCCTGGGCACACCCAGCATGGAGCTCTCCAGCCACTGGGGCTTGACGGGACCCGTGCCTCAGTGGACAACTTCTAGTCTTCCGTAGCATTCTGACATGATTCTGCCAACATCCCAGGAAGCGATGTCCCTCGGGAAGAGAGGTACCAGCCCAGCACATGGCCCTCCTCTTCTCAGGGATCAACCCCATGGCCTGGGAGCCACAAGAACAGCTTAGTTCCAGCAGTCCTAGAGAGGCCTCCAGAGCATCCACGGAGCCCCTGGGGGAGGACCTTTGCTAAACATAAGCCCAGGATCCCCATGGAATCAGTGGGCCACCATGTAAGATGAGACCCGGCATCTGATCTTCAGAGACTTCTCTCTCTATCCCCCAGCGACACACACGTGCACGCACACACACTCACAGATGAAGGAGGTTGTGGAAGGACACACCAGGAGATGCCTCCTGTCACTTCCAAACCCAAGCTTTATCTCGAAGCTGAAAATGATCCTGGGAGGGTGGACGAAATACTTACCGAAATCTGTGGTTGAAGCTGTGGTGGTGTCGAACCAGGTGGTGGTGTCTGTATAGGGCAAGAACAGTAAAGATCAGAGTTAGACAGCGTGGAAAGAATTTTGTGAAAACCATTTGGGGCAGGCATGGTGAACGTTGTCCATCTGTATCCTGCCACACTCCCCCTGCTCTAGTCTCCTGCTCTACTAGCTTTTCCAGGACAAAGGTGCTGGGGAAGCCAACCAGGAGCCTCCACATCTCTAAGCCTGGCTTTTTCTTATGTCCTGTAGAAAACGTTACCACGCTTCTCTCTTGACTCATGTAGATCTGAGGGCGTTGGCATAGAAAAGCTTGGTGGAAAGAGTAAGGGGTTCTGAGTGTCACTGTGGAGCCAAATAGCTATCTCAGGACAAAGAACTCCTCGTCACCTGGGACACTCCCATCCCTTGCAACTGCTGTCTCTGCCTCGTTAGAAGCACATCTGTGTCAAAGGAATCTGGCACTGTCCCTGACCCAAGGACCAGCCAGCCCTGCTGGCTCTTTGGTAGGAGCGCGTCGGTCCTCAGTGTCCATTCTCCCACTCAATCTATCTGCCCGATTACACGAGAGCTGAGATTCATGGCGCTCGGGCCAGTTCTCTGAAACCGCAGGAAGCCATTTATTGGGACAGTTTCCCCATACTGCATGGAACTCATGGACTCATGGGAAGGTGACACTCTTAAGAATGCAACCTCCAGTTAAGACTCTTGTGAATCCCACATCTAGTTAAGGATTGCCAGGATCTCAGTGACAGTGGGGACCATTAAAGTGTCCACAGGTTCTCCAAAGAGCAGTGGTTGTGCCAGCGTAACAGCAGGGTGAGAGGGACATAATAGCCTGAGGATTGTAGCCGCGGACTCACCTGGCTGGCGAGTTGTGAACTGAGGCCAAGTGGCTGAGAGAAAGAAACAAGAGTCAGTCACACAGCACACAGGTGCCCCAACGGGACCATGGGTTGAAGAAACTCAGCTATACCACCTGAGATCCAGTTTCTACATGCCGTAAGGCACACTGAGCCAGGGACTCAGAGCCAGGACTGAATCCCTCAGTCCTCTGGGAGCTGAGGGAGGAGATCAGTGTCTCTGCCAACATTCTGAAATGTTACAACAGCCTTGATGGCCACCGGACCACGTATATAGCAAAGACCATAGAACACTTAACATCAGAAGAGTTAGCATTTAGTGAGCACATTCTATGTACCAGGCACTATGTTACTTTAGTCCAGTAAACTTATTGCTTTCCTCTGGGAAAAATTGGGGAGCGATGCTGAGACTCAAAAACTATTCTGCATCAGAGGATCATTCCTAAGAATCAGGAGATGTGAACAGCGCAAGTGTCCTGCAATTCAGGACTAGTTCACTATTTCATGCTCACAGCTGTGTAACGAAATACAAGGCAGGCATTTAAACGGCTGCGGAGAATATATCCAATGACAGAATCAAGTGGCCATGTCATTTCTTAAAAGTGAGGGAAAGCTATCGAGCAACAGCCACGAGGTAAACTTTACTTGGAAAGGATCGATTATTGGTGAAAATATCCATTCATTGTCTCCCTTCCTTCTCTCAAAGCTCCTGAGGTACCCCAAGAAATGCATCATTTAAGTTTCTTCTTTGAAGAACAACTTATTTCACTTGCTTAGAGGAAGGGGAAGTAGGTCTCCTCATTAAAACGAAAGTCATCCACCCGGCAGCGGGATAAAAAGGCTGAGTGTCTGGAAGGTAAGAGGCTGGCTGTGTGTGGGCAGCCTGGGAGCCTTATACAGCAGGGAGATTGTACTGACAGGCTGACCTGGGATGTGCATTGACAGACCCCTGCTGCTTCCATAGCCCAAGCCCTCAGGTGGACAAACGTGAGACTTACCAGTATTGGTTGCAGGTGATGAATGCCACCAATCTGGAAGGAAAGTGAAGTGATTTTAGGATTTTATTGGGAAAGTTTTCATTCCATGGTCATTAGTTTGTAAGGAAACGTAACTCTACACAAATCTCTCCCTGACGGCAGCACTTCTCAGAACCTGGACCATTCCAGTGTGCACTGCGAATGGCCCAGATGGGCGAGAGTGTGGAGCTACCCTGCGCAACAGACTTGGCACTGAATGTTTTCACTGGGGGGCAAAGGAAACCTTTGGGGATTACTCTCCCAACGGGATAGGATTCTGGAACACACAAGCCGTGGTTGGCGTTTTTCCTTGTCTTATCTCTCAAATGATCACATTCTGACTTGAGCAGTTGCTCTGCTCTGAAATGAGCAGAGGAGACCAAAAATCCTTCCGCTGCAGCTCCTCCTGGCAAACCTGGCAGCGGACAGTGGCAGGGGATCCCGGTGGGTCCTGAGGCTAAGCTAAGTTGGAGCCAAAGCCCTGGGGACGCAGCTTGTCACTGTAACAAATACCAGAGTCCTCCAAGAGAAGGGCCAGACCTCTTCTTTAGTTTCTGGAAACATGAGAGTTGAATTCCAGAGAGGAAACATGCTCGGCTGGGATACAGCTACTCACCTGGGGTAGTAGCAGTGCTTTGTACTCCTACAAAAAAAGAGGACACGTTGTCAGTTTCTGGGAAGACTGTGCAGAAAGAAACCTTATGGGGTCCAGATAACCGGAAATGCTGAGTGCCTGACCCCTTGTCGCTAAGAAGACTTTCAGAGAGGGGTCCCATGGTAGCCGAACAGTGGATACCACCAAAAAAAAAAAAAAAAAAGTACTGCAGGAATTTGTTCTCACAACTTTTATGCCCACTAACACACGGCTGTTCGACAGGCTGATAAAGATGCTGTGTCCTCCCGTGAAACACAGCCACATCAGTATGGTTGGAGATTAGTGATGCACGTTCCTCTCAATCTAAGAGGGAAAATGGCCGCCATTCAGCAAACTCAGAAAGATGAAGCGACCGTGAGAGAAAATAGCTCTTCTAGAGAATTAACAAGCAGAAGCAGAGGCTCCAAATCTTGAGAACCCACCTGAGCAGACAACACCAGCATCTTCTCCATGGCCACAGTTGTGCGAGTTCCAGCCATTGTGAGGGCAGCTCCACAGGTAGGACTCGTGCCCGGAGCAGCGCACGTCGTCCAGCACAATTGGCCCTGAGCCTTGACCAAACCGGGCACTTCCGGGGGCCGACCTGGCCCAGCCGCAGCCCAGCTGCCTGCACACCACGTTGGCGTCATTGGTGTCCCAGCTGTCGTCACACACGGTGCCCCAAGAGCCTCGGTACAGGACCTCCACGCGGCCCTGACAACGGTCACCTCCGTTCACCAGCCTCAGGGCCAAGCCTGAATCAGTCCCTGAAGGATCCAGAACAGAAATCCCCCTCATGTCTCTCTCAAGCTCATAAGCTTAGAACATTTGTAAGACCCAAGGCTTGATCCAGAACTAATCCCTTGGGCACAAAGGTCAATCGTCAGCACAGGGAAGAGCAGAGACGTCCCAGTCAGCTCAAGGTTGAGGATGCTCCACTGAAAGAAGCAACCCAGGACGTGGATGGAAGTGAGGGGGTAGACAAGCCTAATGCGCCCTGGGCACACCCAGCATGGAGCTCTCCAGCCACTGGGGCATGACGGGACCCGTGCCTCAGAGGACAACATCTAGTCTCCCGTATCATTCAGACTTGGTTCTGCCAACATCCAGGAAGGGTTGCCCCTTGGGAAGAGAGGCACCATCCCAGAACATGGCCCTCCTCTTCTCAGGGCTCGACCCCATGGCCTGGGAGCCACAAGACCAGCATAGTTCCAGCAGTCCTAGAGAGGCCTCCAGGGCTTCCACGGAGCCCCTGGGGGAGGACCTTTGCTGAACATGAGCCCAGGATCCCCATGGAATCAGTGGGCCACCCTGTAAAATGAGACCCGGCATCTGATCTTCAGAGACTTCTCTCTCTATCCCCCAGCGACACACACGCACACACACGCACACACACACACAGAAGAACGAGGTTATGGAAGGACACACCATGAGATGCCTCCTGTCACTTCCAAACCCAAGCTTTATCTAGAAGCTGAAAATGATCCTGGGAGGGTCGATGAAATACTTACCGAAATCTGTGGTTGAAGCTGCAGTGGTGGTGAACCAGGTGGTGTCTGTATAGGGCAAGAACCGTAAAGACCAGAGTTAGACAGCACGGAAAGCATTTTGGGAAAACCATTTGTGGCAGGCATTGTGAACGTTTTCCATTTGCACCCTGCCACACTCCCCTCTTCTAGTTTCCTGCTCTACTAGCTTTTCCGGGACAAAGGCGCTGGGGAAGCCAACCAGGTGCCTCCACATCTCTAAGCCTGGCTTGCTCTTTTGTCCTGTAGAAAACGTTTGCCATGCCTCTCGCTTAACTCATGTAGATCTGAGGGCTTTGGCATAGCAAAAGCTTGGCGGAAAGAGTCAGGGGTGTTGAGGGTCCCTGTGGAGCCAAATAGCTCTCTCAGTACATAGAACATCTCCACCATCTGGGACACTCCCATCCCTTGCAACTGCTGTCCCTGCCTCTTTGGAAGCACATCTATTTCAAAGGAATCGGGGGCTGTCCCTGACCCAGGGACAAGAGTCAGCCTGCCTTGGTGGCTCTTTGGTAGGAAGGCGCCAGCCTCAGCATCCGTTCTCTCACTCAACTTAACCCCTGATTACATGGGAGCTGAGATTCATGGTGCATGGGTCCAGTTCTCTGAAACCACAGACAGCCATCTCTTGGGACAGTTTCCACATACTGGATGGAACTTCATGAACTCATGGGAAGGTGACACTCTTGGGAATCCCCCATCCAGTTAAGAATTGCCAGGATCTCAGTTACAGTGGGGAACATTAAAAGTCCACAGGTTCTACGAACAGCCGTGGTTTTACCAGTGTGATAGAAGGGTGGGTGGCAGAGAAAAGCCTGAGTGGGGTGGCTGATGACTCACCTGGCTGGATTGTGGACTGAGGCCAAGCAGCTGAGAGAAAGAAACAAGAGTCAATCACACAGCACACAGCTGCCCCAGCCTGACCAAATGTTGAAGCAACTCAGCATATACCACCTAGGATCATGTTTCTCATGCCCTCAGGTGGACAGAGTCAGGGCCTGCCTTGAATCCCTCAATCCTCTGGGAGCCCCACACTCTGTCCTGCTGATATTGCCTGCTTTGGTGGGCCAGAGGGTTGGTGTTCCAGGAGGTCGAACGCCCCTGCCTGTCCTAGACGGGCCATCAAAGGCATTGTGTTCCCTTTGCATAGAAACATCAAGAATGAATTGGGGCAGTTAGTCTAGAAGTACCCCTGTTCCACCTGACCAGGTACACTGCTCTCAAGGTACATAAGGTTTAGGGTTTCTCTAAAGGGTCAATCCAAGCCTCATATTCCTATGTGTTTCTTTAGCATTCCATGTACAATGATGAGGGAACAGAAGCCTGGCAAAGGACAAATCAAAAGCTGACACTCTGCAACATTTCCCCACCCCCACTCCTGGGTGGGACATATGTGACATTCTTTAGGAATCTCCCAACTATCTTAATGTTAATAGCTTGCTAAAAAGGGGGGAAAGACCTTGACAATGACAAGGCCTCTGGTATCCAATATCTTGTAGGTCTTCTTTAGTTATGAAAGTTCTATTGAAACCTCCCATTTCCTTACCTCCCCAACCCCATCCTACATATCGGCCACCCCTCACAACCCGGTGGCAGCAGCTCTTTTTGCCTACAGGACCTGTCCCCAGGCTACAATAAACCACCATTTTTTACCAAAGATATCTCAAGAATTTGTTCTTGGTCATCGGCTCTGGTTCTCCAGCCAGCCTAGCCTCACTTATATTCTCAAACTTCATCAGTAGTGAGCTGCCATACCTTCCCCAGAACCCTACTGCTCCTCACAGCCTCCCGAAATTCAGTGTTGACTGCAATCCTGTTCTCTGAGTAGGCTTCATGGAGGACCCAAAAGAATACAAGCATGAAGGAGGAAGGTGGTTTATGTTCCAACGATACTCCCAGAAGTTGTGCCTTGGCAATTGATGAGGGAATAAAAGGCTGACTGAGGACAAAGCAAAAGCTGACACCCTCCAACTTTCCCCCACCCCCATTCCTGGGTGGGACATATGTGACATTCTTAGGAATCTCCTACCCATCTGAATGTTAAGACCTCGCTAGAGGGCAATATGACCTTGGCAATGGCAAGGCCTCTGGTATCCTGTATCTTGTAGGTCGTCTTTAGTATATGAAAGTCTATTGAAACCTCCTTTTCCTTACCTCCTCTCTACTCCAAGGTACATAACCTATTAACCCTCACAACCCTGGGACAGCAGCACTTTCTGCCCATGGGTCCTGTCCCCATGCTTTAATAAACCACCATTTTGCACCAAAGATGTCTCAAGAATTCTTTCTTTGTCATCAGCTCCAGACCTCAGCCCACCGAACTTCACCTTTATTCTAGAACTTCATCATTATCAGGCCCTGGGAAGAGGGGTGTGGGCAGAGCAGATGATCCTACCAAGAAGGAAGAGAAAATTTTTTCTGCTGACTGGATAGTGGATGGCCCTTTCTCCCAGAATGCTATGTTGTTGCCAAATGATAATGGTCCTTCCCTGTTGGCCAAAAAGGGAAGGACAGCAGAACCTATACTTCCCTTTCCATTGTACTCAGTAGCCTGATGCCTCCAGGAAAACTTGGGAAACAAGGATCCCTCAGAGAGGATTGGATGTGGGTCTTATTGTGGGTAGTGTATTTCTTCCCAACCAAGACCATCTCAGAGAGAGATATGGGTCTATTTTATCCCCACCTGAGCAGATGACACCAGCATCTTCTCCATGGCCACAGTTGTGTGAGTTCCAGCCATTGTGAGGGCAGCTCCACAGGTAGGACTCATGCCCAGAGCAGCGCACATTGTCTAGGACAATTGGCCCTAAGCCTTGACCAAACCGGGCACTTCCGGGGGCTGACATGGCCCAGCCACACTCAAGCTGCCTACAGACCACATTGGCATCATTGGTGTCCCAGTCGTCATCACACACAGTGCCCCAGGAGCCTCGGTACAGGATCTCTACACGACCCTGACAACGGTCACCTCCGTTCACCAGCCTCAGGGCAAAACCTGAATCAGTCCCTGAGGAATAAAGAATAGAACACCCCCTCTGAGTATATCTCAAGATCATAAGCTAAGAAATTTGTAAGGTCCAAGAGTTTGTTCCTGGCCTAAGTCCCCTGGGCAGGTTTTGACCTTTCAACATGCCCAGAGGTTAATCTTTACCACAGTAAAAGAGCGGAGACATCCCATTAGCTCAAGGCTGAGGATGCTCTACTGAAAGAAGCACCCCATGACCTGGATAGAGGTGAGGGGGTGGACAAGCCAGCATGGAGCTCTACAGCTACTTAGGCATGACAGGACCTGTGCATGAATGGGCAACTTACTGCCTTCCATGGCATGCTGACTTGTTTCTGCCAACATCCCAGGAGGTGATGCCCCTTGCGATGAGAGGTGCCATCCCAGCACATGGCCCTCCTCTTCTCAGGGCTCAAACACATGGCCTGGGAGTCATGAGACCATCATGCTTCCAGCAGTCCTAGAGAGGCCTCCAGGACTTACACTGAGCACCTAGGGGAGGATCTTTACTGAACCTGAGCCCAGGATCTCAATGGAATCAGAGGGCCGCCCTGTAAGATCAGACCCCGGATCTGTTCTTCAGGGAATTTTCTCTATCCCCCAGCTACACACATGCAAACACACGCACACACACACACACACACACACACACACACACGGAGGAGGATAGGGAAGGACACATCATGAGATGCCTCCTGTTGTTTCCAAACCCAAGCTTTTTGTAGAAGCTGAGAATGATCCTGGGAGGGTGGACAAAATATTTACCAAAATCTGTGGTTGAAGCTGTGGTGGTCGTGAACCAGGTGGTGTCTGTATAGGACAAGAAAGGAAAGACCACAGTTAGATAGCATGGAAAGCATTTTGTGAAAACCACATGTGGCAGGCATTATGACAGCTGTCCATCTGAATCCTGCCACATTCTCTCTGGGTGGGCTGTTCAAGTCTCCTGCTCTACTAGCTTTTCTGGGACAAAGGCATTGGGGAGGCCAACCAGGTACCTCCACATCTCTAAGCCTGGCTTGCTCTTTTATCCCATAGAAAACATTTGCCACGCGTCTCCCTTGACTCAAGTAGATCTGAGGGCTTTGGCATAGCAAAACTTGGAGTAAAGAGTGAGGGGTGTTGAGGGTCACCATGGAGCCAAATGGCTCTCTCAGGACCTAGAGCACCTCCAACACCTGGGACACTCCATTCCCTTGCAACTGCTGTCCCTGCCTCGTTAGAAGCACATCTGTGTCAAAGGAATTGGGGGCTGTCCCTGACCCAGGGATAGGAGCTAGCCTGCCCTGGTGGCTCTTTGGTAGGAAGGTGACAGTCCTCAGCATCCATTCTCCCACTCAACCTATCCACCCGGACTACATGAGAGCTGAGATTCATGGTGCATGGGCCAGTTCTCTGAAACCGCAGGAAGCCATTTATTGGGACAGTTTCCCCATACTGGATGGAACTTCATGGACTCATGGGAAGGTGACACTCTTGGGAATCTCACATCCAGTTAAGACTCTTGTGAATCCCACATCTAGTTAAGAATTGCCAGGATCGGGACGCCTGGGTGGCTCACTTGGTTAAGCAGCTGCCTTCGGTTCAGGTCATGATCCCAGGGTCCTGGGATGGAGTCCCCCATCAGGCTCCTTGCTCGGCAGGGAGCCTGCTTCTCCCTCTGCCTCTGCCTGCCTCTCTGTCTGCCTGTGCTTGCTCACTCTCTCTCTGTCTCTGACAAATAAATAAAAATCTTTAAAAAAAAAAGAAAGAAAGAAAGAAAAAAGAATTTCCAGGATCTCAGTGACAGTGGGGAACATAAAGTGTCCACAGGATCTACAAAGAGCTGTGGTTTGACTAGCTTGACGGAAGTAGAGTAGGTGGGAGATAATAGCCTGAGGACGGTAGCCGAGGACTTACCTGGCTGGATTGTGGACTGAGGCCAAGCAGCTGAGAGAAAGAAACAAGAGTCAGACACACAGCACACGTGCCCCAAGTGAACCAAATGTTGAAGAAACTCAGTGAATACCACCTGAGATCACACTTCCACATGCCTTTGGGTGGACAGAGCCAGAGCCCGCTCTGAATCCCTCAGTCCTCTGGGAGCCCCACCCTCCCATTGCTTGCCTTGCTGGGCCTTAGTACTACTGTCCCAGGAGGAGGAATAGCCCTGCAGGCCCAGGACAGACTATCAAAGACATAGCGTTCCCTCTGTACAGGAGCAATAAGAATGATTTGGGGCAATTAGTTTAGAAGGAGCCAAGTACAGTGCTCTTGGGCTTCACAAAGTTTTTCAGGGTTTCTGTAGAGGGTCAATCCAAGCCCCACATTCCTATGTGTATCTTTATCATTCCATGTAGTAGTGAGCTGCCATTCCTTGTACCTTCCCCAGTACCTACTGCTCTTCATGGCCCTCTCCAGTTCACAGTATAGAATGCTATCCTCTTTTCTGAGTCGGCTTCATGGAGGACTCAGAAGAATACAACCATAAAGGAGGGAAGGTGGTTTATGTTCCAACCATTACCCAAAAGTTGTGCCTTGATAATCAGGCCCTGGGAAGAGAGATGTGAGCGGAATAGATGATCCTACCAAGAAGGAAGAGACCCATTTTTTTCTGCTCACTGGATAGTGGATGGCCCTTTCCCCCAGTATGCCATGTTGTTGCCAAGTGATATTGCCCTTCTCTATTGGCCAAATATGGAAGGACAGCAGACCCTACTCAGTAGGGTCTTTCCATTGTACTCAGTAACCTGATGCCTGCAGAAAAGCTTGGGAGGCACAGAATACCTCAGAGAGGATGGGATGTGGGCCTTTTTGTGGGTAGTGTGTTTCCTCCCATCCAAGACCATCTCAGAGAGAGATATGGGTCTATTTCATCCCACCTGAGCAGATGACACCGGCATCTTCTCCATGGCCACAGTTGTGTGAGTTCCAGCCATTGTGAGGGCAGCTCCACAGATAGGACTCATGGCCAGAGCAGCGCACATTGTCTAGGACAATTGGCCCTGAGCCTTGACCAAACCGGGCACTTCCGGGGGCTGACATGGCCCAGCCACACTCAAGCTGCCTACAGACCACATTGGCATCATTGGTGTCCCAGTCGTCATCACACACAGTGCCCCAGGAGCCTCGGTACAGGATCTCTACACGACCCTGACAACGGTCACCTCCGTTCACCAGCCTCAGGGCCAATTCTGAATCAGTCCCTGAGGGATAAAGAAAAGAAAACCCCCTTCATGTCTATCTTAAGGTCATAAGCTTAGAACATTTGTAAGACCCAAGGGCTTCTTCCTGGCCTAATCCTCTGGGCAGGTAGTGACCTTCAACATGCCAGAGGTCAATCTTCACCACAGGAAAAAGAGCAAAGACATCCCATCAGCTCAAGGCTGTGGATGCTCCACTGTAAAGAACCCCATGACTTGGATGGAGGTGAGGGAGTGGACCAGCCTAATCTGCCCTGGGAACACTCAACATGCAGCTCTACAGCCACTGGGGTATGACGGGACCCGTGTATCAATGGGCAACTTATTGCCTTCTGTGGTATGCTTAGTTCTGCCAACATCCCAGGACGTATTGCCCCTCAGGAGGAGAGGTGCCAGCCCAGCATATGGCCCTCCTCTTCTCGATTCTCAAACCCATTGCCTGGGAGCCAGAAGACCAGCGTGGACCCAGCAGTCCTCGAGAGGCCTCCTGTGCTTATACTGAGCACCTGGGGGAGGACCTTTGTTAACGTGAGCCCAGCATCCCAATGGAATCTGTGGGCCACCATCTTAGATCAGACCCCAGGTCTAATCTTCAGAGACTTCTCTCTTTATCCCCCAGCTATACACACACACACACACACACACACACACACACACACACACACAAGGAGGAGGATAGGGAAGGACATATTGTGTGATGCCTCCTGTCACTTCCAAACCCAAGCTTTATCTAGAAGCTGAGAATGATCCTGGGAGGGTGGACTGAAATATTTACCGAATTCTGTGTTTGAAGCTGCAGTGGTAGTGAACCAGGTGGTGCCTGCATAGGGCAAGAAAGGTAAAACTCAGAGTTAAACATGATAAGCATTTTCTGAAAACCATTTGTCACAGGCACCATGACACTTGCCCAACTGCGTTCCTGCCACCTTCCCAAAGGGTGGGCTGTGCAAGTCTCCTGCTCTAATCTTTTTGGGACAAAGGCTATCGGGAGGTCGGCCAGGTGCCTCCACATCTCTAAGCCTGGCATGTTCTTTTTTCCCATAGAAAACTTTTACCACCCGTCTCTCTTGACTCATGTAGATCTGAGGGCTTTGGTACATAGGGTGCTTGAAGAAAAGATTCAGGTGCACTGAGGGTCACTACAGATCCAACTAGATATCCCAGTTCCTAGAGCACCTCCATCACCTCTGACAGTCCCATCCCCTGCAACTGCTGTTCCTGCCTCGTTGGATGCACATCTGTGTCCAAGTAACTTGAGGCTGTTGCAAGCATTGAGCCCAGGATAGGAGCCAGCCTGCACTGGTGCTCTTCATGAGAACGTAGGTGGTCCTCAGCATCCTTTCTCCCACTCAACCTATCAGCCCGGATGACATGAGAGCTGAGATTCATGGCACATGGGCCAGTTCTCTGAAACTGCAGGCTGCCATCTCTTGGGACAGTTTCCATATACTAGATGAAATCTCATAGACTCATGGGAAGGTGAGACTCTTGGAAATCCCACAGCTACTTAAGAACCATCTGCCAGCATCTCAGTGACAGTGGGGAAAATTCAAGTGTCCACAAGTTTCACAAAGAGCAGCGGGTTGACCAGCCTGACTGAAGAAGGGGGGGTGGGAGAGAAGAGCCCCAGTGGGGTGGCAGAGGACTCACCTGTCTGAAGTGTGGACTGAGTCCATGCAGCTGAGAGAAAGAATCAAGAGTCAGACACACAGCACACAGGTGCCCCAAGTGGACCAAAGGTTGAAGAAACTCAGTGAATACCACCTGAGATCACACTTTCACATGCCTTTGGGTGGACAGAGCCAGAGCCCGCCCTGAATCCCTCAGTCCTCTGGGAGCTCCACCCTCCCATTGCTTGCCTTGCTGGGCCTTAGTACTACGGTTCCAGGAGGAGGAATATCCCTGCCAGGCCAGCATGGACTATCAAAGACATAGCTTTCCCTCTGTAAAGGAGCAACAAGAATGATTCAGGGCAGTTAGTTTAGAAGGAGCCAAATTCCACCAGCCCAGGTGCAATGCTCACAGGCTTCACAAGCTTTCTTGAAGTGGGCCAAGCTCACACTCCACATTTACATCAGACTCATTAGCTTTCTATGTTCCAGCGACCTGCCATTCCCTACTTCTGAACTGCTCTTTATAGCCCTCCCAAATTCACAGTGTAGACTGCAATCCTGTTTTCTGAGTCAGCTTCATGGAGGACCCAGAGGAATACAACCATGAAGAAGGGAAGGTGGTTTATTTTCCAATTGTGTTCCCAAAGTTGTGCCTGATCATCAGTCCCTGGGAAGAGGGGTATTGGCAGAATACATGATCCTACCAAGAAGGAAGAGACCCATTTTTTCTGTTCAGTAAATAGTGGATGGCCCTTTCCCCCAGTATGCCATGTTGCTACCAAGTGATATTGGTTCTTTTCTGTTGGCCAAATAGGGAGGACAGTGACCCAACACTTTCCTTTCCATTGCACTCAGTAGCCAGCTGCTACCAGGAAACCTTGGGATTCATGGAATACCTCAGAAACAGTTGGATGTGGGTCTTATCAAGGGTAGTGTGTTTCTTCCCGTTGAAGATAATCTCAGAGAGAGATAATGGTATATTTCATCCCCACCTGGTGTCATGAGCAGATGACACCAGCATCTTCTCCATGGCTCTAGTTGTGGGAGTTCTAGCCATTGTGAGGGCAGCTCCACAGGTAGGACTCATGCCCAGAGCAGTGCACGTTGTCCAGCACAATTGGCCCTGAGCCTTGACCAAACTGGGCACTTCCTGGGGCTGACATGGCCCAGCCACAGCCCAACTGCCTACAGACCACATTGGCATCATTGGAGCCCCAGCTGTCATCATATATGGTGCCCCAGGAGCCTCAGTACAAGATCTCCACATGGCCCTGACAACGGTCCCCTCCATTCACCATCCTCAGTTTCAAACCTGACTCAGTTTCTGAGGGATAAAGAACAGAAATCCCCCACTGAGTGTATCTCAAGGTCATAAGCGAAAAGCATTTGTAAGACTCAGTGACTTCTTTCTGGGTCATGTCCCCTGGGCAGGTTATGACTTTTCAGCATGCCCAGTGGTTAATCTTCAGCACAAGTAAAAGAGCAGAGACATCCTAATCAGCTCAAGACTAGGATGCTCCACTGCAAAGAAGCACCCCATCACCTGGATGAAGGTGGGAGGGTGGACAAGCCTAATCCACCCTGGGCACACCCAGCATGGAGCTCTATAGCTACTGGGGCATGCCAAGACCCGTGCATGAATGGGCAACTTATTGCCTTCTGTGGCATCCTGACTTGTTTCTGCCAACATCCCAGGAAGTGATGCACCTTGGGAAGAAATGTGCCAGTCCAGCACATGTCCCTCCTCTTTTCAGGGCTCTATCTCATGGCCTGGGAGCCAAAAGACCTGCATGGTCCCAGCAGTCCTGGAGAGGCCCCCAGAACTTACACTGAGCACTGTGGGGAAGATCTTTGTAATAAACCCAGGATCTCAGTGGAATTAGTGGGCCATGCTCTAAGATCAGATCCAGGATCTGATCTTCAGAGACTTCTCTCTTTATTCCCAGCTCTACAACCACACACACACAGGGACAAGGATAAGGAAAGACACACCCTGAGATGCCTCCTGTCACTTGCAAACCCAAACTTTATTTAGAAGCTGAGAATGATCCTTGGGTGGTGGATTGAAATATTTACCTATATTTGTTGTTGAAGATGCAATGCGGGGGATCCAGGTGGTAGCTGTATATAGTAACAAAGGTAATGACTAGAGTTAGACATCATGGAAAACAGCTTTTGAAAACTGTTTTCTGCAGGGTCACATGGGATCTTCCTTTGTGCTATATGTACACAACACCCTTTTAACCCATCCCCTAGACGTCTCCCTGTATAAGGGTGAAACCCATGTATACAGTTGGTATAATTACCTTCAGAGGGAGAATCAAATAAAATTTTCATTACCCATTGTATTAGTAGCATAGTCTCCTCTATAGTGCTATCTGCATAGACAAATTGTAGAAGGACAGGGAAAAAACAGAAAATGTAAAGTTAGGACCCTCTGAGGAGATTCAAGGACTGAAATTAAAGTAGAATCTGCTAAGAGATATCATTTCTGACTTGGATTTTATCTTGTTATGGAACTTTAGAAAAGGGAACAGAACATGCCAACCTCAAACTCTTTCATTCTAGAAGGCTGTTTGGGGGGAATATCTCTTTACTAACCTACTGACCTTGATACTCACCATCTCACATGTAACCAGTGCAGAGTTCTATGAATAGATGGAAAAATAGCTTTTCTAATCCTTCTGCTTCCAATTGGTTTCTCTTGTCTAATTGTATTGGCTAGTATCTCTAGTACACTGTTAAATGACAAGAGGCCTGAATGCCATTCTTGCCTTTTTACTTTAGTGAAAATTCTTAATGTTTACCCATTAAGTAAGATTATGGCTTTAAAACTATTATTTTTAAATTGCTTCAAGAAACTGTGCTCTTTGCCCCAGTTCCCAGTAAGAGCCTACTGGGTGTTAGGGCTTCAAGAGGAGATGACCTGATGGCTCCTCTTAGTCCACTGCCACCAGAGCATTCATTGTATGTCTGAACGCCCTGCTGGGCTTCTACATGAGGTGTTTTGTTTTGTTTTGTTGGATCTAGAGAAAGTATGTCTCCCACCTTCACCCCACAGTTGAGGTTCTGCAAGAGTAGATCTAGGTAAGGCCTATCTGGAGTCCTCTCTCATAGTTAGATAGTCAAGTCCCTGAGCCCCTCACTTGTACCCTGGATCAACTAGTTGTGCAAAAGAACTTGTCAGGCCCAGCTATAACTCCTAATACATAGCAGGGCTCTCATGGGAAGCTACTGTAGAGAGGAGTAGATTCTCCTCTTATAGCTGCTGCAAATAAGAATCTTGGGAGAGACATGGTTAAATTATAATAAAGTCAGTCTAATCCTTAGCTCTAGTGACATCTGTGTCCTTAATCATAAGGAATAGAAAACGGTCAAGTCAGACATCACCCCATGGGCTTTAGGGACAGGAAAGCATAACAGCTGAGGAACAGAAATGCCTGACATGTGTACCATTAAGATTCCCAAATAATCCATGCTGACTTCTGGTCAGGGGCCTTCATGGGAAGGCTATCCTTCTCTTGTCCTAGGGTCAAAGTTTCCCATGGGATATAGGCAGTGACTGTCCCTCCCAAAGCTCAGATTGCCAAAAACTTGAGCTGTATTGACTACCTCTCAGCTCTCTCATTGGCAGTGCCTCCAGGGGGTGGAGGATCATGGGACCTCTAATGCATCTGCCTTTCCAGGCCCTGCAGCCAGAGACCCAGCACCCCAGTATGTCCAGGCATCAGCATGCAGTGGTGAGGACCACAAGGGTAGGCTCTGAGCATGAGCAATAGGACCCCCTCTAAAGCCTGGACACCAAGCTCGACCTTGGAACTCCCTGGAAGTAGCTGCGCAGGTCTATCCCTTCCCAGTCTCAGGGACATAGCCGATGGAAGGGTTACCCATTTAGGCCTGAGGCCTTGTTCAGAGGTTCCCTCTTGGGAACTGAGCACCCCTATCTCTTAAACCTTTTGTACCTCTTCTGGATCAGAAATGACCTCACGAGTTCAGGTAATGAGGCCATAAGGATCCCACATAAATGCAATGTTACCTTCTGCCTCAGTGGTTGCCAGAGATGCCTCTGTGGGAAACAAAGAAGCTACCGAGTGGAGGACAGAAGAGGTCATTTGACGCTGGCTCTCATTTGAGAAGAGCTGGCTTTCTGCTTCCTAAGCTCTGAAACAAGGGCTGGATGCAGTGACCCTACCCACTGCTAAAAGTCTGTGTTTCTTACTTACAAGACAGAGTTCATCTCTCTGCCATTTTGCCAGCCCTTATGCAATGCTGGAATGCCATCAGAGATGTTTTTTGCTCCTGCCATCAACCTCCCACCCCTCTGTATCCACTGTCTCCAACAAAAAATCACCCCATTGATGAACAGGCCCACCTGATTAACAAGCTCACATTTCAAACTCCAACTTCTTATTTCTATAGCTTATCTACCCCCTCAGATGAGAAATATCTACCATTGCTGAGAATTCCTGAAAGGTGGCCCCAACTAAGAAGAAAGGGTATGTGCTTTGGTGAGTGCTGTGAAGTGTGTAAACCTGGTGATTCACAGACCTGTACCCCTGGGGATAAAAATATATGTTTATAAAAAATAAAAAATTAAAAAAAAAAAAAAAAAAAAAAGAAGAAAGGTAGTTTTCAAGGATGCATCCCCAAATGCTAAAATAAACCCACTCCAAAGTGATTGCTTGGAGGGCCATACTCTCTGGCAGAAGCCATTCTCATGTCATAGTGGGATTATCAGGGTCACATCCCATGCATGGTAGCATGCACACATACCAATCCACAGAGCAAATGCCAGAGGTCTCTCTAAAGATGAACAACTCAACTAGGAAACCCCCTTTGGGGGACACAATGATTGTTATCTTCAGAGTTTCTTTGTGGATTAAAAGACCTCTTGGTATGTGACTACCAACCAGCCCTCTGTGAACAAAGGAGAAAGTCAGCATTGGGTTTCCCTAGGTTGGGTCAGGAAGAATTTCTGTCTTCCATTGCAGGTGTATATATCTCTAGCAGATCATTTAATCCCCAATAAAGAGAACATACTGTTTACTTCTCTATTTGATTTAGATTTATGTAGAAAGGTATTTTGTCACCCCAGGGCAGGATCCTCAGAACAACACCACTGGTTGAAGGCACTGGCAAACTCTGGAGGAGGCTGAGGTTGAAAGCAGCTTCCACCACTTCCCCAGCTTTAGGACTCCAGGCAAGCTACTTGCCCTCTCTGAGCCTCCATTTATCTGAAAAGGAACCTGCCCTCTAACATCAAATAAGACATGACCTAGAGTAAAGCAGGTAAAATACAAAGCACTGTCCACATGCAAGGGGATGTTAGATGAGCAGAAACCCCTATTGTTCAAGTGGCACATTTAAGATGAGGTCAGCTCTACCTGAGCACACGACTCCGATATTTTCCCTGTGGCCACATTTGTATTTGTACCACCCACTGTGGGAGCAGCTTGACAGGTAGGGCTCCCATCCTGAGCAGTATACAAAGCCCAAGAGAATGTTCCCCGAGCCCTGACCAAAGTGGGCCCTGCCTGGTGTCGACACTGCAGGGCCACAGCCAAGCTGCTGACAAACAACATCTGCATCCTGCATGTCCCAGTCTTCATCAGACACGGTACCCCACTAGCCTTGGTACAGGACCTCCATACGACCCTGACACCGGTCACTTCAATTCACCAGCCTCAGAGGCAAACCTGCATTGACACAATGGAAAGCCCTCATCCACTCTCTCTGCCTCCCTGGTTTTCACTCACCAGCACCCCTTCCTCCTGGTCTCCTCCTTCCTCTCACCACTGCCCCATCTCCCTCACCTGTTTTCTCCCCTCCCACACCTTAAATGTTGCTGCTCTGCCAAGCACTGTCTTAGGTCTCTTCTCATGCTGTCTTCCCTCTGAAAGAGCTCATGTACTCTGAGAACTTTCTAGAAGGAAGACCCCAAAATCCACATCTCCCATACTGATCAGCCCTTACAACCCCAGCCAAGCTCTAGACCAATATTTCCAGTGGCCTCTTGGACATCCACCCCATGTCCCAAACCCAACACAGACTCTTTCTTCCACTTGAATCAACAGTGTCACCGTGCTCCACAAGAAATGTGTTGGGAATCTGGTTGTTATATTTGATTCCTCCCCTTCTTTACTTCTTATATCTAATTTATCAACAAGATTGTCTTTCTTATACACACCACCATTTTGCTACATTAGATCTTCCTATTCTTGAACCTGGCCTACTCCAGGGGCCTGCCTGTGGATCTCCCTTTCCCTGTCCCTCCCTCTGTAATCCATCCACATTGGTGGATTCAATAAGCATTTATGGAATGTTTACTCTGTGCCCACTCCTATGCTGACAGGATTTACCTCTCTCCCCTAGAATGTCCCAAGTTTTACCTTGTAAAATGTGGATATGTTCAACTCACTTCCCTACTCAAAATGCCTCAATATACTTTCTGCTGCCTTCAGGGTCAAGTCTCAGGACTCATCCAAGAGTGGGCCTCAACTCACCTTTCAAGCCTTTCTGTGAGGGCTGACAGAGCCTGAGTGCTACCATAATGGGCGCCATGCTCCTGCCTGACACAATCCCGCTAAACCACCTTCACTAATTATGCAAGCAAAACAGAGAACAGGTCTTGAGAGATCCAGCCCAACATCATGACAGCATGAGGTGAGTCCTAGGTATGGCTTTTCAGTGGTTAGTTTGAATTTATGAGAAATCTATGGTCAGGGAGTGACCAGAGGTTGGAATGAGATGTAAGATGAGGGGGCAGATGGTTTCTGTGGTTGTTGTAAGGTTGTTGTAATGAAAAGTCAATTGGGCTCTTTCTAGAGTGCCCCCAAGGTGCACTACAGGCCTCCTCAGCCCTTCCTGCTGTCCTTTTTGGTCACTCCTGTGAATGTCCCTGCAGAAGAGCTCTCAGTCTCCCTGCATCAACCTGCCCTTTGCTGGGTGTCAATCACCAGAAAGCTCTGTTAAAGCCTCTCCCAGGTCACTTCTGGACTCTCAGAGCATGCTCTGAATGGGCAGGGATTAACCTCAACAGAGCCAAGAATTCCATGTCAGGGTCCACTGTCCTAAGAGAGCATATTGAGGTCTGACATATCAAATTCAGTGCAAAGTGTGTGGATTCCCTCAGAGGATGAGGAGAGATGGATAGATTTAGTAAGAATAGTGGACAGAGACAAAGGTGCCTGTTCTGAGTTCAAATTTCTGCCCAGACACTTAGTCACCACGTGACCTTGGACATATAGCTGTTTACAAGTGACCTAACTATGCCACAGTTTCCCCATCTGCAACCTGGGGGTAATAATACTGCTTACCTCAAAATGTTGAAAAGATTTCATGACCATAGTGCTTACTATTTGCATTCGTTGAACCCTTATTATGCATCAAGTAGTATATTAAATGATTTTTTTCTATATTAACTTATTTGGTATATGAAAATAATTTTGTGCAAGGTACACAACAAATGTTTGTGGGATGTTAGCCATCTTCCAGATAACTGTCACTAGTGGTAAGAAGAGACACTGGCTTTTTATCATCCATGTCTCCTGACACAAAGCTGAAGCTAATCCCATGCACCAAATGATTGAGAGGCAGAGAGAAGAAAAAAGGAAAGTGACAGATGAGACTGGCTGAGTGTGCACCTGGGACATGCCTAGGGTCTCAGCATCATCTGACCCCTTCCTTCCCATCCCTGCGTTCCAAAGGGCAGGCATTTGCTCTGTGGCCAAACCTGTACTCAGCCTCAACAAGCCAACAGCAACAGCAGAACTGACTGTCCTTGCCAGTAAGCAAAACTCTAGGAAGACAAGTAAAGTAAAAAAAGGTTTTCCCATAGTCTGTAGTTGAGAAACTCCCCAGATCTAGAAAGAAAACAAATTCATCTTGGAATGGAGGTTCCACTCTTTGTAAATGATCTACAGTCACAGAAATTGGCTTGAGTATCACCTTATGATCGTGCCAGAGGTCACGGTGGCTCACTCTTGGGTCTGTGCCTCCTGCATTCTTGCAAAGTGTTCTGTATTTTGCAGTAGTAGATTACAAGTGGGTTGGATGTGGGGTGTTGAATAATTTTAGATGTAAAAAAGTACATGTCTTTTTACTCTGTCCCCTAATGCTACAATTTATAGTTACAGGATGTAATCTGTGCTCAGAAGAAGGGCAGGGCAAGAAAAGGCAGTTCTTGACTGGTTGTCAAGGACTCTGGATGCCAGTTGAATCCTCACTCCAGTCTGAAATTTGAGTGGAGTTAGCATTTGGAATAGCCACACAGAGGCTCCCTAAATAAGTATATATTTTGTTGTCTGAGATCCTGTGCCTTCTGATCCAGATCCTGAGAAATTTTTAATGTATTTTGAACAAAGCCAACATGCAGAGGACCCTGGGTTTTTATTTATCTGTGAGACCACTCTAAAGCGTTCTAAGTCCCTCTACTTCAAGTTAACCCTTAGGACACCTTCAAGGTCCATCAGATTCAATTATATTTCTCGAGTTTCTTTTTCCAGCAGGTCTCACTCTGTGAGGATTGATATTTCATGACTTTTACATGTTTCAGAAGATCTTCCAAAGAACAAAAAGAATATTCATTCATGTAAAGAAAATAGAATAAAAATCATTGTATCTTATAGTCACTATATGGATTCATTGGATCCTTCTATAAATCCAAAATACATTACAAGCTCTTAATGATCTCATTTTTCCTATAGCTTGAAATAATTTGCTGTTTCATCATTCAAGGAATTGGTCCATCATTACTCATTAATTATTAGCTATCACTAAAAAAGAGTTCTATAAGACAGTGAGAGACTGGTAGCATTACCTAGAAGAAAGATGAAGTGGTAAGATAGGTCATTATTCTTCAGTGCCCCAAATACTGCATTACCTTTCAAGAAGGTATTTTTTAAAAAGACTGGAGGCACTGTCTTTGTAAGATGCTTTCAGCATTCATTGACTGCAGTTAAGAACTTAGACGTTTTCATTGTCTATTACCAGCAGCAAAGAGAAGAAAATTGACATTGAAGATGCTTCACAATAACTAGATGAATCAGAAGAGGAATGTAAAGAGATAGAGAGTAGCCCTGTAGATGCTAAGAGTAATTGTGAAATTGCTTGTACATCTGAAATCTCAGATTCTGGGCCTTCACTTGATAATATCCTAGATGAATTTCCTCAAATTCAAAAATAAAGGAGTCACTAATATAGTTTTAAGTACAAAAATAAAATATACTGCTCTCAGAGTGCCTGAGAGGCTTAGTTGATTAAGCATCTGACTCTTGATTTCAGCTCAGTTCATGATCTCAGAGTCATGAGATTAAGCCCCACATCAGGCTCCAAGATGGGCATGGAGCCTGCTTAAGATTCTCTCTCTCCCTCCCCTTCTGCCCCTCCTCTCTCTCTCTCTTTTTCTCTTTCCCCTCTCTAAAAATTAAATAAATAAATAGTGCTCTCAACCACTTCAATGGAAAGGATTTCATTGGTGATATTTTGCAGCAAGATCTCAGACTATCTCCTTTTGCTAAAAGGACATACGATGGTGACTTTTTTAAAAAAAAAAATTTAATTTTTATAAACATATAATATATTTTTATCCCCAGGGGTACAGGTCTGTGAATGCTTATTGAAATAAGTCAAGTGGGGAAAGACGATGGTAACTTTTAGTTTTTCTCATGCTTATATACCAAAATCTACCTGCTAAAAGGGGATTGCTAGGTTTAAATTCTTATTAAAAATTCAAGTGAGGTTGTTTTCATGATCCCTTTTTTCTTACTTCCTGGTATAAGGAAAGTTGAGGCATCCAACAAACTCAGATTCCTTGTAAATGTGAGTCCTGCCAGGAGCAACGGTCAGAGGTTCACAGGTTGGAATCTCTCTGGTAAAACCAAGAGGTCAATGAGGGGACTTGATGCCAGAGAACTATGCCATTTGTCTCAACACCTTGAATGTGGGGTCCACAATGCACTTCCCAGAGGCCCTGCTTCATGTTGTTAATGGCTCAGTAAGAGGGCAAGTAAAGACATGTGGCTGCACATGCCTGAGGATGATGAAGCAATATGAGATAGAAACAGAGAGCAAGAGCATTCTTCCAACACAGGCCACAGACCTAGGAAATATCTGCATCAGAATATCCTCACCTCATTTCTGACCATGATCACACAATTTCCAACATTCACTGTCTTAAGTGCTTCACCCACATTGTCCCTCTTGGTCCTCATGGCAACCCATAAAGGTGGGTTTCCCTCCTCTTACACAGAAGTAAACTGAAGCACTTGGAGGTAAAATAAGTTGGCCAAGGTACTATTCTTATTTCCATTTCCCAGATAGAGAAATCAGTTTGGAGAACAGGGGTCATTGCTATTACTACTCTGCCCTGAGTCATGTAATACCCATTATCTCCTGGAGCCCATCACTCCCACTCCTCAGCAAGCAGATGATCCTGGCATCTCTCCCATGGCCATAGGTAGGATTCATTTCCTGAACAGCACACTTCATCCAGGACAGTCTGTCCTGAGCTCTGACCAGACAGATCCTATTCAAGGGCTTTCCATATATCATCCTAGTTAATCCTCAAAATAACCAGTGGGAAAACCAAGGCTCAGGAAGGTGACCCAAGACTGATCGACTGGTAAGTGATGAGGGGCAGGACTTTGTACTGAGGCTATTGCTGTTAACCATTTCACAGTTTGGTAGATATATATTTAACATTTGACCTGTGTAGCCCCATCATAAGGTCCGCCATCTTGCACAAGCAAGCACACTCATGCACACAGAGGACTGCAATAAGACCAAGAAGTGGCAGAAGAAGTTGGCACTTAAAGCATCAATAGAGGTAGAAGTTTCCACTGTCCTCCCAACACTTGATAAAAATCTAGGAAAGAAGAGGAATAGTAACTGATTATACCCAGAGAGCTTTAGTTAAATGCTCCCGTCCCCACCTGCCTTCACTGTCCTGCTGAGGGTTGCAAACCCCCCTGGGAGACACTCGGGGAGACAGAGATCTTAGGAAAGAGGTGTGACTGGGCACTGGCTGGCATCGAGACTCCAGGGCTGTCTTCTGGTCTGTGTGGAACCTTGTGAGGAAGGGACCGAGGACCCAGGTGGACCCTATCAGAAGAGGTCCTTCCTTGTCCTAAATCTAAGACCCAACAAGGTTCTCTGCAGCAGTCCCTCATAGGCCCTTGGGGGTAGGTGTGGGCCCCACAACCAGCAAGAGTTTAGAGTTTCGGGTTGATGTCTGTGTCCTCTCAAAAGTGTTTCCAGCAAGTGATCTTGCTGAGAAAGACTAAGGGCCAAATGAGAGCTCTTCTGAAAACAAGCATTAGATCTGACCACCTAGCTATTTCAAGCAGGGGAGGGGGCTGCATCAAACTTGACTTTGGAGGGTTATCTGGGCCTCATTCATTAAATAATTCACTCATCAGGTATGGATTAATCCCTGACTTCCCAGGAGACACTGCTCCGAGAGTCAGGGAGGAGGAAGGGATCCATCAGCGAGGCAAGGCTCAGCCCTCGGAGCTCAGAGGCGACTTGGCAGCCAGACTTGGTAGCCAGTACTCCGGTCTTGCCCTGGCAGGAACACGGAGGACAGGGGGCTGGGAACCTCAAAGGGAGCGATTCATAGGCTTAGAAGAGAAGCAGGAGGATTCCAGACAGGGTCAGATATTTCCTCTAGACTTAAAAGAAGGCATACACATATGTCATGAAAAAAAAATGGAGCAAAAGGATTGTCAAATAAAATACAGGATGCCCAGTTACATTGGGATTTCAAATAAACAAGGATATGTCTTAATATAAGTATATCCCAAATATTCTATGGGACATATTATACTAAAAATATATCTTTTTATTTGAATCTCAGATAAAAAATGAATACTTCTTTAGTATAAGTATGTCCCAAATATATTTGCTTGAGACAGATTTACACACAGACACACAAAACAAAAACTTCTTTTTCTTTATAAATCTGAAGTTCATATTGAACTGGGTGTGTTGTATTTTTATTTGCGGTACCTGAATATTCTAGCAGAGATGCACCCAGTAGGTGGGCAGTAAACAAGAAGCTCCATTCACTGACCTTTATTTAAGCCCCTCGCCAGTCAACTAATGCCCTCCATCCTCCCTGTAAACCTACTGATCACAAGCGCTGGTAGGCTGTTTTCTAGTCTAACTGGCAACTTCCATTCCAACCAGCTTCATTGTACGATGAGCTAGAGGCAGGTATGAGCTCTGAACTTGCTTATGACAGCTGTCCTTGGCATTAAAATCAGTTAAATATTAAGTAAATCAAAGAAATGTGAGCTAAAAAAAAGAAAGATGGCTTTCTATACGAATAAGGCTAAATGGTTTGCAAATAAAACCCAGTTGCTAAAAAAAGAAACCAGGCAGGTGGGACAGGGAAGAGTGACAGAAAAACGTACAACAGTCCTTCGGGGCTCACACCACTTTGCAAGTGTCTTTTGTTTCACGCTCCCCTTTGAAGAAACAAAAACTAGAAATTACAGATATGCCATATGGGTATGCCTTATGTAAGAGAGACATTGCAGATCCACAGAAGATCCATCCTGGGAGAAAAGCCTACAGCAACAAACTTGTTACTCAAAGTGTATTGATGTGTCTTCAGTTAAAACAAAACACTTAAAATCTGTATGTATCATATTTTATGGTTCCCCGTTTTAAATGACATTTTTGAGTAACCAACAAACTACCTTTCCCAGACACTTTAGAAATAGTTGTTTTAGGGGCGCCTGGATGGCTCAGTCGGTTAAGTATCCGACTCTTGATTTCAGCTCAGGTCATGATCTCAGGGTCCTGGGATAGAGCCCCACATCACACTCTGCACTGCACTGGGCATGGAGCCTACTTGAGATTCTCTCTCTTTCTGTCCCTCTCTGCCCTCCTCCTCGCCCCGGCTCACACTCTCTTCTCTCTCTCTCTCTCTTTCTTAAATAAATAAATTTAAAAAAAAAAAAAAAGGTGAAAAGGTATTTTAGAGCCTCTGCTCTCCAAGTGGGGGCCATGAATCAGCAGCAGCAGTCATCACCCAGAACTTATTAAAACTGCAGATCCTTAGGGCTCCCTCAGACTTACAAATCAGGAGCTCTGGAGGCAGTGCCCAAATATGGGTTGTAACAAGCACTGCAGGTGATTCTTTTCTTTTTTAATATTTTATTTATTTATTTGACAGACAGAGATCACAAGTAGGCAGAGAGGCAGGCAGAGAGAGAGAGGAAGGGAAGCAGGCTCCCCACTGATCAGAGAGCCTGATGCCGGCCTCGATCCCAGGACCCTGAGATCATGACCTGAGCCGGAGACAGAGGCCCAACCCACTGAGCCACCCAGGTGCCCCGCTCCAGGTGATTCTGATCTGAGTTGCACTGAGTTGCAACCTATGTAAGGGAAATGTAACAGCAGTTTCAAGAGGCAGGTGAGATACACTTCCTTCAACAACCGCTTACAGAGACCCTGCAGGACGCTGGACACCTCAGGCAGGGGGAGATCTGACACGGCACGGTGCCTCCACCATCCTTCGTCCTTCACGAGTTTGGTCTAGTGGGTGACATGGCCACATAACCAGCTAGAGGGCAAGAGACTTCGGTTGACAGGTGCCCAGGGTCTGGCGGAGATCATTTGTGGTTCCCTGGTTCTACTCCAGGAACTACAAGCAGACGTGGGCCAGGCAGGAAAGAAGACAGGGCTTACAGTGGGCTCTGAGGAAGTTGGGACACTATGAATTAAGGGCTCCTTCCAAACAGTCTTATAAGAATAAAAGTACAGGGCCACCTGGCTGACTCAGTTGGTAGAGCATCTAACTCTTGATCCAGAGCTGTGAGGTCAAGCCCCCATATTGGGCAAGGACCCCACTTTAAAAATATAAAAAATCGTAGTACCCCACTTTACAAAATCTGTTACAGTACAAGTATTGTGCACTTCTATTCTATAGCTGGAAATCCAAGACTTAGAAGGTAAAACAGCTTGTCCAAAGTCACACAGCTTACCAAGAAGGGAAACTCATGTCTGAGGTCAAGAGCCCTGAGCAAAGGTACCACAGAGCTCCGCTGTATGCCTCTCCCAATTCAGATTAAAATGATGAGATTCTATTGCCATGTGTCAAAAAAGCAAAACAACTTGAAGTAATAATACACAGTAATGTGGGTAATATTGCTTCCCATAAACTATACACAAAGACACAGAAATCCTGCCCAGGACCCAGCCTGGGGACACGCCTTTGGAGACGGCTGATGGGCACACACTCTCTCTGGCCGAGCTGGCCCTGCACCAGGCATCCAGGTTACTCCCTTATGTTCAGCAGGAGCCAGGCTCTCTGGAGGCTCTTGGCCATGCAAGGTGCTCTGCTGGGTACTAAATGAGCAAGACACAGTCCTTGCCCTCTATGGACCCCCAGCATAGCAGGATCCCTAGAAAAAATTCACAGATAATTTGGTGCAAGAGTTAAGATGTCATGGGAGAATAAGAGTGATGACCGTAGGATGACACTGTCCATGTGTGTAGTATGTGTGTCTATATGTGTCTGTGTTTTTGTGTGTGTCAGAGTGTATGTGTGTGTGTGTGTGTGTGTGTTTTAAGATTTTATTTATTTATTTGGCAGAGTGAGAGACAGCGAGAGAGGGAGCACAAGCAGGGGGAGTGGGAGAGGGGAAAAGCAGGCTTCCCCCTGAGCAGGAAGCCCAATGCGGGGCTCTATCTCAGCACCCTGGGACCATGACCCAAGCTGAAGGCAGATGCTTAATGGATGGAACCACCCAGATGCTCTGTGTGTGTGTGTGTGTGTGTGTGTGTGTTGGGAGTGTATGTCAAGGAGGGAGAGAGTCTGGATGGGCACTGTCCGTGGTACTTAAAAAAAAGAGTTCCAGGGGCGCTTGGGTGGCTCAGTGGGTTAAGCTGCTGCCTTCGGCTCAGGTCATGATCTCAGAGTCCTGGGATCGAGGACCGCATCGGACTTTCTGCTCAGCAGGGATACTGCTTCCCTTCCTCTCTCTCTCTGCCTGCCTCTCTGCCTACTTGTGATCTCTCTCTATCAAATAAATAAATAAAATCATTTAAAAAAAAAAAAAGACTGTTCCAGGTGAAGGGAACAGCATGAAAGCAGTCAACAAGGCAAAGAGGCAGCACTACTGGAGTGGGGGAGGCCAGGAGTACAGATTGTTTGTACCAGAAAGTGAGCTCCAAGGTATCCTGCAGAACAAATAAAATCTCGGGGTCAAAAACAGCATGGACCGTGTGGGGAACAGCAACACAGGTGGGAGATACCCAGCAAGATGTGGAGACACATGGGGCTGGAGAAGACAACTGAGCAGGACGCGGGGTCCTGGATGCCAGGCCCCCCAACCAGGACTCAGTCTGACACACCGGCATGACACATCTTCTCCTCATTCTAAACATCCAGCAGACTGAGATCAGGCTAAGTCCCAGGATATCCATGGGAGAGTTTGCATAATAAACATCTACTGAAGAAAGGAGAGCTTCTCCAGAAGGTAGCCTGGTGGCCTGTTATTTAAATGATTCAGAAGTACCCCCCACCACCATGCAAATGCCACCCACATGAAACACATTCTCCCAACATCTGAATGTCCCTTCATTCGATTTCCTCCTTCTTATTTAAGGCATTAATCATTGCAAAACCCCTGCTAAGCACTGGAAAAGGTGCATTCAAGGTTGAACAATCTGTTAGGAATTCATTTGTAAGCACTTGTTGCTTCCTCGTTTTGCAAATCATTGGCCTGCAAGAAATGGGCCCCAAAGCAGTGATGCTAAAATTTTTCTTGGAGTAACTTTGGAGTGAGAGACAAGTTGCGGAGCTAATCCAGAGAGAGAGCTGCCACACACCCTGTCCCCGTTTCCGAGAGGGTATCCAGGGAGACCGTGATGCATTTGTCACGGTGCTAGACCAGCCCTCGATCACTCCCCACGCACTGAACTCCGCCTTTATGTGGACTTCACCAGCTTTTCCTTGTCCCTTTCTAGGACCCAATCTAAGACACCACCTTGCACTTGGGAAGTGAGGTCTGGGTACAACATTGGGACCCAGGACAATAACAGTGAGTGGCTCCCAGGCACCCTGTGCCAGACGCTGCTTGCTGGCCTCATGTCCACACCACCTGGGGGGTTGGAGCAAGGTCCCAGGTGAGATGAGCAAACGGAGGCTTGGAGGGGTGCCAGAGCCAGTAAGTGACAGCACCAAAGACGTGGCTAGAAGAGGCAGGGGCTCCACGGCTCGTCCCGTCCAACACGACCCTGGGGGCACTGAGCTTTTTCTCAAGGGCATGTGCAAGGCCCAGAGCTGAGGACCGTGCCAGCTGCCGTGGCCCTTCTGGCGCCCGGCTCCCCAGCCCCGCCCTGGGGCTCCAGCGTGAGGCAAACGCCGAGGGTCATCTCCTCGGCTCTCTGCGCGGAGCAACAGGGTCGTTGGGCCGAAACTGCTACCCGCGTGCCAGTGGACCAGCTCCAGGGTGGAATCCTGGCCCCGCCGCTCACCGCAGCCGACCTGGGACAAGCCACGCACCCTTCCTGGGGCTGCTGCCCGCATCCGCATGTGGAAGGGGTGACCCCGAGCTCTCGGGTGGTCAGCAGACTGACACAGGAGGACACAGGCACGCTGTTCCGCTGGGCGCTCCGAACAGAACACGCACTTTGGGGAGGTCCGCTCCCAGCTCTAAACTGCAAGCGTGGGCACGCATGCGTGTGCGTGCGCGTGCGCCTGCGCGTGCGCCTGTGCGTGCGCATGCCCCGAACGTCGTGGGAAAACGACAGGCTCCCTCAATCCACGAGCGCTGCTGCCCTCACCCCCTCTGTAGATGAGAACGGGGCTGCTCCCATCTTGTCCCTCAGGGGCCAACTTAAATCCCACGTCACCTTTCAGAGCCAAAGCAAGCCCAGCGAATCCACATTCCAGTGATGGAAGCTAGAGCTGACAACACGGCCTGGCCGTTTTCAAGTATTTTGATGGAGACACAATTTCCAGCCCCCAGAGGGCCCCCGAGCCAGTGCCCACTGGTGTCCCCCTGACAAGAAAAGAAGGTGGGCGTCCTCTGTCCACCCGTCCACCTGTGACACGATGCCAGCGGCCCACATCACACACGGCAGACCCAGCCCCTTCACCTGCACCAGTGTGTGGGGGGGGGGGTCCCTTATGGGGTGCTGCTTTCATGAAGGCAATTTCCCAAACGAACCTGCATCTCCAGAGCTTCCCCAACAAAACCTGGGGGTAGGACTGAGAGTTCTGGAAGTTCTCCAGAAATTAGGGTACTTTTGCCCTGTCTTCTGAAATTCATGAATGTAGCAAAAGGTGACACCAAAGAAAGCAGGAAGGAGGCAGAAGAGAAGGAATGAAGAGAGGCAGAGAAAGGAGGAGGAGGGAAGGAAGAGAAAACAGAAGGGAGCAACTGAGGCAGAGACAGAAGGGGATGGACACAGTAGCTCACAGGCAGACTGGCTAGCCGGCCAGCTCACATAGTTTCTCCCTACATGGACACTGAGATGCCACAGCCACACTGACTTGCCAGTGGCTCTTTGGTGTACATTCAATACCTTCACACCCTAAGCTTCAGATCATTTATCTAAAGCAGACAGTGACAGCCACAAAGTTGGAGTCTTAATAATCTTATCTGTGCTCAGCAACTTGACCTGAGTTTGCTTGGTAAATACTACCAAGCCATAGACACCTGCGGAAAGAAACCACGTAATGAGTGTTTTCAGGGGCCATCTTACTGCCCATTTTAGAGTACATAAACCACGTCCTTAACCAACTATGCCAAAGTTTTCGAGTCTATTAATAGTACACACGCACTTTTCCTTAACTTCAGGAATTTTTCTACGGCAAATCAATCATTTCCTTAGTTGAGCTACTCCTCAGAACATCAACATAATGACTGACTTTTTCTAACTATGACCATTGTATTTCTCAGCCAAAACAGAACACCCCCCCCCCAAAAAAAAGCCAGTCCTTGTCAATACTTGCAATGACAATTATGAGCAAAGCATTGCCTCCTCTTTGGTACAAAACTCCCCCCACGATGCAAAGTCTAGCACCAGGGAATAAGTAGATAGAATCTGCCATGACTTGGATTCGCAAGAGTGAAATTAACAAATAGAAGAGTTAGATATATATACCTGTAGATAAAACTGGATCCAGTAAAAGACATATTTCAAGGATGACTATGGAGATCCCCATTTTGCTGGGCTCTTCTCAGTTAGAATAAAAATACGTTGACATTTATAGGTTCCCTGCTGAAAAGAGGCGTGTCCCCCAGGGTGGTATATTTCTATTGTTGCCATAAATCAGTGTAAAGGAAGTGAGGATTGAGCTAACAGTCGATGGCTAATCAGTGGGAACAAGTTGGGTGTGTTAGATTGATTGCTGTATGAATGATCTGGCTGTTCTCCAGTGCTAGACACACGGACAGTGATACAGTTCCCCATTTCCTTTTAGGAGCAACTCAAGGACTCTCAAGTGCTCTCTGAATAGAGGCTCAATTTTAATCGTGGAGAAATCAAGTTAACTTGTGGGAAGTCAGAAGATGGGGGGCAGAGCAGGATGTGGGCTGCTGAGCAAACACAGGACGTAGTGCCAAGGGGAGAAGTGTCTCTGGGATGATTTGTCCTGGCAATGCACTCTCTTATTGGCCCCTTGCCTTAGAGAAACAACATGATGGAAGAGTAGAAGGTATGAGGGCTGAGCCCATAGGTTCTGTGGGCTCGAATTAACTTCCACCATCTTCTGGCTCTCACACTAATCCTGTAGCACAGGAGCTGAGAAACATGGGACCTCAAACTGAACCACTTCCAACCATATCACAGGCTTTGATTTCTTGGCCCTTGGCATTCACGTTGTATAACTCTTGGAGCTTGGCAAACCCACAATCCTTGACCTCCTTCTACCTCAAACACCATCCCTCTCCTTGGATTTCTTATGTAGATATCACTTTGCCCTCTATCACCAGACTCTGGTAAACCCCTACCATCTCCAAGAAGGTTACCTGTCATTTATTTTTATGAAAATGTTTCCAGGGGTTGGTAGCCATAGCATATAGCTTTGTAACGTTTGCCTCTGTTATCCTGACCTGGAGGAGTGGTGTCCCTCCTCTCCACTGATGCACTGAGACTATCAGATGACACTTGGCTGCCTTGTCATTAGGTGCTAGCCCATTCTTTCCTGGTGCTTCATTCTGGAAGGATACCAGGAACCTGTGCCAAGCAGGCTTTAATGCTGGGCGTCCACACTTGGCTTCATCCAGATGAAAGATACATTCAACCTGGGGATTTCACTTTTAATCCTGTTGTTCTCAACTTCCACTTCTCTCCCTGATGAAAGCAGGCACATTTCTGGAAGACAGCCTCATTGTTTTTTATTCTCTGGCTGTCAGTCCAACAATTTGGTAGGTATCAGGTGACAGGAGAGCAAGGAAGTCCATCTGCTAGGAATGCCTGAGACTAGACAGCACGTCGGATTCCTCTGCTGGAGGCTATGACAGTTTGGTTCCTGGTGGGCTGGGCTGAAAATGAACATGGAGGTGGGTTTGGGATCATCAGAACAAGGGAGCTGCGATTGCTTAGTGATGTCTGCCTTGAGCAGAGCAGAGCAAAGGGGTGGTAGGAGTATGAAATATCTGCGAGGGAGAAGGGGATCAGTATGTCTTTCTCTTACTTGAAGCACATTGCCTGACCCACCTGGTGACAGTCACAACAGGGACCAGTGAGCAGTCATGCATGTGTGTTGCATTGGGAACACACAGAAAAAGTATCTGAATCAGATGACAAAAGCAGTTTCTCAGAGAGGGGGACACCTAAACATAGTCTTCATATATAAACAGGGGCCGTCCAGTGACCACCAGTGGGAAGACCCAGAGAGGACCAAGGCATCACTCTCTGGACCATATGAGAAAGGCGGCAAGAGGGTGTCCTGCCAGAAGACCAGGGGATAAACCCCAACGACAGCTCAGCTCAGACTGGGAACATCCTTCTTGGAACTTGGTATGGTTTTCCCAACGGCGCAGCTCCCCCATTTTTATTACTTCTGTGACCCCGTTCTTCCTCCTCTTTCATCAGCAGTAAAGAGCCTAAGGCAATGAGAGCTTGTGAGCTTTTTGTTCAAAAGGCTCCAGGGAGAGAGAAGTGGAGGGAACCTGCCCATCATTTCAAAGCCACTTGACCCCGGTGGGAAAATGGGCGATGTCACGAAGCAGGAGGAAGGTGGGTGTCCTGAGCAAGCAGGAAGACCACAGTGGAGCTGAGGGCACCTGCTGCCATCATGGGAGGTCCTTCAGCACCAGGAACCCCTTGTGCTGAGGCACTTTGTGGGTGATAAGACCCTATTCAGACAGGTCTTCCTGTGTGGAGAAGAGGCTCTGGGGAGGACCCCCCCACCCCATTCCAGCAGCAGCTGCTCCCTCTCTAAGGGCCTGCCTTTCCCCGACCCACTGGCTCAGAAGCCCTGTGTCTGCAGCATGTCTGGGTGGAAGACCAGAGCTATGGAGCTGCCAGGAAGAGCAACAGGACAGAGAAGCTCATCAAAGCTCTGAGGCTCGGCCCCCAGGCCCCATGTGTGAAGGACCTTCCCCAGGCTAATAGGACCCTGATGGCCACCTGCTTGCAGACTCCGGAGGTGAAACCAAGCACCCTGCCCCCCGCCCTCCATCCCGGAGGCGCGGCCCACACTGGAACCCTATAGGTTTGCAAGTGGTGTTTACTTTTCCAGCAGCAAAAACCTTTCCTAAATAGAAATTCATAGGAAGCCCCCAAAGGTAGAACAGGTCAGTAGAGCTCTTCAGACCGCGGTAGGAGGAGCCCCTGCGGGGTCAGCCAGCCTCCTTTCTGTCCTCACCAGCCTCTCTCTTACTGCACATCCCATTTCCTCCTAGAGGGCAGCGTGTGCGAGTTCCTGGAGCAATTTCCACCCCTCCTTTTACAGAGCAGGGAGCTGGAGGCCCAGCAAGCCTCCGGGGATTGCCAGAGGCACTGCCCCAGTGCTGAGCTGGGGTCCCAGGCTGACTCCCCAGAGCCAGGTGGCCTACCCGCCTTTCTCTGGAGACTGCTCTGTGCACGGACAAGTGCCCGGCTGGCCACCAGGGGGAGCTGGAGGCGATACAGTTTCCCCAACACCGCCTCCCGCCGATGGGTCTCCAGTCTTTGAGTCCCTGAGCCCTGTGACCTGGGACTAACCAGGTCATTGAGCTGAGGGTACAAGAGGGAGGCCCGAGAGCCTGGGTGGGAAGGGGTGGGCTGCCACAACTTCAGACACGGCCATGTGTTTCTGGCCACTGGGTCCCAGAAGTCGGTGTGACCGTGGCTCCCCTTCAGGTTGACCTCTGAAATCTGATTTGACAGCTCAGACCTGCTAGCCATTGTTACCATGGTAACAACCCTTGGGGCACTGTGTCTATAAAGCTTATGGTGCCACTCAGCTTTGCTCTCTCAGAGACCCCATCTTCCCAACCAAGCTACGACGGACCCCCGCCCCGTGCAGCCCTGCCATGATCTGAAGACCAAGCTGTCTCCCCATCCCTGCTGCTCCTCTGAAATCACCGTGTCTCAAGCAGAGTGGGGGCTTGAGACGTGTTGGCTGTGGAAGGTGGGTCTCAGAAGGCGCTCCCACTCCTGCTTTCCAGGGTCACCAACATGTAGCCTCGAGGTGGGGACACTGAGATCGGGGCAGCGGTGGGGTGGAGGGGGTAACACAGAGCCAGGCCAGTGTCCAGGACAACTTCCAGCAGAGACTGCCTCCCATCATAAGGATGGAAGTAAGAGGATGGATACAGCTTACTGTCCATCAGGACACAAGCCAACTGAAGAATCTTCCAGAAACAAACTCTTTAATGACCTTTGAAAAGTAGGAGTCTGATCACGTTCCTCCCATCTGTCTCAGGATCATGCCGAGGGCCCTGGCATGGTCTACAGGCCCCAGAGGGCCAGCTTACTCCAGTGATAGTCCAGCCCCAGGGCCTTTGCATCTGTTGTCTCCTCTGCCTGGAAGACACTTCCCTCAGAAATCTGTGAGTTCACTCCCTTCCCTCTTTTGGATTTTTTCTGGTCTGTGTCTCCTCCCTGCAGACTTTACTAACCACCCCTCTTTAACACTCCCTAACCCCTTCCTGGCTCACCACGTGCCCCTCACCAGCTGGCCTCCTTAGAGTTTATATCTTTACTGTTTTGCTTGTCTGCTCTTGCTACAATACACGCTCTACAAGGCAGGGATCTGTGTCTATTTTGTTCACTGCTGTAACCCCAGAATCTATGCTTAGCACATAGTAGGTGCCCCCCAAATATTTGCAGACTGAATTGACTGAGCGAGTGTGAGGAGATCTGGAAGGAGACCAGGACTGTTCACACAGAATGAGCTCTACATTAACTGGGTGCCGGTACCGACCACATGCTAAAGATTATATTTGTTCTTCTCTTCACTCAGCAAATATGTCCTGGGCACTTATGATGTGCCAGGCACTGCTCTAAGTAATGGGGCTAAAGTCCAAAGCCAGGCAGACATGCTACCTGCCCTCACTGGCTTTATAAATTAGGGCAACACAGAGAACAGACAAGAAATACACAAGCAGGGACAAGCATTTCAGATTGTGGGGAGAATTCGGAAGGAAGTGAACAAGGTGATCGAACAGCATATTGGTGGGAAGAGCTACTTTGGACGTGGTGACCCAAATATCACAGTAGCTCAATAACTGCTTTGGAGAAATCTGAGGCTCAGAGAGGGTTAGTAACTTACTCAAAATCACACAGCTAGGAAGTGGCAGTGCTAGAACTTGAACCAGGAGTCTGACTCTAATGCCTGGTATTTTCCCACTAAACCCCAAAACCTTCCTCGTCCTACCCCTAGAAGACTGTATTTCCAATCCAATGGAGAGCCTTGGGTTTGAGTGCCATCCACCAAAGGCCAACCTGATATTCAGAAACATTCAAAGGAATGAGTAAAGAAAGAAGATAGGCTCTGAGGTCTTCAGAACAGGTGCTGATTTTTTTTACCTCTGCCCTGTGAAAGACCCTAGGTCCCCAAAGGAGTGAAGAGAGAGTATTTTTAAGGACAGCATTAGCTCTAGACCAAGACAATTGGAAGCCACATAGGCAGTTGCAGTCCAGAGCTGGCTCACAACTAAATGGAAAAATCAAAGGAAATCAGAACTGTGTTTCCCAGCCTCTCTCTGCTGCCTGTCTGCCCCTTTCTCTCCCTACCATCAGACCCTTGGGAGCCGTTTCTCCTTCAACAACCATCACCATTCTCGAAAGAGTTACTTACAACTCTTTCCCACAGAAGCATAGGCCCGGTGCACTGCCTCTCCAAGGGGGTCGTTATAACTGAGCAGGGAGCCCCCAAGGGTGAGGGTCCAGTGGTAAAAGGAAGGAAGCAAGGGGAAGGAGCCTGGGGGACGGTGGGGGCACGCTCATGTGAGACGGCAGCATCACGGAGTGTTAGTCTTTTCAAGTTCAATTCACCCCAGGGCGATCAGGTTCTAGGAAATCCAGTTACACTAATTATACTCACCAGACACTAATTGGTAAGCCAGGAGTCCAATTCATTCATTTACAATAGGAGTATACTTTGGCTCCAGGATCAGTCTGCTTGAAAGACCAAATTATATGCCAATAGTTTGGTGAGCAAAGAATAAGAACAAGGAAACTGGACGGTATCCAAAAGAAACTCTCAAGATAATGGAGCCTGTCATTGTCCTTTCTTGGAAGTCTCTGCAAAAGGAACTATTCAGGGCACTTCTAAATGCTCGTGGTCATGACTGTGCTCCCAATTCCCAAACATGCTGCCCCTGCTATGGAAGAGACAAGGGAGACTCTTAGGCAGGGCACCTCCAGCCGGAGCACGGGTGAACCTGGGCCACAGCCAGTGTGGTTCACTTCATGATTATTTGTTTCAGAAGGATAACATTTGGTGGTCGCTTGGCTACATGAAGAGACTGAAGTTTAGTTATGTCAGGAGAAGTCTTGGGATCCAAAGGGGCTGATGATTGGTCAATGTCTCCCCAGAGGGCATCCTGAACCATAAGACGGTCCCTCATGCTCGTCTCTTACAACACCTGCAGGGTTAGAATTGACTGGGAAGGTAGTAAGAGCCCAGGGGAACAAGGTGCTACTGAGAGCACATGCACCCAAGAGTGTCCTCATGGATGCACGTGGCCTTGAAGGAGGGAGCACCCAGTTCCCTCCGGATGGACAAGAACATCGATACTCATGTAGGTTCATCCAGGCATTGGATACACTGAACTGCTGGTTCTCGGAGTGAGTTTCCTGAACCCGCAGGGTCAGCATCACCCAAGAACTTGTCAAAACTGAACATCTTGGGCTGCAGAGCGGCCCCCAGCAATCTGTGCTTTGGAAGGCCCTTCACGTAACCCCAAGGCTTGCTCACAGGACAGTGACACTAACTAAGCAAACTGCAGGGAGCACACCTACGTGCCTGGCTCGTATCACCATCCAGGGGCACGCAGTCCAGTAAGGCAGAGCCCTGCACTGCAGAAATGTGGCAGAGCCAGTGGCCGTGGGGAAGATTTTGGCAGGGGGAGATAACTGAAGTCAGAGCCATAAGCTGGGGTCCAGCTAGACGCCAGAGGAGTGGGTAGAGATGGGGGAGCCTAGAATGTCCGGTTCTGCTTTGAGTCATTGGGACACCAACTAAAGGAGGCATCACTTGAGACAGGGAACTTGGGAGGAAGAAGGGGGGATGACACTGGGAATAATAGGCACTTTCCTGAGCTCTGCCCGAGGTCCCTGCTCTTCCTCCCCCGAAGGACTCCATCTACCCCCACAGCTTTGCACCTCTGACCCTGCTTCTCTATCCAACCGGCTTCCCCTGTCTTTGGCTACCTGCTGGCTATCTCCACATGCACAAAACCCTCATCTACATATTCAGTTGATTTAAGCCTGGAGGGATGGGAGAGGGGCCCTGGGAAAGGTGAACTGAAGGTCTAATAAGCAGTTAGGGTGGCTGAGATTGGGGCACGACTCAGAGGGGCCCAGGCCCAGGGTAAGGTGGAGAAAACTATCAGTGGTTCCAGGGGTCTGGAACGTGAAGGTCATGGGTGTGCTGAAAGACTGGGCGTGGGGTGGTTGATGAACTGAGGAGGAGCAGAGGCACCGGTGAGGTGAGGTCTGGGTAGGTCACCATCCATGTGTGTGCACCAAAGACAGGAGAGGGTATGGGCTCTGTGCCAGGACTGGGGTCTGGCAGCATCAGGCTGAGTTTCCAGAAGTTCCAAAGACCCGGGGAGTGGCCATGGGGGATAAAGGAAGGTCACTGGGAAGAGGGTCCAAGAAATGAAAGGCTCTGGGCTCCAGGCAGGCCTACTGTTTCCAAACATTTATTGTTATGAACCTGTTGATTTTCAAACAGATTTTATTTTATGATTAACACAATGCTATCATCCTGTATTTGGTAAATGAAAAAAAAAATTTTTAAGATATATTTATTTATTTGAGAGAGAGAGTGTGTGTGAGAGAGTGGGGGAGGGGCACAGGGAGAGGAAGAGAGAGAGACTCTCCAGAAGACTCCCGGCTGAGCACGGAGCCTGACGTGGGGCTCCATCCCAGCACCCATGATCAGGACCTGAGCCAAAACTGACTCAGCTACTCAACCAACTGAGCCGCCCGGGTGCCCCCAAAATGTTTTTAAATCCCTATTTTCATCAGCATTTCATAAGTTAATGGACACTAAACCACCAAGAGAGAGGAGGGATGTTAGTTCAGAGTCACCTGCTGGTGAGGTCTACTCCCCCTACTGCTCAGCCCCAGGGCCAGCCCTCCACCCCAAGCCTGGCCTCACCCCACAGCCCCTTGGCCCCCTTCCAATCTCAACTCCATCCAGCAGCTACAGGGAACTTGAAAAAACAGGATGGGCCCCATTGCTCTGCTGAAGCCTTCGGGGGCAATCCTAGTACATTCACAGAAAGACCAAACTCCACAGTTGAGCCTGAGTCAGGACCACATGTCTGCCTAGTTGTCCTAAGACCATCCTGCTTCTTACTCTGTATCCAGGGCCTTGACTGCTGGAACCCACGTCCACTTCCACCAGTGTCCTGGTGGGATGACTTCATGGAGCATCTCCCCTTGGAATCTGGAACTCCCTGTCCTTCTCACTCTCTCGCCTTTAACAAGGAGTATAAGCCTTGGAGGAGTATAAGTGAGGCACCAGCCAAGGGCAGAGGAGGGAAAGGGAACAAGAAAAAGAGCAGAGCTGGCTCAGAGGATGGGACATGCTGGTGGGAAGGGCCCCAGATTCCCAGCCTGACCGTTCCCAGCGCTGCTGATCTTCACACTTCTCTGTGCCCCGGGGTTGGAGGTCAACACGAGGGGAGTCCACGGGGACATCCATCAGGCCCACAGCACCTGCTCCCCAGGCTCAGAGAGGCTTCCTCTGTCCTGCTCTCCTTCTGACTCTGAGGAGGGAGGCAGTGGCTCTAAACTCCAAGCAAAGTAGGCCAAGGGGAGCAACCCGAAGGACAGCCATCCCCCAGAAGGAAAGCTTTTTCTTCAAAAAGAAGATCCTCTGTCGCCCACATTGGCTGTAGTCCTAAGGGAGCTCAGGTGGCAGGTATGGCCCTGGAGATGAGGAAGCCATCGCCATGGCTCTTCCACTCTGGAGAACTGGTTCACCTTGGGTTCAAGGCAATGGTTCAAATCCACTGCGTTATTCATCAACAACCACCACGTCAGTATTTGTCATGGCCTTGACAGGTGGTGTTACAAACCACAACAAATGCTATGACTCCAAGGAAATTCGAACAAAGGAAGAATTTTAAATACCTAAGGGGTAATGACAAGCAGGCAACACTCAGCCAAACCAAAGAAACAAATGTGCCCTCTGTGTCGCCAGAGCTTGACAACAGCCCAGCCATAATGGACGTCTTATGTGCGTCCATTGAAGAAGGAAGCCATGACTGATGACCTCCACAAAGCCGTCTCTGACTCTCAAGCTGGTTCCTTAAGTGAGAAATGTTTTATTCCTATTTCCTTCTTCCTTATTACAACACAAGTGTGTGTGTGTGTGTGTGTGCGCCTGAACAAGATCCCCCAGGAGAGATCAGACCCACCATTTCACTGGATGTAATTGGGTGAACACATTTTTTCCATGACCTTAAATTGTGATTTTGAACAGGCTGAGAGATTAGTGCCTTGTGGGGAGCTGGCGCCAGGCCAGAGAGCACTAGCCCTGTGGGAAGAGCCATGCTTACCCAAGGCTGGGCTGGAGCAGCTGAGCCCTCCAGCACCTCCAGCACCTCTGGGGTCGCTTCCAGAGTGGCTTGGGCTCTGCGGACAGGGTACAGACTGGGAGGCATGCCAGGGCTCAACCCTTTCCTCATGCCAAAAGTGCCAGGGCACGGGAAGGGCTGTAACGCGTTCTCATTCAGCCACGAGAGACTTTCCTTCCCTGTCATTGCCCAACCATGTTTCAGAAACCTGGATTAGTCTGTCTTGCTTCCCTCTGGGAAGACTTTTCTCTCTGCCGGCCACCAGGGCCCACAGTCACCCTGGGCCTCCTCTCTTTCACACGCCATGTGGGGCTGGGCCTTTGCTCTAAAACAATTTCACGCAATTTTCAAAACCACATACGAAGTGACAGCCAAAGAAAGAAACTTTGAAGACCTTGTAAAGGGAAAACTAATGATGGGCTAGGAACATGAGGCCAGGGTGAAATTACAAACCAAACAGGAAATGCTGTAAGGCCCTCCCCTAGAGGACTGTAGTTGCTAGAGATCAATTGGAATTGTGGCTGTCTGCTTCCTAGAACCCAAGCAAAGAAGGAAACAAGATCAGCATAACATTTAACCCATCTGTTGTTCCTAGAGGTGTTAATTCTTCTTGTTCCCTAGACCTGAAAAAAGCATTTCCCAAAGGGTTCATGGACAGATGACCTAGGTGAAGAACAGTGACTGTCAAGCGTAGTCCCACATCCGGAGGTACCATGGGGTGAACGAAGAGGATGAGGGGCTGGTTGTGCTCCCATGCCACCCCCCTTCCCACCAGCCTCAGCTCCAGCAGAGAAGCTGCTCTCTCTCGACAGCCATTGGAATGCTGAGGACCACCCAGCATGTGGCCTGTGCAGCCCAGAGATAGGTATCTGCTGCCTTTTAGTTCTTGCCTGGAATTTTGACTTTGACTTGCTGAAAACCTTCCATCCTGTCCTATTTTCTAACACCCCAAACTCCCAGAAAACTTTCACTCTTCTACGCAGACAGATGTGCAAAATCTCAATCCCATACACGAGGTCCCACACGTGGATGCCCTATGCCCTTCCTCCTGCCCCTCCTCCACTTCCTCCTCACTGCCAGCAGCCCGGGTGATGTGTTCGAGCCCTACTTGGGCTAACAAGCCGCCAGGAAAGGGAGTTCCTCTTCTAACATTTGTTATTTCCCACAAGAATTCTATAGAATTGTCTTTTCTTTGCTCAGAAACCAAGGAGAAGGGGAAAACGTCACACCCTCCCCAAGGAGAGAAAACTGCCTCCCCCACACAAAAGACACAGAATGTCCTCGGTCACAGCATGTGGTGGGTTATATGTAAGTCTTGCCATTGGATCAAGTAACCATGTTGAGAGAGGAAGAAGCATGAGACATGTTAAAATGGCGTCTTGACGAAATCAGACAAACTGTAAAAGACTCAACTCTAGGAACTCTAACTCAACTCTAGGAAACAACCTGAGGGTTGCTGGGGGGATGTGGGGGCCAGGGACGGGGTGGCTGGGGGATGGGCATGAAGGAGGCACGTGATGGGATGAGCGTGGGGTGTTACCTGCAACTGATGAACCCCTGACCTCTATCTCTGAAACTAATAATACGCTACATGTTGATGAGCTGAATTTACATTTTTTTAAAAAGTGTCTCTTGAGGGGAGATGATTCCCCATCTGAGAAATGTTAAAAACAGAACAAAACACATGTATGTTAGAATCAACAAAAATAGATTGGTTAGAAAAGACTATTTTCTTAGATATCTTCCCAATAGAAAAAGAGAATTTAAGAGGTCACCTAATCAATGCCTCTTATTTTCCAAGGAGGAAATGGAGCCCCAGAAGGGGATATGTCTTCCCAAGTCTGGAACCCGGTCTCCCGACCCCCTAGTCATGGGTCTTCCTGGTCCATCTGTGACCTCCTTACAGAGCTCTCATGGTCGGTTTCCTTGCTACTTTTCAACCATGCTCTGCTGGTCCGTAGCAAGCTGTAAAGAAATCTGCTAAATAAAAGTAGAGATAAGAGAGACAGATTTCTCCAAGTTGGCTTCCTGGTTGAACCAGAAACCACCTTGCCTCCCATTGCCCTGTGGCCCAAAGGTGAGAAGGGCCCTCCCTGGGGATGAAGAAACTATAAGCTGCTTTTTCCAGGTCCTACTAGAAGCCATCTTCATTAAACTCAGAAACTTACACGGGGTCGGAGCTGGCTGAATTTCCACTTTGTTTTTCAATAGAACCACATGCAATGGCGGGCTGCTGGGGTTCCTCAGGACTCATTCTAAGATAGGGGTCACAGAGCTATGGTGGGTCCTGTAGGAGAATCATCAGGGAAACCAGTTTAAAATACAGATGCCTGGGCCCCCCACCCTGAGATTCTGATACATAGCCTTTGGTGTTGGGCCTGGAGATGTTTCTGTTCAAACTTCCTAGGTGGCTTTGGGGCACCCCCAGAGAAACGCTCTGAGCAGGACTGGAAGGAAATTCAGAATGGGGCCACAGGGGATTCATTTGAGATGAGCAGAAAAGTAGTTTGGGTCGCTGGTCTTAAATAGCTTCTCAAGGACTCTGTATAAAATTCAGTGGGACATGGGGAACCCTGGCAGGGTTTTGAGGAGGAGAGTAGTGAGAGGTGAGTTTTATAAAGACGGACAGTAGAACAAGACATGACAGCATGTGCGTATTGGGGTACACGGAGGGACACATATTTCAAGAACACAGTCATACCCAATGCTCTGTGCCAGGGGTCTGGAAACCTACTAGGAAGAAGAAAATGATCCCTGCCTGAAGGCATTTACAATCCAGCTGGAGAGAAATGTCACTGGCACAGCGGAAAATAACGCAGGAAAACTACTTGGCCCCTTAGAGACCTCTGAATCAGGACTGGCGCTAGAGACACGTGCTGGAGACTTCAGGAGGCAAATGGCTTTAAGAAAACAGGCTTCGGTGAATTCAAAGACCTTTCTAAGTTTGTCTCTGGGGCACAGATAAGAGTTAGATCCATAATAGTAAAAGATTTATGAGGCGGTAACTAGCAGTGCCTAAACATTAAAAAATGTGTATCTTCATCTAAGTTACCTATTAACTTTTTACAAATAGAAAATCACTGGTTGGTTTGAACTATTATCTATACAAATGATTTTTTTTTTTTAATTTCAAAAGTAAAAATGAACTCACAAACAGTACAAAGATTACCCATGCTGGGACTGGTTTGGGCCAGGGGGACTCTGTGAAGCCGGTTCTGTGGACTCAGGGGATCTACCCAGGCTCCACAGAGGAGGTGAGAGCTTCCACTGGGCCCCACGGATGGGGACGGGAAGATCCTTGACATTTCTAGAAGAGATACCCCAGATCTCATAAGTGTCTGATCACAAACCATTTCAGATAATTCTAATGTACTGACAGGACAGCAGCCAGAGGGAGTTAAAATGAGATAAAGTTTGAGTCCCGAGTTATCACTTGTGCCCAGGTTTAAAACAGTCTCCTCAAAAACAGAAGCAAAAATGACAAACCGAAAAACAAAAACAAAACCAAAAACAGTCCCGTTGACCAATCATTGCAATCAGTGATCAAAATTTAATTTCCAGATCATTTTGTAATTTCATAATGGAAGAAAAAGTCCAATTTTTTAAAAAGAGAAAATGCTTGGGACGCCTGGGTGGCTCAGTTGGTTAAGCAGCTGCCTTCGGCTCGGGTCATGATCCCAGCGTCCTGGGATCGAGTCCCACATCGGGCTCCTTGCTCCGCAGGGAGCCTGCTTCTCCCTCTGACTCTGCCTTCCACTCTGTCTGCCTGTGCTCGCTCTCACTCTCTCTTACAAATAAATAAATAAAATCTTTAAAAAAAAAAAAAAAAAGAGAAAATGCTTTATTTTATTTAAGAGAGCAAACTATATCCCCGTCTTTCAGGGGATATAGTTTTACATTTGTATTAAATACACTTCCCAAATAAATATCCTTAAGAAGGATAATACAGTTGTAGGAGCCCCTGGGTGGGTCAGTCAGGGAAGCATCCAACTCTTGGTTTCGGCTCAGGTCATGATCTTGGGGCCGTGAGGTCGGGCCCCACGTTGGGCTCCACACTTAGCGCGGAGTCTGATGAGCATCTCTCTCCCTCTGCCCTTCCTCCTGCTCACGCATGCACCTGCGCACATGCTCACTCTAAAATAAATAAATAAATCTTAAAAAAAAAAAGAAGAAGAAGAAGAAAGGAGAATACATTTTTGTCTTTGCCCCATAATAATGAGATGGAAGAAATTCTAGAGTAATTTTTCTTAATCAGCTCTGGCCATAAGCCTCTCATTCACCAGTGCTGTCGAGAAGGCCCACCCCCACCCTCCTTCAGCACTCCTCCTGCGTCCTGCAGTGACCCTCCCTGAGTGGTTCACTGACACTGCGCTACTCCTGGTCTTCCCACCCACCCACCACTGAAGCTGCTGGAGGCAGGTCTTGCTGCACCTACTTTCTGCCCTGGCTAGCTGGATCACAAAGCTGTGGATGACCCTTGTGTCTGAGCCCTAAGCTTAGTGCCCAAGCCTTAGTGACCCCAGGCCACTAGCCCAAAAACTGCTTTGTGATTCAAAGGGCCATAGCACTCTATTTCTGAAGAAGTTCCAGCCCAAGGTTTCTTACTGGAATAGGGAAGAGATTCCCATTGAATACATTTTTAAGGGAAAAAAAACAAAAAGTAAACTTGTGTTTTGATGATATCGATTACACTTATTTAGTGGATCACTTATACTAGCAAATTTCTAAAGGATGAGCACAATTTTTAAGTAAAATATAAAATAATAAAATAAATGGCTTCCCATCACACACAGGCTCCCGTCTATTCTTAAAGAATTTATGAGTCACAGACCAGCCCCAGATAGAATCTTAATTATATTTTTCTTTACCCAACAGACCTGCTCTTCAAACTTCATGAGAAACATTGCGTGAATGGGACCCCATTTGTACGGCAACTGGGGAAGTTGGTTATTTAAAGGAATCCATCAGGACGCCTCCCATACCTAAAAATAACGTTTCCTAGTGATTTGGGGGTGGGGGGAGTCAGACATTTTTTTCCCAGTTTGATTGAGATATCAGACATAGAGCATTTTTAAGTGTAAGGTATATAACATAATGATGTGCGTTACTTATGACAACTACAGTAAGTTTAGTTCCTATCCAGCCTCTCATATAGATGCAGCAAACAGGAAGAAGAAGGAATGTGTTTTCTCCTTGTGGCGGGGACTCTTAGGATCTACTCTCTGAATCACCGTGGGGACTGTCGTGGTCTCGCTGTGCCTCCCGGCCCTGCTGCTTCTTTGTCCCCTAACTGGAGCTGGGCTTCTTACTTTCATGTCGCACCAAGGGTGAGTTTAGTTCCCTTCACTTTTAGCTTAAGTTTTTCTCTCCTGTTGGCTGAGAAAGGGAAATTAATTGGCCTTGTGTCCAGAGAGCAGGAGCACGCCGGTTGCCAGGACCCCTTCCCTCCTCCACTTGGAAACTCGCACCCCTGCAACTAAAGGTGCCCCGAAGTCACCGGATCCCAGAACCAGCAAGGCACCCGGAGAACAGCCATGCCCAGTCCTCTCTCTCCTTCCCTCCATTTCACAGATGAGACCACAGAGCTTCAGGGAAGTCGGTAGAGTAGACACGACCCCTCTTCCTCCCACTGGTCACTCTGCTTCTGAAAAGGCCTCCTGAGGAAGGGCAGCTGCAGGCGGGGACACAGAGCTGCTGGTCCTCCAGACAGTTCAGGCAGGGGATGTGTGTGAAGCGACAGCCATTGTGGGGGGGAGGGGCAGCTTCTTCTCCTTGGCAGTTAGTGTGTTCCGGAAGAAGGACGGAGGAAATGGTCTATTAATGAGTATCCATCATAGCCCCCACGGTGCCCCAGAAGCCCTGGCACAAGGGTCAGATTATCTTAGTGCCCTTTGTGTGGCAATGCCTATGGCAGAGGCTGCCGAGGGATCGGGGGCAGCTTCCTGTTCGCGCTGCCAACACGATTGCCCAACTCCCCTCTCTCACCTCAGCTCGGTCACCTTGCGTCAGCTGTTCCCTGCTGTGAGGCCTTAACCTTTTCCAACCTTTTCCTGGTCCATCTCCCTCTTTCTTTTCATGCTCTTCTGGAGCCACAGCAGCTGATGTCCTAGCTTTCCCTTTGCCTGGCTGGCTTTCAGGACCTTTTTCTACACCTTCTCCCAGCTCAGCCCGTGTGTCGGCAGCCCCATCTCAGAAGTCACACCTGGTCCTGCCAGAGAGCCCGGGGCTTCTTGTCCCTGGCCTGGCTGCCCATCTCCCCGCCCCCGAGCACCCCGCCTGCTTTCCTGTTGGCATGTGCCTGGAGCAGGTCTCCCTCCCAGCTATCTCTTTCATGGGATTCCTCTCCCCATCACTCTCTGTTTTCCTTTGCCTCAGGATGTGTTCCGAGTATTGCAGCCATCTGTCATCGGGAGCCTGTGAGCTAACACTCCGAGCGTCAGCGTCTGCATTCAGGTGTCCTCCGTAAGGGCATCTGGCCAGGGCTTGCTGGCATCGCCACGTTCACCTCAGCACACGCAGATGGAATATCTGGAGATCTCCGGACAAGAAGGGACTTGCTAAGAAGCCAACATATCCCCCCATCTTCAAGCTAGGATAGCTCTTTGAACCAGGCCCTAATGGTGAAGCCTGCACATTGTGCAAGGTTTTCAAAAGCCAAGGCCCCATTCTCTTCACTCACCCTTTCTTATGGAAAACAAAGCACAAAAGCCATGAGAATAAAAGTTGTTAGACACAGCCCAAAATAAGAAAGAGAAAACACCCATTTCCCTTTGTCCCAGCACTGCTGGGCCAATACTATCCTCCCCCCAACCCTGCCCCGTCCTCCTGGGAGACCCGCACAAACAGGAATGAGCTGGAGCGGCCGACGGTCATGCCTCTCCAGCTCCCGCCTGGCAGGACATAACCTCTGCCCGCTGTAAGCAGGTGCACACATGGACCCCTCCAAACCAGCACAGAGAACAAGAGAAGATTCAGGCAGAGGTTGGGTATTAAACCAAGCCTATCATTCAAAATTTCTTCAAAATTCATTTTGAATGTTCTCTTTTAGACAGTGTCATCTCTCACGTTCACACGGTACATGAATTCACCTTCTAGCACATACCATAGTTCATGGTCCCGTCCCTTGTTCTGAAGGGACCGCTTCCATGGACTTCAAAGAGTAACTCTCTTTGATCCTTTCATCCTCCCTGATTCCAGAAACTTTTCTCCAATCCCACTCCAGCTTCCTCTTCTTTTCCAAAGCTGCTTCCTTCCTCTTTCTTCAGGTGGTGGCGTATCTGTGGGCATGAACCTCTTAGTCTCTTCCCACTATTCCTTGAAGGACAATGATTACAATTTGAACTCCCCCCCCCCCTTTTTAGATCTCCACAGAAAAGTCAAAACCATTTGTACTTTAGGCATAAAGCGGTTTTCCTCCCTAAATGTAGGTGCTCATTTGACTATGTAGGTCCTTCAGCAGGCTGACAGCCTCCAGACAGTTCACGTACTTTCTCCTGAGGAGTCAACCTCTCAGTCATGTTCCTCTTGGATGGGTTGTGTTGTTTCTTCATTCCCTTCCACTGAGGATTGGAAGAAGCGGCCACCGGAGGCCACAGTACTTGCGCACCCACGAGCCATCCCAGCATCTATGGCTAGAGAGAACAAGCCCTCTTTTTTTCCTGCTCCCATTCAAAAAAATCAGGTAAGGACTCTGATTGGCCTAATGTGAGGTCACACGCTCACCCGTCATCTAATCGTCAAAGGGCAGCTGCTGAGGTCTCAAGAACATGGCAACTCCCACCCAGATGAAACAGTTTCCAAAAGCAAAAGGAAGGCTATTTCCAAAAGAGTTGAAGACGAATACCCCAAACAGTAGAAACCTGCAACAAAGTATTTGTAAGTCTGCATGTGGGTGTAATGAGTTATGATGACATCACTCCTGGAGACATGTTTACACACAATAAATGCATTGGAAAGATGTTATCAAAATGCCAATAGCTATTACAAGATGGAAAACCATAGATATGAATAATTTTATATTTATATAAAAATATATATTTATATTTATATTTATATTTTGAAATTTAATGGCAAGAGTTAAAATAAGAAGTGCAAAATTCAGGGCGCCTGGGTGGCTTGGTTGGTTAGGTGTCTGCCTTTGGCTCAGGTCATGATCCCAGGGTCCTGGGATCAAGCCCTGCATCAGGCTCCTTGCTCAGCAGGGAGCCTGCTTCTCCTTCTCCCTCTGCCTGCTGCTCCCCCTGCTTGTGTTCCCTCTCTCTCCCTCAAATAAAGAAATATAATCTTAAAAAAAAAAAAGGAATGAAAAATTTATGCAGGAAAAAGAGGAAATAGAGGACAAAATAAAATGTCATCAGTCTAAGTAAAGGCGGGAAGGAATGGGAAAAGGATGCAAGCAGAAAGGAAGGTAAGCACAAAATGTAAGAGAGGTCTTTACAATCAGTTCAAATATACAAGGAATCAAAATAAATGCAAATAGGTTATGCCCACTGCTGAAAAGAAAAGGACTATCCATTCGTATTTTTTTTAAACGTCAAGCTATATCCTGTCTATAAGGTTATGCCTAAAACAAGATGGCATAGAAAATATTGGGAAAGGCTGTACACATAAGTGCTAAATCAAAATTGGCATGGAGACATTAATTGATAGCAAAATATGATACAACTTATGGTAAAAATCACTAATAGAAAGAGGAATGCCACAGAGTAATAAAAGAAACATCTTACCAAACTTCGGTTGCATCTGTCAAAATGATCTTGAAACATGTCAAGCAAAAACTGACACAAATGCAAAGATAAATTCATAAAACCACAAGCCTGGTGGGGGTTTTTCTCAGCATGTTTTTCTCCGACACTTACTGATCAAGCAGGAAGAAGAGATGCATATGGAAGGGAGACATTAGTCAGCATCTATGATGAAGAACCATCCACTAACACAATTTCAGGACAATTGTAAAAGGGGTAGTAAGTTTCCACACTGTGATTGTGAATGTCCTTTCTCTTAGCTTGAAAATCATCTGCGCCTGAATAGCCCAACTGAAAAATAATTGCTACTGGGAAGTGGTTACATAACCTGGAATACAAGACACATTTGTAGAACTTGCCAAAGGGAGACAATTTTGTAAAAACAAGAGCAAAGCAGTCCTTGACTTTTTATCATTTCATCAGTTTGAAAAAAAAAAAAATGGTGGCAGGTTTAGGGAACAAGGAGGCCACTAACATCCCCCATGGTCTGCACCCTAAGACCTGTGACCTATTGCCTGGGGGCCTAGTAAACCTTCAGGAACACTCTCTAGGGCAGCAGTTCCCACCCAGAATATGGGCAGGAAGGAACCCGAAGAATATAAGACACAAACAACATTAAAGATTACAACAGAATTCCCATGCCTTCTATAAAAGCATCCACTGTTAGTGGGATAGTCACTCAATTGCCCTTTGCGACCCTCTTTCCGTTTGATCGGGGATATTTATTGCAGACTATATTCTCTTCCATACTCACATCCTCACCTCCATATCTGTCTCTGACCCAGTTTCACACTAAGCCTCCTAGAAGCGAGATCAGGGCAAGAGCCCCCTCACTTCAAAGGCCCTGCTTAGCTGGGTGAGCCTACAATCAGCACCATGATAATAAGATAAAACAACAATGTATCATAAGTGTTTATCCACCTCTACAGATCCTTCTTGAGAAGAGTTCGTAACACATCGAGGGGCCACAGCCCAATGCTTGAGAACCGCACTCCTAGGGTTTCACTATCCTTAGATCCTGGAAGCTCTCCCTTCAGAATGTTTTGCTTTAGCTCAAGTCAGTTCCTGGGAGGAGAAAGTGAAGAGTTCATCTCCATCATGAACTCAGTAAGAGTACATAGAGCGATCGATCCCTCCCTGTCAAGTCGTGGGCCAGGTACTGGGATTCGAAATGAGGAAAAGAAGGTCTCCTCCCTTGAAGAGTGTATGATGCGACGGGAAGGCCTGTGCAAGCTGGTGACAACAACAGAGCATGGTAAGGTGACAACCCTGTGGACACCTAGGAAAGGCTCTCAGCTGGAGGGAAGGGCACAGGGCAAGAGCATTAATCATAAAGGGGGTGCTTGGGCCAAGTCACAAAAGAAAAGAGGCGGCAGTGGAGAGGCAGGGGGAGGGCGGGCGGGTGGGGAGGGCTTTCAGGGCACGGGGATTAGTATGTACAGGGGCATGAATTAAAAACAAAGCACATATGAGGAAGTGGTGATGCAACATGGGGGCTTAAGTGGGTAGGAGAAGAATAAATGAAACAAGATGGGATTGGGAGGGAGACAAACCATAAGTGACTCTTAATCTCACAAAACAAACTGAGGGTTGCTGGGGGGAGGGGGGTTGGGAGAAGAGGGGTGGGGTTATGGACATTGGGGGGGGTGTGCTTTGGTGAGTGCTGTGAAGTGTGTAAACCTGGTGATTCACAGACCTGTACCCCTGGGGATAAAAATATATGTTTATAAAAAATTAAAAAAATTAAAAATTTAAAAAAAAAAAAAAGATGCTTCAGGGATTGTTAAATACAGACATTTGAATTTGATGGGACCACCCAGGTTGTTTTCTTTCATTTAACATTTTTTTCCAAAATGGGAAAAATAAAGACAGCCACTTTGAAAAAATTATTATATAAAAAAAAAAAAAAAAAAAAAGCACAGACACGCTGGGAGAATTGCAAGGGAAGCATAACATCCAGGAAGGCAAGTGGTGAGAGCTGGGTTTTCAGAAGCACGGAGGAGCCCGATTGTGGTGGGCCAATTGTGGTAGGCCACGTGCGTGCACCTGATCCAGGAGAGACGGTGCATCTGTGGCTGCAGAACGAGGCTCAGCTTTCTCTCTGCAGAAATTGTGAATGGACCTAGAGGCCCGTAATATGCTTTGGGCTTTTTCTCTGGGCTTTGGATCCATTCTTTAGCCTTTTTCCCTGTGTCCCACTGCTATCAGACAATCTTCTAGAAGCCTTCAGTGCCCATCGTCTACAAGACAGACTTCCAAGTTTGACATTCAAGGCGTTCCACTATCTCCTTTCAATCCACTGGCGTCTGCACAACCTTTCCTCCTGGCCGACCCATGTCCCAGCAATAGACATACCCTGCCTCAACTCATCTCATTTTCTTACAACAGCTCAGCGCCTTCTGCAACTTTTTTACCCCCCAAGACCCACCTTGAGCTGCCACCTTTAATGGAGCATGAGAAAATGTCTGCCCACTGATGAGGCATTTCGTATATGCATCTAGCACTGTCAAATTTCTTCTACGTCTACTTCTCACCTCCTGAGCTTAACCCTGAGCTCCTAGAGGTAAGCAATGTGATTATAAGGACACACTCTGCTTTTCAAAATAAGGATTGGGTTAACATGAGTTTTGTTCTATCGTTGTGAAAAGAGACCCATAGTTGTGAAGGGAATGCTAAAGCCTAGTACCAGTCTAAGATCTTCACTTAAAGAGTGCAAAAGACCAGACAAAGACCCGTATTTCCACTAGCAGATTTCAAACTATTTCCTGCTGGTACCTGCATTGCCAAAGCCATCTCCTGGCCCTCCAGTCGTATCGGTAAATGCCAACATCCATAAAAGTTGGGATCACCAAACAGCAAGATATGAAAAATATTTGCCTCTGAAAGTGGCAATGTGACTCCTACAGTGTAAACTTTGACATCGTTTAAATCTATTGCACATACATAAAATACATTCATAATAAAACCAACTACCGAAGCTTTAATGCAAAATGACCGAAAAGCTTACAAAAACAATATCATATTTGGATGTTGTGTTCCTCGTCAAAAACTCAACAACAAATTAGTCACAGATTCAGCAAATGTTACTAAAGCGAAGATGACCATAACAACCAGGAAGGAAACATTTTAATTCGCATAAGCTGTGCCAGTTTGAAAATTGTTTGAATTTTTTTTTTAAGATTTTATTTATTTATTTGACAGACAGAGATCACAAGTAGGCAGAGAGGCAGGCAGAGAGAGAGAGGAGGAAGCAGACTCCCTGCTGAGCAGAGAGCCCGATTCGGGGCTCTATCCCAGGACCCCGGGATCATGACCTGAGCTGAAGGCAGAGGCTTTAACCCACTGAGCCACCCAGGCGCTCCCTTGTTTGAATTTTTAAGAACTTCGGGAAAGATATATTGGATGGCTCAGTGCTCTATATGAGCTGATGATTTTTCTCTTAATATATTTTTCTACCACAAATAGAGATGCCAAAACCATTCCATGGGTCCTTAAAATACTCATGGAGGCACTTGGGCCAGTTGGTGGAGTTTCTGTCACGGAACAGGGGTCTGAGAATCAGAGCTCATCAATTACAGCACGACAGTTTATTGGGTCTCCTATGGGCCAGGCTCTCTTGTGCAGCGAACCACAAACTCAGGGGCCCTTTCTACTTGGGGCTTCTAGACTGCAGGAGGAACAAGCAAGCATTTGGGTAAAGATGGACTGAACCAGCATTTCTCTCATTTATTCACTCCTATTTTATTTTATTCCCCCAAGTACCTTATTCGGTAACTCACCTACTAACCACCAGAAAAGAACCATGTGATTTGTTCAAGATTTACCTCATCCGTCCCCATAAGAAGTTTACTGGGACAGCTTGCTTAAACTTGACCATAAAAATACTTTTAATGTGAGTGAAGCGCCATAAAGGCAATTCTCGTTAGTATGGATGTTCTCATCCGAGCGTTTAGACCTTTCGCTGGGAAAGACATTTCCTCCATGGAGATCCGGATTCTGACCTTGGTCAAACTTGAGATTCAAGGAAGAAGACTGGGGTCAGCCCACAGGACACTCAGCTTCAAAAAGAAGAAAGCGGGGGGTGCCTGGGTGGGTCAATGGGTTAAGCCTCTACCTTTGGCTCAGGTCATGATCTCAGGGTCCTGGGATCGAGCCCTGCATCGGGCTGTCTGCTCGGCAGGGAGCCTGTTTCCCGCCACCTCTCTGCCTACTTGTGATCTCTCTCTCTCTCTGTCAAATAAATTTTATATATATACGTGTGTGTGTGTGTGTGTGTGTGTGTGTGTGTGTGTATGTGGAAGAAGAAAGTGCTGGTGAAAAGTAATAAATGCCGTTGCCATTTTGCATCCCGATGGACTTCAAGGACAGTTCACAGTAAGTGTTCCATACGTTTGCTGGTAATTTCCTTTGAGCTGCATGTTCCAAAACCCAGTCCCACAGACTTATGGAATCGAGCGCCCCATGGACATTTAGTGAGGGGTGGGGGGTGTGCGTTTGCTAGACACGGGTGGAATTCATGGCTTTCCTCCAATTCTCAGGCAAGTCTGAGCTGTACAGGCTGTTACCGGACGTGCAGAAATCCATGCTCTGCAGTCATGGTCACCCACAGGAGGGCACCCAGCCAGCCTGGAAGACCAGACGATATGACAGCAGTAAGCTCTATCTGGCTCAGTGCATCGTGCTGAGAACGGTGGCAGCATTTATCTCATGTATCCTCACAGAGTTTCCAAGACAAGTATGACTATGATCACACCCCCTTTACAGAACAATGAAGTGGTGCCGGGACTTATGCTTAACCCTGACCTTGCATTTGCTCTTCTTATGGTCAGAAATGCTTGCCACCTCCTGTGGGAGCCCATGGTAGCCAAGGAGCCTATGATTACAAAGAGACTCTAGCTTATTCCCTTTGCTGTTAAAACTGGATCCAGAGCCAGGGACCAGAAGGCCCCAGAGACGTCTCCGGCAAAATCGAATTTAGAAAAAAAGGAAATCCAGACAGGTTCCCAAGATCTCGCAGTGCTAGGAGCTGTGACGCCCAGTGCACACCTATTTCAAAGAACCATTGTGCATCCTAATTACAGGTAAATATATGGACATAATAGTCTCTGTTGACTCTTCTCAGGTCTAGCTATTTAATTATGGTCTGCTTACAGGGTGAGAAACCCAAGTTCCCCACCCCCTGTCAAGACTGCTTTGCCAACCCAATTCAACCACAGTCTATGTAGCGTGCACCTCTTAACAAGACCCTAGGCTCCAGGTAACTGTGGGAAGGAAGGTGATCACAAAGATTAATAAAACATTTCATATATCCCTCTGGAGGGGGGAAAAAAAAGAGGCAGAACACATTTTCTTTAATCAATACTGTTTTAAAAATTAGGCACAAATTATTGTTTTACATATTTTAAGCGGTCAGACTGAAGAGTGATAATGGGGTTGAAGATCAACACTGTCAACCCCATTTAGCAACCTCAGGGCTGCCATGTTATATGAAGTGTCTCAAAACCCCACCAGAGTTCTATAAGGTAGACTTTGTTGGCCCATTTTAGAGATGAAATAAAGTTGAGAAAAATCCCCAGTGACACAGAGCTAGTAACTAAGCTAGCTGAGCAACAGCTGAACCCCAATTCTATCCACCTCCAGAGCCCTGCTTGCTTCCCACTGGCTCCTGCTGCAAAACTTTTGCTGTAATGTGAACACTCCCTCTGGCTCATCTCTTTTACATATTTGATTTTCCAGGAAGCATATTCAAAATAGCAATTTTAAAAATATGGCATAAGGTGCCTGGGTGGATCAGTCAGTTAAGCGTTTGACTCCTGATTTCAGCTCAGGTCATGATCTCAGGGTCATGAGTTCAAGCCCCGCACTGGGCTCCATGCTGGGCATGGAGCCTGCCTAGATTCTCTCTCTTCCTCTCCTTCTGCTCCTCCCCCTACCTTCCCTCTTAAAAAAAAAAAAAAAAAAAAAAAAAATGCAGTGTAATTCTAAATGTGAACACCACACAACATGCACCCATGATCTAGGAAATGTTAAAGCCCTTGTGTTGACCTTCCTTTTCAATGCCATTTTTAAGAAATCTACCATTCACCATTCTCTGATCATTTTATCATGAGTAACTCATATCTCCAACCACAAGCCCAGGACTAGAGTCTAGAAGCCCACCTTCTGGGGAGCTGCCCGACTTTCACTGATCAAACTGGTTCCTTGTGCATGAAAATGAGCACAAGGAATTCTACCAGCCTCCTAGCGTTGCATGCAGGGACATTACTCAGTGTGTCCATCTCTACATGGCCGTTAATCATTTATAGCTTAGATAATGCCAGTAATGAAGAGTGATGAAATAATCTGCCAGAAAGATTAATATTCATTGCTTCATCATGTTGTAAAACAGCCAAATTACCAACATCCAGGCCATCAAATGCTTGGAGTGTGGGAATATACTTTTTCCCAACAGTGGCTTTATTATTATGGATAGCACTGATTCCCAAAAGTATTCTAAAGATTTATTTATTTATTTGACAGACAGAGATCACAAGTAGGCAGAGAGGCAGGCAGAGAGAGGAAGGGAAGCAGGCTTCCTGCCGAGCAGAGAGCCCGATGCGGGGCTCGATCCCAGGACCCTGGGATCATGACCTGAGCTGAAGGCAGAGGCTTTAACCCACTGAGCCACCCAGGCGCTACCCCAAAAGTATTCTAGGCAAAATCCACCATCCTCTATTTTTTCAAGCATCGGGCTTCTAAGAGCTGTACATCATGCTATTGAGTAGTGTACTAATCTGATAAGATGTGTCAAATGGGTAGAGTAATAAATTTTTATTTCGCGCAACTGGCATATGCTGGAAATGGCCATAAAATGTCTACTGTTGTTACACCTACTAAAGGTTTAATAGAGGGCAATTATGAGGTATGGTTTATCCAACTGTCCAATTCTCTAGAGATTAAAAGGAAAATCAATCACAAAAATCGGTTGGTCCAGTCCGAGTGTAATAAGGCCCCAAACTTCATGCTAATGGAGCTCATAAAGTTACCAAGATTGTTATTTTGCAAAGTTGTACTGTTCTCAAATCTTAGGTAACATCAGAATCAAGAGGTCTGGGTGGTGCCTCAACTGGTTAGGGGTTCCGTTGGGTGATTCGGTTGGTTAAGGGTTCAACTCTTGGTTTGGGCTCAGGACACGATCCCATGGATCCTGAGATTCAGCCCCAAGCTGGGCCCTGTGCTCAGCAGGGAGTTTGCTTGAGGATTCTGTCCCTCTGCCCCTCCCCACTCCCTCTCTTTCTCCACCTGACCCTCCACAATAAATAAATAAATAATAATTAAAAAAAGAATCAAGTGGTCTGGAAAGGGAAGGGTTCAGGAACCCTAATATGAATCACGTAATTCTGATACAGGTGATCTTTGAGAATTGCACATTGAAGCAGTTGACCTATCTGGGTACAGGGCGGTCTCCCTCCCTCCCAGGGTGGATGCCTGTCCTTGACATAGGGGTCAAGGCACACCTGGTGCGGGGAGCAGAAGCTAACAATTCCAGTTCTTGCTCCCCGCTATTCTTTTCAGAGGTAAGAGCTAAGGGGTAAAGATATAGGCCACTCTAACCTTGGGCAAATGGTCTAATTTGTTTAGCTAGTAATTCAAAGTCAAGAATAAGCAGTTACAGGTCACAGAGGCAGACTTAATTAGAGGAGTTTACCCAGCCCCTCCTCCTTCCAGAACCTCCCAGCCTTTCAACCTTCACAGCCTTCAGCTCATTTCCACCAGCCTCTCACAATCCCCCCCTTCACAGGGCCAAGGCTCCAGCTGCCTCCCCTTCTCGTTCTCTTTCAGTTGGAATTAAATTAAGCTTAAGGACATTTTTACTTTCACGGCTGTTAATTTAAAAATCAGAGGACCCCTATTTCTAGTTTCTTTTATAAAAGCTTCCTAAATATATTCGTGTTTTCTTCCATATTACCAAAATCTTTTCTTTGTATCATGGGGACCCTCAGTCACTAATCACCGCCCATCTCTTTTGTGCAAGGTTTTGAGTGGGACCTCTAAAAATACAAAGTTTGTATCTTTACGAACCTCTCTCTCTTGAGGACAGAGACATGTGTCACTAAAGTCTGCCTTGCTTTCCAGGATGCTCAAAAATACAGTGATTGCTCAAAATATAGCTACTGACTTAAGTGGCTCCAGCCTTCAGAAACGTACATCCTGACAGGGAGGCAGATGTAAGTGCAGGGAAAAGAAATCCCAACACAGACTGTATTCATTTCTGATTGTTCTCATAACAAAGTGCCACCAACTGGGTAGTTCAAAACAACGCAAAGTTACCATCTTAGAGTTTGGGAGGGCAGAAGAGCAAAATGGGCTTCACAGTTTAAGATCCTGGTGTCAGCTGGGCTGTATATTCCTTCGGAAGGTGCTAGGGGAGGGGCCGTTTCCTTGCCTCTTACAGTTTCTGGAGATACTCAGACTCCTTGGCTCGTGTCCCCTCCTCTGTCTTCCAAGGCATCCCTCAAACCTCGGCTTCTCTAGTGACATCTCCTTTCTTTCCTTCTGTCCCTCCTGTCTCCTTCTTTTGAGGACCCTTGTGGTCACACTAGACCCACCCAGATAGTCCAGAATAATTCTCACATCTCAAGATACTTCATTTAATCACACCTGCAAAAATCTGTTTTGCCACCTAGGGTAGCATATTGACAGATTTCAGGAACTGGGATAAAGACATGGGGTAGTGTGAGGTAGGGGTGCTCAGCCAACATCACACAAGCATAGGTCTAGGAATCCAGGAAAGAGGGCTGGGGCTGGGGGAGTCCCCAGGTGGCAGTCGTAGGGATTGGCTTTCTAGAACAATAGGCTTTCCAGCTAAGCTTGGAAGGACACATCAGGTGGGGGGAGAGGAGAAGAGTTTTGGAGTTATGGCAAACCTGAAGCTTCAGTTTTCTTCTACGTAGACTAAAATAATACTTATTTCATTTATGGTAAGATTAAATAAGATGATACATGTAAAGGGCCTAGCTAAGCTATGGAACTAATCTACAGAACATTTGCAAACATCAGAGATGACACCTACCTTAACTCATTATGCACTGGGCCCCCTCGAGGCTGAAAGAACACAACAGAAGAGAAATTGTCCATGAAAAATGTAGCATCCTAAGAGTCACCATACAAACATCTTACGGTGCTACTCTCTTTCCCAGAAGTTACAAGTTCCACATCCAGTGGTCAAGGTCTCCTGCCAAACTGCTTGGCTATTTTGATCCAAAATAAAAAGAAGCTGAGGGTGTGGTCAAGCCAAAGGAAATGCCCTTGGCTCCAGTCAGGAAACCATTTCCATAACAACCCAGCACCACACTGCCCCTGGGCAGCACCATTTTGGGCTGTGCCTGCATGCTGGGTATTGTCCAGGGAGATGCTCTATCCTCAGCTTTCCTCCGAGAAGTTTTTCTTTTAAAGCATTGGGTTGTGTTTGTGAGCAAACAAATCAGTCTGATGGGGACTGTGGGTGATGATCCTGGCAGCTGACTCGGCCATACGTCTCGAAGATTCTTAAAAGTACAAAGCCAGTGAGTTTGGAGCATGGGAAGCTCACGCTCTTCCTCTCTGTGTGCCAGAATCCTAGCTCAGGGAGGGAATAAATTCACAGGAACAAGAAAGTCACAGATAGACACCCAGTATCCTCTGGATGTGCAATGGAGAGGTGACATGAGAACACGGGAGGGGAAGTAGAAAGCAGAGGTGACACCTCATGGAGGTGTTGGGTGCCCATGACCTTCAAGCCCTTCTCCATGTCAGTCGCTCAGGTCTATAAGATTTAAGTAGAAAGGGCTCCCGCTCCTCTGCCACCTGCTGAGGGCATCGACACAGTCCCCATGACTTCTGTAGCTCAGATTCAAGGTCACTGTAGCTCAAGCTTCCTGTGCCCACTAAGCTCCACAGCTGGTCTTGTCATGGTACTACCACCTCCCCCATTGCTCTTCTCTGTCAAGCGTTGACCCATGAGCAAACCTGCACTGAAGTCTGGGGGCAAGGAAGGGAGTTTACAGAAGAGCCAGGACACTGAGGAGAAATCCTTCCTTCGGTTCTTCACACCTTCAAGAATTTCCCATTGTTTTCCTGTCACACGCTGTGCCCCTTGCCCCCTCTGCCCTTGGTTTTTCTGAGCCTGCTCACCTTTCTCTCCAGGCTGCCCAGGAAAAATCCAAATTCATCTCATCCTCCGCAGGTGTTGAAGAACGAAATACGAGAGTCCACACCCTTCCACGTTCAGTAGACATGGCAGCCATTCTTGTCATGCGTATGGCTGCTCGGCAAAAACTCCTTCACTCCTTATTCTTACTATTTCATTCTCCTAAAACTCTGTGAAACAGGCGGGCCCAGGATTCATTACAACCATTAAACAACAACAACAACAACAACCCACAGAAGTGAAGGTTCCCTTGGCCAACGTGGCCCAGCTGAGAGCTGAGCTCAGACCAGAACCAAGGCGGCCCCTACGTCCCAGCAGAGCTGCTGGGGAACTCAAGGCTCTGAGCTGCCACACTGGGTGGCCCGAAGTGGGCCAGGGATGGGGGCAGACTTCCTCCTTAGGTAACGCAATTTTTCTAGCAACTTGGTGTGACTGACGTTGAACCAGGCCCAGACAGCCGAGCACTTCCGGTGGCCTCGGGCTGGACGGTTCTGCTTGCGTAAACTGAAAGATTGGTTCTAAGTCCAAGTGTTTTCCATCTGGCAGCTGTTTTCCTCTCTCCAGGCCCGATGAACTGGGGGAACGGGGTCCCTAACAAAGTCCAGACTGGCCATTCCAACGCGGAGTTTCCTCTTATGTTCCTACGTTCTATTAATTCCAGGGTTGCGCCCTCCCACCATCCAAGGCAATAGGCGCGGCTCACGAGAAAAACACATCGCAAAAGGGCACATGGCAGGACAGCGGCCGAGAGGCCACGGGCACAGGGGCAGAGAGGGGGCAGGAGCGGCTCCGGAGTGGGTCAAGTGGCTGGTTTGGGCAAGAAAGTTGTCTCGGCTTTGTGTTTGCATCAATCAAGGCTCACACAGTTGTAAGGAACAGACACTGCACAGTTTCGAAACTGGCTCGTGCCGAAGGAAGACTCATCATGAACACGCGGGGCATCTGGCGGCCCCCGAGCGGCTGGGAACCAGGGCTGGGATGCACCAGGACCCCTCCTCCGCTCTGCCCGTCCACGTCCTTCTCTCTGTTGCTCTCGCTGCCCTTCATCTCTCGTTGCATTTTCTCTGCTTCTCAAGGAAGCCTCAGGCGGCCTACAGTTCTCACATCTGCATGGGCTCCTTCTAAGAGACCCACAACCTGGAGTCCAGAAGCTCTTGGTTCTCACTGAAAAGACAAGTGAAAAGGCAGCACTTGACGCTGCTTTCAAGTGCAAGTTATCCAAGGTTGAGCATCACTTGTCTTCATCAAAGAATGGGGGCCCGTGGGAGTGGGCTTCAGAGGCCCGGGAAGGAAGGGTCTAGGCTCGCAGAGCCACCAGCCCCCTGGTCCCCTCACAGTGCCAGGAGGGAGGCTACACTGATTAATAAGAGACTACCTAGACACCCGTCTGGATTTCCGTGCGAACTGGTTGAAGGGTCAGTTCCAAGCAAAGTGATGAATGGGAAGAAGACGCGAGGGCAGAAAAGCCCCAGGCTTTCAGGACGAGGTTGTTTGTACAAAGGCAGAAAGCAGCCACAGAGGGCGCCTCAGGCCGTCGCTGGTGTGTCCTACAGGCCCCAACATTCCAGCCGGATCTCAGCTCAGCCAGGAATTTGCCACCGTCGACTGGGAACAGGAGCACATTCAGAGGATGAGCAGGAGGCAGGGGCGTGAGAGAAGGTGTCCTCGGAGAGTCGCATCTCCTTTCTGAAGTGTGACGTTAGCCCGGAGAATGAAAGGCCGGGGTCGGGGCCTCTACACCAGCTGCTGCTAAATAGGCCACGTACCCTGGAGCCCCAGACAGAAAAGTGGAACTCACCAGGACACACAGATTTCTGACCCAATATAAGCCTGAGCTGCCTTTGGGGCTAGAGGTTCCCACAAGGGGTGTGGTTCACACAAGGGGTGGGCAGCCCGTGGTGGTCCCTTGTGGAGGAAATTGGGTTACATGACTCCTAACGTTTCTTCCAGTGTCTGATGGAGCCTCGTGTTGACCTTACTCGCTGGGTCACAAGCCCCCCTTTCGTGCGGTCAACCTGAGAGGCCGCCATCACTGGACATTGGAGAAGACACTGGACATAGAGTGTCCTGCACCAGCACTTAACCTGGGAGCTAAAAACCCAGGTCTTGAGAAGTTTTTGTGGCCAATCGCCATGCAAGGTACTGTCCCCTGTGACCCCTCCCATAAGCTCCACAGTACGTGATGGAGATGTAGCAATTCCCGCTCTGCAGATCAAGAGGCCAAACCCCATCGCCATAAAGGTCCAGTTGTTCAGGAAATAGAAAAATCGATTGGGACATGTTCATATGATGGAATACTAACATGGAGCAAAATAGAAATATGTGTGTGTATATATAGTTATTTTATAATATACATTATTATATTATATATATACTTATTTTATATATACTTATTTTATATATACACATTTTACATATTATATGTAAATGTATATATACACACCTACACATACAGGGTAGATCTCAAAAGAAAAAGTTGAGTTACAAAAAAAAGTTGTAGAATAGTACACACTAGGTATCATTAACAAAATTCCTAAAGCCACATAAACCGATACACACTGCCCATAGGTACGTATGTAACATACACGTGTATGAAAAAAATGACACACCGGACTAATAGCAAGGGGGTGAGGGGTAGGGAGAGTGGGATTGCCAAAAGCAGTCGAAGGAGAGCTCAGATAGGTTTGCGGGGTGTTTCTTTTTTTCATTTATCAACAGGAAGTAGAGCAAAGTGTAAACAATTGTTAAGCCTGGTTGGACAGAGAAGGGGTGTTTGCTTGCTCAGAGTCAGACACGGGAAGAAACCGAAGCCCAAGGCCAGAGGCAGCTGAAGAATGTTTCCAGCGTCCCTGAGATGCTGGTGAAAATTCACTCCCGGCTGTGGACCAGCAGCAAGTGCGTTCTGACCCCGCTCTGCTCAGCTCCTGCCTTTGCCTCGCCCCGAGCTGGACCCATCATGCCCGCCAGCTCCTCCTCCTGACTTGTCCCTTCTCTCCCCGTCCTCTGCCTGGAACCCCAGCAGCCTCAACCGGCAATACCAGTGAGGGCTCCCGAGGCCCAGGGAGGGGGAACTGCTTGCTGAGCACCCCAGAAAGGGGCAAGTGACGGACCTCAGAGCCCGAGAAAGCATCCAATGATGATGGCAGGGACCCAGGGGCCCTCAGGGGCAGGGGGTGAGCACAGAGGAAGGCAGACATGGCTGTGAATAAACGTTCCTGCTCGGACAACTTGCCATCCTGGAGAAGACCCACTTGTCGCCTTGGTTCCCGGTTTTTCTGGCCCAGCATGACAAGGAGACACCTTGTCTGGTCTCTGCAGGCAGGGGTTCTCAGCTGGAGTGCCCGTTAGCAGGCACGTTCCCAAGCTCTGCTCTGGGTGGGTGTGTGGGGTCAGGCACCCCTGGTGGAGGGGGTCCTCGGGCCAGGAGTGTCCCCACGAGCAAATGCACAGTGGCTTAAACCAGATCACAGCCCAGTGCCGGGGGGGCACCTAAATCCCACTAATTTTCAAAATTGGGAGAAATGCTTAGCCATCAATGGAAGGTAAATACAGCAGGAGGGAGAAGAAGCCACCCAAATGGAACATCAGAGAGGTGCTCCCGGGGCCAAGCGGTGCTCCTCTGCCTCTAAAATAGCCCCACCTTCCAAAGCGCAGGCTGCCAGAGGCTGCAGGATGCCTCCCAGAGAACAGGCAGGACGCCGCAGACGTGTCTCTACAACTGCCCGTCTTCAGCCTCTCCTCCAGCATTCCTCGCCTACCACACTCTCATCCTCCTATGGGCTGTGGCCCAAGGTCCCTGCCCTTACAGGGCTGACATTTCAGCCAGAGAAACAAGCAATAAACAAGTCAGTGGGGTTTAGGAGCACCGTGCACAAGAAAGGGCTGCTGCGACCAGAGGGCAGCAGGGAGCAGAGAGGCGGTGGGCTCAGAGCCTCTGCCCAGGACCGCGCAATGCACAGGCGGGGCGGGAGGAAGCTGCCGGCTCCTGTCCCCTCCAGCTCTCTTGGCTGCTTCCTCCTGGCATCCTTCCCCTTCACCTCCAGGTCTCGGGACACCTCCCCGGAGTTTTCTGAAGCCAGCTCGCCCCCTAGTGGACACACCTCTGCCATCACCCCAGCCAAGGTGTTCAAGGGAAGCTTGGCACCTCCGCTAGCCTAGTAAGGAATTACTCAAGGGTTCTGGGGCTCAGATGCAGTGTGCCCACCTCACAGATCAAGAGGATGTTATAAGAACAACACATGGGAGGAGAGGGGCCCTGTCTGAGCAGAGACCAAGTGGTCCCAAACCGAGGAGCCCCACACAGTGCAGAGGGGGTGATGCCTGAAGGGAAGAGAGCACGTGGGCCTGGCAGGTGCACAACGCAGGGACGAAGGGCATGACCTGAGAGCCCAAGAGGGACATGAGAGTGGCTTCGTGGAGTAGAGCCAGCTCTGGTCATTCATCAAGAGCCTCCTGGTCCTTGCTGGGTTGTAAGGAGGACCGGGCACTCCCCCAGGAGAGGGGTCTGCACCAGGGCGGAGAAACTCCCGCTATGTCCCCCCCCCAACCCCCGAGGACCTCACAGCGCCACTCCAGCCCAAGGCATAGCGTTCCCAGGCCTCAGGGGTCAGGAACAGATTATTTTCCCCTCAGAACAAATGTTTCCATCCTGGGAAAAGATTGGGCCGCTCTGGAGGCTGGTGGGAGCGCGCCGAATCTGAAGCATTTTCCTGGATCAGACAGGTGCTTCCTTTGGCTCTAGGGCTTGATCTAGAACCTCATATGGTTCTGAAGTTTGCTTTTTGATTTTAATTAATAGACCTTATTTTTTAGAGCAGTTTTAGGCCCACGGCAAAATTAAACAGGAAGTACACAGTTCCTAAGTACCTCACCCCCCCAACCCCCAGGACCCCGTTATCAGTATCTCCCACTAGACTGGTACATTGTTACAACCGACACGGACACATTGTTATCACCCAGAATTCACAGTTTATGTTAGAGTTCACACTCCCTGTTGTAGATTCGATGGGTTTGGAAAGATGTGCGAGTCTCTTATTCATTGCCCTAAAAATCATTCATCTCTCTCTACCCACTAACTCCTGGCAGCCACTGGTTAATTTTTCCTATTTCCAAAGAATTTTACCCTTCCAGGATGTTATACAGCTGGAATCCTACAGTATGCAGCCTTCACAAATTGGCTTCTTTCCCTCGAAAATACTCATTTGAAGTTCCTCCATGTCTTCTCACTGTTCGATTGCTCATTTCTTTGAGCACTGAATAAAATTTTGTTGTCTGGGTGGACCACAGTTTGTTTATCCATCTGACCTCCAACAGACATCTTGGTTGCTTCCAAGTTTTGGCAATTAAGAATAAAGCTGCTATAAACATCTGTGTGCAAGATTTTGTGTGGACGAGTTTTCTTTCAGATGCTTTTCAATGTTTTTACTCTTTGTGGGTTTCCAGTTTCACACTTTTTAAGTCATTTGTGTTGAGAAAACCGTGGCTGACAATTGTTTTCCCCCTTCCCCACCTAAACCGAGCCGGGGGACTGGGCTCAGGACTTAGACCACCGAGGCAGCCACGACAAGACCCCTCGGGTGCCCCCATGAGGATGTGCTGTGGCCGCTGCTGTGGGAACCAGCTTGGGGGCTCCGGAGGCAGAATCCTGGTTTTCACCCTCTGCTTTAACTTTTTTAAAAATCTTTTTAAATTTTTTTTAAAGATTTTATTTATTTATTTGGCAGGGAAAGAGAGATCACAAGTAGGCAGAGAGGCAGGCAGAGAGAGAGGGGGAAGCAGGCTCCCCGCTGAGCTGATAGCCCGACTCAGAGCTCAATTCCAGGACCCTGAGACCATGACCTGAGCCCAAGGCAGAGGCTTAACCCACTGAGCCATCCAGGAGCCCTCTGCTCTGACTTTTGTTACTGTGTGTCATTGAACAGGGAAAGCTGCCTCTCTGAGCTTTGGTTTCCTCCTCTGAAAAGAGGGGCAGCAATGGTCAGCTGTTCAGAATTCCTTGGGACAGTGGCTACAAAGCCTTCATACAGTGCCAGGCACGAAACCTGGCAGGAGAAAAGTCTCAGCCAAGATTAAAATAAGCTGAGCTGATAAGCCCCTCGCTCGGTTGTCGTAATCCAACAGAACATTCTCTGGAAGCTTCCGTGTGCTTCAGTCTACTTTCACTGGCGCGAGAGAGCAGCTCAGAAGCTTCCATGCCGATGCCGCCTCTCTTGATCGCATTCATTAAATGTCAGTGCAATTAATTTATGAAGGAAACAGTATATAACAAGCTGGAAAATAGCTTTAAAAATTGTGGATTCTTGGGGTGCCTGGGTGGCTCAGTGGGTTAAAGCCTCTGCCTTCAGCTCGGGTCGTGATCCTGGGATCCTGGGATCGAGCCCTACATTGGGCTCTCTGCTCAGCAGGGAGCCTGCTTCCCCCCTCCCTCTCTGCCTGCTTGTGATCTCTGTCTGTCAAACAAATAAATACTTTTTTTTTTTTAATTGAGGATTCTTGATGTTGGGATTTTTGAAGAGGTTTGAGTCCTACGTACATGATGCACTAGTCTTCCCTTCCCTGCGGTTTCTAGGATGTACTCTTGATGCTCCGTATCAGGGCAGAGCCTTCGACAGTGAAACACGCTTTTACCCCGGGAACTGCCTCAGCCCTTGTGTCCAGCTCTCACGGCTCACTGGGAGACAGCCCGGAGCGAAAGGGCGAAAGGCACCGAGACAGGCAGGCCCGGGGGAGCCTGCGGGGTCTGGGCAATCTGCGGGCGTAAGGAGATGGGGCCCCCGCGGGCTCAATTCCTCCTCACAGCGTTTATGACCTTGTCGTGGGGGTGCTGCCCATGAACCAGGGGCCGAGCTTTCTCGGTTTGCAAAGTGCTGTTTACCAACCAGCCACGGAGCCCGCGTGAGGCCAACTTTTCTTCACCGCTTCAGAGACGGCCCCATGGAAAATTCTGTCACAGGTTACTGGGCATCCTCAGCAGGAGTGGGTAAAGGCCTCGTGGTGAGAAGTGAGGATTCCGGAGCTAGAAGCCCGAGCTCCGACTCGACAGCTTCACCTCCCTCCTCTCTGTGACCCCCGGCTGGCTACTTGATGCTCTGGGCCTCAGTGTCCTAGTCTGTAAAGTGGGGATTGGAGCAACAACGGCCTCCTCAGGGGGCTGGGAAGCGAGACGCATATGGCAGAGTCCTGTGGCAGGTGGGGTCAGGGTGGCAGTGAAGACCGTGGGGGTGCACGAGGAGGGGGGGCAGGAGCAGGAGGAGGGGGAGGGGACGGCCTGACCGGGGAGCAGGCAGCGTGTGCACAAGAGCTTACCGGGCTCAGTGAGACCCATTTAACGGAAACCCGTTTCCATCAAGAGTCCGAGTTGCTTTTTATTTGTTTTTAACTAAAAATGCTGTCATTCGTGTTTACTTCATCTGGCCTTAGCTGCTTCTTGGCAGGCACCACACCGAGGCCACCACTTTGAAAAGGGCTAAGAAAACCCCTGCCCGATGGCAGGAAGGCCACGCTGTGCTCTCCACCTGCGGGGTGATGGAAGGGCCGAGGGCCACGGCCAGCCCCCTGGGGGAGCCCGTGTGGGCAGCCATGAGTCTGCCCAACCGGGCCCCGGATGCAGGACACATACAGTATTGGTGGCTTGTGTGGCTCCTGTGGCTCCTGCGGGACTGAGCCTCGAGCCCTGCAAAGCCCCGGGCCCTCTGGTCAGAGCTTCTAACATGCAGGCATTGCTTGATTCCAAGAACTGGCCTCCTGCTTAGCAGCCAGACTCCCCTCCATGAGCTGTAGCTGAGCGCATGGGGGTGGGGAATGGACAGGGACATGTTGGGGGCGCCAGGGGGTGCTCTGAAGTGCAGCCCACAACACACAGCGTGTGTTTTAAAACAGGGGCCTGGCTCTACAAGCCAGCATCCTGATGGTCCTCTCAGATCCCAGGTGGCAGTCACGTCTCCTGACTCAGTTGGAGCGAGAGTTCTTTAGAACTGGGTGGGCTCTGGCCCTAGCAGGAGGGCTGAGGAAGGGCGTGCGGCCGACGCTGGCCTTGGGAGCCAGCTGCAGAGGTGAGCATGGAGGCCAGGAGGTCTCAGGGTGAGGAGGAGCTGCCTGGAGGTGAGGGGCATAGGGCAGAGAGCAACTGGGAGAGCAAGCTCACCCTCCAGCCATTCCCCAGGATGGCCCAGGGTGACACCCAGACACAGGCCTTACCGCCTGCTCAGCCCAGGGCTGCGGGCAGCTCCTCCCCATTGCCCCACACTGGCAGAACACAGTAGAAACTTCCGTGCCATCCCGGTGCTGTCCTACCTCTCACCTTGCCTGGAACCACCTTCAAGGAGAGGCCAGCTTTCTAATAGTGACCTTGAACCTGCACTGGGCCATTTGCCCATATATACACGCCTTTTTGCACTGACTCAGGCCAGCTCCCTTTAGAGATGTTTGCTGAAATGGGCCAATGACCTCGCTAGCCAGTCAACATACCACTGCCCAAGTCTCGGGCCCGTTGGAGGTCCTGACTGGGTGAAGACAAGCACGGCGCACATTCTACTAAAAACGTGGCTGCTCCTCACCACACCCACCAGACTTCCTCAAAATTTGCAGATGCAGAAATGGAGCCAGAAAAGACTAGGACACTGTATGGTTTCTGGGCACAGCACCTGCTCAGCTGGGCCCCAGAAGATATGGCAAGGAGCCCCCTTCGTGCTGTGGCCTCTCTCCTGGCCCACGCATCTAGAGAAGCATCTGGTAGGGCTGGATGGGGGACCTGCCAAGCCATGCACATGTGCCGACTGGTGTCACTCAAGGTCTCACAAAAGCTGGAAGCAGGGACTGGAGCCGTGGAGCCGAGACTGGGAGAAGTGTGGGTGAGCAGGAGTTCTGCGGGAGACAGAGAAGGGGCCGCTGGCCGCCCCCCCCCCAAGCCCTGCACCAGCTATGGATGCATCTGAAAGGGTCTGGAGGAACCCCACACTGGGCAGGCTGCAGGCCCCCATAACCAGCTTCTCGAAGTGGGGATGGACCGAGACTGGCTCAGAGGTGGACAGGCTGGGAGTTATCACCCTGCAAGAGGGGCTGCCAGCCCTGCACACGGACCAGGCACTCAAACCGCGTGGGCTGATGTCCCAGCCCCCGCTTATCAGCTCCGTGACTTGAGCAAGATGCTTAATTTTTGAGCATCAGTTTCTTCACCTGTCAAAGGGGATAAATATAGCATCCAGCTCAGGGCTGATCAGAGAATGGAACAGCGAATACATGTAAAACGCTAGGCGTGACGTCTGACGTGTGGCAAGGCCCCACAGGTGTTCCTATTGAGCCTGCCAGCGGAGGAATGAGGACAGGCTGATAACAGCAGAAACAATGCAGCTGCGCGTCTCTCCAGCCTGCGCCCTCGGGGTCAGCCTTCACAGCTCCAGGGCGAGGGGGGACACTTATCAGTCCCTCTTTTACTGAGGGGGAAACTGAGGCTCAAAGACGTCAGTGAACATCCATGTCACTAATGTTTATCAAATGCTCACCAGACGCCGTGTATTAACTCATTCACTCTCTGCAACAGCCTTAAGAAGCAGTACAGATGGAAAACAGGCACAGAGAAGTTAATTAACTTGTTCAAAGGTCGCACAGCCAGTAAGATGCAGGCCATGTTTTGGGTTTTGTTTTGTTTTTAGGGTGGGAGGGAGACAGAGAGAGGAAGAGAGAGAATCCCATACGGGTTTGGGTCCCACACCCACTGCAGAACCCGACGCGGGGCTCGTGAGCCAAAATCGAAGAGTCAGATGCTTAACTCACAGAGCAGCCCAGGTGCCCACAGACCATGGACTTGAACCCCTGTGTGTCTAACTCCAAAAGGTATGCTTTCAACTCAAGTCTGCCTCCCAGGCTGTGAGGATCCTTTATATTGCAAAAGTCTCCATCAGAACCCAAAGCAAGAAGAGGAAACAATGGTCCTAAGACGGCCTGAGAGAACCTGCCGTGGGAGCGTGGGGTGCAGCCAGCTCAGGACCCTGGGTGCCACAGGTCAGGGTGGCCATGGCCCCAAACACAGTGTATCAACGTGTGCCAAGCTGACATCTTCGTGGTCTTGCGTGCGACCCCACAGGCAGGCAAAACCCCAGGCCCCCCGGAGCCCCGCGCCCCACAGGAAGAAAGGATGCGGAGTGTTTACGGAGGGCTGAGCCTGTGGTCTCCAGGCTGCCGGCTGCCAGCAGAGCCTTCCGTGATCTCCCAACTGGATGACAGCTGGAGCCAGATGGGCTCTGGCCGGGGCTGCCTCTGACCTCAATGCCTCCCGGTGCTCCCTCCCCACCTGGGCCAGCACCTCGGCCCCGAGGACCACCAGAGCAGCAGGCCCACGGGGAAAATGTCTCAGGATGGAGCCATTCTCTGAGTCATCACCTTTGGTGGAGAGGAAAGCCATGCAAAACCCAGGCCCCGAGTGGAAGGAACTGGCTTCTCCCACCTTTCCGAGATCATCTAAGCAGAGAGCAAAGGGATGCAGCAGGCATGCCAGGCCCCCAGCTGCTGTGAGGGCCTTGCTTAACTGGATGTCCCCTACCCTGAATTTGGGCCTTTGTCCACAGCCTCTTCAGTTAGGAACTGGACCTTGGCGATCTACTGGTCAAGGAAGGATTAAGCTCTCAGTCTAAAAAACTGTAACGCACCCCCGACCCAAGGCCCCCCTTTTTCCTCAAACATGTGAAAAGCTTTCCCCTCTGCTCCTGGTGTAGGGCCTCCTCTCCGGTGTGTGCTCCCCACAGGGACAAAGGCCTGCGCTGACCTTCAGGCTAAGTTTCTGCAACAATCTAGCTGGGTCCAGCCTCCCAGACTCCTGGAAGCTTTTACAGAGACCAGGGTATCTCCAGCTGCTTAAAGCCGCACCTGACTGAGGCCATGCCAAGGGGAGCCCTGCCCTAACCTCCCCCTCAAGACTTAAGGTCTGGTTCTGATGTCAGAACCCAGGACAACAGGACTCATCTTCAGCCTGTGCTTTCTGGGAACTCAGGACAGGAGAGCTCTTGGGTCACAGAGGGCCTGGCTCCATCCTGTCCTGCACTGACCCTTCTAGACTCAGCACCAGGTCTGGCACAGAACCGAGGGTCAGGAAATCTTTGTTAACTGACTGCATGATGTATGGGGTCAACACACTCTCTTCAGTTTGTAAAGTTCCAGATGCAAGGGCAACTGTCCTCAAACCGTATTGTATGAAGCCAGAATGGGCGAGTACAGTAGTTACGAGCACTGGTAAAACCCCACGTGATGATTTTGAAACAACTGGTAAGTCCTTAGGCTTAACCCCGCACCGACACTGTGGCTTAATGAGGAACTGCTGCTGACCTTGTAATCATTTCAAAAGGTGGCGACAAGCTATTCTCAGGGAACGGGGAAAGAAGCACACCAGGAAGCAGAGTATGAAGAAGTATTTTAATAGCTCAAACTCAAAAGTCATTGTGCTCCCCATTCTGAAGAGCTTCCTAAAAGCGGCAACTCTGGCCATTTTGAAAGCCAACGTTCACCCACCCATGGTCTCCGGCCTCAGCCTCCTCTGGGTGCCAACTGGGAGGAAAAGCATAAACGTGCCCAGACCCATCCTGGCTCCCATGGGACCTTCCTCCATCTATGCGCTCTACCGACTGCCTTAGTCAGACTAAGATGATGACTCGGTAAAAGGAAGAGACCATTGTTGACTGTCTAAGCAGGAACAGTCCAAGCTGGCGAGGAAAAGCATACATAGGATACAGAAGGGCGAGCTTCTGCCTGCGGATCTACATTACATTTGTTTTGCCGGCAAACTATCAAGAAGGATTCTGTTGGCCAGGTGTTTCTGCTGGACAAGCAACATGGTGGTCCAAAGTCCTGGCTGTCCCGTGCCACCAGCCCAGAGTCATCATGTGTCGTCCACTGGAGAGTCTTTGAGAGAAACATGAAAGCCAGCTCATGCCTCTACCTATGGGTCGATTTCTTCAGGGATCACGGTGATCATGATGTCTTCATTGCCCCTGCGGACAACCATGTTCAGGGTGTTTTCCTTTTTAATGACATCGCTGACATCACTGGCAGAGACCACAGACTGCCCGTTGATGCTGATGATGATATCATTTTCCTTGAGCCCACCTCTGCAACACAAAGGGAAACACACATTTAATGCTTCCATGCCTCCTGGTCTAACTGCCCTGGGAGGTTCTCGACTGGAGGTAGACAGAGACACAGCTTAGAACCTAGAATCCCCAGGGCCAATCAGTGGGATAACGTAGTTAACTTATGCGGGGAGGCTCGAAATGCCAATGGATTGTACTATTTCCTTTGAGAGTTTTAGGCCAAGTCATCCAACATGTCCAGTGCAGAAATCCTTCCCAGAACTGGTATGGTCAGATGACAGACTGACCCCAAAGGAGGCAAGGATGTGCCATGTATCACCTACCGTGGACCATGACCGTGGCCAGCCTGCCTGTAACAGGTGTCACAACTCAGAGGGCAGGTCCCAGAGGAGCAGGTAGAATCGTTCTATTATGAGGCCTTCCTTTGTGTTATTATGGCCGTAACTTCCGCTCTCATATAGGACAGTGTCTAATAAGCTATTATGGTCCTTGATGGTCTAGCCCAGGACCAGCAAACTTTAAGGGCCAGATAGGAAATATTTGGGGCTTTGCAGGCCGTAGGGCATCCTTCACAACTCAGCCCACTGTGGGCTGTGTAGGACTATTGAGCATGGCCCCGTTTACTGGCTGGACTCCAGTCAACTTCAGTTATGGACACTGAAATGTCAATTTCATATCATTTTTATATATCATAAAAAACTACTCTTATTTAAAATTTTTTCAACTGTTCAAAAATGAAAGGCTATTCTTAGCCCCTGGTCATATAAAATTATAGCGGGCGGTGGGCCGGACCCAGACTCCAGGGAAGAGTCTGCAGGTCCCTGGTCTGGCTCTCCTCTCGGCACAGTATGTCAGTCGAGGTAGCAAACGCGGCTACTGGTTGAGCTCCTTCCTTCCGTGTTCCTTGGATGTTACCTGGGTTATTTTCTGGAGGTGTGGACAGGTATGGCCTGACTGACAACAGACAGAATTACAGAAGGCTTCTTTGGGAGGAGATATGTCCATCTGGGGGCCTAGAATGGGACCACTGTCCAAGTTATCAGGGACACAGCTCCTTAAACCCTCTATCTCCAGCCAGGCCTGCCCCAGAGATCCATGAAGAGTTTGATAATCACTCTTTCCACCTGAATGACTCCTCATGAAGTGAGGACTTTTGAAGACAGGAAGCACCCTTTTGCTGTTGAGTCCTGAGCTGAAGGAGGTGAGAAGGCCTGGCTGATGAGACTGCCAAGGGTGTCCAACCATGTCATCAGGGATCTCCACATCCACCTGAGCCGATGTGAAAAGAGCACAGCCTCCTCCCCACGATCCACAAGAATCACAAGGACATCAGGGAAAGGGAAGATAATTCTAACTCACGCTTCTGCTGGGGTATCAGGAATGACTTCAATGATATACGCTCCCGAAAGCACATCTGGGAAGTCTCGGTGGCGGTCCTTCAACTCTTTGGCTTTGCTGCTTGGGAGGAAACACACTGACTTCAACATTAAGTGAACAAGGGGACTCGCTCCGCTGAGACTCTCACCCAGCTTCTCCTCCTGTCCCGGATTCGAACAGAAAATGCCTCCAGGAGCTTTGATTCTGCTTTTAATTGCCTTGACACACATTCAGTCACCTGGCCCTCGCCACACACCCAAATGCCTGCACTGTTATCCTTGTCTTAGAGCAGGGGAAACTGAGGCACAGAGGTCAAGTCATTCCCAAGGTCATAAGCCAGGAAGTAGCAGAGCTGGGAGAAGAACTCAGGAAGCCAGACGCCAGGGCCTAGATTCCTTCTCCTTACCTCCATCTCCCTCGGTTCCAAGACAAGTAACTGATTCACATTTTAGTCTTGGCAGTTCAGTGTATATTCAGGAGGGCCAAAAATTTAATATGCATCTAAATCACAGTAATATAGTCACAACTGATTAATAATAAAGTAATTGATAATGAATATAGTAACACCTATGCTATATGTTAATATGTTCTACTCTTTGCTGACATGACCTATAAGCCTTTCAATCATGCCCTTAGTCACCAGGACTCATGTGATGATACCGGACTTTTTCACCAAGGTTAAAACACCGGTAAGCTACGAGGCGGGCAGCCACACGCCGCACCTTCCACTAGCTCGGGGAAAACAAGCCCATCCGTCATCGAGGCCTGACCCGACATTCCGGTAGCCTCAGCCCACAGGCGGCAAGGCTTAGGAACGGCAGGGCGCTCTGGGCTGGAGGAGGTGCTTGGGGCACTCCTGGAATGTGAGTTTCAACAGAACAAGTGGTGAAAGTAAGGCATGAGGGAGAGTGACCAACACGCCCCACTGTTCAGGGCTGCCTTCAAAAAGGAGGGCAGAATCTTCTAGAAGGAAGGAGCCACTCCAAACACACACACACACACACACACACACACACACACACACACAACGAAGGATAAAACCAGAGGCCTAGGTTCATGGCCCTTCCTCTCTTTCCTGATGTTTCTCAATTTTATTTATTTATTTTATTTTTTGAAGACTTTATTTATTTGAGAGAGAGCACGAGAGCAGCGGGGAGGGGAAGCAGGAAAGGGAGAAGCAGACTACCCCTGAGCAAGGAACCCGATGCCGGGCTCCATCCCACGACTCTGGGATCGTGACCTGTGCCACAGGCAAATGCTGAACTGACTGAGCCACCCAAGTGCCGGTTAAAATTTCTTAATTTTAACCAGAAACTGAGATGCTTAAGGCAGCATAAGGTTTCTCTGTCAAGGGGCCAGTGGGAGCCTTCCAAAGTTCAGGTTTATTCGAATCTAAGACAGAGACACGAAGTTCTGCTTACCCACCTGGATGTGAGTGACGTCATTCGGATGCCGATATACTTCTTCTTGGTAATGGCTTTGCCTGGTGTGGCAGCAAAAGGACAAGAGGTCAGCTCAGGGGGCCATTGTCCTGGGGACACCAGGAGCTACAAGAGTCCATCCCTCAGTTGGCAGTGTAAAGTTGGGCCCATCGGGGTACACTGAGGCTGTGGCTCGTATCTTGTTCAGAACCCCACCTGCCGCGGGACCTGGGAAAGTCCTGTCCTTTCCGTGAAGGGCTGAGAACCTGATTCCTCTGTCCTTGTCCTGACATCTGATGAGGGTTCTATCCCTCCTAAAAATCCCTCCTAAAATCCCTCCTAAAAATCCATCCCACGCTGGTGTGCATGGCTGGGAGAGCCTCTTCCCCGGTCCCACAGCTCCCACCCAGCCCCTCCGGCAGTGTCCACCCACCACGAGACACGCTTCTCAAAGACATCCACCAGACCACGAACTTGTCTGTTCCCTGTCGCACATGTGGACATGTGCCCTAAGGCCTTCACTTTGGCCACTGTGACCCCGGCTGACCTCTTTCCACATCCGTCTGTGCAGCTCAGCACGTTCCCGCACACCAGACACAAGACCCACCCGGGGGGAGAGGGGCCTTGAGGCTGTGACTCCTGGGTCTGGAATGCCAGCCCCACAACCCCGTCACTCCCCAGCTCGCCACCTGCTTCACTTGCAGGAAAACATCACTGGTTTCTGAAATCTGGCCCGTTTGTCTGCTGCCATCCTTCCTCCTCCCGCCGGCAGAAGGTGAATATCACACAGGCCCCCGCGGAGCCATGGGACCCCCAGCCTCACCCCAAGCAGATGGATCGATAGCCGTTTGGGGCATGAATGATCTCCCTGAATCTCAGTGTCCTCATCAGAGAAATGGGACCGATACTTTCCACCTGACAGGGCAAAGGAACTAAATGAAGTAAAACGATGTCTAGAAATCACCTCCAATCCCACCTGGTACGTGTTAGACTAAACCATATGAAACGTTCACAGTCAAGGGTCCGACACCTGTGACCCAATACCAGGGGCCTAACACCGTGCACCCCATCTCCCTTTCCGATCTGAAAGCCTTGACTCATGTTCAGGTGTGTGGCCTCCCCCGTCGGAATCTTCCACGGCAGGAAGAGCTGTGTTTTACCTTTGGCCTGCCGGTCGTGGGACTCAGTGAGGAACTTCTTAATCTTATCAGATGGGATTGCGAAGGAGATGCCGGCGGTCACCTTCAGAGTGTTAATCCCAATCACTTCGCCGTCCTGAAGAGCGAGATGGAAACAGCCTTCTGAATGCACCAAGGTTTAGCAGAAGATGAAGAGGTCGTCAGTGTGAAGGAAGTCTCTGAGCTCCTGAATGAGTTGAGGGGGGTAGTGGGGGGGGGGTTCCCCAGCGCCGGAGCGGGGAGGCATCACGCGGGCAGCAGGACCCACCCTTAGCAAGGGGAGACCTGACACACAGTAGGCTCAGTCCCCGGGGACCGCCATGCCGTAAAAGCAGCCTGAAGCAGGTAGTTTCAAGGTGCCTCTCCACTCCTTCCACAGGGAACAGGTCTCAGAGTCCTTCAGGTGGCTGTCTACACCCTCCTGCTTCTTCCGTTTTCAGTGATCTTAACAGGCCTCTGCCCACAGCACCGAGGACAACCTTAGCGCTTAGAGTTCCCAGGAAAATGGCAGGAGCAGCCATGGGTGCTGCAGGGGCTGCGGGGTACGCACCCCTCCCCTCCTCTGTGTGTCGCAGACCAGCCTGAAATCCCCGAGCAAGCCAGTCTGCGGGGACAGGCTTCGGTTCAAGACAGACTCACAGGTTCAGTGAACACTACTCACGAAGGCACAGACTCCCTTCACGCTGGTCAACCATCATTTTAACCCTCCTGTTACATGGTTTGTTCGGCGCAGGCTGAGAAGGGCAAACTGCCTAGGGAGCATCAGTCCCTTCCTGGTACCTCCTGCGAGCCCTGGGAATTTGGTCCCCAACATCCAGAACCTTCCAGGAGGCACTGCTGCCTTGGGCTTTGCTAAAGACGGCCTCAATTTCGTTGAGGGACTTGAGAATAGAGCTGGGTGACCCCTGAACTGTGCGGACCTCACTCGGACAGATTCTCAGGCTTCCCTTCTGATGCATATGTATTTAAATACAGACAGAAGTGACATCTGGCGGGGGGGGGGGGGGGGGGGCGAGGAGCGCGAAGGGCGGGGGGGAATCAGGGGGTGTAACTCCTCATTCCAGCCAGGTCTTGAGGGAGGGCCTCTGGCCAAGACAAAGACTGTGGAGGAGCCAAGCCAGCTCCTGCAGCGGCCTGGAGACCTCCTCTGAGGCCACGACTTTCTATAACAGGCCGGAAGTGCTGACACCTTCAAAATAAAGGCCTCCTGCTCCCGCTACTCCCGGATAGGACCTGAATTCCACCGCCCTGATTTATAACTCTGAAACAGGAGCGTGTCCTCAGGCAGACTCCAGGGGCCTTGCTCTTTTCAGAAAAGATAAGAAGGGTAATTTGCAAAGATAGAGTACATTCACAGATTTCACTTTAAAAGAATTAGATAATGTGCTTTGGCAAGTTCAAGTCTGAAAAGAAAGCAAAAAAAAAAAAAAAAAAATAGCATATACAAGTATTTTAAAAGAAAAAAAAAAAAAAGGCCTTACCAGGTTTACTAATGGGCCTCCTGAGTTTCCATACTGAAATTAAGCAAAAATTAAAAGGTTATGAGTTCCTATCTTTACATATTCCAAAGTATTTCCCTGCCTGGCATGCCCCTGGGTTCAGGTTTTCTCAGATTTGTTGCTGTCAACCTAATATTTTGCTGAAAAAAGGGATCTTAAAATTTTTCAGGGAGTTTCAGATGTGCTATAAATGAGATGTTTTGGGGGGGGGGGGTGCGGCTCCGAAGCCCAGAGGCCAACTCTGACCTCCCGACAGCGCCCGGCACTACTTCCTTCTCTTGGCGACAGCCCGGCTGCCAACTGGCTCAAGGATTTCCAGACTTCACCACCTCCCAGCTCTGCGACCCCTGCTTCGCTGCCGGGGCTGGAAACCTGCACGGTTTGTTCTTTTTCCATGACTTCATGCAGATCGCAGGAAAGTTTGGGAATAAAACCTACTCGAGGCAGCAAGTGCGTAAAATGCGTTTCGTCTTATCTATTAAACAGATGTGGGGGGTGGAGCATTACTCTTTAGAAACACCTACCCCGTAAGATGACTGCCGAAGGGAAAAAAGGGTGACTTTAAAAAAGATCCCGTTGATGAGACGGTGTGGAGCAAAGCCCGGCCTCCTTAGACATCGGTCAGTAAGAGCCTAAGGCTCAGACCGTGCCCCAAGGCAGAGCGAACACCTGGGGGGCCCGGGGGGAGGGGCAGCAGTGTCCATGCCTGCATGAGCATCCCTTCTGCACAAAGCCTCAAAAGCAGCTCCACCAAAGGGCCTAGAAGCAGAGGAGCCGTGGCCTCTGCCATGGGATGGAAGCTCCTCTGGGCTACGGACCTTGGCGTATCTGAAGGCCCCTTCACAGGAGCCCCTGGGGATGGCAAAGGCTGAGGACGGCCCCTCGGCCTCATCTGCTCTAGGGGTTCCACGGGAACTCCCTGCCCGGCACCTGGAGCGCCCTGACTCCACCCCTGGTCCCCAAGCCCGGCTTCCCGAGCGCCCGGCCCGACCCCGCAGGGCTCACGTTGATGATGGCGTCCGTCTGGATGTAGTCCATGTCCGAGTTCCGGAGCCCCAGCTCTTTGCCGCCTCGCTGGGTGGTACTGACGATCCCGGTGGTGACTGTGTTTTGAAGGGAAAACGGGCTTCCGATGGCGACCACGAACTCTCCTGGCCTCAGCTCAGAGGAGCGGCCAAGCAGCAGGACCGGCAGCCGTCCCTGGAACCACAAGGTGGGCGTCGCTGCGGTCAGTGAACAGCACGGACCGACGCGCCACGTGGCCACAGGCGTTGCGGGAAAGCGAGGTCAGGCCCGCCATCCCTTCCAGGCCGAGGCCACACGGCCCCTCCCACCCACTGCCACCAGCATGTTGCAAGCTGTCGCGGGGCCAAGGAAAACACAGAAGGTCACGCGAGGCCGTCTCGGGGTCACACATCTTGAAGCTATCAGCACAGACTTAATGAAACCTTGAGACTAGGAGACACAGTCTGGATTCGGGGCCCGGCTGCCTATGGCCGTCTTAGAGAGTGAAGATGCGTGGAGGGATCCTGAGCTCACACCCCCCAGGGTGCAAAGGATCAGTTCCCACTATCAGAGGCACATCTGTCCAGAGTCCTGTGGAGCCAGAGGCCCTGAGGGCGGGAACTGCACAGTCCCCACTGGGTGAGGCTCCACACTGAGTACAGGGCAATTCTGGTGACAGGCAGAGGGGGCATCCGGGTGACAGGCATCGAACCCCCCCGCCACCTCTCCACTAGCACCAAGACCCAAGATGTAGGCTCTCCCCTCGCCTGAAAAGACCCTCCATGAACCACCTCTGCTCCCTGGCCCTAGTGAACTCACTAATCCAACAAGCCCCTTCCCCATGCCCTCGGAGGCCAGGCACAGTCAGAGGCTCCACACCAGTCTTCAGACCGGATCTAGCCAGCTGGAGCGGCCGGGGCTGGGGCGTCCATGAGGAAGGTGAGGCCCTCCCCTTCCTTTCCTTCCAGAGCCAAGCAAACCTCCCGAGTTCCTCTCGCCTTTGTTCCCCAACAAGAGGAGCAGCTGCCCCCAAACAACCAGGCCCAGGCCCAGGAGGCCCTGACCTCCTGCAAATAGCACTTCCAGTCCTCCTGTTTGTCCACCTCAAAAAAGAAAGGAAGAGGTGGGGGGCGGGGCAGGAAGGTGGGGTGAGTCGAAATGAGCCGTTACTTTCGCAGCTCAGAGCAGACACCCTGAGAGCAGATGAGGTGAGGTGAGGTGATCACTGGGCCCGTTTCACAGATGAAACAATTGAGGCTCCAAGAGACTGGGTGACTTGAGACAGAGCAGAGACTCGCACCTGGGACTGGGACCCTGAGCCCAGACCCATCGGCTCCACAGCACTGTGCCACAAAGACCCCTCCCCACCCCAAATAAGAAAGATACTGGGCCAAAAAGTGCGTGGAGGAAGGAACGTTGAAGAAGGGATCTAAGACTGACTTTGAGAAGAAACGCCTCTCAGAGCACAGCCAGGGCGGGGCCCAGGAGAGCTGTGAAGAGCACAGACCCCGGCCAGGCTGCCTGATTAGATCCTGGCCCGAGTTTACAACCACTCGGGTCTCAGTATTCGCATCTGGAAAATGGGACTACCACGCACGGCACACCGCTCTCATGAGTTGGTTGTGAGAAGGAGGTGACAAGACCCCAACAGCCCTTGAATATCGCCTGGCTCGTGTGACGCATCCTGTCAGTGGGACAGGTAAGCATCCCAGAAGTGATGGTGATTGTTGCTGCCTTGGAGATCTGTGCAGACCTAGTGAGGGAACCCCACCCACTAAACTCCCACAAGCTAGCCCGTGTCACCCAGCCTTCCACCCAGGAAAAGGCTGGCGGCACCGGGCTACCCTAACAGTGACCCCTGGGGTCACCTGAGGCCACAGTGCCCGTGCTGCTCTGGAAGGGGCAGGCCTGCCGCTCCACACTCCCTGAGCTCCTCGGCGTCCAGCGGCACGCTGGCGAGCTCAGCTCGGCCTGTTTACCCTGGGCCCATGCCAGCCACCCGTGCCAGCAATGATTTCATCCAACAGTCACAGCGGGTGGGCGAGGGGGGCCCGTGATGTGCACCAAGCCAGTCTGGGGGAGGCCTACTGGGGACCCAGCTGCTCCTTTAGGGCTGGGCAGAGGGACATGGCAAGAAAGACTCCTGGGGCTGGGTATGTCTGGCTTTTCACCAACTTCAAGGCAAGAGATCAAGTTCAAACAGAGAGGTGGGCCCAGCCCACATCAGCTCAGCCGCAATCTGGGAACCACATCAGAAAGTCCCGTGGGGCAGGGCTGTGGAGATCCTAATTAGTCCTCGCCTACCCTGGGAAGGTGCAGAGCAGGCTCCTGGTTCTCGGAGTTCAGAAGCAGGGGGGCCTCAAGACAGCACCCCCAGAGCTCTTCTTTCCCAAGTCTGAGCTCAGGCCCCGCGGACGAGGCAGGGAGGCAAACACGGAAGCTGTGAGGACGGAGGAGCGACACCCCGCTGAGGGGAGGGTCCCCGGGACCCGCGAGCAGCTCTGCTGCGCTCACTGGGGAGCGGTCGGGACCCCCAGACCACTGTGAAGGTGTCACACTCAAGGGACTACATGGGCCTGGACAGGTGGACACCAGGGAGTCTCCCCCAAAACCAGTTCTCCCTTAAACAAAATAGGGGACGTCTGGGTCCCAAGTGGCCAGTCAGATGTGCACCGATGGAGCCCATGGGCAACATCAGATCTGCCTCGCATAAGTTTTATTCCCTCAAGCATCCCCTACATCATGAAGGACGATCGGAGACAGAAATAAGCAAGTGGACAGATCCCAAGGGGGCGGGGCTTTTAATGGGAAAACTTGGTAGATGTGAAAGGAAGGCGCCTTTCGCCTCCGGAGGTGGGGGTGGGGAGGTGGGCGTTAGGGCAGGTGTTCCCCATTTTACAGACGTGAAGACCGGGACTCCGAGACAGGGCGACCCCTCCCAGCTAAGGAGCAGCCTGGCTAGAGAAGAGGACAGGCCTCCTCACGGGCCGACCTGCACTCCAGGTACGTGTTAACCTGGAACCCAACTGTCGGCAGAAACCCTTGCAAGGGGGTGACATGGGATGGTCGTGTGGGTCAGGCCAGACTTAGAGCTCTCCAGGAAGCCGCCAGGTCTCCTCGCGGCCATCTGGCCCCCTGCTCCGCACAGGGGCTGCCGGCCCCACGAGCATCAGGCCCTCCGGCTGCCCCAGGTCGGAGTGGGGCTCCTCTGGGTTTCAGTCCTCACCCCGGCTCTGTCTGCTCAACGCAGCTACGCCTCTGCTGGCCAGACTCCTACTCGGTAACTGAGCATCCGACTCCATAGCTGTCTAGACACGAGCTCTGCGGGGGGTCTGGGGGAGACGAAACGCAGACAGGTCTCGCGCTTGACCTCCGGATGGGGAACACGGGTCCGCGCACTCCCGGCTCCCCTCCGCAGCGCCGTCCGAAGGCTGGTCCCCACGCCACCCACATCAGAGGCGCCCCAAGGCTCGCGGAGCAGACACTCTGCCCGAGTCTCCTTGTGAAGCGCCCCTCTCCTGACAGCCACTTCCCACACCCCAGCATCTCGGTGGAGCCTGGCTCGCAGCACGCCCGTGAGGCAAACCCAGACATCTCTCCTCCGCGTGGCAGGAGGCAAGGGGGTGAGCGGATCCCACTCCCACGTCAGCCTCTCGAACCACCGGGGGCCTGACAACGTGAACCGCGTGTGCACACCACGGCGGTGGGCTGGGAGAGCTCGTAAATGCCCACAGGAAATCCCCAAGGCTCCACAATGGAGAGCATGGGGCTCGAGACTGGTCCAAGTCCTCCGAGATGTTTCCGTTGTGCTGCTCGTTTTCAAGGCCACGCTCATGCCGACGAGAGCAGGGGTGGCTCTCTGCGAGGGGCCTCACTAACGCCACCACCGCAGAGAGCGGCTTTAAGAAAACATGACTCCCCCATCACCTGGGTTTCCAGCCCACTACCACCCGGGCCGGTGGAGGAAGACTTCGCCCAGGGGAGGACGGGAGGTGTCAGAAGTCCTGGGTGCGGACTCCAGACTTACCACGTCTGTGTTAAATGACTACGTACTACCCATAGGCAGGATGCTAATTGTGCGGTAGATTTAATGCGAAAACTTGGAAGAGGGTGGTGCACAGTGTGATTAAAGAAGGTTCTCCCATTCATTTAATTACAACAAACAACCAGCAGGCCTGGCAGCTCCGCTCCCATGAAACACCACCAACATGAAAGAGAACTTTCTCGACAAGCATCCACTGAGTGTCTCTGACAAGCCGGGCCCAGTGAACACAGAGAAGATCAATCAATCCATCTGTGCCTCTAGGCCTACTGTCTGATGGGTTGGAGTCACATGGTAGTAAAAAGAGACAAAGTCCCAATCTCCATTGCCATGGTCAGCTCAGTCCAGAATGTTCCGTAAGAACTAAATAGAGATCAGAACTAAAAATGATTTGGGTGTATAATGAGGGCGTTTTTAGCTGCAAGTAACTGAAAACCCAACTCAAAGGGAATAAACGTCCAGCTGTTCAAGGGCAGGGTTGTGCGAGGGCCAGTCACATCAAAGACTCGTGGACATCTTTCCTTAGGTGGGATCAACTTAAGCCACCTCCATTCCGGGCGTTATATAAAGACAGGACTATGCCCAGTGGCAGGAAAGGATATCTTCTCCCCTATGAGTCTCTTTCGAAGAGCAAAGAATGTGGGGCCTAGCACCTTCTTCCTCCTGGGTCATCGGCCAGCAAGTAGTCATAAGGCTACCCCCAACCATTCTTTGGCAAGGGGAACATGGCCCCCACGATGGCCTTACCCTCCCCAGGATTCGGCTGTGTTAGGAATGAGTGGACGGACCAGGGCTGTACCAGCAGTCTGCTGTGGGTGAAGGCTGCAGAGCAGCGGCCACCAGCGGCCACCAAAGCTTGGGGCAAAGTGGTTCATTTTAGAGCAGCAATCCTAATACCTAACTGTGTTTGGGAAGGGCTCTGATAAGTAGATGCTCCTTCATGCAGGTTTTTATGGGGTAGAGATGGGAGCAAGAGGAAAAATCCTCATCGGAAAACCGTAACGGTCACAAGGGGTGCCTGGGTGGCACAGTCAGTTGGCTGTCCCATGTTTGATTTTAGCTCAGGTTATGATCTCAGGTCATGGGATCAAGCCCCATGTCAGGTTCTAAAAAAAACTGGTAATGGCCTGAGTGTTATTATTCCAATGACCCAGTATTCTCACTAAAATAAATAAATGAATTTTTAAGGAAAAAAGAAAGTAACAGTGAAGAAATTTTTGTGTTCATCAGTGCACGACACAAGTGATCCAAGCAGAGCCTGGCCAAACCCACCCCTCGTCCATGTGCCCTACGGGCCTCCTGCTCTGTCATTCCCTCTGCTGTTAGAGCCGGCTGCTCCGTGGGACCAATCCTCCGGCCTGTTCTGCTGCTCACGTTCCCCCAGTTAGGTGGTGGCAGTACCAGGACTAGAGTCCTCCCCATGCCCCCACCCAGGTGTCCTCTCCAGCCTCCCCTGCTCGCTGTCTGGATGCTCAGAGCACAGGACCTTTGCACAGCGGCAGGTGAGGGCAGCAGAGATGACACACAACAGGGTAGTTGGGGAGTCGAAGGACAACCAGCACGGAAACCAGCCAGAGGACGCCGAGTTCACGAGTCCCCAGGGTGAGGGCCTGGGCCGTGTTGCTTCTCCGATGCTGGGAGCCTGAATTATCCTCAGAGAAGCCCAGACTGGGGCTAGAGGCAGGCCTGTGCGGTACCACCTGCTTCGAGGACTCTGCATGGGACCCGGACTCACGCTGAAAGTGAATCACAAGCCCTGGAGCCCCTCAGGAAGAAAATTTGGGTGTGTGCTGAGTAAGGTCCCCGGGTGATGGCCTGCTTCAGGCTTCTTCTCCAGTAGCAGCCAAGGCTGGTGCAGAAGAGACGACTCAGACAAAGTCACACACATACCATATGCACACGCATACGCATACACACACATGTGCACACACACACATGCACCCAGGCACAACCATATATGCCACTTCAGCCCCTGCAGACCCCAAGAGCACCACATCCCAGGCAGCAGGACAGCTGGGCTTGGACTTTGCCTTGTAGTAGATCATGCCATGACCTTGGGCCATTTGATTGGCTTCTTTGAGTCCTGGTTTTACCACTTCTAAAATAAGATTATTGAGGATGGTGATGTCCAAGGTCATCTCAGCTCCGACAATTAAGGTCCTTTCCAAAAGACCTGGATGATTTCCAAAAAACCTATTAGCAGACGATGGTTAAATTGGTGAGATCAGAAGAGGCACCACAGTCCTTAATAGATCTCTTTTCATACAACCCCCCAGTGGAGTCAGATGAGCCTGCAAGCTCGGGCCACAAGCGGAGAGGGGACTCTTGGAATTCTCCAGATGCCGGCTCAGCCAGGAGTCGGCTAGAGAGGCTCTAACAGCAAAGGCCCATCAGTCTTGCAGCTTCTGGCCACACTGGTTTGGCCTAATAGGCCTTGAGTCCCCACTCCAGTGCTCCCTCCTTCCCCAAAGCTTGCAGAGAAGGACGATGAAACAAACTAATAAAGCTAAAGGAAAAAAAAAATTTTTTTTAGCCTAATGAGGCAAGTGAACTACTTCTTTTTCTTCCTTGGAAAGTATAAAGTACTCCTGTTACAAAAATATTTTCTGTTGCCGAATCTGCAGGAGCCATGGCCTCCGCCAGCCACCCAGCAGGCCCATTTTCAAGGGCCCGGGGCTTCCAGGCTGGTCCTGGGTGTCGCTTGAAGCTTGCTTCAAAGGCTAATGTTGCAGCAGTTGGCAGGGACTCAACCGAGTGATTCAACGTGCTTTCTGGAAACAGTTATGCTAACCTTTCATTTTCTTTTAAAAATATGTGATGGAGAAAATAGCATATCCCCCATACCCAGCAAGAAGCAGAGCTCTAGAACCTGCTTGCTTCCCTCGGAAAAGCAGACTAAGCTGGGCATCAGCATCTAAGGCTGTTCCACCGAGGGCTGTGGGGGAGACAGGAGAAGTGGGGAGACAGGAGAAGTGGGGAGTCCGGGGGAGAGAGAAAGAGGAACAGAGTCTGATCGTGTCCAAGCAGAAAGAGAAAAGGCAAACACGACCACCTTCGTCCTCCCTGTTTACATAACCCACCGTGATATTTCTCCTGCCAGCTAACTGTGACCAGAAACATGAGCATCTTGGAAATTCCCTTACGCTTGTTGTTTAAACCACAAAATGTCAACAGTTCTATGCAGAAGCCCAGCGGCCGGTGACTGTACAAATTCTGTGGCACCCGGAGGAGGCAAACCATGGTCTCCATCAAGAGTCACTCTGGTTTTCGTATACACCGGCCCCTCTGATCCCTCCACTTTTATCCACGGACTTCAGCTTCATGGATGCTGCTCCAAGAGATTTTGGCCAATAAATACTGGTTTTTTAAAAACTGGTGAATATGAAAATGGAAAAGGAAAGAATGAACAAGCCAGATGTTAAAAGCGCCTTCCAGAAGGGAAGGGCAGTGGTCTCTCTCTGGTCAATTCAGGGCACAATGCACAGCAACCACCCAGTTGAGATGGTCGGTGACACAGGCCTATTATATTAAATTAATTAACATATATTTGTGGCATAAAATGGGGTCATAGAGAATATTCTCACCACAAAACCAATGGTTTCTATGAGCTGCCCAGTGGCCAAAGCAAAGAGGGAAATACCATGAGTCACACACTCTTGTTATCAGATTCTGGTGCCTTAAATAACAAGAGTGACTTGATAAGCATTACTAAATGCTAATGTATTAATGCATTAAATAATCAGTTCTCAATTCACCAGAATGTCTTATTTCTCCCACGCCACAGAAGGTGGCCATGGTGATTGCAGGAAGCCAGATTTGCGAAATTGCATCTATACTGCTATGAAAAGAGCAGCTCATTACAAAGTCTTCGCACCTACAGATTCTCAAGAGATTGACATAAAAAACTGGAGCTTTCCAGAATATGACCAGGAATTCCCCAAGAACAAGGCCAGTAAGAAATGTAGACAATATGCACAGAAACCAGCTAATAACCGGAAACAGTAGCTTGGGCTCTGAAGGGCTCTAATAAACTCACTGAGAAATAAGTTTGCGCTTGATTCAGGGTCCAGCCTTGCCCCCTAATCTTCCCCTAGGTTGGCTCTGTCCTTCCTTGTCCTTCCTGTCACCCCAGACATAAGCTTCCTGCCTACACTACCTACAGAGGCCTCCCCAGCCCTCCGTGCCTCCTGCCTCTTCTGTTTGTTCCTTTTCTGTACTTGTTACGCTAATATCCCATTTTTTCTGTTTCCCCCGCTTGCCTGTCGTCCCGGGGTCACGCGGCTCTTGTGCGTGGCTGATACGTGCTCAGGGCCTAATACGGTGTTTGCCCAAGACAGAGGCTCAGTAAAGCCTTACAGAATCCATGAATGAATAAACAGTAACTGAAGAAAATGAACCACCGAGACCTTAAAAGATCTTTTGGATTTGGAATTGGATAATCATTTTCAAAACATCTTGGAATTCTACTGAAAATGCAGAGAAATGAGTAAACACAAAGCTTCTCTGCTTAATCCACCAAAAGCGATGCAGCAGCAGCAGCAGCAGCAAAGAAACACAGTTTGAGCACACGCACATGTACATGCACACATGCACACACACACGTGCGCGCATGCACACATGCACCAGCCCCAAGAGACAGAGCAAGTGAATTCAGCCTCTCTGTGCTCTGCCCTTTGGTCACCTAGAGCTTGGGTCTTATGAGCGTATTTGGCCTCTAGCACACTCAGCTCCTCTAGGACAAGGTGTTAATTGTCTCACACTGGGGTTGGCAAACTTCATCTATGAAAGGCCCAAAAGTAAGTATTCTCGGCTTCATGGGCCATGTGGTCTCCATCCTAACGACTCTACTCTGCTGATACAGCACAAAAGCAGCCACAGACTCTAAATCACGGGCATGGCTCTTTCGCAATAAAACTTTATTTACAAAAACAGATGGAGGGCCAGATGTGGCCTGCAAGCCACAGGTGACCAGCCCTGGACTCTCCCGCATTGTTACGTACTCGCTAAACTGTCCAACGGAAGCAGTGTATGTCCCCGCTCCCCGCTCAGTGATGGAGACGGGAGACATTCCGGATGCAGCACCTACATGTTCAGTCCCAACAACCCGGGAACCGCTTTGTCAGAACCATAAATAAGAGTCTTAACCAATTCCCTGACGAGAGAGCGCCAATGTGAAAAAAGGCATTACCATATTAAGAGAAAAACACAGCCAAAGAATTTCCTTAACAATCAGCTAACTTCTTGAACCCAGGCCAGAGAACACACACGGGCTCCGGTTTTGATAGTTTGGGGAACTGAAACATTTCCACATTCCAGAAGGAGCTGCAGTCCCAGCAGAAGGGGCCACGTCCCCATCGGCCTCTGGACAAAGGCCGCGCAGAGGAATGAGGGCCGCCGCTCCGCTGCCTGGTTTACATTCCCTGATGAAATATTGATTCCCACGCCCTGAAAATGGTAAAAATCAATACAGTAACAGAAGCCTGGTAACATCACCAGGGGCCCGGGCGCCGGCAGCAAATTCAAGGGCAGCCCTCGAAGCTCCGGCACCCAGAGCACGAGACCACAGATGACCCGCACAGAGGCAGCGAGGGAAAGAATCCGAAATGGAAAAACACAGAAACGAAGTTAGAGGGTGACTACGGCAGTGCCATCGCAGCCCAGGCTCCCAGTCGCTTTACGAGGCTGCGGGACGGACTCCAGGAGATGCGAAGCCGTCCCAGCCCGGCCTCTGTGTTATCTGATTCACTCCTGGACGGCTCCGGCGGCTGAGTCAGCGGCTTCCGACAATCAGGTTGTCGGAGGAGAACGGGCCAGCGGCGGGCATGAGTCACGCCGAGCGCCGCCCCACCCCCGCCCTCGCCACCGTCCCGGGGGCCACCCGGACCCTCCTCGCTGAGGACTCGGGACAGAGTCACGGCGCACCGGGCCAGACCTTGAGACACAGGCCTGGAGGAGACAGAGCCCGCTGAGCAGCTGCTGGCACCTGCGCTTCGAAGGCCCAGGGCCACCACGCCCCCAGCCCCCCGGCCCCGAGTGACCCCTGTCCTGAGCTTCAGGGATCAGAAGCGGGCTCAGCAGTAAGAGGACCCTGTGTAAACAGAGCAGCCCCCCGCCCCGCAGTCTTCCTCTTCAGCCACTTCAAACGGCTCTGGCCTGTAGGTGGCCGGCGGCCCGAAGGTGGCCGGGGACGGATGCAGGCCTGGGTGGGGAGGGAAGAAAAATACCTCACAGGCCTCAACCTGGCGGCCTGCACACGTCTCCCTGCCTGCTGGCGTCAGGGGGAGCGCCCACAGGAAACCTCCCTGACTCGGCCGCACTCCGATTGCCCGAGACCACAGGGCTGCCGGAGCCCGGGCGAGGCCGGGTGTCCGTCCAAAGCGGGCGGCCCCGGGGATCGGATGAGGCCTGGCTGCCGAGTGTGGGCCGGGGAGGTGGGGTGGCGGCCGGCCCCCTGCGCCATCAGGCCCTCATCAGAGAAGGGGCCCCGGGGCCTCCCCACTCAGCCATGCCTCAGAGCCGTGGGCCTCACTTCCTCCTGAGCAGAGAGCGCTGGGGCCGGTCCTGGGACCCCGCTGTCCCGCAGCGACCACCTGACAAGTGCGTCAGGCCGGCGTGTCCCTCCCACTCCAGCAGCGCCCAGAGACCTAAATCAGCAAGTAAGACAACCATCGACTGGGCTAAGGAGATGGGGGTTGGTGGTGCAGAGTGAAATGCGACCGTCCTCAGAGTGGCCGTCCAGGCCGGCGTGGGGATGTGGGGAGCTGCCCAGGGCAGCCGGGGGAAGGGCTGTCCAGGGCAGAATTTCCGGCGGGACCCGAAGGATGGGAAGGGCGGCTCTGGAACAGCTGTGGGGACACAGCCCGGGAGCCATGGCCTGCACCCCAGGAGAGCAGCTCTGGCGCCGGGAGGCCAGAGAGGAGGGGAGGCGAGGCAGAGTGGGAGAGGGGAGGAGGGAGATGAGGCTGGGAAGAGGGGTGCGGGGGTGCCCCATCAGGCCGGGCCCCCGAGGACGTGTGTGAAGGGCAGACAGCACAGGGTCCAAAAGCTGGACTCAGCAAGGGAAGCAGAGGCTTTTCTGCTGGTGCTTCCTCAGGGACACAGCTGGGGCACCCCGCTAACAAACGTGGCTTTCCCCGCTCACCGTCTTCAGCACATGCCCGTACTTCTGTCCTGGAGTCCGGCCTAGAGAGACCAAGTCCCTCTCCTTTGACCCCCCCCCCTCCTTCTCTATCTCTCTCCCTCTCACCCTCTCTTCGAGAACTACTTGGAGTGGGGGGGACTACACAGACAAAATGCTGCCTTTGGATAAAATTTCTGAATGTTCTGCAAACACGGCCCGTGTCATGTTGAACACATTTGGAAACAGTTTGTATCTGAAGCTGAACTCGTCTGCCCTCGAAGCTGCTTTCTATTAAAATGTTTGCATGCACACTGTCCCCGCTTCCTGGCACTGGCATTCCCTCCCCTCTTCCCACAGCGGCTAGCCCCAGGAAAGAGGAGGTGCAAATCCTAGGGCAGGAGCACAGAACGGGCTGTGGGTGAGGGGATGGGCCTACAGGGGGCACCCTCTTCTCCCAACTTGGGATGTGGGGGACAAGGGGACAGACTAGGCCGCTCCGCTGGCGAGCCTCCTTCTGAAAGCTCTGACGTCTCCAAACTCAGCAGGGAAAGTAAGTGCACATGTGTCTTCTCAGCAGTGAGAAGCAAAAACAGAGTTCTTTGGTCCCCAGCCCAGACATGTCGCTGGCAATCTCAGGCCAAGGGGGGCGGGGGTTCACTGGAGACACGAGGGGAGTTCCAAGAATGGAAAGAAAAGTAGACAGATCAGGTCAGAAAGGGAACCCAGCGCCCCAGCGGGGCAGGGGAGACTGCTCAGCCGCAGGGGCTCTACCAGCATCGCCCATGGGCCCAGGCAGGTTTTGTGAGGCCTCCGAGGGGAAGGCCAGCTGGATCCAGGGGTCCTGTGTCCTGTGTCCACCCCCTGGCCCCAGGAGGGTGGGCCACCATGACTACTGGTCCCACCAAGACTGTCCAGTGGGGGAGACGTAGCCCCCAGTGTAAATGCTAGCTGCTGTTCTCAGGAGACGGGGGTGCTGAATGACAAGGAAGCATGACAACAGATGTCCAGGGTTATTTCTATTCCTTAACAATATCAAGGGACCCCTGGGTGGCTTAGTCAGTTAAGCATCCGACTCTTGACTTCAGCTTAGGTCACCGTCTCAGGGTCCTGGGATCAAGCCCTGAGTCAGACCCTGTTCCTAAAATAAATTTTAGAAAGAATCTTAAATTTTATTTCTAAAATAAATTTTAGAAAGAATCTTAAAAAAAAAAAAAAAGTATTGAGAATACCACCCTCAGGAAGGACAATAGCTCTTAAAGTAAGGGACAGCCTCCGAATGAAATCACGACGGTGGGGGCAGGAAACGCGCCCAGGCTGGAGCCACCAAGTTAGCCACTGAGCTCGCAGACGTGGTGGACAGTCCCATCAATTTCCTTGGGTTATTAGAAAACAGCCTGGGAGGCTGGGTCACAGCCTCATGCGGCAAGGCAGCATTTGGAATGATTTTCGATCCTCAGGCCCAATTTTGTTGGTTCTGTTTCGGCTGCTCTGAGTCGTCCCCCACCGCCCCCAGTTTCTGGTCCTTAGCTGTTCCCGAGAGTGACCCAGCGCAAGGCGCGCGCACAGCCCGTCCCCAGCCTGCGGTTTATTCGTCCCCGTGCTCAGGCGGACTCAGATCTGCTGGGAGGAGAGGCTCCTTCCAAACTGAGCCTCGTTCCAAGCCAGCCTCCGCCCCCTCCTCATAATCAATCATCAAACAAAAGAGAAAGAGCTGGAAGAGATGGTTTTACTCTACCCCCCATCACTTTCCAACCACTATCAGCAAAAAAAAAGCAGTTTAGTCAGTGGAAACCAGTCTCTTGTGTGGGTGTCTGCAATTTAATATCCATTCATTTCCGATTCCTTTTTGAAAAGCCACATTTACTTCAACTTTTCAATGTTAAGCATCTTTTTCTCGAGCTAGAAACAGCCCTCAAATACCATGCAGCCGGCACAGGGCTGGCCTCCCGCGGGCAGCAAGGGCCGGGACAGAAACACGGCCAAGATGGTCCGCTGAGATCTTTCTTGCCCTGCCTGGACATGTCGGGGATGACACCAAGACCGTCTCCACCTTGGCTCATAATCTGAAAAGAATCTCCCCCCTGGCCAGCGGCACATTACTGCCCACGCATTCCAAACACAGAATTACTCAGTGGCAGCAGCTCACGCAGATTCTGGGCCAGCGCCGTGCCTGCAGAGAGCCCCACTGCTGGCTGCCTTCCAGGGGCTCGGAATGGGGGGGGGAGCTGAAAAGTCATGTGTGTGGCCACAGGATGTGCTATTCTGACTAGCCTCCTTCCGGTGAGACTACCACATCCTGGACACTTCCTAGCGGCAGGTTCCTAAACAGAGAAGCACCAGCCTTCCCGGGGAGCTATTTAAAGTCCAGCCAGCCCATCCCACCAAAAGGCCAGGTTGCATCCATCCAGTAAGGGCCATGGCCTTGGGGACTTGAGGGTCAGAGGCAGGTTCATTTCCCCACAGCACAGCTGTGTGACTTCGGGCAGGTTACTTAAGCTCTCTGAGCCCCTATTTCGTCCTCTATAAAATGCAGATGATAGAGCCGTCTTGCTGATTAGGTGGACATTACAAATGAAGGCAGAGGCTGGGTCAGGCGGTTGGAGCTCATCAAGCAGAAGTTATTATGATTATGTCATGACCAATAGACACATTTTCAAAGATAGTTATTGCTAGAAATTCCACAGTTACCTAATAGAAGTAATATCTGACTGAGACCTTGCTGAAGGCCAGTTTCCTACACCAACCGCAGAGCCCGTTGCTGTCCTGATGAAGAGCAGACAGAGGAAAAAAACAGCCCGTGGGCTCCTACGGTGGTCTGCCTTCACGGTCCACATCCAGGCGAAGGTGTGTAAAGATCTGGTCAAAAGACCCCTCATGGCTCTCAGTCTAGGATCTTTCCCTGGGCCCACAAGAAGATTCCAGCCTACCGTTAGTCTTCCTTCCTTCCACAGGAAGTCCCGAAAATTACAAGGACATGAAGAAACCAAAAAATGCGACCTCACTGCAAACCAAACCTTGCCTACCGACATCTACCGACAGGTGGGAATTGTTGATGGTCTGGTAGGACCTGGATTTAATTTCAGGTATGAAGTCTTCACTACACAAATCAAACAGGGCAAACATGACTACAAGGAGAACGTTTAAATAAAAAGCAAACCATTTTCAAATACAGCATTTCTCAGATTGAATTCACTGTGTCTCAGTTTAAAAAAAAAAAAAAAAGGTTCCAAGCACAGATGCTTATCACCTGGGGTGTACACCCTTTCGTGGGAGAGAGCTGTGCACATTAGCATATCAAAAGTTCTGAGAAAGTCTCCAAGAAAGAAATCCATTAGCTCTGCTTTAATTCAAGGTTTCCAAAACTTTTTGAAGAAGGGAGCATTGTTAACACGTCTAGAGGGGCGCCTAGATGGCTCAGTGGGTTAAGGGTCCAACTCTTGGTTTCAGCTCGGGCCATGATCTCAGGGTCGTGGGATCGAGCCCTGCGACTGGCTCTCTGCTCAGTGGAGGGTCTGCTTGGGCTTCTCTCTCTCCCTTCCCCCATCCCTTCCCTTCTCCCTCTCTCAAATCACAGATAAAGCCTACACACACACACACACACACACACACACACACACGCATGCACACACACACATCCAGTAACCCCGAAAAACCCCAATTTGGGAGACATGGCTTGTTTTCAAACCCAGTGAAACACATGAATGAATAAAAATGAACACAAAAGAACAAGAGTTGCCTCAGGAATGGAAGGGAGACTCAATATTCACTGCTTACCTACTAATTTCTTTATAAAACTATTGCTTTCTTTTATAAAAATATAAGCTTCCATTTTTAAAACTCTGATCTTACAGCCTGCTTCTTAAAGATGCTTCCACAGGTCCCCCCGCTTTCCCTCACCAGAAGCCACACTCAGTATCTCCCAAATGCTCTCCTCTTGGGGTCCAGTCTTGACTGGTTCTCGGGAATCAGGGTGCTCTGGACCTCTAACTTCTCTCAGGCTTGGCCACCTGGAAACTCAGGTCTGCAGGCAGGGAGCGGACTTACCTCGTGGTCAATTTTGATAAGTGCAATGTCTGCTTTCTCATCCACATCCTTGATTTTGGCTTCATAGGTTGCACCGTTCTTCAGCTCAACCTTGACCCGATGCTTGTTGGTCACCACGTGGGCGTTTGTCACAATCAGTCCATCTTCAGACACGATAAAGCCAGACCCACTGGCCACCGGCACCTCCCTCTTAGAAAAAGGAAGCCTAGAACCCAGAGGACAGCCCAGTTAAGCCCCAAACACCTTCAGATCAACTGTTCAACGTACTGATTCAGCAACACACATCTAGGAATTTACTTTACATGCCGGGCCTATTTAACCTTCAAAACAACGGAAGGCTACTGATTTTTGCAAGCATCCAAAAATTCCACTTACAAAATATTCTTAGGGACTCTATTCAGAGCTAGAGGTTCTTAAGTGATCTAGAAGGGTCAGAAGGTATATTCAAACAGTCTAAGGGGAAAGCATACTAAGGGTGAAATGTTATCTTCCCGTAGGAACATATTTGGTGGCTCTTGGACATTTCAAAGGGCCCCAGAAACAGCCCTAATGCTTTGCTAATGGCAGCGCGTTCCAGCGGTAGCCTCAGAGGCCATGGGAAAACAAGAAGGCCCTCTTTACTTGCGAAACAGCTCAATGTGAACCACGGCAGGAGCGATCTTCTCCACCACGTCGGCAATGAAGTTGTATTTATGGCGCAGACTGTTGGGGTCCTCCGGGCCTGAGAACAAAGCAAAGACAGGACACATCAAGACGCGGTGCTCTGTGCTGTGGCTCCTGAGAAAGACATGGGTGAGAAGGGGCCAAAATACACACCCAGACCTTTGGAACCCCAGACAAGTGAGAACAAGACCCCAGACCTGCACTCCATTGCAAAGGTTCTCGGGGCTCACAAGGGAACTTCCACTCACGTAAGAGGTAACACCCATCAGAGATGACCTCTTTGCTCTGCTTCTCTCCTCCCAATGGTTTCACTGCAAAAATGCTGACCCAGAGGCACCAGCTGATACCTGGACCTCCTAGCAGCTCCTCGGCAAAGGTGGTGAGGCAAGGGGTCATGGTCACGGTCATGGCACCACCCTCCGCCATGCCCCTGCCAGTTCCCACAGTGCCACAGAGAAGCAGCCACTCCCAGCATGCCACTGCTACCAAACCACCGAGCGGAGAGCTGAGGTGGCTTTGAGAGGATGCCCACTAGACATTACAGACTGAAAAGGCATTAGGGCAAAGGCACAGATCCTGTCTTCCCACTGATCCCACAAGGTGAACAGAGGCCACCGTCCGTCCCCAGAGCAGTTGTCCACTATGCCTTGTTTATTCCAGCCCCCTGGGACATCCCAGGCCAGAAGGCACAAGAGGTGCCTTGATACTATTGGGGGGAGAAAAGAAAGAGAGGGAAATCAAATGACCATAATTTCTATATAAACATACACACAAGTAATTAGCAAACCCCCATTTCAAAGCTACTTTTAGACACAGAAATCCCACATCCCAGTGTAGGACTCTCACCCAGCAAGGCCAAAAAATGGCTTTCACCCACCAGATGCACACACCACGGCATCTGCTTCAGAAACGAGCTTCTGGGAACTCAGGTCCCAGGGCACCCATTCCGCGGGCATAGGTGGCAGCAGGGGCCAGTGTGACCCCCGCAAGTGCAACCCGAGCTTGCAGTCCTGGTCCCAAATCCGTGCCACCTGCACACATCCCTCAACAGATCTCTCTCTGCCTTCACAGGCCAGAGGGGTTCTAGGCTAGTCTGCAGCAGAGAACGCCCACGCCCTTTCCTTGCTCTCTCCTCGTCTCCCTTGGCCCAGTCGCCTCGCTTAAAGCCACACAAAGCAGGCTCCAGGGAGGCAGGCTCTGCCCGCCCCGCTACCCATTGGTCCCCCGCAGACACTGGCAGGAAGCTTCCAGAAACCGTTAGAGCAATTTCACAGAGTCCTCTTCTGTCTGTTGCATCGAAAAATTTTAAACTGGGGTTTATATTTTGTGCCTTTCTTATGACATCTTGGTAGGAATTCATTTCTAGCATGTTTTAATTGAGCCATAATGAATAGGAAATAAAGGAAATCTGTTCCTTTGCCACAGATGGTCTAAGGAGCACTGATCTGTCCCCCGCCCCTGTCGCTCCCTGCCACAGCTCACCCGGAGGGATTCACAGCACAACTTTGTAGTTTAAAAAGAAACCACTGGCCTACAAAACTGCCCCTGACTCCCCTGAGGGCCTTTGCTCCCCAACCCCAACACGCATGCGCAGAGGTGTACACAAACACACACCCACACTTACACGCTCAGTTGTGAGCATGCACACGTATGTACATGTACACAGACACAAACACACAGACGTTGTCTATCTCACACACATACATGTGCATATATATACTCTCCCACTCACATACATACTTGCGCACATGCATGTACACACACTCACATATATGTGTAGGCTCACATGTGTGTACTCTTACACGTGTGCACTCATACACACACTCGCACACACACTCGCACACACACTCATATATATACATGCACTAACACACACTTACACTCATACACACACATATCTATATTCACAGACACTTAGACTCACACCCCAACACGCCTCCCTCCCTGTGGGCCTCTGCCTGGGCTCGGGGCCAGCTGTCAAAGCTGTGACCCTTTCAAGTCCTCTGTGGCCCTCAAAGCTGCATATCCACAGACTTCCATGGCAGCCCCACAGCAGCTGTCCAGATTTTTCCCTCGGTCCCTGCCACGGCTGTGTGACCCCACCAGAGACAGCAGCAATGCAACTCATACCACTGGACCCCAGGACATCTCAGGGACGAGCCTGCCTCTCCCAAGCCTTTCCTCTGGGAAGTGAGAGGCCATCCACAAGCAAAGGGCCCCTCTCCGTCCCGGCTACCGGGCTCTCGGCTGCTTTCCTTCCGGGTTGGAATCCCTCTCTTTTTGCCGAGCACGGTTTTCTAAGGTCAGAAAAAGATCAGCACCCACTAGACCAAGAAAACGAATTCGACAAGTTCACAGTAGCATCATTTATTAGTTTCGCTTTCAAAGTCCTTTCATACAGGATCCTATTTTATTTTCTTCCTTCAGATATCGTGCTTGTATTATATTTAGGGAAACTGAAACTCATAGACCCTAAATGACTTCTCCATAGATACTAAATTTTCTTAATAAAGAGTATAAGTAATAATAATATCTGGGCAGATCTACAACTTTTCTTCTTAATCCTGGCCCCAGACATACTACCACCATCCTAGGTTTCTATTAATTAGCCTGTTTCCCCAAGTGCACCGAAGGGAGCTATAAAGAAGGTGATAGAAACATTCCCTCTGGCCACAAAACCTGGTGAGCCTCACCCCGAGACAGCTGTAAACACACGCGTCTGGGCTTCCTCAGACCAGCTTCCTGGGAATGGCCAAAAGGAGGTTTAATGCCCAAAGGCCAGAACCCTGCAAGGCCGCATGGAGTCTCAGAGACTCTCTCAAGCAGGGCCATTACCAGAGTCTTACCAACATTAACTCACTTCCTCTCTCTGACTTCCCAAAGCAGGCATAGGAGAATTTGCCCGCAATAGGAGTAAAAATGAACATGGTTTTATCCAGCTAGTGCGAGATCCACTTGCTCTCTCACACAAACTAGCGAGAGAGCCTCCAGGACCTGTGCACCCCGGGAAAGCAAGATGGGAGAGCAAGACACTGGCCTGGGCACCGGAAGACCCAGGGCCCGTCCTGTCTGCCGACGGTCTCCATTTCCCCATCTGTAAAATGGGGCCAGGTGCCTCTAGAATGAGCCGCAAAGTCCATCCGGTCTAGATCCAACATGCTATGATCGAATCCCCTTCCTCTCAGCAAGCTGAAGCAAGATGAAGAGTTTGTGGAATCGGAGACTGGGTGCAGGACTCCGCAGACTGCAGATGAGTAAACAGAAAGGAGAAGCAGGAGGACAGACCATAATGAAAAGCCCAACTGACAAGCCTGAATTGTGCAGCTTAGATGAAAAGCAACCAGGGACCTCCATTACCAACACTGAGTGGACCAGCACCAACAGGAACATGAAATAGAGCAGAAACGAGGAACATAAGGAACAGCAACTAATTGTTCAAACATGGACAAGATGTCAAACCAAAGAAGTGTTTGGCTTTTCAAAATCCTACTTCAGAACAAGGGATGAACATCTTTCAAGAGCAGCGTGACTCCGTGTCAGAATCCCGCTCCATGTAAAAGGTTGTCTGTCAAGCTAAAGGACACTGCCACTGCCCCCTAGTCTTTACAAGCCCTGGCTGGCTCCATGTGCTCTGATCTCAACTGCCGGCCAACTGTCTTCCTTCCAGAGGGGTCAGCCGAGGTGGAGAATCCCCAGAGGTGGACCCAGACTGGCTCTGGCTCTTGATTTATGGATAAGGTGGACCCAGTGTCTAAGTGATGCAGACAGACAGCAGGTTGCGGCATCCAGGCTGCTCAGTACGGGGACAACGGCTGAGAGCACAGACGTGGTATCAAACAGATCAGGGTATGACTCTCCACACAACACTTACCTGCTGTGGGACCGACCCTAGGTATGTCACCTGACTCCCCCAAGAGTTCTCCTCTTGTCCATAAAATGTAATGACAATAACACCTACGGAGTGGTTTTGATGCTGATTTTATAAGGTTCTGTATATGAAGTGCTTGGCCAAGTCATGGCATACAGTTGAAAATTAAAAATAAAAAGAAAATAGATAAAGGTGCCATCCAGTAGGCCGCTCTGGACAGGTGTGAGCACCACACAGCTCAGTGATACATTAGGGACAGAACTACTCTCCCGACCTTGGCAAATTTGTGTAGGTCCTGGAAACTCCTCCTAACAGAGCCATCGTGGCCATGGCCACCCCCACAGAGGCAGAGATCAAGGGGAAGCTGTGCAGCAGGCCCATTTTTCTGGCTTTGAGGTTTACCTGTGTTCCCCTGTGTACAAGGCTAACCCACAGCCACTGCAGAAGGGAAACAGGGCACTGGGTCAGCAGAATAATCTGACCTGTACTCTCAAACTCACAAGCAGCAACCAGCTTGCACCAGAAGACAAATGTAACTCCCTCTACAAAGTGAGGGCCTTGCTTAATTAGGCCAAACCAATGTGGCAGAAGGTAATGAAAATGGGAAGCCTCATGCAGGGTCAACGTCTGACCCTTCTAACTGTTCTCATTGCTCCATTATGGTACAGAAGCTGGAATTGCTTGGAGTTCATTGACAGCCCACCGTTTACAGAAAGCTGGTGATTCAGAATTCAGAAACATGGGGGTAAGGTGTTTTTTTTACATTCCTGATTAATGAAAACAACAGGAAAGACAAAATGACCAATATCATGAATCAAAGAGGAAGCATCACTATAGATCCTACAGACATTAAAAATATGATATGGAAATACTCTAGACAAAATTGTGCACATAAATTCTACAACTTGGGGAAATGGACAGATTTAAGACTTCATTTACCAAAGCTCATTCAAGAAAATATAGTTAACCCAAACAAGAAATTGTCTTCGCAGTTAAAGACCTTCCCACAAAGAAAGTTTCATGCTCATGACTCCATGCGTGAATTCTACCAAACATTTAAGAAAGAAAAAATACTAACACTTCACAGATGCTTTCCAAAAATAGAATAGGGAAAACACTACCCAGCTTATTTTATAAACCCGACATTACTCTGACATAAAGCCAGACAAAAGACATTATAAGAAAACTACAGACTAATATCCAACATGAACACAGACCAAATATCGTGAAAATGTTTAGTAAACAGAATTCAGCAATTTAGAAAAAAAAGAAAGAATTCAGCAATTTAGCAAGAAGAATAATATGTCATGACCAGTCAGGATTTATTCCAGGAAAGCATAAATAAGGTTTAACATGAGGCACCTGGGTGGTTCAGTCAGTTGAGTGTCCACGCTTGGCTTTGGCTCAGGTCCTGATTTCATGGGTTATGGGATAGACCCAGGACTCTGCTTGGATATTCTCTCCCTCTGCCCCTTCCCCTGCTCTTGCGCTCTCTCTCTCACTCAAATAAATAAATATGTTTTAAAATAAATACACAAATAAGGTTTAACATTGGAATATAATACTAAGAAAACCCAAACAATTATCCAACAGAGGCAAAAAGATGTGACAAAAATTGAACACTCATTCACAATAAAAACACTCAACAAACTAGAAAAAGAACTTCCTCAACCTGTTAAAAGGGATCAATAAGAAACCTAAAACTAATCTCATACTTCATAGTGAAAGATAGAATACTTTCTCTCTAAAACTGAGAATAAGACAAGGACATCCGCTCTTACAACTTCTATTCAGTATTTTACTGACGTCCTGGCTGGAATAATTAAGCTAGAAGAGGAAATCAAAAGCATAAAGGTTAGGAAGGAGACTGTAAAACTGTTAGTATTTGAAGATGACGTAATAGTGCATATGGAAGTTGCTTAGGAATCTGTAAATATGCTGCTAGAATAAGTGAGTTTTTCATTGTCACAGGCTAACAGGTCACTATACACAAAACCGTAGTTCTATATATTAATAATTAACCCTTGGAAAAATTGACATTTTTAAAATATCAATTACAATAGCATCAAAACATTAAATAGGTAGGTAACTATTTAATAAAGTATGTGTAAAACACTGCTGAAATAAATTTTATTTTATTTTATTTTTTCATTTATATGTTAGGCAGTTAACAAACATTACAGTACTGGTTTCTGGAGCAGAATTCAGTGATTTGTTACTTACATACAATACCGTGCTCACCACAACAGGTGCCCTCCTTAATACCCATCACCTATCTAGCCCATCCCCTGCCCACCTTTCTCCATCAACCCTCAGTTTGTTCTCCATCGTTAAGTGTCTCTTATGGTTTGTTTCCCTGTCTCCTACTTGCTGAAATAAATTTTAAAAGATCTAAGTAAATCAAGAGATACCCCCTACTCATGAGTCAGAAGTCTCACGATTACGAAGTTACCGATTTTCCCAAAATTGACCTACAGATTCAGCATATTCCCAATGAAAATCCCAGCAGGTGTTTGTGTAGAAATTGATAAGCTATTTCTGAAACTTATGGGGAAAGCAAAAAATATGGGATATCCAAAACAATTCTCAAAAAGAGAAAATCAAATGACTGCCACTATGTGATTTTATTTTAGACTGAAAAACTCTGAATAACTAGGATTAGTAGAATGATGAGTCACAACATTTTACAGGACAGGCCTTTCCATTTAGCTAATAAATATTTATCATTACTGATTTTTAACACAACAAATGACCCACTAAGAGTAGCCAACATTTCTTATAATTTAACGAGTTTTACAATTGCCAGGATTTCATCCAAAAATAATAAATGATTCCTGTCTCCTCTTTATAAACTACTAGGAAAGCACACAACTCCATAAATATTACTTCCTTGGAACCCATGTTCCATGGAGTTTTACAGATAATACTTCTTTAACTATTTTCAACAACTTCCTTACAGGAGGAAAAAGAGATACAGTGTTGCTAAGTTTCATTAATTGGTATCAAAATTAGCATAACAGACACTTCCATTATTAAGTGTTTGCCAAAAAGAGCCCAGCACTAAGTTAAGTATTTGACATACATTATCACAGTGAAGAGAATGTGTTGCAGCGGAAGTGAAAATCTACAAGGTGGGGACTACGAGTCAACAGATAAACTTTATTTGTGTTTCTAGGAAAAACTTCAACACAAAATCGGGTATGTGCTTTAAAAACATCAAAAGGTGTGCTTTTTTTAAATAGTTAAGGTAAAAATGTCAGATAAAGATTAGATGTGGTACAGAAAGAAGAGAGAAGTGTTTATGTTTCTAATGCCATAGTTCTCAAACTCTGCCCCAAGGCACCCCGGAGTGCCACAGCAAACTCACAGGATAGTTTAAGTTTTCTGCAGAAACACTGTGCTACTTGATGCCTGCGGGATGAGCTAGTTCTCAGTTTCAAGATCAGACTGCACTATGATCCTTCGGATGATTTTTGTATCTTTGTCACTTTGGAGGCTGGTGGTCACTGTGATTAAAAGCAAATACTGTACAAAAATCAACGTTGAATTTGGAAATGGGTGTGGCAGTGTCCAAGCTAATTTTAAGGCTTAAGAGGCTCTATGGAACCCAGCAGTACACCTAGCCCATCCACAAACAGGTGTGGTTATTGAGTAACAAAATTAAAATTCCATTTTTCCTTTATTTTCTTTGCAAGTGACAATTATACTGCAAAGACAGTAACACATATTTATTTCTTGGGACTTAATTACTTGATGAATAAAACCATTAGGTATTTCTTTTGGCTGAGGAGGTACCACGAAAAGATTACTGAAACACTAAGGGTATCACGAACCATGAAAATCTGGGGACCTACCTCTGCCTGACGCCTCTGGGCTCTCTCCAGCAGAGGGTCCCAAATCCCAACACAGTTGCAATAATTCAGAGCAAAAGTGGATTTACAGTGAAGGGTAAAGGTAAACACTGGCCCTGCGAGGGGCCCTAGCAAAGCATTCAGTTGTCAGATACTTTTTGGAAAATAATTAATAAATAACAAAAAAAATTTATAAAAATATTTAAACTGTAGTTGGTTGAGGTGACTGTCTCCTTCTCTCTGCCACACATCTCCTGTCCTATCAGAGCAGTTGTAGCATTTGGGGATGGGCCTAAACAGTCAAACTGTAGAGTCATTTTGCTTGGGTTTCATTAGATACACTTATGTGCTTTGAAGTCACTTCTGCATTTCTATCCTGGCTCCTAGTACAAGCCAGAGATTGTACAGGGTATGGTGTCCTGGCCTGGAAGTACGTAGTAGTGGGGAAATATGCCAGAGGAAAGACTAAATTAATAATAATAATAATAATAATAAATCATTCTATTCTCTCCCTAGGAAATACAAACTCACTATCCTATGAAAAGGTGGTTGAGTCTATAGCCCCAAAAATATATAGGAAAGGGAAGGTATTTTATTTTTTAATTTTTAAAAAAGATTTTATTTATTTATTTGACAAGGAGAGAGAGAGTATAAGCAGGGGGAGCAGCAGCAGAGACAGAGGGAGAAGCAGGCTCCCCGCTGAACAAGGAGACTGATATGGGGCTGACCTGAGCCAAAGGCAGATGCTTAATCTTCTGAGCCCCCCAGGTGCCCCGGGAGGGAAGATGTTTTAAAGGTGAAGGTATGTTTGGCATTTAATGACAACATCATGACATTTTTCTGGGTTTTTGGAGTCTGTAGGATTTTCTTATTTTGAAAAACTTGTAATTTAGGGCAGTTTGTTTTTTCAATCTAAATAAAGATCATGTCCATGCCTAATGTTATATTTATAGTTTGGAATTTTTTCTAAAGAGGGTCCCCCAAACTGTATGCCTTTCAGACCCCATAAAACCCAGACCTGCCAACAGAAAGGCAGGAGTGCCAACCCTACCCAAGTAGCAGGCCTGAGTCCCACAGGTTCCCAGGTCTCAGGCCCTCTGGAGCTCATGACAGCTGGCAATGTAAGGGGGTGGGGGGACCCCTGACCTACACTTACAGGGTGCACTGCCTCGGCCGCCAGGACTCTCAGTCACCGACCAGAGAGCATGGCCAGCATGGGAAGCATCCGCTTTAGAAGGACCAAGGGAGCCCTCCAGGCCCTCTCTGGCAGTCGCAGGAGAACCCCAGGGCCGCCCCGGCTGGGGGCAGCTGCCTCAGACCTGGCTCCAGGAATCCTAGCAATGGATCCTGGACACCTTGTCCCTGTTCTGGGCTCCATCCTGCCTTCTCCAGACACACCCCGCCCCCCCCCCCATCTGACACTTGGAGTGTCAGGGATGGATGGAATGCCAGGCAGAGCTCCAACCCCAGTAGATTCCTAGCAGGGTCAGCGAGGCTGGGAAAGGTCCCAAGGCTCCCATTGGTGCCAGGATGACGCCTGAGCCAGACTGGGCCTCAGATCCTGATTCTGCCCCTTCACAGCCGTGTTACTTCACACAGTGACCCTGTCTGAGCCTCAGTCTCCTGTTCTGCAAGATGGAAAAATAATACCACCTCCTCCAGGCCGTGCCAGGTCCTAAGGGAGAGAACGCACACAAAGCCTGCGCTCAAGGCCATGATCACCTCCCCGCTCTCACAAGGTGTGCCACTGTCCAGGTGCATTTCAAGGCCTCCGAGGGCCTCTGCCCACACTTCTCAGGCCTCTCAGAATCCCATTTCAGCATTCTAATTCAGGCACACCTGACCCATTTTCAGGTGTCTCCCCAAAACGACAGTTATGACCTGGGGTGCATGAACTTATTCAGGACCCCCAGGCTGGTCTCCATCACATGGGCACAGCTCCCTCCTCCAGAGGGGGCTCTGATTCCCCAACTCTCTGTCCCATGACTTCTTGATGTACACTCTCCATTGCCTCAAACTTCTCACTGGCCTCCAAGACACCACGCACCACCCGACCTGCCTGCACTCACCCTGTTTGTCTTCCTGCCTGGATCCTCGTTCTCCCAGACAGCTCGCCAATTCCTACCCAACCCGCAATGTTGGCAATCAAATAATAAAACCATAATCTTACTCATTTATTGAGCATCTACTATGTGTCAAGCCCAACGCCAGGCACTCCGTAAACATTACCTCTAGTTATTCCTGCAGCCTGAAGGAGGATCTTATGCCCAGTCTACAGAAAGATGGAAAAATGGAAGAATCAGAGAAGTAAGGCAGAGGAGTGGAACATGTGACTCGTGTCCTCGGAGCCGGTAAGTGGCACAGGTGGGAGGCTACCCCTCCACTCTGCAGCCGGAGCCTCCCCTCCAGGTCCTTCCCTCTGCCGCCAGCCCCCTGCAGCCCCCGCAGCTGTAGGAAAATGCCTCCCACTTCCATGCCTGAGAGCTCAGGGCCGGAACTCAAGATTCACAATCCAACCTTGGCTTCCAACAAGAACAATCGTGCCTTCCAGTTTCTCAACAGAATCGAGAAGTAGAGCTAATTTGGAAAACAGAACACAGTGTCTTCGAGGGAAAAGAAATGAATCCCCCTTTATTCACAGGGTACGGCATGTTCCCAAAATTTAAATCAGTTGCAAGAGCAGATTGATCAAATCACTGGCATTTTAATGCGCTGTTCAGGACGGGAGAGATGATTTGCAGGGCCCCGTGCAAAACAAAAACGCAGGGGCTCCTTGTTCCAGAGTACTGAGAAATCCAAGAGGGTGACAGCAGAGCATTAGCCCAGGTATGGGGTCCTTCTGAGCACGGACTACACGGACTGCACACCTGCGTTTCAATTTCATTTGATTTTTAAAACCCGAGAGGGGCGGATGAAGTACTGGAAGGCAGCACGTGCTGCTGACCGGGATGCTGAATCCGGCCAAGCCCAGGAGCCCGCAGGCAGTCTTCAGGAGCTGACGGACACTCCACGGACACTCCACGGACACTCCACCCCACCCCCTACCCCGCCCTCCATGGTCCAAAGCTCGGGCACTGCTCACACATGCAGGAGGCACGTGACCTCGCAAGCCCCTTGGGCTGAAGGTTTCTCAACTTTAAAATAAGGAGGCTCGATTGGGTGGCTTCCCAGATCCCCCACCCCACCAACTCTCAAAGAAAAAGAAAGACATCACTTGTAATGTTTCACCTAATTGCTACAACTTTAAGTGCCCCTGAAGCTCTGGGCCCTTTTCGGGCCTACAAATCATAGCACAGCCCAGTTCCCACAGTCGGCAGGATGCGGGGAGAAGGACAAGAAACATGAAGGAAGAAACTCAGCCAAAAAGGCCAGAGTCAGCCAGGGCCTGCTGGCCATGGGACCACAGGAGGGCGGCTGGGGACAACTCGGCCTGCTCTCGCCCCGGCCCCCATGCTGCCATTCCAGCCGCCTCTTCCTTCTGTCGCATGGGCACAAGTGACAAAAGAAATAAGATCCCTTCAAAGGCAAAGGCACAAAATGCAGTGCACAGAATTTGGACATGAAGGCCAATGGACAAAATGTCCCCGTTTTCACCTGCAGGGCCAGGAGCCCACCACCCCCTCCCCTGTGGTGACGGGGAGAGATAACCATCCCTGAGATGCCAGCTTGGACCACTGCTCTAGACTCAAGGTCCAGCCCAAAAGCTTTCCCCAGACTGCCGGCAGAAGCACAGCCAGCCGGGCTCCCCCTGACTCAGAAACTATAACCAAAGAAACAACCACAGCATGTCCCAAGCGGGGTGTCCTAAAGTATTTAGTCTTTCAGAAGGGCTCACTTGCTTGAGGGGTCTGGGACACACTCCTGAGCAGTCATCAGCCACCTGCACACGGACCCCACACCCGGAACCTGAGCCCCCCATGTGAGGTCCTGCTTCTGGAGCTCCAAGTACCAGCTTCAGTTCAGGGCACAGGCCACTGAGACCCCGGAACGTATGTCCACAGGGGTGCGTACTGGAGGCCGTCCTCTTTCTCATCATTAGATGGTCCAAGGGGCACATCTAACATTTCCTTGTCCCTAGCATGGCCAAATTAAAAATAACTACCAACAGGCTACTTGCTGGGTAAGTAGATTTGGGCCCAAATCCAGGGGTGATCTCCAAGAGAAACTGACACCCCCAGCCCATGACCTGCTCTCCCACCTGCCCTGTTCTGCTCAGTCTGGCACCTTCACAGAGAAGCCAAGGGAGCCCCGCAGGGGGAGAGGGGCTGGGTCCAATGCTTTGCACTCCGATGCTCCTCCTACTTTCCCAGCACGGCACTGTCCTGAACCCAAGGTCCCCACACTTCTGGGGGTGCAACAGCAGAGAGACAAATCAGAGAATGCGAGGGCGGGAGGCCGAGGCCAACAAATAGGGAGCGCCCACCCTGGCCCATAGCTATGACGGCAAGAACAGCATGCTTTCGCACAGTAACGGGTTTCCCCAGCCCTGCTTGCCACCTCAGGCCTTTTTTTTTTTTTTTAAGATTTATTTATTTATTTGACAGAGAGATCACAAGTAGACATAGACAAAGAGGCAGGCAGAGAGAGAGAGAGAAACAGACTCCCTGCTGAGCAGAGAGCCCGACTCGGGACTCGATCCCAGGACCCCGAGATCATGACCTGAGCCGAAGGCAGCGGCTTAACCCACTGAGCCACCCAGGAGCCCCACCTCAGACCTTTTGATGTCAGAACTGGAGCTGGGCTCCACAACTCTGCAGGCACAGGCACCCGAAGCCGGAGCAGGACACCGGTCCCACCTGTGCAGGTGCGTGGGGAAGGGAACAAGAAGCAGGCAGTTAACTAACCTGACACCGTGCAGCTGGGAGGGAAGCCGGTCCACATTCAGGGAGGGCGAGGGGGATGGTTTTTCACCAAGAAAAGCTCTCTTTGTGAGGTTGCATGATGAATTTGAGAATGACCGTGAGAGGGGCGGGGGCAGGGCATCCAAGGCAGGTAGAAAGAGAGGCAGGCATGAGCCAGACGGCAGGAAAACAGAATGCTTCCTCCTCTAACGGAGAACTTTCATGACTTTCTCCCTAAGGGTCAGCAGAGAAATCCATTTAAACAGGTTCCTAATGGGTAAGGGGTCATGACGTGCAAAGGGGCTGAGGCCTTGAGTCTGCAAGAGTGGTTGCCTGCGGGGCGGCGGGGAGAAGCAGAACCCTGTGAAAGCAGCAAAGATGCCCCACTTTCTCCATGTTTTCAGTTTGAGGGGCTGCATTCCGTCTGTCCCACGCAGTCCCATTCCAAGGACACTTGTCAGTCACGGCTCCAACCCAGGGGCTGGCCCAGCGCTGGTCTGGCTGTGGAGGCAGCCGAAACAGAAGCGAGACTTTGCACATTCCGGGAAACCAGACCCCCATTCTAATCAGTGCTGTGGCTGCAAATTCCAGGGCCCCGGGGGGCCCCGTGCAATGAGGTTTCTCTGAACCTTGCAGAGAAAAGGCACAGGAGGGACAGAGAGGCATCACTTGGCTGTGGCAAAGGATTTGACAAGGAGAGAGAGAGTATAAGCAGGGGGAGCAGCAGCAGAGACAGAGGGAGAAGCAGGCTCCCCGCTGAACAAGGAGACTGATATGGGGCTGACCTGAGCCAAAGGCAGATGCTTAATCTTCTGAGCCCCCCAGGTGCCCCGGGAGGGAAGATGTTTTAAAGGTGAAGGTATGTTTGGCATTTAATGACAACATCATGACATTTTTCTGGGTTTTTGGAGTCTGTAGGATTTTCTTATTTTGAAAAACTTGTAATTTAGGGCAGTTTGTTTTTTCAATCTAAATAAAGATCATGTCCATGCCTAATGTTATATTTATAGTTTGGAATTTTTTCTAAAGAGGGTCCCCCAAACTGTATGCCTTTCAGACCCCATAAAACCCAGACCTGCCAACAGAAAGGCAGGAGTGCCAACCCTACCCAAGTAGCAGGCCTGAGTCCCACAGGTTCCCAGGTCTCAGGCCCTCTGGAGCTCATGACAGCTGGCAATGTAAGGGGGTGGGGGGACCCCTGACCTACACTTACAGGGTGCACTGCCTCGGCCGCCAGGACTCTCAGTCACCGACCAGAGAGCATGGCCAGCATGGGAAGCATCCGCTTTAGAAGGACCAAGGGAGCCCTCCAGGCCCTCTCTGGCAGTCGCAGGAGAACCCCAGGGCCGCCCCGGCTGGGGGCAGCTGCCTCAGACCTGGCTCCAGGAATCCTAGCAATGGATCCTGGACACCTTGTCCCTGTTCTGGGCTCCATCCTGCCTTCTCCAGACACACCCCCCCCCCCCCCCCCATCTGACACTTGGAGTGTCAGGGATGGATGGAATGCCAGGCAGAGCTCCAACCCCAGTAGATTCCTAGCAGGGTCAGCGAGGCTGGGAAAGGTCCCAAGGCTCCCATTGGTGCCAGGATGACGCCTGAGCCAGACTGGGCCTCAGATCCTGATTCTGCCCCTTCACAGCCGTGTTACTTCACACAGTGACCCTGTCTGAGCCTCAGTCTCCTGTTCTGCAAGATGGAAATAATACCACCTCCTCCAGGCCGTGCCAGGTCCTAAGGGAGAGAACGCACACAAAGCCTGCGCTCAAGGCCATGATCACCTCCCCGCTCTCACAAGGTGTGCCACTGTCCAGGTGCATTTCAAGGCCTCCGAGGGCCTCTGCCCACACTTCTCAGGCCTCTCAGAATCCCATTTCAGCATTCTAATTCAGGCACACCTGACCCATTTTCAGGTGTCTCCCCAAAACGACAGTTATGACCTGGGGTGCATGAACTTATTCAGGACCCCCAGGCTGGTCTCCATCACATGGGCACAGCTCCCTCCTCCAGAGGGGGCTCTGATTCCCCAACTCTCTGTCCCATGACTTCTTGATGTACACTCTCCATTGCCTCAAACTTCTCACTGGCCTCCAAGACACCACGCACCACCCGACCTGCCTGCACTCACCCTGTTTGTCTTCCTGCCTGGATCCTCGTTCTCCCAGACAGCTCGCCAATTCCTACCCAACCCGCAATGTTGGCAATCAAATAATAAAACCATAATCTTACTCATTTATTGAGCATCTACTATGTGTCAAGCCCAACGCCAGGCACTCCGTAAACATTACCTCTAGTTATTCCTGCAGCCTGAAGGAGGATCTTATGCCCAGTCTACAGAAAGATGGAAAAATGGAAGAATCAGAGAAGTAAGGCAGAGGAGTGGAACATGTGACTCGTGTCCTCGGAGCCGGTAAGTGGCACAGGTGGGAGGCTACCCCTCCACTCTGCAGCCGGAGCCTCCCCTCCAGGTCCTTCCCTCTGCCGCCCAGCCCCCTGCAGCCCCCGCAGCTGTAGGAAAATGCCTCCCACTTCCATGCCTGAGAGCTCAGGGCCGGAACTCAAGATTCACAATCCAACCTTGGCTTCCAACAAGAACAATCGTGCCTTCCAGTTTCTCAACAGAATCGAGAAGTAGAGCTAATTTGGAAAACAGAACACAGTGTCTTCGAGGGAAAAGAAATGAATCCCCCTTTATTCACAGGGTACGGCATGTTCCCAAAATTTAAATCAGTTGCAAGAGCAGATTGATCAAATCACTGGCATTTTAATGCGCTGTTCAGGACGGGAGAGATGATTTGCAGGGCCCCGTGCAAAACAAAAACGCAGGGGCTCCTTGTTCCAGAGTACTGAGAAATCCAAGAGGGTGACAGCAGAGCATTAGCCCAGGTATGGGGTCCTTCTGAGCACGGACTACACGGACTGCACACCTGCGTTTCAATTTCATTTGATTTAAAACCCGAGGGGCGGATGAAGTACTGGAAGGCAGCACGTGCTGCTGACCGGGATGCTGAATCCGGCCAAGCCCAGGAGCCCGCAGGCAGTCTTCAGGAGCTGACGGACACTCCACGGACACTCCACGGACACTCCACCCCACCCCCTACCCCGCCCTCCATGGTCCAAAGCTCGGGCACTGCTCACACATGCAGGAGGCACGTGACCTCGCAAGCCCCTTGGGCTGAAGGTTTCTCAACTTTAAAATAAGGAGGCTCGATTGGGTGGCTTCCCAGATCCCCCACCCCACCAACTCTCAAAGAAAAAGAAAGACATCACTTGTAATGTTTCACCTAATTGCTACAACTTTAAGTGCCCCTGAAGCTCTGGGCCCTTTTCGGGCCTACAAATCATAGCACAGCCCAGTTCCCACAGTCGGCAGGATGCGGGGAGAAGGACAAGAAACATGAAGGAAGAAACTCAGCCAAAAAGGCCAGAGTCAGCCAGGGCCTGCTGGCCATGGGACCACAGGAGGGCGGCTGGGGACAACTCGGCCTGCTCTCGCCCCGGCCCCCATGCTGCCATTCCAGCCGCCTCTTCCTTCTGTCGCATGGGCACAAGTGACAAAAGAAATAAGATCCCTTCAAAGGCAAAGGCACAAAATGCAGTGCACAGAATTTGGACATGAAGGCCAATGGACAAAATGTCCCCGTTTTCACCTGCAGGGCCAGGAGCCCACCACCCCCTCCCCTGTGGTGACGGGGAGAGATAACCATCCCTGAGATGCCAGCTTGGACCACTGCTCTAGACTCAAGGTCCAGCCCAAAAGCTTTCCCCAGACTGCCGGCAGAAGCACAGCCAGCCGGGCTCCCCCTGACTCAGAAACTATAACCAAAGAAACAACCACAGCATGTCCCAAGGGGGTGTCCTAAAGTATTTAGTCTTTCAGAAGGGCTCACTTGCTTGAGGGGTCTGGGACACACTCCTGAGCAGTCATCAGCCACCTGCACACGGACCCCACACCCGGAACCTGAGCCCCCCATGTGAGGTCCTGCTTCTGGAGCTCCAAGTACCAGCTTCAGTTCAGGGCACAGGCCACTGAGACCCCGGAACGTATGTCCACAGGGGTGCGTACTGGAGGCCGTCCTCTTTCTCATCATTAGATGGTCCAAGGGGCACATCTAACATTTCCTTGTCCCTAGCATGGCCAAATTAAAAATAACTACCAACAGGCTACTTGCTGGGTAAGTAGATTTGGGCCCAAATCCAGGGGTGATCTCCAAGAGAAACTGACACCCCCAGCCCATGACCTGCTCTCCCACCTGCCCTGTTCTGCTCAGTCTGGCACCTTCACAGAGAAGCCAAGGGAGCCCCGCAGGGGGAGAGGGGCTGGGTCCAATGCTTTGCACTCCGATGCTCCTCCTACTTTCCCAGCACGGCACTGTCCTGAACCCAAGGTCCCCACACTTCTGGGGGTGCAACAGCAGAGAGACAAATCAGAGAATGCGAGGGCGGGAGGCCGAGGCCAACAAATAGGGAGCGCCCACCCTGGCCCATAGCTATGACGGCAAGAACAGCATGCTTTCGCACAGTAACGGGTTTCCCCAGCCCTGCTTGCCACCTCAGGCCTTTTTTTTTTTTTTTAAGATTTATTTATTTATTTGACAGAGAGATCACAAGTAGACATAGACAAAGAGGCAGGCAGAGAGAGAGAGAGAAACAGACTCCCTGCTGAGCAGAGAGCCCGACTCGGGACTCGATCCCAGGACCCCGAGATCATGACCTGAGCCGAAGGCAGCGGCTTAACCCACTGAGCCACCCAGGAGCCCCACCTCAGACCTTTTGATGTCAGAACTGGAGCTGGGCTCCACAACTCTGCAGGCACAGGCACCCGAAGCCGGAGCAGGACACCGGTCCCACCTGTGCAGGTGCGTGGGGAAGGGAACAAGAAGCAGGCAGTTAACTAACCTGACACCGTGCAGCTGGGAGGGAAGCCGGTCCACATTCAGGGAGGGCGAGGGGGATGGTTTTTCACCAAGAAAAGCTCTCTTTGTGAGGTTGCATGATGAATTTGAGAATGACCGTGAGAGGGGCGGGGGCAGGGCATCCAAGGCAGGTAGAAAGAGAGGCAGGCATGAGCCAGACGGCAGGAAAACAGAATGCTTCCTCCTCTAACGGAGAACTTTCATGACTTTCTCCCTAAGGGTCAGCAGAGAAATCCATTTAAACAGGTTCCTAATGGGTAAGGGGTCATGACGTGCAAAGGGGCTGAGGCCTTGAGTCTGCAAGAGTGGTTGCCTGCGGGGCGGCGGGGAGAAGCAGAACCCTGTGAAAGCAGCAAAGATGCCCCACTTTCTCCATGTTTTCAGTTTGAGGGGCTGCATTCCGTCTGTCCCACGCAGTCCCATTCCAAGGACACTTGTCAGTCACGGCTCCAACCCAGGGGCTGGCCCAGCGCTGGTCTGGCTGTGGAGGCAGCCGAAACAGAAGCGAGACTTTGCACATTCCGGGAAACCAGACCCCCATTCTAATCAGTGCTGTGGCTGCAAATTCCAGGGCCCCGGGGGGCCCCGTGCAATGAGGTTTCTCTGAACCTTGCAGAGAAAAGGCACAGGAGGGACAGAGAGGCATCACTTGGCTGTGGCAAAGGCAACAGGCTGAGTTCTAGAATAAACCTGAAAATCCCGTGCATCAAGTGCACCAACGGGAGCACCAGGCAGCAAATCGAAGGCAGGAGGAGAAAACGGAAGACACCGTCGGGGAGTCAGACTTCCCAAGGCCAAAGGCTCTTGGACCTTTTCTTGTTAAAATAAACTGAATTCACAAGTAGCAACTGTTCCTTTATCTTTTTTTTTTAAGATTCGAAATTGGAGGAGGGACTCCCAGACTCTCTGTCTTCTGCACAGAAATAAAGAAAGAAAATTCAGGAGGGCTCTGTGTGACCTATTTCTCGCCTCATCGTGAATAAAGGAGGAAGAGGAGGCGGAGCCCGGGAGCCTGGCCTCGATTTCCAGCCCACACTGGCACTTCTGAGCGCTGGCAGCCCCTCTCTTTCCGGAGCAGGCTCCCAGACGGCTGAGAGTGGGAAAAGCTCGTCTGACGCCAGACCTCAGCCTGCGAATCCGTCCCCCGTGTCCACGGTGCCCTGAGCGCCGAGCCGTCCGCCAAGGCCAGGCCGAGGCCGCAGCAGATGGTGCTGGAAAGACCAGGGCAGGTGAAACGAAGGAGCACAAACCCTGACTCTGACCCAAACAAGGCTGCGACAGGTCTCTCCCGACCCCCTGCTGGCTTTCGGGGACGCCCGGCCAGTTGGCTGCAAAGCCCTACAAATTCAGCCACAAGCATGGCTCAGCTTCAATGGTAAAATGTGCCTTTTCCAGAACAATGTGTCTATGTTTAATGGTGCCTGTCATTGCTAATCACTTTGCAGTTTCATTGCCTCCCGCCGCCGCCTCCCAGATAAAGTCCTTCCTTGCACACCACAGTGAGGGCCTGGGTTTGGTCAGTATTGTTGCCTTGGACATTCTTTCCTGACCTATTGTATGTATTAGGAAAAAAAGTCTCCAATCCATTCCCTCACACAATTTTTCCTTTTCCCGAAGTCTCCTGAATGCCCAGTATGTGTGTCTTTTATTACCATCAGGGAAACAGCTAACTGCTCCGTTCACAAAAACACTATTAGCGTTCCCCTTGATAAGCATCTGGCTCCGGTCTGGACCTTCCCAGATTTCTCATCTGGGTTCTCTTCCTGCTCCCACTGCTCCTGGTTGTGATGTCTGGAGGGGCCGGGAAGGTTCAGGCTCCGTAAGCCGCAGGCTGGGAGGAGATGGTTGAGTTGCTCAAGGGGCCTGGGAGACTGGGAGACACCCTCCTCGGCTGTCCTGGGTCCCTTCCCACAGCCCCCCCGGTGGCGGGGGGAGGGGTGGGGAGGGGGGTGGCTGGGATTGGTTGGAGGAACAGGAAGGGACAGGGAGGGATGTGACCAGAGAACCACCGCCCCCCCCACGCCCATCCAGGAAGGGGACAGGTCCTCCTGAGACGTGCCCCACACCCATTCGTGATGAGCGCGACCCTCCGGATCCGAGGAGGAGAATGAAGGTAACTTGTAAAACTGACAGAAGCCAGAAGGAATCTTTGGCTCGAGAAAGACGTGAGACGTGGGCCCTGAGACCCCCCAGACAAGCCGCTTCCTCTCTCCGGGCCCCCGTTACCTCAGCGCTGAGATGATGAGGGGCTAGGCCACACCATTTCCGACATCCTTTCCAGCTCCCAAAAAAGGTATATGATCTAATAAACCTGAAAAACGCATTCCCTGATCTTTTCCTTTTAGCATATTAATTCCAGCCATATAGAATATTCCTGCTTTCAACACTGGCTTCCCGTGTCCCATGCTCGGGTTTCTTCCGACAGAACAAGCCAGGGCCGCTGCCTGAGTTCAGACTTTTCAACGTGACCTTCCCGGCTGGGATTAGAATCTGCCGTCAGGAAGAGGAGATACAATAAAAAGTCTGGCCTTCCCCTGTCGGGACAACAGAACATGAGGCAGTCATAAAACGGAATGCTCAGGAACGCCACATGAATGGACCTTGAAAACAACACGCTAAGTGAAACAAACCAGCCACCAAAAACCACATATTGTGTGACTCCGTTAACATAAGATGTCCAGAACAGGCAAATCCACAGGGAGGGAAAGCAGATTAGTGGGTGCCCAGGGCTGGGCAGGGGGGGATGTATGGGGTACGTGCTAATGGGTACTGGGTTTCTTTGGGGAGGGATGAAAATGTTCCAGAATTAGATCGTGGTGATAGCTACACCCCTCCGTGAATATAGGGAAACTGTGAACCATACACTTTCAGAGGGTGAATTTTATGGTATGTGAATTATGTCTCAATAGAACTTGCAATAAAAAAAGAAAAAATGTCACTTGTTCCTTTTTTACTCTTTTAATGTGACTACTAGAAAGTTGGATTTTATCTATGTGGTTTATGTTATAGTTCTGTCCATGAGTACAAAAAAGTCGAATAAACATATTCTTCGCTTTTCAAAACAAACAAAAGCATTCTGGTCTCCTCCTACATCCTGGGGAGCCTTGGTATCCGGGAGGCTCAGTGTGGAAAGGCCTGGGCTGCGTGTCCATCCAATCACTCATGTTCTCAGTCATAGTCTGGCTTGTGACGTCGGACCTTCCCATCCCCTGGCTGGTCCTGGCTCCTCACTAAACACATTAGGGAGTCTACTTCTCTCTCCTTCTTCCTCCGACCCTGTCCATTGTTCGTTCCCCAGCCCCTCTCTCTCAAATAAATAGATAAAAACCTTAAAAAAGAAAAAAAGCATCTACCTGAGAATAAAGATCAACCAGGTAATTAACTCACTAAGCAGGATGATTCCTTTTATACTTTCCTTTCTATTTGTCTTGAAGGATTTCTCTCAGGGAAATTTATTTTTGCCTGCCTCAACTATCAGTGACTTAAGAGACTGATAATTATATAGCTGATGGCAACAAATACGGGTAAAATCCTCTTGGAAAACAACCTGGCAACATACACCAAGGGGCATCAAAAATCCATATCCGTCCATCCAGTCATCATACTTCTTTATTTTTTTTTAAGATTTTATTTATTTATTTGACAGACATCACAAGTAGGCAGAGAGGCAGGCAGGGAGAGAGGGAGAAGCAGGCTCCCTGCTGAGCAGAGAGCCCAATGTGGGGCTCGATCCCAGGACCCTGAGATCATGACCTGAGCTGAAGACAGAGGCTCTAACACACTGAACCACCCAGGCGCCCCAGTCGTCATACTTCTTAAAATCTACTCAAGGGAATAACCCCAGATACAGAAGTAACGATGAACACGGAAAGGTTCATTCCAGTGTCACTGGCAGCGGCAGCCATAGATCAATGGACACGAGGCCGGGACTGGTCTACCAGACGCTGGTGATGCTCAGGACGGAGACGATGAAGCTGCCGGAATTGTGGCTCTTTTTCTGTTTTTCGTTATTTCTGATGTAATTAAACTGTATTTGCAACCTTAAGAAACTGATACAGTAAAATATGCCATCAAAAGTATGAATGCATTTCCCAAGGTATCTACACAGGATGGTAAAAGAAACTAAAAAGAGCGTTTATGGCAAGAGAAGGGAAGCTTGGTATATTCATCTCAAAGAAAATCTAACCACAGCTTAAAAGGCACGGAAGCACCTCAGCCCTGACCTATCTGGCATGTCCACCAGGATATTTGTACTCTTTTTTCCCCGTCAGCAAGAGCACTGTAATTACGGTTCAAGGACATTAATAATATGTGCTCGGAACTCTTGAAAGGGGAAATCAGTCATTACATGGATAGATTTTGGGTCATCTTCCAACCCAAGGAGACTGCTTGTCGGCGGGCAGGAGAGGGGGACGTTTCCTTGAGCCTCATTCCGGGAGACTAAGCAAAAGTACCCATCGTTCCTCAGCCTCATAGAAAAATCGTCTAGATTTTTCTCATCCGTGACCTCCCGTCTAGATTTTTCTCATCCGTGCCCTCCCATCGATCCCGCCTGCTCCAGCAGGAAGGTGTGGCCGAGGCGGGAAGGCCTCAGGGGCTCTTCCTTGGGCCTCAGCACAGAGTCTCCATGGGCTCCCCTGCTGATGGGTGGGGCTCGTTGTGAGAGGCATGCTCCCTTTGGGTGACTCCGTTTCCCCATCTGTAAAGTGAAGGGTTGGGCTGCAGGACCTGCCAGGACCTTCCACACCCAGGTTTCCTGTTCTGGGATTTGGTCCTCTCCACCAGTCCGTGGGTGAGTATGGCCAGCCACCAGCGGGTTTCCTATTCTGGGATCTGGTCCTCTCCACCAGTCCGTGGGTGAGTATGGCCAGCCACCAGCGTCACTGCAGCGAAGGCATCGTCCTTGTCCATAGGACCCCCGAAAACAAGCAAATGGAAGTTGCTGTAGTCAGAGACCGTTGCTGAGGCACACTGATATTTTTCAGAAGATGAAGAATTATCGGGTTGGCCAGTGATGGGGACCCCAAGGGCACAGGCTGTGTATGAGCGTACTGTGTGACCCCATGTGCAGAAAGGAATCAGAGCATGTGGGTCTTTTCTAGATGATCTCACATGCTTGACCTTCCTCCTGTACCTTCTGTTATCAGATTTCTCCTACTGGGTTTTTCCAATAAGGGCGGAGCCATGTGCGGCTATATTTTTCAAGGCCAAAATGTCAAGAGAGTCAAGAAGTTCCCAGCTGGGACTAAGGAACCTCAACTCGGGCCATTCCTTGACCAGCAGTTGTTCAAAAGAAACTCAGGCTGAGGAAATAGAACGCAGACCACGGGGTCCCTAAAGACACAAGAGACGGTGGTGTGCCCTACAATAATAGTTGGGGTCCTGGCATTTTGAACCAAAGTGCCCTTCCTTTGGAGCTGATGGTAGCGGACTCTTGCCTTTGGCCTTCTGAAATAGAGGATCAGTGCTTGCAAACAATTCAGTGACCTTGGCCAAGAGCTATGGTGTCTCAGTGGGATAACATGCCCTGAAGAGACCTGTGTCTTTTTTTTTTTTTTTTTCCGATTTTATGTATTTATCTGGGAGACTACGATTGGTGGGGAGAGAAAGCACACATACCTGAGCCAGGGGCAGAGGGAGAGGGAGAAGGAGACTCCCGGTTGAGCAGGGAGCTCGACACGGGGCTCCATCCCAGGACCCTGAGATCACAACCTGAACCGAAGGCAGATGCTTGACCGACTGAGCTACCCAGGTGCCCCCAAGACCTGGGTCTTGACACTCAGGAAGCCTATGACTTTTTCCATCCTTCTGGCTCCACTGCTTGGTGCTCGTTCTACCAGGAGTTCCAAAGAGTCTGGAATTGCCAGTCAGAGGTCCTAACTCCTTTCAGCTCCGATGCGCCAGGACTTCCAGGTGACAAAACACCTTCCCAGCCTGACCCTCACAGTGTTCCTCTGAGGTCTCCGAGGCGGCATCCTTACCCCCACATCATAGATAAGGAAACTGAGGCTGAAGGGAGTTAGTAACTCCCCCAAAAGTTCCGAGGGGGGTCTAGAACGTGTGTTTCCTAGGACACTGGCAGGTCATAGAGGAGATAGCAGATCAGGGTTTCAGAATAGACTCAGGAGACGTCAACGCCCCTCTTTCGGGAACTGACAGACCAAGCAAGTGGAGAATGAGTAAGGCCGGAGTTGACCTGAGCAACATGATCAGTCTGCCAGACCTAACTGGCATTCGCAGAACACCCCACCCAACAACAGCAGAAGATCCTGCTGTTCACAGGGAACACTCACCAAGGCAGACCACATTCCAGACCAGAACACACACCCTAACAAACTTAAAAGAACACAAATCATGCGAAGTATGTTCTCAGGCCACAGTGGAACTGAACTAGAAATCAATAACAGAAAGATCGCTGGAAACCCCCCAAATACTTAGAGATTAAGTCACATGCTTCCAAATAACACTCGACACAGAGAAGTCTCAAGCCATGGTTTGGGAGTGCGGCAGGCCCGGGGCCCAATCCCGGTGCTGCCTCATCCCTCCCGGCTGGCCTTGGATGGTTACAGTCCCCTGCTGGGGAGTGGACCGCCACTCAGCCAGGCCGCAAGGACAGACCCCTCCCTCCCCGGGTGTGTCCAGCATGTGCCCTGAGCATGGGTGGTCACCCAGGCAGGCCCTAACTTGGGCAGCACAGCGCCCCCTCCCGGAGAGCACCTAGTGGCCGTAGCTGTTCGGGTCATTGTTCTGCCGGAGCTGTTCCCCACCCCCCTGCCTGTCATACTGCCCTCCCCTGGGTCCCCCCCACCCTGGCTAGCTCGCTCTGCCAGAGAAAAGCAGATGCGTCTGCTCGACACTGAGGCTTCTCTTCTCTCCATCCGTTTGGCGGCCACCTGCCTGGGCATCCCCGCCGGGCAGAGCTCTCTGTGTCCATCCATCCCCAACAAGCGGTGGACGCCACTCGGAATACTGACACCAAAGATGGGGCTCTCCTAGCCATGGGGAGCGGGATGACTCAAGTGCTAGATGAGCCAGGGAAATCTCACCCGAAACTGTGTGAAAGGGAACTCTACTGCACATCTCGCCAGACCCCGAGGAAAGGAAAACAAAAAAACAAAAAAACAGCTCATCACACACATGCACACAGATCTACCGTCTTCTTTGCAAGATCTGATTGCATAACTCATGAAAAAGAAGTTTCCTGAGGCTTGAAAATCTTGCACAAGGCTCTGACTCATTTAGACAGGACTTACTCAAGTTTGAAACTTATCAAAAATTCCAGCCACAACAATATGCACCCCGAAACCATCCTGAGCCCAAGGAGACAGGCTTGGCCCCTGGTAAGGGACCAGCTGCTGTCACATGAGGCCATGGAGGGCTGTTTAATGTGCTTAGTTGACAATTTTGTCCCAGGAATCTCAAATCACAGGGTACCCATAGGCTCCTAGGCTTTTCTCCCCCCTTAAGATGTGACCATTCTTTCCATGGGAGGAGCTCCTAAAACATGGAAAGCAAACCAAGGATTATCCAAGAAGGTCTGGGGGCCTCCACGCTGTCTACTGCTATCCCCTGAGCATCACAGACCCGGCGGAGGGTTAACAGGTTCACATCTGTTAAATCCCAGGTGTTCCAGCTCTTCTTTCTAGGAAGTCACACACTTGTCAATGATATCTCAGCAAGGACCAGGGGTTTCAGGGAGTGACGGGCAAAGTGGTGTCTGAGTCCCTGGGCCTGGAGAAACTCTCTAAACATATTTACTGGCAACTTCTAAGTCAGCCCGCAGGACACACGTCCGTTACCTAACCTTCCTTCTCTGCCAGGCCTTCTCTAACCCATCCCCAACCCTACTCCCGGTGGGGAGGGGGGCACGATCATTCTAGCACTTCCCCCACTGAGCCGAAGCCTGGTTGGATGCCTCAGTGGTGATGGCAGTTACTATGAGGACAGCTAATACTGACTGGGTTCTAGCAATACATCACATACACCCCCAAACCCTTCATCTAAGAGTTTCCACCCCTCCCACAACCCCAGGAGATAATGCACGTAAGTCCTCGTGTTTTTATTATGATTTCACTGATGGGGAAACAGAGGCTTATGGAGATTAAGTCGCACTCAAGAAGTCCCACACTTAGAAAATGGAGATCTGACGCCTTCAGCCGGGTATCGCGTGACCTACGACGAGCTCCTGAAAACCATGGGCTGCCTGGCCTTATTCCCTCTGACTCCCTACATCCAGGCCTTCTGAGTACATAGTAGGGGTTCCATAAAGGCTCCGAGTACACTTAGAACTTAGGTCACTGATTCCAAGAGCTAAACTCTGGGCTCTGACTACCGCGAGCGACACGCCCCGTCTCTGTCACTCATCTCTGCCCTGTGCCATATTGTACTAGCTGGTGTTTGTCAGTGGCTCTAGACACACGTCACCCAGCAGCACTGGGTCACACCATCTTCCCTACTGCCTCTGGGAGTCTTGCCAAAAGCATTTAGAATAGCTCCACTCCTCAGGTTCTCGGCTACTATCAGTTTTCTTTTTCTTTCCTTCTTCCTTCCCTCCTTCCTTTCTCTTTTTCTTTCTTGTTTCCTTCCTTCCCTCCTATGGCAGAGAAGGTGGGAAGGAAAGATGAAATGACCGAGGAGGGATCTCACTCCAGGGACCCGTGCCCCTCAGCCTCAGAGCCCCCAGGAAGCAGCAAGAAGCACCAGGTTTGAGGGCGCTCCTGTCTGGGGGGGCGGGCCTGCCACCACAGTGGTCACCCAGGGGTTTTCCACAGCCAGAAAAAGCTGAAGTACTAGGGATCCAGGCCCAAGATGGGCCACACGCCAGATGGGCCTATGCCAACCCCAGCTTTACTCATCAATAGTTTAAGAAAAGAACTCAGCCCAGCCTTTAAAATGGGGATGAAATGACCACAATTTTCAGACTAGTTTTCTAAACTCACAGACCACTCCAGCTAGAAGGGACCACAGAGATCATCTGGCCCCAGCCCCTCATTTCCGAGGCCCTGAGACGTCGGGGGCGGGTCACCTGGTCAGGTAACCGCCTGGGAACTGACCAGCTGCCGCTGCCTCCCTCCAGCTGGCTTTCCGAGGAGCCCTCAACCACGAGCCAAACTTGATTTCTTCTTCAAACTAAGCCTCACCAGAGCTATTTATTCACTTGAAATATAAGCTCATGGAAAGTCTGATTTCTCAGTCCAAGGCACGAAACGGTGTCCAGGATCACACAACTCCAAACGGACTGAGAATCTAGCCTTGCGGTCCGGAGGCTGTCGGACGTCTGGCCACATGGTCCCCGCCACAGCTGCCTGCTGAAGGCAGTTCTTTTCGGCTCTAACGCAACCTATTTACAGTTCTTCTGGACAGAATGATGCTACTCCAATGCTTGGCTTTTGATACTCTTACTAATTTTATGAAATCTTAATATTTTAACTCTTTAGCAAAACCAACAGAGAATAAAAGCAAACAGCCAACGAGAGAGCGCAAATCCTCGTAAACTGTTGCAAGGACAGTTTCTCCACGAAGCCAGTGGTCCTTCTCCGGGAATGCACACCAGGATCCCCCTTCAAAGGCCCTCGCTCTTCAGGCGGGGAGTGGTGGTGGGGGGTTAGGGAGACAGGGGGACCAGGACCGGGATTGGGAAGAGCTCCCGGCTTGTCTAGGCTCTGTTTCGGGTGGGGAGGGCCATCCTGTCAGGGGTACTAGGAGCAGAAATGAGGAGCCTTCTGCTTTGGGAAGTCTTTTTCAGCCTCTTTCCTAGCTTCTTGTCCATCTTCTGGCAAAGGTCTGCAGCGCTAGACATCCTGGCCCATTTTTTGTAATACCTGGGAATCCAGAGGGGCCTTTCTCTCCCCAGAAGCCGTTTGGGGCCTGGGACTCTGGTTTGGAAACATCTTTACTCCAGTCCCTTCTGCTCCCTTTACTTTTCTGCAGCAAGGGCTGCCCCAACGGCAACCGGGGGCAACCGTGTCCTCCAACTCCCGTGCCTGTGGAATGAGAGCTGGGAAGTGTCCTACATTTCATCTCAAGGCCACAGCCATCTGGAGCACTGTTTATTCCAGCTATGGGCTGCAGCTTAGTGGACGCTGGCGTGTAACCTTAGCTTCTCTGTCAACAGCACAGCATGGTGATTATGAATGGGCCCTGGACCAGACACACGGGTTCAAGTCCTGGACAAGGAACTTCTCGGTGACTCTGTCTCCCAGCTGTGACACAGGGAAGATTCCAGAACACCCCTCCTATGATTCTAGGAGTGTCCAATGAGTTAACATATGCCTGGCACGGAGTAAGCACTAAACGCATGTTGGCCTTTATTCTTAAACTATTATATTCATTGCAATTCCTTTCTTTGTTATTATTTCCTGAGAGTAGAGAGTTTTTTGCTTTAAACTAATCCAAACCGCTAATGGTGGAAGAGGAGAGATCTTTGTTCTCTAGTGTAATTGGACCCTTGCCCGTCCAAACCCTGACAACAGCACTGATTTCTGAAATAGAGGATCTGCCTTCATTTCCAGAACCATTTTTAAGAGAGGTTGTCTGAAGTTTTCATTAAACGGTGTACAGATGAAAGTGCTTTCTTTTCTTTTATCCTTTTTTTTTTTTTAAGATTGTATTTACTTATTTGACAAAGAGCACACAAGTGGTGGGGAGGGACAGAGGGAGGGAGAGAGAAGCAGACGACCTGCTGAGTGCAGAGCCCAACGCAGGACTCGATCCCAGGACCCTGAGATCGTGACTTGAGCCAAAGTCAGACGCTCCACGGTGACCGAGCCCCCCAGGCGTCCCCAAAGTGCTTTCTTTTAAATGGTGGCATGTTCCGCCATCCCAAGATCTACCATGACCACAAAGACCCGCTCACCTGCCCAGGGCCTCTGGTCCTCAGCCATTTCCAATTTCCTGCTCCCTTCCCCTCGCTCTCTGCCCCTGGCAACTCCCCCCCCCCCTAGGAACTTGGACATGATGGAGCCTACTCCTGTCCCGGGAGCTCCTTCCGCACATCCTTGCATGGCTCATTCCAGCTCCAGGCCCCCCGCGTCCGCCCCAGCACAAACAGCATCCCTGCCAACCCTCTTGCCAGAGCCGGCAGCCAATTCACCTCATTTAACAATGACGTCAAGTGACCTGCTCATGGGCTGGGCTGCGACCGAATGAAGTCTTGGCTCCCAGGCTCTGGCCCTCAGAGGTACCTCTGGGAAGTGGAGGGTGGAGTGCGAGATGAGAGAGGGGGCGGGGCCAGGGGGCAAAAGCAAAGCCTTCCGTGGAGGGAAGTCGGGCTGGCCCCGTGTCTCTGGTTTCTGGTCATTCATCAGCTATCCACGGAGCGATCATGTGGCTCCTGGGGGCCAGGCAGACAGAGAAACACAAGGTGTCTGACACCCTGCGGCGCTCAGTAAATATTTGCAGAGAGAGGAAAGGGTGAGAACAGCCTTGCCCCTCTGTCTCGGTCTCTCCTCTCAGCTCCTCACTCTCCCGCAGCTGTCCCCTCGCTGGCTCTCTGGGGGCCTGCTGTGGGCCTGATGGCTAATGGGCAAGGACCTGTGTCTCTCCCCACAGCGACAAGGAATGCCTCTGCCAAGTCCGAAGCTCACAGAGTGACTCCACCTCGTGGGCAATAAACTAGGAGCCAGACGGTGCCAGTTAGTTACTCAGGACCCGGTGCAGCAAGACGACACACATGTAACAGCGGGCTCGTTTTTGACAACAATATGCAATATGTTCTCCCGCTGCAGTCACCTCACACCCAGATGACCATGGGCGCCGAAACGCCACACCTGGTGTGCTCTGCGCTCGGCCACTGCGTGAGTCCTGCCCTGGGATTTCTTGGAGCTGCCCAGTCCGAGAACCTCTGAGATCAGAGCACAGCTGGCCTCCTCGGGCCGGCGACTCTGTGCCACCAGCCTGGGTCACTCTCGCTGCCCTCCCCAAATGTCCCCAGCCACACCAATCTATTCGCCAGCTCCCAAGCAAGCCTCAGGCTTTGCCCAGACTGTTCCCGGCCCTCCGGAAACTTCCTTTACCCTGCCTGACCTCTTCTCCTCAGCCTTGGGTTGAGCACAAGGCTGGCTGGGAAGAAGGCTGTCTGGGTTCCAGTTCCAGCTGAGTGGCCTTGGGCAATTCACTGAACCTCAGTTCCCCTAACTGTGAAGGGGGATAATAGCAGAAGCCCCCGTCCTCATGAGGCTGTGAAGCCGAGTGAAGTCACATGGGTAACACGTGTGTCCCCCAGGGCTGGGGCACAGAGTGCACCCACATACCTGTGCATTGTCAACCCATACCTCCTTCCCCCTTGGATCATTTCTCTCCAAGATAAGTCTCCTGCACCGCCTATCTAGGCTCTTTCCTGAAGGCAGCAGCCCGGCTCCCTGTTCCTGTGTTGCTGGAATTTCTCCTGCACAGCGCTGGCACCTTGCTCTCCGTGTGGGCCAACCTGTACCAGGCTCTCCTTGGTCATGCTGGACCCTGTTCTGACTACGAAAATCTAGACCAGCTCCTGGCGCTGGGTTCCCCGTCTCTACCTCTCCGTGCACGGCCCCGCAGCAGGAGGCAGCGGCCAAGAGCACTGCCAAGCGAGGCTGGCCCGTCCCTCCACCGCTGGATAGGCCGCAGCTGAACTCCGTACTGGTTTTCCACATGGTCTCTCCGACTGGAGACCAGAAGCATCCCCTGGAAGGCACCGCGAGAGAGACAGTATTTCCACCCTTCGCCCCATCCCCGCCGCCCCCCTACCAAGCCGGGTCCTGTCGATACCGAAAAGACGCGAAAGAGGAGAAGGGGTTCACGTCTTCATCCCTAACCCGCCTCCTACCCGCTGCCTCAGATTCCGCCCTCCGGAGTCCAGTTCAGCTTATTCCCAAAAACCACTTTCGTTTTTGTAGGGTTGGCTGCAAACACGGGAAGCGGGCAGGCAGCGAGAGCGCTGCGGAGTCTGCGCGGCTCCCCCCGCGCCTGGCCCGCGGGGACCATCGCGGGAACCGCCGAGCCGCGGGCAACGCCGTTCCTTTCAAATACCGAGTTACCTCAAGTTTCCGCGCACGGGGTCCGTAAGAAAACGAACGCCTGGTTAACTCCGGAGGCGCGGGGAGGGATGGCGGAGGTGGGGCGCCGGGAAGTAAAGGGAAGCAAAGCGACCGAAATGAGTCCTTGTGGTCCCAACGCCTCCGGCACAAAGCACCTTTCCAGGCCCTCTCAACTCCCGCGCACACGCCGTCTCGTTTGTCCCCGCTCCGTGGCGCGCTCGGGCGCCCCGCGGGGCACCCCCAGGCCAGCACCGGGCGGGACGCCCCGCCATCCCGGCCGGGGGCCGCGGGGCAGAGCGCGCGGGGCGCCCCGCCGGGCGCGGAACCAGCCCCTGGCTGGGCGCAAAGCTGGGTTCCGAGGGGGACCCCCCGCGGAACGCTGCTCCCCGAGGGCCGGTGCCCGCCCTTTCCCGGCGAGCGGGAGCCCTGAGCGCCCCGCGACGCTTCGCCGCCCCTAGGCTCGCCCGGCCGCCCCGTCGGGACCCGTCGAGGCGGGATGGCGAGACCCGGGAGCTCGGGCGCGCGGGTACCTTGGCCGCAGGCGCCGCGCTGCAGGACGATGACCGGCGGCTGGTGCAGCCTCTCGGAGCGGCGGCTGGCGGCGCGCAGCTGGCACAGGTTGGCGTAGGTGTTGGCGTCGCTGCCGCACACCGGTTCGCTGCTGGTGCACACGCAGAGGCCGGCCTGCGAGCGCCGCCGCACCGTGGCCGAGGCGGGCACCCCGAAGGGCACCACGCACTGCAGCCCCTCGCCGCACGGGCCCTCCTGCAGGCCGCACGCCGCCCCCTCGGGCGCGCCGCACACCTCGCAGCAGCCGCACGCGTCGCGGACGCGGCCGCCTTCGCAGTGATCCGGCGGCGGCGGGCAGCGCACGGGCTCGCAGCGCTCCGGGCACCCGGCGGCGGGAGGCGCCGAGCGTCCCGGCCGGGACGGCAGCGCCTGAGCGGGCGCCGCGAGGAGCAGCAGCAGCGGCAGCAGCGGGAGGCACGAGGAGCGCGGGGGCTGCATGGCGGCTCCGACGGCGGCGGCAGCGGGCTGGGCGAGGACCGGAGAGCGGCGCCGGGGAGAGCGCGGGAGGGACTAGGGGGAGCGGGTGCGAGTGCGCGCGACCGTGCGGCCCAGCCCATTGGCCTCGCGGCGGTGACGAGCCGCCTTGGGGACGGGCACGGCGGCCGGGCTGGGGTGGGGGCAGGGGGGGCCGGCCGGATGGCGGCGCGGGGGGGCGGACGGCTGGAGCGGGGACTGCCCGCGGCAGGGGCAGGGCGGGGGCTGGGCGGGCGCGCCCGGGCACGGCGCGGCCGTGGCGGGGGGGGGGGGGGGGGGGGGGGGGGGGGGGGGGGGGAGGCGCGGGCGGGGGGCAGCGCGCGGGTCCGCCCTCTCGCGGGGCCCGGGCTTACGGTCTGCGCGTCGCTCCTCTCCGCGGATCGCGGCTTCTCTCGCGCCCCTCGCGAGCCAAAGACTCTGCGAGGGGGATCCTGCGGCGGCCCCGAGCGTACGGGCCCCAGAAACTTCCCCCAAATTACTGGGGACCCGCCCCAGGAGCGGGAGGGGCCGCTACCCGGACCGCGGGCGGTGGTGCCACCGCGGACTCTGGTCACGCGCTCCAGAGGAGGGGGACGGGCGCCTCTCTGGCATTGACCCCCGTGTCCCGCAAGCGCGACCGTGACCATAGTCCCTGTGCAGCATACAAAAAAGGTGGCGCCCGCGGGGCCGGCGGAAAGCCAACGCCCAGACCCACGGTTACATGAAAAAATAAAAGAGCAGAAGTAATCAGAATATAATCATTCGTGTCAGATTCCTTTAAAAAGTTGTTTCGGGTGGGATGTGTGCTTGTGCCCAAACAGAGTAACTCCGGAGCGAGACTCCAGCGGCTGGTAATGCGCCTGGGCGGGGACAGGGGGAGTCTGGGTGAGACCCAGGCTTTGTACCGCTGCATTTTTCACCACGTGCATGAGCGTCCCAAAACGTTGTTGTTAAATAAACGAGTTCATCTCTGATCTTCCACTTGAGTCTTCAACGCATCCTTGGGGACAGATGCAAGTCGGGACGTCACCTGGAGGGGTACGGGGGACTCCGGAGGTGGATCTAGGTGCACTGGTGGCGCCAGGCTCCCGGCTGAGGCCTCCAGGCCAATGCTGAGCAGATAGACAAAGCTGACGCCTGAGGACCCAGGAGGAGATAGGTTCACACAGGCCCTGCCCAGGCAGAGACGCCCAAGGGTGGGTGGGGTGGGCCCGTGAACCTTGGGTGGAGTAGGTGTGGGAGGATGCACAGGAGGCTTAGTGATTTTGCACTTTTTTCCCCCCTATTTGGATGGTTCCCTCGTGCACACGATATTTTTCCAATAAAAATAGTTTTAAAAAGTAAAATCCAAATATTTATAACCACTCTTGCCCAAAGCAGGTTCCAAATGTGAGCCATGCTAGAGGGTGGAGAAGGGTGCCTGGGACCAAGAGTTGGGAAACAGGAGGTTCAGCAGGGGTGAGCTGGAGGAAGACAAAGACGTTAGGGAAGTATTTCAAAGCCAGAACCTCATCCTTGTGGAAAGCGAGACCTTGACCCAGAATTCACTCAGCCCTGGATACGGGAGAGGAGTCAGCTCCACTGACTCGGGGCGCTGAGTGCCTGGCTAGCTGTGATTACCCCAAAAGCAGGGTGCCTAGGGGTGATGGAAGTAATTAACAAAGCTCATCAGCCAGTAATGAGGGTCCCCACTGCGGTCCAGGGGACAGATCAATTAAGCAGGGCTTGTGGTGAAAACTTCTGTCGAGTCCTCTTATCTTACAGATGAGAAAGCTAAGGGTCAGGAAGGATAAGTGACTCCCTCAGGGTCCCACTACCAGTTAAGAGTGGTGCAGTGGGGACCCCACCCTCCACCTTTCAGCCAAGCTACTGCTGTGAAATAGCAGATTAAAAATAGAACTATCTGCTGGGTGGGTCTCCTGGCTTTTTCCCTATCAGAGGACAAGTCGCTGATGGTTTCACGGAGTCCCCCTCCCCGCCTGCCCCTCCCTCCATGCTCTCTCATCTTCCCACCGCACACACTTTACTCCCCCAGTGCTGAATAGCTTGCATTTTCTGGAACATACCCTCTCCTGTCAAAAGCCTTTATTCTTTTGCTCATGCTCTCCCCTCCTCCTGAAATGCCCTTCCTCCTCTCCAGGGTGATTTAGTGTGACCTAGTGAAGCTGCCAGGAAACACGTCATCTGATGGGCTCAGGAGTCAAACTCCGGCTTCTGGCCCTTCATTCTGTGACTTTTGGTAAGTTTAAGAACCTCGGACACCTTCACCAGGAATGTGGTGGTCACTGCGCATGTAGTGACTGAAAAGGGTGTTTTGTGGCCACAAAACCACTCCTGTGTTGGTTCACAACCCAAAAGGGGTGTTTGCAATGGCGATGACCAGGAAATGCAAGTCACAGAGGCCACGTGGCTCTTTGGCCATGTGGAAGGAAGAAGGCATCGCGCCGCCCCTGGGACCCATGCTGGCGGTGGCATCAAGGAGTCAGCGGAGGGACACATGGAAGACAGAGCCATTCCCAACAAGCAGAACTCACAATGCCCATGGTTTTAGAAAGACCGTGATCACATCACATCATGTCCCAGGCATGACCGCAGCTCCCCCCCTCCCCGGCCCCCGCCCTTACTTAACAGGGATCACAGCAAAGCCAGCCCATCGGAGGGCCCCACCCCCAAGCCCTTCAACGTGGAGATGGAGAAATTAAAGTCCCACCTGAAGGGTTAGGGAGATCCTGAACAGTCCACTCAGGAGGGGTGTGTGTGTGTGTGTGTGTGTCTGCCTATGTCCATGTGAGGGCATCCATGGAAGGACACAGAATAATTCAATTGAAACCTAGCATCAAGAGCCCGCCATTGATTGCTCATCCTTTAATCCTAGCGTTTCCTTTTCTAGAAGTAATGCTTTGGGTCTGAAAAGGCAAGTCTTTCTTTTCTTTCTGACCCCTCTATTGCCATTTATAAAGACCGTTTCTTACGAGATGCATATTTTTGATACATCATGAAAACTCATTTCTCACTAGGTCTTGGCACAGATTCCTAGAGAAGATTTTTTTCCAGGGGAAAGGGGGTAGTTCCAAACCACAAGGGTGAGTTCCCTGCCATTTTCTCGGCAGCCCAAATTTGCAGTTAAGTTTGGACAAAGTCAAGCCTATTCGTGAATAATAAACAATAAAACATCACGGCTGACAAAGCCTGTTAGGAAGTGAGGTTTCTGAGCTGGAACAGAGCGACCGTGTCTGTGCTGCCCCCGAAGAGAAAGATCTTCTACTCGGGGCCACTATCGTCTCCAAAGCAAGAAGGACCCAGAGTTCTTGGGGACCCACATTGCCTTTCCTAATCCAAAGAACCTAAAACCTGAGGAGCTGGAGTAATAATTGTAGCTCTTTCTATAATCTTAGAGTTGTCCTACTCAGTGAACTTCGGGAACTGACAATCCCGGTAAAAGGAAGTCCAGACTTCTCAACCTGACATCCAGAATTCTCCATGTCACCTAAACGGACTTTCAAGCCCGATTGTCTTCTGCATCCAGGGTGGCCGACATCTATCCCCCAGTCGCTCCTCGCGCCCATTTCCCCCCTCTCCATAGTAACAGAACCTCGGCTAGGGACTGGCTGCCCAAGTAAAAGATGACTTCTGAGCCCGTGTTGATTCCCTTCCCTCAGAGAACCAGGCACATTCCCATTATTCCCATTGGAAAGTATCATCTCCTTTGACAAAGTACACACCGTGCTCTTGCGTCTCTAAAGACAGTCCCATGTCGGTTCAGTTTGGTTTAGTTTAAGAGAAACTTCTCGAGCATCTGCCATGTGCTGGACACTCTGCTAGATACTGAGATGAGATGTGGCATTAAATACCAGAACCCCTGCCCGCAAGGAGCTCAAAGTCTAGGAGTTTTCTGTAATGTTGGAAATGGTCTCTACCCGTCCCAGACGGTAACCACTATGTGTAACTAACTACTGAGCCTTAGACATGTGGCCCGTGCCGCTAAGAAACTGAATTTTTATTTGTATTTCATTTTAATTCATTTAAGTGTGACCACAGGAGTGCTCCCCGTGAGCCGTATGAAACGAGCATCTATCACACTGGAGAGAGGGGTAAGGAAACAAGTCCAGGGTGACGGGAAGGAACTCCAGGAGAGGGAGGAGCTGGGAGTGTACAGATGCCAGGGGAGCTGCATCTTGAGGGCTGGGGAGAAAGTCACCAGGCGGACAGTAGTGGGCGGCGCACAGGTGGGGGGTCGACACTGTGCGTCCACTCAGTTGGGGAAATTGCCAGCTGTCCAGTGTGGTTGGAGGCAGGAAAGGGGTCTCTGTGGGCAGAAGAGGCAGCTGGAGGGGAACACCAGGTTGTGAAGGGCTCCCGTTGCCCTCCTGAGGAATTTGGGCTTTATCCTGGTGCTGATGCAGAGCTCCCCAGGGCTTGGAAGGAGCTGCATTTTGGGCAAATCACCTTGCAGTGTGGATTCAGCAACAGACATTTTTAAACGGAGCTACATTATTAGAGTTTAGGTTAAGAAGCACTTTGAGTTAAGCTGAAGATGCAGCTAATGTAACTTAATCAGACAAGAAGTGAAGAGATTCCAATAGCTTGGTAACATGTTAGTAACTCATTTCGGCGTGACCTCTTCGATGTAATCCCCTCCTCCAAAAATATTGCAAATGGTGAGGATGCTTAAAATATTTGGGGGGAACTTTAGAGGCACTTTGGGAATATTAGCATTTCTAATATCAAATCACAAAACGTTCCTGTCCTGTAATTAAAGGAGGGCCCGTGGGAACAAATCCTGGCCTGGCTGCTGTTTCATGCTTCCTGACAAGCCTCTAAGATCTATAATTCAGATCTTTCATTAATTTAGACTAACCTGTCCCCTAAATCAATTGCAGAAGACCTGCCGTCTGTGTTTGCATTAATCGGCTCTTTCCAACATATTTGCTCTAGAAAACTAAAAGTGCATGCCATATGACCAAATGTTTCCAGTCTCCTTGACCAACTGGATCAGACAGACCCAAGTTCAAATAGAACCACAGGCAGCAAGCAAAGTGTAACAAATGACAGCTTGTCAATTTTCTGTGACTCGGGGGCAGCGTAAAAAGCTGGCCAAGGTCACGTATAGAATGTGCTGCCTTTGGGCGGGAACATGTGAGGTCAAATCAAAGAAATTATGAGCCAGAATTTTAAAAGTGCTTGTAAAAAGAAATTTTTAAAAATGGGGAAGGGTGTTCAAGCTTTGAGTTATTTCATCATCTAGTTACATAGGCACTAAAATACACACAAGCATCCAAAGTTCTGTAAGTATGAGAAAGCGTTTACTGAGTTTATCAGGAGGATCTGGGAGATGCTTGGATGCCAACATTTTAAACCAACTTGACCTAGATAAGGCCCAGATTCTTTCTCCACAAACTTTCATTGTTATTTTACATATACATTGTTACCTATACGGGCAAATGTTTCTTTTTGTTTATTCCCTAAACTAATGGGACTGGGAGAAATGTGAAACTGTGAGAATATAAAAACAGTGCCCCTTTCCTAGTGGGTGTTCTAAAAGCCTTGGCCCCAAGTCATTGAGGTTGGAGGTCTCTGCTTCCATAAACCCAACCCAGCAGCTGGAGGGGGCCGCCCAGGTGGCCTTCTACGGGCTGTGGGTTTCCTCTACCCAATCACATTCTCCCACTCAGTACCTTTTCCTGTCTCCTCTGTCTGCTGCTCTGGAAATATTTGTAGATATTCTTGACTTACCAGCTATAGGGAATATATAACCTTGAATTGCTTGACCCAGAGAAGGGCTGAATCAACCCTGGTTCTAGCTGTGAGGCCAGGGGTTCTCAAACCTGAGCGTGCTTCAGAAGCACCTAGAGGGCTGGAGGCACCTTGAGTTTCTGAGTCATTAGGTCGGGGGTGGGGTGGCCTGAGGATTTGCATTTCTAGTAACTTTGAGGTGATGTTGTTGTTGGCCTGGAGACACCACATTAAGTAACAAATAATCTGTGTCTGCCTCCTGTCCCTTGTCTACCTCCCATTCCTGCTCTGCTGGCCCGTCTCCACGTACATGCCGGGTGCTATCACCAGGGGAGAAGCATGGCTTCATTTAGGGGAACAGATAACCAGCCTCAGAGGGGCTTCTGCCTAGAGACCTCCGAGCAAGCCTTAGGAGTGAGCGGGAGTTAGAGGCCAGTGAGCGCGAAGGGCAGAACAGAGACAGCCTCTGTTTCCAGTTATTGAATATGGAGGAGCTCTGGCTTCATCTAGCGGTTTTAATCAGGAAAGGGATGTGGTCAGATTTGTGGGTTGGGAAGACCACGGGGACCAGGGCAAAAACGACTCTGAGGGATGAGGGTGTGGAAGGAGAGGGAGTCTGGAGGCAGGTTCTAGCGGGAGAGAAGGGTCCGAAAGTTTGCAGCTGGCATCATGGAGGAGCACACAGGAACAGTTCGGCGCTTTGCATAGGACCAGCTACTCTCCTTCCCACCCAGCACGCAGCAGAGACTCTCCAAGGTCAGACATGAAGGGCGCATGTCGCACTGAGCAGAACGGACTGATGGCCCCAGGCCCTCAGGAGCCATGCCCCCCCACCCCCACCCTCCTCAGCTGTAGTCAGTCCTGGATAGAGAATGTGTCCTCTCTTGGGTGCAGGGGCATGATACAATGACAAAGGTATTGTCCCCTGGCCAAGCCAACTGCCTATCTGGTTCAGCTCCGGAGATGCATCTTTTCCTAAGCATATAAAGATACCTCAAGGGTTCGGTACCCTGAAAACTCTGCCCTAAAGGGCTGGTGACCTCAGGGAGGGCATTCTCCTTTCTACTGTCCTTCTCTTTAGGAGGGGTGATGGAGACCCCTGGTGTCCATTAGAATCCCTCATGCAGCTCTTCCCAAATGATGACATCCTGGAATTTGGCCAACTTTGATTAAATTCAGTAAATAATAGTAGTGGGTCAATGTTGACTTTCTGATTTTGATGACTTTACTGTAGTTACATAAGAGAGAGTTGGTTTTTATTTTTGTCTTTTAAAAGAAAATATACATGAAAGCATTTAGAGGTCAAGGGCCTTCACTTTTAGATGGTTCAGAGGTGGAGAAACAGCAAGTGTGGTTGACCTGTGGGGAAGCTGGGGTCAGGGTAAGTGAGAGATTTATACTATTTTTATGACTTTGGTCTAAACTTAAAATTATTTCAAAATTTAAAAAAAAAAAAAAAACTTTTTTAAAACTAAATACCCCTGATCAGTTGAGTAAAAAACTCTAGAGGCACCAGTAAGCCTATGAAAAGATGCTTAACATCATCGGTCACCATCAAATCAAGACCACAGTGAGCTTTTGATTCACACCCCCTAGGTCACTTGTATAAAGAGTCTGGCGGGGGTTGGGGTGACTGGGGGATGGGCATGAAGGAGGCATGTGAGGGACTGATCACTGAGTGTTTTATGTAACTGATGAGTCGCTAAACTCTACCGCTAATACCCTGTATGTTAATTCATTGATTTTAAATCAAATTAAAAAATTTAAAAGTCAGGGGCGCCCTGGGTGGCTCAGTGGGTTGAAGCCTCTGTCTTTGGCTCAGGTCATGACCCCAGGGTCCTGGGATGGAGCCCCGCATCGGGCCTCTCTGCTTAGCAGGGAGCCTGCTTCCTCCTCTCTCTCTCTGCCTGCCTCTCTGCCTACTTGTGATCTCTGTCAAATAAATAAATAAATCTTTAAAAAAAAAAATGCTCTATGCGGTGTGATGGAACGTCCCTGATGACGACTCTTCTGAGCCCCCCTCCCCCCAGGGACGCTAGTGAGCAGTCAGGCTGAGAACCACAGACCAGCCATTTCTCTGTGTTGACACCATGGGAACGCCCGTTTAACCCCTCCCGTTCTTCCACAGCCAGGGTGCATCCAAAATTCCATGGCTCTGGGAATTCTATTTGTCTAACTCCACAGCCTGTATTGGAATCAGCCAGGATGTCTTCAGATGGGACACCATTGCCCTCCCCCCGAGGGCTGGGAGCCGGCTGGGAGCCGTCTGGAACGGGGCGTCTGACCTGCCCATGCTACCCGCCGGTACCAGCCCTGTGGGGCTCAGGCTGTTGTACGGACAGCAGACGCCTGTACAGCACTGAAGGCAGACACTTTATCTTGATGTTCATGTACTTTCTTCCCTGAAATTGATTCCGTTCCTCCCGCCCCGTTGGTACCTCTGAATTCCCTTTACCCATCTCGCCCAAACTTGGTTCTATTTTTGATGCGTCCTCCAGCCGTCAGCTGTCGGCCCTCCTGGACGGCGTGGCACCCGCAGAGCATTATCCCTGATGATTCACGGCCAAGGTACTTTTCCACTGGCCCCTCTCCATCCTTTCTTAAAGCTGTGTCACTTCGCGTGGTGGAGACTTGCGTTCCTCTTTCCCGATGGACTCCGCTTCTTGTAGGCAGTTCCCAGTGCCTGGCACCCAGTCATTCAATGACTTCACTACGCCTTAAGGTGACTCCTTAAAAAAGAAGCATCCCCACTTTAGAAATAGGGCCTGAAAATCACACCGGCCGTCCCGTCACAAAGACATGCCGTTTGAGAGAAGGGAGGGAGAAATAACCCAGCCCCAGTGGCAGGAAGACCAAGCCCAGCCACTGGGATCAGTCAAAGGGGAATCAGGAAATCCTCATTAAGGCTCCACTTTCCTAGTCTGAGATTCCAGAGGAAGCCCAGTGACGACCCAGGGGGATGCCGATACACTAAGCAAGAAATGCAGGATATAAAACTGTGCCTGCTGTTTGCTCCTGATTGTCCAGAAAATGATGGCCACACTCAAACATGGGCAGAACAAAGCCTGAGGTTGATTCAGGGTGGAGGGGTGAAGGGTGATGGATGGTATTTTCTGTACTAACCAGTAAGCCTGGGAGAGGCAGACAATTAAAAGAAGGAAGAGAAAGCCAAAGCCTTTTCCATCAGTGGGAGCCAAGCTCCAGGGCAGGCTCTCCCTGCAGCAGGGGCTCCCGTCTGCAGACCCCCCCCCACCAACACTGGACACACCTTGTGGTCACACCTTGTCCCTCAGGCGCCCCTGTCCCACTGCTGAGCTCAGCATTTGCTCTGATCTTCTCTAGACTCTACTCGTTACCGCCTCCCACAAACCCGGGGCACAACTGAACGTGCACCAAGTGCTTAGCACTGAACAAATTCGAAGAATTTAGAGATTGTTCCAAATCTGTATCTTCTGACATTTTCCATGCTTTTTAATCCACCAAGACAGTCATACGCCTTTTTGACGTCTTCCACAAAGCTCTGTCTGTCTCTGGACATGGCTTATTCATTCCCTTCCTATTTCCCAGCTTCTGTGTCTCCAACCTTAGTGGCCTGCGCCCTGCTCCCCAGCACAAGGAAATAGCTGTATGAGCGCCATGGAGGTGAGGACTCCCTGGATACCTTTAAAGGTGGTGTTCAGATGTCACAACATAATTTTTAATCAGGACTGTTGGGTACTGGCATGAAGATAAACATATGGGCCCCTGCCATTGTTGGGAGCCTGTGTCGGACTTAGACATCGACGCAGTAACCTGATTTCACAAACACATGATTGCAATTAAGTAGGGTCTTTTCAATCAAAGGCATTAAATCAATTAGCTATTCAGATGGGGTGAAAACAAACATAGGTCCCATATCAAACATAAAAATTAATTCAAAGTGGATCATAGACCTAACTTTGAAAGTAAAAACAATGCAGAGTTCAGCGAAAGGGGTAGGCAGGGAGATTTCACAAACAGGACACATAAATCACTATTTAAAAAATTGATAACTATGAGTTAATTAAAATAAAGAACTTCTGCCTATCAAACTGGAAAATCATCCACTGGGAGAAGATACTTACAACACCTGTTTCTAAACAAGGACTCATATTCAGAGTATACAACTCAACAACAGAAAGACAAATAGGAAAAAAAAAATCTGAGCCAAAGAATTCACAAAAGAAGATCTCCAAACAGCCAACGATGTCAGGAAAACACTGATTAAAACAACAACACATGCCCACAAAGATGGCTAAAATGAAAGTCTAACAACCCCAGGCAAGTGGAATTTTAGGACCACCTCCAAGCTTTCCCCTGCCTGATATATATGCCCTATAAAATCCCCTCGCCTTGAATGTGGGTAGGACCGTGGGTGGGATGCTGTGATTAGGTTGTATTAAATGCCGAAGACAGAGGACTGTTGTAAATAAGGTCTCTAATCAGTAATTTAAGCAACCGTGAGTTCTACAGCTGCATGGAAATGAATTTGGTCAACACCTGCATTTAGGGGAGGACCGCAAGCTGCCACCTCCCCTTCCCCGCCCCCACCTCCTACCTACAAATGGTCTGCACCAGGCGCCAGACAGTGGGGCAGGAACTAGAATGTCAGCTCCCTGGGGACAGGTGCCTCTCTCACGGCTCTACCCCAGCCTCTCTTGCACAGTCTGGCACATTGCAAGAGCTCAGCATATTTTAAATTAATTCATTGAGACATGGAAGGATGGGTTGAATGTGTCAAACTCAAGTGAAATACGGGATTTTTTGTTTTTAATTTTTTGTATATCCTCCTCTGAATTTAAAAGACAATTCTTTCTTCTATAGGTATTTTGCAATTTTGCTGGTACCTCTATGGGGCAGATTCAGATATTCATTGCCCCCCCATAGGAGAATTACAGGAGGTTGAACCATATAAAATTGCTATCGTTTCCTCATTTTTGACCTAATAAAATGGCGATCGTATATGGTTCCACCTCATACTCCCCTGCCCTTTTGATGTCAGGCTTGACCATGTCATTTTTTCTGGCCAGTGAAACATGAGCTCTAAAGGCATGTGTCAACTTCAGTTTTAGGGGAGGTTACATGACCGGCAAGCAGAGCCTTTCCCTCTCCGGAGACCACCACTTTCCACATTGAGGTTGCTCGATTCACTCGCACTTCGCTGAAGAGGGGAGCTATAGGCGGACAGACAGCATAACTGACCCGTCAGCCCGGATGGTTATAAACCTCTGAGGTTTTCGTGACTGCCGCAAAACCCGGTGTATTCTGTTCGACAGTCCAGAGTCTGCCGTTTGATAGAGACAACTTCTGTGTGTCCCCCTCACCTATGTCTTCCCCTCCAGAGTTCAGCAAAATTTCTTGTCCCTAGGAAGCCCTTGGAAAATGACTGAATTTAATCAAGCACAGCATTTCTTCTGCTGGGAAAAAAAGCTGGCTGAGCGCAACCAGAGACGTTTTGTAACACTTACTAATGCCTGTTCTACCTTGAAGCCTAAGGACAAGAATCAGTCATGAGCCCAGCTCTATGATGTCAGCAAAAATCCCAGGACAATTAAGGCTCCTTTAAGGCTAAAATGAAACTGTTTCCAGAATCGGAACGAGATCCAGTTGTTGGCATGCCTCTGCTAGCTCTTCTTCCTGGGGACACCCCCGCCCCCGCCACCCCGTGACTCTAGGCAGGAGGCTGGGAAGCCTCCTACGACGCTGACACCGAACCCACGGCAGCGGGAAGGCGGGAGCCAGGACTGGACCCCGGGACATAGCTGTTGTTTTACGAACAACGGAAGAGTATCAAAGGTTTTGACCTGATGAGTAAACAATCTGATGTCTGACACGTTGTGACACTAGACTGTAGAGAAACAGTGGAAACAGGGATGGAATAGAAATTTTCTCAGAAATCATAAATTAGGGGCACCTGGCTGGCTCAGTCCCAGGAGCATGTGACTCTTGATCTCTGGGTGGTGAGCTCAAGCCCCCACACTGGGTGTAGAGATTACTTAAAATCTTTCTTTAAAATGCAATCAACAGGGGCCCCGGGGTGGCTCAGTCATGAAGCATCTGCCTTCGGCTCAGGTCATGATCCCAGGGTCCTGGGATTGAGCCCCACATCTGGCTCCCTGCTCCGTAGGAAGCCTGCTTCTCCCTCTCCCACTCCCCCTGCTTGTTTTCCCTCTCTCGCTGTCTCTCTCTTTCTCTGTCAAATAAATAAATAAAATCTTTTTAAAAAATGCAATAAACCCTAACAAAAGAAAAATAATGTTATAAATTAATAATAACAAAATTTTAAATACCTAAACCAGTATCTATGGAGAAAAAGAAATATGTGTCAAAACAAACATATAAAAACTACCTCTGAAAAAATTCTTGAGGCGAACAGTTTTCATGGTTGAATTCCTTGAAACTTTAAGTGAACAGTTTTATGTTCTTTGAACTGAGAGAGAACATGAGAAAAAAGATGAAAAACTTCCCAATTCACTTTATAAAGCAGGCACATGCCAGTATTAAGCATAACAGAGAACATTCCTTCTCTCTGCCACTGCCAAAAAATATAAAAGTCAATATTATATATGGGCAGAGGTATGAAGCCACAACATAAGCCAATCGATCTGCACTGTATGAAAGAATGGAATAAGAATGAAAGACTGTTGTCATTCCGAAGGTATTAATGTAATTTTATCATTCCAAATGTCAAAAAGTATCCAGTGAAATTCCATATCCATTCCTGACTGTGGGTTTTTGTTTTTGTTTTTGTTTTTTGGGGTTTTGGTTTTTTGTTGTTTTGGGGTTTTTTGTTTGTTTGGTTTGGTTTGGTTTGGTGGTTTTTTTTTTTTTTTGGTGAACTAAAAAAATAAGGAACTTCTGTCACATGATAAAGAATATCTTGGGGCGCCTGGGTGGCTCAGTCATTAAGCATCCAACTCTGGATTTCAGCTCCGGTCACCATCTCAGGATCATAGGAGCATCAGGGAGCCTGCTTGCAATTCTCTCTCCTTCACCCTCCACCCCTCCCTACTCTCTCTCTGCCTCTCTCTAAAAAAAAAAAGAATAGAGTAAAACAAAATAGAATAGAATATCTGAAGTCAACAGTCAGCATCATATATAAAAATAAAACACCAGAAACAATCCTATTACTATCTAGACTAAAGTAAGTGCGCCAAGCACTAGAAGTTCAGGACAATTCAATATATATATTTATTTATTTGACAGACAGAGATCACGACTAGGCAGAGGGGCAGACAGAGAGAGGAGGAAGCAGGCTCCCCGCTAAGCAGAGAGCCCAATGCGGGGCTCAACCCCAGGACCCTGAGATCATGACCTGAGCTGAAGGCAGAGGCTTAACCCACTGCCTTCCCACTTAACCCAGGAGCCCTCAGGCCGATTCAATATTAACAACCAGTTTCTTGGAGAGGGTGGGGGGGACAGTTTATTATAAATTTTGTTGATATGAGAGATATGTAGCATATGATTTACCAATCCTAATAAAATATACAATACTCTTTATTGTGAATTCCTTATAGAAAACTGACTTTCATAGAACATTTTCTTAATCATGGACCAGAGGTTAGCAAACTTACCTTGCAGGCCAAATCTGTCCATGTCCTGTTTTTGTACATCCTGCAAACTAAGCATGTTTTTTACATTTTTGAGTGGCTGAAAAAAAAATCAAAAGAATTCTATTTCGTGGCACAAGAAAATTATATGAAATTCAACTTGCAGTTTCCACAAACAAAGTTATACCGGAATCAGCCCTTCTCCTCTGTGTGCTGTCCACAGCTGCTTTCCCCCTGCAACAGCAGAGTTAGTAGTTGCGACAGGGGCATATTGCCTGCAAGGCCGAAAACATCTACCATCTTGCCCTTTACGGGAAGAGGTGCCAACCCCTCGTCTAGACGATCAACAGAAGAATAAATCAAGCCCGAATTTGTAGCATTTGCCAATTTCCAGGGTAAGTGCTCTGACTGTGGCCAGCTACCACTGTGGCATCGCTGAATTGGCAGAGCTGGGTGGAAAGCTCCAGAACACAGCATTGGGTCGTGCTTCGGCCTTCCAGGTACAGCACCTAGAAATAAACCCAAGACCATAGATAAAGAGCAGGGGCCGTAGAATAACCAGGACGTGATGACTTGTATTTATAACTTTCTTCCTAATGTAGCTTACTTCACTGTAAATTTACAGTCTAATCTTACTAATGGCTGCGTGTGCAAGCGACTGGTGTTGGCGAGGATGCGGGGAAAGGGGAACCTCCTACACTGTTGGTGGGAACACAAGCTGGTGCAGCCACTCTGGAAAACAGCATGCGAGTTCCTCAAAAAGTTGAAAGTAGAGCTACCCTACGACCCAAGAATGGCACTACTAGCCTTTATCCGAAGGGTATAAACGAAGTGACCCGAAGGGGCACCTGCACCCCAAAGTTTATAGCAACAAAGTCCACAAGAGCCAAACTATGGAAAGAGCCCAAGATGTCCCCTGACAGATGCACGGATAAAGAAGATGAGGTCCATATACAACAGACTAACACTCGGACATCAAGAGAATGAACTCTTGCCATTTGCAATGACGTGGATGGAACTAGAGGGTATTTCGCTCAGTGAAATAAGTCAGAGAAAGACAGTTATCATATGATCTCACTCATATGTGGAATTTAAGAAGCAAAAGAGAGGATTCTAGGGGAAGGGAAGGAAAAATAAGATAAAAAACAGAGAGGGAGGCAAACCGTGAGAGACCCCGAACTGTAGGCAACCAACGGAGGGTGGCTGGAGGGGAGATGGAGTGATTGGGGGAGGGGCATGAAGGAGGCACGTGATGGAATGAGCGCTGGGCATTGTATGCAACTGATGAGTCACTGAATTCTACCTCTGTAAGTAAAAATAAAAAATGGCTGTGCAAGCTTGCAAAATTCCCCCAAATTCAGCCATTGTCTTACCAGCCAGTCCCAGCACCACCACCTATATGGAGTGACCAATGGTATGACAGAGATGTCAGCCCTCTGGCCTGGGCCCACGGCACAGGAATGGGAAGGATGCCCTTGTCTGTGCCCACCCTTCCTCCTGGGCCTTCGTGCCCCTCCTAGCTCCAAAGTGCAGGTTTTGTTCACAGCCTTTGGCGTATTCAGGGACCCACGTGTCCCTTGCCTTCATGCACATAGCCTCCGCTCTGCAAATCTTACTCCCCCAAAGGCAAACCCTACCAGGAGGATCCCTAGTTGGGACAATCACCTGTCCACAGAGCCACCAAATGCCGCCAGACTCAGGGAGCCTCATCACCAGTTTCACAGGAACAAGCACACTGACAACATTATAAATGTGGTGTAATTACTGTTTTTAAAAAGTAGGATTTTTTTTGGAACTCAAAAATAAGGATTTGAAGATTCAAAAATACCATGGAAAAACATGCTTTTGATATTAAAATGTATTACAAACAATTACTAATATGGTATGATACTGGCAGAGAATTATTCAGAGTCTAGAAAGCTCAGAAACGGACTCCAGTGTACACCATGATGGCCTGCATGCTAAAGCCTGAAGCTCTGTGTCCCCCTCCAATTGATGTGCTGAGCCGAGCCTCCCAGGGGATGTACCAGGAGGAGGCCCTTTGGGAGGTGATAGATCATGAGGGCACTTCCCCCGCTTAGACTGCCGAGAGCTTCCTTGTCCCCTCCACCACGTGAGGACCCAGTGGGCAGACAATCATCTGTGAACCAGCAACATGGGCCCTCATCAGACACCAGAGCTCTTGGTGCCTCAATCTGAGACTTTCAGACTCCAGAACTGCGAGAAATAAATTTCTGCTGTTTTTAAGGCACCGAATCTATGGGATTGTGTGATAGCAGCCCACACTGGCTAAGACACTGATATAAGTGGTATTTCAAATCCTTGGGAAGAAATAGATTTTTAAAACTAATAGCACAGGGGAGCCTAGGTGGCTCAGTCGTTAAGCATCTACCTTCAGCTCAGGTCATGATCCCAGGGGTCCTGGAATCGAGCCCCACATGGGGCTCAGTAGGAAGCCTGCTTCTCACTCTGGCACTCCCCCTGCTTGTGTTCCCTCTTTCACTGTCTCTATGTCAAATAAATTTTAAAAATAGCTTAAAACTAATAGTACAGAGGAACTGCTGAACTTGCTCGGAGGCGTCAGGTGGTGGAGTATATTGGATTTTTACTTGTTACTATTTGTCAAAATTAATTCCAGTTGTAACTATTCTATAGGAGTAAAAAGTTATAATAAATGTATCAAGAGATACAAGGAGGCATGTTAGTAGTTTTGTGGCAAATTACTTTCTAAGCATGACAGGAAAGGTAAAATCCATACAGAAAAAAAAAAAAAAAAGACACCCAATAAACAGAAGCATCTAAATGAGAGAGACAAGTGATAAACAAGGGTAATATTTAAATACAGAAGATGAACAGAGAACAAAGATCACTAGTTCATACACATACAGTTCTTGGAAACAAGAAAAATTCAAGCAACAATAAGAAACATAGATAAAGACAACCACAGGCAGGCCACAAAAGGGACAAAGAGAAGTGGCCACTTAACATTTAAAAAAACCTGGACTTCCTATAATTTTCAAAGAAGCATAAAACTGAAATCACAAGAAGATATTCTTTCAAATCTGACTGCCAGAAATGACGGACTCCAGCACTGCCCAGGACACGAGGAAATGGGCTGGTCTCACGCATTATCGGCGGGAGCAGAAATGACACACATCCGTCCTAGGAGACTGGCAGGACCAGCTGTGAAACATGCACACCCGGTCGGGATGCGCCAGTCCTGGAGGCAAAGACCCACCTTGCAGCGTCGTTAGAATGGCAAAAAGTTGGAAACAACCAAAAGGTCCAGTGAAGGAATGGGTTGAGAATTTCCCATAGAGATACACAACTAAAGATTTCAACCTCAAGACATGGTGGGGTTGCTCCGTAGTCACTGATACATGAGGGTGTCTGTGATATTTTGTGGCGTGGAAGGAAGGCTACAAAAAAGCTTGTATCACATTGTCCCAAATACATAACCATGCTTGTGCCCGCATGTAAATAAAAACAAAGGCACGTCCAGAACAAAGTAAAGTGTGGGAATGTCAGGTGCGTTTTACATTATTTTGTCTGGGGCATCAAATTAAATGTAAAATGAAACGTGCATGTGTGTGCAAGGGGCCTGCGGCCCTCCAACAGCTGTGAGCAGCTGCCCAAACCTCTGCGTGTGTGAAGGCCTTGCCCGGAGCAGTCGTTCCTAGCAGCGGGTCTGAAACCCGCTTCCCATCTCGTGGATGGCCCTTTGGGGCCTATCTAATCAATAGAGAGCTAGATTTGGGCTGTTTCCACTTCCTAACCTCTTCCAATTGTGAAGTCATTGGTCTTTAAAAGGGACTCCAAGAGAGAGAGAAAAGCTCCTTAGTCAGCCCAGAGTTTAAGGGCAGAAGCTTCAGCTGAATTCCAGCTGCAAGTAACTGAGCGGACGTTGGCATGCGGAGGGCGAGGGAACCGGGTACTCTGGGGTCGTCATGGCTTATGTTGTGGGAAAGCTGCGAAAGCAATTCCAACGCCTCGAGGAGAAAGTTGCCTGTTCGCGCTAACTCAAGGACGAGCGGAAGTACAAAGCCAAGACGACCAGGACAGGGGCCTTCTGTAAAGAGCGGCGAGAATTATGGCAGAGAGGTGGGGAAACCAGCAAACAGAGAACGATTCAGTTGCACAGGGACGTGGGGTATGCAAGAAGCACTGTGTGAGAAGGTCGAGGGCTGTGAGATTAAGCTGTTAAGAAATTAACGGTTTAAATACCGTTCATCTGAGTGTTTTGCAAACGGAGAACTCAGACTTGCTTTCCAGAGATCACAGGTGCTTTATGAGAAGTTTTACATCTCGCACTTGAATTTTAATTTAATTTTTAAAAAACTCATAAGGGGACGCTTGGGTGGCTCAGTAGGTTAAGTGTGGGGACTCAGTTTTGGCTCAGATCAGGGTCTTAGGGGCAGGAGATCGAGCCCCACATCCAGCTCCATGCTGGGCATGGGGACTTTGCTAATGATTCTGTCTCCCTCTGCCTCTGCCTCCACGCTCATGTACTCCCTCCCTAATAATTACAAAAAAAAAAAAAAAAAAGACTCCTGAGATGGATCTCGATGGTCTCCTTATGCCTGAATACTACCACTCTGCCTCTGTGTCCGTGTGTGTTTGCCAGCACCGGTGCGCAAGGCAAGACACCGATGAAAGCGCCATGCGCCATGCAGACCAAGTCTTCACGTCACGTTTGTTCGTATGTCTGAGCTGAACACAGCGTGAGTTCTTGCGCTCTGTACTTTGCTCAGCTCCATGCGAACACATCTGAAAACGTCGAAGGTATCGTTGTCTAGGAATGTAACTTCTGAGAACTGAGTCTAGGTAAGACAGAAAACCCAAGCATATCCCAGAGGAAGATAGAGGAGATGGGAGACCGTCGGATGCGCCGTCCCGAAGGAGGTTCAGAGGGCGTCCTCAGGACAGCACCAGCTCTGCAGAGTGGGAATCAGGCCAAACGGAGAAGAAAGGATGGATAACGCGAGTGACATCAAGCAAGACAATGAACACCGAGTATGCCAAAGCCACAAAGGAACACATACCCTGGGACCGGTGGCTCCTGTTTGGAAACAGTAAGATTCCAGAGGGAACAGATTTTCACCTTACGAAGGACCAGAGGCAGGCCCAAATGGGCTTTGATGCAGCAACTTTCTGAATCATGGAAGTTCCCCACGCTTCCCATCCACTCCTCTCCCCACCCCCATCCCCACACACCTGCTGAAGCTAGTGCGGCTGCTCCAAGGGGCAGAGTTTGGGAGGAGGGAAAGGAGACGACAAGGTTTGAGAGAATATTGACATTTTGGCACCAGTTTGGGCCCTTCAAATCCCAAATCAGCATCTGCAAATGTACTTGTCGTGTCACGTGGTTTTCACTGAGTGACTTCCTTCTTCTCTCCCGGGACCTTGCGGAAGCCCTTCGAGCACAACGCTGGTCACCCGGTGCGTCGCGTCGCTCACTGGCCGCGCCGGCCTCTGCACGTGGGGACTCCATGCTGCCGCAGGCTTCCACACTTCTTACGGCACTTTCTCTCTCTCCACGGATTCCTTGTGGACATGATCATAGGTGTCCTGGGCATCGCCTATCATACACCAGAGACCCCAATTTACCCAAGATCTTGTACTAGAAGGTCAAAGTCTTCCCATCCACAGGTGATTAGAACCAGTCCCTACAACTATTTCCAATGCAAGAATTTGGCATCCTAAAACGATTTGATTTTATAGTCCTTATTCTGGTAATCTTATTAAATTTATACGATGTCAAATGTCAGGGCTTCAAATCTCTCAGGGAGGTTATGACCAGGATACTTAACATACTATTCTCAAGTGCTAAATTTAAATGTATATATAAAGAAATTATTATTTTCAAATTTCTATCATTTGAAATAGTATGGTTCTGGGAACTATTAAGCAGAGATGGAATGAAAATTAAACTCATTTAATAGCCTGGAGATAGGACAAAATAAACAAAGAATAGTTTTTGAGACTTCTACCAAGGCTGTTAACACCATTACAGTTGAGAACCCAAACTGTGGTATCAAAAGAATTGTGGACTTTTTTTTTCTAAGATTTTACTTATTTATTTAACAGAAAGAGAGAGAGACAGAGAGAGCACAAGCAGGGGGAGCAGCAGGCAGAGAGAAAGGAGAGGCAGGCTTCCCTCACAGATCAGGAAACCCAACTCGGGGCTCGATCCCAGGACTCCGGGATCATGACCTGAGCCAAAGGCAGATGCTCAACTGACTGAGCTACCCAGCTGCCCCCAAAAGAACTGGATCTTAAATCTAATATTACCAAGTTCATTACCAAACCTGTAAAATGGGATGCAGGTGTGGCTATAAAGGCATCATTAAGAGGTCCTTGTGATGATGCAATTATTTTGTATCTTGACTGTATTTGTGTCAATATCCTCATTATAATATTTTCAGCATATCATCACTGGGAAAGGCTGAATAAAAGATACACAAGAACTCTTACAACTACACGTGAATCTGTAATTCTCTCTGAATAGTTTAAAGAAGTTATTTGTGAATGTTGACTTAAATTTTATATTAATTTTGAAGTTATCCTATGCAAGTACATATCTTCCCTAATTTCTATGATGAGTGAAATAAAGTGAACTAGACTACAAATTACTTTAAATTTAGCAATGACATAACCAGAAGGTGGCACTGTTACCACATGACTGTACCATAGTAAGGCACTACTCACTTTAAATATCCGGAAAATAGAATACTAATTTTATCACTCAAAATTGTAAATGCTAACCCCAATTCAGTAATATTTTCAGTAAGTCTTAGCTGAGGTTTGCAAAAATATAATTTCATAAATCATTAAAAAATAAAAATATACAAATAATTAATTTGGGGTCTGTATAACATGGATAAGATTGCAAATGGAAAATACAAACCCATCAAGTGTATTTTCATCACGTCTGATGTAGACTGTCATACCCGTAGAAAGACAAGGAAAATTCTTACCAAATCTGGTATTAATTTGTTATGTCTCTGCACTTTTTAATACAAGTATTTCCTGCCTCACCTACTGTTGTTTTGATAAAGGTACGAGAACCACTTAAAAGAAAATTCCCGAAATGCAGCTAGAAGGGGAAAAAAAAAAAGGCTGAGAAAGGGATTTCTTTTTTTGTGAAAGCAACAAAGTTTAGAACTTTCTTGTTTTGGGTCTTTTTAAAAACTAAAAGAATTTAAAATACTTTTCAGGGAAAGGAAATTAAGTTGTATCAGTTAATAAAGATTACTAAGAGATGGCCTTCATCCAATTCCATCATTATTTGATGCCGCCTATATAGCAGACACGGACTCTCCGTTACCAACAGTGGGTCTGAAAAAAATAACTTCTAACATGACAACGGCCCCTCTGAGAATTAAAATGCCCTCTGCCCCCCCGCTTTGGTCATGCCATGTCCAGTCTAACCAATAACCAAGCAGAGCAAAAGCAGCCTGGACAATTCAGAGTATGCTTTGAAGCCGACATGTATCATAGTACTTTTGAGGACATGTTTTTCTTTTGCTTTAGGGAAGCAAAATAAGCAAGCCCTTTTCCCCAAAACCAGTCATCTTTCCTTGTACAGATACATCAAACTATGCCTTTCAAAGGTTACCAAATAATTAGTCTGTCCTTAAATATGTAACTTCCAGTCAATCACCTATATTTTGTACTAATTCTATTACCTGTTCACACCAGAGCGGACCCAAACAAAACGAGATGTAAGTTAGAATTTTGAGTTTATTCTCAAGTCATTACAGTGTTCAACCAGTTTGACATTATAAAGATAACAGACATAAAAGTAAACACTGGGAAGCACATGTACATTCCCATTCTGAAAGAAGACATGTTATATATACAGAAAAAAAAATGCAGCAAATATTAAGGTATTCAAAGTGATTTTTTGACAATTCAGATGTGACATATTTACAAGAAAAGTATAAGTTTTAAAATAATTAAATAATTTTCATAGAATTATAAAAGTATGGAGATAAATATTAGAGGAGACCCTGACAATCACAAGAACATTTTCCTATGCTACTTAATACAAGGGCAGTTCTATAAAAAGTCCCAAAATAGAGCCAGTATTTTGCCACTATGAAATATATCAAATTACCAATACCAAAATATGCTAAAATGGACATGCAATGCAGAAGCTGTACCAAAGAAAAAAGCATGAGGCTCCTGAATATTGCAAACTGTCTACACAAGATTTCTTAGGTGTGTTCATGAAAAAGTAACTTTCAAAAGAGCCATTATAATGGATACATTGGCAGAAAAAGTGATAGCTACTTAAAACTTTGCATCTACCATTTTCCAATGTAGCTGCAAAAAAGGAAAAAATAGAAATACAACTTTAAAATATTAGCTTATGAATAAAAAAGTTGAGTGGTGCACTTAATGCATTTAGATTTTTAAACTGATTCCATAATTCCCCTATAACAGATGGTAACCTCTGGACCCCACCACTGTAGTAGGAAATCTCTCTCCTTTTCTCAAACCAGACATCATCTTAGGAAATGCAAAGGAGAAAAAGGGACACACATGAATTCAAAACAAAACAGCACAGTAAGATGGCAAAATATCATAAAAATAGCAGCATGTGAAATTCAAGACTAGTTTCTTAAAGCAAATGTTTAAGACTCAACTGTAAAAATGGTACTTCAAACTGGTCTATTACTCAACGCTTGAAACGAAGGGTTTTTAGAATGGTGCTGACATTTACGATACCCCCGTGATTAAACGTATACTCAAATTTGTGTTTTACATCTCTATTGCACACGTAGAAGAATAAAAGCATCCTGGCATCTTGACCATGAGAAGATATCTTATTGAGCACATTCAACTATGCTACTGAAAATTAATTTTATCCCAATGTTAAAAACTGATCATGTAGGACTTCTGAGCACATTATTCCAACAACATCCTCCAACAAGATGAGGTTAATCAGGGACAAAAGGGGAGGCTGCAATCACACAGCTAAGGGCAGAATGTCTTGACATATAAACTTGAGGTCTTTCACTGATCCAAATATAGAAATAAGAACTATTTATAAAACCTTGATATGAAAATCAGATCACCCAGAAATTTCACACCAAATCATTTTCACTGTCTCATAAAAGCAAAGACTGCTGCAAGCCCCAGGTTTTTTTCCAACTCATGTCGAAGACACAGCTGTGTGAGTTCTAGTTTCCACCTCATGCAACCTACAACCCTCACTAACAGGTCCAATGATCTCCTCTACGCAACACTGGCCACTCACCTTAATGCCCAGAGCAACAGAGATGGTTATCGTTTCCAAGCTGTCCATACTGTAGTATAAATTTTACAGCACCAAAGACATCATGATTTTAGATATCTTAGTCTGACAATATTTCATTCAATAATATTCACCAGTAAGAATATGTAAATATCAAGCATCTAATAGGAAATCTAAGTAGCATTTTAAAAACAACCAAAATAATTAATATGCATTTTTAATGTTTTAAGTTGTTAAACATTTAAACTGTCAAATTCACTAGGAAAAAATACCACACACACATTTTCATCACCCAAAAGAGAGCACACGAAGCTTCAGACAGTTGATACTGAAACAGGTTTTTTTCTTGTGTTGTGTGTTTTTTTTTAAAGAAATTACATTTAATTTGGCCACTCCCTAGATTCTTGGTTTACCAGCTTATAAAGAGTACATCAAAGAGGCAGTATAATATGTGTATTAAAAACCGTTTCGTCCTCTATCATCTTTGGCTAGAAGGGCCGAGGAGGCAGGTGAGGCTCCACGCGCTTCCGTCTCACACGTCACTGACCGGAAGGCTCGCGTCATCCAAGTCCACGGGGTCACAGTCCTTCTCCTGAGGGCCATTTCTACTTTGAGGTTTTAGCAGCGCTTGTTCAGTCACTTTGGAAGCTGGTTCTCTTGGAGAGACAGTCTGGACCTTGAAGTTCCCTGGCTTGACCTTGGCAAGAGATTCGTAAAATCCTCGCTTCTCCATGGTAAAGCTTGAGACCAAAGAGTTGCTGCGAGAGGCTGCGGAATGTGGGCTGGCGGCTGCGCTGGCAGAGCGGCAAGCGGGTTTGGATTCGGAAGCACAGCTGGGATGCTCCTGCAAAGACGGGTGGTGGTCAGATGCAGGCAAACAGTAACGACAGAGTTAGTAACTCAGTGTGAGACTTTCTTCTCTGAAAACCAAACGAAACACACACACACACACACACACACACACACAGAGCAGAAGCATGAGCCATGCAGCATACATGTGCAAGTTCTTTCCCAAAGCAATGCATTTTTAGAAGTGAGGTTAAAGCCATGACAGTCGACAACCATTTCCACTAAGAAACCAGTCCTGTCACCAAAGCTTTGCCACTTGAAGACTCAGGCAGCCTACCCTGGGATGCAGGGCTCCAGCTGCAACCGAACTGTGTTTAAGAAGGGGGCCTAGCGGCTCTGCCATCCTATTTAACAGCATCTTCTCAATCAAGACTAGGAATCCTCCCACATATTTTAGGAAGATAAAAAAATTAAAATGTAGAATGTAAAAAAGGAAAGGCCGTATTTCTTTAGTAAGTGGAACTCACTGTTTGCCAAACCTACGGCTTTCTCTGACAGTCTGACAAATTTAGTTTTTCATCCCTGAATTTTGCTGCAACCAGTAGCGGCGCAGGCTTTTCACTGTTCCTTTCAGGGCACTTACTTAGTTTTGAGTATGTCATACGTTCATACGGTTAAAGGTCTTAAAGGCAGCAAAGGGTACATATTTGATCATTTATTAAAACTGGAGAAATAGCTACCAGTTGTGAATCTTAATTCTGATTTGCTGCTAATCAAGGACAGCCTTCACATGACCATCCCAAATGCCCTGCCACACAGCTCCTAGCATACTGCGGTCCCATGGGACACTAGCGGCTTTGAAAACAAAGTGCTACAAATTGACAAAACACTAGAGATTCCCAGGAGCTGGCTAAACTTCACCTGAGATTTAAAATGTCATGCAAAGTATAGTAATGTAGAGTTTATCCAATGTATATGCATGCACGAGTCTGCATATATTATTAGAACAAGGGTGCGGTTAAATGGTATAGTATAAAAAATTTCAAAATACATAAAATACAGAAATTGAAACTTGTGGCAATTCAGGAAACTAATTTTTAGAAGACAGCTTAATGTGACTTTTTCAATTAGTAAGGTTCCATTTTTTCATGATTTATCTTTTTCATTATTGTTTAAATATGCATATCCAAACGGATGACTGCAGTGAAGTAGTTTGCGTTAGTGTCGACAAAGTCAGTTACGGTAACTGCAAAGGGCAGTTTGGTTAACTCAACTTTCTATGATCAGTTGTAAGTAGTGAGTGAGTCCGGGCCCTCTAGTAAGAAGGCACGTTTGCGTGAGAGCCCACATACGTGCTGCATTCACCAGTTCTTGATGTATACCTCTGTATACAAGGATTCGACAGCCTTCTGGCCTGCCGCATCTGGAACACAGTGCAAAGCTAAGATTAGAGTTAACCTATACTGGGGAGAGGGAGGAAAAGAGAAAGTTCTGCTGACAGTTACAGACAGAGAGTCCACTTTGCCCCCACCACAAAAGCACAAAACACAGGTGCCCTTCTCCAATGTTTCCTCTTCCCAAAGACACTGTTTTGCAGAAAGTCCCATACCTGGCAGCCGGAAAGGTCACATAAAACACAGGCAGTTACAAAATTAATACTATGAAAGTGACTTCTAAGATATTCCAAAAAAGGATATAAGGAGAGAAATTTAAGAAGTGAGAAACTTGGACTTGTATTTACTGATCTGTAGTTATTACTACCAGGAAACTATTAAAAGACAGAATTATTACTAGAAAAATACAAACGTGCAGAACATCTGGCATTAACAACAAATCTGTAGAAGGTAATAAAGGCTTTCATGCTACATGTGAGACTACATTCTGCAGACAGAAGTGCTACATTTCAAGACACTTAATGTTCTTTTTTTCTCGGGACACCTGGGTGGCTCAGAAGGTTAAGCGTCTGCCTTCGGCTCAAGTCATGATCCCAGGGTCCTGGGATCCAGTCCCACCTTGGGCTCCTCGCTCAGCGGGGAGACTGCTTCTCCCTCTGCCTGCTGTGCCTCCTGCTTGTGTTCCCTGTCCCCATCCCAATAAATTTAAAAAAATCTTAAAAAAAATTTTTTTTCTATTCCTCAGTAGAGATGAGAGACCACTGACCAAGGTATTCTAGAGCCCAATCTTATTCCTACGATGTTCTTAAACATGATAAATTAAAAACATTTTTCCTATTTCTGAAAATGTTTAACATTTCAATTTTATTATCATATTACCACAAAGACAATTCTGATAGTGAAAAGCGGCAGGTTTTTAAATTACCCTACCAGAAAATGAAAATGAGACTATGCAATGGAAAATAGTGGCTGAGAACAGGAAATCGTATTAATTCTGGGTTCAGCGGCTCAAAGGTCTTAGGGCACTAGTAAGTTAAAATAATCCTTAACTAAAATTAGAGGGAGTGAAGAGGAAATTGAGGCTTTCAGCAAACTGTGTAATGCTACAACCTCAGGTGCTTTACAGGATTAGGCCACATCCCATACTAAGAATTTGTCAAGTTGTAACAAATCTAGACCTTGTGACAAGTAAGAACTCCTAAAACAAAGCAAGGAAATGTTCATTCTTTAGTTGCCCTGCTTGTGCATTTAAGACAATACAATGCACAGAAAGTTATGTATACATAACACTACAAGGAAGCATTAAATTAGAAATGGATTATTTTTTGCAAGTCCAATTGGTATGAAAGTCAACATGCAAATAAATCTCAATACAGAACGAAACCAGAAGGATTAGGGGGAGAGGAAGGAAAATAACTCGACAGGATGGCGGGGGGTGGGGCCTTAGGGAGTATCACCCCAGAGAACAGGGAACATACAGAAGATGCTGATCGGCCAGGCCCCCGCTGGGCTACAATGGCACCAGAGACTGCTTTAATCCAACTGTGCATCTCCTCGGGACTATCAGCCTAAGGGAGAGAAAGGACTCAGTCAGTTCGTCCTCAAAATCAGCTCCTATGTCTACAGATCCAGTGTGCCCCTTCTGGTAAATTACAGAGTCAACAACAAAATCATTCCAAGGCAATGCTTTCCAAAAAATTTTAGAAATCACTTTTTAAAGCCAGGTTTTGAGGGGAAGTTACTATAGAGACCAGAGTTGGACACCTGATATTTTAAGATCAGACACATCAAAAAGCGTCAACATGAGTACTTCTGGAGCGAAGATGAGAGGAAGAAGTCAAAGACAAACCTCAACTCGCTCTATCTACTGCTAGACTGTCTGTTACAAGAGTATCCATGTAATTGTGTGGTTAAAAAACATGTTGACATCATTTTGTATATTACTCTCCTAGAAGTCTTTTCTAGTACTACACTATATACTGAAACTCTGGTAGTCATATTCCAAAGTAGCATATTCCTTGATAGGACCTTGCTTCCCAATGTGAATTTAAAACTTTACTATGACTTTAAATCCAATTAAACAGAGATCCTGCCTTTTACTTGTGTCCAAAGATTTTAAGTCACAACATGTTCTTTTGAACCAATGACTGTAACAAGGACTTTTAAAAGGAAAAACTCAAATCAGGAAAGGTGAAGCACAAATCTAGAAATCAATGTGGCAAAAAAAGGGGGGTTAAAAACGTTGATACTCTGATGGCCATTCCTGATCTAGAAACTTAACCTAAAGAGAAATCAAGGCAGACTTAAGCACAAAAATGTTCACCACCACATTATTTATCATAGTAAATGTACAAAACTATGTAAATAACCAGTTAGAGGAGCAGAGAAACAGTTGAACTGCGGAACATTCACATAATAGAACATGGTGCAGCTGTAAAAAGTTTTTACAGAATTTGTAGTGATGTGGAAAAAAAGATTATTAATACATTCAACAGAATAGAACATTGTGTACTTCATAAGACCCCACTTGTTATAAAAATATACACCTTTAAGAAGGCATTAAAATAAGAATGATTTCCTGAACGTGGGATTTTGTGTGCTTTATATCCTTTTCTTCATATTTTTTATATTTTCCCAATTTCATGCAATCATCATATGTAACTTTTATAAAACAAAAACAAATGTTTTAAAAAAAAACTTTCAATCTAACTAGTTTGCTGTGTAAGTAAAAGGTGTATTTTAAACTTAAATACAGGATGCCTGTCTCCCACCTGTGTGCTCCACTGTCTGTTTTTATTATGGGTATTTTAGACCCGGTTTCTAACATTACCAAAAATGACACAATCAAAATTCCAAAGTATGTGCAAAAATAATCCAAACTGAAAGTCAGCATCTAAATTAAAACAGCACTTCCCTTCCCACAAATACAATTTAATTCTATTCTGCCACTCAGAACAAAGAGAGCCCTATTTGCTAAAATGACCTACCAATAATTTTACATGTAACTTTTTTTTTTTTAAGGATTTTATTTATTTATTTGACAGAGGGAGAGAGATCACAAGCAGGCAGTGAGGCAGGCAGAGACAGATAGGGAAGCAGGCTCCCCACTGAGCAGGGAGTCTGATGTGGGGCTTGATCCCAGGACCAAGATCATGACCTGAGCCAAAGGCAGAAGCTCAACCCAGTGAGCCACGCAGGTGCCCCATAACTTTTTTTTAAGTTGTGAATTACAGCTAGCATGTTTTTCTTTTCTTATTCACATAAGCTACAAGTTTATTTATATTTACTTCACCTCCAAAATTATTAATCTCTTGGTAAGAGGATCCATAATCTCCAAACTCACCTGCACATAGAAAGTTCGAGACGATGTTACAATTTCAAAGAGATTGTCCCTCATCATTATGTCACTGTCAACAAAAACAAACGTCCAATTGCACGTAAATAGCAGTTGTTGGATAGTGTTTCTTTCACTTGTTTATCTAGTACCAAATATATGTCAGTAAGAGAATAAATAGAGATAAAATACTGGTATAATTTAGCAAAACCAAATTAGCAACTTTTTCAATTTATTCTTGCATTATATTTTACAAATTTTATATAGCTATACATATATTTTTTAAGATTCCTAAGAGAAGTATAAAATTCAAAGTTTTCAATGGCGAATTAGTCAGTCTGCTCAAAGACACACTGGCACAGTTAACACATTTTTCTTACAAAGCCCTATTATGTAGCAACTTCCAAATACTAAAATAAGTAATAAATCAATCTGTCAAATACGATAGAAGTTGTTCATATTAAATTTTTTCCTTCCCATTAATATGCCTAGGGATTGTTTCTTAACTTTCAGTTTTCAAATAAAACAAAAAATATCTCAATACTTTAATCTGAAGATTTTGTAAGTTTAAGCATATCCCAACTACAAAGAAGAGTTAAAAATAACCCTAGAAATAACACAGAAAAATATCATCTGTACACATCAATCAAACTAAGGCAATATTGAGTATTGATAAGTTGTGCCAGGAACTAAGTGAGAGCTGGTGCTTACCTCTGCTTACATTCCTGGACTTTATGAACCTCTTTAAGTGGTATTACACGGAGGGGTTCTTTTTCCTGGCAAAAAAGCAAACAGATACATGAGGTATGTTCTTAAAATCCTTTTAAGAAATAGCTGTCTTACTTGGAGATCCAAGTGAAAACTGTGCTTCTTTCTTGAAGCACATCTAAGACCGAAGACCTAAGACCTAAGACCCTCCTGAACCATCTAGTATCAGAAAAGTCCAAACGCTAGCGAAAAAAAAAACCAAACTACATACACACCGTAGTTTGAAACAAGGAAACTGGCATATAACCCTTATTCACATTATTTCTGGTCTTAATGATGGTGGAGCTTACTAAAAGCCATTAAACCATTAAACCATCAGACTTTCCCCCGATGGACTCCTATGTGCCTCGCAGGTGTAATGCTTCCTCTTCTGGAATGTTTTTTAAATACAGAAGGCACCAGAGTAGCAAATACCCAGCTTTTTTGAATTACATTTCTCATTTAAAGACTATCACTTTTATATGAATACATTATTTCAACAAGCACAACTTATTGAACATTTACGAAGTGCCAGGACATCTGCTAGTTTTTAAACACATTACCTCACTTAAACTTCCCACAACCCCACAATGCATGTACTACTATTCACCAGAGGAAACAGAGCCCCAGACATTAAGTACCTCAACTAAGGTTACAAAACTAGATACAAGACACAACTAGTTCCTAATAGCACATTTATACTATACATTTCATGAAATATTATATGCTGTATTTCACTGAATATCACACTATAAGATTAAGACATACCATTATTTGATGCAGCACTAAGAAAAAACTAAACCATGCCAGAACACTTTTAAAAAGAAATCACGAATCTTTAAGTTTTACAAAATAGTTCATTTTAGAATAATTTCAGACCACAAAAGGTTTACAAAAATAATACAAAGAATTTCTGTATATGTAGTACCCTGTTCTCCAAGATGTTAAAATTTTACACTTGCTAAATCATTGTTTGTGTTCATATATGTGACTATGCTATATATACATATACCTTTCCTGAAATGTCTGAAGGCAAGTCATAGCTAGGATGTACTTTACTACTGAATACTTTAGTGCAGATTTCCTAAAACAAGGATGTTCTCTTACATAGCCCCGGTACAATTAGGAGAACCACAAACTCCACACTGCTGCAATACTGTTATCTAATCTACAGACCATCTTCAGAGCTCATTAACTGCCCAGCAGTATCCTTGACAAAAACAGGAAAACCATGGCTTTTCTGCTTCAGGGTTCAATCTGGAACCAGACCTTGTATTTAACAATCATGTCTCTTCATGTCCTTGACTGTTGAAGAGTTCTGCTGTCCTTTTTTTCTCTTTCATGACCTTTATAGTTTTCAAGAGTCCAGGCCAGTTATTTTGTACAATGTCCCTTGATTTGGACTTGCCTGGTGTGAACCATGCTTGGATTCAAGCTGTCAAGTTTTGGAGGGAAACGACCGGTAAAATATGTTCTTCTCATCCCATCATTCTCAGGGAGTGCATGAGAGTGGTGTGTCCCATAATGAGGATGTTAGTCCTCATCTCTTACGGTCACGTTTGCCAGGAACTAGAAAGCTATCCTCGTCTCCTCTGTCGTTATCATCTTGTGGGAAGATACTTGGAGCCTATGGAAGACCTAGTTTTCCTTCATTGTTTTGTCCACTAGTTTTATCGAACTCGAAGAATTCTTGCCTGAAACCATTACTACAGTAGCTGCCAACAGTGATTTTTTTCCCCTAACCCCATCAATCCATCTACATATGGTAGCTAGAATTTTGCTCTAAGGAAATGGTTTTCCTCCCATTTAATTCATTTAATTAATGAATGAATAAAAATTCACTCATTTTTATTCTCTGGGTTGTAATCCATTCCTATCATTATTTGTTTAGGCGATCAAATTGTGTGAGTTTGGGGCACTGGAAGTCCCTGCAAGCTGGGTTTGCGTCCTTTTGGCATATCCCCATCATCCTCTGAGCCACTTCCTTATCTTCTGTCACAATTTACTTTCTGGACTCAGCTTGTTCTGAAATCTGCCATCTCTCCAAGAGTTCACATTCCTTTTGTTAGAGAATAGCCCTTACACTTGTTTTGGGGGGAGAGGACTGCCCATCTCTTCACTCAACCATGGCTTTCTCATGAGAGATGAGAAGTAATATTTCTCTGAGGTTTTAACTTACGCTTCTTTAAGTATGAGTGATGCGGAATATCTCATATACGTTTAAAGCCCATTTAAGTTTCTTCGTAGATGAAATGTCTATTCATATCTTTTACTTCTTTTTCTTTTTTCTTTTTTTTTTACTTCTTTTTCAACCAGATATTTTCCCCCTTGGTTTTCTCTCCGTAAACTTTGAACCAACCACAAACTTAGACAAAGGCTGATAACACAACACAGAGACCTGACCTTCCTGAACCATTTCAGAGGAGCTGCTGACCTGGCCCAATGATCCTTCACTTTACAGTATATTTCCCACGAAGACATCCCTCTTATCACAATACAACTACGGAAATCAGGAAAGTGTCCACCGAATGTCCTTTATTAAAACAGAAGAATTCAGTTCGGGATCGCTGGCTACATCTACTCACTTCATCTTTCTTTTCCTCAGCTGTTCTTGACTCCCACAGTCTTGACTCTACTGAAGGCTCCAGGGCAGGGCAGTTATTCTGGAGAAGGTTCCGGATTTCGGTGTGTCTGATCCTTCCTAAAGTCTAAATTCAGGTTAGGCGTCTTTGGCAGGAACATCACAGAAATGAGGCCACAACCTTCTCAAGCTATCCTGTCAGGTGGTAAATAACTTGAATTCCTCTCACCACTGATGAGCTCCGCTCTACTCAGATAACTGGTTAGAGAGGTATCTGACTTTAGATTACAGTGGTAATTCTGTCACTGTAAAGTTACTATTTCCCTTTTTGTACTTAATGTGTATTCTGTAGACAGGGACTTTGAAGCTTTGTGATCTCTGGTTCCTCATCTTACATATACAGACTCATGCATACACTCATTTATATCTATGTGGGTTCATGGACTCCTACTTTATTCAAAAGGCAATAATCTGTTACCAACATCACTTATTTTGATGCTCAAAATGCCCCCAACATGATAAAGTGCAATGTTTTCAAGTTGGATTCTGGGTCCTTTTGACATGTCCCTAGCATTCTATGAGTACTTCTTTTCTGATACAAGACATCGCAGTCTTAGTTTCTGTTCATTTCTCCGGTCTCAAGCTTTGGTATCTCGCCATTTCTCCAGGAGTCTAGGTTCCTTTCAGTGGAAAAGGGTGGGTTTTTTCCAGCTGCACAGAGCTACAGAGTATATTCGATGCATATATACATAAGCACATGAATACATTTACATCTATATTTAATTCTACATCTACCTGCATATGTTAAATGTTCACATCAACTCCAATCTAATATAAAAGTTTTCTCCTTTTCCATATTTATTATTCCCTTTTTTGACAGAAACTTGGCTTTTAATATATTTCCTTATTTTATCAATAAGTACGCACGTCCACATTCTCTTCTCTCTGCCACCACCCTCTCTCCCAGTGTGGATGTGCTCTTCTCCCTACACTATGTTGGGCTAAAACCCCCAAGAGGATGGCCTCATCCTTCTTGGGCTGTAACTGCTGACACCAGGCTACTCCGGTTCTTCTGCTCCTGGCAGACGAACACCTACACTGATCTGCCTCAGCTAAAAACTGTAGGCCTGAATTGTTTGGGACTCATGGGAGGAGAAGAGAGTAGAGGGTAAGAAAGGACCCCCTCAATTTTTAAGATTCTTTAGGGATATTAATGTTTTCTCCCTGATATATATTACAAATATTTTCTCTAGTTTTTCAGTTGTGTGCTTAAATCCTTCATACCTACTAAAAAGCATTTAACTCCTCTTATTTTAGAAATACATACATAAATTACATATTTATTTACATCTGTAAATAAATACATACATAAAATAATTACAGAGAAAATACTATGTCTAGGATTTATTTCAAAATATGAAGGGGTAGTAGGAAGTGGTACCTAAGAAACAAAACTAGCCATGTGTTGATAATTACAAAATCCAGGTAAGGAATATACAGGGGTTCCGAATACTATTCTATCTACTTTCTGTCTAAACTTTTAGATGATCAAAAGGTTTTATAAAAGAGCCCTTTTCCAAGCTAAACATCAATTTTTATCATCTGTCATTTTTTTTTTTAAGATTTTATTTATTTGACAGACAGAAATCACAAGCAGGCGGAGAGGCAGGCAGAGAGAGGGTGGGGAGCAGGTTCCCTGCTGAGCAGAGAGCCTGATGTGGGCCTCGATCCCAGGACCCTGGGATCATAACCTGAGCCGAAGGCAGAGGCTTTAACCTACTGAGCCACCCAGGTGTCCCTATCATCTGGTATTCTTGAGCCTATGGAGGTACATAAGCAAATTGGCTAAGGTTTTTTAAAACTTCACATTCAGATTCCAGCTCTTCTGAATCACTTTCTGACTCAGAGCCATCAGTGTCAACGTTTCTCACTCCATACCATTCTCTGTGTCAAAAAGAGTGTTGGGGATGCAGCATCTCTTAAGAATGCCCCACTGTATCCCTGAGATTTTCTTCACTGCAGGATCTGGTGCTGGGGTTTTCCGATCTTATGCAAGGGGCTGTGCGCACACAAGTGATGCCAACTACCGCAGAACTGCTGCCCGACCGCCCCTTGCCTGCAGCAACTCTAAGACACCCCAAGATTTCAGAAATGTCAAATGTGGGGGAAATGTACCCCTTATCTATTGATATATTTACAGATTCTAGCCTTACCTATGTTTTCTAAATGCTTAACACAGTCCTACATACACACAGCTGTCACTTCCCTCCCTCCTCTGTTAGTTCGGTATTCTTTTATCTCAAGTTTTATAGCATTATGTCTATATGCAGGTTTTCAAAATTTAATAAATGTTTGCATAACAGTTCTTGTCTCGTTGTAATCACTAGGGATGATAGGGGTACATGTCAGTTTCTCTGGCACAGTTGAACTCCTGAAGAAGGTCAGAACATCACTAACTATTCTCTTCATTCCCAGTTCCCAGGACAAGAGCCATGGAGGGCTCAACGAATATCTGTTGCATAAGAGTAGTGTCATTTATTAAAAGCAATGCGTCAACTTACTAATCAGGCAACGTGTAGCCTTCTGAGATACCAAGTCTGATACTTTTTGAGCCAAGTAACTACTATTTCCAGTTGAGGCTCTTACAATTTGACGTCTGAGCAAGGCTAAATACCCATGTTAAAATGGCTATTCTTGCTACGCAATGCCAATTTCCATTTGAATATTCAAAAACACTTATTCATTATCTGCCAAGTACCAGGTGCTGTGTTCATAAAAAGGATATAAAAGAGATCTTTGCTCTCGAGAAGCTCACATAAGTAACTGGTAAAGACAAGTATGCATGTAATTACAAAACACAGCGGGAGGTACTGGGATACAAGTGGGCAATGGGCACCATGATGTGTAGGGAGAAGGCACTTAATCTAGAGTCTGAAACACTTCGCAGAAGAACAGACACCTGAGATGAACCTCAAAATATTCCTTTCCTATTCTCTAAGTACTCTCCTGTCCAATACAGTACCACAAGCCATGTGTAATTATTTAAATTAAAATGGTTTTAATTTTAGAATTGAATAAAGCCAAGCTCCTCAGTCATACCAGCCATGTTTTCAGCACTCTTCAGCCACATGTAGCCAGTAAACCTGGCCAACGGAGATATAGACCATTTCCATCACTGTAGAAAGTTCTACCGGATAGGACTGTTCTGGTGCCTTCATGCAAATAAAGTACATGATCCCTACTCAAAGGTCCCATAAAACAGGAAGAGCCAGGACAGACATGTAAGGTATAAAAAAGCATTCAAATTATCCCAACAATCTGTTGCAGAACTTGGGCTATGTGAGAAGAATATTTTAAATAAGGGTGTTACTCAAACAAGTAAAAGAGAGAATTTCAATATTTGATTCCACCTTCAGATAGGAATAAAAAGGGCTTATATGAGGAAACTTAAAAGTCAATCTGAAACAGGAAAAAAATATCAAGAGAGGGCAAGAAGAAAATACAGAAACTTTGTATTTATAACTCTGTAGAAATACAGCGTTAAAATGCTGACTTTTAGAGACTGAATTCTTCCTACAATCTCCTCCAGCTCCCCTTTAGAGGAAATCTACAGACTAAGGAGTTCTGATATTTTTAATTCTTTCAAGGTGAAATGCCTTTGAAGATACAATCTTTTTATTTAAGATTTATTTACAACATTACCATTAAAACATCACAATCAAATAAACTGAAATATATGTAGCTCTCAAAACCAGAATTATTTTTAAAAATAGAAAACAGGACAAGAAACTACACATACACACGCGCACACACACACACTTAAAATCACCACCGCCTTAACACTCTGCTCAAACATTTCAAGGCAACATGTATGACGGAGCAACATACCAGTTCAGATTTGAAGTAGCCTATTGTGTTTTCATCCAATTGAAAATATCTTCTCTTCCAGTTTTTCATCTACCAGGGATGAACACAGACATAAGACTTCTGTTTCTAAGAATGTCAAATATTAGCAGCCACTTAAATATTCTGATGAGCCCAAAATCAGAGATGTCAAGCCCTGAAAAACCTCACTACCCTCCCTTGAGGAGGACATACATGAAACTTCATCTCTTTCGCTACTCTGGCCTTGAGTTCCTAAGTCAACGTTGGTGGCTAGCTTTCAGCTTGTACAATGTAATTTATACTATGGTTTCATATTTTCAATTCTCTAAAAGTTAAAAAGAAAAAAAGGCACTTCCCCACCCCCCAACCCCACAAAGTAAATGCCATCAAGAGCTCAAGAGCCAGCACAGGAAATGTTATTAAACCACATTAAGTTCTGTAAGATCTGTAAAACACAAGAATCTTTCTCTAGGTACTTTATACTTAGTAGTAAAGCATCAAATACTTAACAAACTGAACCCATTTGTACAAATATTTTTTTGTCACCGAAATACAGTTTTCATGAAAGCACTTCAACATCACTAAGGGTTGTTTGTTATTTTGGACTTGGGAGTAAAACAAAAAGAAAGAAATGTCTCCCTAAAAGCCCTAATTAACACAAGCGAGTCACTGCCTGATGAGATTTCTGACTTTACCTGTAGACCTATGGTGACAGATTCTCAACCTTCCCCTTCATTTCCCTCGGCTTAAAGGTCAGTAGATTAGGGAGACAAGAACTTTTCCATGGCTGACCTAAGCTAATTAGAGTTGCCAGAAAGTGAAGTGAAGTCAAATAAACTGCCAGTAGAATCTGAAGTATTTCTTTACTCACAGAATTTTTTTTTTTAATTTTCAAACTTTAAAGTTTATTTTCTCATGAAATTCTAACGATCTGGTTCACATACAGAGTGACAAACTTTGGAAAAGTACTATGGAACCTTAGAAATACTGGTAAATTTACTTGCTCTTCCTACAATGTCCCACCCACGGGTCTGATTCGATGAGAGGATCTGGCTAACCTTTACCAGCCCTTACTAAGGCCCAGGTGCAGTGTTAATACTACCTTACTTTACATCTTGCAAAAAAAAAAAATCTTCAGATGGTAGGTTTTATAACCTAATTTTCCTTAAAAAGAAACTGAGAGACTGAAAGGTTAAATAAGAAGATCAAGGTCACAGAAAATTCGACTGAGGTCAGCCCAACACCGAGTGAGTGAGCCTTCCCACAGCCCTGCCTCCTCTCTTCCTGCACCTCCCCGCTAGAGCTCTCTTTCTCTGACCCACTCTCGAGGGAGGAAAAATCAATAGGAAAGCCTTCTGGGATAAGCTGTTAGGAAAGCAGATTTAAGATTAAAGGTCAGCGGTAATAAGCATTAATTTATCCAGCTAATCACAGACCAAGAAAATAACACTGAGTTATGAACATACAGCCACCCCTATTCTATATCCTGACTCCTCAGCTCACTGGTCTTTGACTTTGGGTCTTCCAAAAAACAAAGCAGGATGCCTGGGTGGCTCAGTCATTAAGCGGCTGCCTTTGACTCAGATCATGATCCCAGTGTCCTGGGATCGAGTCCCGCATCGGGCTCCTTGCTCAGCAGGGAGCCTGCTTCTCCCTCTGCCTCTGCCTGCCACTCTGTCTGCCTGTGCTCACTCTCTCTGACAAATAAATTTTTAAAAATCTTAAAAAAAAAAAAGCACATGGCTGGTATGTTGCGAGTTTGCTACCAGAGGACTCATTTTTCATTATTCCCATAAATACCCCATTAAGGTACTCACCACTGCTCCTTGCTTTACACAATATCCAGCTTTGATGACCGCACTGTCTGGAGGTGGCTTGGGAGCAAAGTACGGAAGATGGCTTTGGGACCGTTTCAAATTATTTCTGTCAATACTTTCACCACATTCATTTACTTCTTCTTTCTAAAAAAAAAAAGGCAAATAAAGAAATTCTTTTCTTGCTTGTTTAGCTTCAAGGCACAGTTGAATTTCATGTTGTTATTCTAATAAAAAATCTTAAAATCTAATCTTAGTTCAGTTAGGAACACAAATTTTGAAGAGTTCTCTAAATAATTCGAGGTACTTCATCATAACATTCACATCAATAATAAAAACCATAGATCTCTATTTCTCTTGTCTGCTCCCAGTGCTTTTTTGGGGGGTGGGAGGAGATAGAGGGTGAAGGGGGGTGAACCTTTGATTTTGAAATAATTATACACATTCACTAATATAGGAAGTTGAAATAAAAAAAAGTATACAGGAGGTTATATATACCCTTCAGTTCCCCCAACAGGGAAACTGTACAACTATACTACATTATCAAAACTGACACTGGAACATCCTACAAACTTCGTTCAGATTTCACCAGTTTTAATGCACTCATCCGTCTCTGTGTCTGAATCATTCTATGCAATTCTGTCACATGCAGCTTTGTGTAAAATCACCACAACAATATACAGAGGTGTTCACCATTACAAGGCTCCCTTGGGCTACCCTTATAGAGTCCCTATGCCCAACCCCTTGGTAACCCCTAATTTGTTCTCCATCTTAATTATTCTGACAGTCAGGCAATAGGATTTAATGGATCCTACAGTATGTGACCTTATGAGATCAGAACCCTTCCCAGGAAGCTCGTCTAGGCTGCTCCCTGTGTCACTAGTCTGTTCCTTCCTCCTGCTGAGTAGCTCTCATGGTCTAGACATACCATGGGCTGTTTAAGTCTTTGCCTGTTAAAGGGCATTTGAGTTGTTCCCAGTTTTGGACTATAGGAATAAAAGTGCTATGAAGATTCGTGTACAGATTTATGTAAACGTAAGTCTCCATTTCTCTGGGAGCAATGCCTAGGAGTACATATGCTGGGTTGTATAGTAATCACAAGCTTACTTTACTAAAAAACTGCCATGTTGCTTTTCAGAGTGGTCATACATTCCCACCAGCAATGTAGGAGGGATGCAGCTTCTCCTCATCCTTGTCAGCAGTCAGCACTTGTATTACTCGTATCTGAGTCATTCTGAGAGGTGTGCAGTAATACCACACTGCGGTCTTAATTTGCATTTCCCTACTGACTAATGACAGTGAGAAGCCTTTCTAGAGCTCCTTTGCCATATGTCTATCTTTTATCTTTTGGTGAAATCTCTGTTCGTGAATTCTGCTCACTTCCTAGTTGGATTATTTTTTCACTGCTAAGTTTTGATAGTTCCTTGTATGTTCTCGATACAAGTGCCTGGTTGAATATGTGGCTTGCAAATATCTCCTTAACTTAGTGTGTAGCTTTCCTTGCATCCTCTTTCACAAAGCAAACATTTTCAATTTTGATGAGGTCCAATTTATCAATTTTTCCTTTGATGGACTGCAGTTTTGCTGTCAAATCTAAAAACTCCTTGCCAGAAGATTTTCTCCTAGCTGGAAACAAACCACAAAAGACTGTGGACTCTGAGAAACAAACTGAGGGTTTTGGAGGGGAGTGGGGTGGGGCATTGGGTGAGCCTGGTGGTAGGGATTATGGAGGGCACGTATAGCATGGAGCACTGTGTGTGGTGCAGAAACAATGAATTCTGGAACACTGAAAAGAAATAAAAGAAAAGAAAATAGAAAAAAAAGAATCTAAAAGTTCTGCAGGGGTTTTGTTTTGTTTTACATGCCAAGTCCAGTGCTTTTTAAAAAAAGATCTAACTACACTTGTGTTTTCATGGTCCCCAAAGCACTGGCTTCTGTTTATTTATAGTGTGCAACATATTATAATCTAGAATCCCAAATCAACCAAACATGTATTTTGAAGAACTCTTAAATTTCAGGAGAAAAACCAATGCTCAAGTCTCAACTTGAGGAATTTTCAACCTTTATCCATTTTAGACAGGTCGACAGCAAGAATTATGTATGTAAATTCTGTAATCCCAGCATGTAACTGCTACTAACCCAATAATCACTGAATAAATTAATCACACAAATAAGATTTATCACTTTCTTGATAATTTAATAATTAAGGGCTTTTATAATGAGTAAATACTTTATAAATTTAAAAAGCTGTATTACAAAAAGCAAAGTAAAAAAAAATTTAATATGGCAGCTGCAATGGAATCTTAGAACACACTGAATACACCAAAATTAAAACACAACAAAATCTTAATTCTGTAAAATATCAAAACAGCCAGAGATACAAACTACTATCTTAATATTGCTACAGACAAATTGTCTTACCACTTATATCAGCATAAGACTAAGACAGGTGAAAGCAACTTAGTATAGTTTTATCTTAACCAGAAGTCTTAGAGGTTAAAATCATTACTTTTTTTAGAAGTACACATACAAACACAATACTAGCTTATACTTTTACCCAACTCTGGTGAAAAATGTAAGCTCCCACAAGAGCATGATTTTTTTTTGTTCATTAATATACCCTTAATTTAGAATAAAGAAAGCACACTTTCTTTAGAATAAAGAAAGTTAATTAATGAGTTAAGACTCTCTACTATGACCCTTCCCTGACAGAAGACCTGAAAAATATGGCGCATAAAACGATTTACAAGGTTTATGAAGTGCTAAAGTCCTCTCAGTCCAAACAGGCACAGAGACAAGGAAAGTGCCCAAAGCTGGCAACAGCAATCCATTACCTCTGGACCGGAGTTTCTCAATAGCTGGTAATTCAGTCTGTATTACAAACTCAGTCATTCAACAGCAACATGAGAAATTAAAGGTCATTCAAAAGTTTTAATTTCATTCAAAAATTTTTTTATAAATTTCTATTTTTCATAATACCCAAATGAGATATGACTTAGCAGATTGCCACTTGTGTGACAGAACAGAGTCAAAATTCTAGTTTTTCTGTGTGGCTCATCTAGGTCAGGCTGCAGAAAAACAGGTTTAAAAAATATTCGCAAACTCTTTGATGTGGCATTTCATTCCAGGACTTCATCCTTTAAAAAACAATCCTCCATGTCTCTAAAGTTTATGCTACAAGAATGTGCATCACAGGGGTCGCCTGCGTGGCTCAGTCGGTTAGGAATGTTCATCATAGCATTTATGGATAATGGAAAATACCTATTGGTCTCTGTCCCTGGTTCCAGGCACACAGCTCCTAAGATCCTTGTAAATTTCTAAATGATAAGCACTAGGGGCATCTCTTGTTCTAACGCGGTGGCTCTGGGCGGGCTCCCGGATGGAGGCTGCTCACCAGAAAGACCAAGTCATGACTAGAACCTTGGGACTTTCAGACCCGCCTGCCATTCTCCAGAGAGAGGAGAGGGGCTAGAACAGAGCTGAATAATGCCTACATGATGAGGCCTCTATAAAAATCCCAAAAGTACATGAGAGAGCTTCTGGATTGGTGAACACTTGGGAGGTGCTAGGAGAGTCCCAAAGCAGGCACTGAGGCTTCACGCCCCTCTCCTCTCTTCCATCTGGACGTTCATGTGCATCCTTTATCATATCCTTTTATAACAAACCAGCAAACAGCAAATACACTGCTTTCTTCTGTTCTGGGAGCCACTCTAGCAAATAACTCAAATCTGGACACTAAGTCATGGGAACATCCAATTTAAAGCCCATCGATCAGAAGCACAGGTAATAACTTGGACTTTCAACTGGCATCTGAAGGGATGCAGGGGGAGTCCTGGAGGACTGAACCCTTAACCTAAGGATTCCAGGCTGAATGTCAAAACTGACTTACACCGCAGGACACCCAGCCAGCATCGCAGAACCCCACACTTCCGATGCCAGCAGCATGCTGAGTGTGGTAGTGTGGGGGAGAAAAAACGGGCTTTTCCTACTCATATTGTTTACAAAAGGAAAAGGAACTCTATTCAACAACAAGGATTTGTAAACTATGGTAGAGTCACGGCAAAAGGACTACAGTCATTAAAAGTGATGTAGAATAATACTTAATGACTTGGAAAATGTTTGAGATATAAGGGGAAAAAGCTGTTTACAAAGTATCTCCACTTCTGGCGACAAAAGCATAAAAGGAGAAAGGCTCAGAGAAAACATGAAAAGTGTTAAGTGCTGTGTATCTGCGATTCTGAATGTTTCATAATAAACACATACTTTTGAAATAAGAAACCAACACTAGATTTTTAAAATTAATTAATTACTGTGTTAATTCAGTAAAGATGTTCTATTTTATAACATGAAAATCACCACACAGTGGGTAAAGCATCACACAGTAGACGAACCAATGCGTTACCTGAGTTGGGGTGATGATGGGCACTCCGCCAACAATGTCCGTTCTGTAAGACACTTGCTTCTTCCCACTTTCATTCTGGCGACTTAGGTTATCAGAATGAGGCTGTGAGTCTGACTGCTTTGGTACCTAAAATAATATGTAAATGAATCATTCTGCAACTAGCATTATTTAGGAGACCCTCTTCTATCACAGAATATCCAACTAATCATCCACTTACATATAACTGACATATATGAAAACTACGTATAATGTGTGTGTGTGTACCCCTTTAAGTTCTCACACTAATATTTCTGTTTCAGTAACATTTGACAGACACAGCCACCATTTACTGAGTGTTTACTTCGGCAGCTACTATTTCATACCTTCTCCCACTTAATCCTTTGATCAACCCTATGCGTAAGGCGTATATCTTCACTCTCTCAGTGAGAAAACAGAGGCTCAGAGGCCCAAAGAAACATAGGTTTAGATCCTGGCTGTACAATGTTCTATTTAAGTTCGTGTAACTCTCTTATATAGTCAGCCACTATACTATACCTCCTATTTATTAAAGAACTTGACATTGGGTTATAGCTCTATGTTATCTCTCCCTGTCCGCCATTCCTACCCAGGATTCTGCGGCACCCCTGAGCGCAAGGCATCATTACTGTTAGAACAGTCTACTACTGAGAGCATAGTAGATATTCAGTAAACGGTGAAAGACTGACTCAGGGGATGATTCCAAAATCAGCAGGAAAAAAAAGAGTAAGATACTTAAACTAGAAGTCAAAATGTTCAATATAACTTAAAGCGTGTTGGAAATTTTTAAAAGAAATTCCAATACTTGTATCAGTGATAAATCACTCACAAGTATCTCACTAAAGTGGACTCAATCAAAGGCATCACAAATGTTTAACCTATGCTTCAGCTTTTCTTATGTGGCCTAATCCAGAAACAAAGTACTTGGCGAAGCACTAGTTCTATCAATAGACTGCTGCATGTTGTCTATCTTTGAATTATAGATTTTTCTTGGCTATGAACAAAACGTAATAAAATATGCTTGGCACTGATGTGATGTTAAGCATGATAGTTAACCTTGCCACTGATTTAAAGGGCATTTGAGGATTCTGCAGTTTCAGAAACATCATGACAAATACTTCCAATAAGCACCATAAATGTAATGTAAAAACATTTAAAATTAAATAACCTGCCTGCCATACAGTTAATCCCTGTTAACAGGACACTGGCACAGCTCCAGGGGACAATAATCACATTACAGTCATAGACCCAAGCCATTTATTAAAATGATTCCAAAGCAGTGTGGTTTCTTAAGCTTTAACATTCATGAAGTATGAGCCAGGAACATTATTGAAACCTTCAGATTCCCAGGCTGCATACCCAGAAATTCTGACTTGTGAAGCCTCAGTGGTGTGACAAGGGGGCACTTTCAGCAGGAATTCCAGAGGTTTCTGAGACAGGGGCTTCAGAAACCAGCCTGAGAAACACTGCTGCCAGAGCTGTGCTCGCCCACCACGTCTGCGGAAGAGCAGGCGGACAGCGGTGTCTGTGGACAGAGCTACATGAAATATTGGTAAACATGCTCTACATGTGTCTAAGCGTATGCCAATCCACATAAATATGATTTATGGATATACTTTATGGATCTAATTTATGGATATACCAACTTGCCTCTTGGTTGACTTCCTCAACTCCACTCTTTCCCCTGCCTCTCCCTTAGAAATGCTTCCCCACAAGGCTTTCTCCCCAGGCCTCCAGCCATACTTACACTATGAGGCAGGTCACTGGCAGAAACAAAAGTGAGGGAAACAGGAAGAGAAATGAACCCTGCCACGGAATGCCTCTAGCATTCTTCTAAGAGGCTACACATTGGACTTTTTAAGGGCAACAGATAATGGCTAGAACTCTACTTGACAAGATTCACATAATGACATGACAGTGAAGGGGCGACAAAGGACACCACACACCCGGAAACAATCTAAGGAAACCTATAATGTTTTGAATGAATAGTATCATGTATTTCAATTATGACAGATAAGGTGGGGCCGAGTTATCCCATTAAGAACAGAAAACAGTATCAGAAGATTTTAAAACCAAGAACCGAACACTCTCCTCAGCTGTGTTAGTTGAAATGTGCTAAGAGGTGACCCAGGTGAAGTCAGTCCTTCTTTTAAAAACTTCAGAGTTTTAGTCATATGTGCACATTTCCTAAGAAAAACCTTTAATACCGGCCTAAAAATAGATCGACACTTACACACTTAAACTTAGACTTTTTTATTTTTCTTGCAGAAATGATGGTATATTAAAAACCCTTCTCTATGTTGCTAAGCCCCACTGCTTCTAATTTGTCCTGATAATAAAATAAATGCTAAGTATGGCATAATTCCAATGCTAGAGCTCAGTAATTAACTTAGATCTGTACTTTACAATAAAAATTATCTAAACTGTGCAGTGAGCACTGAGTAACACGCAGAACTTTCAATTCAGTATGTTGTACACCTGAAACTAATGTAACATTTCATTACAATTTAAAAAAACAAATTGTAGGGACACCTGGGTGGCTCAGCCGTTAAGCGTCTGCCTTTGGCTCAGGTCAGAATCCCAGGGTCCGGGGATCAAGTCCTACATTGGGCTCCTTGCTCAGCAGGGAGCCTGCTTCTCCCTCTGCCCCTCCCCTTGATCGTGCTCTCTCTCTCTCTCTCTCTCTTGCTCTCGCTGTCTCTCTGACAAATAAATAAAATCCTTAAAAGGATAGTAATAAAAAATAAACTGTAAACATTCTCCTAAACCAAGAAAAATATAAGAGAATACCAACTCCTAAAAATTCTGAACATTAGTCTAAATTCAGCCATTAAAATAAACATGTTCAGGACTAACAAACAAACCAGCCAACTACTAAGCAAGAATCAGAAAAATGACCCCCAGGCAGACAGCAAGTGTCAAAGACACGGGACGTGCTTGCTCTCGTTGCCCCGGACTCCCCTGTCTCTTGCTTTCTGTCTGTCCTGCGCTGCTTCCTGCGAGAAGTCTGCATGTATTTTTAGGTGTTTGCTTGGGATCCTAACAGCAGAAAAAGAAAAGGGAGTCAGAGAACGAGGGATGAGCAAATCGGAGCCAAACGACAGGGCTTACACACTAAAACCTCGAATGTTCAAACACAAATTACTGAGTACCCCTGAGGGTACTCAATAAGGGACGAGAGACCACCACGTTCACACTCCTACTACTATAAATGAATAGTGATTTGAAAGTATATTTTAAAGTCTGATTTTCCCAACTTCAGTCACTGATACTCCCCTCAGGGTTGGTTCCTCTAATACTGACTCTCTTTTCTTTTCAAATAAGGGGAAAAATTTTTTTAATGGCAGCCACCAATAAATTTTCACACAGATGTTAGCAAAGTAAGCCACAGACCAGGGTGTCAGAGGACAGTCCATTAAGATGACAGGTACTATAATTAGGAAGTAGTTTAATAATCACCATTCCCTTACCACGACCCCTAAACCATCCGTATTCTGAAGCCACATACTTCCAAAACCTAATTATGAACTTTTTCCTAATTATGAATTTTTTAAAGTTTTAAGTTTATATGTCACATATACAGTTGACCAAAATGTAATTTGGAGAGATTCCACAGAAATGTAAACCACACATAACTAAAATGTATTTAATTTTCCAAAGAAATATGTAGGTAAATCATTGGCAATTTCCATAGGAAAGGATGACAAATTAGAGATTCCACACCCTAATACATTTCCATGTGTATTTATGCACATGACATTAAAATTGGCAAGACTCTATTTAAATAAAGATTATTTATTTATTTGAGAGAGAGAAAGTGTGTGAGCAGAGAGAGGGGCAAATGGTGAGAATTTTAGGCAGACTCCCCACTGAGCCTGACACAAGGCTCGATTTCAGGACCCTGAGATCAAGACCTGAGCCAAAACCAAGAGTTGGATGCTTGGCAGACTGAGCCACCCAGGCACCCCCTGGCAAGACTCTTTTTTTTTTTTTAGGATTTTATTTATTTATTTGACAGACATTGGAGATCACAAGTAGGAGGAGAGGCAGGAGGAGAGGCAGGAGGGGAAGCAGGCTCCCTGCTGAGCAGAAAGCCCGATGCCTGGGATCATGACCTGAGCTGAAGGCAGAGGCTCAACACACTGAGCCACCCAGGTGCACCATGGCAAGACTCTTTAGAGAAAAAAATTAAAGGTACCTCATGGAAGCATAGGAAATTCTCTCCTTGCTATCATGTAAGTTAAATGTTTATTTAAGATTGATCTTTAGTAAATACTATCACTTCTATATTACTTTAATTCACTGTAATAACGCAATATTCATTTTGTTGACTAGCTAAGGATTTCTCTATCTTTCATGTACTCCTATCTTCTAAATGTGAATTACAAAAACATGAATTATAAAAGAATATCAACTGATTTAGCTTAAAAATTTCAACATCTAAAATAAAGCTGTAAAATCACAACAGCTGGTATCAGCAGTCTTTATACTTTGGAACATTACCCAACCTCAGTTTCTCTTGCACATGAACAAGCTTAACAGTGCCATCTGTACTAGATGGTTTCCCACCATTAATAAATCAGACACAGCAAATCAAGAACCCCCAAAATGGCAAAATCCTGAGACTATCCACTACTTTTTTCTTAAAGCACTAAGAAACCAGTGCTGCTTATTATTTTAAATTGCAATAAATGAATAAACTCGGTAAAGCTACTAGGTACTTTCTAAAGAAAATTTCATGTTAAAAAATATATATTTATTGAATTAAAAACAATTAGTTAAGACCTTTGAAGAATATGTACTTGTGCATCAGCTCAAAAAAGTGCTTTCCTGAAACTGCACAAGCCTAAAATAACTTCTCCACGCACAGATCAGACGCACGGCGTGGGTGTTTCTGTCATGTGGTAACAGGCTGTGCTGGTGCAAGACAAAAACTCCGACTTCACTCTGAGAACAGCTTTAGTTGTATTAACTCTTCATTGTGTTGTGATATAAATATGGAATCATTCATTTCAGATGGAAACTATCAAGTAATAACATATGGCAACTTTCAGAGCACATGTCTTTCGAGGGTTGAAGTCATTTCAGGTCAGTAAATAACTACATTTGAACAGAAACACACTTCAATTCAACAAACCTCACCCAGGAACTCCTTCCAGATCCTTTCCATGCAGGCCTCTATGTGTTTCTCTACAAGTGTTTAAGGAGGAAAAAAGCAAGGAGAGGTAGGATCAGGGCACAGAACCTCTCTACTTGCCTATCGTTGTGAGTGGTAAATGCTCTCAGAAAAGTTGGGTTTTTGCATTAGGAACAAAAGAGTAGGAAAGGGCTCTTTTTCCAGGAAGCAGTAAGGCACTGCTCTTCAGGGTCTGGCTCCAGAGTCCAATGGGCTGGGTTTGGCTCACGGCTCCACCACTTACCAGCTCTGAAACTGGTAAGTTTCTCAATCCTTCAAAGCTCACTTTTCCAGATAATTTGGGTAAAACCTGCAGGGCAGGGCCTGACACACTGTAGATAATCAATACACATTCCTGTTCATTAGAAAACCAAAAAAGGAGAAATGCAGGTGGCAAGCGGGAAGCTGGAGCCCAGAAAAGGTGTGCAAGGCCGGCACGTTCCGAAATCAAGGAGGAAGAGGGGGCCGGGCAGGTTTTAGAGCCTGAGACAGACTTCCGGGGCCATGTGGGCAGCACCCTCTGGCCGCCACAGCTCTCCAAATGCACTCCCTGTCTCTGTGCCTCACTCCCACTCCCTCACCTCCGCTTCCTGCTCCTCTCTTCGAACTCTACCCTATGTGACAGCAATCCTGCCATGGCCTGGAAGACAGGAAGGCCGACACCCAGTCGCTGGGTCAGTGGCAGGAAGTCCCTTATCCTACTCAGGAAGAAAAAATATGCATTTTACCCTAGAAACATTACTGCATGCAGTAAAATCTACATTAGTAAAATCTACACTAATACATATCTTATTAGGTACATAAAGGTTTCAAAAGGCATTGATGTATGGGCTATTTTTAAGAGCTGATAGTCACCTTGTACAAGGCAATGTATTCACATTATAAAGACCTGTGTTTTAAACAAACTTGGAATACACAATCTGCTGGTAAACTAGAGACACTAAGCAAATATATTTTCAAAATGTAAAGATTATTTCCAGACATTAAAAATTTAAAAAAAATACTTACTGTAATTTTTATAGCTTTGTTCAACACATTTACCCATTCTACTAGGTCTTGCTGATCATTAGCTTGTAGGAAGTATTTCCTCATCCCTGCATTCATAACTGTTGAGAGAAAAAATAAACTACAACATGAAATTTCGCACTTGTTACATCTAAATTTATATTTGCAGCTACTTTCTGAAAAACCATGCTAGGTACAATACTGTGACTCTCTTGGATTTGACAAGATCATATGTAATAATGTTTTTATCACTCAGTAACATAGGTAAACCTCTTATCTTTAATGGCCATGTTTTCCATGAAATTGAAATACCACAATATATTTAGCCAATCCCCTAAAGATGGACATTTAGGCTATTTCTAATTTTTTAAAGTCATATAAATGATCCCAATGAAACATCATGTATATTTATCTTTCCATACTTGGGTTACCCGTTCTATAGGATAAATTTCTTAACACAGATGTGTTGGGTCAAAGGGAATTCACCTTTAAAATTTTTATAGGTATTGGACAACTTGTCTTCCCAAAAGGTTGAACCCATTTACATTCCTAACAACGGTGTATGCAAAGGCCTGTTTTGTCCAGTGCCCCACACCAGTCTTGACTATTAGCACCTATGCTAGTAAGGGACCTCGTATTCAGCCCCAGGACTCTAGGATATTGGAGCTGCAGTCTGTAGACAAGATTTCCTACGACCCCTTGCCAGCTCAGGCCATGCTCTGCTAATGGGAGGTACTGAAGGGAGACTAGAAGGTGTGAGGGAGGTGGGGAGAGGGCACTTGCTCCTAAGTTCCTGCTACCACTGTCCATCCACCAGCAGCAACACACGCTAGCTACTGCTCAGACGCTTCCACCACTCTCTCTGCCAGCCCTGCAGATTCCCCTGACACTCCTCACTAGCTCCATCCCGGCCCCCTTCCTAAGTCCTAGGTTCAGGTGATACTACTACCTCTTCCCCTTTCATTTCTCCAGCCAGGTGGGTGAGAGTGGCCTTATATACTTCCTAACGCCTAGGTTTCTTCAGCAGTCCCCTTTGTGCTCTTTCAGCCTTCCAACAAACGAGTAACCAATTCCTTAAAACACATACCCCAGGGTTTGAAATACCTAATGCAGACTGTTTTCCTTACTGGACCCTCACAAACACAACAGTCTTCGGCTACCTAATTGGTGAATAATCACATCTTGTTTAAATGTGAATTTCTTTGATTATTGAGACAAATTAGTTTTTTATGTTTCTTGGCCATTAGAATTTGTTTTCTGAGCTTTCTTTTCTTTACCCATATTTCTCCTGAGTGTTCACTTACTTTGTGTTGACTTGGAGAGCTTTTGTATTAATCATTTCTATTTTATTTCAAGTTCTTTTTCCCAGTCTGTCATTTGCCTTTTCACTTTGCCCATGGTATCTTTTATCGAACAGGAATATTCTACCAATCTTTTCTTTTTCCTGTAATGACTTGAGCTTTCACATATCTGAAAATCTCCCCAACTCAAGGTTATAAAAATAAACACCTTGATATTTTCAGCACTCTTTTATATCTATGTCTTTATATCTAAAATCTTAATACATTTGGAACTCTTTGTACAATTTAACTTACATACACCTGGTTAGTGACTATCTATTTGTATGAAGCAAAGCATACCAGCATACACAGTTATCTACCAACTATCCCTGTCAACCCTTGAATTAAAGCTTATTAATTATATTTCATGTGCATTCATTTTTAAAAACATAAATATCATTCTAGGAGCTAATGCACTTCAACAGCTACACTGCTGCAATTATGAACAATAAAAACAACTTCCGAAGTTATTTCTCAAATGCACAGGACTTTGAAATTAGAACTGAGACCAAGACACTAAACCAGAGCTTCCTTGAACTGAGATGAGAATCTGAGCAAGGAAGTCAGAAGTCCCTTGGGAAGTGCTGTACAACAACTGGTCTGGAAATTAAAGAAATTTAGAGCACTGTGAGTCAGTTCTTTTATATCTTACTAGAGACTGGAGAAATTCTAAATGCTATAAGCATAAACTAAGATAAATGAGTAGCACAGTAGGATATGTTAACATGCCGCTTTTATTTTTAATTTTTAACAACTGGCAAAGCACCCTTTTACAATCTTGTTACAACTCAGGCTGAGGCTGAGTTCCCCCTACCTCTCCCAATGGCTTCTTCCTTCAACACTGTTCCAGGAATCTGCCCAGATCATCCGAAGAGTCTGAAAATCTGAGCACTTGGTACTACACTCTACCTGCTACAAAGCAAGTGCTTAATACATCTATTTTTGAATGAATAACATTTATATAAGGACTTCTTTTAAGGGAAAAGAGGCAAATGCCCCTCTCAAAAAGATTCTTAGCAAACCCTGCACTCTAAACAAAAATTCAGGTGCTATATTATTGTATATAGTGCACAGCAGGAAGGGGCATAATGGTATGATCGGAGGGAAAAAATCAAAGCCTGGAGTCACTCAGACCTGACCAGCTCATGCACTCGACTAACAATGTCATCTTGCAAAAACCCATGCACTTTCTCTGAGCCCCGTTTTCTTCACTGATGAAATGGATGCAACCCACCCATTCATTGAGGGGTGGAGGCGAGAGATGTAAAGAAACTAGGACAGTACTTGGGACAAAACAGAGATCATCCTCTTCATCATGATCATCTGGAGATTTCCAAGTAAGAACGCACTGTGGAAAATGTAAAGCAAATTATTGGGAAGGGACATATTAACAACGCTGGGAGGGAGGTGGGAACAGAGAAAGAACAAACACCAGAATAAAACAGAACTACACAAAAGCCGTAAGTTGCCACACTTTTAAATCAGGGACTTCACAGTGTAAGATGGCTCCAAACCAGACGCTGGTGTTCCCACTACCTCTTCACTTCAATACTTCTTTATTTTATTTCAAATCTTTTTTTTTTTTTAAGATTATTTATTTATTTATTTGACAGATAGAAAGAGCACAAGTAGGCAGAGCAGCAGGCAGAGGGAGAGGGAGAAGCAGGCTCCCCACTGAACAGGGGAGCCTCTTGTGGGACTTGATTCCAGGACTCTGGGATCATGACCTGATCCAAAGGCAGCCGCTTAACCAACTGAGCCAACCAGGAGCCCCTTCATTTCAAATCTTCACTATCAAAGTGAACATACTGGATGCTCATGCAAACATGAGCCTGACTGCAAACAAATGTCATCTCACAACCCAGGAGCAACCTGAGGTATGGTTCCAATGCGGTTTGAATGCGGTTGCAGACCACATGGTGATGCGACCCTTTCCACATGCCTTCCTTGTCAATGTCTCTCTTCCCTCTGTTCTTTCTCTGTCCTCTTCCTGTAGTCGGATGGCAGACTTCCTTAAAGGAAGTCTAATTTTCTCATTTCTCATTTCTCTCTAATTTTCTCATTTCTCTCCTCACATCTTTGTCTCTGCTCTACTTTTAGATTTTGACTTTTTCTTTTGAGTTTTGCCATTGTCTTGTGTCCCTTCTCCTATTTGACAGTTCTCTCTCCTCAAATGTCATGTAATCTAGGGCTGTCTATTCATACTTTCAAAAACAAGGTACTAAAAAACTGATGGGAAGCTCTCCTGAAGATTTGTAGGGTTGCTAACTGCTGGACTTCACTACACAACGAACTCCTCTAGTAGAAATGCCCACAGGTCGGTACCTACAGCTCTCCTGTTTGGGGTAGGCAGACTCCCACCCCACTAGGCCTGGCTGCCCAGTGCTCCAGGACTGGACACAGGAAATGGGCAGATCTTCACTTAGTCCTCCTACCTTCAGTTTCATGCCTCAACCCTCTCCTACTCCCCAAGCACAGAGCGTATTTCTTTTTTTTTCCTTTTAAGTTTTTACTTATTTAGTAATGTCTATACCATCATGGGACTCGAACTCATGACCCCAAGATCAAGAGTCATGTGCTCCTCCAACAGAGCCAACCAGGCACCCTTCACTGATTCTATTTCTAAAGATAGTACACATGCCATTTCTTGCTGGGACGGTGGAAGGGCAGCTGCCTACGCTAGACAGAGAAGCAGGGACCAGAGGCTGTCCCTGACACAGACATTCAAACGTAGTCCCTGCTTTCAGTCCCTCCTCTTGCTGACTCCCCAGAAAGCACCCAGAACCTAGCTCCAGCTGGAGTTGGCGTGGGGGGCAGGACCCTGACCGGCCAGCCCTTCACTGGCTTTTGCTGCGACCTGCTAAGTTATTTTACATTCCTCCGCGCACTTCCCATCTGTCTACGCTGCAGATTACAGATGTCTGCCAGGTTCATCAAAGATGATTGGAGTGTTTCTTTTTCTCACTTGTTTTTGAGCAATCTGAGATGGAATGAAGGCAGGAGAGTCTTTATGTTGCCATTCTGAATGGAAGTTATGGCCTCTGCCTACTTCTCTGAAGGCTAGCATTTTAAGAATCTCTTTTCTATCCCCTCTAGTAGTAAAGACTAATAAACTACTGGCAAAACAAAACTCTTAATCTTTGACTCCCAAGTAAAATCACCCATTCTAAATACTCCAGCAAATGAACCTCACATCTATTACTATATAATCCTATTCCTTCAAACCATGGGTTTGAGATTTACATTAAAGACTTTCAGGAGTATAGGCTTTACACATTCCAAAACACAAAGTACTCTGTTACTCGACTTGCCCCCACTAGCTTTTCACTCACAAAGTCTGAGGGATTTTCCTATTTAGTAGCCAAAATTATAAATTTGTAATAAAAACATAAATTTTTTTTAGTTTCTTAATGGTGATAAAAGCCTTACAGAGAGGGGCGTCTGGGTGGCTCAGTAGGCTGGGGTCTCTGCCTTCGGCTCAGGTCATGATTCCAGAGTCCTAGAATTGAGCCCCGCATCGGGCTCTCTGCTTGTCAGGGAGTCTGCTTCCCTTCTCTCTCTCTGCCTGCCTCTCTGCCTACTTGTGAACTCTGTCAAGTAAATAAATAAAATCTTAAAAAAAAAATTTAAAAAGTCTTACAGAGGATTCTCTGAACAGCTACCTTACATCCTGCTCATATGCTGTTCTCTTGCTGGATGTACATGACTGCCACGAGCTGTTATCCCTACCACAATGCCTAAAGAAGAAACCTGCCCTTTACAAGCAAAAGAGAAAAAGGAACATTAACATCAACTCTACCACAAGAAGCATCTACTCTAACGTAAAGCACGCCAGTTGGCCACTCTGAAATGTCTTCCCATCACTAGGTTCCATGAACACGCTGAGGGCACACCAGCTCCCCCAGCTTCAACTACGACCCGCTATCATGGCAGGTTCCAAATTCCTCCATTCCTGATCTTCAGGCTCTATCCAGTCCTCGATTATCACCGCCACCACATTTCCACGTGTTGTTTCCCCACCACATCAAACTCCTCACTGAACATTTTACCCCATCCAGCTCTCCCTGACCCCTCATTTCTTTACCAGAAGTGAACCTACCGGAACCTCTCTCTTCCCGCACATCCAGGCACCAAGTCCCTTCACGTCTCCTGCTAGCGATGTCTGTCCTTCCTTCCACGGCCACCACCCAGATTCAGTCCGTTAAGGACTGTAGTTTGGGAGCCACTGAACTAATCTACCTGCATCAAAACTGTATCCATGCAAAAAAATTCCTTCACCTTATGTCAGCTTTCTAGATGCTAATTTCTCACCTCTTGTTTACACACATACGCACATGCACACGCACATCATTTGTCAACACGTTATACCCAGACTCCCACCTGCCCTTTTACTTTTCCGTCTGTCGCCATCCATTCCGGGCAGCTTCCCGGAGTGTTCCGGTGCCCAAAGACACCATGCTCTTCTCCTGTGCATGTCTCTGTCTCTGTGATCCCAACCCCATGTCTCCCCCATGGCAGAGGATGATCAAGGATAGTTGGTCACTGACTCCAGGTTCTCCTCACCCAGGGTGGTGGCTTCCCTTGACTCCCCAGTGAGGATGTGAAGCTCGTCTGTGGTTCTTTAACAGCTTGTACACCCCTTTCTCTGCTGACAGCAATAAATGCGATGATACTGCCAGCTACAGTGTCTGTGAGACAAGGAGCCTGTGAGGCTCTTAAGGGTGACGACTGCTTCTTATTGCTCTCCCAGCCCCAGGGCCAAGCAGAGTGTACACACACTAGACATTCACTGCTTGCTTCACACATTCACTATCTGGATCAGACACCCTCGACTACCTCCACCCCCAAACTATAAACTCCTTAGCACCCACAAGCTGAAAATCAAATCCTTTCCATTATTTACACATTTATGATAGAATAATACAAGGTAGAAAGTTAAGAATTACTGGAAGTCTTGCTGGCGGTGATCACTATACATGGTAGCTAATGACCACATCCAAAGAAGGGAGGCGCTGGGACTGGGCTGGACACAGGAAAGAGGCTTCAGGGGCAGGGAGTTTTATTTCTTCACCCAGATGGTGGTTTCAAGGGAATTTCCCTTAGAATAATCCATTAACCCATAGGTTTGTGTTGTGTGGTTTTCGGGTACTGTTTTCTTTTACAGCATATTGTAATTATATTAGCCAAACTTTAGTTAACAAACATACAGAAAATGGCTACTTACCAAAACAGAACTCAGCCTTTGGCCTTAGCTTAGTTGCATCGCTAACCTAACAAAAAAGAGAAATGTGTCACTCTCTTCTTCATATGCTAGATAACCAACTTTAAATGCTGCATGAACGTGTACATGTATGATTTCCCAATAATAACATGTATTTAGCAAACAGATCTAAAATTAAACTTTTATGGCTACTGAGAAAGAACTGCAAATTAAACACAGAATATGGCTCCCAACTGTGAGATGTTTTAAACAAACGATACTTCATGTTCTTTCTGAATATTTACTCAAACAAAACGTGAAGAAGTTGAAAGTAAACCATTAAAAGAACACATGGAAAAATTCATAGTTTAACATAATTTTCAAAATCCCCTCAGAATACTCTATAGAAACTATAAATTCTTTCCAAATTGCATATTTCTAAATTAGCTGTGAACCTTTAGAGATAATGACTATTGGTAAGGGGAAGACTGTAATTAACCAAGCCCCAAAATCCAGAAGGTATTAATCTGCAATGAGGAAACAAAACCAAAATGGCACTGGATCCTCTTGTACATGAGAACATCTTGGGATAATGGGGCCACGCTGCTAAATGCAACACACGGCTTTCAGAAGGTGAAACAACTAGTTGCACCTGGTCGCTGTTACCACCCCTCCCCCCCGTAATGAAGTAGCCTCTGAGAAGCCCATTCATGGCTATCACCACCTGCTGCCCAGTGATATCTCCTTGCAACATCTGTTTTGTACCTTCAAAAGCAATTCTAAGTCTGGGGTTCCTGACTGATCCCAACTACAAATTCACAGCTCTGAGTCACACTGGAATTTGTTGTTCCAGGAATAAATTCTGGAAAAGGGAGGCATATCTAACGCAGAGTACAAACTGTACAATTCAACCTTCGGGAAAGCTGTGGGACAGAGATTAAAGTCAACAGAAGTACACAGAGAAAGTTATATTTTAAAAGGGGAACAGAAGAGTTGGGAGGCAGATGGCCAGTCAGGCTTACTTGCTTAGTTAATACTTTATTTTTAAAAAGAGCTCCCATTTTTAAAAAGACCAGGCAACAAATGACTGAAAAGATACAAGCATATCGGCAATCTCTCCCTCAACTGCCTATTCCTCATCACTGCACGGAGAGTCAACAACCCCTGGCGGCATCCTTACCTCACAGCACACTTATGCTGCAGGCCAGCAAGAAGACGGGGGTCCTACAGTTTATTTCACAGTAGAATTTTATGCTTCCTTATAATAATCATTATAGAATTTAAACTCAAGGTACCTTAAGGCATTTATAAAATGTCTTAATTTACAGGGACAACTGAGGTATATTTAAACAATATTCATCTTTTGCAAATTAAATAATACGGTTTTAATTAAATAAATAATAAAAAAATGTTGCTCTTTAAATATGTAACCTTTTTGTGCATGGGCTGATTCTTTTTGTTGTTGTTGTCAACTAGAACAATATTGAGAACAAAGTACTTTGTCTATAAAACTGTCCTTTAAACAGAAGCACACTTGTAAACCTGTCTTCTGTTAAAGACCTTTGCTAAGAAATTCCAAAACATGCTTAATAGTATGCACACGCATATGACTCCATGCTACTCTTTCCATCTCCTAACTTAAGTCATCTACAAACATTATTTTGTATAAAAACTCCAGAGGTTTAGGTCCTCAACTTCTATCTCGGTTCCCAAAACACTGATAAAATCAAGGGGGGAAAAATACCTGAAAATACCAAACCTAAATTTTTTAAAAGAAAAATAGTATTATAAAAATTCCAGAAATATCAACAACAAGAAAAGAGAAATAAGAAGAAACAAAGTGAAATGAAGGAAAAACCATTGTTTCCTCATTAAGATGGTCCTTATTTTCTTCAAAATAAAACAAAAATAAAAAGTCAAAAGTACAGGTCTGTGACCTGTACCCCTGGGGATAAAAATATATGTTTATAAAAAATACAAAATTAAAAAAAAAAAAAAAAAAAGTCAAAAGTAATGGCATTAAAAGTTGGAAACAGTTTAAATAAATACAGACTCAGAAAACATCTTCAGGTTTCCCAAAGATAGAACCTGTTAACTCATCTTTGTCCTTGTGATGCCCTTCCAATGTCCTGATGGCCCAATCACAGAAGTTAATGTTAACTTTTGCAATTAGCCACATACTCTTCCGAATTTTATAAAAGAACTTCCTACCTGTAGTGAGCAGGTACTATTTTCAACATGGTAGGACCCCAAACCTCATCACTAAATGACACAGAAAGGAAGCTGCTCTTTGATTATTCATACTCTCATTTAAAGGAATTTTAATTCAGGCATGAATATGAAACAATAGAGAAAAACTACCTTTGAAATGTAGGTAAGTTTAATGGCTCCCACACGTGATGATCCAGAAGGTAAGTTCTGGAAACAAATTATTAATATATAATTAAAATACAACATTATTAATTTATTTTATATTATAATGTCCTAAATGTACTAGAAAAAGTTAAGAAATTAGATTTTTTAATATCACATTTTACAAATCAACTTTTTTAGTTCAAGTATTTACAAATCAAGTTGACAGTTGGATAACAAAACCAAACTCTATTTTGTCCCACCATAACGCATTCTATAACTAAAAGGCTATTTTTATCATTGTGGCCAAACTTTTCGTTAAAAGCCATAAACGCGGGGTTGTAACATGGTATCATATAGGGTTGTAGTAGAAAACAATGGTTTGGGAACTTGAACCAAGAACGTAACTATATAGGACCTAAATTTAAAAAGTAGCAAATAATTTATACTGTTAAGAATTTGAACCATTAACAAAGGTTTGTGAGCATTCTGTAATCAAATCAAAATTGTACTTTAATATATCATGTAATATAATAAACTGGATGGATTACAGAGGGTATTCTTACCAGATAAGAGAGTCTGGAAAAAAATAATCAAAGAATATAAAGGAAAACTCCAACAGAATATTTTAAAAGTAAAATTAAAACAATGTTAACATTGAAAGCTTCCTCCACTACAGATTAACCAAGATCAACTTTTTATCTAACTTTATGATTATGTACATTAAAAAGAAAAACCTTTGACTTTGCTTAATGAATGATTAGGAGGTACCTTTCTCAGACCTCTCTATAAGCTTACTGGAAACAATTAATTATATGAAAGCCGAGACATTTCAAAGACTTAATTAAGATTCCCAAACATAATTACTGGTTATTGTTGACAGGGACAGATCTTTTCAAAATTTACACTCCTATGTAAACTGCATTATGTTTCGCTTTAAACTATATACTACATTCAAGCTTCTAAATATAAACCATAAATATGTATACAAAATAACATTGTAATTTTTAAGGTATACTGTTAAATTGTGTTCTTATATAAAATGTTTTACATTAAGAGGTTGCTTTGTTGTTGTTTTTAAATTTTGGATTAGTCAATGAAATGTTAAAATGCCTTCAAGACCTCCTAACTACTAAGTGATTTTCTTAAAATACTACTAACCTTCCATTCAGAAGTGTTATTTTTCTTTTAAATCCTCCAAAAATTTAATCTTTTAACTAGCTTAATACAGTTCTAAGCCCTGTATGAGGAAGAAAAATGAGAAGTATGTCATGGCCACATGACATGAAGGGTCATAGATTAAACAGTGCCACAGTATAGGGAAATGTAAGTAGCTAAGAGATAAAGAATATTCAAAATACCAAGTTTCTATGGATCAGTGAGATTATTGCCAAGTTCGACTACAAAAAAGTAGGTTTCAAAATCTGTTCCCTGAGAGTGAACAAGAAAGAATCAACTGGTGACTTTTAAGATAAAAAGGAGAATGAGCCATTTTTCTTATGAGTTCCTGCACTCCTTTTGCCAAAATACTTCTTTCAAGTTTCTTCAAAGTCACTTCCTGAACAGATACTCAATTATTTCATTTTCCACCATTACCCACACCCTCAACAAAATACAGAAAGCTCCAAATGGATCTCTAGTAATACACTAGAATGGGTTTTCTAACCAATGGTTAGTGGTAAAGAAAGGAAAACAGAAGGAGAACGGCTCTCTAGGACAGGTGAGCTAAACTGATTTTTCTTTCATATCAGGGTTATTATGACCAGCATAAGTGTGTTACAGTACCATAACACAAACAACTAGATTGAAGCAGATAGAACTTGTCATTTTTCAGTAGATCAAAATGGTGGTATACTGGCAATTTCATGTGGTTCAACCTAAGGTAATCATCCTAGCAAGACATTTTACTAAAGTTTTCATTAAGAGCTGTAAGTCCTAATACATTTAAAAATGACACAAAGCTAGTATACTGACGGCTAATCCACCAGCTGCAGAGTCGACTGTAAAAGATTCTTAACAGAATGAAGAGTTAAAACTTTTAAGAACCAAACAGAAAGACAGATTTAAAATTCTGTACTACATTTATAAAAACCAATGTGCTAATTACATCATGGAAATCTGGCTTTTTTTTTTTTAAGATTTTATTTATTTATTTGACAGACAGAGATCACAAGCAGGCAGAGAGGCAGGCAGAGAGAGAGGAGGAAGTAGGCTCCCTGCTGAGCAGACAGCCGGATGCAGGGGCTCGATCCCAGGACCCCAGGATCATGACCCAAGCCAAAGGCAGAGGCTTTAAGGTACTGAGCCACCCAGGCACCCCAAATCCGGCTTTTTAAAGAGTTCATGTTGGGGCACCTGGCTGGTCGAGTCAGAAGAGCACGTGACTCTTGATCTCGGGGTCATGAGCTCAAGCTCCATGCTGGGTGTAGAGTTCACTTAAATAAATAAACTTTTTTTTAAAGATTTTAATTTATTTGAGAGAGACAGAGAGAGCAAGCAAGTGAGCAGCAGTTCGTGGGAGAAGCAGACTCCCCACTGAGCAGGGAGCCCAATGCAGCACTCGATCCCAGGACCCTGGGATCATGACCTGAGCCAAAGAGACACAGCCAAAGAGACGCTTAATAGACTGAGCTACCCAGGTGTCCCAATAAACAAACTTCAAAAAAAAAAAAAAAACCCTGAAACTCTTAAAAACAAAATATCAGTTCATGTGAGAAAGATCTAGCTGAGTGCAAACTTTTAACACACACTCTCCCGGCTACAGCCACAGGGCCCTATTCTCCACATAGGCACAGGCCTCCTTGCTTGGACTTCTTGCCTGGGCTATTCTGTGAGCACTGGAACACCCACTTCTCCAACTCCCAGCCAAAATCATATCCACCCTCTGGGTCAATTTTGAATGCTATGACCTCCATGAAGTCCGTTAACTCTGATTCCAAATTCATGTTTCCTTCGGTATAATAACAATAGTCCATTTTGTGCTCACCACCTTCTAGCTCTAAGTGGGAAATGCTGATAAAAGGATGACTTCTGAGGGGAGAACCTATTATTATGAAGAAAGAGAAACAACCAAGGAGCTTTAAATGCAATTAGGAAGAATCCGTATGTGTCAGTCGCCCAGATCTTGTGAAGAGAGACAAACCCGAAGAGCACTGGCCAGGACTCTGCAGTGGCTCGTGCAGATGAGGAGAACCAGAAACCAGGATCTAGTACCCAGCAGTGAGAGGGAGTCAAGTGGAATTGAGTTACTTTCCACTCTGCAAAAGACAGTTTGGGAGGGGACTGTGCCACAGATAAAACGGTGGAGTAATAAAGGGGAGAAATCTGATTTCTATAAAAAATACAAAAATAAATAAACATGGACTTTTGATTTCTGCTGACCTGCTCCTTCTTCCACGGACTCTGGCCCAGTAAGTAAAGATAATAATCATCGTAGTTGCACAGCCAGGTTACTACCACCCAAGAAAGGTGGTTACACCCAGAGATAAGGGAGTAAAACAGTGTCAGTAAGCTCTGTAAGAATAAGGACAGAGAGTAGACAGTTCCTAGGAAAAAGTATCAAAGTCAGAACTCAAATGATCTACACTGAATTAAAATACAAATTATCCTCTAAAATTTGAAAGGTCGTGTCTGGATAAAGGACTAAACTTACTTTATGGAGAAACAGGGACCCAGTATAGGCAGCAGATACAAGCAAAGAGATTTTGGCTCACAGAAGAAATAATAACAAAAGTGTCTCAAATAGCACAAGTACTTTTTCATAATGTGTAATTGAACCAACAGCTAAAGTGAAGATCAGGGGTAGACAGGCTTCCTGCATTGAAGAGGAGGTGGAATTTGTACTATAGCCCTTACAACTTGAATTCTGTGTAAACAAATATAAATGCATTAGTACATAAGTATTTTGTCTAACCTGAAGTAAGTACAGGGTGGTAAAGAACATTAGATTGCTTCTCAGGGGGTCTAGTTCCTTCTCTGTGAAACAGAATGGAACCTCCCACCAGTCCCCACTCCTCCCTGAACTCCAAGTCCCTCAGCCACTAGACAGAATCAGCTTAGACGTTTGCTAGGGACTCAACCTTGCAACATCCATCCCAATTTGAATGAAGAGATTCACAGAGAGAGAAAACTTAAAACTACTCATTTAAGAAATAGTTTATATTTTTAAAGTTATAATAATAATTTATTTTGTGCCTTAATAAACTCTTGTTTACATACTCCAAAAAAAACTACTCATTAGATGATCTCTAATCCAAGTCTTTCACAGATCTTAAAATGGAGATTCTAATTTTTAATTTATGACATTTCCCCAATGATTTGAAAAGCAACAATGAAATCCAAGTGGATTTCAATCCATGAATGGCATTACACGGCTGACTCTCAAATCTGTCACAACATGAAAGGGCTACACATGTGTACAAGAGTGGCAACTAGCTCAGGCAGTTTCTTTACCAAAGACAGCGGTCTCTATCCCAGAGACAGTATCTTAAATTTAAATGATTTCAGAATTTTCTACCAGGGACAGCATTTCTCGAGGGGGGTGGGACACATATACGCATGCACAAATAAACTTAGTTCCATCTGAAATTCAAGTAGGACAGCAGGGTTGAACATGCAGGACAGGAAGAATGCAGCCAGGAGAAATAAATCTAAACGTAGATTGTTTGGGAAAACAAATCCTAACAGCCATACAGTATATTAGCTATATTAATAATTAAAATTCTCGCGTGATTTGAAAAAAGGCGACCATCTGGATTTCACAAACCTGTGGGTTATCCATGTACCACACGAAACTATCTTCTCTGGTATCCAGTATGAAGTACCTTCGAAGGAACTTCCCACTGTTTTCATTTTCCTCGATGTCTAGAAAACCACAAATGCGATTCTGTCGATCCACATAAGGCATTTCTGAGCCTGAACATTACACTGTAAAACAAAACATTTGACAGTAAGTACTTCTCAGTGGACTTCAAACCGAAAATGTGCTATTTACAACTTGTTTAACAAAGAGCCTCCTTCCCAACCTGAGGTGGGGGACGTACATGTGGGTATGTACAAAGCATGGGCAAAACCACAAGCTTCTTGTGAGTGGTTACTAAGTACAGCTCTACACACTGCCTGGAACAGAGAAGAGCGGTTCACCTCCACTGCATTAACTGACCGACTTTTCTCCCCAAACACACCCAGATGAGCCCAAAAATTCGCTATCCAAACTTCAATTTCCTCACTTATAAGTCCAGATAATCTACCTTTCAGATTATTACAGAGTATTTTTAAGTTCACAGAAAAACAATTGCTAACACTTATTGGCCACTAACTAGATGCCAGGCTCTGTGCAAGGTTCTTTTCCACGCGTTTTCTCACGGAATCCTCAGAACAACCCCATCATAGGAATCATGTCCCCATTTCACAGATAAGACTCAACGCCCACAAGGGAAAGTGACTCTCAAAGATTAGAGAACCCAGATTCCCGGGCTCTAGAGCTCATATCTTAACATTTACACCACACTTTCTCTAAAGCTCTTTGAATTGCTACAACTAAAATGAATCATAGGAAAATTAACACCATGAAAAAGAGAGATAAGCAGTATTATGTGCCTCCTGAGGGAAGACACAAACATCACCTATGAAGTGAATATGTACTAAGGAAAAAAAAGTTTTTATCTGAATCGGATCCAGTCTCTAGATCTCCCTATGTCAAAATCCCAACTTACAGGAAATAAAGAACACAGAGGAACATAGTAAACTGCACCACAGGGTTTCACTAAGCCAAAGCCAGACTGTGGGGAAACAGCAGGACAAACAGCCCAATTTCTTCAGTAAATAATTATGGGGAGGAAAAGAGAAGAGAGAAGTTACAGACTAAGAGACTTCAGAAACACATCATATTCTGATTCTTACAGTACTAAAATTTCTGTTGTACTGATTAGAGTTAAAAACCATGACTTGAGTAAAAAGCAGAGTTCCCAGCCAATTTTCTTCTCTAGAAATGGCACATATGTGACTCCTTCCTCGTGGATGCAAGCTGCAGACTGTCCCTATTCCGGCTCTTTTAGAGCCGGCACCAACAGCTTTTGGCAGGCTGAATGTATATACATAACTAAGTCTCTACATAACGGCTCAAGGTTGTTTCACCCACAATGAAAATTCAATTAGAACACATCCTGATACACTGCGTATCTAAACACTACTCTGTATGCATCCAGAGCAGTAATAAGATACACCAAAAATTTTTAAACAAAATTATCCACTAAGGTCATGTATGTGTGTTGTTATAAATCTGGCACTTCAAGAAGATAATTCCTTTAATGAACTTACCCAACATTTTTAAAATTTCTAAAATGTGATCAAAACTTGGAAAATTAATACACTATACTAACGTACAGGCACACCTCATTTTTTTGTGCTTCACTTTACTGCACTTCCAGACACTGTGTTTTTTACAAACTGGAAGTTTGTGGCAAACCTTACATGGAGCCAAGTCTACTGGCACCGTTTTTCTAACAGCATCTGTTCACTTGGTGTCTGTGTGGCACACCTGGGTGATTCTCACAATATTTCAAATCTTTTCATTATTATAATATTTGTCCTGGTGACCTGTGATCAGCGATTATGACTCGCTGAAAGCACAAATGATGGTTAGCATTTTCTTAGCAAGAAAGGGTTTTTAAATTAAGATATGTACATTGTTTTCTTTAGATGTAATCTTGTTGTACACTTAACAGACTACAATATAGTGTGAAAGTAACTTTTATATGCACAGGAAAACCAAAAAATTCATTTGACTTGCTTTATTTTGGTATTTGCTTTATTGTAGTAGTCTGGAGCCTAACCCACATACCGTCCAGGTGTACCTGTATCCAACAGTAAAAAACTATCCACCTGAGTGGTGCCATGAGGACAGACACACACCAAAGGAATAGTCCTGAGACCCTGGACAAACCCATACCTACATGGCCAACTGATTTTTAACAAAGGTGCCAACGTCATGCAACGGGGAAGATTTGACCCCTCGTCACACTACATGAAAATTAACTCAAAATAGATTAACAGTCTGAATGTAAGATAGCTAAAACCATACTTTAAGAAAACATGGAGGCTGATATTCATGACCTTGGATTTGGCAATGAATTATTAGATATGACATCAAAAATATGAACAACAAAAGAAAAAATAAGCTAAACTGGACTTCATAAAAACTAAAAGCTTTTTTTTTTCTTTGAGAGAGAGAGTGTGCAACCAGGGTAGGGAAGGGAAGAGAGAAACTTAAGCAGACGCTGCACTGAGCTAGAGCCCAACACTGCGCTCAATCTCAGGACCCCAAGACCACAACATGAGCTGAAACCAAGAGTCAGACGCTTAGCCCACTGTGCCACCCAGGAGCCCCAAAACTAAAAGCTGTTTTGCATCAAAGAACATCAAGAAAATGAAAAAAGAATCTACAGAATGGGAGTAAATATTCACAAATTATGTACCTGACAAAGGTCTAGTATCTAGAATATATAAATAGCTCTTATAATTCAATAATAAACAATCCAAATAAAAAATAGGCAAGGACTTGAAAAGACAATTTGCCCAAAGAAGATACACAAATGGCCAAACAGAACACAAAAGATGCTCAGTATCACTGGTAATTAGGGAAATGTAAATCAAAACCATGGTGAGATACTACTTTATACCCACCAGGATGGTGATAATTAAAAGAAAGTAACAAGTGTTAGCAAAGATGTGGAAAAACTGGAACCCCTCACACTAAAATGGTACAAGAGCTGTGTAAAACAGTTTAGTAGTTCTTCTAAAGTTGAACACAGAAATACCATACAACTCAGCATTTCCACTCCTAGATATACACCCAAAAGAAGTGATAACAGCTACTCATAAATATTAATAGCAGCACTGTTCACAATAGCCAAGAAGTGGAAACAACCCACATGCTTGTCAACAGGTGAATAGTTAAACATGTGATCCATCCAACACAGATACAGAAAAGAATGAAGTAGTGATATAATAATCCAATAAAAAGTCCAGAATATTTTATAAAAATAGAGAACATGATATGTATTATGATATATACTGAAATGCAAATGACCTAGAAAACCCCAATCTATGGGGCACCTGGGTGGCTCAGTCATTAAGTGGCTGCCTTTGGCTCAGGTCCTGAGACGTCCTGGGATCTAACCTCGTGTCAGGCTCCCGGCTAAGCAGGGAGCCTGCTTCTCCCTCTCCCTCTGCCTGCTGCTCCCCCTATTTATGTTCCCTCTATGTTTCAAATAAATAAATAAGTAGCCAAGTCTTTTTCCCAAAGAATGGAGTAGGATTACTTACAATATTTGATTTTAAGACTTACAAAAATGCTATAGCAATAAAGACAATGTAGGACAGATTCGGGGAAAAAAAAAGAAGAAGAAGATAAATCAGTGGAACAGCTTAGAATACAGAAACAGACTCTTACATATATATTGTCAGTTGATTTTCAACAAAGATGCCAAGGCAATTCCACAGGGAAAGAATAGTCTTTTCAACAAATGGTGCTAGAACAATTAGGTATTTATGTGGGAAAAAATGTAACAAAATTAATCACAGACCTAACACAAAAGCTACAACAATAAAGCTTCTAAAAAATATATAGGAGAAAGTGTTCATGACCTTGGGAGTACACAAAGATTTCTTAATTAAGACACAAAGAGGATGAGCAATATCCTAGTTATTATATTGGACTTAAAAAAATTAAAAACTGCTCTTTGAAAGACACTGTTAAACCAAAAGACAAGTCACAGGATGAGAAAAATATTCAGTACATATATGTCTATCAAATAACTGATATCAAAGAACAGGCAAGAAATTATTATAATTCAATAGTAAGAGAAGTGACTAAACAGGAAAATGGCAAAAAAACCAAACCCTGAAAAGACAAATAGTAACAAATAGTCAACGAAGACACAAAGAGTAAGCAAGCACATGAAAAGATGTTCACGATTATTAGTCAGGAAAGTACTGCAAATACAAACCATGAGATATCCCAACAAACCTAATAGAATGGCTAAACCAAAAACAAGCCAAAAAACACCAAACCTGACAATATCAAATGCGGACAAGAATGTGGAACAAGTGGGCGCCTGAGTGGCTCAGTGGGTTAAGCCGCTGCCTTCGGCTCAGGTCATGATCTCAGGATCCTGGGATCGAGTCCCGCATCGGGCTCTCTGCTCAGCGGGGAGCCTGCTTCCTCCTCTCTCTCTCTCTGCCTACCTCTCTGTCTACTTGTGATCTTTGTCTGTCAAATGAATAAATAAAATCTTTAAAAAAAAAAAAAAAAGAATGTGGAACAAGTGAACTCCCTCTAATACGTTGCTGGTGGGAATGCAAAATGGTACAGCAACTTGGATGAACAATTTTCACAGTTTCTCATAAAGTTAAACATACCACTACAATATGACCCAGCAATCCTACTGTGAACTGAAAGCTGTGTTTGCACAAAAATCTGTACAAATGTCTACAGCAACATTACTTTTAACTGGTAAAAAGCAGAAACAACCCAAATGTCCCTTGACCCATAAACGAATAAACTGTGGTACAACCAATATGATGGAACACTGCTTAGCAATACAAAGGAACAAACCACAGATACATACAACCTAAGTAAATCTTGAATCTACCGTCGCTAAGTGAAAGAAGCCAGACCAAAAAGGCTATTGGGACAGGGAACAAACCAGTAAATGAAGGGAGGGGCTGGTAATTTTTGTAGTGATGGAACTGTTCTGCATCTTAATTGTGCTGGGATGTATCATTACGCAATGCATTCATCAAAACTCAGGCCCAGAGTTTACCACAGAGTAAACTCTACTGCATACGAGTTAAAAAACAAAACAAACTACAGTGCTAAAAGACAGAACAGAATTGCTAGGGCTTGAGGGGCACCTGGGTGGCTCAGTTGGTTAAGTGTCTAGCTCTTGGTTTCGGTTCAGGTCATGAGATCGAGCTCTGCACAGAGCTCCCTCTGCACTCAGTGGAGTGTGTGCTGGAGATTCTCTCCCTTTGCCCCTCCCCCTCCTCTCTCTCTCTAAAATAATAAATAATAAATATTGGGAAAAAAAAGAATTGCTAGGGCTTGGGATAAGGAAAAGGACCACAAAGGAACATAAATCAAATATTTTTGATGATGTAACTGTTGTGTATCCTGATTGTGATGGAGCTTACACAACTATATGCGCATGTTAAAACTTACAGAACTGTGCCCTAAAATGAGTACAATTTACTGTATGTAAATTATACATCAATAATCCTAAATTTTAAAAAGATATCATATACACTCTCCAAATGGCTAAAATTAAGCTAAATGACAACATGAAATGTTGTCAAAGATGTGGCACATCCAGAATTTCTGCACTGTTGATGGGAATGTAAAATGATACAACCACTCTGGGGAAAGTTCTGGCAATAAAACCAAAATAATACACCTAACCTCTGACCCAGCCATTCCATTCCCAGGTATTAATGCAAGAGAAATGAAAACATATATTTATGCAATGACTAATTCACTAATATTTAGAGCAGTTTTATTTCTAATAGCCTCAAACTAGAAACAACCCAAATGTTCATCAACACATGGAGATAAATAAAACGTAATTTGTCTATACAATGAAGTGCATTCTACTGTGTAAAGGAACTACAGCCACATGCCACAATATAATCAAAACTCATCAAACTGTAAGCTTTAAACGGATAGTTTATTGTATGTAACTTAAAGTTCCAAAAAGTTAAGTTAAAAAATCCAGTAGCAATAAAAAATTTATTGATAAAACTGACCATGCATCACTTTTTTAAAAAAGCTTTTGCATGGCAAAAACCTGATAAGCAAAATCAAAACCGGTAGAAAATATTTACAACTTACATCATCATAAAGGGCTCATCTCCTTAGCATTTAAAGAGCTTGCAAAAAAAGTCAAGGGAAATATATCAGAAGTTCAAGAGAAAAATGGGCAAAATCCATGAACAGATATTCTGCAAAAAAGATATTAAAATGGCCCTTAAAAATAAAAAGATGCTTGACTTCATTCATAATAAGAAAAATCTCAAAATAATAGAGATACAGTAGGCATTGCCACGGACACCATAAAAAAAAAAAAGGTAAGCAGACTTCATGTGCCTAAGAACATGATAGTACTTACAAAACACCTCTGAAAATAAAATGCCTGAATCTGACCCAAACCTCTAGATCTAATACCAACTGACAGGGAACACAAAAAAACAGGGAGAGAACATGTTAAACCATACCACGGGTATTCAAATAGCAAAATCCAATCTCTCACTCTTTCTCAAGTAAATAAAATCTTTAAAAAATTTTTTAAATAAGCTTTGAAAACACTGACATATTTAAGAAAACTGATATTAGGGGGCGCCTGGATGGTTCAGTCGTTAGGCATCCGCCTTCAGCTCAGGTCATGATCCCGGGGTCCTGGGATCGAGCCCTGCATCTGGCTCGCTGCTTGGCAGGGAGTCCGCTTCTCCCTCTCCCTCTGCCCCTGCTTGTGTTCCCTCTCCAGCTGTCTCTCTCTCTCTCTCTGTGTATGTGTCAGATAAATTAATGAAATCTTTAAAAAGAAAAGACAACTGGTATTAGCATACTGCCTAACTATATTAAGAAAATGGGTCTTTATTTTCAGTGTGATAATGTTATTATGGTTATGTCACCAAGAAAATGAATCCTTATCAGAGGTATCTACTGATACATAAAATAGTACCTGCATAATCTAGGGGTAGGGAATGAAGGAGGCATGGCCTGGCCTGATAGTTGTTGGAACTACTTGATGGGTTCTATAGTTATACAATCCTAGGCTTCTGTGGATGTTCACAACCCTTCACAATGGAAAAAAATCTGTGTTAGAGAGATACCATTTCTCACCTATCAAACTGGCCAAAAGTCAAAAGCCTGCCAATACACTATATTGGTGAAGTTATTAGAACTCAGGGACTCTTACATTGCTCATGAAAAGGCAAAATGGTGCAACCCTATTGAGATGAATACAGCACTATTTAACAAAATCACACATGCATTTACCCCATAACCCAGTAATCCCACTTGGTATTATTAATTCTGAAACCATTTTCAGTTTTAGTGTTCATAAACTAAATGAAGTAATGTTCGTATCTGTTCATGTATTTTGCCCATGCCCTAGGTGAGCTCACTTGTTTACCTAAGTCTACATACAGATGGCTTCCAACAGCTATCTCTAGCTCTGGACATCCAGCTGAACTGCAGACTCATGTATACAACTGTCTACATATCTACTTACTTATCTAACAGACATCTCAAACTTAAACAAACAGCATCAACCATTCCCCTTAGAAACCTGTTGTCTCGGTCTTCCCCATCTCAATAAACAACCACTCCCTTCTTCCAGCTGTTCAGGCAAAATATCTTAGAGTCAGACTGGAATGAATCTTCTTTCTCTCTCATTACACATCCAACAGATCAGCAAATCCTATTGGTTCCATCTTGTAAATATCCAGAATCCCACTACTTCTGATCACTTACACTGCTGCCACTGTGGTCCAAGCCACCATCATCTCTCAGCTAGCTGACTGTTCCTTGCTTCTGTCCTTGCCTCCCTTCACTCTAGTCTCAACACAGCTGAGTGATTCCATTTACTGAATATTCCATATTCAGTAAACCCGTATTACTACTGGCCATGCACTGTTCCAAATATTTAAATATTAGCTTAATACTTAGAATAACTTTACAAATGAAAAACAAAGCACAGGAAATTTTAAAAATTACTTGCCCAAGGTCACAGGTTTAGGAAATGGCACAGCTCAGATTCAAACCAAAGGAGTCTAGTTCTGGAGCCCAGATTCTTCAATACTAGGTAACGTCACCCTGTCCAAAACTCTTTAACTTTACTTATTAGAATTACCGAGGGATTGTTAAAAATCCTGATGCCAAGGCTGGACACCCCCCATCCCAATTAAATCAGAAACTCTGGAACCGGGGGGGGGGGGGGACCTGGCTGGCTCAGTCAGAAACAGATGTGACTGCTGAGCTCAAGGGTTCTAAGTTTGAGCCCTAGGTTGAGTGTTTAAATTATTTAAATAAATAAAAATTAAAAAAAAAAAAAAGACACTCTAGAGATGAGATCTAGACATTAGTACCTTTTTCAATCTCCCCAGATTAATTCTAGTGTTCAGCCAAGTTTAAGAACCATTGTTTCAATGTGATCTCATCTCATTCAAGTAAAAAACCAAAGCCCTTACAAAGACATACAGGCTTCACCTACATGCCCCATACCTTATCCCAGTTCCCCCTTGGTCACTCATCTGGCTACTGGACTCCCTACTATGTCAGACAAGCTTCCCAATCAGGGCCTTTGAACTCAAATAGACTTTCTCAGAGAAAGAGTGACACCCTATCTTGACACTATCTAAAATTGCAAATGTGAACTGTACTGCTGTACTGTCCTGTCTCCCTTTCCAACTTTATTCTCCTTGGCATTTGGGGCTAACAAACAATATCATTTACTTATTTACCTGTTTCTTGTCTGTTTCCCCACACTCGAATTGTAGGCTCCACAAGAGCAGTGATTTTTTTTTTTTTTTGGATTTACTATTGTTTCTTCAATGCTTAAAACGGTGCCTGCTACATGGAAGGCACTCAATAACTATTTGTTGAATGAAGTATTAAGGAGTCCATAATGATTCCAACAAATACTTTCTTCCTCCACAATGGTTTTATTCAAGTATAATCAGCACAGAGTGTTATGTTAGTTTCAAGTATACAATATGGTGATTCAACAATTCTATACATTACTCAGTGCTCACAGCAGTCAGTGTACTCTTCACGCCCTTCACCTACTTTACCCCACCCACGCCCACCTCCCCTCTAGCAACCACCAGTTTGTTCCCTGTATTTAAAAACCTGGGGTTTTTTTCTTCGTTCATTTACTTTGCATCTTAAATTCCACATGAGTGAAATCATATGGTATTTGTCTTTACCAGACTGACTTATTTCACTTAGCATTATACCCTCTAGATCCATCCGTGTTTTTGCAATGAATATTAATATTACAGTTTCTAGACAGAAAGCTAGCCGTTAGACAAGAAATCCTTTGGCAGATTTAACTAACTGGTTTGCTTAGCCGATGGAAAGTAAAAGTTTCAAACACTATATTTCTATTTGTATTTATATATTTAGTAAACCTGATATGAGGCAAGAATAGATAAAAGTATATTATTAAAACCTTTCCCCAAATGTATCCTCACTCTAAGGTATAGTTAGATCATACAATCAGCCATCAATTAACATTTTCACAGTTAATACATCATCAGTCAGGACCCAGGGAGTAAGTCAAAAAATCAAAACAAAACAAAAATCACGGAGACACAGACAAAAAAAAGGAAAAATTAAATTCTGCACAGTAGATGGCACTAGGCTCACAGGGCTTCACTATTATTTTTAACCATTGTTGAGTGGGACTAGCCTTGTTGTCCCAAATTTGCTATCAAGCTCAAAGCTGAGGATATACAGACATCAAGGATCAAACATCTGGGAAACCCAGCACTGACACCCCTTCCCTCACAAACATACCACTGAGGACTCTGGCACCATAATCAACACTTTACCGTCACTTGATAGAAACATTTGACAGAAGAGAGGGAAAAAATTTGAAGGCTTCCAAGTCTTCAGGGAGAAGACACGGAAAGGAAGGAGGTATTTACCCCAAAACAATGGCAGGAGCCCTCTAAGAGAATCACCAAGAAGAGTTTACACGTAGGAGAGACTGGCATCCCATTCTTCAGTTCAATGTCTACTTAAGAAGCAGACTGAGTCTGATCTGTACCTATTTGAGCAGGGGGACAAAAAAAATTAACAAGAAATGTAAGGGCACAAAAAGGGGCACAGATTTATGCAGCTAGCATACCACCCGCTTCGTATCACAAGGAAGTGAGTTTCCAGTGGGTTAAGTGGAAGCTGCAGGAGGTAGCTAGACTTGAGCTGTCTTGCCGTTATCAAAAAATCTGGCTATGGAAAGAAAAGATCCCCAAAGTACCTCACCCCCACACAAACTCCTAGGAACCAGGGGGTGGGACTGACAGGTCACGGACAAGGAGGTTGCCGTATAGGCCCAAAGCAAATTTCAAATCCAGGAATTAGGGGCACTGGGGAGTCTCTCTGTGAGAGCTCACCAAAAATTCCAGTGCAGATGCCTATCAGTGGACATCAATGGCTTGCCATCGCTAATCAAAAGAGGGCTTTAACAGCACCCAGTAAGATAGACTTGTCCTTTTCCATTTTTCTTCTTACAAGTCCCTGACCAAGTAGATCCCAGAAGAGGAAAGAGAAAGAGGAATTCTGGGAGCATACCACAATTCCTCCCCAGTCCAAGTATTTTAAGTAATAAGTGCCCAACACTGGGGTAGGGGAGGAACTTGAAATTGACTAGGAGACTGAAAGTTTAAACTGAAAGAGAAAGACTAGAGTTTTAATAGCTGTAAATGATGGAAAAGCTCTCATTTGTCCGTGATATGATGAGCGGGGAGAAAGGGGAAAGAGGAAGACCCTACATATCACCGTTCAAAGCAGTGAATGGTGAAAAATAAAATTGTCTTCTGTTTGTTTTCACCAAGCTCAGACTACTCAATAACCTGATGATACAGGGAACATCATCACTGTCCTTAGTAATGAGAGGAAACACCAGACATGAAAATTCCCATGGGGGATTTACTGTACTGGGTAAGATGCTACATTAGAAGTCCTCTGAGATTGCTTCTAGTTCTAAGTGCCTGAGATTGTCCTTTCTTCAAGGGATTGTCCTTTCTTCACAGAATCCAGAGTTCAATGGTTAAACTGTAAGAGGCTAGACTATATAAAAGGGTAAAACCACAACTTTTTTAAAAATAAAACTGTCAGACTGACAATAATAAGATTTCCATAGGAAAAAATACTTAAGACTCAAAGGTTTATTTAATGCTAAAAAAATCCCAACTGATACTGATTTTCTTTTACAGTCAAAAGACATTTCAATTTAAATTCTGATACAAAATCCTCAAAAACACTCTTTCCCTGCATTCAAAGCAATTCAACTAATCAAAAGGCTTATAAAAATAAATAGCAAATATGTTTGCTTAAATATCTTCTAGGAATTAATTATAAGCTGAAATATTCTTTATTACAGAGCAGCTACTAGGAGAAAATATTACTCAGAGTTCAATGGTTTAATGTTACTAAGCATAACTGAGTCCTACTGCTATAACAAGTATCAACATGAATTTTTATTTTTAAATAAAAACATCCCATATTTTTATGTTTCTAAAAATAATTAAGCATTACAGACAAGCATCTAAAACCACCAGAAGTTTCTGCCCTAAGAATTCTTTGATACCATGTTAATACCTTTCTAAATGCTGTGTACCTACAAATGGTGAAAATAATTAACTCAGTTTTAATATTTATTTCCTACTGAAACCATTTTATTATATTATTGCAGATCAGAAATATGAGAATCTGGAAATTTAAAATCAAAATTTACTATTAACAAAAGCAAAATGCTCAAGCATGTGAAGAAGTAGCACTTCTCTATTACTTCAGCCCAAAGCTGAGGCAGTTACCACTACTATGACATTTGAAGTTTTCAATCTCATAAAAGCAGAGTGTTAACTGTTATCTCATCTGAATAATTACTATACTGTATTCAGAAAATGATCTCTCTTCATTCTTAAATGACAGAATTATTTAAACAAGAACAACAACTTAACATCTAGCAATATTTCAGTATCGAAGTCAAACTTAAATTACACTAATAAATTATTTCATAGATTTCACTCTGGGTTACAAGTTATCATACAGTCAAATTAACTGGAAGTTTTATGGTAGGACTATAAAAACTTTGAGTCTTAAGTGAGTCTTTTGTTTTGTTTTGTTTTGAAGCTGCATTAGATATTTCTAGAGGAAAAGCCTCTACAAAAATATAAAATGCTTCCATCTTTCCCAAATATTTTCCGAGGAGAATTCAATATTGCCACATCCTATATGTTAACAACAAACAGGGGAGGACTGCCCATAGTGGCTTTTTAAAGAAAATATCCCAGTGCTATTCTCAAAGTCCTTAAACATTTCTAAAAAGGTCCTTCCGGCTTATGAACTCATAGCAGTTTCCTAACAATTGTATACTTATCCTGTTTTACTGTCTCTATGGGTCTAGGACAAACTCAAATTGACACACCACCTCTCTTTCCTATTTTGCTACATTGCTAAAAGAGGAGAATAAAAAGATACAAACCTGTTACTTCCCTCCTCCCCAAAGCAACCATAAAACTAGTAACTAGCAAGATAAAGTGCCATGTGAAGCCGTTTCGGCACATATAAATCACATCTTCTTAAGTCACAGAAGTTACCCACTACTTCACCACAAAAAGCAAATCCGAAGCTATATCCCTTGATACTCCTTGATATGGCTCTCTCTTCAAGAGAAGCCCATCAATGGATATTCTGTGGGGTTTATAGCACTATAAAATAAATTAACCATTAACTCAAATTCTGCTAAGCTCAGACATTCTTGTTTAAATACATAAACATTCTAAGATGTAATCTTCCTTGGGAAGATTTGGTTAAGATGAGGATTATTTGAAGAAACTCTATTTGGGGAAATATTTTTGCCACAAGTGTATTAATATGAAAATGAGGAATATGAAACGTTACAGGCATTTTAGTCAGAATTAATCTATTTTTGAAATAATAGTTCTTCAAGTCCTTCACATTGCGAAGAAAAACGTAGCTTTACAGAATGATTTTCTTCAAGTTTTTCTCCGATTCATATAAAGCTTAGCCAAATTTCGCTGTAAAGTGTTTCAATGGCATTAAACTCACATAGAAAGTATGCAAGCTGAGTCCTTGGCGGGGTAATAAAGCAGACTGATCAGTAGCTCTAAGATAAAAGACAATGGTTATAAACCTCAGAGAGCACTACTTGTTCCAGTCATTAAACACACAGGAAATAAGATTTTCTAGTTAGAAAACTAATTCACAAAGGCGATGACTTCATTAAAGCAAAGAAAGTCCTGCTGAAACAGACAGCAATCAATCGTAAAGTAAGAAAGCGAGTATTCTAGGGCTGGTAGGGGGAAAAGGAGAGAAAAATGGCACAAATTGCGTTGCATATTTCTTCCCCGAACCTCCTCTCACATCTGCCGCCCCAACAGAACAATCCAGTGCCCCGCGAAGGGCAGATGCTCTGCTTTGGGACTCAGCGTAACTAGAATTCGACAAAGGCTATAAAGGCTGTAAATAACAGGACCGTTTTCACCCTGACAACACTTTCCCTTCTGATGATCTATCCAGGAGGGTCAACAGAAAGCATGTGAAATAAACCACAAACCACTCAGGACCTCCCCAAGGCGCTGCGGCGGGCAGCTGGCCACGAGGCTGAAAGACCAGGGCTCTTTCTGCTGGCCTCCCTGGTCCTACCTGCGTGACCTTGGGCAAGTCACTTTCAACGCTCGCACTGGTCATCCGCACCATTAAGGTGCGAAGGTAAAGCATGATTCTGAGGCACAGGGCGGAGTCGACTGCTGACTCCGCGAGCCCTAAAGTGAAAGCGCAGGAAGACAGTAGAGAACGATGCCCAAGGCAGTGGAGCCCCCCGGGGCACAGCCCTGGAGTCGAGCCACGCCGACAGGCGTCGCCCGCCGGGAATCCCCGGACAGCTGTCCCTCGCAGGGCGCTCGGGAGCAGCGCGCGACCGTCCTTTCCAGCAGAGCCCCGGACCAGCTCGTCGGCGACCCCGATCGCCGCCCGCCTCCCCGCCCTCCCCCGCCGGACGCCGCCGAGGGCTGAGGTCAGGAAAACAATAAAAAGGAGTCGCGGGAAGAGGACGCCGCCCCCTCCAGCCGCCCCGGAGCCCGCGAGCAGGTGAGCCGGCGCCGCGGCCTCGCCCAGGTGCAGCCGCGCGCGGCGGACACACGGGGAGAGGGGCCGCGGGGCAGCCCGGGACCCTGCGTCGCCCGCCGCCCCGCACTCACCAGCGCCCGCCGGCCCCTCGGCGGACGCGCGGCCGCCTCCCTGCTCGCCTCAGTCGGCGCGGCGCTCCCGGAGCCCGGCCCCGCCCACCCCGCCCCGGTGCGGCCGCGCTCCTCACGCCCAACTTCACGTCGGCCCTCGGCCCGCAGCACTCGCGCAGCCGCGGCCGCGGCTCCCACAGGCACCGAACTGCCGGAGTGGCGCCCACGACGGCCCGTCCACACACTGCGCACGCGTGCCCGCGCCGCCTCAGCCCCCAGACGGCCGCCGAGATTCCGGAGCCGGCACTCCCAGCCCGCGGAGACTACAAGTCCCGGCACGCCCCGCGCGGATCCCTGCGGCGTGGCGGGCCGGGCATCGGGCGTCTTCCTGGTTCCAGAGGAGGTGGCCTGGGCGCGTCGGGGCGGGCTGCGCGCGGAGCTCTGGGCCCCTGCGCTGCGGCGCCTCCTGGGATTGGTAGTCTTTGAGGATGGAGGGGCTTGGTTCGGAGCGGGGCGGGAGGCGCGGGGGAGGAACTGGGAGTTCTCTGATGTCATCTCCTAGAGCTTCGCAGCCCAGGAATCTTTAAAAATAGGCTTCGTTCGTTTGCGGATAATTCGTTTACGAGCTGGTCCATAATCAGTCCGGGAAGTATAAATTCGCAGGCTCCTGTGTGACCTGAAGGAAAACGCTTTACAGCTCTGCGCGCCAACTCTTCGCTCATAACCGTTTCTGCCTAGAACTATTAGCGCCACCTCCTACTTTATAGGACAGGGAGCTTGGAGAAACTTAAGGAAGGATGGATTCAGATTCTTTCCGGAAAGATGAACCATAAATATGTAGTCTCATGACTATTCATAAAAATTTAACATATTTGTTGAGCACTTACAATTTGCCAAATCCCGTGACAGGCACTAGGTGTACATATGAGAACAAGACAGACACCATCCTGCCCTCTTGGAGCCTGCGATCCGTGAGGGGGGAACTAGTCCTCAAACAAGATGATTTTAGATTTCAAGTCAATGAAGAAATGGCACAAGTTAAAGAGATGGAAGAGAAGGCAGTCGGGGAAGTCTCTCTGGGGAAGTAATATTTGAGCTGAAACCTGCAAAATGCGAATTACTTAGACATGCAAAGAGCTGGGAAAGAATTATATGCCACGCCCTTCACATGCATGGCACACACTAGGCTCTCAATAAATACTTGTTCTGTCTCTGTCCTTTTCCTTCCTTCGGCATGCACAGCTTTAGATCACAGCCTTCACCCCTCAAAATCTTTATCAACGTTTTTCAGAACATGCTTGCTATGTGAAGATGTAGAGGAGACAGGTCGACGTGCAGTGGTAGGACAGGCTATGGGGCTGCTGAGACAGAAAACACCAGGTAAATTCTGATGACCTGGTAACATGGCAGAATCCGGATTCCTTATCTTTGTGAACTGGGTTAAAAGTCTGGGCACTCAGCCTGGCCTCTTGACTCCATTCTGGTTATGAGGCAGAAAATTGGATTTGGAATTTGTCTTTATTAGGATCCTAAAGATACTGTCTCATCTGAATCAAAGGAGAAGTGGAAAACAACCCTACACTCACCTGTGGAGATGTACCTGTGTGACCTTAGGCAGAGGGTGACACTTTGTCTTTCTTGACTCAGTGATTTCAGCTGCTGAACTTGAAGAATGTTCTCAGAGTCCCATAAGCTGTTGGAGGGGAAATACACACATCTTCCATGGGATGCTCCTGCCCTGGCTCTTTCAGACTGCTCATCTTCAACATTTCTAAGACGATGGTTCTGTTACCTTTTGAGAAACCTTAGCTGTGTAACCTTGCTGACAGCTGTCTTCTCAAAGCTTCCTGTCTTCATCCATATAATGGTTGAAAGTGTTTGACCTCATCATAGTTTCTACAGTGGCCACAGCACTGTTTCCTTTGGTTCACAGTCGGTTTGGGTTTTTTTTAAAACTATGTGGCTGGGGCGCCTGGGTGGCTCAGTGGGTTAAGCCTCTGCCTTTGGCTCAGGTCATGATCTCAGGGTCCTAGGATCGAGCCCTGCATGGGGCTTTCTGCTCAGCAGGGAGCCTGCTTTCCCCCTGCCTCTCTGCCTACTTATGATCTGTCAAATAAATAAATAAGTAAGATCTAAAAAATATATAATTAATTAAATTAAAAAATAAAAACTATGCAGCTAACATTCAAAAATAGGAAGATTTCAGGGCAACTGGGTGGCTCAGTCAGTTGAGTGCCTGCCTTTAGCTCTGGTCATGATCTGGATCATGCCCAAGTAGGGCTCCCTGCTCACCTGGGGGGTGGAGGAAGGGCAGTGGCAGTAATCTGTTTCTCCCTCTGCCCCTCCTCCCTACTCATGCACTTATGTGCTCAGCTCGCTCTCTCTCTCTCTCAAATAAATAAAATCTTTAAAATAAATAAAAATAGTAGATTTCACATAAAATTCCAGATGTCACCTTTTCGATTCCTATAGACATTTGAGCTTGTCTTTCCTGACTAGAGGGTCGAAAGGGAGTCTCCAGATCCAGAATCCTGGAAGATTCTAAGTGGGATATTTGGAACATACTTAAACCAAAACAAACAAACAAAAACTCCTGTTTATCTGAAATTCAAATTTAGCATGTATTTGATCTGGAAACCCTAGCCCAGAGATCAGACCTCTGAAACGGAAAGCCTCTCCCTCACTCTGGATGGAACGTTATTGACTGAGTGGTTTTAAATCATTCCTTTGTGTTTTTGGCCTAACAAGCCCCAAAGGTTGTTTGATATTGAGAGCCACATGTACAGACAAGGGAGAGAGCCAGAAAAGTGATTCAGATTGCCCAAAGACACATAGCCAGGTAATCCCAGGGCTCCTTTGAGGTTGCAGTATAAACGGAACCTGTTAACACCCTATGGAAGGGGGAAAAAATGGAATTCTCAGGATCAGCCAATAAATAAATGATCAGCAGTGACCAAAATAACAATAATGATGATGACAATAATAATAATAACCGTAATAATACTCTTCTCTCTCCTTTTCCTCCAGCCTTTTTTTGGATGGAGAGATTATTACATAACAGTGCTCTTAGTGTGTTTGTTTTTGTTTGTTTTTTTTTTAAGAAGAGGAAGTATGTGGAATATTCCCTTGTTGAAATTACAGTCTGAGTACAAACCCAGAACATTCAGGACCCACAGACAGCACTGAGGAATGCTGGAATATTCCATGGCTACTTGTCATCTGAAGAAAAGGGAGAGGAGGAGTCTGAATTCAAGAATCTGCAATTTACCTTGAAAACATCACTCTCCTCCTCCTCCTCACACCTCGAGCGTGTAAAGAAAGCACTTTGATGTTGCATTCGAAAATACTTATCGAGCCCCTTGAGTCCCTTCCGTATGCTTACATGCAGGACCCTGAATCCTCCACATAGAATTAACCTTTTTGACCACATGAAGAAGAGCAGGGTACACAAGTCACATTATGATCCAAAATCACACAGAAAGTTAGTGAGCACGCGTCACCTCTAAAATCTAGGACCTCTCCTCACCGACACTTCACGTCTTCCTCCCCTGCTTTATATTTTTCTCCTTAGCAATGATCGCTTTCCTGCACATTATATCTCTTACTTATCTATATCCTGTTTATTTTTGGCATGTCACACATGTGTGAAGCCTGTAGTTTTTTTGTTTTTGCTTTTGTTCTTGTTTTTTATCTGTTTCGTTCATCACTATATTCTCAGTGCCTAGGACAGAAATATTTGTTCAGTGATGAAGGCCACCAGCCTACTTCAAGGATAGGCAGAATCAGAAGTCGACAGAAGCAGCAATTCCAGAAGTAAACCCCTGTTCTCACTAGAAATCAGAACCAAGATAGGACAAGAATTAAACATGAACCAGACACTCTGCAAACCCAGCTTTGGTTCTGTCGTGCCTCCAGGAGACTGGGTGGCCGAGAGTGAAAAACAGCTCTTCCCGGTTTTTCAGGGTAAAAATGAAACCCGCGGCTGTCAATAGGGTTGCTGTTGCGGTGGAGTCATCAGAAGGCTGGCTCTCCAGGCCTTCCCACCCCCTGGGCTTCAGCCAAGCGATAGGAACGATGAATCTCAGTAATTACCCAGGGTGGAGTGGGACTGAGTGACCTGCCCAGAATACAGGTCAGGTGACTGGATGCTCCTTCTGGAGCTCATTCTTGCGTCCCAGGGCTGGAGCGCAGTCCTTCAGGGAGGACCTATGAGGGACTGTCCCCAAGTCATGCTCGCAGAGGTGTGAGAACAGGATTTCAGAACGGGTCAGCAATCAACCCAAACAAGAAAAAAAAGAGAGAGAGAGAATCATCGGAAATAATTGCCTCCAAGATTTTTAGGGAGAGGAACCAGGTATGTCCTACCTTAGGACTTCTATTCCATAGGTCCCTTAAAAATCCTCTGCAACCCCTGTGATCTCTGGGGTCTGGTGAGGTTCCGGCCCTGTCACACATCCCAGTAAGGTCATATTTTAATTATTCCTGACCACATGAGGCAGATCTGGGATGCTCGTAGGCCCCTAAGTTATGGAGCACAGAAGGCCTGCTATCTTCCAAACATGTGATCTCTTGCTCTGGTGTGGCATAAAACCATGAAAAGGAAGATTTTGTGAAGCCAAGGGACTTGTCCCGCGTCACAGCTGGGTAGCTAAGTTGAGGAACATCCTAGAAGGTAAAGGGCTCTTTCTTCCACACAGAGCTGGGAGAGGATCTGGGAATGAGTCCATCTTGGGCTTCACACACTCCTCAGCGTATGGGAATTCCTCCTCAGACTCGCATGTCCCACTCTAGCTAAGGTCCTCCTTGTGTCAAAGGCCACTGGTTTCTCTTCACTCCATCTTGTCGTTCACCTGAAGAGTGTGTTTGCCTTCAACAACAAGAACCAATGTCTCAAGCGTCTGGGAGGGCTGCCATGGTCTGACCCCCAGAGGAAGAGAAATGGAAGTCACAGCTTCTACCACAAACCCTGTGGACATCGTGGGTCCCACCCCAGGAAAGGACAGAAAGGAGCTAGGGCTCTGAAGTCCGTTTGCACGGACCAGCTCTGACCTTGGGCTCCTTACTTTATTTCTCTGAGCCTCAACATTTCCTCATCTGTAAAATGTAATTGATAATTCCTACCTTACAGCTCATCATGAGTCTTACATGAAATAACACATATTGGCAAATATGCACTCAATTAGCGAGGTGTCTGGCACACATTCATGGCTCCACAAATATCCATGACTGTATTATTCACTTTAGTCCAATCTCCAAACGTGCCTGACCAAGATGGATGATACAATTAAAATATCTCACTTGGGCAGCTGGTAAGTTCTAGAACTACTTTGACGGCTGTGGATCTCACACATATCTAAGGCGACTGGGATGGACGTACTCACCATGGTCTAGGATCCTGGGGAGTTTGGTGCAGCTGGAGAGCAGTATCGTGTGGATGGGGTAGTGGGGAAGGAGGAAGGGCTCCTTCAGAAGAACCAAGGATGCCAGTGTAAGGGGGATGTGATGGCTAATTATACGTGGCAGCTTGACTGATGCTCAGATAACTGGTAAGACATTATTTCTGCCTGTATCTATGACAGTGCCTCTGGAAGGGATTAACATCTGAATCGGTAAATTGAGTAAAGACCTCCCTCCCCAGCGTGGGTGGGCATCATCCAATCCATTTTGGGTCCAAATAAAACAAAAAATGGAGGTAGGTGACTTCATGGCAGCCTGAGGTGAGAAGACATCCATCTTCTCCTGCCCTGAGACACCGGTGCTCCTGGACACCACCAGCTTTTCTGGCTCTCCAGCTTGCAGGAAACAGATTGTGGGACTTCTCGTCCTCCATAGCCACGAGAGACAATTCCTATAATAAGTCTCCTTTCTCCTGTATCTATATCTTTGTGACTATCGGTCTATCTGTATCTTTCTATATCTATTTTTATTTTTCCTAATTAGTCTGTTTCTCTGGAAAACTTAGCCTAATAATAATACAGTTTGCCTTTCCAAGTGTACCCCACACCCCTGACTACAAGAGTAAATAAACATAAATAAATTGACTTAAACTAGATCAGGAAACGATGGCTTCTTCATCATTTTCAGTGCTGTCCGCCTCCCTCAGAAACATTTCGTTTTCACCTAAAAGCTGGCAGCCCCCCCCTCCCCCACCACAGCCTGACAGCAGGGGTAGCTCTAAAAATAGCGCAGCTCCGCCGCCCCCCTGGCTTGTAAATACATCTTTGTTCCGGCCAGCATTTAATAACTGTACTTTATGGTGAAACAAAAGCTGTAATTAGAGCCCAACAATGGAAGGTGCAGTCAGGGCTGAACAATACTCAGAATTCCCATGGTGGTCCCCCCCACCCGCAGCTGTGAGAACCACAAGTCTCCAGCACGAATTCCATTCACAATTATTCACCTAGTCCCAGGGCGGCTTATTCCAATCAGGGCTTTCCTGCCTCCTCAGCGGGGCTGCCGAGAGGCTGCAAAGAGATGCTAAGCCTGGGCCCCTGCCAGGAGCAGCCGGTGCAGGTGTGCGCGCAGGGACTGGCGTGGAGAAGCCTGCGCGGTGGCCCCGGGGACCAGCCGGGGCTGGAGACCTCAGCAGCCACCGCGCCAGCAGCCCTTCATGCGCGACTTCCTTCAGATAAAAAGGAGCTTTGCACTGATTTCCTTCGCCGGCGCTGCGGTTTGTGCATTCCAGGATAAGCCCAGCGGCTGGCTTCCCCTGCCAGGTTCAAGTCCTAGATCGGTGGAGAGAGGAGGTCTTCATAAGAGGGACTACAGTCTCAAGGCCTGGAGCATAGCAGGATCATTGGGAGTGCTTTAAGAAAATACTTGGGACAAGACCCCACACCGAGACCAATGGCATTAGAATCCCAGGCAATGAGCAATTGACATGGGTATTATTTTTTCTCTGTTTTTGTTTTGTTTTGACGTATAGCTTAAATAAGGTGTTATGGACTGAACTGTGTTCCCTGCCCTTCCCCCCCCCCCCCCCCCCGGCCCCGCAATATGTTGAAGCCCCGACCCTCAATGGGACTGTATTCAGAGATAGGGTCTTTATGGAGGTAATGAAAATTAAAGGAGGTCGGAAGGAGGGGGAGGGGCTGACCCAATAGGATTAGTGTCCCCATAAGAAGAGACACCTGAGCAGACAGCCCTCTGCAAGCCAACAAAACCCTCACCAGAGACCGAAACCCTCACCAGAGACCGAATCACATTTCCTTGTTAGTAAAATCCGGCTTCCCAACCTCCAAAACTGTGAAAAATACAGTTAAAATATTAAAATTTTTAAAATATTTAAAATATAAAATATTTAAATATTTAAAAATTTAAAATATTAGAAAAAACAAATTTAAGCCACCCCATCTGTGGCATTTTGTTATAGCAGCCCAAGGTGACTAATACATATAGCAAATTTCAAAATTCTTCAGTTTAAAGCCCCATAAACTATAACCACTATTCAGATCAAGATACACTTCATTTAAAAAAAAATTTTTTTTTATTAATAATAGTAATCTCTACATCCAATGTGGGGCTTGAACCCACAACCCCAAGATCAGGAGTGGTATGCCTTATCAACTGAGCCAGCTGGGTGCCCGAAGATACATTTCTAACACCCCAAAAGGCTGCTTATGTCAGCCACAGGTCACCACTAGTCCGATTTCTATCACCATAGATTAGTTTGACCTGTTCTTGAACTTCATATAATTGTAATTACACACTATGTCATGTACTCTTTGGCGTCTGACTTCTTTTGCTGAAGATTGTGTCTGTGAGATTTATCTACGTCCTTGAGTGTTGTAACAGATCTGTTCTTTTTTTTTTTTTAGTCACTATGTAGTATTTCATTTTATGAGTAAAGCACAATTTATCTATTCTCCTGTTGATGGACATTTTGATTATTTTCCCTTCTGTTTCTTTTTTCATGTTGCTTTCTCTGCCCGGAATGGCCCCATCCCACCCCCTAATCTCCCACATAAAACCCACCTGCTCTGAGAGGCAAGCTTTAATACCCCAGTCAAAACTCATCATCACTTGGAATCTTTCTGGACTTCCAGGGAGAAGTGACTCTCTCTCTGTGACCCTACTACTGCCATTTTTAAATTATAGGGGTGCCTCTGGCAGGAGACCAGGGTTGCCTCAGGGCAGAGACCATGTCTTAATGATCTCTGTAGTCCCAGGCCCTAGAGAAAGGAAGGTCAAGAAACAGTGGCTTGTTCCTAGGAGGCTGGTACCCTTCCAGAAAAGGCAGGTATGCCTGCGGGATTTGGGAAGGGAAGACAGCATAAAGCAGGCAAGCTCCAGCCCTCGAAAGGGCACTGAGACTGAAGGACAGCCTGACAGGAAGTCAGTGGGACAGACTGGGCATAAGCAAGGTGTGCAGCTACCCAGGACTCACTCCTGGTGATTTAATCCCAAGCCCCCAGGCTTACCTCCAGATGCTGAGCCCACATAGCACCTGTGGAAATGGACTCAGGAACCTGGGAGAAAGGAGCCCTTGGCCAGGGCAACAGTGGGCCCAACTATGACAGACTAGGGACTGCCATGTCCTGGCCTGGCCTGGAGCACCATCTTGAACACAGCCATAAAGCCTGTCCCTCACGGCTGCTGCCCCCTTTCCAGTGGGGCACTTGGATCTGGCCAGGAAGCTGGTCAGAGGAGGCCAGCAATTCTCATTGTGTTTCCTGCCGCAGGATTCCTTTTCTCTGATTTCTTTCTTGTCTTTCACGTAAGTGAACCAAATGTCAACCATCAGAGCTCTGCATCTAGGAGGGCAAACCAACGGCATTACTCAGAAATCTCAGGCTCTGCAGCAACAGGTTTTTAACTATTTGGGCTCTTTGTTGTAGAGATGATTAACATTCGTTAGAAAATCTGCTTTCACAAGTACCTAAATGATCACATCTCTGTGATTTAAGCTTTTTGACCCATGATGCTGTAGTAAGGGGATTCTGTTGGTGCCAAAAAGATCTGAGCTCAAATCTATGGCTTGTTGGCTAGGTAACTTCAAGCCACTCACTCTAGTGTTCTGAACTTTGGTTTCCTCATCCGCCAAGTGATCCCTCTGCTGCACAGAGATCATGAGGCTGGGGCTTAGTGCCCAGGAGCTGTCGTGATAGCGACTTACCGGAACACTGGAGAAGGTAGGCGCCCCCCTTTCCCCGGCCCTATTCCAGGATTCATCATCTTTATTTTCTAACAACAAACAGGCTTTTCTCTGGAAGCTCTCCTGGTTATCCTGAAATGCCCTCCCCCACTTCATTCTGGTGCCCACACACTGCCCGCCAGACTGTTTGTTTTGGATGCAGGAGGCCAGCCAGGGAGTGGCAGGCCTGCCCATGCAGTTCCTTGAAACAAAAGTTGCTCCCTGAGTCACTGCCGCGAGAAGCTATCCTACCCAAGCAAGCACCCACACGGGCATGTCAGAGGTAGGATGCCCTGTGAGCAGGACTGTTGTTGGGTAGAGTGGGTGCACAGGCAGAGTGATAGGGGAGAGACGGCTGGTAAGTCAGGCACAAAGTGTACGCTTGATCAGGGGAGAAATGGAAAAAGGAGTATTGAAGGCTTTCAAATAAGAGAGAGCAGATCAGATTTGTGGGTTAGGAAAGTCTTTCTGGACTTTCAGGAAGGGAACTCATTCCGCCAGCCGTCCCCACCATATTCCAGCCTCTTTTCCTTCCTTTGCCTATCTCAAATTTTCTGCGCTAGCCAAACTCCTAGACACACTTTCTGTACCTTTGTCCCACTGAAGTGCTCTCCACCTGGTGACATTTTCCCTATGTTCAAGGCCTGGCTTGATTATTCACCCTCCAGAAATCCTTCTCTGTCCCCCAACACGTGTTCATTGCTCCCTTCCCAGAACCCAGGGTTCTCTCCTAAATAAACAGTGGCCACTGCCACTCAGAACTTGCTGCCCTGTGTGGTTAACTCTCAGAGCACATAGGCTATAGAAAGAACAGAACTTCTGCGGTGAAAGAACCCAAGTTCAAGTTCAGATTCTGTCCTTAGCAACTTGTGGTCTTTAGCGTCTCACTCAACCTCGCCAAGACACACTTTGCTCATTTGCACCATGGAGCAATGTGACGCATCTCCTAGGCTCGTGGCGGGTGTGAAAGGAATGTAAAGATATTCTGTAAACAGTGACAGCAAAGATAAGCTGGAAAAGGTAGGGGCTGCTGAGACGAGAAGACCTGGGGTGAGACCTGAGCTCCATCTCTAACTTGTTGACTCTCTCTAGACAGGTCACCCAGTCCTTCCGGGCTTACTCTGCCTTTCTGTATGTGGTGAGCTTAGTACCTGCCTCTGGGATTAATGTGAAGATCAAGTATGTTAAGAGATTGGCACCGTGCTAGTGCATAGTAGCCTGGCACCGGGTTTTAACGCCCTGCCGAAGTAGGACAGTAGTTCGGACCGGGGAGTACATACGTGTCTGTTGATTGCCTGGTTAATTTCATTCCTGACCCATCAAGTGACACAGTGGGTGGGTGGATGGGTGGAGGGACGGAGGGACGGAGGGACAGACGGGCGGGTCAGTAGAGGGTGGATGAGTGGGTTAGTGGACAGATGAATGGGGGAGTAAATGAGTGAATCAATGAGCGGACCACCCATCGGATAAAAGAATAAAATCAAATGAAAGTCTGAGTGCATGAACAATGACTGGAGTAAGCAAATCACGAGTGAATCATGAGGGACATGGTGGCAAATGACTGTTATCCTTTGGCCCAGAGGCCCACCTCGTCCCCCTGGCCTCTGGGGTAGGAGTAAAGTGCTAGTTACTTTGAAGGCCCTCCCTTAGCAGCAGCCGGGTGCCCCTGCCCCATAATCTGCTTCTGAGAGAAGCAGAATCCGGCTTCTGGGAAAGAGCATCTGGGCCTATCTTGGTGACAAGGATGAATGCATCTGGGACTCCATGGACGCGGGACAGTCCCACTCTGAGCCACCAGTGGGCAAGCTCAGGCCAGACGCTCTCCCAGTCTGGTGTGGGGCTGTATCCTCAGCAGTCCCCGCCTCCTGTCTCGGAAAGGCAGCATTGTCGGCCTTCCTAGAGAAGAGGCAAGTGAGGGGAGTGGATTAGAAGCCCAAAAAGAGGGGATCTGGAGAGGGGTGGGGGCACGGCCCCTACCCTGCATATCGTGAGCCTGGGGGTCAGGAGATGGCTCTGTCAGTCACGGCATCGCCCACGGGACAAGGAACAAAGATACGTCTGCAAAGGCCCACTGACTGAGGAACCATTCACAGTCGTGCCCGCTTCTTACAGTCAGGCTCCGAGGCAGCCAGGCAGTGCTTGCCTCTGTCAAGCCATTTACAGAGAAAGAGCCCCAGATAGGCAAAGAGTCTTGCCCAGGGTATGAGAGTGAAGCAGCAGAGCATGAAAAAACCCAGAGTCTCTCAATACTTCCCACCCTTTTCTATAGGGCTCTCAGTGTAAAGCCAAGACCCACTTGCAGTTAAATTAAAAGTCTCATTAACATCTTGCAAAAATCAGTCTGGCCTGCCAGCTGGCCGGTTACCTACTACTGCTTAATTCCCCACTCAAGACCTTTTGGCATCTAGCCTCTTACCACTTCTTTAAGGCAATGAAAATGCCATAGATTTTTAATCCCCTCTTTTGCTAATGGACACACAGGTAAGCGGGCCAAAGTGAACAACCCATGTGGGCCGGACCCTGTTTTGGATCCAGTTTTAGAGCCTGTTTTGTGCATATTGTCTCATTTAGAGCTGACAACAGCCCAGTCCGGTATTTCTCCCGTTTTACAGCTGAGGACACGGGAGCTCATGCGCCTAGGAAGTAGAAGAGCCAGTCCTTGCATTTCCAGCCAAACCGACCATGTCTGTTTTAATAGACATACGAGAGCACTACACTTCGTGGAAACACACCCACCAGGTCTTTTTCCTATCATATTCTGCATGCACAAATTCCCCAATGGGAAAACCCAAACAAATCCTTGCTCATCAAAGCTAGGGAAAAAATATCATTGACTCTAGCTTCTAGCTATCTAGATTACTTACATGAAAGAGGAGCTTCTAGGGTATGTTAAGAATTGGTGATATCATTCTTTAACACCCAGGACCTCAAAAAATTATTATTGTATGACCATTTTTGGCACCAGTCCGTAGAAATGCACGATCTCTAGGATTTGTCTTCTACTTGGGGTTAAAATGAAATTTAGAAATTTCTGGTTTAAGTGGGAATTTGAAATGAACCGACTTTAGAGCGTTCTCAAGGACCTGGTGGAGACGGGTAAGAGGGTGAGGGGGGTGGTTTGCCCAGGCCTCTGATTTGTGATCAGAGAGGCAATTACTATGTATCAAGATCTTCAGAGGGGCTGTCACCATAAGGAAGCGGGCAAGTATTTTTCCTGTGGTTAAAGCCTTGAACCACACATCAGTCCAATGAGCTACCACACACGATACCACCCATTGCCAATGCCAGATGGATATGTCTTTTCAGAGCCCTTTTATTTCTTTTAGACTTTAAATTAAACATGACTCACACTGTAGATAGAACACAAAGAAGAAAGGGAAAATCAATCCCAAATGCTACCTTTCAAGTAGTCGTCCCTCAAAAATCTGGTGAACAACCTTCCAGACACCTTCCTACACGGATACTTCCCCTATCGATAAAGCTAAACGATTTTATAGAATGACACAATGTTCTACATACCTTTTTCTTAAAATGCTTTTTATTTGGACATACTTATAGGTTCTTAGGGAGCTTCCAGGGTAGTTCAAGGAGGCCCCCAATACACTTCACCCAGTTTACACCAATGGGTACATCTCACACGGTCAAGTACAACATCAAAACCAACCTGACATCGACACAATCTATGTGTCCTGTCCCAGCAGCCACTGACCTTTAACTTTGGTTTTTGTATTTTTCAGGTCTAGACCTCCCCTTAGACTCTTCTATAATCTTCTATGTATTTGTTAAGCCTTCTATGTTCTCACTGACCGCTTCCATTTTTCCTTGGTCTCAAGCATGTTCGTAATTGCCCATGGAAGCACTCGTGTGGCTGCTGCTCTGAACTCTCCATCAGCTCATTCTAGGTCTGTGTCATCTCGGCCTTGGTGTCTGTTGGTCGTCCTTTCTCACTCAAAGTGAGATTTCCTGGTTCTCAGTATGATAAGCAATTTTTAAAACCTGGACATTTGGGTGAACTATGCTCTTCTGGAGACCGTTTCCGTCTCGTGCTTTAGCAGGTCACCTGGGGCAACGCCCCCCCTCCAACCCCGGCAGGTGGCAAAAGGCTACCTTGTTACTTCCCAGTAGGGACAATATTCCGGGCTCTCTACTGAGTCTCCTGGACACCAGAATGGGAGGCGTTCCTGTTATTGCCGGGCAGGTTTAGAAGTTCTAGCTCTCCAGTAGGTCTCAGCTGATACCCCCTTGGCTGTGAGGGGCAGGGATGCTCGTTTTGTCCCCCACGTTGCCTCTAAAGACACCAAGGTAGGGGGTGGCTGGGTTACTCTTGAGCAGCGGAAAGTCTGACCTTCCCTCTCTGTCTCCTCTGACACCACCCCAGTGAGGACAGGGCTAGAAGTGCTTTGTAATCTCTGGCTGGCAGACAAGTCAAGGCTCCCTGGGTGTTCTGCACCAACACTGGGAAGACAGGCTTGTTGTTACAGGTCCCATCTTTCCACTTGGCCTGTTTAGACAACCCCTCGGGAGTGAGGGGTTAGAGCATCTCATTATAGTCAGGTAGTGGAGAAAGTTGAGCTCTTCACTGAGCCTTTGCCTGCCGAGCAGAGGTGGGGCTGCAGTTTTCTCTGTGATGCTGGGTTAAAGTGTGCGGTCATTGTTCGAGAGGTTTCTGTTTTGCTAGGCTGGCCCCTCGCCTGGCTCTTTGGCTAGACAGCACAGGCTGCTCTTGGACCTTTTTTGGTCTGCACCCATTGGGGTTTCTCAGTCGCCAGCATCTCTGACACACAGGTTAGACTGTGTGAGGCAAAAAACAAAAACAACAACAAAAATAAAACAGGAGGGCTTGGCTGCCTCAGTTGATGGAGCACACAGCTCTCAACCTCAGCATTGTAAGTCTGAGCCCCGCGATGGGTGTAGACATTACATTAAAATAAAATCTTTAAAAAAAATAAATAAGGGCGCCTGGTTGGCTCAGTCAGTGAAGAGCCTGCCTTCGGCTTGGGTCGTGGTCGCAGGGTCCCAGTCTCACATGGGGTTCCTTGCTCAACGGGGAGTCTGCTTCTCCCTCTGCCTGCCCCTCCCCTGCTTGTGCACTTGCTCTCTCTCTCTGTCAAATAAATAAATAAAATCTTCAGAAAAGAATAAATTCTCTTTTTGCCATGACTTCCTGTTTGTCAGCATTCTCTGCTGATCGGTGACAGAAGAAAGCGTATTCCTGCCTCTAACTCAGAGTCCTCTCACTGGCCTATAAACTCCCTGAAGCCTGCTGGGTTGTGAGGAGAAATGCAAGACAGCTGATTCTCCAAGCTAACACCTTTCACCTGTTGAAACAGTTTGGCATTGACAATGGCTCGCCCAGGTTGGCCCCCGTCCCCAGATTGAAAATCTCTTCCTCCTTTAACTTTGACTCACGGGTTTGAGGCCCTGCTGCCCTTGACACGGCTCCTCAGAACGCTTGAGTGTCGGAAGCCCAGGCAGACCACAAAGCTCTGTTCTGTAACCCTCGAGGGACTTGGGGAAATGATGCTGGCATCCTGTCTGACAGGTGCATGTTGGAGCATCAAGGTCCCTCCTTGATCAAATGAGGTGCTGTACATACTCTTGGACAGTATTTATTTGAGAGAGAGAGAGAGAGAGAGATGGCGCACAAGCAGGGGGAGGGGGAGAGGCAGAGGGAGAAGCGAGCTCCCTGCTGAGCAGGGAGCCCAATGTGGGGCTGGATTCCAGGACCCTGAGATCATGACCCGGGCTGAAGGCAGACACTTCAACTGAGCCACCCAGCACCCGCTCTTGGACTTTTTTATAGAATTTGGTAATAGAAATTGTCGAGCAGGAGCATGCGTAGAAAAGAAGGGGGTGCAGTTCCCTGCCTCGTTCTGTGGGGAAGGTCCATCCATCCCTCACTCCCTGCAGGCCGAACCAGCCTCCACCAGCAACCCCGACAGTCTCTGGGGCGGGCAGAGCTCCTGCTACAGTCTGAAGTCATGCAGGAGGCGGCAGGTGGGTCAGGCGAGAGCCATGTGATCTGTCACTGCGGCAAACACAGAAGGAGTCCTGGAAGGTGTCCAATCTGCCCTTGACCTCAGGCTCTGAGACATGTTCCATCAGATCCACAGGTGCCAGGTTTGTGAGGGATTCTCCAGCATAGGCAACTGCCCTGGACCTGTCCTGGGCACAGCGCCTGGGTTTGGATCCGGGTCGCCACCCCTGACTAGCAGAGGCCCCCTCCTTTCCCCTGTGTTCTCTTCTTGAACCCTTTCTGGAGTCCCTTAGACCCTCCCTCTCTCCGGTCCTGCCTCCAGAGTTGGCTTGGGTCACTCTCCACTCATTGCATTCTGGGGCGCAGGGCATGGGGGGAGGGGCCCTCCAAAAGACCTACCCTTGGGAAGGTGAACCTAACGTTCAGAGTTCAGACCGTTCTAGTGCTGGAGGTGAAGCTCCAACAGATCTCCTAGGAATTCTTATGCAAAAGGTGGTCTCGCCCCTGCCTGGCTTCAGGCCCTAAAACAAAAGCCTCTACTGAGGATCTTGACCTCCATCAACATCTGTGCATAATTTTATTCACAAGTGTTTACTGAGTGCAGGTCATGCTGCTAGATCCTGGGGATCTAACTGTGAAAAATCAGAGATGCAATTCTAGTTCTTTCAGAGTTTATGTCCCACCCAGGTGGGGTGGGAGGGCCAGATAATGCACAATGGGCATAATAAATGAGTAAATTATATGGTACGTGGAAAATGACAAAGTCACTCCAAGTAAAAGGAATTACTGATGCCAGGGAGGGGCGGGTGTGGTCAGGGTTGGCCTCCTGGAGCAGGTGACGGGTGCGCACACATCTGGAGAAGGTGAATGAATGAGTGAGCTGAGCGGATACTTGACGGAGAGGCCCCCAGGCCCAGCTGCTATGGGAAGAGTCCCCCAAGGGCCTGTGAGACGGCATGTTTGAAACTTCAGGCACTGAAAAGACAGCATCTGGACCTATGAACCTTCAGAAACGATTAAAACCAGGAAAAAAAATCTGTTAACTCTAGATAAGAAAATGACAATATGATTATTAATAAAATGTTCAATTAAATGTCCACATGCAATGCAACGCGTTGTCAATTTCCTTAGTTGTGAAATTGAGTTGGAATTTCATGACGTTGAAACAGAATACACTTGATTTCTTTCACTTCCTGAAAAGTTTCCAGATATATGTGAAGGCTAAGAAATTATTATACATTAACTACTTCGTATAGGCAAATAATTTCAAACATAAAATTGTAACAGCCCTTTTGAAATTTATTGGAACATTCTCTTTCACATGGAATGGTCTGGGTTCCGTGTTTGATGGGACAGGGCGTGGAACCCCTGAAAGCGAGACTGAGCCCAAGATGATCTTACAAGTGTCCTGCCCATCCATCTCGCATGTTAGCACCAGCCCACAAAAGCAGGCCACGTTTCGGGCCCAAGGTAGTTGCGGGACAAAAACGCAGGGTTCGCCCACTCCATGCTGAACTGACTGGTTCCAGTGTAGCCGCAGCCTCTCTGAGCTGAAGGGGTGTTGAATGGCTCTCCCAATTTCCTGGCATAAAATTTTCCTTTCCATTTGGAATCTCGTTTTCTGATCGCCTTCCCTTGTCATTTCTGGGCTGGGTCAATACATCTCCAATCCTCAAGATACTTAAGCAAGATAATGGGGAGAAAGAAAGTATCACCAGCTCTTCCTCCCACCCAGGCAATATACTGGAATTCACAGGATTTGTCAACTGGGGAGAATTCTCCTGGGTATTTAGCAAATGCCTACGATGTGCCTGCCACTGGGCGAGGCACCACAGTCCAAGGAGATAGGAGACCACCTGCTCTTGAGCCACGATGCTCCCAAGTTCTCTGGTAGGACTGCTTTAGAACAAACTGCAAGTCCTCAAGAAGAAAAGGGTTGTGGGAAGACCCTGGAGTGGACAGCAGAAATACCACTGTCCTCCCACCTCTCCGGGCCACCTCCCCCAGGGAGAAAATCCCCTATTCAGAGAACATTTCAGCAGCTCAGTCCCACCAGTCTCCTGGGAACCTCAGCATCACCTGCTGCTTACTCATTAGAAATGCAAGTTCTCTCTTCTCAAGGTGCACTCACTAGCCCTGATGGAGTCCCACTGCTGGGGTGGGAGCCCAGCAGTCTGTATTACAAGTGGCCCTCTGGGTGAATCTGGCACGGGGACACCGGAGTTTGAGAACCACTTCTCCAGATGAGGTCATCTGGGGAACTCCGTCCTTGCTCCAGCATCATGGTGTCATGCACAGAAATGACCTTGGACTCTGCAGAGCCCTACTCCAGGGAATCTTTCCCCCCAAAGTCATAATTAACCCCTTCAGTGATGGATCTGGAAGGTGATGTGATGCAGCAGGTAAAGGCACTTTGAAACCAGATGGTGGGGGTCCAAATCCCGGCTCTGCCAATCACCAGCTGCACCTCCTGGGCAGGGCACTCTGGCTCTTTGGAGCCAGACCCTTGATCTGTAAAATGACCATCAAGACAACGGAAAGAACCTCATAGGATCATGGGGATACGCCCTCGAGAGCTCTTAGCACTGTGCCTGCACATAGTAAACACTTGAGCCGTCCTAACGACCAATAACCCTTTTGTAAATTAAGGTTTACGCCCACTGGGTCTTCTTACAGGAGTGGTCATGACATTGAAGCATCATCCTGACAGACTCTTAGAGCAAATGTGGCTTGAAAACTCCTTGATTTGAGACAGTGTCCCTGTAGGACAGGGGAGCAAATAGGGCCCAGCCTCACAGTCTCTGAACCAAACCCACCTCCAGTTCCCCTCAAAGTCTGTGTGGCTTCTCCCCCGGCCCCTTCTTGGTAGTCCTGGCAAGCAAACCAAACAAAGCCACCTCTGTCTCCTGCCAGAGAGCTGGTGGCTTTGGGGATCCACGGGTTGTCAGAGGAAGTCCCCTATAACCAGGCCTGAGTGAATAATAAACACCCATCAGGGCTGTATTCCCACTGCCTTTGTCTACTGAGAATGTCTCTGGCTGTAGATTCATATACTAAAGAATAAAGAAAGGGTACCTGGGTGGCTCAGTCGGTAAAGCATCTGCCTTTGGCTCAGGTCCTGATCTCAGGGTCCTGGGCTCAAGCCCTGCATTGGGCTCCCTGCTCAGTGGGGAGTCTGCTTCCTCCTCTCTCTCTGCCCTTCCCCCAGCTTGTGTTCCCTCTCTTTCTCTTTCTCTCTGACAAATAATTAAATAAATCTTAAAACAAATAATAATAAAGAATAAAGAACACTTTGAGGATTCTTACTTTAACCAAGCTGATCGTTAACCTTCACCGTGAACTCTAAGTGGGCTCCGTGGGCTGGTACAGCCCTCACACTTCTTACCCACCTTCGGTGGGACATGTGCAGAAAGCGAGAGTCAGCATTTAGAAGTGTGTACAGCATTTTGATGTCACAACACACTAATGCTTCGTTGCGAAGGCTGTATTTTGTAAGTCTTTGTTTTTCTAGTCATTCATCTTTTTATCGCATTTTATAGAAGTGCCAGTCTGAGGTGGATTGGGGGGCCGAAAATACAAGGAGTTCCACCACAGACAAGCAACACCTCTGAAAGCCTTGGGGAGGCTTTTGAGGTCTGGCTGTTGACTTCTCAAAGGAGATGACCCTGCCTCATCAAAGAGTTTCTCTGGCTGCCCTCTCCCCTGCCCCCTCACACGCACAGTACTACAAATTTTGATATTCTAGAATGACTCAGAACATCGTGCTCTGAGAAAGATGTCCCAGGGTGGGTAGGTTTACCTCAAGGCCAAGACACTTGCGGGAGGTTTTCCTAAATACTGGGGGACCAGGAGGAATTTTCCAAAGTCTCCCTGACGCTTGGCCAGGGCAGCCCAGGCTTAAGAAGGGTTCACAGGCAGCGCAGAGGTGAAGGATGGGGATGGATGCCATCTGTTAATGATGCTAGGACATGGCCGGGAGGGAGAAGGCAGGAGGAGCAAGACCCCAGAGCAGCAGGAGCTCTTGCACCCCCGTCTCTGCGGCATCGTCAGAGGAGAGTAAACAGAACTGTGATGGAGAACCGGGTGCACGTTCAGAGCTTTCCACTGGCCCTTACTCAGGCTGTCCTGATGGAAAATCACTTCGTGGGCTTCTGGTGCCTTTTCACTTGGCGGGCTCCTGAGATTTTTCAGACCAGTGAGCAGTGAACTTTGGTGGACAGCAGGAAGGAAACCGGCAGCAGAGAGCACCTGGACGGGTTCAGGGAAGCCCCCCACCGAGGGGGTGACGGAGAGTTGAGACCCGAGTGATAAGCAGAGACCATCCATGCGAGGACCTGCAGAGCACGGTTCCAGGCAGAGGAACAGAATGTCCAAAGGCTGAGGGTGGGGGAAGTCTTAGATATGTTTAAAGCAGCGGCCAGAAGCCTAACGCGATGGGGCATGTGGAGAGAGTGAGGGCAGAATATGAGGTCCCCGAGTGGGCAAAAGTGGGGTCCCCAGGGTCCTGTCCATCAAGGTGAAGAGTTGAGATTGACTTCATTGTATTCAGTTTGGGTTGCCACAGAAATACAGCAGGCCCAGCTTAATGTGAATTTCGATTCCTTTCGGGACAGGCTTATACTAAACAAATCTATGCGTGGTTTCTCCAGAATTCAGATTTAACCAGGCCCCTTGTATTTTTTTATGAAATCTATTTCCATGTCCTCTTTGGGATGCAGTTGAGGCCTTTAAAGCAATGGCACGATGGTTCCGTCTGATTTATACCCTACTGGGGCTATTGGGCCTGTCGTGTAGACTGTGGGCTACGGTGGCGGGGGGGGTGGTGGTGGAGGAGGAGACGTACAATTACAGATCAGGAGAGAGAAGAGCTGCGTGCCCAGGCCGGTCCGCCGAGAAGCACAGTCAAGCAGGGGAGTGTTCTCTCACAACAGATGAGGCCTGAGGCCCATGCACTGAATCCTCGGGAGGAAGGAATCCCACTGGTTGGTCCAGCACCCAGGTCACAGCGCCGTCCCATCAGTGGCGGTGCTGCTGGGCTAACACGACTCTCTGAGACGCCCGGAACCTGGAAAGCCTTGTCACCTTGATGGCTCTCCAGGTGGACTCAGAATAGATGTGACAGAGGAGGAGGAGTTCCCGGAGAGTCATGGTTGAGCTCCAATGACTTTGCCACGTTCCCCACTGTGAGGTGTGGGGAACACTGAGCAAGGAATGGAGGGGCTGCTGTGAGACAGGTCAGCGGGTTATCCGGGGAACAGATGTCCTGGAGAGAAACTTCAGTGGGTGCCCACAGGCAGGCCTGGCAGGAGCCTGAGGGTCCCAAGGCCTCACAGTGGATGGGCACCTCACACACCAAGTCCCAACACCAGTGGTCCCAATGTCCAATCCCCCGCAAAGGTGCACTGCCTTATTTCTTTGGGGGAGTTTCAGGGGAAACATAAGGTCTTTGGCTTGAATCTCTTAGTGACACCAGCAGCCTGCAAAATCCCGAGAGAGGCATTTCTCCACTGTCCAGGTCAAGGCTGAGGTGCACCCATAGTCCTGAGATGCCGCCTTGAATGCCAGAACGTGCCAGAATGTGCCAGGTGCCATTGTGGATTGTAGCTGTGCTGTGTGTCCAAATGGGCTGTAGGCTCCCTCTTCCCTCCATGTCCAGACTTGTCACTGGACCCCAAAGCAGCTCAGTGTCCTTCCATGACACTGTCTATCAGAGTCCCTTGGAAAGCAGTTCCTTAGGCTCTGTCCAGAGTGTCTCCCCACTGGACGGGGGTTTACGTCTGGGTGACGGGGCAGGTGGCGGCAGACATCCCTCCGGCCACATAGCCGCTCACAGTCCTTCTGGAGGCACTTTCCCTCCCTGTGAATAGACACCTGCAGGCTGGCACCTTGCCGGCTCAGCAGTCACATGCCCCGTGTTTGGCCTCACCTTGGGCTGGCTACATGACAGCCATTCTCGTCCACATGTGCAGGATTTTAGCTATGGGCCACCCCGTATCAGTTTCCCGTGGCTGCTGTAACACAGGACCACAAACTGAGTGGCCGGAAGCACACATTTATTCTCTTACAGTTCTGGAAGCCAGGGGTCTGCAATTGGTCTCGCTGGGCTCGAGTCAAGGTGTTGGAGGGGCCGTTCCTTCTGGGGGCCCCGGAGGACAATCTGTCCCTAGCCTTCTGGAGCTTCCGGAGTCTGCAGGCATTCCGTGGCTTGTGGTCCTATGACTGCAATCTCTGCTTATATAGTTTCATCCCCTCTTTCCGACCTCTTATAAGGCCCCCTGAGATTCCCCAGGTCCATCCAGAAAATCCAGGATAATCCCCTCAACTCAAAGCCCTTAACTTAATCACACCTGCAATCACGCCCTTTTGCCACATAAGGGAACCTTCGTGGGTTCTGGGGTGTGGGACGTGGGCATGTCTGGGGAATCATTATTCTGCCTCCCACCCATCACGAGCCTCACCTTGTTTTGTGGTCACAGAGGATCTGTAAGGACAAGAAACAGAGGCTCAGAGACGTTATGTGATTTGCTTAAAGCCACACAGCTAGAAAGCTGTAGGGAAAGGTGGGGGCGGGGAAACCAGGTCTCTGTGATTCTAATTGAATGTAACAGATTATATAATAAAGTCAGAGGCGTACAAGGAATCTGCAGTGTGAAAAAGGTTCTGCTTTCCTCTCCTCGATTCTTGTGCCCTAACATGCCCAAGCAGGCCTTTGTTCTGACTTCTTTCTTTCAAGGGCTGAGTTGAGTGTCTGAGCACAAAAGGGACACCTGCAGACTGTCCTAGTTCAAGGAGTGACCCACATTAGAAGAAAGAGTGAAGCGGCCACAGCTGGGGCCCAGTCTTGACGGCAGTTCAAGGGTTGCTGGCACAGCATGCCCACATATGGTCTGGTAAATGATTTTCTCAATTAACCTACGAGTCAATAAACTTCCTATTACTTAAGGAGCTGCCCCACATCCCAGGGACCAGCAGCCTTGATTCAGCAGCCAGGAAAAAAAGAAAGGAAACAGAGTAGGAAAAAAGGCTCTAAGAGCAATATTATATTGTTTTAAGTAAGGCATTGCCGATTCAATATTGAGTTGGCGTTAGAGGAAAACAGCCGGCAATATTCCATCCCTGGACAGCTCAAGGGCACAGAAAGGAACAGTCACACCTGCCTGAAATGAAGTGTGCACAGGCCACAGCGGGACATGCACAGTACGACATCAGTGACTCATGCAGAGCTCGCTGGGGAAGCCAAGCAGTTGGCCGTGCTGCTCAGTGATGCGGAGATTAAAGAGAATTTAATCACTGTGTTCGAGACTCACGGAGCCTTTTCTGGTGCGCTGGCTTGACACAGGACCACTCCCCAGCTGCCAGCCGTAGTCCCAACCCGCTGGCACGACTCCTGGCTCCCTGCTGGCTTTTCATGATGCACCTGAATGTTCCTTCTCTGTCAGGGAGTCCAGGAGTAGATCAGGCGCCTTCGTTGGGGTGACAAGTGGGTCAGGGGAAGGTGTCTCTGAGTGGTCAAGAAACCAGGAAATCCTGTTCCGGGAAATAAAGGTGAAAGCTCCCTTTGCTCTAACTCACGTGAGCTCTGAGTGTGGACCGACCTGCCTCTCAGATGTGTCAGCAGGAGGCTGGGCATGTGACTGGGACGTCGAGAAGCAGGAGGCCCATCACTGCTGCTGGGAAGACACGTTGTGACGTCCATCTGGAGAGTGTGCTCTAACAGCAGCAGACTGAAGTTGCACGTGCCTTTGGACCTGTCAATTTTGTCTCAAAATACAAGTAAAATACGCATATTTTAATGGAATCATACTTTTGGAAATTGTTTTGTTTTCCTAATTAATGCTAATTCTGGAAATCTTGCCACTAGCATACCATAATAATAATCTTTTTCAGGATTTGTTTACTTGAGAGAGCGAGAGCACGTGAGCAGTGGGGAGGGGCAGAGGGAGAGGTAGAGAATCTCAAGCAGACTCCCGGCTGAGCACAGAGCCTGATGTGGAGCTTGATCCCACCACCCTGAGCTCATGACCAGAGCCAAAATCAAGGGTAGGATGTCTAACCAACGGAGCTGCCCAGGCACCCCTCAGCAATATCTTTTTGATGATTGTATAGTATCCATATGTACCATATTCTATCTAATCCCAGCTGTTGGATACTCTAAGATCATGCCGATTTTGTTTGTTTTAATTTTTTTTTTAATTTATTTGACAGATCACAAGCAGGCAGAGAGGCAGGCAGAGAGAGAGGGGGGGAAGCAGGCTCCCTCCTGAGCAAAGAGCCCAATGCGGGACTCAATCCTAAGACCCTGAGATCATGACTTGAGCCTAAGGCAGAGGCTTTAACCCAATGAGCCACCCAGGCGCCCCCATGCCGATGTTTTATATCATAAACGATACTTCAAGGAACACCTTTGTAACTTTGTAAAATAAATCGTTCGTTATTTTTTTTAATTTTTGTTTTTATCGGTATAAAGTGGATTTGTTTCATCAAAAGGATATGTATTTCAGTATCTTTTGTGGGGAGATAAAGTGCCCCCAAAATTTCGTGGCTAAGAGCACAATCATTTCTTGTGGTGCTGCTGGTGCTGCTGATCGGCTGGAGGAGTCCTTTCCTATCAATCCCCTCTCACTGGAGGCCCCACTGGGCCGGAACGCTCTAGAAGGCCTCGCTCACACGTCCGGCAATGGGTGCTGCCGTTGGGCCAAGGCGCTCAGTTCTCTTCCAGGTGGTCTCTGAGCCTCCCGCAGGTTGGTCAGGGCTGCTATATTGCCCGGTCTCGGGGTCTCCACAGGGCAAGGGGGGGAGCTGCAAGGTGTGTAGAGCAGCAAACACACACGACGTTCCCCTGCCGCACTCTTATCGGCCAAAGCCAGCGCCGGGGCCAGGCAGGCGGAGGAATGAGACCCGGTCTCTCGAGGGATGGAGCGGCAAGGCCAAGGGCACGAACACGGAGAGGTGGGATTTCCTGGGGCCGCTGTGATGATAACCCAACACAGCGCTTCACATCCTAGGCCTTTTCTTTCTTTTTTTTTTTTTTTTATATTTATTTATTTATTTATTATTTTATTTATTTTATTTTTTTTATATATATTTTTAAATTTTTTTTAAAGATTTTTATGTATTTATTTGACAGAGAGAGATCACAAGTAGGCAGAGAGGCAGGTAGAGAGAGAGAGAGGAGGAAGCAGGCTCCCCGCTGAGCAGAGAGCCCGATGCGGGACTCGATCCCAGGACCCTGAGATCATGACCTGAGCCAAAGGCAGCAGCATTAACCCACTGAGCCACCCAGGCGCCCTCCTAGGCCTTTTCTAACACGTTGCCGAATCGTCCTCAGGAAGGCGGTACCAATTCACACGGCCGCCCTCCGGTGCCCTTATTTTCAGACAAAAAAGTGTGCACCCAATGTGTGACAGCAGAAGAGCTTTCTGTTCCCCAAGTGGCCACAGTCACACCCTTAGGTGGTGCCGGGGCCGGACACACGGTCAACGTTCACGTGGGGCAGTGAGGGGACGATCATCCCCTTTGGACAGAGCAGCGGTGAGCTCCTCCTCTCTGCCTGGCGGTCATCCCTGCCCGCGCCCCCTCACCTCTCCTCGGGGGTCGCCACCAAAGCCTCCTGAGTGTGCTCAGTCCTGCTCTGTCCCCACCCCCTCTCCTTTTGCCATAATATCATCCAGAATGAGTTTTTTCACAATGCAAAGTTCACCAGATCAGGCCCAGGCTGAAAAACTCTTCAACCCTCCTGACTGCTCTCTGGAAAAAGACCAGACTCGCTCCCGGGGCTTCCGGTCCTTCTGAGGTCCCACTCACCCTCTGCCCCAGCCGTTTCTTCTGCTTGCAAGGCCGGCTCTGGCCGCCTGGCCTTCTGTGTCTTCTAGGCATGGTTGTACATGTTGTCTTCGGGGCTTGAGGCTTTCTCGAACCGCCCATTCCTCCTCTTTTCACTTTTGATGGCTTCATTGACAAGTTAGATCACGGATCACACAGTTCACCCAGTTACGTGCCATGTTCAGTGATTTTTAGCATATTCAGAGCTGTGTGGCCACCACCCTCGGTCCATGACATCCTCATTGCCCCGAAAGAAATCCTGTGACCCTTAGCTATGTCCCCCCACTCCTCCAGCCTCCTCTTGTCCCTGGCCCTAAGCACCCACTCATCTACTTTCTGTCTCTGTTCTGATTTCTCTGCCCAATCTATTTTTTAAAAATATTTTTATTTATTTGACAGAGTCACAAGTAGGCAGAGAGGCAGGCAGAGAGAGAGGAGGAAGCAGGCTCCCCGAGGAGCAGAGAGCCCGACGTGGGCTGGATTCCAGGACCCTGGGATCATGACCTGAGCTGAAGGCAGAGGCTTTAACCCACTAAACCACCCAGGCACCCCCACCCAACCTATTTTAACTCCACGCCTACTTCTGCTCTGGGCCTAAGGGTCACCTCCCTGGAGAGGGTCCTTCGTGGGCATTACTCCCCCGCCTGGGGTCTCGGTCAGCTTTCTCCACTTTATCCTTTCCAGGAACTGGGCTCCCTCTCCTCAGGGCTCTCAGGCATATGTCAACACTTGTCTCTTCTACCCTGTAGGCTCCATGAGAGTAGGGCCTATGTTGTTCACCTTTGAAACCCTAACCCAAGGCAGCGTCCACTAGAAGTCTGTGGAATGAGAGAATGAGTCAGGGAATGAAAGTAGAGAGGGCACGTGACTCACTCAAAGTCACAAGGTAGAGCCATAGGAGTCTTTTCTTCTCTATCCACTTGGTCCCATAGGGTAACTCTCAGCCACCTGTGGCCACGGAGCCCTTGAAGTGTGATGGAGACATTCAGTTGTTAATTTTATTTCTTTTTAACTTATTTAAATTTAAATAACCATCAGTGCTAGTAGAAGCAGCGGGGTAACCATGGTATCCCACCCTACAGAGCTGAGTTTGCTGTTGTGAGACTAGAACCTTCTGTCTCCCAGCCTGCCTTCTCTCTGCTCTCGGGGAGCTGGCCTTCACCCAGCGGTCTGCCCTGGGGAGAGCCTCCGTACCTGGAGGGGTTCCAGAATCAGGTTCAGAATCTGATCTGAAGATTCTGATCTTCAGAACCTTCAGTCCTCGCTCCGTGCTGGGTCCTGCTGTCACCCCGCTCCTACCTGCACTTATGGCCATTTAAATTTAAATGCATCTGGGCGCCTGGGTGGCTCAGTGGGTTAAGCCGCTGCCTTCGGCTCAGGTCATGATCTCAGAGTCCTGGGATCGAGTCCCACATCGGGCTCTCTGCTCAGCGGGGAGCCTGCTTCCTCCTCTCACTCTCTGCCTGCCTCTCTGCCTACCTGTGATCTCTCTCTGTCAAATAAATAAATAAAACTTAAAAAATAAAATAAAATAAAATAAATTTAAATGCATCAAAAGGAAGGGCGCCTGGGTGGCTCAGTGGGTTAAGCCGCTGCCTTCGGCTCAGGTCATGATCTCAGGGTCCTGGGATCAAGTCCTGCATCGGGCTCTCTGCTCAGCAGGGAGCCTGCTTCCTCCTCTCTCTCTCTGCCTGCCTCTCTGCCTACTTGTGATCTCTCTCTGTCAAATAAATAAATAAAATCTTTAAAAAAAAAAATAAATGCATCAAAAGGAAATAAAATTAAAAATTCAATTACTCAGTCCCACTGGCCACACTTCAAGTACTCAGTGGCCACATGTGGCGAGTGGCTGCCATATTGGACAGGGAGGCTACAGGACATTTCCATCATTGAAGAGGTCAGTGGACAGCACTGCCCCAAGGATTCCATCACAGATGCTTCTCCCTCTCTGCCACCTTCTCCCTGCCCCAGCTCTCCGGGCCTCAGGACTAGCCTCACCACATCCTACACCAACACCCTGTGGGCAGATAGAGCCTGGGACTTCCCCCAACCGGTCTCTGGGGAGCCGACCCCCTCCCCAGCAGCTCAGCAACCCCCCAGCACTTCCCCTTCTCAGCCTAGGCTTGCAAGAGCAAAATCCCTCTCTCCTCTCTGGTCCCACAGACACACCAGCCTCCAGGACGCAAAGCCCTCTAAAAAGGGGAGAGGAAAAAAATACTTCTTACTCTCTCTAATCCCTTCTCATTCCAGTGAGCTCTTGGAAAAGCAAGACAGCTCACTTCTTCCCCAGACCCTCCTCCTCCTCCTCACAGGCTCAGCCATCCATGTCCCTTCTTCTCCACTCACAGAATCAGAGGACTCGAAGACTGGAGCTGGAAAGGTCCACCAAGAGCATCTAGTTTAACTTTTCATTTTGTTTAAGGGAAAGTGGGCCCAGAGAAGGAAAGAAACTTGCCCAAGATCACACAGTGTCCATCTTAACCTTCACCAAGGACTAAAGGTCACCAAGCCGTGAAGGAAAAGCAGGAATAAATTGTATGATGCTCCTGCTATGCGTCAGGTGCTTTATAAATCATACATCAACATATTTAACACTTAACCACAGGGTTTCTTGGTGCGCCTGGTGGCTCAGTTGGTTAAGCGTCTGCTTTGGCTCAGGTCGGGATCCCAGGATCCTGGGCTGGAGCCCCGCATTGGGCTCCTTACTCAGTGGGGAGCCTGCTTCTCCCTTTGCCTGCTGCTCCTCCTGCTTGCGCTCTTTTTTTCTCTCTGACAAATAAATAAAATCTAAACAAACAAACAAAATGACAGGATTTCTTGCCAATTTCAGATCAGATTCTGAGGCTCAGAGAGGTTTGGTGACTTACCTAAGGCTACATAGCAAGTAGAGGGCAGAGCCAGTACCAAAACCCTCTTCTGTTGGACTTCAAGACCTCAAGGAGTTGCCGGGTGCAGAGGGTCTCCTGTCCATTCCTCCTGGAGAGGATCCGGGGAGGTGAGCCAGATGCAGTGTTAAGAAGAGCAAAGACAGGGGCGCCTGGGTGGCTCAGTGGGTTAAAGCCTCTGCCTTTGGCTCAGGTCATGATCCCAGGGTCCTGGGATGGAGCCCGGCATCGGGCTCTTTGCTCAGCGGGGAGCCTGCTTCCTCCCCCCTCTCTCTGCCTGCCTCTCTGCCTACTTGTGATCTCTGTCAAATAAAGTAAATAAAATCTTAAAAAAAAAAAAAAAAAAAAGAAGAGCAAAGACAGAGACGCCTGAGTGGCTCAGTGGGTTAAGCCTCTGCCTTCAGCTCAGGTCATGATCCCAGGGTCCTGGGATGGAGTCCCTGCTCAGCAGGGAGCCTGCTTCTCCACCCAACCCCTCCACCCCACCCCGGCTCACCTCTCTGCCTACTTGTGATCTTGTCTGTCAAATAAATAAATAAATAAATAAATAAATAAATAAATAAATAAAATCTTTAAAAAAAAAGACATAAGAAGGGCAAAGACAGAGGTGTTTGTGGATGTGGCACACAGCAGGTTATGTTGACCAGCACTCCTCATCACTGCTTTGGGGACCGTGACTGTAGGTTTTAAAATTCTAGTCTGGGAAGTTCTCACAAAGAGGAGCTTTTAACATCATTTTAAGAATTTTTTTGTCTCAAGACTCATGCTTCCTGAGCTCACAGATGTTATGATGTGAGCATTGTAGACGTTAAAGGACCCGCACCTCACCCAGGATGTACAAAGTTCACTTTCAACTACAAAGCAAGAAGATGGCAAGACCAAGTTTTTGGTTGCAAATTTCTGCCACGAAAAGTCCGGTTCCCGTTTCTGAGGCAGACCTCGCCCCCTAGTGGAAACGGGTGGGCTCTGGATTGCTCTGGGCAGTTCCCCCCTTGCTAGGGCACCCCCCCCCCCCAGGTTCTGCTCCCTTCACAGGCTTGGTGGTTGTGTCAGATCGTCTCAGCTGGGTCAGGAAGGCAGTCGGGTGTGCGCGGTAAGGAGGGGGACCCTGCTGGGGGACTCGACACCTTCAGATTCGGAGTCTCTGGGCTCAGCAGCAGACGTCCTGCCTCAGGGTCTTCCAGGAACCTGTTAAAGCGCAGGTCCCCGGGGGACCCCCTAGACCACAAGGTCAGCCTCTCGCAGTTGGGGCCCGGCTCCTGCTCTTGCGCCAGCTCCCAGGGGATCCCCGTGGGGCTTCAGTTCAAGAGCCGCAGACCTGCCACTCCTCGCTGTTTGAGCTCCCCCAGGGTGCCATGCCCTACCCGCTCTCCCCTGCAAGGACACTGCCCACCCTCCAAAGCCCAGGGATGGGCTACCTTCCCAATGAGACCGCCCTCACCCTGTCCCAACGCCCCGGTCAGAACCACATGGCATTTCCCACGGGACAGCACCCGACGTGCCCTTCAGCCCCGTACCCCATCCTTTCGCGGGTGTCTTCCTCCTACCTCCCTGGCTTTTGGACCCCTCGCAGCTTTACTATTCACCCCAGGGAGGCATTTTGGGCACTGCCATGTTGCAAGTTTCTCCCACTCCTGCCAGCTCCAGGATCACGGGTTTGCATATTCCATAGGACCAAGCTGGAACTGTTGCTTCGCTTAGAAGGTGGCCAGTCATGCCTGTCACAGAGCCTCCAAACAGCTTCTTCTCTCCTGGGCAACTGCAGACTTGCTTTTCAGAAGTTTCTAGATCTTATCTTCTCTGTCACCCCACAGGAGTGTGGAAAAATGCCATGTGGCTGCTCTTTCTCTAGAGCCAGCAGCACAGTGCCCTGCCCCCATGGCTGCACAGCGGCTGGTGGCCCAGAGAGGGACTGTCCCACCCAGCAGCTCATGGTCCCCAGGGGGAAGCAGAGGCACTGGTTTAGGCCCTTTTTATAGACAAGCAATGTTCCCTGAGGGTAAGCGACGAGCGACTTGTCTGACTTAGCACAATTAGTCTGGAGGTGAGGCAAAAACATCATTGTCTTCTTCCCCAAATACCGTACTCCTCTGTTAAAGAAAACATTCTGTTTCATTCTTGGTGTATGGGGGAGTCAGGTTCTCAGGAAGATGCACTCTATCACCCCATTTTGAATGGCAAAAAACCTATAAGTGTCCCTAAAAAGATTTCCAAGAGGTTGCCTGCCAGTCTTCTGAGTGATGGGAGTCTCAGTGGCTTTTCTTTTCTTGTGTTTTCTTATTCTTTTCTTTGACAAGCCTGTATTATTAGAAATAACATTTCATGTTTTGAAAAATGAAAAATGAAACTCTCGTGCTTATTGGGAAAGAAACCATAGCTCCCTGTGGAAACATAAATGAATCTCTTCAACGAGATGTTGAACATACGCAAGCGGGCCCAGAAGAGGACGGGCTGGATGACACGGTCTACTCAATTTTGAAACTCAATGGCCAAACTAATAAATGGCGACAGTAGGGATAGTGTTTACTTTCCAGGGGTAGTGACCAGGAGGGGGGTGTCTGGGGTGTGGACCTGTTTTTGATCTGGGAGCTTCTCCTAGGTGCATGTTCACCTTATGGTAACCCACCAGCCTGCATCATAGATTTTTAGTGGCTTTATTTTATTTATTAAAATATCATTTATCTCACAGGGAGCCTCGGTGACTCAGTCAGTTAAACGTCTGCCTTCAGCTCAAATCATGATCCCAGGGTCCTGGGATCGAGCCCTGCATTGGGCTCCCTGCTCAGCGGGGAGTCTGCTTCTCTCTCTCTCTCTCTCTCTCTCTCTCTGCTGCTCCCACTGTTTGTGCTCTCACTCTCTCTCTCAAATAAATAAATAAATAAATACTTTAAAAGTATTATTTATCTAAATTCCTGAGAATTTTGGTGCAAGGTGTGTGCCCGACTTGTCTGACCCTCGCCCCAGCCCTGCAGGGATGGGAAGCATAATCGAGGCAGTGCTTTCCAACAATCTATCCCACTGCGCCACTCTGACCAACTTCTCAAAACCCTTTATGTCAAGGATTTATCTGGAAAGCACATGGGACTCCAGGGATTACACACAATATAAATATGATACAGAGAACTGGTCGTGGGGATGAAGGAAGAACTAAGAAGTCAAACAGGAGAAGGGGGAAGCCCAGAGACCAGCAGTAGAAGGAAGGCTGCACTGCCCCTCGCACTGAAGGGACACAGACCCAGAAGTAGGGCCATTTGGTGGCACTGGGACCATGGCAGGAGGCTGCCAGGCAGAAGCCATGAAGGAGACACAGCCATCGCTGAAAATATCTGGCTTCTCCCAGTCTCTTGTCCTTCAAACCCCTGCCAGTCCTTCTCATGGTCTGGACCCGGCCAGAAGCAAACTGTAGAGGGAGATGGGATCGGGCTTGCAGAAGAGAAGGGGGGATGCACCTGGGAAAGAATGCATCCGTCCCTCTCCTCCAAAGCCTCCGCTGGGCTGCCTTCCCATCTTCCCACCAGCCTCTCTCCCTCCCGTTTTACCATGTACAGAGCATCAGTCCTCTGCTGGAAGGATTTCCCTAGGCCCATGTCTGATTCTAAGGTGATTGTTAGACGAAATTTACCTACCTTTTTGTCTGCGCAGTATCAAGGATGCTCTATCACTCTTCCAAAGACACTGGATAACCCATTGTGGTGGACACACTTCAGGATGCGCCCTTGTATAGTCCTCTTCCCTTGAGTGTGGGTGGAACGTGACTCAATTCTAGTCCAGAGAATATGGCTAAGGTGATGGGATGTCACTCCTAAGTTACATGATACATCATACAAGACTCTGTCTTAGCAGACTAGCATCAAAGAGACTGAAGGATAAAGAGCATTGAAGGATAAAGAGCCATGCTTTGAAATGTCTGTAGAGATGGCCAGCAGGGAATTTGGGGGTTACTGGGGCCTAGATGCTCTTCTCCCAACAGCCAGTAAGCAGCCAGGCCCTCAGTTATGCAGTTGCAAGAAAATAAATCTGCCAACTCCATGAACTGGGACATGGGTTCTCCCCAGTCGTGCTTTCAGATGAGAACACAGCTCTGCTGCCTCTAGACTGTAGACTTGGGAGACCCTGAACAGGAGACCCAGCAAAGCTACCTGAACTCCTAATATGCAACAAATGTGAAATAATAAATGCATGTTGTTTCAAGCCTGAATTTATGGGACTTTGCTACGCTGCAATAGAAAACTAATCCACAAAGTGGGAAGAAAAACTCTCTAACTCACTTTCTCCAAACCACTGAACTCCATTTAAAAAGGCGGATGGTCTGCAAGTCACTCTCTATCTTGTAATTGTTCCCTTCCCTCCCTGTCCTCCCCCAAAAACTGCAGGGACAGAGGTCAGGTGTGTCCTGGTCAGCAAGTAGAGAAGCATCATGAAAAGGGGAACACTTGGTACTCCCAGTTGGAGAATGTTGTCAACTGCTGACACTCCCATCACAGTGCTCCTGTGAAGGCAGTAAGTTAGGGCTGGCCTCCAGGTGCTCTGAGGTGAAGGATAGCAAACGGACTCAGGTCTGCTATTTTCCATCCACAAATGATAGAAACGTGGTGCTCCAGTTTGAAAGTCTCCCTAGAACTCCTGTGTTGAATCTTAACCCCCAAAGCTGATGGTTTTAGGATGTGGGGCTTTTGTGAGTTGATTAGGTCACAAGGACACCACTCTAACCCTTACAAAGTGGCCTCAGAGAGTCCCCTAGTCCCTTTTACCCTCCAAGGACCTAGCAAGAAGATGGCTGTTTCTGAACTAGGAAGCCAGTCCCCTCCAGAACCTACCCTGAATATGCCAGCATCTTGATCTTGGACACCCAGCCTCTAGAACTGTGAGTGATAAACGACTGTTGTTATAAGTTCCCCCACCTGTGGTACTCTGTGACAGTAGCCCGACTGAGACAGTGGGCAAAAGTTCTACTAAGACCATGGCCAGCTAGGAAAGTCAGCTGAAGGCTTGAGTGGTCCCTTCAATGTCATTTTATTTTCGTTTATGCAGACTGGTGGAAGAAGGAAAAATCCCATAGATCCTTCTGGAAATTGTCAAGATGTTGGGAAGATGAATGAAAAACTTGCATAGATTGGGATGCCCACAGTTTGGACTTTCAGGGCCTAAAAGATAAAACAAAACAAAGCAAATAGGCCTTTTAAGATAAACACAATTGCCCTTTTGAGGAGGGACGAGGGAGAGAGAGGACTTCACAGTTGTATATGGCAGTCATTCCCAACTTTGGCTGCACATGAGAACCACCTGGGGAAAGTCTTTAAAACAAACTCTAAAAAATTTAAGTATAACATAAATACAATAGAGTACACACTTCTTAAGGGTCCGGCTTGGTGAATTTTCATGAGTGAGTCTTCCTGGGTGACCACAGTAAAGAACATTTCAGACACCTCAGAAATCCTCTTTATATTATCTCCCAGACAATATCCTGGCCGCCCTGCTCCCACCTCCATGAGGGAAATTGTTATTTTGGCTCCTGACATTACAGAGAATAGCTTGGGAAGCTTTAAACACCACCAATGCTTGGGCGGTGCGGTGGCCTATCTGGTCTAAGGAGCTGGGTGGGGCTCAGAGCTGCAGACCATGCAAAGGGCCCAGTGTTCTGATGTGCAGTCAGGACTGGGAACAATTCTTTGGCTTAAAGCCGAGTCCCATTCCCTACAGGACAGCAAGGGAGCCCCCCGGAAATTCTGGGATTCCCAGGTTCCTTGTAGGACTATAGCCAGGCTCCCTGGCCATCTTTGGATTTCACCTGTCAGGACCTGGGCCAGGTAGGGAATCACCTGGAAGCTGGCATGGCCACTGAGGCAGGTAGGTCAGGCCACGGATCTTGGTGCACATCCCAGGCCATGTGTAGGTGACAGTGGAGGTGGAGGGGACAGATAACACTCCACCAGTTTCTGCTCCTCTAGCACAGTACCCTTTGACATTTATAAAAGGGAGCTGGCATTATAGTGAGAGTTTTCAATGTCCCTCAGCTTTTCATTCAAGTTCTCTCTCTAGCGTGACGTGGAGCTGTGATTATCTTTTAGAAAGTGAGCAAGCATCCCCTGGAGATCTCTGGAGACGTAAAGCTAGGGATCCCCAACAAGGGGTGGAGGAGAGAAAGAGCACAACGGATATTAAGGAGAAAAGTCAAAGACAGACACTCACATGGCTTTTGCAGGATGGCTTGACGAACCCAAACTTCTGGGTGATCTGGTTGGTCCTGAACTCTTGCCACTTGCCGTCCACCAGGGTCTGGGCTCTGATCTCGTACTTCACCAAGCGCTCCGTTCTCAGGCTAACAGGGCCGTGCTCATAGAGCAAGGACGGGAACCCCAAGTCAGTGTGCTTTACTCTCTGCAAAGAGGGTGATCCATCTTAGGCGGAACTGAAAGTGGGGTGACCCAGAGTTAGCGACACCTGGTTCATTGGCTCTTCCGTATAATGTATGCCCAGAGCAAAGGACTATTCCCCCCCAGAGCTCCATTTCCTGAGAGCTGCTGCTGCTGAGTCAGCTAGTAGCAGAGCCCTCACCCTGCAAAACCACTGACTCACAGACTGGGCTTTGGTGAACCCAGAAAAATGCCTTTATGTCAAGCTGTACTGAATTGGAAGGTCTTCACGATTGCTTGGCCTGAATTTAAAAACCAACATAGTATTCACATGAGCATTTCAACGGGCGTTGTTACAGAATTCATCTCTCCCATCCAGTAAAATCCATTATGTAGGGAAGTGCCTGAGTCACTGAAGACCAAGAACTGATGCAAGAAAGAGATGTGACTCACTCAAGGGTATGCGATGGGGGGTGGCAAAGCTGGGGCTAAAAACTCCCTTTTCTTCAATCATGCATCTGTCCATTTATCCATTCATGACACAAACATTCTCCCCTGCATTCCAGGTACTATGATTAGTAGTGATAAGAAAAAGATGAATGAGATATGGTTTCTCCAGGAGCTTGATGTCTTAGAGACTTATAAAGAAAATCCTAAGTGGAACACAGCAGTCCCTGGTCATAGTTGTCATGGTCAATGTCACCATCATTATCACAGAGTGCTTTATGGGTCAGGCCCTGTTCCAATGGCCTTTGTACAAATTAACACAGTAATACTGCCCAAAGCCTACCTTCTCCATCTTAAAGCTCAGGATGCTGGACATAGGGAGGTTCATTGGCTTGCCAAGGTCACACAGCTCACCATGCAGCTTGACTTTGACTCTGCTCTTCAACACAGTGCTCTTCCAGAGGTCTAGCAGGAGCACCGAGGCGAAGCCATCTGCCTTCCTGACTTCACCAGTGTCCTGTCCACTGCCTGCTCTGACTCTCTCAGAGTGGGCACTATGTGTTACCTCCACCAAAGAGGGGCCATCAATAAAGAATCACCCACCATGTACGAACAGATGATGTGCTGAGCCCCGAAAGTGGAGTCAGAATCTAGAATTTAACCCCAGCTTTGTCAATAGAGGCCATTCGAATATGAAGACTTTCAGTTTGGAAATCTTCATCAATTAAACAGGCCAACGATAGCAAGCACCCAAAGTTGTACAAATCAAATCGTGTTGTAGAAACATGATTAATATCAGGCTTACAACACATTCCATGGTCATTATTAACGAGTGATCAACCAATTATTATTGATTTAGTATGCATTGAATAATGATTTAATATGAATCTAAAAGACCATTTCAGAGACACACCTTTCCTGGGCTCTGTCCTTCTTACCTGCATGTAAAAACTATAAGAGGTAGTATCATGTTTGATTCCCTTTATCTCAAAGAAGAATCCATATACGGCAATCATTTCTGAATGAGTTGTATACTCCTAAGTTGGGAAGGATAAACAACAAGAGGAGTGGGGAAGAAATCTTCAGTGTTCAATGGCATGAGGACACAGTAAAAAAAATTCTGGCTAAAACAAAAGTGACCAATTTGACTGCTGGTTTAAAACAGAACAGCAATTTTAGCCTAAGAAGGGCCAAATTGTAGTGACTTCACAAATCCCTCGGGTTAGCACTCAGTGACATATTAATTGCTCTGTGAGTCCTCTAGTGGGGTGAAGAATGCATTAGGCATGTTCTTAGAGGTTCAGGGGCTTGCAGGCCTTTGGAATAAAGCATCTGCTCCAATTTAATGGGCCTAAAAGACACTCCATACTCATGGTATCGTGAGGTGTGCTGACCCCGGAGGTCGGCAGTCTGTCTACTTAGGCAGGTCTCTGCAAGCAAGGCGGGAGACCCAGCCCATCCAGTCCTGACCCAGAGGGGAGTTTCTGATGATAGATTCAGAGCCTCAAGTCCCTGGAATACAAAATCTTTTGAGATCACTACTGGGGAGGCTTTAGAAAATCAGAGAGCAGCCATTTCTTGGAGAACCGTGCCTATCCCAGGTAGCCCAAGATAGAAGACCATCCCTGGCCCTGCATAGTCCCTTAGGGACTGAGCGCCCAGATGCCTTGCAACCAAGCTCCCTAACCCCTGCTGCTTGGATGTGGGGGAGGGACCCATCAAAATATCCACCCAGAATAGGTTCCCCCTTGCAACTGTAAACACAGGCTTGGAGTAAAATCTCTCATCGAGCCGTTGGCAAGTCTTGATGTTTGTGGAGAAGAGAATGACCAATTCATCCCAGTTTGTCCAAGCCTTTCCTGGTTTTAGAACAGAAAGTTCTGCATCCCAGGGAAACTCCTCCATCCCTGGAAAACTAGGACAGTTGGTTTCCCCTCAAGGAGAAATTCTGGATGTGCACACCATGTCAATGAATGGCCTGTCCCAGGCCCCTGACTTGTGAATTTCATTTCCGAGGGTGTTGTGAACATGCAGGAGGAGACATGACAATTTCCTTTTCTGTCCTGGTCTTGCTAAGGGAGGGAAGAAGCGATTATATAGAAGTCCTTAACGAAGTGTGGAAGGGGATCGTCCTTCTCCTTGCTTGGGCCCAGTGGTCTGTACCTGGTTAAAGAGCAGCCCGAATCTCATAGCCTGGGTGGCGAGATCTTTCACATGGACCATGTCACCTCCATTCTCCAGCTGAAAGAGAAGCCCACGAGCTACCTGGACCCCAGCTCCTCTCACCATCTGCACGTCGGTTCGCTGACCCCACAACCCCACCCATGCTTGAAAAAGAGTTCTGTCTCTGGATCCCACACTCGGTCACCCAGCCAGGCTGCAGGATTTGTTGAAGCCTACCATGCGCCAGGTCCTGCCTCAATGCTTTGAGAAGATGCCAAGATGAGAATGGGAAACATGCCTCAGCAGTCTCCCCCGGGAAATAAAATGTGTACATAAATAGCCTGATCACTTGTAGAGGATGATGGTGGCCATAAAGTCACCCGCATGATCCCGCATGGTAGTATGCGTGACACTGGCAGCAAGGGGCAAAAGGATGGAGGTGGGCTGGGTCAGAAGAACAGGAAGGGTGGGGAGCAGGGGGGACTTCCTGAGGTGTCCAGCCCCAGGGACGGTCTCCCGCCTCAACTGTTAGAGCCTAGATCTGAGTTACGTCCAGAGACGCTCGGTTCCATGGAGTCATTATCTGCTGTGCTGGGGCACTGGGCACTGTGGTTTGCACATGACAATAGGTGTTTGTTGGGCTGAATTGAGTTTTAACCAGTGACTCATAAATCCTCAGAACTCAAACACTGCCCTACTTCATCCCTAAAAATGCACGATTAGAAACACAAGAAGTACAACAGTTCGTGTGGACAATTCACAAAGGGGGACATGCCACATGGAAAAAATATTCATATTTACTAGTAATAAAAGAAATGCATAGAGAAAAACGGGATTTCATTGTTCACTTCTCAATTAACAAAAGTGATCCAAAACAAAAACGCCCCACATTGCTGAACATGTACAAAGGGAAGTAAGCTCATTCATTCCTGGAGAAAGAGTAATTTGGTCCTAAATTTTTAATATGTATCAAGAACAAAAATGAATGTTCCTTTTTGGGCCAGTATTTTTCTATTCTTAAGATTGCCTGTAAGAAAATAATTCTGGGACGCCTGGGTGGCTCAGGTCACGATCCTAGGGTCGTAGGATCAAACCTGCATTGGGCTCCTTGCTCAAGCAGGAAACCTGCTTGAAATCTCCCTCTCCCACTCCCCCTGCTTGTATTCCCCTCTCTTGCTGTCACTCTCTCTAATAAATATAATCTTTTATAATAATAATAAAAAAGAAACAATTCTCAATATGGTAAAATAAACTATCACGTGCAAATATGTTTCTCATACAGTCATTTATAGTAGTTAACAATTAGGAACACCACAAATTTTCCACTCGAAAGGAAAGGCAAAGTAGCATTGTTTAGAGCCAATGTTCTTGGTGGAAGAGTTTACAGCCAATAAACACAATGAGATCTTAGCAGGCGTTGTCTCTGGGCGATGGGTCTGAGGATATGTCTTTTCTTTCTTTCAATTTCTCTGCATTTAAAAAATTCCCAATAGCAAGCACATGTTACATGCGTGTCCCGGGAGTTTGGTCCAGAGGGCCGTAGAGCCAGCGCTCCCGGACCCCATCTCGTGCTCTGGGTCAATAGCGAGCATGTGCCGGGTGCCTGGGTTCCTAGCCTGGGGTCCCCTCCCCCTCTGGCCCTCCAGGCTTGGCTTTCCCCACTGCCCCAGAGGAGGAGCCAAAACCATCTCGACCTCAATAGCCCAGGGGTTTCAGATGCAAAACACATCTCCAGAAAAAGCCAAGTCAGAAAAGCAATAAATTTCAATAATTATTTCCTTGCTGAGCTGGAAACTCACTGCGTGGTAATGGTTGGCTGTAACTCGGATCAACCAGGTCTCCGGGAAGAAATTAATGTGCCTTAACTCCTCCAGATTTTTGCCTTGGAAGAAACACAGAGAGAACATTTTTATAGTATACTCATCACAGAATGGCAGAAGTCTAATTTATGGAGAGAGGAGGAAGTTGAGGGTTGAAGACTGGAGGGTCTAACCAGGGTCCCAGAGATCATAAGGTGCGTGGAGCCCAAATGCGACAGCACCGAGCGTTTTCCCCCAAAGTGTTCACAGCCCCCTGGCCGAAATCCTGCCCTAGTAGGGCAGGTTGGGGTCTGATTGTTGGTGTCTTTGGGGTGTCTAGAAGCAACTTGGACAGAACTAGCTGGGGTCCATCAACTATCCCTGGGTTTTAGAGTTATCCACCATATCTGGATAATGTCCTTTCATTCACAAAGTTCTCCCTGGGGGGCCACCTGGGCAGCCCCAAACACATTCCCCACTAGCTTCTGCGTCTTTCCAAGTCAGAGAGGCCTCTGCCAGGCCCAGCACAAGAGGCTGAGAAAGCCAGGCATGGAGCACAGACTCACAGGCTTCCCCCCAGCTGCTTGACCTGGAGGGGATGCTACTCTTAAGAGGCGGGGCACGTGGCTAGAGGACACTCACGCAGCCCTTGGCAGCCACACATGATTTTGCAATCCATAGGGCCCTTCACCCACTATTATATTTCATGGAAGCTCTGACTGTCCCCCACTTTACAGACAAGGACAGTGAGACCAGAAAGGTACGTTACTTTCCCAAAGTCACACAGCTTGAAAGTGACAATGCCTATTCCTACAACAATGCCTACTGGGTCTTTCCCAGGAGTGGCTGAGGGGTGGGGCGAGTCCCCAGCAGCTCCCCAGGAGGCTTACCTTTGATGATTCCGTGCAGGCGCAGGCAAAGGAAGAGGGGCACCAAGCCCTGTCCTGCGTCCTGATCCAGAAAGGAATGCTTCTTGGGGAAGCTTAGCAGAGAGGAACAAGAGACCGTCATCAGACTGCTTTCTGGAACTGGTGAGGGGGGGTGGAAGTCACGTCAAAGAGATTGGTGGTTTCGCCAGCCAGGAGTAGACGGGGCTTGGTTCTCTCTGGATAGGTGAGGGGTGTGGAAGCAGAGGGCAGCTGAGGCAGCCTGGGCGAGGGCTGACCCCAGAGGTCGTAATGAGGCACTGGTTCTAGTCCCCCTGCCATCCCCCACTGAGACACGCGCCTGGCAGGTGCACAGAGCATACCCAGGAAGTGACTGACGGTAGTGAGTTACTGTAGAGAGGATTTTGAGAAACATTTTCTCACTTGGGTCTCACAAACCTTTTGTGGGCCAGAGAGGGCACATGTCTTGGGCTCCATTTCACAGATGAAAAACAAAGACTCAGTGAGGACTTGAACCTGGGACTTCAGGTTCCTCCTCTACACAGGCTACCATTTCAATAGGGGCCAATGTAGACCATTTAAAAGTGCTTGCTCGGGCACCTGGGTGGCTCAGTCATTAAGCATCTGCCTTTGGCTCAGGTCATGATCCCGGGGTCCTGGGATCCAGCCCCACGTTGGCTCCCTTGCTCAATGGGAAACCTGCTTCTCCCTCTCCCACTCCCCCTATTTTGTTCCCCTTCTCTCTCTCTCAGTCAAATAAATAAGTGAATAAATACATTTTTTTTTTAAAGTGTTTTCTGGAAGGATTAAAAAGAAGGACTGTGGGTAGCGAGTTCTAGTAGCTGTTTCCCAATCAGGCCTTCAGCGGTTACTGCCCATATTAAACTCCAGTTAATTTCCACACGTGGCTGAGGTCAGGGCTGGGTTGAGATCAGATTCCCTTTGAGAACACGCGTACACAGAGACACACACCCACCACTCTTGTTTTGAAACAACTCGTTTCGTGAAAGGGTCACTTTTCACCAATGGAGACCACGGGGGTAATTTTTCCAAGTCCCTTTGGAAATGCAAAGTCATTCCCTCAAGGCAAATCCGTATGAGACCAGCCAAGGGCTCTTGTACATTATTTTTCCATGAATCAAGAGGGATGTCCAAATCGCACCCTGTCTCAGCCAGACTGAACGCACCATTGGCCCGTGTCCTGCCTCTGCTGGGGGTGCCCGCCAGCCTGCCGAGGACCATTTGCTTTCAAATGGGAATTCTTGGGACTCTCCGTGTGAGTGGTCCCAGGAGAGAGTGTCAGAATGCCGAGGCATTGTGGGAGGAGAGAGGGGCACAGCAACAAATGAGTTGATTCAACCCAATGATTACTAATTAGAATCTGCTGGGCGCCAGTCTCCAGGAGCGGACAGGTCGGGCCTAGGTAAAGGACGGCTGATGCTTTCAGGAACGCAGTGCTAGTGATGCCGGAACCAGCCCTCCATTAGTGCTAGTGATGCCGGAACCAGCCCTCCATTCCCAGGGCAGGCGGAGCTGGGCTAGTGTGAGCCACACCAGGGCCCAAGAACACGGTATCTTAGCCAGACAAATAACACTGGCTTGCCTTTCTCACACCATTTAACCAAGGAAAGAGCTCCGTGCTATCACGTGGGGTGCAGGTGCCAAGGAGGGAAGAAGGGGCCGGGCTGGCACAGTCCCTCTCATTCCCTGTCAAGCTGAGCGCTCTGGGGAATGAGCCTGCGCCCTTGGCAAGGGTTCCCACAGCCCAGCACTGCCCCTAGAGTGAGAACCTGCTGGAGATGTGGGTTAAAGACAGTTTCAGCCCAAACGGGAAAGGACAGTAAGAGGACAGCACTTCAGTGACTAGGAAGCCCCCGGGCACCAACTCTGCAGCTTTGTGGGAAGGAAGCCAAGACCCCTGAGTCTCCCTGGGGCAGGTGCTCAGACCTCAGAGCCCATCAAAGGAGCTCTCCAGACAGACCACCTCTCTGTCCTCTCTGAGGATTCCAGGAAGAGATCTGTTGAGATACGTGATTGGACTTTAAGATCCCTTTGGGTCACAGGGACGGGGCATTGGTGGCGGCCAACTTGCGAGGTCATGAGTCTGCTCATCCATTGTCCAGCCATGCTTTGGCGAGGTGCCAGTCCCACGCTAGCTGGCCATCAGTCATGGGACTGAGCCTCCCTGAGCTCAAATCCCCTTCTCTGTCCTGTGGGGACAACAGCCATGGGTGATGGTGCTGGGCACAGTCCACCCCCGAGGACTCCCCATCTCGTGACCACCACCACTGTCCTCTTGTCCCTGGGAAAGGGACTTAGAGTCAAGCTGGCTAAGTGCGTGGACTTTGTGATCACTGCCACCCTGTAAATGGCCCAAGCCCGGGGCCACCTCCAAGGAAGAAAGCAGTGGCCTCTGCTGATCTTCTAAAGTCTGAAAGCATGAGCATCAGGGGGCTGTGGTCCAACGAGTCAGTAGAGCCCCGCCCCTGGAGCCCAGCGAGGTCCACTGTCACAGAGCCAGGACTCTCCCAGGCCTCCTGAGGACAGCCTGGGGGCATTTCCCCCTCTCCTGGCTCCTTTCAGCTGTCCGGAGGCAGAGGCTTCGACTGTCTCGGTCTCAACCATGAGCGCATTCACCCCACTTCACACAAAGTGAGAAAACACTGACGCTAAGTCGGGGGCCTCTTTGTGTGGCTCTGAGGGCGCGATCGAGCGCTGGCGTGGGCCCCCTGCCACTCGGTGCCATGTCTGTGCCAAGATCTCTCTGGGTTTAGAACCAACTTTTCTGGGGCAAACTTCAGGCCATGGTGTCTGAAACCTGAAACCCTTGGGTCATGACCCCTTCCGGGAGGACAGTTCCTAGGCCTTGAGACTGAAAGACACACCCAGGTTGGCTCTGGGTCCTGCTTTCAAGGGCCCGGGGACAAACCCCCCACAGACTTCCTGAAAGGCAGTGCCCGGGACAAGTGCCCCTCTGACTGTCTCAGGTTGTCATTTTAGAGCTGCCCTTGGCCACAGCCTTCTCACTTCCCCCATCACGTCATATGTTGGTCATTTGTCCTTCCTGTGAGCATCTGACTCAGAGCCCCACTACCCCAGGACTTGATTATAGCCTTAAAATTCACCCTTCAGAATTCTGACCCATGGTACTCCACGGACAAGCCTCGGGAACTTCATGCTAGGAGAAATAAGCCCAACACAAAAGAATGAACACTCCGCCATTCCACGTAAGCGAGGTCCCCGGGGTAGTGGGACTCACAGAGACAGCAGCAGAGCGGTGGGTTCGCTGGGGCAGGGGGCTGGCTAGCTGCTACTGTTGAATGGACGCAGGGCTTCCGTTTGGAAAGATAAAAACATTCTGGAGATGTAAGGAGGTGATGGCCGCACAATAGTGTGAATGTGTTTATTTATGCCACTGAACACCCCAAAATGGTTAAAATGGTCAATTTTATGTTCTGCATAGTTTACCATAATAAAAAAAGAAAGAGAGTTAAAATATCGCTCCATTTCTATGAGCAATCCATGAAGTAATAGTTTACATTTTAAGGTGAAGTTTGAAGAAAAAAAGTTACACATTTTGGGACAATAACTCACGGTGAGAAAGGAACACGGCTTTTTTCAAAATGGAACTCGGTATAGAACTGGCCACCTTCGGCCAGCTGGGAGCCAGGACCCGGTCCTCTTGGCTCCCAACCTGACAGCCCAGTACATGAAAACGATTCTGAAGGCTAGTAGCGTCTAGTAGACGCCGCTGCCCAATGAACTTGCCCCGCCCCGATATGCTAATGTCCATGCAGGAAGGTCTGGCCCTCGCCCGAAGTCTCCCAGCCAGTTCATAGCAGGGGCGGGAGCCAGACCCTGGGCTGCCATCTGCTAATGTACATCTTATTTACCGAATGTATGGTCTGTCTCTGCTTCTGAGGTGGGAAATGCCGCAAAGACGGGGCTCGGCGTCTGTTTTTGCTCCGCTCCTCTTGGTGGTTCTTGCAGGGCCGGGTGCTCCGTGGCCTTGCAGTATGTTGAGTGAATGAACTGGATGAGGAGTTGGTCCCACCGACCTGGCAGCTTCCACCCTTCCATCCCTTCCCTCCACTCGCCCACAGAGTCTCCTCGAGGAGGGCCAGCTGTCCCCGTCCCCAGCGCACACGCATGCTCGCACACACACACATACACACACACACACACACACACACGGGTGCACGCAGACGAGGCTATTACGTGCTGATGTTCCTGTGCTCATGGGAGTCCCTCCTGCTGCCGTTGCCGGCTTATCTGCCAGGCCAAGTCCTGGCAGACATTCATTGAGACCCTGTTCCAGTCCTGACCTTTGTCCCAAGGCAGAAGTGGGTCTAGAAATAATGGTCATTTGCTCTGCCCTTTGTAAGGACTCTTGAGTCAGACACTTCTCATCCCTGAGATCCCTGCCACATCTCTAATCTTGCCAAAGACGATGCACTGGGGCTACCCGGTTTGCGTGGAAAGCCAAGAAGCCACAGGAGGGAAGTGAAAACTTAGCAAGGCATAGGGATCAATGATATTTAGAGACTTTGAAAACAAAGGAGTTTCAGCGTCCAGAGAGCTAAACTCTAGTGGAGCAGGGGCAGCGTGGTCAGAGCAAGAGAAGAAATTAAAAAGGGCAAGAAACACCAAAGTCCAATGATGAGAAACCCTGTTGCCCCCAGATATAGCCACCTCCCTGCACAGGGCTTGGTTATCTGAGACAGAACCATCCGAAGGCTCTCATGCCCGTGACTCATGGGATGTTTCAAAATGAATGTTGTGGTTAAGAGATCAGAGTTGTCACACCAGGGGTGCCCAGTTTCATGATGACTGTGGGGCCACATCTGCAAACGCCACTCTTTAATCACAATAGACACATGGCTGATGGCCTCCCTGTCACACAGCATCACAAAGTGTGTCCTTGGAGACATCAGTGGGCTTAGGTGTCAGAGATGTAGGGGGCTGTGGAGTGGCTCTACGCCAAGGCTCCCCTCGCGGGACATGAGGGGAGCACAGTGAGAGCTTTATCAGGCCAGTGTCCGCTCACACGGTCAGCACGTGCTTTTGTTCTCTCTGCAAAGAGAAGCTCAAGGAAGCAATCGGTCCAGTGAGCAGGTGAAATCTGGGAGGGCTTCCTGGAGGAGTCCTTGGGTCAGACTGGGATAGCGCCAAGGAAGGAGGGGAGACTCAGCTGCAGAGCTCATCGAAATCTAGGAGTTGGGATCACGTGGAAATTGGCTTTGCTGGTGGCTGTCAATGACCTCCTGGAGAGGTTGTGAGCCCACTGCTGGAGCCCACCCTTGTGTCAAAGAGGGACCCACTTAGTGATCAATCAGTCCGTTAAGGATTAGAATTATGGGTCAATCCATGACTTTCCCTCGACCCAGAGAATCTCAAAATAAAAGAAGTTCAGGGAAACCCAGGTCAGCTCCTACCCCACCACCATGTTGCTGACGGATCCTTGCCTTCCCCGGCCATCTGTCCCTGGATGGAGTTTACAGATGCTCCAGTAAGTGAAAGGGAGGGGAGACATTAAAAGTGTGTACTGGCAGGTTCTATTTATACAGCGTTCAAAAGCAGCCAAGACATCTTGTTGTTTGCCTTTTTCTGGGAAAGGTGAGGACAAAGATAAGACACTCCAGGTGGCTGGTCACGTCTGTCTGTGGGGCAGGGGGCTGCTCCCACTTTCTGGAAATCCACTTTGGGTTCACACACTTTTCAGTATGTATTTTATACTTTGATGAAAAATGTGCTTTTTAAAAAAGTGCAAAGTTTGCCTGCCTCTGGCTTTACTCCAACCAAGGAGACTTTCCAGCTCTCCTGGATGTCCTCAGACTGCTCACTGGAAAGAAATGATGACTTTTCCTCTGTGACAGAGGCAACAGCTTTGCCTACATTTTTTGTTTTCCTACAAGGAAATGTTAAATTTAATTCTGGCCAGTCTATTTGTTTTTCTAAATTAACCATTGCCAGAAAACAGACTGTGGGTGCTGAGGGGAGCGTGCGAGCGAGCGTGCGTGTGTGTGTGTGTGAGTGTTCCCTTCCTATAATATTATACTTAGCAATGAAAATAAGTTGGAAGACGTTCATACACTTCTAGCTAGGCGGAGAGACTTCCCTTTCCCCTTTCCATCAGTGTCTCTGGCATAGAGTGCGTGTTCAGTAACTATGTGTTGAATGCGTAAAACATTGAAAAAAAATCAATGGATAAAAGAAAGTAGGAGAATAAGAAAGGCTTGGACCTGTGTCTTTATTTGCAGGCATCATTCAAATACCTTCCCTCGTGGCTTGTTTTCTGGACATTGCTAAGAGAGATCAGAAAAGGGGCATCTGGTCTATTTTTACGCCATCACTGCCCCAAGCCCCCCCGATGTGGATGCTAGGCTAGCAAAGACCGCATCCAGCACCAGCACGGCGGAGTGGCTTGTCCCCAGGGCTCACGGGACCTCCCTTCCCCAGCTCAGATTCAGGCGGCTTGGCCCACTGCCACACGTTATCAAAGTACAGTCCCTTTGGGGAAGTCCCCATCTGGTGATGGCCTCAAAATGTCCGCTCTGAGCACTGGGAGACCCCTTGATAAATCACTCTGCCATTTACATTACGTCACCAATAGTAGCAACTTTAAAAACTGGGCCAAAGGGTCAGCTTCGTTGATTCTCATTCCTAAGCCTACACATTGTCTCCCAGAGGCAGCTGTCTCATCTTTTAAGGCCCCATGGCACATCCCTGTTGGCGGCCACAGAAGCATGACTAGCTGTGGCCTCATTGAACTGTGTAGTTTAGTTCCCCTGGTGACCGGGCTCTGGCCTAGGTCTATGAGCAGAGATGCCTTCTCACTGCCCGAACCTTCAGGCCACCAGCCCCATTGGGCCAGCAGCCCCGAGGCCCTGCCCTGCTACGGGTCAGCCCCAGGGTTGGGGCTGGCTAGGATGGGGTTGGCCAATACAGAGTAAGGGAACCACCGCCGTTCCCTGCCATGTCTGGGGTAGACATCGCTAACCCACCAAGACGTAATTTCTCCCTGAGTCTAGAGAAAACCTTGGAACCCTTCCTTGTCCAGAACACCAAATGGGCACCTGCCCCGAGTCACCTGCCTCTGAGCCCCATTACTCCTAGTTGCTACAGACAAGGCATTCTCTGAATTTTACTTCAGCCTATGAAGACCCACTTCTGTGAGGGGAACCAAGCTATGCGAAAACCATGGATGGGAACTCATCACTCAGTAAGCCCTTCCGTGCACAGCACAGTGCCGGGAAGCGAGGGCTCAGGGGGAGGCCCACACCCCCTTCCTTCAGGCCGCTCATGGTGCTCCTGGGGGTCAGGACGGAGGTACCACCGCGTGGTCATAAGGCAACTGGTCACAGAGGCTCTCCAAGGAGGCCCCGCCATGCACAGAGTGGCCGAGTGAACAGAGCAGCCTGGGGTCAGGGAAGCAGGAGCAGCAAGTTCAGGAGCTAGCCGAGGTTCCAGAGATTGGGGTCCCCGGGCACATGCATTTGGGAGGTGGAGGCCCTTGATGAGGGAGCCCTTAAAGGTGACCCTGTTCTGGGGCAGGAGACCTGGGATGGGTGGAGAACCACTCAGAATCCTAAAAATGGGCACACGGTCCTCAAGGTCGGAGGCGGCCCTGATGACTAAGTGAAGGGGCACCGAGGCCCAGATGGTGCGTCTCTTCTCCCTGGGGGCACAGAGCTTGCTGGAGGGAGCCGGAGGGAAGGCAGGCCCGCAGGGGAGTCCCTCCTGTGCTGCAGTCTGAAAACACGGGGCCGAGAGGAGGTATGGACACCAAAAGGAAACTCACAAGTGGTTTCTAACCAGGAACAAGGTGGCACTGGGGTCTTGGGAAGTGCCACGGAGGGGAGGTGTGGGCTTAAAATGGAACCCAGTGTAGATGCAAGAGAAATGGAAAAGCTAATGATGGTGGCGAGGAACCTCGAGACCCCAGCTCAGGAAACCCAAGGACACCCCCCCCCCAACTCAGCGGAGGGGGCTACACCTGAGAGCCTCATTCCCAGTGTTTCTCCCACATTAAAAACACAGTTTCCACATCCCAGCTCATTTCCTACCTCCTGGTTCTAAGCCGTTTCCAGTATGAGTGCTAACTTGGAGCCAAATAACGAGTTTTCCTGGTGCGTGTGACTCATAGGAAAAAGTGTCTTTTGGGCTATTAAAAGAGTCGGTGGGGGGGTGGTTTAAGCATTTGTGTTCAAAGCAAATTATATAGAAACTAAGCAAAGTGCATGTCATTCTGGCACTGAATACCGCTTTCCTCAAATAATGAGGCAGGGAAAATGAGCTCTGTAGTTAACATCGTGCACAGATGTTCCAGAAAAGGATTAAATGCGTCAGAACAATGCAAATGAAAAACTTGGCTTACACAGGTCAGTCCGCTGATGACGATGGGGCAGATGTGTTTATCTGTGAAACTCATACGTGCACAAGAAACGGAGCCTGTGGGCTTCCTGGGACACACTGGATGGTGCCTGGAGAGCCCCTTCCCGCCAAGGTGGGGGACAGGCTCCTCAATCTGACAGTGACGGTGATGCCATCAGTGACTTCCTTCAGGCAGAGCCTGAGGACCACCTGAGACTATCTTTGGCGACAGGACCCCCTGCTTGTGTGATAGACGTGAGTGTATTCACAAAGTATCCATTGAGGCTAGAGAGGTGCAAAACGGAGCCAGTAAACCACCAATTTCAGCCTCCCCCGACCCTGCCCTGCTGCCCCCAAGCTACCACAGCTTAACGGGGGACTCTTGACTGAACAGAGAGAAAACTCACAGCAGAGAGCGGACCAGGGAGGGGAGGACACACTGTAAGTCCTCAGCTAACAAAAACATGGAACCTAGAGGCAGCCTCAGAATCTTTCTTAACCCAGCGTGCAGGGAGCTATGACCAAACCAGCTGGAGTGGACACAAGAGAGGAATCCTATCGGCCATCCTAGGGATGGGAAGCAAAATGCCTTGGGATTCAGCAGACCCGAGTTCAAGTCAGACCCCGTCACTTGCATCATCTCTGACAAGATAGTTCATCTCCACCTTGAGTTTCTTCATCTGTAAAATGGAAACAAAACCAGCCCCGGAGTCCAACTGAGAGTACAAAGTGCCGTTATCAGAATTACGGCACTTAACACGCAATTAAATGGTGTCCATAAAGCTGAGATTACTATTTTTGACTGCTCTTTCAAGAATTTCTAGAATTTATAAGTTTGGAGCGTATAAGAAACTGAGCTAATTCTATGAAAGCTTTGTGCATTTTCCATTTGTCTAGGAAATTCACGATGTCCTCTGCTCTCATGAAACATAAGAGAGGATGACCTGGTCTCATTTAGACACATTTTAAACATGATGTTTTGAAGGTCGGTGTGGTTTGGTAATAAATTTTTCTGAATGAAAGGAGTACTTTGTGCATCATGTCTTTTACTGGACAGAGCAAGAGTTCAGAAGCACATGGCTATCTCAGGTTATAAACTACATCTTCACATTTTCAAGTACTCCAGGGGCTCCAAGATCCCGATAACCTTATGTCCCATAAAGAAAATTGCATTCAGGGCACTCTGGGTGATGCTATGAAAAATCGTATCCCTGAGGCTTTTCCTCCAGGATATTATGAGTGTAAAAACCAGGTATTGTTTCATCAATCCGCACGGTTACGTTACCTTTTAAAAAACGCCAGCACAGTTTCATGAACCGGAACCGTCTGGATTTTGTGGTTCAGTTGCAAGAAGACCCACAAAAGTAGCGTTTTCAGAAGATGAAACTCGTTAAAAGTGAACAGCCTGCCAAAATGAAAGAGAAGAAATTTGAGGAGTAGCAACAACTCAGGCCATTCGTAAGAAAAAACAAAGTTAAGAATGAGTTTAGGGGTGCCTGGGTGGCTCAGTGGGTTAAAGCCTCTGCCTTCGGCTCAGGTCATGATCCCAGGGTCCTGGGATCGAGCCCCGCATCGGGGGGTCTCTGCTCAGCAGGGAGCCTGCTTCTCTCTCTCTCTCTCTCTGCTTGCCTCTCTATTTGTGATCTCTGTCAAATAAATTAAAAAAAAAAAATTAAAAAAAAAAAAAAAAGAATGAGTTTAGGAAAGAGGCAACACCACCCCTGAGTCTGCAGGTCACTTCAGACAAAGAGATGTTAAATGACGTTCTCAAGGTCACGGGACACAGTGACCCATGGGTGATCCTTAGAGTGAGCTGGGATGTGACCCTCAGCAACCCGCTCCCCACTGGCTGTGCTGCCAAGCCAATGGCCAGCTTTAAAGAGATAGGAGTGCCAGAGATGTTTTCATCTGTTCTTTCATTTAATTCCATACAACAACCCTGCAAAGTATGTTCCTTACTTATGTAGATAAATTCAGACTGACCCTATATTTATTTAAAATTTTAATATTTCATTCATTGTGGGTTTTTGCATTAATTTTGATTTTAAAATACTGTACCACAATATACTTATTGTATATTGGTGCCCCTCTTAAGTTTTGCACTGAGATAAATGCCTCCATCATCACTTCCTAGTCCCAGCTGGGACTGAGGGCAACGTAACTGACTTGAGTTCGCAGGACTGTGGGGGCAGAGCTGGGCGGGAGTCAGTCCAGCCTCCCGCAGATGCTTGTATCCATAGATAGTGGTGACAGCAGGTGCTCAGGTTTCCTTAAGTGGCATGCTGTTTCCTGTCGCTGCTCTAACAAACCGCCATGAACCAAGTGGCTTAAAACAACACACATTTATGATCTTATGGTTCTGGAATTCAGAAGAACACAATGGCGCTCACTGGGGTAGGATCAAAGTGTGGACTGCATTCTTCCTGGGGACTCTACGGAGAACCGTTTCCATGCTTTTTCCAGCTTCCAGAGGCTACCCACATCCCGTGGCTTAGGGCCCTTCCTCCATCCTCAGGCCAGCAGCACAGCACCTTCCAATCTCTTTCCTGGTCTCACTTCAGTGCGCAAGGATCCTTGTGATTACACTGGGTCCACCCAGGTGATCCAGCAAACCCTCCTCAGCTCGAGGTCATCGCTCTGCAACCTTCCTTCCCCTTTGCATGCAACCGAACATATTCACAGGCTCGGGTTGGCATGTGGACATTATCGAGCCGACGACATACACAGAGATCATTAGCGCAGGGCCTGGCACGGAGGAGCGAGCTAACGAACGGCACCTCGGACTCCCAAGTGACAGGGCTGGGTCCTGGCTGTGGAGCCCACGCTTTGCCCGCAGTGACATGAGACTTCTTATCTAGAAACAAGTGGTGAGGAGGAGTGTCACTCCCTACAACGTCAACTCTGTAACATAAGGAGGTCTCCCGGAGAGCTGCTCCAAAGCCTCCCGCCAGCTTGATTATCTAAGAAGTCATTCCAGCTGGTCTTAATACCCTCCATATCTTCCACCATGAGCACAGGGATGGCACGTTTGGCTCCCTAACCTATCAGAGCCTCTGATAGTCCACCACTTTGAGTGGTCTTGGTGGGTGGGACCCAAGCTAAATGGTGACTCTAAAGGAAGTGGAAAGGTCACCCACCCACCTTTCACACTATTTCTGGCCACAGGAGAATGTCTCTTTGCTTTTGTTTTCAGGCCACCTACAGATGCATGGGTTTTGATGACAGGATCACATTTGCCACTGTCTGGGCAAAGACGGGGCGAAGGGATGGGGGATGTCACAGAGCCTCTCTGTACACGATGTGCCCACACAGAACTCCGCCAGTCCACCACCAGCTCTGGCTGGGGAGCTGCGTGACGCCTGGTGCAGAATCCAAGCCCCAGGTCCCCAAGCTCGGAGGTTCTTTGGGACCTCACCAAAGAGGAGCTGGCAGCAGCATGGGAAGAGTCACCGGGGCTCCAGGAATCAGGGTCCTGGTTGTACTTTTTTTTGAGATAAGGGTGGGATACGCCTGGTCTTACTTTATTATGAAGGGTAATTGTTCAAATAAAGTCCTCTGTCTTTAAAGATCTATTTATTTGAGAGAAAGAGACAGTAGGTGCGTGTGTACAGGTCGGGGAGGGGTGTCAGGCAGGCTCTGCACTGAGCGTGGAGCCTGACACAGGACTAACTCAGGACCCTGAGATCACGACCTGAGCAGAAACCAAGAGCTGGACGTTTAACTGACTGCACCACCCAGCTGCCCCAGTCCCTCCATCTTTAGGCCAAGTTCCAGTCTCCTGAAGTACTAGTTCCTGCTGAGGACATTCTAACATATTTTCATTTACTCAAGAGCTCTGACGGCCTCCCAGAACCCAGAGATCCTAAACTTCCCTCCAGCACAGGTGAACATCTGGGCTGTTCTACTTGTGTTTACGGGTGCTCAGTAGTAGCCATTGGGAGGTAAGTGGTATTTGTTCATGAGAAAAATGTGAACAAGACACTGCTTGTCTTTTTTTTTTTTTAAGAAAATTATACATAAATAATAAGGGCCCCCCTTTGAGTACAGACTATGAAGAAAGCTGTATCAGGGCAAACAAGAAAGCATGAACAAGGATCCCGAATAAATAAAAAAGCAAAATAAAACAAATGGCTATTGGGAAGGGAATGAAAAATTGCTCTCTATTCATTCACTGGCAGCCTGCACAACTTCAAATTGAAAATGCTAATGAGATAAGCAAGCATCGACATGGAGAGAACACGTCTCATTGTGCCAGAAAATGAAGGAGGCTGGAGAGCACTACGGTCACGATGAGAACATTGATTCGAAGTTTAAGGTTTTTTTGTTGTTGTTTCGTTTTAAAGATTTTATTTATTTATTTGACAGACAATGATCACAAGAAAGCAGAGAAGCAGGCAGAGAGAGAGGAAGAAGCAGGGTCCCCACTGAGCAGAGAGCCTGATGCGGGGCTCGATCCCAGGACCCTGAGACCATGACCTGAGCCGAAGGCAGAGGTTTTAACTCACTGAGCCACCCAGGCGCCCCCAAAGTTTAAGTTTTTACGAAACGATATTACACGTTATTTATAGATTATCTAAGAAGTCATTCCAGCTGGTCTTATGGAGTAAGAATACAATCACAGGACTGGGTTCACGCAGGCCCGGGACAATGGTCTGATTGTCTTGGGGAGGGGGAGAGGCCAAGAGGATGCTGGGGAGGGAGCATGGTCGGCTTCTGCTTTGTTGGTGATGTTTTCTTTCTTACGACAAAATGTCACTGTTCATTTTGGGAGGGGCGTCCAATCGTGTGTTCTAGTCGCCTCCTAACTTTAAAATTGTTTTACAATAAAAACTAACCATCAATATCCTTATTGATCTTGATTATCAAGATCACAGAGCACAGCGGTGGGCCGGGCTGGTCATTACCCGGGGCTTTGAGGCCGCTCAGACCTGTGTTCAAATCCCAACTCTCATGCTGTGCGCAGGGAAACTGGGCCAATCTTTTCCTTTCCTACACATGAAAAGGCAGATAACAGCACCCACCTCACTGCATGGCTGTAGGAGTTAGGCCAATAACCCACTCAAAGTGTCCTGTATACAACAAGTGCTCAATAGTTGGTAGCTGTCATTGCCATTAGCCAGAGAACCATCAGCTTCAGGAAGAAGCTGTTTGAGAGCCACGCCCTATGGTGCTCCAGATGTTGTGGGACTGGCTCGCCATGGAGGACAAGGGTGACTTCTCCTGGGAATTCCTGAGCCCTCAGGACCGATGGTATCATGGGCAGGAAGCCTGGGAAAAGTAGACAGAGCCCGGGTTGTAGGGCGGCTCTCCATATAGATAGGAACTGGACAGCTGGCGGAGTTTTCCATTTCTCCTAAGTCTACCAGGAGCTTGGCTTCCAGAAAAGCAGAAGTTGGAATGAAGCTTTCATAGTATGGTTCACGGAACAGGGTAACCTAGTGCTGACCTCTGAAGAGAAACTGAACTGGCAGCCGAAGGCCCAGGCGAAGAAATGAAAAACCAGAGGCCCCAGAGGTCAGGAAAGCTGTGTGTAGTTTATGCAAGGCTGTTTACGAAACCCAAAAAAAAGATCAGGTCAAAGGGGCTTCAGAACGAGAAGGTGAATGGCCCAAAAGCTGAAGCATCTGCTGAGATGGACGTTGTTCCCACGAGGCTTAGAGACCCACATGCCATGACCAGAAGCTGGGGGACGGGCCGCTGTCTACCCTAAGTGGGCCCAGCGGGATGGGCCATCCCTGACCCCTCATGTGCTGGCATTTCCAACAGCCCCTCTGGGGCCATGTGACTTGCCAGGACAACCCAGTCCCAGCTAAGGTCTGGTTGCCAGGCAGCGTGGCCTCTGGAACAAATGACGAGATAGTGTATTGCGGAGGGAGGGAGCCTGAACTTTGTAGCCTGAGCTCTGGGCTTGAGCCAGCCCTACGTTTTATTGTCCCTCTTATCCTTGGGACACTAACTGCACCTGTCACACAGGGCCGTGGGCTTGAAAGGGACGGTGCACAGAGCAGGGCACCTACGCCAAGGGGCTCAATAAATGTGAACTCATCTAAAGGCGCTTTTTAAAAAAATTAACATATATTGTATTATTAGCCCCAGGGGTACGGGTCTGTGAATCGCCAAAGGCAAGGGAAGCAAGGGCAAAAATGAACTATTGGGACTTCATCAAGATCAAAAGCTTTTGCACAGCAAAAGAAACAGTCAACAAAACCAAAAGACAACTGACAGAATTGGAGATATTTGCAAATGACATATCAGATAAAGGGCTAGTATCCAAAATCTATAAAGAACTTATCAAACTCAACACCCAAAGAACAAATAATCCAATCAAGAAATGGGCAGAGGACATGAACAGACATTTCTGCGAAGACGACATCCAGATGGCCAACAGACGCATGAAAAAGTGCTCCACATCACTCGGCATCAGGGAAATACAAATCAAAACCACAGTGAGATACCACCTCACACCAGTCAGAGTGGCTAAAATTAACAAGTCAGGGGATGACAGATGCTGGCGAGGATGCGGAGAAAGGGGAACCCTCCTACACTGTTGGTGGGAATGCAAGCTGGTGCAGCCACTCCGGAAGGGTTTGTTCTTAATCAGCTGCGGTCCAAGGTGGCAGACCCACCAGCCAACCAGCATGCCCAGGTGAGGCGCCCGAGCCTGGGTAAATGTCTCAGACCCCACCAGGCACCAGGTATGGCCAGGCCCCGATTTCCAGCACCTTCTGTTCTCCACCTCCCTCCAGCTTCAAAGCAGGTGGGGGCTGACACCACCACGGCGCCCCGCGACCGAGGAGCCTCTGCCTGGGGGAACGTGAACAGGAGGTCAGGGTGCTGCCAGCTGAAAGCCTCCAAGGCACAAGGGCTGATGACTTGCTTGAGGTCACGCAGGGCCCTTTCCCCTGTCGCTGGGATGGCTCTGGACTGTGTGTGTAGACAGCTCCCGGGGAGGGGCGGGAGGAGCAGGACCCCGTTCCCACATCAGTCATGTCTGCCCAAGCTTGTGCGTCTAGACACTTGACGTGGAATGTACTCGACCTCTTTTCCTGCCTCATGTACATTTTGTAAGACCCAATTCCATCACCGAGGCTCTGGCTGTGGTCAGACAATTTTTCCCTGTTCTTGGTTAAATGCTACGAGGGTGCGACAGCTCAGTCTTTCCAAGGGAGGGACAGTGTTAGGAAAAGTCTAAGGGATGCCATGTTTATCTTTTCTTCAATAGTTGTGTAACCTTTGCTCTGCTGGAGGGTGGGGGAGGGCACATGCGGGGGGGCGGGGGGAGCAGCAGGGAGTGGGGCAGAATGACACCAGGAGGTCGCCCAGATTCCCCGGGGTGCTCCTGATAAGACGGTCTCCCTCAACATTAGAACTCTGTTCTAACAACCTCATTACTCTTTAAGTGTGAGAACATCGCAAGCCACTGGGTAAATTCAAACCAACAGTGGAATGAATCTGTTCAGATCTGATTTCTGAAATCTGATTGCTTTCTATGCCATGAGCACGAGTAGACATTTCATCTCTGACATACGGCTACAAAGTTTAGTAGGATTTACTTCTCGCTTTTGAAGTTCACCCCAAGGGGATACAATCCTGGTAACTTGGCAATGGCCTTGTAAGGAGGTCCAAAGATCCTGACAGGTAAATACAGCCTGTCGCCCTAAACCAGAATGTTCTAAAGGAGAGCGCTGGGCCAATGTCGTCAGCTATTAACATCAATGCCACATCGCGTATTGTTGGTAATTGCACTGTGATCACATTAAAAAGTTCTTTTTATCAGCAAATAAACACGGAAGCATTTAGGAGGAACTGTAGCTGGTGTAGGTACCCTGCCCCCAGAGGCTTCAGGAGCAAGATGTGGGTACGAAACTCCACACTGATGCAGATAATTGAGCAAATAGCAGAGATTGAACAAAACAGGGTAAAGGGTATATAAATATTCTTTGTGCCATTCTCACTATTTTAAGTTTGAAATTATTTTCAAATAGACTATTTTTAAAAATACTTTTCACTTGTGACAAACCCAGAAAGTCCTTTTGACTTCGTTAATGGCATGTCTAGAAATTTAATGTGGGAAAATAGTCCGAGATAGACACACGTACATTGAAGGAGATCAACACGATACTGTATTTATATTGGTAATATACTAGAAATAACCTAAAAGGTCAAGCACTGGGGATGTTTCCATGAATGACTCGAAGGACCAGAAGGAGCCAGCCAGAAACCAGGCATTTCGGGCAGGAGGGAGAGCACACCTGTGGGTGGCAGGTGCTCAGCGGGGCTGGAGTCTCAGGTGGTCCCATGGATGTCTCGTGGCTGCTGAGACGGAGGGACAGATGCGCGCACCAGAGGCCCTTGGGCTAGAGACGTTCTCAGTGGGGGTCAAGAGCAGACACAAGACCCTGAGTTAGAGGTCCCTGCAGTGGTGCAGAGAACACATCTAGGCTCTGGCTGGTGCCCAAGAAGAGAAGCCCATAGAGATGGGCTGGGTCCTGGAGTGTTACTGACGCGCTCGGGGTGAAGGCCAAGTGGGTGTGGAAGGGTTCCCAAGGTTCTAGCTTGAGCAGCTGCTGAAGGAACACAGGGCGGGGCCCCAAGAGTTGGCTGTTAGCTCAAGCTGTCAGCTCAAATGCATGTCTGGGTCAGAGCTGTTCCGGTCAGGGCTAAAGATAGAAACTGACTTAGGATAAGAGGTTTTATTTTCTGTTTTCTAATTTTCTCTATTTTCCCTTTACCACCATGAATGTGTATTAATGTTGTCAGGATTTTTTTAATTACTTAGGCAATTTTTGAATTAGTTACCATGTGGGTAACGAGACAGCGGGCACCCAGAGCGTCCCTAACCCAGTGAAGGAGTGTGAAGGGATCCATCCCCACTACCCCCCAGCACTCCACCTGGGGCGGACTGGCCAGGATGGCGGGGAGTTTGGGAAGGAGCGGGTGCTGAACACTGGGCCTGGCCATCAGGGGTATGGGGGTGCCCCGCTTGAGCACCTCCCTTCTGGGACCAACCCTACTGCCCCAGGATCCCCCCAGGGACAACTCCTGGTCCCACACACATCACCCCTCGGGACCAGCTCTGACCTGGGGGACCGAAGCACTTTGTGGAGCAGCTCCTGTGGGATTTTCCGGAGGTGGATCTGCGTCCCCACCAGAGGGACCAAGTTCATTTCCAGCCACTTCTCACAGGCAGTGGTGAGCTGCTCTTCCTTATACTGAGGATAAGAAAAGCCAATGCGTTAAGAGATCCCCGAACTCCCAGCGCCCTCTGCTGGCCTGTGACGACACTACAAGCGGGCTCCCAGGTGTGTCCTGCTGTAGACACACTCAAACCTTTTCTTCCAAACACACAAAATGCAGCAGATAACATTTTTGGAATGTTTGCTATGCTCCTGGCCATGCACCAGGTTGATTTAAGTTAATATTCACCATAATCCTGTGTGGTCGGTTCCTTATTATCCCTATTTTTACTGATGGAGAAACTGAGGCCCCAAGATTGCTGCTCTTGCCAACAATCCAAAAACCAGCAAGTGGCAGAGCTGGGAGCAAACCCTGGTGGTGTGACCACAGGGTGGCACGCTGAAACCACTGATCGTGGAAGGGCCTGCAGGTGTACCCCAAAGGGAGGCTGGTCCAAAGAAAACAACAACATTCTCCCAGGGATGGACCTGGACAAGGTCTTAGCACCCCTTGCATGTCCTCGGAGTGACAGTCCTTCCCAAGCCAAAGAGTGGCTGAGAAATGCTGACCAGAATGCAGAGATGCTGCCCGATGGAGTGAAGGTGAGGGCACTGCATTATCTTTGACAAAAGAGGCAGTGAGTGCCTTCTTAGAGGCCATCGCAAGGGCACTCTGACATGCCGATTGTGCACGGACTGAACTTGGCAGTCAGATGGACCTGTTTCCAGGTCAATGGCGGCCTCACAGAGGAAGGCTGGGATCAGGCCTGGGGTTCGAGCCCAGCACCGCAACTCAGAACTGACCCTGCTCTGTTTGCTCCCCTCCTTGGGTCTCAGTGTTCTCCTCTGATAATGTGACCCTTATGATGACATCATTTATTCCCAGTAGACACAGTGACTGGCCCCAGGCAGGGAGACACACATAATTTCACCTGACTCCAACAAGAATGTCCTGGAAGATTGCCTGCTATTTTGGGTGAGAAAAGCTGTGCTTTTATTTGTCTTCCTAATTTTTCAGGCTTTTTAATTTCTCATTTAAAAAAATTTGGTTTTAAAATGTCCTTTTAAACAAAAGTCATTTTTAAAATTGTTTCTTTGGCAAAATAAAATATTGGTACAGTTAAGTGAGTGCTTTCAGATAGGTCTGCTTTTTTTTTTTTTTTTTTTTTTTTTTTTTTTTTTGGAGCTGGGCCTGATGGGTAAAATCCCAGAGCCTGAGGTGCTCCCGAAGTTCCCCAGGTGTGATGAGCTCGGTCCAGGTTATCCTCACCTTGCAGCCAGCCAGGTAGAAGTCCTTGATGGTGCTCGGCATGAGTCCATTCATCATCATGGCCACACATCTGCAGAGAGAGTAATGTGGTTCTTGGAGACCCCCAGGCAGAGAACTCGGCAACCCCAGAGGTTTGCATCAACTCCAGGATGGTAGCAGGGGTGGAACCGAGGTGTGAAAGGGCGTGTGCAGAAGGTGCTGGTCCTGCCCCCAACCAGGCCCTGTGTTCTTCAGGTGCTGGCTTTTGGCAGTGAGACATGCAAGCAGAATTAGCGGGGTTTGGAGTTGGGGTACAGAAACTGGTGCTCCAGGAGGCTGACATGTTCACGTGTGCCCCCCTTCTCATGGTCATACTCATTGGCCAGGCTGAACTGGAATGGTCTGGACTGGAATGACCACAGGCTTCCCCAGATTGGGGGACACAAAGCAAGCCTAAAGCATGCACATACGTCTACTCACACAGCAAGCAGGATCACAGCTGTGCCACTGCAGGTGTGCAATGCACAAAACCAAGGACCAGTACCAGCTGGAACCTCCAGGCACACACCACACCCCCCGAACACTGGATACCTCGGCGGTGTGGGATCCAGACCTAAGCAGCCACGGGGGTGATTTTGCACTTGGCCAGGAGCTCAACTGAGATGGTCTTCGAGGTCTCATCCAGCACCTGGATTTGTGATGCTATCAGAGTAACCCAGGGCATTTCTGTTCCACTATACGCTACACACACACACAAACACACACACACACACACTGAGGCATGTGCTGCCACATCCTGGCCAACTGTACCATCAGCCTCTCAAAGGCAGGTGAGAGCCAGCCCAGTGGCATGCCTGGCCCACTTGGATCCGACCTGTGACACCCACCACAATTATCTGAAGAATCTTGAGCAAGACCCCTCTGCCCCAGGCAGGCTGAGGTTTGCTCATCTGGGTAATGAGGGCTTATCATCTCCAAAGCCCTTGCTACTCTGACCGTTAAAGCAAGTCATGGAGTGGAGGAAGGAAAATGAAGCACTGGTCATTCTTAGCTCAGCCCCAGATTGCCAACACCAGGGCTCCGAGAGTGAGCTGCGGCTAAGAATTTGGGCCCAAGGTAGGGCAGCTGGGGCTGATAGACAGAGGCTGCAGACCCTGCTCCAAGAGGAGGCAGACCTTCCAGCTTTCAGGTCAGAGATATCAGAGAACCAGGAATCAGGAAGCCGTGATATTGTTCTCATTATGGCGATGTGGGGCTGTAAATGGGTGGTGCAGGCCATGAACGGGGCATGGGAAATCCCAGCAAAAGCCAGGCCTTGCTCCAGTGGAGTTAGCCCCAGAGCCCACACAGCCCAGCTCTGCCTACACCTCTGGTCTCCCACCTCCCACAGCCACCCACCCTGCAGATCAGGCCAAGATGACATGCTGGAGTCCAGACTCTGGTCCCCTTGGCTGTCACGTCCAGGCCTCTGAGAGCCTGCAGCCCTCAGCTCACAGGGCGTCTGCCTCCCTAATAAGACTTCTTGAGACTCCGGATCACGTGTCTGGCTGGAGTCATTTCGGATGCCCCAAGAATGAGATACTGGCTCAGAACTGTCTTTGGGGTAGAATCTGGCTGTTTGGAGTCTCCAGAAATTAACTTGAAAATAGCACAAGTCTGGAGAGATCCTGCCCTGCCCTCTCCAGGGCAGCTGATGTCCTCTCTTGATCAGGACAGGAAGTTCTTGCATTCTTTCATCTCCTCGGATAAAGATCCCGAGGCAGAGAGTGGAACAAGTCAGACAGACCGTCGCTGCCCTGAATCCTTCTCTGTGTGGAATCGCCTCAGGTGCTATAAAATCAGAGTTCGACGATACCAGCTCGATGCTCAGGATGTGAGGGCAGTAGGCACACATCCCAGGAAAAGCCCGAGGGAAGCGACAAAATATTCTAGAAAAAGCGAATCCCATCAATGATTTTCCATTTGGTTCACTCACCCTTTCATAAATGTTACTGGAATGGGGCAGTGCTGCAGGACACTGAAAAGGGAAGACCTAAGAACTGTTCTGGTTAATCACAGGGACCTGTTTACTTGAAATTAATCATACGTAACACAAATGTTCCGTTTGGGATCCCCATCCTTCGTTCCACTTTGCTCATTTCCTGTGCCCTGGAGACCTGTGGGGCAAGAAGCTCTAGAGAGCGGGGACTCTGACCCTCTGGTCCTCACGGTTCCCAGTGTCCTGAAGACACCCGAGGCATCGTTCATAAAGGAGCAGATGAGTGACTGAAGGTGTGTTGGATCAAAATGACCGGTCACTGGCCCCCAGAAAACCCGGCCTCACTAAGTGCCCCTTCAGGGAGGGGAGCAGGAAGGCTTCATTCCATGGCAAGTGGTGATGTCACCACCCCACCTGAGCAAAGCAGAAACGGACAGTGTTGGGGTCCAGGTTCTGCGGCCCCTCGACCTCCTGCAAGCTCTGGCTGCTCTCCTGCGGCCTTGAGCAAGTCACTCACCTCACAAGGGCTCAGTTTCCTTGTCTGTGAAGTGGACATAGTCACGTACCACCTCCCAGGACCGCAGGGAGGATGAACGAGGTCACCCTGGCCAGGAGCTGAGGGCAGTGACTGACTGTGCCCGATGCTCCTGCTCAGAGCACAGCCCCTCACGCCCGACAAAGTCCTGGAAATGTAATGAGCCCCAGTTCACAGCTGAAACCACTGAGGCACACGAAGAGCAAGGATCACCTTACCACAGGGTTGAGCACAGCCCTGGCTGCTTACACCCTAGGTTTGCTGTTGGCTCTGCAGAAAAAAGTCTAATGAAAACCGGGAGCCTGAGTGGCTCGGTCAGTTGAGCGTCTCTTGATTTTGGCTCTGGTCATGGTCTCAGTCCGCCCGCGGAGGTGTGCGCGGTCAGGGAGAGGCTGGTCAGCGACCAGCGAGCGCGCTGAACTGACAAGCAAGCAGGGTGGGCGGCCCGGGGGAGGCTGGAAGGCGCTCGCTGCTGGGGCGGACGCTCAGCCGTGAGCACAGCACGTGCAAGTGCACTCACACCTGTGCTCGGTGCAGAGAAACCCAGCTCTCCTCGTCCACGGAGAGAAACGGTCTATGAATGGGCCAGGAGGCCCCCCTCTACCTCGCCCAGGGCTGGTCCGGGCCCCGCGCCTTGCCAGGCTTCTTACCTCTGAAACAGGCTGCTGAGCTGGAGAATGTGCGCGGAAGCCAGCACGCCTAGCACGTCGTTCGAGTTGATCTCCACCTCGCTCAGGTAGAGGTTCTTCAGGGCCGTGGCGAAGGCTGGCGGAGCAGCAGCCGAGAGAGAAAGCCGTCATCTCGGGGCTCTGCACCCTGCGTCCCTTACCTGGGGGTGCCCTCCCCGCTGGACATTCAAGTGTCCTGGGGCTGGCTGGGCAGAGATGCCCTTAGAGGAAATGAACCTGCTCGGCCCTGAGCGCAGATCCACAGCCCGGGCTCCCACCCATCCCAAAGGAGTTGAGGATGAAGCCGAGAAAAGCCGGCTCCTGCTGAAAGAACGCTGCCCTAATCCCATCCTGGCGTCTGTGCCTCAGGGGTCCTCCGCGCCCGGGCCCTGTGTGCTGTGCAGGGAGGTGTCTGCCCCAAAATGTACAAACACTGTGTGCGTGTGCGTGCACTTTGTTCTCTGGAGAGGACGCTTAGCTTACAGCAGACTTTCCTCAGAGTCTTCAAAAAGGCTAAGGACTCCTGGCAAGAGCCCGGCTGATGTCATGTTGGAGAACTGAGCTCCTGTGACCCGGGAGCAGAGGGATGGGGCTTATTCTAAGTCCGTCTACCTGGTCCCATTCAGCACGGCAGCCCAGCCCCGTGCTCTCCGAGGACAGCTGGCCTGGCCAGGGCTTTCCGGGGCTGGTGTCCTGACCTGTAGGTCCGCACACCGTGACAGCACGCAGCTGCTTTAAGACAACCCTCTGTCTCTTTTCCCAGGTGGCAGGCAGGAGTGGGAGAGGGTGAGCCCAGCGAGGGAGGGGCGTGTGCACAGCTGCCCGGGAAGGGCAGGCCGAGGGCTTCCCTGTCATCGGGTCGGTCTGACCCAACACCTGTTGCTTTTTTTCCTCCTCGGCATCCTCCACGCCTCTCTTCCAGGGATGAGCACCTCTCTCTAGCACCTTCTCTGCTCCGCACAGCTATCTTCAACAAGGACTGAACGCCATGTGCCACTTGTTTGTTCTATTGTTTCTAAATCTAGCAGGGCTGCAGCCGCCCTGGCATTTCAGCACAAGAAGACAGGTGTAACTTACCAACTTTAGTGACCAGGGGGTCATTGATCTTCAAGGAAATGATCATCTTCTTTATGGGGGGTCTTTCCTTGACATTCCCACGCAAGTGGGCTGGTAAAGGAAACAGAATGGGGACGTCAGGACCCGACAGTTGTGGTGAATTGTGTAGGATACAGCGTGAGGTCCCCTGGCCCTTTGTACAGCCTTGACCTTGGCATTCCCCACACCACGTGTTGTTTCTGCTTGCTTGTTTAGGGGATGCTTTTTTGAAATGATTATTTAGAAACAGCTGAAGACTCCCAAGGAGGGGCAAAGCCAGTTCGGAGCTCTCGTGCCCCCTCGGCCGCCTTTCCTGCGCATCTTCCTGAGACACCGCGGCGGCCAGGGCTGGGAAACGGATGCTGTCAGTGCAGGAGATATTTTTTACTGGCCCCTGCCTCTCTCCCTCTCTGTCTCCCCTCTCTTCCCTCTCTCTCCTCAGGCCATGAGCAGTTGGAGGGCAAGAGCCGGGCCTTGTTCCCTCTGCGCCCCCAGCCCTCAGCCCAGATCTGGTAGGAGACGGGACGACAGACACCACCTGCTAAAGGGTGCGCATGGGACAGACGCAACCGCCTAGTAGCTGTCAGAGCTTTGCCCCACAGACGTCCAAGGACCCCCGTCATTAAGGGCTCCCAGGAGGCAGGGAAGGGGCTGCCTGGTTCACCACCCACCTCCCCCGACCACTCACACTTATTCTAAAATGTGAGTTACAACACCCACAGCTCTCATGTCTCCAGGGACATCCCAAGCCTTTGGCACAAAGCCAAAGGCCTCTAACGGACCCAAGCTCACTGGCTCACTGGACCCCAAAACTGCCTTCTTGTTGTTCCATAGAAGAGCCACAGGGCTCCATACCCCCCCATCAGAGACCCACCTGACTCCATACGAAAGGTAGCACCCAACACTACCTTCCCCCTAAGTGGCTTTCCTTTTCCTCCCAGACCCACCGTTACTACCACCTGTTGCCACGTCGTGTCTCTGTTGGGCGGGCGCACTGGATGGCTTCCTCGCCACTCCCTCCCCAGGCCCCGACACCGTCTTGCACACACTGGTCCTCAGTAAACGTCGCCCGAATTACCGGAATGAGACTCTATCAGAACCCCAAGCCTCCCGAGCTCAAGGTTCTGGGTAATGAAAAATGACACGAGGCAGGATCCAAGAAAGGATGTCACACGGCGAACCACAGAGACCACAGAGCAAAGGGGGAGAACAAACATCCATTCGGTCGTCGTCGGGAGAGCAGGGCTGTTGAGCCTCCCCTCACCGTCTCCCCTCACCTGGCTCCGTCCACGCTCCCATTCAGCAAATATTTACTGAGCATCTGCTGAATGTCAGGCCCTGTTCTCCGCTCTGACTCCTGGTCCTCCAGGATTTCAAGACCGCCTCCCGCCTGCGCGAGGCACTCTGTCGCTCACCCGCCCTGGGGCACAGCCCAGGCCGTCCGGTGGCAGCTCCCATCATGCTGCTCCTCACACTCTGTCCTTGTTTTGGGTTGCCTTGTCCACCCCCCAGCCCAGCCCCCGACACCGAGTTCCTAGCACGACGCCCAGGCTAAGTTCAGCGCTCAACATTTGTTGAGGGAAGAAAGGAAAAATATCTGCTAGGTCAGTCAGTGGAAGTCAGAATTTCAGCACAGCCTGTTTTACCAAAAACCTCAAAATCAAACAGGAAAGTAATAATCCAGTCATGTGTTTCGGAAGTACTCTGAAACCAAGTGGTTCCTTTTTACTAAAAGAGTACCATTTCCTTTTGGGGCTTCCTCCTAGAGAATAAAGGGTCCTGGGGGTTGCCTGGGTGGCTCAGTGGGCTAAGCCTCTGCCTTCAGCTCAGGTCATGATCCCAGGGTCCTGGGATCGAGCCCCACATCGGGCTCTCGGCTTGGCAGGGAGCCTGCTTCCTCCTCTCTCTCTCTGCCTGGCTTTGTGCCTACTTGTGATCTCCGTCTGTCAAATAAATAAAATAATATTAATAATAAAAAGAATAAAGGGGTCTCGCTGAAGCGCAGCTCATCCCGGACTCTCGGTGGCAGGAACATGACCAGCTGGGACAGCCGTGTGGCCAGGGCAGGGCCGCTGGCGCGGGGCTGCCTTTGCACGGCGCCCACTGCTCCAAGACGGCAGCACACAAGGCAGTAGCTGCGAGACCATCTAAACTGTCATTGTGGGGCACCTGGGTGGCTCAGTGGGTTAAGCCGCTGCCTTCGGCTCGGGTCATGGTCTCAGGGTCCTGGGATCGAGCCCCGCATCAGGCTCTCTGCTCCGCGGGGAGCCTGCTTCCCTCTCTCTCTCTCTCTCTGCCTGCCTCTCTGCCTACTTGTGATCTCTGTCTGTCGAATAAATAAATAAAATCTTTAAAAATAAATAAATAAATAAACTGTCATTGTGAGCACATCCAGCTATCACAGGAGCACAAAGCCGGGTGACCATGTCCCCGGAACAGTACGGGCACACAGTTCCCAGGACCAGACGCAGACCCTGAGCGTTCTGACAGTGTGGGCAGCAGGGGTCTTCATCTCTGCACTGACGCAGTTGCCCCCCAGGCAGGCCCAGCCTCCAGCAGGGGACTTGGAGCCGACGGGCTGTGTTAGCAGGGGCCAGCCTTTTCAGTGAGACCCTTCTAGAATGATAAAAACCAAATCATTAACAGTAAGTCCATCTTCTCTTTCCAAATTCTCTTGGTTTTCAATGCATTCATGTCTGGATCTCCATGGCCTTTCCTTGGGGGCCTGGGGAGTGTTCCGACCTGGGCACAGGGGACACGCCGGGAGGAGCTTGGTCCCACTCTCAAAGACACTGGGACCATGAGAGACTATGGACTCTGAAAAACAATCTGAGGTTTTGAAGGGGTGGGGTGTGGCAGGTCAGGGTACCAGGTGATGGGTATTATAGAGGGCACAGATTGCATGGAGCTCTGGGTGTGGTGCAAAAACAATGAATACTGTTATGCTGAAAATAAAAAATAAATAAAAAAAAAAAGACACTGGGACAAACGCTTGGAAAGAGCAAAGGAGATTGTCGAGTGAGTGTGAAGGTCGTCCCAGTGCTGGGGGAAAGCCGCAGCCTGCTCTCAGCTCCCAGCTCGGCGGGGAAGGGCTGAGTCAGAGGCCTTGTGGCCGGGCTGATTCCGGCTGGCAGCCGGGCCCTCTCTCCAGGCTCAGGGTGGGGCAGCAGCTGGGGGGCTGGCCAGCCTGTCTGGCTCTGGAATAACAGAGCTTTGCTGCCACATCCTGGAAATGTAGCCTTATCCTGACTGGTCTGCTGGTTGGCTTTGAAAACCTTGAACTTTCCATACCTGTTTAGAGCCATCCTGAAATGATGCCCATCTGTTACCCAAAGAAGGCTATGTGTCCGGAGAAGAACTTAGGGGACAAAGAGGGGAGCCTGGGGGTTACTAGAGTTGAAAAAGGAGAAAAGGAAAGAAAGAAGTGGCCCAAATACTTTACGTAATGACGCGAAGTTAAGAAAAGAGAAACCAAACCAAAAGAAACATAACCTCGACATTCACATGAAACCTCTAACCAGCATCCTGGGCTAGAGGTCAGAACTATGCCTTCCTTCCAAAGAGCCATCCAGAAGACTCAACACAACTGTTTGCTCCTCTCTAAGAAGTAGGTAGAGTCTCCATTTCTGCTGGCTAGGCAGGATTGGGTTGTTAGGAGAAAAATAAATGACATCTCCTGAGCACCTAATATGAGCCAGGCATTGTTCTAGAACCTCTCAGCTCTACCGTCTCCAGGCTTCAACGCAGCATAGTGAGAACGATTATTCCCATGTTATAGCTGCAGACCAAGGTTAAATCTGTGATGAGGTCACACCATGGGCTTTGCTCATCTCTGCCAGAGTGACCTTAGTCCCCAGAGAGATGACCATACGCCAAGCTGGGGACCCTCAAACCAGATGGCATTTGGAGATCTGTGGAGGGCACCCGTAAGAAAATACCTCGCAGAAGCCTCTCCAGTTCCTTTGTGGGGCTTGTGGTGCCCTGGGCCAGTGCCATCAGGAAGAGCTTGGCCAAGGTCTCCGACTGGAAAAGCTGGGGCTGGTGGAGTTGCCATTTGGAGCCCAGACAGGTGAGAATCACGTCTATGGAGAGAACGCGGTGATGAGTAAGCGGTTTCGTGGCGCCCCTTCCAAGAGACCGGTCAACTCCCACCCGCCATCTCGTCGCAGTCACAGAGCAGATGGGCAGGTGGCTTTGCTGGGCTGCTCCAGGAACAAAGCAATGAAGACCGCGTGGGTCTCAGGTCACTCACTGGCCCCCAACGGATACAGTGAGCGGCCTCACAAGGTAACATAGATGGAGAAAAGTATCCAAGAGCAGCTGACGCATAGCTGTAGGACTTCGGAGGCACATGGGCTGCCCTCCCGCTGGGGAACTGGAATGGCTTCACTGGGAAGGGACACTGGCTGGGACACGTTTGGGGACTTCACCGTGCCCTCCCGTTACAGTGTTTCTCACCCTTGGCACTCTCTGTATTTGGGGCCGCCGTGTCATGGGGCTGTTCTGTGCCTTGTAGGTTACTTAGCCACATCCCTGGCCTCTACCCAGAGGATGCCAGGAACACCCTCCCCACTAAGTCGTGACGATCCCGAATGTCTCTAGGCATCGCCAAATCTCCCCTGGGAAAGGATCTCGCTACCCAGTCCCTTGTTGAAGCTACTGGCCACTGGTGCTTAGTTATCGGCCACCTGAAAAGTGACAGTCAAGTGCAGCTCCAAGGCCCATCCCCAGGAGGCAGAGACCTTGTGAGCCTCACTTTCCTCGAGGGAATGGGGAGCCCCAGAAAACCCAGCTCACAGGTGTGAAACAGGATTACAGAGTAAAGGAAGCTTTTTGCAAACTGTAAGGGGCTTTATGCACAGGGCTTTATCTCGTCCTTGGATAGCATAGGTGATTAAAGAGAGAGCCTTTGACAGGAGGCCAGATGGAGGATCCAAGGATAGGTCAGGTGAGGCGGGAGGGGCCGTGGGCAAGAGACCTCTGCAGGCTGAACTCCTGTCAGCGCAGAGCTGGGGGAGGAGGGTGGTGCTCGCCCATCTCCCAAACCCTTAACCTCAGTGTTGGATGAGACTTTGAGAGCCCCATCCACTTGTTAATGACCTTGCCATTACTTTGCCTGAGTGAGCGCAGGCATCTCCTGTCATTAACATTGTGATTCACCAGCCCTATGATACTGTTTCAGGCTGGGTTCAGAATGTGGGCTCGCATCTCAAATCTCGGGTCACCGCATGACGAAAGTATCCCACCCGTTAGGGTGATTTTAGGCAGGAGCAGCATGGGGAAAGCGTGTCTTCTCCCCAGACACCCACAGCTGCCTTTACAGGGGCACATGCATGGGAGACGTCACTCCCAATCCCAGAAGTCTTTTCCCTAAGCCGGGAGATGTTCTCAGACTACTTCTCAGGGCCTCCAGTCAACCAGAACCCACAGGCAAGGAAATCAATTAGCCTCCCCTGGGGAAGAAGGCTGGCTCTGACCTCAGGCAGCTTATTTTAAAAAAAAAAACTCCTTTAAGGCGCGCCTGGGTGGCTCAGTCAGTTGAGTGGCTGACTCTTGATTTTGGCTCAGGGCATAATCTCAGGGTCAAAAGATCGAGTCCCACAGCCTCTGCCCTCAGCCGGGAGTTTGAGGATTCTCTCCTTCTACCTCTTTACTCTCCCTCTTTAGAATAAATAAACAAATCTTAAAAAACAACAACAATAACAATAACAAAACCTCCTTTACGGAGCAGAACTGTCCAGGCCTGGTGAGGTTCAGTGAGCCTTTGCCCAGCAGAACAGACCTAGCCTGGTTCCTCATTCTCAATCAGGAAAGTCCTCTTGGACAAGTGCAGAGGTGATGTCCAGCTCATGACTGGTTAGAGCGAAAAGAGACAGAGAAGAGCCACCCATGCTTGATGGGGCTTCTGTTTAGTCTTCATTCCAAACGCTGTTTATTTACATCAGCATGTTTGTCTTCCCTGTGGCCATTAGCATATAAAAATGTGTTTGCCAAGCCTGGCTCCATTCATCATCCCATGGTGTGTCTGACAAATATTTACAGCGCCTGTTTGTAGTTACACGGTGTACAGTGGACAGAAACTGGGACTTACAGACCAGTGACCTGGCCTAGTGTCTGGTTTCCTTCTCTCGAAACCACAGCTGGCCCTGAGTGAAGTGGCATTTGATCATATCCACTGGTGACAAGCACTCACCTGCCTCCCCACTTGGGATGGTCTTGTTCTTCAAGTTCCCCGAGAAAATTTTCTGGATTTGTGAAATGCATAACCTCCAGGGAAAATACAAACAGAAGAATCAGGAGTTAACACTGACCTTCTTTGCCAACTGCCACACGCATCATTCTAGCTTAAGTGTTCCTATGCCATCCATTCATCTAGCTTAGGTCTAGTCTTAGGTCACCATTTGTCTGCTGCTTTGATTATCTGTAAGCTTTGTGATTATCTGGCTCGAACACCCATTCCCGTTTTCAGTTTGCCGATAGGCTTTCCCGAGAAGGTAGTTGGAATTATATCCAGTTGCCTGAATGACTCCTCTCTCGGTGAATGTCTAAAACAATGTCTAGCATAGAGTAAGTATTCCATAAACACCTGCTAGAGAAAGCAAGAGAGGGTTCTGGGCACTTCTGGGAAGTGACTCACTGACACTTCTGTTTAGGGGACATGCATGCCACAGTCTTGAAGTGTCCGGAAACTAAACTCAGATTTTATGCCAAACCAACCCTGCTCTTTCTCCAGTAAATGGTACCACTAGCCTCCAGTTGCCCAGGCCAGCAGGCTGACTGTTGTCACATCGGATCACTCGCCTAGATCTGACAAATAGCAGATGTCCCTGCCCCCTTCCTGCTGTGAGCCGCATCCAAGCCATTATTATCTCCCTGAAATCGTGGCCAGTCTCCAGTCTCCAGGAAGCTCCCCTCAGATACACAGTTGATGCCGCAGCTTGAGAACCGTGTGCAACGCACATCTGCTCTCACCTCTCTCATGCTGAGAATCCTTCCGTGTCTTCCTGGGGCTTTTGGGGGAAGCCCACACTCCTCAGCATGGTTCAACCCTCTACCATCCCTGCTCTAGCCCTTCTCAACAGACTGAAGCCACCATCTCTCACTTCCATTCTCTTGCACCCACAGCACCCGCTGCCCTGAGTGCTGTCCTCCTGGCCTCGTCACTTGATGAGCTCCTACTCTCACCCTCGTAGATGAGCTCAGCTGTGGCTTTCTCTGGGGACACCAAGCGAGTGGTCCTTCCACTGACCGCCTGGAACTCCCCCCATCGGAGCTCCTTCTATTGTGTCTTGCGGTCACCTGTTTGCTCATGTGTCCTCCACTCAAGGCTCTGCATTCCACAAAGACAGATCTGGCATTTATTCGTCGCAGGAACCCCAGCATGGGCACCATGCAAGTGCTCAATAAGTATCTATTCAATGATTGAATGATGACAAAGGTAAGATACCTTCTCATGAACACTGACTTCGTCCCGTTGAGCAAGGACATGAAACACAGTTTGAGTCACATAGTCCCAGCTTGAAGACAGTCCATCCCAAGAAAGCCAGCTGGCCAAAGGACACTGGATGACCACATCTGGTCCGTGTCACTTTTACCATGCTGTTTTCCAAGGGTTCCAAGAACCCTCGTGGCCAGGGTACATGGAGGGGGGCCTGGGTGGGGGAAACCATGTCCAGAATAACACTGACCACAACCTGCCCTTTCCAAGTGGAGAGGGTAGCTACTAGTGACTCAGCCCCAGAAAGGCCGTGAGAGCTTGAGGTATTTATCCAACAGGAGTAGTGGACCTGACCCAAGCTAGCCTCAATCCTTCTGGTGGCTTGGGTCACACGTCTAGTAAGAGTTGGCCAAGGTCAGGGGTTCAGACTGTGATCTCAAAATGGAGCAATGGACTTTGGAAACTGTGGGCAATGCCCATGAGCTCAACTACCCTCATAAACATCAGTGTCGTCGGCGGAGCCAGACAACAGAAGTGACCTCATCGCCTTCTCCTGGTGTCATGGGTCCTCGCCAAGATATACCATCTACCATGCGGGCTCTGCAGATTCCAAGGGCTAGGTTTATTTTAGGACCATTGGAAAAGGTAATGGACTAAATGGCATCTGTGAGCTGTCCTCTTCATTCTTTGGGACTAGACAGCCTGGGATAAAGTAGCATGTGGGAAAACTGGGAGCATGCTAGTAGGTTGGGGACTCGGTCTCCCCAGTCATGACCCACGATGGAGAAACAAGAGGGGGAGGGAGAAATTCCCTACGTGTCTCATGGATGGAAGGACTTCCTGCAGCCAACTGTCCAAAGGGCTTTTGGCTTCATACTGGCAAGTCCAATTTGATGTCCTGCCCTTGACTTTGAGTTGGGCCATGTGGCTTGCCTTGATCTTAGCGGATGTGATGTGGCTAGAAGTTTGGAAAGCACTTGTGCCCCTGGGCTTGCCTTTGTCCTCTGCCATTATCAGCATGAGAGCACACCCAGCGAGTCGACCATCTCAGGAGGAAGGTGAGAAGAGCCTGGGTCCGCTGACCACATACCATGAGTGATCGGCCGTCCCAGAGTACGTCCTTGCCCCAGCCGGCCTCTGGACGCACGGCTTCCTAGCGTCACCAAGGAGAGAGGCGCACTGTGCCACCCGAGTGGGTAGGCCAGGTGCCTTGCTTTGGGGGAAGGTGGTAAAAGGCAGAATGAAAAATGGGGCTGTTGGCTGGCAAGAGCACAGGGCCGGCACACCCCAAAATGAAATCACCAGGACCATTAACTAAAACTTGCTCAGGTGAATAAAATCTCCATTTATACATCATCTACTGTTCGCTAGACACGGCACTAAGCATTTGCAAGGGATCGGCTGATTTAATCCTCAAGATAACGCTTCCAGAAAGATGCTCTTATCACCATTTCACAGGTGAGGAATCGGGCTCAGAGAGGTTACTCCACTGGCTAAAGGTTACAGTTAGTAAATGGAGGAGAAGGAACTCTAACCCTGTCTGACATGTTACTTTTAATAGTCCTGATTCCCAGCACGACTGCCACCACCCTCTGGCTTCTGTGCCTCGCCTCTCAGGCCACCCCCAACCCCCAGTTTAGCTCAGCGATCGCACAGACCGAGTCCCGGAGACGTCTGCTCCTACCGCCCAGCCACACTCATCAGCTTTCTGGATCAGTTTGCTTACACTCCTGCCATTGAGGAACACCATGCATTTTAACCCTAAGGCTTCTTCAAGGCCCTAACCAGACAAAAAATAAAATCAATATACAATAGAAAACAAATTCAAGATAGTTTAAGGCTAACATCCTAAATGGTAACTCCCAGCACTCACCTTTTCTAATCCGGGGTCATCCGAGAATTAAGGCGCCAACCACAGATGGATTTAATTTACCCAAGTGTGTGGAGGAGAGTCGCCGGGGAGCGGGGTGGGGATTGGAGCAGGGCTGGCCTGGGACTACCAGCTCAGCCAATAGGGAGCGAGCGGCTCCTCTGTGCCCGGTGCTTTCCAGGCACAGGCTGTGTGCTCACGAGCCGGGTACCAGCGCCCAGGAGGAAATGGCACCAAATGCCTTGGGAAGGAGGGAGGAGCCAGCTTGCCACACACGGGGTGTCACAGACATCTCAGACATCCTCAGGGGAAGTGGTGACCCTGAAGGCTGGTACCAACAGCAGCCCAGATGAGCCCATCTGCCCAGGGGGAGCAGCCCAACCACCCGGCCCTTCCCAGAAAAGCTTGTCCGGCCCCCGCCCCCACCAGGGCCATCCCGGCCGCCATGGCCTTTGATCACCCTACCTGTCTGGGTTCTTCAAAACTTCTTCAAAGTCCACGTTCAAAGCCTTGCACATCTGGGAAAGTCCCAGCAGGTCCCCGGAGAAAGCCTCTCTGGGAAAACGCCACCGATTGGTCGAGCCAACCATCCGGCGCTCCAGCCGAGCTCTGTGCTGCTTGGGGGGCAAAGGCAGGCAGAAAGTCCTTTCTGAACCTCTCCCAAAGGCCAGGTTTTCCAACGTGTACATCAGAAAGAAAATCAAGACACATTTGAAAACACTGGCTGATTTTCAAACATGGCCAGGGTTTCTCAGGAGCCATCCTCTCAAGGCCAATATTGTACTCCGTAGACAGAGGGGTTCAAGGAACATAGTAATTAGGATCTAGAACAGAAGGTTCCAGAGACAACAGGTCAGGAGGCAAGACTCTGTCTTTGCGGGCGGTGCTCAGGAGCCCACGGGGTGGGGGGGACAGGATGACATTTCAAGAGACTCTTCCTTACGTGTTTATCCTCACTGGGGGTTCGGAGAGACACCAAACTGAGAGATCCTAGGTGGGGACTGTTTTTCTCTCTTCTTGTTGTAAGAGACACAAAACGTAACATTCCCCGTTTTATCCATTTCATCACATACCACTGAGGGGCATTTGGTGCATTTACAAAGTTGCACAGCGATCGCCACCATCCAGTTGGGGGCATTTTCGTTCCCCCAAAAGGAAACCTTGTAGCCATCAGGCCCTCGCTCCTAACGCCTTCCCCCAGCTCCTGGCAACCCGCCATCCGCTCCCCGCTTCTATGCATTCGCTCTGCTGGACATTTATATAAATGGAATCAGACATGTGAGCTTTTAGCCTTGGCTCCTTTCCCTTAGCATCATGTTTTCCATGTTCGTCCCTGTGGGAGCAGGTATCAGAACTTCATTCCCTGTTAGGGCTGAATAATATTCCAGGCTGTGGAGAGACCACATTTTGTCTGTCCATCCATCATCTCCTGGACAACTGTGTCCTTTCTACCTCTTGGTGATTGTGAGAAATCCTGCTGTGAACGTTTGTGTACAAGTTCTTGTTTGAGCACTCGTTTTCAGTTCTTTGGGGTCTATACCCAGGAGTGGAGAGCTGGGCCACTGGGCAGGGACTTTGACTTAGATGTTTCCTTGAGGTCCTCAGGCTCAGCAGCCTCCTTAAGGGAACAGTAGAAGGTTCAGCGTGGCTGGGAGCCTCAGACTTGGTGGCTCGAGGAAAGCTAGCCGGAAAAGGTGTACCACGAGGGACCCGGAGATATGGGTGTGGTTGTCCCTAAGCCAAGCCAGTCCCTGGCAGGGTGATAGGGAGACCAGGGGCCAGGGAATGGAGAATTTAAGGTCAAATCTTGTTATTGCCACTGAAGGGTTGTATGGCCTTGGGCAAGTCATTTAACATTTTGAGGCTTTTGGTCCTCATCTGAGGATGGCCCTGGCAGCAGTGATGATGTCAAAATGACAAGAGGAAGTCTGGGAACTAGATTTCAGTGTCTGGAATATGGCGGGCGATCGAACAGTGTGGAGTGTGAATCTGATGCAGTCCTGTGGGTGCTGGGCTCTGACAGGAGGGTCAGCCAATAGAGCTTGGAGTCAGGAGTTGTACACAACCCGTCCCCTCGAGTAAACGCGGCGACAGAGCTGTAAGCTGGTGCTTCCACCGCTCGCCAGGAGCCCACGCTACTCACCAGATGCAGCATTTTCATGAACGGTCGTGGTGATGACACCCAGGGGAGGGTGGAAGAAACACCTGGAAGACAAAAGAGGTAAGGTTGACATTTTCAAAAACTCTCCAGAGGGGCTCTTCAAACAGGGGATTGGCCTGAAGAGCCTGTATTTTGCCACAAAATAAGTAATAGGGGTAAACTTCCAGGGTGGGTTATTTGTCAAATCGAGAGTCTCTCTGACTTTTTAAAGCCCACCGGGAGAATGACCGTTCTCTGCTCTTGCGCCGGAAATGTGGCTCAGGAAAAGCCAAATGGGAGATGAGCCACCACGCTTCGCCCCTTTGCCAGGAACCGAGGTCTCTAAGTGGGCTGCTCAGATCATCTGCTACTCGCGATGGTCCCCGGCTTCCAGGCCCCCTGCCCCCAGCCTGGAGCCCCCGCAGCCCTTCCCTGCCTAGTCCAGGCAGCGCAGGGCCCTGGGGATGCCCCGGGATGGCCTCCGTCTCTAACAGGGATGAACAGCGCTGGCCGTACTCACGGATCCAAAGCCTCCTCGCAGCCCTGGGCAGGGGGTGTTCACAAGAGAAGCGGGTTGAACAGAGGCAGTTCCGTGGCCTTGGTCTCGGAGTGACAGGATCGCTGCGGGCCGCTCGCCTTCTCACCCTGAATCCTGGGAGCGCTCATGACATGCGGGGGCTCGCCCTGTTCTTCTTAGAGGCCAAGGTGCCTTGGCAGGAGAGCTTGCCCTTGGTTTCCCAATTGTGGGCACCATGGCAACCGGAGGAAAGGTTCTGAGCACTTCCTGTTCCTGGCCCGTCTCAGCAGGGCTGGGGGCTGCGGGCAGGGTGGCGTCTCGCAGGCTGCACCTGCCCTCTTGCCCCAACAGTGCCGTGTTTCCTCCCAGCACCAGAGGTAACCTGGAGGATCCGCTCAAAGGGCCTCAGGCAGTGTCCAGCCCCAAGTCCGCAGGCCTCCTCTGTCACGTGAGAGGATTGTTCCGGAAGGTTCTCAGATTCCTGCCAGGTTGGGCATTCTGGGTGATCTATTTCTGGCTCGGGCATTCAGATATGTTTGGACAAAAATATCTAAATAAGAATTAGAGAGTTTTACATTATTAAAACTATGCCTCGTGATTTATTTTGTGGAGAGATGATTTTTAGTCCGCTCTCTCCAGGAACAAAGATCTGCCTAAAAGTCAAGAGTTTTCATGCCGGGGGGCCACGGTGGAAATTTCCAGGGGCTCAGTGACCTGATCTGTAAAGCCCAGGCCCCAGACTAACCCGGAGGTGGAGAGCTGGAGACACATCCACGATGCCTGGAATCTTGGTCCATCAAAGTCTCAGACCTCCAGCCCCGGGCTCCCCGAAATCCCAGCCACAGCAAGAACCACCAGGAGTCGGTGCAGCTCGTGTGACCCGGGACTGGCTTCCCCCAGGCTCCTCATGGGCAGCCTTTCCCGAGTCGTATAAACTATGCAGGGAAACAGGAAGGTAAGTGCTTTGCCTACTTGCAGCTGAGTCCCAGAAGCCATAACACCCTCCAAAGACAGGAGGCTTCTCTAAACGTCCGTCCCTCCTCACCCTCTGATCTGTGCTTCTCCCTTTCCTGGCACCCACACTCCCTTGCTGCTCCCTTCCCTCCACTCCGAACTTTTCTCAGCTACCTGTCCCTGGAATGTAGGCCCCCATGGAAGGTTTCAGGGAGAGAGTTTGAAATACCTTGTCATGGACCATGTTGTCCACCGCAGGCAAGCGCAGGAACACCCTCCAGGCACCACCGCTGGGGCACCGCTGAGAGCTGGGCCTTGCGCGCCCTCTAGTGGCCACTCGATGGAAGCATCCCAGGGTGCCATGCTCCCCATTCCTAAGCAGGACCTTGGCCTTGGCTGTGTCTATCTCTCCCTGTAGAGTCTGACCTCAGGGATTCCAGGCCTTCAGCTCATCCCCAAAGCCCTCTGCACATGCATTCCCCATAGAGCTCCGGGGAGCTGAGCTATTAGGCAAAGGCAAAGCCAACTAACACAAATAAGTGGAAATGACTCCCAGCAGGTTTCCCTAAAGGCCTTTTCCAAGTGGTACCCAGTGTTCCAGAATATATGCCCCAGAATATATGGGCCCAGACAAGCCAGACATCCCAAGAACAAAGAATTTCAGACACCAAACTCCACTGAGCACAGCTCTCAGCTAGAACCACCTTGTACCAAAATCTCCCATGCCAGTTACAGGGGGATTCTGGTGGGATATCCATCTTCTTGAACATTCCAGGGACGAGCTGCTTCCTAGCTTATGAGAGCCCATTTCAGCTCACTTCATCCAGTCACCCATATGGGGACAGAGTGAAGTACAGAGTCAAGAACTCCTAATTCCGACCCTGGTTCTGGCACTGACTAGCTATGTGTGACCTTGGACATGACCTTCACCTCCCTGAGTGGAAAGTTGACCCAGAGGCTTGGGATCCTGGTGGGTTAGAAGGTCTTACCCTCAGAACCTGAATGCTGGCTCTAAGGACCCTCATTTTAAAAGACTCAGAGGCCAGGACACTGTGTGTATGCAGCGGGAGGCTCCTGTGAGTCGCCAAATCTGGACTGCCTGGCTCCCCAGGAAAGAGGGGGCACCTATGCACCAGGGTCTAGGCTGCAGGGGATGGGGTGGGATGGGGATCCTGGAGTCGAAGTCTCTGGCTGAGGCAGTGCACGAGCCTGAAGACGGGCAGGGGCTTCCACCAAGAAGCAGAGAGTGGGTCCTGTCCTTGAACTGTGTCCTATATGGCCAGGAGTGGGGTAGTCTCAGTGCCAAATGAGGAGCCCTGGATTGGCTATGACCCTGGCCACTGACTTGCCATGTGAGCTAGGGGCAGCCTTCTCTCTGGCTCTGGGCTTCACTCGCTCATCTGTACAACAGAGCTCACACGGAACAATTCCTCAGCTCTGTTCCTGCTCATCCCATCATTCCCAGGCTCCCAGGTTGGTACAACCAGGGCTGGGGGAGGGGTGGGGTGACGACAAAGCGTACTGGCCTAGGGCTAGTCCCATCCACACCTTTAAACAGAGCTTGAGGGTCAAGTTTGTGGTGGGGTTGGGGATAAAATGAGAGCTCAGCGGAGGATGAGAACCACCTGTGCACCGTTCTACCCCTGGGACGTTATTCACGTGCAATTGCTTTAAATTTATCTTATTGATGAAGTAACATTTGGGCATGCTGATTTATTTCTAACACGCATTCCATTCACTACATAACTATTTTTAAAAGTCCTTTGTGAGCTGTCCCGGAAAATCATCTTTCTGGATATGCACTGTACTTGTGGACATTGGTTTCTGCCCTTAGGAGGCTCGCAGGGTCAGGGGGATGGACAAGCCAAAGGTCAAGCTCAGTCCGCCCAGGAATGCACAGGAGGGTGGCCATCTGCTGTAAGCATGTCCGTGTGTTCTGCTGCTTGACATCTTGACGTCGTGCTGACCAGGGGGACTGTCTGACCTGCTCAGGGTTAGCCAGTTCCTAGAGCCAGTAAAGCAGCTGCCTATTAGCGAGTTCCCACCTGCAAACCAGCCAACCCAGAGCCCACATCCCCATCACCTCTTTTATTGGCTTTCACATTCAGGGCTGCTGTCCCCCAACCCTGATCACCCCAGGGCCAGAGAGCCCCTCCGGCTCAGAGCCTACTGAGATGATGTCAACTAGCCGACCCCAAGCTGATGGACTCCCCTCACCTCTTGCTTCCCTCGGGAACCACAGTGGAGTCCCTTATTCACATCTTCCCCCTCTCCTCTGTCTCAGGACCAACACTGGTGCTTCCCTACGTGATCCTGCCTGGCACGGCATACCCTCTTCTCCGGGGAACTGTGAGACACCAGCTGTCCTCAATGACACTTGTCTCCTGGACTGTGGGCCTCATCATGCCTGAGTAATAATAAAACCCACATTTAAAAACACTGACCCAGGCCTGGGGGTTCAAGGAGGGCTCCTTGGAGGGAGTGGCATCAACAATGAGCCTTCAGGGAGTGGGCTGGGGAGACCAGATGATGGGGCGGGGGTGGGTGTCCCCGGTAGAGGGATCAGGACCTACTAAAGAAATGACCGTGCGCCTCACTGCACCGTAGGGAATGGGGGGAGGAGCTTTGTCTAGCCCCACCTCGTTGACCTCCACGTTGTGTTCCCCACTCCTAATAAACCCCAAAGATGTGAATTCTCTGTATTCTGCCCTTGATGCTCCAGCCAAGGGGACGCAGGAGCCCGGCCACATGCAGCAGCCTGGGGAGAGGCCACAGGTCCGCTGAGGGCAACACATGAAGACCAGGCAGAGTGGATCCCCTCACTCACACCCACCCAACACTGCGCCCCCCGGGGAGCCCCACGGCCATTCCCAGCTACTGGACCAACAGCAAGGTTTTGTCACCCATGAACACAGGAGCAGAGCCAGCCCGGGCTCAGGGCAGGGCTGCCGACCAGTCTAAGGACGGAATGGCTGTGAGGACCCCTGCGGGCTCGGGGGCCGCACTCCCTGCCCTGTGCCTTCTCTGGCCGCCGCTGTCTGACGGGCGCCCTTACGCAGGAAGCTGTCGGCCAGAGCGATGCTAGGGACGTCGCAGGCACGGAAGAGCCGAGGCCCGTCCGGGCTGCCCCATCTCCCGGCCGTGTGGCTCCATCAAATCCCCAGGCTTTTAACCTCCAGGAGCCTCTGCTTCCTTCTTGTAAAATAGAAGTAACAGCAGCCCTTATTCACCAGATTGTCTCAAGGCCAGAGGGCGCAAACCCCAGGCAAGCCCCGGCGCCTCGAATGTAACAGCCTTTTCCTCCTGCCCACCCTGCCTGCCCTGCCCGTGCGCACTCCTGCACCCTGCCCTAGTCAGAACACCCACCCTGCCTGTTCCACTTTTCAAGCGGAATGTCCTGGAAAGCGGAGAGGCTTGGCTAGAAAACCTGAGCATCCTACCAGGGCCGACATTAAGTGAGAGAAGCACCGTCGGGGACCCTGAGCCCCCACTCAGGCCTGTCACCTTGTCACCTGTCCCATGCACAGCACAGATCACTTCTCTCCATGCCTGGAGTGGGTGGGGGGTGGGGGTGCTCCTGGTGTGGCCTTGGGTCAGACCTCACCCCTCACACCTACGAGGCTGAAGCCCAAACTTGAAAGACAAACAGCCTTCCTCCGCTGAGCGCCCCCATCCCGAGCACAGCGACCACCTCCCTCGTCTGCATCTCCTTCCCCATCTACTCTGTCTTCATGAGTAAACTTAGTATCTCCGTCACGTCCTCTGTAACTTGAGAGCCCTAAGGAAATGCTGAGCCAGAAAAAAAGGAAAAAAGAAAAAAAAAGAAAATGATGTTCAAACTTCAGGATTTTAACTGACTTGGCAAACTGAATTTCTAGGAGCCGCTAAGAATCTCGGAGGTTGTCACGCCGGCCGCCGGGGAGCTGGGAGGGGGTCGGGTGCTCCCATCTCCTGCTCTTCCCACTCATTCAGCACCTGAAATAGCCCTCAGCAGCCGTCACATGCGTGCGTCTGCAAACGCGTGTGGCATTCTAGAAAGTGAACGCAGGACCAAAAGCAGCTGATCTCAACCCACAGGGGTTCCCAAGGCCGGCACTCTGCGGGTAGGTCTCGCGAGGGAGCCTGGCACCCCGCGGGCCTGAAGCTCAGGTGGGGGCTGGGCATCCTTTCAGACAGCCAGGAAGCCCAAAGACAGACGGACGCCTCGAAGGTTATATACTGAGTATGTGTGTGTATTGAGTATGGACGGGGGAGGCTGTGTATTTTAGTACAACCGTAGTGAAGGCCTATTTGGCCATCAGTTTCCCAAACTTTAAAAATGTGTATAACCTTCCAGAAGGAGAAAAACCCCTTATGATGCCCGGGAGCAGGCCTGGCACGCCTGCGGGGCCTTGCTGGTCTCCTGCGGATCACAACTGGTTTTGCCGAAAATCGGTGTCACAGTGGCCACACGTGATGGAACAGGAGAAAACAGGCCCACGCCAGAGTCAGTCTGGACACACAGAGAACCTGAACCTCACAAACCACAGAAAGGACCAAACAGCCTTCCACCCTGGCTAACAGATACCAGAAACTACTGCTTCTTTACCAGTAGGTTTGACCTTGGTCTAGATGAGAAGTGCTGAGATGCCCCACCTGAGAACGGCCTGCGCCCAGAGCATCCAGCACGGACCAAAGCCCTGCTTCCTTCCGCTCACCCCCCGAAGCAGCGGACTCAAGCCCGGTACCTCCTGCCTTCCTCACCGTGGCCCCACGGCTCCCCCTGGCGGCTGTCCTCCCTCACTGCAACGAGCCGCACAGCCAGTTTGCTCAGCTCACGTGTTCCTGGTGGCCTTTGGCTGGAGGAGTAGTGACAGCCGTCACCCAGGTTATTCGCCCAGGTTAAAAATTCAGCCCAAGGAAAACTCGTGTTCATAAATGCATGCACATAAGGAAACTCAACGCAACGCGCGTGCATATAATGACCGCAAACCACTGGTCTCTGTGTAAATGTCCATCAGCGGGCGGCTGCTTACATGCGTTTTGTGACCATGAAACACACGCAGTCAAAATGTCAAAATGGTGACAAAAAGGTGTATTTATTGACAGAAAAGTCTGCATCACATGATGGTTACATTCTAGTATAACATGAAAAGAGGGTTTATAAAACGGTACACGGGGGCACTGCAGAACTCTAACGAATCCTGCCTTTATAAAGATACATATTTCATACACTGAGAAAAAAGTATAGAAAAATCAATATAAAAACATTCACAGTTATTATTGCTTGGTTTGGGGATTATGGTTGGTTTTTTTTTTCTTACCTGCATCTCTAGACTTTTTAGCAGTGGGAAAAAAAATTGTTTTTGAAGATTTAAAGAGAAAGAATGTGTATACACGAGTGGGGTGGATGGAAGAGAGACAGAGGGAGGGTGAGAGAGAGAGAGAGAGAGAGAGAGAAAGAGAATCTCAAGCAGACCCAGCACTGAGTGCAGAGCCTGACGTGGGGCTCGATCCCATGACCTGAGCCAAAATCAAGAGTGGGCTGCTCAACGGACTGAGCCACCTGGGCACCCCTGGGAATGTTTTACTTAGGTAATAAGAAAAAAGGAACTTTCAAGAGCTAGGGGCTGGGCTTTTCTGAGAACACAGCTGAGAGCAGAATCTGGGGTGAGCATGGAGGAGGGGTTTGGTCTGGACAAGGGTGCATTGGGGTGAGGGGACACAGCTGTGCCCCAAGGAGGGGAGACTGGGAGATGGGACCCAGCAGAGGTGGCTGGGCAGTGGGAGGAGGCCAACCCCTGGCCATCTCAGCGTCCCTGCCAGGTGGGGTTCAAGGGGGAACAAGAAACGGGCATTCTCTCCTTGTGCTGCCTGGGGTACCTGCCCCACCAGGCGTCGCGTCGGCTGGGCCCGAGGAGGGCACCCGGAGCTGAGGGCGACCAGGGGCTCAGGGCTGCTTTCCAAGCTCACGCTGCACACCACACCCCCCACAGGCACACTTGGGGTGGGGGGGGCACAAAAACGCCTCCAGCACTGAACCCCGCTAGCTGCGAGTGTGCCCTTATGTGGAAACGGAGTCTTCATAGATGTAATTGAAAATGCGGGGCGGAGATCATCCTGGATTTGGGATGGGCCTGAAATCCGGGGAGCGGTGTCCTTACAAGAGAGGGGACAGGGAGCTGAGCACAGAGGTGACACGAGTGACGCAGCCACCGGCCGCTATCCAGAAGCTGCGAGAGCGGCAAGGAAGAGGCTCTACCTCAGAGCCTCGGCGAGTGGGGGCGGGAAGGGGGGAGAGGAGGGGGGAAGAAGGGGAGGAGAGTGGGGGGAGAGTGGGGGAGGCGAGAGCCGCGGGTGCAAACCCCAAAGGCACTCTGATCTGGGACTTCTGGCCTCTGGAACTGTGAGAGAAAACATTTCTCCTGCTGAGTGTGTGATGCCGGGGCCGTCCTAGGAAACGAAGACCTCTTCCCACCCTCTCACTGCCCCCCAGTGACGCCCGCCCGTCAGCCTGGGGGCCCCAAGGTGAGGAGCAGTTAAGGAATCTAAGGGCGGGCGCGACCCGATTTCCTCTCCGACGCGGCCGCGCTACGTGTCTCCCACGGGAAACCGCTCGCCCGGGCCTGGTCCGTTGGCGGGAACTGGGCGACATGTCCGTGTTGATGGTCACACGCTAAGGAACACACAGGAAGAGGGACGGCCTGCTACTTCCTCGACCCAGTCAAGGGAAGTAGACATTCCCGCCGAAACTCACAGAGGCTTTGTAAAAACAAAACCTACGCCAATTCAGAACACCCCCTTAACCATTTAAGCAGCAAGTCGAACCTTCCCATTAGCTTCCATCTCACGAGCAGCCACGATAACGGAGGAAATGTTCTTGAAGCCCCCGGACAAAGAAGGGAGCCAGACAGAGAAGAGGGAAGGGCCAGATCTGATACGATTTTAACAAAGGCCAGAAAAGACTCAACCCTTCCCAGAAAAGAAATCATAACCACATGTATTGCCAAGATCCAAAGAAAAAAAAATTTATTTACAATAGAGAATTTTATTCGAAACATGCATTTTTTTTTAAACAAATCAGCAAATGCAGATCAAGTTTACACTCCTTAAGGCAAGAGTCCCTGTGCAAGCTGTACATGTTCATATTAAATCCAAAAGCCGCTCACCCTGGGAACTCATGTACAAAGGGCAAGGCCAAGGTCAGCGACTTGTCTTTTATTAGAGAATCAGACAATCTCCCTGATACAGGAACTCTGAGGTCAACTTGCTATGAATTTATACTAAGAAAATGCAAACCAATAGCAAGAAATTCTGATAGTCTCCTTAGTACTGCATACAATCAAATCAACGTTATTTAGAAAGGAAATACAGTAGTGCATACGAAAAAGTGAAGACAGAGCCTGTCCGACGTAACCAGAGGGACAGCAGGGAGCCGACGGTCATATTGCACGCAAGGGTCAAGTCCAAACATTTGGTTCAAAGTTAGCTTTTCCCCATTTTGGCAATCAGTTCATCACAAATCTTGGTGAGTTCCTCTATCTCTTTATTCTGAAAGTGAAGACAAAAAAGAAAGAGGTTGCTGAAATCTCCTGGCTGTTGGAAATCAAGCCCAACGGAATGAGCTTTGGCTTCTGGGTCCCCCCTGAAATTATCTAACGCAGGGAGAGAAGTGACATGGAGACACATCATCTAAGCACACATCCCAACTCTACCTGTGACCTTGAGCAAGTTACATAACCGGAGCCCTGGTCTCCTTATCTCTACCATGTGGAGGATGGCGTCTCTCTCTCTGAGAAGGGAGTGAGGCCGGAAGGTAAATAAAGCTCCCGAGCACAGTGACCAGTGCCAGGCAAAGGCTTCAGTGGTTTGGGTTTGCTTGTTTTTGCCTCCGAAGGATGTGGACACAAAAAGTTGGTCCTGGGTGAGCTCTTGGGTGGTTTACTTGAGAAACGCCACCAGGAGGAGGTAAGCGATTCTACTTGAATAGGGTTGCTGGCATTATTTAGAGGACCCCAATGAGGGGGTGCTGTGGGTACAGGGGGGTCGAGCAGGGAGAGGGGGGAGATGAAAGATGGCGTCAGGTGCTCCTTGCGCCAGGTCCTGCCCATGCCTGGAAGCAAGGGAGGCCAACCACACGCTCATCTCGCACCAACGATCTGGAAACACCGTCCACACTCTAAGTACTGGGATCCAAAGGGCTGAGTCCATTCTGAGGCAGGTCAGGCTTTGCGCCGATGCAGATCCGCTTCAACCACCGGTGTCGAACAGCGTTCTTCAAAGAGGCTAGATCTTTCTGGTATCCCAGGAACCTACTGCAGCCAGTTTTTTGAGGTCCCTGCAGAAGGTGAGTCTTAACCACAGTCTTAACCTGAGACTGTACTGATGCCCTTCCTTGGAAACCGTGGAAACTTCTTGAGACACGGCGCCCGGAACCATGCGTCCTGTGTTTCCAGGCTGGGCTCCGGGCACCACCTGTGACTGTGACCGTATTGGGAAGAGCCGGGAAGTCCCCAGTAGAAGAGGAACGCAGTCCTCACTGCAGTGCAGCCACCAGCCCCGCCAGAAGAGAAACATCTGGAACAACAGCTTGGCTTACGCCCTTCTAGAGTCTCCAGCCCCAAGAGGCTCGATTCTGAGAGGAGCTGAAATGTCTGTTGGAAGACATTCTGAGGGAACGCGGCTCCAACTGTGAATCCTGGAAGGACTCTTGCCACGACGGCATCTGCTGGAGCGGCTGATGGGGACTTTTCAACCTCCCGTGTGCCCGGCACCAAGCTAACCACGGCCCAGGCTAGCCCCGCTGAGCTCTCACAACAGCACCTTCATGGGAGCCCCTGATATTTCCACTTTCCAGTGAGAAACCGAGGCTCAGAGAGGTTGAGTTGTGCTTAATTTAAGGTCACACAGCAAGTCAGAAGCGGCAAGCCCGGAGCGTGAAGTCAGGCTGGCCTGGGCCCTGGATGACTTTGCTGTTTTACTTGTTAAACATAACATCCAGCGACTGACTGTGACGTACCGTCAGACCCACCAGCTACGGACTCCTGGAGGTTCTCCAAGCTCCACCTTGGCGTGCCGGCCCACCACCCACACATGGCTTTCGTGCAGCTCAGCTCGCTGGGCTTCCAGCACCCCAACTGGGCAAAATGCCCAGTGCCTCCACTTAAGGACAGCCTGGGGTAGGGGGAGTCATGCTTCTGAATCTCTTTACAACAGAGACCGACCCCTCTGTCCCACTCAGAGAACTTTACGGAGAACGTGTGTGACGAGCCCATTGCTCCTCGGTTTCCGTCTAAGACAGAATTATATTTGCAGATCTGTTTGTATCTTTTCTGTTCTCCAAAACCACGCAAGCCACCTTGCCTGCTTCTTTGTCTTTCCGTTGCCCAGAACACTCAGCGTCGCCTTCGTCCGGCAACTGGAAGGGTCTGAACAGGCCAGGTTGCCCAGAACACATCTACCCTGGCTCCGGGTTTAGCTCTATTATTTCAGCCAACACCGGGTGCAGTTCAAACACCATCAGATCCGGACGGAACTGGGAGGGAACAAACGTGCCGCCGCCTTTCTCACCTGGAAACACGTGCTGCGAGCTCACTGCCTTCCTGCCCGAAATGATGGGGGCAGGCGCTCCTTACTTGAAATACCGATGGGATGAGCAAACGCTCGTGTTCGACGGCCCCGGCTCTGGGCTCACGGCTTGAACAAGGCTCAGAGCCGGGAAGACCGAGGCAGTCGAAGAGATCCGGCGTATTTGACACAGTCCCGCCTCCACCCTTCTTTCCCTTTCGAGGGACTCTTCCCAGACTTCAGGTTTCAGCCTCCAACATGACAAACACACACAACCTGAAGTCAAGTGTGAGGCTTGCAGGGGTTGTCACGGACGGCAGGGGGTGGGGGGCTGGGGTGGAGGGCCTGAGGCTCCTGAGTCCCAGGGCTCGGTCCGTGACATCATTTAGGTGAACTGAGAGATAGTATGTGCCCACTGCTTGGCCCAGACCCACCTTGGGACCACGGTCAGTCCCCATGGAACCTGGCTGGGTAGGCGCACAGGAAAAGGGCCAGAGGCTGCTGGGCGCTTCTGGGTCAGCAGAGGCCATCGGGAAGACACGCTGGCCTTCAGATGCCATCTGTCTACAAAGGACGTCATCCCCCCCCCCCCGCCATGACTGCCCTTTAAGGTCCAAATGCACGAGAAGTGACACTACCCCAGGCCACCAGACTCTCCGATTACCATCCAAGGGACTCCTAAGACTCAGTAAACCAACCAGGATGCGGTCACTTCTCCAGAAACTCCCTTTTTAGAAATGCACTTAGGGAAGGGGCTGCCTGGCCCGCTATAATCTGGATTCAGGCTCGTGAGGCACTGCTGGGCGGAAGCGGCTTCTTGTTCGGACGCCCAGGGAGAGGGTGTGTGTGGTACACTGGGTGCTGGACCAGAAATCAGGACAAGCTGGAGGACCTCAGGAGGGATCCCCCATCCATGGATACAGGAGGACATCTGGGGGCCCTTTTGACCCCAGTGTGGCCTGGGGGTTACCCCATTCCCTCAGCAGTAAGCATGCTGGGTAGGGTTAAAGTACTCTGGCACCCTGCAGATACTCGGTGAATGTGTGACGGGTGAATGCCGACAAGGAATGGACAGACAAGGAATGGACACCGGCCCTAAACCTCGGAGCAATTCCAGGACAGGCAGGCAGGACAGCCTTGGGGCTGGCATTACACAAAATCTTCTAGAGGGAGGACAAGCATAGGCTCCCAGGGTCTAAAGCTGTCCCGGGAGCTGCAGAGCACACAGGGAAGCCCAGCCTCTGCTTATCTGAGGCTCTGGCCAGACCCCCACCGCCTTCAGGCCCCTGCCCCTCCACCCCCCAACCCTTGGCTGTTACCTTCTGCTCCAGCGTCCTCTCCAACGCGTCCACACGAAGCTGCTCCTTCCGCAGACTGGCCTGGTAGGCAGCCTGCTCCTGCTGGGCCTTGCCTCGGACCTGCGCGATCTCGGCGTTGGCCCTGCGGAAACAGGGTGAGGGGGTGCTCAGAAACGACCCACCTTCCCTGGAGACCCCTCCCACCTTGCCCCTCCCAGCTCTGGACATCCGGCACTGTCTGGCTGCAGCTCCTACCACTGGGGGCCTGGTTCGGGAGCCCACGAGCACGCCCTACCGCAACCCCATTCCCGTGATGCAGAGGTGCTCTGGGCGGGTGTCCTGGAAATTACATGTGTCTTCCGCTTATCAAAATGCTGAGAAGACACTCTTATCACAAGTCACCCCAAAAAACACAAACGGATTATCCGCCTTTCCCCAGCCAGCGGGAGCGGTGCCATGGGAGCGCCTGGCCTGCGGGGCTGCTGAGAGGCCCCCAGAGGCCCGGGAGCCGTGTTACCTGTCCAGCTTCTCCTCCGCGTGCACCTTCAGGGCCTGGTACCTCTGCTCCTCCTTCTTCACGCGGGACAGGTACTCCTGGGCACACTTCTTCAGCACCTCCTCATTCTGACGGGACAGAGGACAGAGGTTGCGCCCACAGAAGAAACACCCCAGGTGCTGGGAGCCCCGAGAACTCCCTGATGCCTGCTGAACCCTGGGCCGCCAAGTCCTGGCCCCTGTAATCTCTCCCAGTCGGCTCCCACGTCTCCGAACCCCGGCCCAGCGTCCTGCTCTGCCCGGTGCGAACACACCTTGCGGAAACCCTCGAGGACCTCCTTCATCTTCTCGTATCTCCTGAAGAGGTCGGCCAGAGACTTCTCCACAGAGTTCAGGTCGGACAGGGCTTGCTCCTTCTCCAGGACCAGCTGCTGGACAGTCTGGTGGGAGACGGACTTCTCCCTCTGCTCATCCTCTGTCAAGAGACACAAGGATCCAGACAATGGGGCTGGAGGCTCCCAACCCGGTCTTGGGGGCAGCCGGGGCCTCAGACCCAACTCAGTCTGAGCAGCAGGACATCCCGGACCGGGGACAGACCCACCTCCCAAGCCCACCCAGACTCTGCTTCTAAGAACAACACCTGCGGCCCCAGCATCCCGGGGCTGGGCCCTTGCAGTGCAAGATAGGATGGAAACTAGCCACGGATCTTGAACCTGATCACTGCAGACCCTTAAGAATCCACATTCGAGGCCCCACGGAGTCTGTTTGGTTGATGGCAGCAAACAGATCCCTAGGGGGGTAAATCAAACTGAATTCTGAGATGACCAATATTGCAAGGTGCCGCAGTCTGAGCTCCAAGGAGCAGGCCTTTCTGGGTGTGATCAAGGTAAAGAGACGGTTGTTGGGAAACAGAAAAGATTTCTTCATCCTGAAAACATCCCACGAACCGAAGCCCACATCACAGTCCTGAAACTCTGTGTCGCCCAGAAAACGGACATCTCCTTTGACCCAGCAAATGTCAGCTCTGAGAAAAAATGGAGCTCTTTTTGGCAAAGGGAATGTCTCAGTTACATACAAGAGAATTAATTCTGGCGCAGTTCAGAGTGGTTGATCCTAGTAAAAGGATCGCTCTATCCCCGACCCCACCTCTCTGGGCGGCCACCCGCTAACACTCTCCCCCAAACGGCTTGCTACCAGCTTACATTTACGGGAGAGGCCTTCTCTGCCCACACCATATGAAGGACCCTTACCCACACGGCACCATCTTTTGTGTGCTGACCCGTTCGTCTCCCGTCTGGGTGGGTGAGGAAACTTTTGCTCCCATCTGTCTGGACCCTTAGGGACCCCGCACTGGACAGTGTGGGGAGGAGAAGCCCCCGCTCAGAGCTCTTGGGGGAAGGAACCCTGCAGAGCTGTCCCTCCATCAGCCCCAGGCCACCTGGGTGGGGATCCTACCGCCCAGGACTGCCTCCAAGGGCTGGCTGCCAAAGGGCAGATTGCTTTGGAAATGACAGACGTAACAGCAGCAACCAGGGCCCACCCAGCTCTTGCACGAGTCTGGGGCCCTGCTCCCTGTCCTATTCATGGGACACTCCTAGACCAGCACTAGGCACCAAACTGAACTTAAGTCCAAACTCAGTCACCGGGCTCCAGCTCAGAGCCCCCCCAGGGTCCTCCCTGAGCACTGGGAATGAAGTCTAAACTCCAGGGATGCCTGGGTGGCTTAGTCTTAAGGTTAAGCATCTGCCTTCAGCTCAGGTCATGATCTCAGGGTCCTGGGATTGAGCCTCACATTGGGCTTTCTGCTTACTAGGGAATCTGTTTCTCCCTCTCCCTCTCTCTTGTGCTCTCTCTCAAATAAATAAAATCTTTAAAACAAATAAGAAATAAAATAAAATCTAAACTCTAGCCCCACCTGCTCCAGCTAGGCTGGCCGGCACACCCCCCAGGCAGTCCTGCCTCAGGGCTCAGCAGCCCCAGAGCTCACTCGTTCCAGTCCCTGACATCAGGCCACCTCCCCAAAGGAGCCTTCCCAAGCACCTTGGGGAACACCTCCTCCCTACTTTCTAGTCCATCAGACTGGCCATTTCTAGCAACGGCCAGACATGCAAGCGTGCTGTCTGCCCAGAATGCACGTTGCAGGAGTCTGTTTTGTCCACTTCTCTATCCTACAGTCTAGGACAGTGCCTGAGTCACAGGATACCCCAACACATCCATGCTGGGAAGGGTGGAGTGGAGGCCGGCCACAGAGCCTGATCCAAACCCCAAGCCGCGCTCATGACCAAGTTTCTCCCCCGAGCTCCCTTAGAAGCAGAAGGCAGCTGGGGGATTCCGGAGGGCACCAGTGATGAGCACCAGCCACAGCACCGAGTGCTGAAGCACCATCTGGTACCTGAAACTTGTATCACACTGTATGTTCACAGACTGGAATTGAAATAAAAACTTTAAAAAAGAAAAAAAAAAAAAAAGCAGGATGCTGCTGCTTTGGGTCCTTTCCCTTAGATTCCTGATAGACACTGTCCTGTGTCCTGAAGTTAGACCTATTCTTGCTGCGTGCTGTGGAGGAAGTGCCCAGAATGGGGGTGGGGTGGCGGGCACATCCTGGGTTCCAGTCCGACAGGTGTGCGGTGTGGCCGAGACTCTGCATGGGGGACAACCTCCCCGATGACAGTGAGGCAGCGGGTCTTGGGGAAACGCCTGGAGGGTCAAGGGCCCAGAAGATGCCTGATGTAACCTCCACCCCTGCCTCTCCGAGCTCCTGCTACCAACATGGAGGTGGAGGACCCAGGAGCCAGACCCTGAAGGCCCCGGTTCCATCCTGGCTCTGACACTTCCCGGCCTGGCCACCCTGGGCAGGGTTTGTAACCTCCCCGAGTTTCAGCCTCCAGAGCTGAAAGAGAGGTTCATGGTATTTATCTCACGGCATTTGGGAAAAGATGACATGAAAATGTATAAAAGCCTTCAACACTATAAGAACCTAGATCAGTGACCTGTTACTGACAGCATCACTGTCTCCCCAAACTGGCGTGATGTCCCACTACAGTGACTTCCAGAGGGGAAGCTTTTAACACATAGCGAGAACCAAACTGCCAGGGGCTGGCTTGCCATTCCTAGGCTCCCCGCAGAAAAGACGCTTCAAAGGTTCACTAGCAACCCAATGCTTATATTTATTCTTTGGGTTTCAGCTGCTTCCTTAGTCCTCGGCACATTCTGGGCTGATCTGAGGCCATGTATACATTTCACTTGGCTCGAAAAGAGCCATTCATCACACGGAGTCCATCTGATTTCCTGGATCTGAGGCTCAGCCTGCCTCAGGTTTCCTGTCCTCCCCATAAACGTTTGTAAAAATAGAATTTCCCCGTTCCCAGGATACCAAGGAGGTGCGGCTGCATCGCCAATTTCTGTAAATTACGAATGCAGTCAGGTTCTTCAAATCAGGAAATCAGCCCCAAACTCCAAAGACTCTAGCCTCAACCACAAAACAATGCCCCCGGAGAAGTTTCTGGCTTTTTCAGGCAAAATATGATTAAATCACGTGGGGGGATGGGGGAGAAATGCAGCAAATACACAAGAGCAAAAGTAACAAAAACAGAAACCAACCAACCAACATGGGATGCAATGGGCAGGTGTCAAATGAGGTGAAAAGCATTTACTTACCAGGCTTGCCTGTTTGTTTTGCAAGCAAAGGGCAAGAAGCAACAGAAAATGGAAGCAAAACAGAGAATCAGAGCAGTTGTTAGGAAAGCAGAAAAAAAAAAAAAAAATCAACTGCAACAACCTGGAATGCAAAAAGCACAGAGGTCTCTTTTTTCGTTCTGAATCCCAAATAGTCAATATTTGAATTCGGTTTAGTAACATGGCACGAGAGCGGACGATGACGGCAGGACAGATGTCACGCTGGCGTGGAACGTCGGCGAGGGTTACATGAAGGCCAGAGAGCCGGGTGCGACCAGGAGGAGCTCGCGGAGGTGGGGTGGAACCTGGTTTTAACTGCAAAAGGGCTACTGACATTCATCCCTCCTTCCACTGCCAAGCTCCTGGGGGCTGAGCTTTCCCTCCCACCAGGGCGAAAACCAGAAGAGACAAGGGACCCAAGAGCCACGTGGATGCACCTCCGCTTACGGAGACTCACGGCCCCCCCAGAAAGGAAGCCGGTGCCGCCCACGGCGACAGCGAGTCCCTGCAGTGCCTCAGCCTCAGGCTGTCCTTTTGCAAGGTGACGAGGACCTCAAAACCCGCAGCAGCCCTCATCAATGCCCTACAGTGGTGACTGATGGGATGACAGCCACCGACGTGCCACCTGATGGACGAGGCCTGAGCAGTGGCTGATGCCGACCCTGGAGGTGCACGAGGATGGGGAACCGGGGGCGGACAGGCGCTGTCCCACCCCCCGAGTGGCAGTGCCACTTGCCGCTGGGGACGCTGGAGGGGTCTCCCGGAGCCGTCGGGAGTGCTCAAACACCCCTAAACAGGAAAATGCTCAGAGGGGTGAGATCACACCTCTTGCGAGGGGCCCTCAGGCCAAATATACCAGGTCTCCCGGGGGGGCGAGGGGGCTGGGGTGCTGAGGGTGGGCATGCGCGGCCCCAACCTCAGGAGTCAGGGTTCTGCGCACTCGGCGTTCTTCCAACTACTCTCACCTGCAAATACGCTGCGAGGGAATCAGAGCCGAATCGTGTTTTCTGTCCAACAGGGACAGACAACTTGCACCAGGCAGACACTGCCTGTTCTTTGGTTTTCAAGAGGGAACGTCTGCTTATCTCCAAACTGTCGGCAGACGCGTAACCGACGGCTCTGGGCAGCTTCTCGCAGGGGCAGAGGCTCGTGCCCTTGTCCCCCCATCTCAGTGCTGTCCCAGGTGTCCTCACCGAGAGCAAAAATAACAGCATCGAACTCAGACGCGGAAAGCTATTTCCAGATGAGCCACTGTAGGTCTGGGGGCATTTGCACAACCCGAGACTCCAGGAGGCCAAAGGCTGGGCTCAGCGTGCCAAACGCTGTAGGTTGGAAGGCATAAATCCTTCTCCCTGATTACGTTTACAGGCAGTTTTGGTTCCAAGAGTTTCATTTTTTATCTCATCCATATGTATTCATAAATTCTTATACCGATTTAATAAAGAGGCTTCATTTGATAGAAAGCATATACCATGAACTGATCCTTAGGAATACCCCAATGGGCTTTCTCTGAGATCTGGGAGAAATGGCCTTTATTATGATACATCAAAATTAAAGCCCCTTTGAAAAGAAAGCACTCAGCTGTCGGCCTCTTCACCATTCCCAAGCCTGCTCTCATATTCATTCTGGGACAAGCCAGAGGTGTGGTGTGACTTGTATCCAAACGTTTGAGAGAGAGGAATCCTCTGTTAACCCAGCATCCAGCTTTAACACAGAAACTGGTTTGCAGAGAGCTGGGATTTTTTTTATTCCGAAGTCCGTAGGAGTGAATTTTTTTTTTTTTAAACCGGTATCACGAACCTAAGCAGCAAATTAAATAGAGAAACAAGTATCTTCACGCTGCCACTCCCCTGCCAGGTCATAACATCATTTTTGAACAGTGATCTTCAGTGTAAAAACAGGCTTAGAACTTCTGCAGGATCTCATCTCATTATCATCATTTTTTTAAAAAGAGTCAGGTTTTTAAAAAAGAGTCTCTTTTTTAAAAAGAGTTTTTAAAAAAGAGTCTCTTTTTTTAAAAAGAGATGGTGACTTGAGGCCATCTTTTAGTGCAGGCCAAGGCAGCGTCGGTACTGGCTTCCAGGGACTCTGGGTTAAGATGGATTCTGAGTCTGCGTCCATCTCCGGGAGGTGAGGTGAATCGCAGGAGGGCGGGGAGGGGTGGGGTGGGGTGGGCAGCAGCGCTGACACGGGTCCCCCATTCTTGCCCGAGAACCCTGCATAAGGCTGAGGATTTTGTCACTTGAGTCTAAATCAGAGTTGAGGGATTTGATTCTTAGTCTCTCCCATGAACAAAAAACTCCCCCCAAATGTACAAGGAAATGACCCAAATCTCTTTCCCCATGAGGCTCAATGGTGGCCTTGGAGGTGACCGCCATGGCTTCCCACAGGCATGAATAACGCTAAGGGACATGCTCGTGTGTGTTTCCAAGAGGCCCCCAGGCTCACATTCTGGGATGCTTTGGTCTCTCCCTGAAGGATGTCATGTTCTAAGAGGGGCCGAAGATGAACACATGCAGAAAGTGTAACTTCAAAGCCCAGCCCAAAGGTTAGAAGCTTCGGGAAGGGCTGAGCCCACCCGTCACAACACCCACCTATCATCTGAGCGATGGTCTTCTCATACTCTGCCACTATTTTCCTGTAAAAGAAGCAAAAACATATTTGGAACCATGACAACAGGATGGTTTCTCATTGATACTACAGCCCATGTACTGGACAGCAGCAGCCTGACCAAGGTACTAGAGGGTCAAGTCTTATTTATTTGTCGTAGTTGGCTTACCCCTCTAGGTTCACATCCAACCTGAACTCTCTTCTTGCATACCCAAGTAGGTTCATTTTCCCAGTGCAGGACTCTGAACACACCACACCTGGTGCAAAACCCTCAATGTGTCTCCACTGCCCACAGAGAAAAAAAAATAAGACTAACCCCTTCAGCCTGATAACCAAGCCCTCCACAACCCGAGCCTGATCACTCTCGTCAAGCTTACCTCCTTCTCTGCCATCATGAACAAAGTGGTTCCATGAGAACAAATGAGTTTTTGCTGGCTCTGGGGTTTCTCGCTGCCATGACCTTCCCTGCTCTATTTCCAACTTTCATTGTCTTAGCTACTCCTCAAGGCCCAATTCAAATGCTGTCTCCTCCAGGAAACCTTCCCCGATTTCTCCTCTGAAATGCATGACATTTTATCTGACTCTTCTAAAACACCTCACACATCTGGAGTCATAGTACACAAGAAGAAGGTCCTCAAGACCCAGGGCCAATACTTAGTCACCTGTGTCAGGGGCCCAGGGATATGTGTCATATCCACTTCTTGGATAGCTTCATCAAACTGTAGCTACACAAAAGCATGAAGATCCCTTGCATTTAAGACTGCCTCACTGCTGCAGAAAGACCCAGGCGAGAAGAAGCCCTCTATCCAAAGTCAACCTTCTGGAAGAAAACTCTCAAAAAAGACTCGAGGGTTTCACCTACATTATCCAAGAGTTAGTTCTTCTCCATAAGAGAACCAAGAACTGCTAACCACCAACAGAGTCAGGACCTGGATTACAGCTGGTCCCAGACACTGGGGGCTCAGCTTACTCCCTGGTGTGGTGAGGATTACCCCAGACCCTGACTTTCAGGGCCGGAGGGAGAATTAAATGAGGTTAAAAGGGGCAGTGAGCTAGGCTGGTGCCCCTTAAGGCTCGAACTTACAACTCCAAGATCAAGAGTCACATGTTCTACTGACTAAGCCAGCAGGAGCGCTGGGTGTTACATACAACTGATAAATTACTGAACACTACATCTGACACTAATGATGTACTATATGTTGGCTAACTGAATTTAAATTAAAAGGACAGGGTGCCTGGGTGGCTCAGTGGGTTGGGCCGCTGCCTTCAGCTCAGGTCATGATCTCAGGGTCCTGAGATCGAGTCCCGCATCGGGCTCTCTGCTCAGCAGGGAGCCTGCTTCCCTCTCTCTCTCTCTGCCTGCCTCTCTGTCTACTATGATCTCTCTCTGTCAAATAAATAAATAAAATCTTTTAAAAAAAAAAAAAAAAAAAATTAAAAGGACAGTGTCTCACTCAAGGGCTGACCCTCAACAAAAAAGGGGACCACACCACGGGCCCACTTGGGTTCTTTCTGAATCCTACACAGAAGCACAGCTCCCTGTATCCCTGAATCACAAAGCAGTGATGGACTTTTGAGGCTGCACGGTCTAAAGCCCCCACTGCCAAGGACAGAGGCGGGACCACGGCAGGTAAGGGGTGTGTCCTTCCAGCGTAGGGAGGCGGTGGGGGGGGGAACCCATGCTCCAGAGCTGCTTTGGTGGCACTGTATTTGCACTGTGTTCTCACAGCAAACCGAAGGGGTGGTGTCCTGAGGGTCCCCAGAATTGCTGATGGGAATACTGAGGCACGGGGTCACCCAGGAACCTTTCTAGGATTGACAAAGGAGCAGAGCTAGGATTTGAATCCAGACATCCGCCTCTGGAGCCCTTTCCACCCCGGATGCCTCACAGCCCCGAGGTGTTGAGATCCACCCTTCTTCCCAGAAGAGGCGGGTCAAGGTAGAGCTACGCGACCACGCCCCACAGCAGCCAGGAGACCGAGCCCAACGGGCCGGGTCCAGCTTCAGAGGTGGACTTGGGGGCCTTCAAACACGAGGGCTGCTGTGCCGGCTGGCGAGACCCAAATCCCACCATCCTGGTTGGTAAGCAGCACCCCAAAAAGCTTCCAGAAATGGAACTTGGAGCCTTCCCAGCACGCCCCGCTGTCATGCCCAGAGTGCGCAAAAAATGACAGCCACGTAGCTCCCTCCTCCACTCCCCTACCCCCCAAAAAAGGGAGAGAGAGAGAGAGAGAGAGAGACAAAAGAGAGGTTTTCAAATGATGCCACCGCAGGGCCCGAGTGTGAATGTGGACCCACTGAGAGCCACCTCCAGAAGTGGTCACAAAACACGTCAGGAGGAAGAAGGAACTCACAAGAGAATTTTCAGGAAGATACTATTTGACCTAGAACACGGGATGGGATTACCTAAATCCTTTGTTTGCTCCTTAAAGCAGTAGCCAGGAAGACAGCCGCTTCTGATAATTGACCAGCAGCCGCCTTGCTGTTAAGTAACTAGAAAAGTACTCATTCCTCAACCCATTTTTAAAAAATTCTTCTATTCCCTACTTTCAAACTGTGAGCCTTAAAAAGGAAACAAGCCTATCAGAGATTTTTAGCATCGCACCAGATCTTCTGTCTTGGGAAAATGATCGCACTCTAACTCCTATCTTCCTGTGCGGCTGGAAAGCCCATGGGCCCCTTCAGCCTGTGCGAAGAAAGGCAGCGGGGGCAAAAAATGAGCCGTGCCCCTGGCAGCCAATGTCAGACTTGGCGGCAGTAGCAGCCAGAACCCGGGATGGCCAGAGCAAAGGTTTGCTCCAGGTTTCTTTAAATATGTCGCTTACAACAGTTTTTAAGATTACACCCCAAGGGTAAGTTCCAGCCCCAGAGATGGGTTTTTAGACTCTAAGATAATGATGAATCATGAAGGAAAATAAAGGGCCAAAAGGTGCATCAGATGGGACAAGGAGGGAGCCAGGCCTCTGGGCACCGTGTGGAGAGTTTTGGTTTGGGAATCAGAAAAGTAGATTCCATTTCACAGACTTCTTCTTCTTCTTCTTCTTCTTTTTTTTTTTTTTTTAAATATTTTATTTATTTATTTGACAGACAGAGATCACAAATAGGCAGAGAGGCAGGCAGAGAGAGAAAGAGGAGGAAGCAGGCTCCTCGCTAAGCAGAGAGCCCGATGCGGGGCTCGATCCCAGGACCCTGGGATCATGACCTAAGCCGAAGGCAGAGGCTTTAACCCACTGAGCCACCCAGGCGCCCCAAATTCACAATCTTCTAAGTAGAAGCTGGGGGAGCTTCTGACTCTTGGTTTCAGCTCAGGTGGTGATCTCAGAGTCATGAGATCAAGCCCCACACGGGGCTCCAAGCTCAGCAAGGAGTCTGCTGGAGTGTCTCTCTCCCTCTCCCTTGGCCCCTCCCAATTGTGCTCCTTCTCTCTCTCACATAAATAAATAAATCTTAAAAAAAAAAAAAAAAAAAAAAGATTTGCTGAGTTAAAGAGAGCGTAATGTACATTTCCCCTTTGGAAGAAAACAAAGGAGTCTGTATAGGGACACATTCACACATTTGCAATCAGAAATGGAAAATTCTTGGAAGGCTACCCCAGCACGAGTGGACAGCAGCTACCTGAGGGGGATGGAATTGGAGGCTGAGTGGGAAAGAGATCTGGTTTTCGTTGCAAACGTATTTATTTGTTTTGCAGTATTTAGCTCAGGTGCATTATATTTTAATAACAGTAACATTACTAAAAAGACTTCCGTGACCAATGTAAACCTTGTCTTACGAAGAACGGTAAGTCTTGGGAAGACACTGTTCATAGACCTCACCAGCTCTTAGAGACCGCAGGTAAGCAACCCCCCGGTACCAGGAAACATCGCGACTCGCCTCATTTCCATCACTTCCCGCCTGCTTTCTTCGTATTTGTCCTTCCACTCGGAGACCTCTCTCTCCTTGGTTATGATCTGGCATCAGGGAGAAGAGAGAGGTGAGCCCCAGAGGTGTGAATTCAGATCTGAGCAATTCACGGACCCAAGATAAGGAGACACTGAATTAAAACTTCCTACACCAAACAATAATTGTATTGAGAGAATTTCCCAGAGCATGAGACAGAAATCAACCAGATATCAGACTCTCAGTATGCCCCACCGGGGAGCAGCTACAGGCATGTGCTTTCTGTTATAGATCAAACAAGGCCACAGAGGCACGTCAAATAAGGCCACAGAGGCAAGTTAAACAATGGTGTCTAGGAAGATCAAAGACGGTTTGCTAAAGACGCCTCTGCCCATAGTGGTTGCAGGAGAAAGACTGTGTCCAAAGATGCTGGCCTTGTGGACTGTGGGTACATACATATATGCATACAGATATATATATGTATATATATATGTGTAGACCTATCTCTCACATATACCTAATCATATGCACATATGCACACACTCACACTCATAGGCTCTTCGAAATATGATGGCGCAAGTCCATTGTCCGCTTGCACTTCTGTATATATATATATATATATATATGCATACATATATATATATTCATTTACATGTGGCAGAAACCAGAGCTTTCCCAGGGCAACCAAAGCCAGCCTCCCCCAAGCCATACCCGTGGCACAGTACCTCTGCTCGAGCAATCCGGAGTGCGGAGTCCAGGTCGGGCTGCTGGAACAGAAGGCCTGCGGGCTTCTCCACCTCACTGGTCCCGATGCGGGAGTACAAGGCTGTTTTGGAGATGGAGACATCTGTTGGGTGAGCAGCTTCTCTCTGTGGAATGATTTTTATTTAAAAAAAAAAAAAAAAAGTTAATATCGCTCCTATGACAAAGAAGATTTGCATTCATCCCCACGTGAATGGGTCAGTTGTATGGTTTTGAAACAAAGAACATCCAAAGTATGAGAAAATGCTTGGACTGATGAGTGGGGAAAGGCCAGATCCGATCTATGGAAATCGATCATTTGGCACCTGCACCGGACAAAGGAGCTGATGGCAGGGGCCTCCGCAGCTCCCCACTCTGGGAGTCCAGCATGTCTGCTGCCTGCTTATCACAGCCATTTATCACCCGCAGAGGCATTCAGGCACAAAGCTTAAGAACCAAGGCCATTTTCCAGCAGGCCCCACTTGCAAAATAAAAGCCTGAGGGTGAGCAACGCTGAACTCTCATCTACATTTGCCTAGTTTTGAAGAACTGCAGATCTGATCATTTTTGTAAGACTGTCTGCATTTCAGTGTGGGGGGGGTGGGGGGGGCATGGGTTGAGCTCCCTCTGAAAGGATAGCCTGGCACAGAGCTTAACGTCCACCATACCGATCAACCGGCGTCACCTTCAAAAGCTAGTTTCTGGATGCCTCAAGGGAAGAGTTACTTTGCAGCTATGTTGCCTTAAGTCTGCTGTGACAACGGCAACACTGAAATCTGGGTCAATGACAGTATCCACATTTGCTGGTGAGACCCTCAACACCTGGTGGGATTCCCCACCCCCACACGACTGACACTGGTCTGACTGTCCAGGGCAGCCACGAGCCTCTTGGGAGGGAGGGGACGAGGGAGGAGAGGGCCGCAGTTACTCTCCCTCCCGCTGCACAGCAAGCTCGAGCCGTCTCCAGCACACCTGGAAGGCCATGTTGAGCATCATGGACCAGCACAGGGGGGCGGGGGGTGGCCGGTGATCCAAGCCTGCAAGACACTCTCAGCCTAGCAGACTCTCAGTCCTATGCATTAACCTCCTGGTGGCCGGCACGGATGCCAGGGTAAACTACTAGAGTCCAGTTCGGTGTGGAGGCCTGGCGGTCTGCCCGTCAGAGTGTGACTGCAGCTCCCAGCGACAGTGGAAGAGACGTGATCGGGGAGCACAGCAACAGGTGGCGGAGAGGGGTCCGCAGCAAGAACCGTGAGGCCCGGGAGTGGAAGCAGACGCGATTAAAGACCCAACAATGAGGGGGGAGGAGGCGCCCCTGAAGGCACTCTCTCTGTCATTGCAAGAACAGGCAGCCCCCCCACCCACCCAATTATAGAGAAAACGAACTTGAAACAACTTAGAAAACTCAGGCAGAAATGTAACGGATAGAACTGCAGAGGACAGGTTAGGCCCAGTTAGCTGTACACATGCACAGTGAAGGCCGTGGTGTGAGGCTGTCCTAAAAAGGGGCCTGGATTTCCCTGGCTCTGGGGGTGGGGGTGTCCGTATTTGGGCTCCCTGTGCAGGAAGACCCTAATGGTTACTCCGGTCAGAGAGGGGAGGGAGCATAGGCACCCCTGTTCTCCCAGACCCTGGAGATACGCTCTCCGGGCCAACGGGATGCCATGATCTTTCCATCCTCAGGTCCTAAAGAAGCCCCCATTATAGGACATTTGACCAAGGCCCAGGGGCAGGCAGGCTGACCTCAGGCCACAGGTGCAGAGGCTTCCTTGTGCTTGGGTTCATCTCTGCTGTTTGAAATGTTTTCAGGCCTCTACTTGTCATATGGGAAACTTTTCAGGAAGTAAACAGAAAATTATACCCAGAGGTCTTGTTTTCCACTCAGGTCAGGACCTCAGGATCATGAGATCAAGCCCTACCTTCCTGGGTTCTGTGCTCAGCAGGGGGTCGGCTTGGGAGGCTCTCTCCCTCCCCCTCTGCCCCCACCCCCGCTCCCACTGTCTCTCTCAAATAAATAACTAAATGTTAAAAAAAGAAAAAAAGGAAGGAAAAAAGAAGTTATACCCAGACAATAAGACTCTACTTGTATTTATGGAGGAAATTCATAAACACAAGATTCTGGGAAGAAAAAAAAAAAAACTATTTATGTCACTTTTTAAGTAAAATAATGTGTCCTTTGAAAAAAATTAGAGTAAAATATCAGAATGGAAAGAACACCCACCAGCACCTAGCACTTCGTGGGCCTTTGGAAAATGAAAAAAATGGAGGATTTCAGGGATTTGACCAAAAGATTTCCCAGAATGAGATTCAATTCTGACTCCAAACAAGCCAGCTCTGAAGGGCGAGGGGAAATGTTGTAAACCTGACTTCATCACGCTGGGCAGAAATGAAATCCGACCAGGGCAGGAACTGGTGATCTTCAAGCTGCCTAAGTCCTTTGTACAACAAGGAAGGGAATGAAAACTGAAGGCATTAATGAGCTTTCTAAGTAAACACAATGGTTACCCACCGCGTACAGCGACTCGGGACCACCTTTCACCCCGGCCACCTGGTGTTTTCAATAAAGGAACAGATGATGACTTCAGAATCCATTTGAATTACTGCCTGGAATATCTGCGTGTTAATGAAATTCAAAGTACACACCCTGGTTTCCTCTGACAACCAAGAATCATTTCTAAGGGAGATAGGCTTGCTTCTCGCTGATATGTTAACATCAGGCTTAGATTAAGCTGTTTCTCTAGCAGAATGCTCCACTGGCTGCCCCAGGGGAGCCCAAAAGCCAAGAGAATCACAAATTAAAATGTGAAATAGCCACCGCTCAGAAAGAGCATGAGCTTTTGGAACCCGCTTCCAGCCCCACAATCCATTCACTCGCATCTGGGTCCCTCCGGGGACCCCCAGGGTGCCGTCACCCTCAGACCTGCAGACGGCCTGCCTGGGGCCCTTCTGGCCTTGCAGTCCTGCCACTCACCCAGGCTCACGTCCTCCTCGTGGCCAGTTCCCTGTCGCTAGGCCTCAGGGGAAGCTGACACTGGAACCACGGCGGGGTTCCAGTCTCTGGGAGTGGGCTGGCCGGCCGTGACCATGACAGGTGTGTACGCAGTGTGGACCAGGAATCTAGATCAGGCCAGGAGACCATGGTAAGCTGGGCCAAGTCATGGAGAGTGGACCAGGCTGGGCCCTTGGGTGGAGTAGGAGGGCATCCAGGCTACATGATGCCAGGTGGGGCAGGAGAGGGCCCTCTCCCTGGGGAGCTGCGCATCCAAATTGGACAGCAGCTCAGGATGACGAGCAAGAGGACACTCAGTATGTGCCCCAGTCACACCCACAGGAGGCACCACCAGCCACCGACTGGTCACTCCTTCCCACTGAGTCAAGACCTGGCCTCGATCCTTCTCAACACAGGCTCTGTCTGACGGCCAATTCCCCAAACTGGCAAACAGTTGCTGAAACCCAGGGGGCAGGCCTCTGCCCCTGCTCTCCAGACTTCCTGCAGCTTTTAGGCATCCCGTTGTGAAACGCCGGGGGTGCTGGGTGGTTTCTGGACACAGCACTAGAGACGGAGCCCTGCTATCAGGCCAGTCACCAGTTCAGGTTGTCCCAGACCTAACTCCTTCCCTGCCCCCGGAAAATCCAGGTCTGCCTTTATGGGCCAGGACTCCTGGAGGAGAAAGATCAGCACCCTTCCCCTCCCGGAGGGGCCCGCTTCTGGGACTTCCTCCGGTCCGGCAGCTCGCCGTCTGTATGACCCTGGTTCCTACCGGACCCACACACATCCCTGGGCCCCCTCCTCCAGAAAGGTCAGTGGCTTTAGGGATCACCACCAGTATCTGTCATATACCTGAATGAAACCCATCCCCCACAGGCCACATGCCCCTCGCAAAGCCACACAGTCGGGACACCGACTGTCTACCCATCCGGGTCACACTCGGGGCTGCTGTACCACTAGAGCCGGCCACCCCAGTCCGATGAACCCCGGGAATGCAAGTGAATCCGAATTCACTGGAGCCAGACGCGCCCCAGCCCAACACTCCAGCCCCATGGAGCCTTCCTCCTCTCTGACACTTTCTGACTAACGCGACAGGAAACCCCCACTGGGTCCTCGGAAGGTCAGCTCAAGGTCAGCTCCGTCTACAGGGAAGCGGCCCATGTGAGCAACCAGGAGTCGCGGCCACCACATTTCATGCCGCTCTGAGCCCTCCGAGTGATTTCTTTTCATTCCAAGTGATTTCATTTTTGTGTTAGCAACAGTCTGAGACCACGCTGCCAAGAAGACTGGGCTATGTCACCTGCAGCCGAAATTTATGGGCAGAAAAAAGAGCAAATTGGATACACAGCTGCTGTTTCTCTCCATCAGCGATTTCCGAGGCAGCGAGGGGCAATCAAGCGTCTACGTGAGCAAGAAACCACAGGAACCTGAAACGTGGTACCAGCTACTGTGGCCGAGACAAAGGCTCCCCACACTCCCAGACAGCTCACCCCCACCAGCATTTCTTTTAGCAGATCCTTCTGAGATACATAAGGAGGTAGCTGGGGCCAGTCCCTCCAACCTTTCCGAAGTGGATTCACGTGACAATGTTTTCTACATCAAAAGCAGGAAAGGGGGTCAGAGAACAGGCTGTCGTTGACAGACGTCAATGGTGGGCAGTATTTGCCGACCGTCATCTCTGATGCATCCCCAAAGGAAGAAGGCCGGGGGGCACCAGGCACTCCAGAACATTCCTCGCTCCATCTGAACTCTTACTAGAACAAGCTCAATCCTGCCTCAACCCTCTGGACAGGAATATACTGTAGTTATGGAGGTCAGATCTGAAGCCATATGTTCTGTCCTTAAGCCATTCCCCCTAAGATATCAAGAAATAAATCTAATGGGGAAACGAATCCTCACTGCTTGATGCTTTCTAAAAATCTTACTCATGGGCACTAAACCCAACCTCAAGGGCTGACGACGAGAACGGGAGTGCCAGCAACGTGTATGAACATTCTCGTCCCTATGCTGGGTCCCAGTATTCCCAGTCTGGACAGCCACAGCGGGACTACCTTCTTTCACAGAGAGATGTCTCTGAGAGGGAGCCCCCCACCTTGTGGACAGTTCCCAGGAGAACCACATGTGGGAGGCCTTGAGGGCAGGAGCAGCCCATAAGCTCCTGATCCTGGACCAAGTGAGCTGTTCCTTGAGATGGGATAGGCAAGGGGTTCCCATCTGGAAGCCGGAGTCTGTTCCCGCCGGGTCAGTGAATCACTGCTGGGCCTTGGACCCCATTCCATGACTCCACTTCCCCATCTATAAAATGGGACCTGGACCCCTCCTATGGCAGAGATGCTATGAGTGTCCAGCCAGACAAGAGAGGCAAAAGTGAAGGTCAGTGACCAAGGGCAGCTGTCAGTTACTGCGCACCTACTGTGTGCCCGCCACGGTGCCTGTTTTCCACACATCATCTGCAGCCCTTACAGCAATCTGCAAATGCACAGTTAGTAGCCCCATCTCACAGCTGGAAAAACAGAGGCCCAGAGAGGTTCACCAACACGGTCAAGGCCACAGAGCACGCCAGGCTACCCAACACATGCGGCATCAGGTGGGAATGAAGCGGCCTGAACCTCAGAGGACCACAGTTTTGCACGCCTTCAGCAACTCGTTCAAATTGTTAAGAAAAATTACTCCAAACTTGGAAGCCAGGCAAAGAAATTTCTGCATGCGCTGTCAGTATCTCACTCTAGAGCAGGGCTTGGCCAACGATGGTGTGCGGGCCAAATGGCCCAACGCCCTCTTTGGTAAAGAGGGTTTGACTGGAACGTCGCCACCCCGTTCATCTACACATTGTCTGTGGCGCCTTTTGAGCTGTGACAGTAGAGCGGAGCAGCCGTGGCACAGACCAGATGGCCCACGAAGCCTAAAACATGTACCATCTGCCGTTTAGAGGGAAGGGTTGCCTTGCTCTAATTCTACTGACTGTGGCCTAAGGGGCCGTCCGAGGTCTAAGGAAGGTCTCGGTTTCTCTCTTTAGTATTGATTAGCGTCCCGTCTCCGTACGGTTAGATACTAACTTGTAGAAAACAGAAAGGCTGCAAATGATTTCTGTTCAGTGGAGAAGCAAATGATTTTTGCAGAACACAAACAAAAAAACCTCGAAGGGTATACTGCACTGTCTTGTTTAGCCAGTATTAACTGGTTATATAGCAAACCTTGCAGTAAGGTCACAGTTAAGATTCTGGCCTTCTTGGGGCGCCTGGGTGGCTCAGTGGGTTAATGCCTCTGCCTTCAGCTCGGGTCATGATCTCAGGGTCCTGGGATCGAGCCCCACATCGGGCTCTCTGCTCAGCTGGGAGCCTGCTTCCCCCCCCACCCCCTCTGCCTGCCTCTCTGCTTCCTTGTGATTTGTCTGTCAAATAAATAAATAAAATCTTTAAAAAAAAAAAAAGATTCTGGCCTTCTTTGTTCCACTGGCTCTACACTGGGTTCCCCATTTTCCTCCACTCGACCTGCTTCACCGCCCTGCTGGTTCCTTCATTACCGAGTTAAGCAGATCTTAGACATAGGCTCAGCGTCTACTTAAGCAAGAGTTAAGCTTTTAGCTTTTTAGAAAATTTTAGACGACTTTGTAGAACACCGGCATTGACTGCTTGGCCAACGGTTAGCAAAGAAACTTCTGGACCACACCACATTCTCAAGAGGCCGTGCACGGCAGCAGCAAACCCGTACCTTGGTGTCCTGGCGGCTACGGGAAGCCAGGGCAATCTGCCTGGCTAGCTTCAGAGCTTCTATCCGCATGACAGCAAACTCTAACTCCTCCTGTCCGAGGGGCGGGGGGTGAGCAAATCGCAGGGGAAATGCATCAAGACAAGACGTCAATGTGCCCCACATCCAAGAAATGAATGTGCCATGTGAATGTATTATAACAGGGACTCAGGAAAAACACACGCTCTGGCTTTCTTGCACAATTAACACCTCAGCAGATCATGAAATAAGTGTTTAATTTTTTTTTAATTGCCCTTCAGAATGTCTGTTGGGAAGGATCATGTGGTCAAATATGAGATGATTTTTAAAACGGGATCAAAATTTTGACTGCACTGTTTCACTGGATTTCTTTCCTTTTTGTTTGTTTTATGTCAAGATGGTCAACAGTTTCCATGAATGGTTTCATATTCTCAAATGACTGTTAACCATCTCTCCAGGTTTGCTCTGAAGTTCTTTGTCTAGAGGGTATCAAATTAAGTTGTCAGGTTTAAGGCAAAGAGTAGCTAATTGTTTTGGTTCCAGATGTGAGACTGAGTCCAGATGTTATCTCAATGGGAGTCTGAGATAGCCTCCCCTTCCATTTATACAAACAGCTTGGCTCGCTGGTGATCTAATACTCTTGGTTCTGTGAATAAATCACAGACACTGCTTTGGGGGCTATCAAAACTGAAAAATGACTCTTTGGGTCCAATTTCCCATTTGGAATACAAATGGTTTGTCCCACCTGTAATCACACAATTTATATCATTTTGGCATCTTGGATCAAGAACAGCCATCACACATCAGTCTTTGAGGGAGAAGAGATTTCATCTGGAACATTTCCAGCAATCCCTTGTTAGATCCTGTCTCATTGCATTTGGGGCTTGGAGTTCATTCTCTACTGAGGTTTTCACAAACTCCCCAAAAGGTCACACATGGGCTACAAACCTGAAGTTTCTGGGCAAATACTGGGGGGTTCTTTTCTGCTAAGTCGGGTTCCAGATAGTCAAGCGCACCACAGAGAGAGGCTGGATGAGCTAGCCTGCTGAGGAGGGCGTCAGCAGAGGCAAAGGAGCCCTCAGGAGCTGTCTGAAGGCCAGAAGAGGACACAGAGGAAAAATAGAGGAGACACAGAGTGACATCGATTCCAAGCAAGGACCATGCACCCATCTGCTGGACATTTCTGACTTAACGTTAAAGAGAGCATTAGTGAGGTGACACTACTTTCCTTCTCATCTGGACTAATCCCCACCTGCTGGTAATGGTATCTTGAGATTGACGGGCTCCTGCGCTCCCATCCCCCAAGCCTTAGGTGCCCTCTTACCCCCCATGTCACCCTCACTCCCTAACCAACCAGTGGGATGGAAGTTAACATTTACTTAATTATTTGAAAATCTTGGTGGGGGAGACAAGGCAGTTGATGGGTTTTCCAAACATAATATAACTCATCAAGAAAACACCTACAAGTATGTGTCAAAGGTTTTGGTAAAGGTCATTTTCTAAATAATAGAAAGACAATTTCCAATGAAAAATTGTCTCTGGATCTATTGGGAAGACTCCAAAGTCAAGAGCCAACTTTGTAGAAGTTGAATCATACATGAGACCTTCCATAGTGTCTTTTTGAGAGACTGAGTCCTATCTACTTTCTTCTTGCTTACTAATATTTTTCCAGCATCTAACTGCCACACAGTAGGTGCCACACAGTAGGTGCTCAATAAATATCTGAAGCACGAGACAAATGGTCAACTAATACAGAACAACAAAAGTAACACTAAAAGTAACTAAGTCAACAGCTTCAAACCCTCTTGGGGAGGAGGTAAAAGAGAGAAAAATAAAAATTCACCTAGAAGGATAGCCCGTTTTAGATATTCAGGGAGTCTGTTTACTCTGCAAGACTCCAGAGGGGTTGGAAGGGGAGGGATATACAAAGAGGTCTACAAACACGAGGGATTTCCCATCACCAAGGCCTGGGAGAACCAAGTGTTCCCTAAACGAGTGTCCCCTGCCCTATCATTCTCTGCCCCTGACCTAGAGTATGGAGAAGCAGGTACAAACTGAAGTCCGTTCCAAAGCAAGAGTCCAGCCCCAAGGGACTAAAGTGGAAAATCAAGAACCGTGAAGGCAAATAAAGCAGTGAGATAAGAACTACAAAACCACAGAGAATGAAGAGCTTTTCTCTCACGGCTAGGGCGCAGGGTCTCGGAGGCCAGCTTCTGTGGCCTGGGGGTTGGGTGGGGCCCCACGCCAGGTGCCAGGTAAGTGTTGCTCTGAAGGACTAGACCCCTTGGTGACGGGACCCACCTGGCCCAGGCCTCACCCGCAGTGATCTCAGGCCCCTCCGACCCCACTTACAATTTCAATTGCGTCTGAAGCAGTGCCCAAGGTCATGGCCTCCAGCTCCTTCTGGGAGGATTTCTCTGGCACCTGCAAGTGTGGCTCTTGGTTGGGTGCCAGTCCTCGTGGGACAGGATGCTGGATCTTTGCCCCTGCGTTTACAAGGGCTTCGGTTTCCTCAAAACTTGACCTGAGGAAGCAAAGAGCATCTTTGTCTCGTTGGAAATCCCACTGAAACTGACCAGGATGGAGTCCGGACACAACCACCCTCCCATGACATCCCACACTTCCACAGCTGCGTTCCCAGAGCGAAACTGGGGAGGGTGCTGGGTGGCCAGAGAGCCTGTCGACTGGACAGCCTGAGGGAGAGGGTGGCCCAGCCCCATCTCAGGGCCGGTCAGGAGCACAGACACTCCCAGCTAAAGGCACAAGCCAGAGTTAGGCAGACTGTCCGTCCCTTGGCGGCGCACCTGGGGGAAGTGACTGTGTACCGCATCTCGGTTTCCTTTTCTGTAGCACAGGAGACCGTGCTGGGTGAAGGTCAAGGGAGACACTGCCCACATGTGAAGCACCTGACACGGTCCCCGTCACCATGACTATCGCTGGGACAACACCACCACCATCTTTCTCAATACCCTGGGTGGATTCAGAAGTCTGTCTGGGAAGTCAAAGCAAGTGCCTTCACTTCTGCTAGAGAATGGGGCAGGGAAAGGGATGGGAGGGTCCCAGCCCCAGAGCGGTACCCGACCCGCACCCACCCGCACCGGCTCAGAACAGGGCCCTAACCAGTGCTGATTCACAGCCATGTGAACAGCGAACGTCTCCCTGGCACTGCGCTTTCCTTACAGCATCTCTGTTTCATCCTCTCGGTGGCTTTGGAGGACAGGCACCCCCGGCCAAACGGCACAGTTGGGGGGCTGCCTAGAACACCGAGAGCCTCATTTAATCCTCATAAAATTTCTACAGGATCGGTTTTATGACTACCCCCTTTTACCCACGAGGAGATGGCAGCACAGGGGCTCAGGGAACCTGCATCAGGTCACACAGCTAGTAAGGGGTGTGAGTAGAACTACGGGTCTGAGTGCTGTGGCACGCTGCCTCCCCATGGGTCAAGTCACAAGACCATAGTGTAGGTGCGGGGTGGTGGTGGTGGTGGTGGTGGTGGTGGTGGTGGTGATGGGAGGGGCTCACGCATTCAGCTGTTTACAGGACAAAGGGCAGCCGATAACACCCTCACCAGCCGGTGTGTCTGGTGTGTCCTTGGGGACACTCAGAGACCCGGAAGTGGGCTGCATGAATTCATCCATGCAAATGAACCCACGTCAGAATAAGCAGTACCATAGGGCTCAGAGGCTTGGGGACAGACGGCCTGACCCGAAACACTCTCCTCCTGGAAGTCATACCCTGAACATGGCGTCGGGGACTCTGACGTCCGGACGGGGGGAGACTTGACCGGGCTCTCCTGAGACGTGTCGAACATAAGGTACAGGGCCTGCTTCTTCGGGGCATCATCATCCTGCTGCAGGGATCAAAGGCACAGGTCAGCTCCGCTGCAGGTGGCCTGAACACGCCAGAGAGATAAAAACCGGAGCTCTCTTCTACAGAACAAGGAACTCATCGGGGAAAAGCCTTCGTTCTTCTCAAGCCGCCCAGAAGGGAGCAGGAAGCCAGTGCAGCCCGGGGAGAGGAGAGGGAAGGTGGAGGGCAGAGGAAATGTGTGCTGCCGGGAACAGTGTCGCGGGGAGAGGGATCGTAATGGGGTTGGGGTGCTGCACACTGTGGGCCGGCGTTTCCTGGCCACGCGCTCTGGATGGCCAACCATGGGGCCACTGGGGATAAATACAGGGGTAGGCAAGACCCCAGCCTGGGACGGGCAGACGGAGGGGTGAGGGGACGAGCACGGTGGCCCAGTGTGGAGAGCAGCTCCACCATGTTCTGCCGACCATGGGTCAGGAGATGCAAGCCTAGCATCTACACATGAGGCAAAGAAAGACAAAGATACGAGGATATGTCCAGGCCACTAATGTCACAGCAAGCCCTTCTGGTGCCTCCGGGCCTCTGACAGCATCACTGGACAACAGCACGACGCAGGAGGTCCTGCTGGGCTCTAGAGGCAGCAGACAGGAAACCCGGGGTCCACCACCCATCACAGCCACTTAAATGAAAGGGATGGCAAGTGGAAGGCGGGGAGGGGGGACGTCTTGCCAGAAAAGCCACTCTTCAGTCACATAAAGCAATTAATTTGAAGAAAACAGATAATCGTACACCTTAAAAACTACCAACCCACTGCTACACCTTTTTTAAGAAAATCTCCGACTACTTCTTCCATAACCTAGGGAAATAATGATGCAGGAAGCCTAACTGCATTCTCATTTGCTCCCTGAAAATGACACATGGAGGGGACCGAATATAAACCTCCAACCCCCCCCCCCCCGTGGTTCCTGTTCACCCTTACTGAGCACCCAGGACACTGCGGGCACAGAGGACCCCCCTGGATTTGCGACCCGAGCTCAGGAGGAGGCTGGCGCCTGCGTTTTCACAAGACAGGGAAGAGAAGCCAGTCCGCTGCTGGCCTGAGGCAGGACTTACAGGTAAGGAGGAGCCAATCTTCTCCATATATTCAATTTCATAGGAGTTCCTGTAATCCAACTCTGCAAAAGAAACAAAAGGAGAGTTAGTGACTGTGGGGCGGGGAGGAAAGGTCTGGGCCAGGCAGGGTGGGATCTGGAACCAGACTCTCAACTCTGAGCTTATCCACTAACTCTTTGAGGTTTCTGATTTGGCTGGAAGGGGAGGCTCCGCTCAGCCATTTTCAGACCACGTGTCAGCCTCTTGCAGCAAAGGGACTCCTGCCGTCTGGGCGCCTGAGACAGTCCAAGGGAGTTCAGGTGTGAGCGGCAGAGGTCTGAGCTGGGGCAGATCTGGGCTCCATGCACCGAGTTTTCAGTCTGTTCTGAGTGTTGCTTTTCTCTGCGTCTCCTGCACGACATGGAGAACATTCCCACATGGCTACAGCATTTAGAACCCACCCCTCTGCGCTCCCTCTCTGAGAATGCAGCCCCGCCATGCTCCGAGGCAAGGAAAGAGCATACATTGTTCCTACAATGTTGCTTGTTAAGAGAAGCTTCACAAGTCCCCTGGAACATTTCCCAGAACCCTGCCAGCGCCCACAGGGCTGGTCCAAACCAGATTTCCAGATGCAAAGACTATGCAAGTCCAGTTAGGTGGAGAAATGACCTATTTCAAACAGACTGGAGACCAGAGGCTGGAAGGGAAACTTGAAAAACTCTCACTGGAGACTAGAAGCCCTCGGTCCCTTGGGTCCCCAAGTGCGGGATTGAGGGGGGGGGTTGTCCATGAGGACACCCAAGTCTGCCTCTCAGCAGAACTCCCTGTCCAGGGAACGGATTCCGAGCCCACATGACGTGCCCCAAACCGTGCTGGGCACAGTGGCTGTGGAGGTGAACCAACCCAGAAAGGGCTTGATTGTCCCAGAAGCCACATTCGCCGCTAACAGATGGCCTCTCCTACTTGAGAAGAAAACCAAGAGGTCCCACGCGACCTGCTCAGAAAGCAGGTCTGCAAGAGCGTCTGTGGCAATCCCTGATGCTTGTTTCTACCATAACATGGGAAGAGCAGTTCTGCGTTACAGCATCTGTTTCTCCCTATGGTTGAAGGTATCATTTAAACAGTGATTCCTGAATCTGAGCTCTAAGAGGACACATTTCCTGGAAGACAGTCCCCAAACCCACGAGCATGTGGGGATGTGGCCATAGGAACTCAGGCACTGAGAACACATGCATGGCTCTTGAGTCTCTGAAGCTCCCTGGGGAAGTAAATGCCTCCGGCCCAGGGACTCGGCCTGCCCTGGGCTGCAGTTCAGCATCCGGGACGGGAGTCGGTATCCGTTCTTAGGGCGCACAAGGATTTATGAAGACTCACTGTCTTCCTTGTCTTGTAAAGGTGAGGTAAGCGAGGGGCAGTCAGAGACCAGGTGATTTCTAGAGCCCCCTGCAGATCGCTCACTTTCCAGATGTAGGACCTCAGGACTATCATTTTATTGTCCTATTAAAGACTGTTTTAAGTTGAGAAGATAACAGTGCGTCTGCGGCCTCCTTCGCCAAGGTATCATTATCAGCACCAAGGCATTATTCAACCCTAAATTATTTAGCAGAAACCCTTCAGCACACCCGCAGCGGCACAGAGCACCCAGGATGCACCAAACAGGCGTGGAGCCACCAAAGGGATTTTTCCAGGGACTGAGGCACTGGGTGCGTGCCCAGCTCTGGTGACCAGCTCGACTCGGTCATGCATCCCACTTGGAACCTTAGCTCGTCCCCTGGCAGCTGATCGGGGGAGTTTCAGGTCACCAAGCTCACTTACCTGCCTTCTTTCCCACCTGCCAATGGGGTCTCCCTTCCCATTGCCCAGTGCCCCCCATCCCGCCCTTCAGAGGCAGCAGGTGGCAGTAAAATAGTGGGGGATTGTCTCACCACCCCCCACTCCGTCCCAAGAAATGTCTGCATCAGCCACGGGAGCTTCCATTCCTGGTGATGCCTGGAGGCGCTCCTTCAGCACAGGGCCTGAAACTTCCAATCAGAGCCATGTGGGGTTCTCACTTATTATTTACCAACTGGTGCCTGGGTGGCTCAGTCAGTTAAGCATCTGCCTTCGGCTCAGGTCATGACGCCAGGGTCCTGGGATCGAGCCCCACGTCGGGCTCCCTGCTCAGTAGGGAGTCTGCTTCTCCCCCTGCTCCTCCTCCCCTACCTGCTCATGTTCTCTCTCTAATAAATAAACAAAATCTTTAACAAAAAGAAAAAGGCCTGGAAAAGGTGCGAAGAAAAACAAATTCTCTTCTTGTCATTGACATCATCTCCTGTGCTTTGAAGGAGAATCTTTCAGAATGTTGCTTTCAAAATCTCACTCATCTGCTCTCAGTCTTTCAGGGCTAAAGCCTCTGCGGGTGGGCCTGGAGGCGGAGCCATGTCCGGCTTCAGCTGTGGCCACACGCAGCTAACTGGCGGGGAAGGGCGACACCACTTACACCAAGTGGCCCAACACCTTCACGTCCAAGAGAGGTGGGTGCGGCCTCCCGATGCAGGGATTTTTAATGGGTCCTGTCATCTCTGAGGTCGCTTCCAGTAATCATTTCACGCTCATCAACGTCCCGTGAGGGGGCCCGGTGGCTGTTCTCCTCCGACTCTGGCTGCCAGAGCTTGGCTGGGGACTGGGCAGAAGCTGGAGGATGCAGATGAGCCCATATCGTCATTCCCAGAGTCGGGGCAGCCAACTCCCTGGCTTCCTCTGCCTGCTGACTTCCCTACAAATGGAGCTCAAAGGGCCTCCATGTTGCAAAAAAAGTTAATGATGTCAGGTAAAAGCCCTACCGCAGGTTACACAAACCTAAGGAATTGTGACCCCGTATGTTTTAACAGCTCATGGCTAGTATTTCTGGAACTTCTAACATAAGTGATGAGAGAAGGGACCCTTTGTTAGGGGATAAGGATGTTCCTCCCAATGTCCTCACTGTCACTCCTCTGAAAGTCTGTAGTGTGACAGCGATGGCGCCTGCCATAGAACAAGAGTTAGGCTCTTGAGGGGGGCACCTTCCCCTCTGTTGGAGCGGGAAGGTGAGGGTAAATGTCGCTATGTGTTAGGGAGACAGGGTTGATGGGTGACCCTCAAAAGCCCACCAGACTTGTGATTCTAAAACACTGCTCTCCTTGGGTCTCGGGGACCAGAGCTGGGAGAGGCTTCGGAGGCTCCTCATCTTGGAATCCCTAAGGACCGCAAGAACTAGGATTTTCCCTACCATGTTTCCAAGATTGTGCAAGAGGCCATTTACTAAGCAAGCATCTGAAGAAAAACATTTGAGATCGCCAATCTGAGTTGTTTTTTTTTTTTTTTTAAGATTTTTATTTATTTGTCAGAGATGGAGAGAGAGTGAGCGAGCACAGGCAGAGGCAGAGGGAGAAGCAGGCTCCCTGCCGAGCAAGCAGCCCGATGTGGGACTCGATCCCAGGACCCTGGGATCATGACCTGAGCCGAAGGCAGCTGCTCAACCAACTGAGTTTTTAATCAGGGATATGATCAGTGTTGCCATGAGCTGATGATATTACCACCCAGACACGTCCTTTTAATGAGCTGGGCATCTTTCTGAACTAGTTCCACCCAGGTTTCTCCAACTACTCCGACAGCGTGAAGCTCTTGTGGACCCAGGTCGGGAAGCACCGCTGCGTTCCACACCCTCTTTCTAGAGACGATGAGAGAAGGCAGCAGGGCGCTCACACCCGGAAGCGGGGTGAGGAAGGGCAGGACGCTGAGGAGTCTGGCAGCCCTGATCTACAGGGACTCGCCCCACATCGCTCAGCAAGTTGGCACGGCTCAAAGTCTGGGCTTCCTTGCTGCTAGGTGGGGAGGAGCAGAAATCCACTCTCTAGAACTGAGAACGAAATGAAACCACATATCTAGGAGCCTCAGTGGGACTCAGAGCACTGCACTGGTGTCAAGCCCTCCCTATACGTCACTTTGAGAATTGGTCTTGTAGCAAACACCTGTTTAGAGGGTCATTATTTCTAACCCCAAATCTCGTTTTCCTGTGATTTGTGACTTCTGTGGAACAAAGCCTCAATCAAGGCTACAGCTCTGGCCAGATTCTTTCTGGTGATGATAGCAGCACCCCTGGGGCATGTCTGGACATGACCTCAGTAAGTTAACAGGAAGGACGATCTGATAGGGGGGTGCCGGGCATCCAGTTTCTACACCTGACCGCTGGAGGGAAGCAAGCTGTGGTCAAAGGTGAATGCAGGGTCAACACCTCCTGAAACTCTAACTGTCCCTTGTACATACAGATGACAGTTTCCGATTGCCCGCCCAGTTGGGACTTCCCGAATCTTCCCGATCATTTTCTAAGAAGGCAGGTTTAATAGAGCTTTGTTCAAATGTACAGGTTTACCTATCAGTTGAATTTTTGCAGAAAATAATCAATGATCAAATATGTCAGCAATGATCAAATATGTCACGGAGCTAATGAGTTGTCTGTTTTGGTTCCATGCCAAAGACGAACAAACATGTTAGCATAGATTGGGACACCGATTAGCTTAACAGGTACTATTAGGATCTTTATATTTTCTATTAAAAATGCACGTATTGGGGGGCACCTGGGTGGCTCAGTGGGTTAAAGCATCTGCCTTCGACTCAGGTCATGATCCCAGGGTCTGAGGATCGAGCCCCACATCAGGCTCAGCAGGGAGCCTGCTTTCCTTCCTCTCTCTCTGCCTGCCTCTCTGCCTACTTGTGATCTATCAAATAAATAAATAAAATTTTTAAAAAATGCACGTATTGGGGCACCTGGGTGGCTCAGTCAGTTAGGCATCTGCCTTTGGTTCAGGTCATGATCCCAGGGTCCTGAGATGGAGTCCCACACTGGGCTCCCCCTGCTTGTGCTCTCTCTCCGATAAATAAAATCTTTTTTAAAAAAAGCATGTCATCATCATTACATCCAAAAGTGACCCCAGGGGCACCTGGGCGGCTCAGTGGGTTGAGCCTCTGTCTTTGGCTCAAGTCATGATCTCAAGGTCCTGGGATCGAGCCCCGCACCGGGCTCTCTGCTCAGCGGGGAGCCTGCTTTCTCCTCTCTCTCTCTCTGCTTGCCTCTCTGCCTACTTGTGATCTCTGTCAAATACATAAATAAAATCTAAAAAAAAAAAAAAAAAAAAAGTGACCCCAGAGAAGCCCAAGCCAAGCATGGGAGACAGGACACGGGGCATTGCGGAGACAGCCAAGCCGGGGAGGAGGTGCACACATGGGGCCAAGGGGTTCCTTCCAGCGGGGCTCGTGGCCCAGGTGTGTGTGCAGAGGAAAGGCCTACGGAGGGGCAGAGGCCAGGACCCAGGGCCCCTGGGGTCAGGCTGCAGTGAGATGGTCACTATCAAGCCTCCCAAACCCCAACCTGAGGGCAGCCTGGAGAGCCAACCAAAAGGCTCTATTCTACAGAACACACAATGCCAAAACACCCAACTACACATACTTCAGATGGTCTTTTCATCTTCAAACCGTAGAGCGGCAATCTGGTGAGAAGGTCCATATCCAAAGCCCCCTCCCCCGCCCAAAATGAAATGGACCTCACTCGTGTCGTTCAGAGACTATGGGCACAAAGCAAGCTGGCGAGTGGCCAGGACAGGGGAGCGTGCCAAGGAAGCAATACAAGCTACCCACTCTCTGTTACACCACTGCCCGCGGGGAGGGAGCGGGTGGGGGTGGGGGGAGGGGCAGGGAGGTGGGGGTTCCTTAGCAGCAGCCAAGAAGTACGGGTAAGCTTTTCAGGTGTGGTGGCCGTCATATTGATTTCTACTCATTTTTTTGGAATGGTCGGATATCAAGAGCTTGGAAAGGGAGACTGAGAACCATCCCAACAGTTCCGAGTGCTGGAGGGAAGCCCCTGGAGGAAAGACCACCATCACCATCAGCCCACAAGATGGTTTCAGGCCCCAGCAGTGTTCCTGACAAAGAAGGGAAAGTGTGGGAGCCAATACAGAGATTCAGAAAAATCACTGTTAGCGGAGTAAGCAGTTTATCAAAAAAAAAAAAAAAGAAAGAAAGAAAGAAAAGAAAAGGTCTTGATTTACCCAATCATGCTGTGCTGACTTAACACAGATGAATTTTTGAAGCCAAAGGATCAGACAGAAAGCTGAAAGCAAAAATACATGTAGGAGGAAGAAAGATATTGATGAGCAAAGCAACACGCCTGGGGTCCCATTCAGGAAAATGGGCCTCTGGCTGGCAAGCCTGGAGTGAACCGTCTGGTTTGGGGGCTTGAGTGGAAGGTGTGGCTCCCACTGTGGAACGTGCTGTGGGGCTGATGCACGGTGGTGGCCCTGGGAGACCCCAGACCTGGGCGGGTCTTGACCCACACGGAGCAACTGGCTTGACGGTGCTGCCTACAGCTGCGATAGTGTTTCAAAATCACCCAGGCGAGTAAGCCAGAGAGTAAGCAAAGCTCGAGTGAGCTCAGGGCAGGAACTGGGGGGCTCTGAGCGGACTGGCCCTCGGCTGGCATCTTGGGGTTGGGGTACAGCTGGGTTCAAGCCTTAGCTTGGAGTGCCTGGATGGCAAGGAGACCTGGCTTGGAGGTTTTTTCCCTGGCCCTGTGCTCCGCAGGGAAGGTGGTCTCCGAGGCAGGGTGGAGGTCTGGCCGCCACCAAGGGGCTTACCCTCTGTGGGCGAGCTGAATTTGGTGTCATTGACGAAGGTAGACAGGTCTGAGGGCTGTGGATAGTCCTGCTTGTCAGCCTCCAGATCCACCGTCACACACGTCCACTTCTGGTTGGTGACCGCCAGCTTCTCCTCATCGGTGGCGTGGACCACCGCGGAGATGACCGGCGTTTCTGGTGTCGCCGCTGGCGTGGAGTCCTGGGAGCAAAAGAGAAGCAGTCTCTCCTCTCACACGGTCTCTGGTCCCCAGCGGTGCCCTCCCACCCGGGTCTGCGGTCCCTCCAGCCAGGACAGGTCCCCATCAACGTCCTCAGCACGTCCTTGGACTTTGCCCAAAGTGGTCCCAAGGACGCAAATTCTTTCCTCTGTGAATTCCCTTATTCCCTTTCCTGATGGGTTGTTACTGGGGTGGAGTGGGGGGGTGGGTAACCGTGGGTTTAAAAAAAGAAAATCAGGAGTTTGTGTCTGGGTTATCACAGAACTTCCTGCTCATTCACTTTGAAAAAAATAAGGAAATTTACTTATTAGCACTTTTATGTACTGCAACTACTGTGTTATGTCCACACAGTGCTTTGGGGCCTGTGAACTGATCGCATCAACATCGCCTGGCAATCTTCATGCCTGTCCCCAGAGGATCTGCACAGGGCGGGCAGAGGAGCACTGGTGGGGAGCCCAGAATTGTTAAGAGCCGAGCTGGGACTGGGACCCCAGGCTCCTCTCCTGGGTCTGGGTGCCTTTCTCGGCAGCCACCTGCTCCGGTCTGCTGGCTGGGACGTCCCTAGCTCAGATCAGAGCCCGACACACATGCCGGAGGCCAAACTTCTCGGTCCGTCATGGTGCAGATCTATCTCATGAAGGAACTAGTTAGAGGGGAAAGGGCCCAAACCCCACTTCTTCAGGGTGTGATTTCCTCGATCTCCCTGCTTGGGTTTTGGCTACACAATCCAGTGCGCCTGACACTCCTTTCTCACTAGATCTTCATTTATCTCCGAGGACTTTCTCAATTTGGTATTCACAGGTGTTCTCCGCAGATGAACCGACCAGAATGGGTCAGCGTGATTCCTCCAGAACCCACCAAACACCTGTTTCTCTACTCTTGAGACACGCTCTCATCAGCCCCAAAGGGCAGGGATCAAAATGATGTCTTGCAAACGGCAAGGGAGCCCCCAGGCAAAGAGGATGCTGGAAACGGGCCCGTGATGAGCAGAAAAGAAAGCTCTGTTGACCAACAGGGAATCAAAACGCATGGGCGTTCGCTGCCCAGGTAAGGGGTAAAATCATGCGAATCAAAGGGATATCGTACCTGAGAAGGTGGATCAGAGAGAGGAGACCGTTTTGGCGATCTTTTCACCCTAAATGTGTCACTGGAAATAAAACGGAGAATGTGAACACAGCAAACAGGGGTACAGAACAGTCCAGAGCTACACAGCGCGGACCGAAGCCACGCCCTCCGGCCTCCGCCGCCGCACACCGGCTAAGAGATGTCCACGCTGACGATCCATCCCAACCCGACACCCGAGATCATCGCTGCCCCCCAGGGAAAGAATCCTCAAGCTGGAAATCTTTTAAAGAGATGCCATTTTGGAGAGCTGGCCCAGAACACGCAGCTAAAATTAGCCAGATGTTCTTATTTTAAAAAGCAGATTTTGGTGAGGTTAATGTATCCAGATTCATCCAAGAACGTCTGAACCAAGTGAGGTGCGGGGCAGGGACCTCGACGGCTGACACGTATGAGCGCGACCCCACCGACGGACTGGCAGGTCGACACAGCAAACCGCGGACAGAGCCAGAAACAGGAAGAACGTTCTGGGTCTTCAGGGAAAGTCCCTTCCCGCTCACTGGAACTCAGAGAGTAAAGGAGTCCAGCATCGTGGCACTTCTGGGTCCGAGTCTAACCGGAGGCGGGGCCAGGGTAAAAGGACTCTTGTTTAAATTGCAGCGCAGTTCACACAACACACAATTTACCATCTCCGAGCGCCGTCACCTACTTCCACACCGTGCCAGCCACCTCCGGCGCTCTTCCGGCACGAGAGGATTTCTCTAAGGTCTATTCCGAACCACAGTTAAGGACTCTTCCCTCCCTTCCTTTTTCCTTCATGTAAATAATTAGGGGCAGGGGCAGGTCACTCAAGGCAACGGGAACATCAGATCAGACTTGCAAAGGGGTCCACGGTGGAGAGCATTTTTAGCATAGATGGTTCCACTGAATCCCTGAGCGGGCAGGGGGGTCATTCCCCAGGCAGAACGGAGGCCTCCCCACCTGCAGCCTGGCCCCCCGTCTCAGGCCCCTCTGTGGTATGGTCTTGCCTCCAGCAAAGCAACAGTGTTTTGGGGTGTGGGTTGTCCCCCAATCTTAGACCCCATTCCTTCTCCCTACTCTAACATTAACTGGATGGACAGGGCAATTCAGGACTCAAGTTCCCTCTCTGTGTCCCCTTCAACAGCACACTCCAGCAATGGCATCCAGTCATGAAAAACTAGAGAAATGGTGACTTACAGCATTGACAGCATCTGCCTTGCTCGCCGTGCAGCCCTAGCCCGGAGCATGCATTTACCCATGCATATAAACATTTAATTGTGTACTGGAGAGTTGCTAACTGGCTCTAAAAAACTCAAGAAATCCCTTGGGCAGAAGCAAGCCTGACAGACTCGACCCTATTCTGGGGGCCGCTGGAGGCCTGGGACCAGGCCAGCTTCCCTTGTAAGATGGGGCGGTGAGGGGGCGGGTACCTGTCCTGGGGCCCCTTGGAGGTGCCCACAGTGACCCTCCCGTGGTGGCAAAGCAGTACGGGCACAGAGGGGTTGGCTCGGGCTCCACTGACACCCAGCAGGGTGGCCCACAGTCGGCAAGCCAATGGAAACCTGGCCTGATCCTGGGAGACCACGGATGCGGGCCCAGAGCAGGCTGGCGAGGGCTCTCACAGCCGTGCGCTCCACTCCGAGCCCACCTGGCCTTTTAGGGGATCTCAATTCGAACCAGCCCCGTGACCTCCACTTCATATGGTAGCATGAACAAGCGACCTCAGGCCGCTGCTGTGGTTGGCCAGGTGGTTCTGTCATCGTGAAGCCACCGAGCTTTAAAAGCAATCGCTCCCTAGTCCAGTTGGAAATGAGAATGGAATGAAAGCTTAAAAAAAAAAAAAAATGTATGGGTTTCAGATGAAGACATCCAATATGCAAGAGGGGAAAAAAAAAAGTTCCATTCCTGACAAGCAGACAGATGTAGATAATCACATTTTCACAGCCAAGCAGTTTCACTTATGCTAATCGCTCTGAAACAGGAACGTAAGTCTGCTCCTGGGGAGCCCCATGCCCCCCGCCGTCCCCAGGCCCGACATGGAAACCATGTAAGCGGCAGCCATGGCGAGGAAATGGAGAGAGCTTGAAAGCAAAAACAGAAAGCAGAAAAGCACAGGTAGGGTGAGAGGCAGATTCCATTCAATTTACTTACAACAGAGAACACACAGACATCACATCTTCAACCATCCTAAGACAAGAAGACAAGAAAAGAGAGACAGACAGAAGGAACTGACAAAAAAGATAAATCTGCAGGCGGCCGGCTGTCAGTGGGTTGGGATACAGAAGCCATCCCTGTGGCAAGCATGGCCACCGTCCCTGCTTTCTGGAGAGGGGCTGTGGCAGAGCACCTTCCTCTCCTGCTCCCAATCACCCTGTAGGTGCCAGTGCCCAGAGGGCTTTGTCTCGCCCGTGTGGGATTCCAAGCCTTCGGCACGAGAGGTGAGACACAGAGACGGGCCGGCTTCCCTGACCGGTCAGTTAGCGCCGACGGCAGAGCAGACGGTACCGAGGCTACCCATGGGAAGGAAGCGATGCGTGATGGCTACAGGTTGGCCCTCGGTCCAACAAGGAGAGATCACAGCTTTGTAGTCTGGGCATTTCAGACTTCTGTTCGAGGCATTGAAAAAAGCTTCCAACGCCGCTTTGACAGAGTGTTTAGGAAGGCCCCGGCTGGGAAGCTGATCTCAGAAGAGTCTTGGGATCCACGGCTAATGCCTGCTTAGAGAACCTCCTCTCAGGAAGCCCCGAATGGGAGGTAAAAAGGTCACCTTGTCTCAGTCCGTACCAGGCACAGTCAGAGAGGCCAGCGGCTGTGCTCTCGTCTGCCGAGTTGGAGGCAGAAGCCTGGTCTCTGGGCCTTGTTCAACTACTGACCATACTTCCCGGGAGGGCAGGAGAAAGGCTCTAAGCACCAATCCCACTACGCTGGGACCCACATCCTGAGCAGGGACCCGCAGCCATCCAGGTGACAGCTGGGTCTGGGTCTGGACGCCAGAGGCACTGACATGGAGTCCTGAAGGGTACCCTACTTGGCAGGGGTATGGACAGCAGGACTGATTAGGAAGGGCCACCCAGGGACTGTTTTCTCATTGATCTCTTCTGGACCTCCCAGAGCCTTGGAGTCTTGTGCGCAAAAGATGGCCAGAAACACGAATGAGCACAAACGAGGTACTTCACACGGGCTGGCTGCAGGGCAGGGAGGGGTCCAGGCCAGATCTCTCGCTTCGGAACCATTAAAGGGCAGATGCAAATCCTACAGATTCTAACAATATTTCCAAGATAGCTCTCCCTAGCTTGTAGGCCACCCCAAAAAGCAATTCCCATGCTAACCAGGGAAAAGCTAAGTCACCAACGGAAGGTTGACCAAGTCTCTACTGGACAGTCCCTTCTTTATGGGCCCTTCCACACTCCCCTGGAATCAAATGTCAGGTCTGCAGCTAAAAATAATGCTTTAAACCACTGTCTTAAGACGACAAAGGATCAAGGACTCTAGACCTAAAGGGGTATGTGGCGGGGAAATGCCACCACTGTGGGTGCAGACAGGAAGTTGAAACAGGGACAGTGCTGCAAACCTAGCGGCCTTACGGCAGACGGACGGAGGGAAGGGTCAGGGCAGCCACATTCATCCAGACACACGACCCAGGATTACAGCCAACGCACAGGCCCGCCTCTGGTCTTACCACCTCGCACCCCTGAACTTACGTCTTTAGGGGGGTCTTCTTCTTCTTGGCAGGCTTGTTCAGCCCATCCCCGTCTGCTCCATTGGCTTCGATGGCACTGGCCGGGATCTCAAAGGAGGCTGGGGATTTAGAAGGCGAGCTGGGGGTCTTAGAGGATGTCTTAAAAGGGTCAATGGATTCATCACAGGCATCTGGGTCAAAGTTGTAGGACTGCTGGGGCAGTGTGGGAGATTCTTGCATTTTTGAGGTGGAAGAAAAAGGGTTAAAATTGGGGTCATCCCACTTGTCAATATCAAAGGTGTAGGTACCTTTGGCGATAGGGATGTCGTTGGGTTCATCGGGGGATCTGGTAGGCGAGGCAGGAGTGTTGTCGAGTTTCTCGGGTGTTTTTTTCATCTTTGGCCTCCTTAGGGGCATTTTGGCAACCGGCTTTTTGCCTAGCTTTTTGGTAGGAGGAGGGTTTTCCTGTTGGGTATCCCAACTACCCTTGTCCTCAGAATAGTCAAACTCCAGCCTCACCGAGAGCCCTTTGACTGGGGAGTCCTCCTGCCCCCCACTATCAGATGGGGTCACCTCCACTGCCTCTGGAGCCGTGGCAAGGGGCAATGTTTTCCTTCCAACCGGAGGTGAGTTCTGCACTCTGCCACTTCCAGAAGATGGGGGGACGGCCCCTTCGGCACCCTCGGGGTCCAGAGGGCAGGCAGCCTTGGGCACAGCAGTGGGTTCCAGGGGCGTCTCCTCCAAGAGGGCTGGGACAGAACCCTCCGTCTTGGCCAATTCCGGTTTTGTCTCTAGCGCTTGATTCTCCTCACTGGGGACAGTATTCTCCTCCACTGGCTCCTGTTGTGTCTCTTTTACTGGGGGGGTTTCGGTGGGTTTCTTTGTGGTCTGCTTCTTTTTTAAGGAAGGCGGCCTTGGCTTTTTAGTTCGCTTAAGGGTGCTGGAAGCACTGCTTGAACCTGTGCTATATGCATCTGGGGCCAGGGCCACGGCCTCGGGGTTGCCTGAGCAAGAAGCACCATCAAAGTCACTGGCTTGCAGGCTAAGAGAGCGGGACAGCGTGGACTTGGAGACGGGCACAGAATCGGTGGATTTCCTCCGCGTGTTCACTTTGCATTCCTGACTCTTAGAGTCTGAGCAGCGGGGCTCCAAGGTCTGGAAGTCGTCCACCAGCTCGATGCTGTCAAAGTCTAAGTTGTAAGTCCCGCTGCTGGCTATAGGCTTGTCTTCATCAAAGACGGCAGAGAAGGAGTGTGACGGGGGGCGGAAGGGGCTCCCTTCCACCGAGCTGCTGCGTGGGCCATCGGGGACAGAGGCCGGCTCGGAACCGCAGCCTGAGGAAGAGGAAGCAGAGGAGTCACTGAAGGACACAGGACACCAGAGCATTTCGGGCAGACTGCTACCCTCTGAGCAGAGGCCCAGCCCCTTCCCCTGGGCCCCCACTGGGGGGGCACAGTGCTGGGGTACAAAGCCTGCTCTCACCCATCACTACCCTCCAGGAGGGTAGCCTTACCCTACGGTCCCTTATCTGTAAAATGGGAGTGATGAGGGCTGTGTAGGGAAGAGCTCAAATCATTCAGTCATTCAGAAAAAACCTTTACCAAATTCCCAGTCAGGACCAGGCACCACTGTGGGAGTTGCGGACTCAACAATGAACAAAACAGACCAAATCTCACCCTCCTGGAAATTACATCCTTCAGGGAGAGGACAGTTTAGAAACAAATAAGTAAGATGTATAGACGGCCAGATGGTGATAGGCACTACAGAGAAAAATAAAGACAGAGTAGGGGCATTGCAATTTTAAAATAAAGTTGTTGGCAAAGCCCTCCAAGGAGGAAAAACATAAGCAAAGATCAGAAACAAGGTAAAGACGTGAACCAGGAGGATATCTGCCCCCTCCCCACCCTGCCCTGGGAAGGGGGAAGCATCATAGGTACCGGAGCAGAAAGTGCAAAGGCCCTGGGGTAGAAGCCCACCTGGCATGTTAAAGAAATAACAGAGGCCAGTGTGACTAAAGCAAGGGAGAGAGACAGCCATTACTACCATCAGGCCTGTTCTTGACTACTCGGAGCTTGTTGTGAGGAGCAACAGGCAGACTTTCTGTGGAGGCCCCAGGCCACTGCAACACGCCTTGCCTGCCACCTGTCCCTAGACCAGGCATCCCTTGTAATCTCTCCCTCTAGGCCTGCCTGCCATGCTCCCCTTCCTGGCCTCTCCTCCGGTCCAGTCCCTCTCCTCTCTGCTGCTCTTCCTCCCGGCCTGCCCACGCCCACGGCCACTGCCGGCCACAGAGGCTGCTCCATCACCTCATGACCCCACGGCTCCATGGAGTTCTGGCCATCCTGGCCTTGGCTCGGCCCCATTGGGCTCTGCCTGCACCAGCTGGTGCCTTTCATGCATTTCTGGGTTCACAGCTGTCCTGGGCAGTCAGCACGCCAGAAGAGGATGGGCCAGGAAACTAACAATACGTCACCGGACAAAGAAGGACAAATGCTGGGAAGAGGTCTGCAGAAGAAGGGACTGGCGAGTTGGCGCAGGTATGGCCTGGGGCAGCGCTCCCAAAGTAGTGTTTCACTAATGCGAGTTACGCCCCTGGCACCCACCCTGTGCCCGGCTGCGACAGAGACCAGATAAAACACAGGCGTTCAGTTAACTTGGAATTTCAGATCCTTGAAAAAGGGTTTTCGTATAAATTTGTCTTGGTAATTCCTTGTTGATTATCCGGGATTCAGATGTAACCGGACACCCTCTATTTCCGTTTGCGGAGTCTGGCAGCCCCGGCCCTCATCCCCACAAACGGACATGGCTTGGGACGCGCTCAGCTAACCCCGCATGGGCCTCTCGCTGGACATCTCGGAGCAATCTGTGCTCGCGACTGCAAATGCGCGGGCGGGCGTGCTCGTGTGATGGCCCCGACTTGCTCGCGAGCAGGCATTTCCCTTGGAGCACCTGACCGAGAACCCGGCCCAGGCCACGACCACACAAGAAAGTCCAAGCTTCCTGAGTTCAGGACTGCGTCTGACTCATCTCTGCTCTTCCTGGATTGGTCACACTTTCTGTTGCGGGCTCAGTAAGCACCTCCAGAATCGAAGATACCTTCTGGAAGCAGGTGCATTCACGGTTCTAAACGTTCCAGTCTCTCCTGCCCCCGGTGCCCCCCAGGCCCTACTTGTAGCTGATGCCCTGGAAGCCGGGGGTCGCTTCCTTAAAGCCTCACATCTCTGCCAGCAAATGACTCCTCCCGCACCTCGGGAACACTCCCACTTCCTTCCCATCTCAAAAGAAGAAGTCTCCTCCCTGCTTCTTTCCAAAACCAACTCCCTCTCTCTGCTTCCTCCAGAGCCTGGTCCCTTCAAACAGCCTATCCTCTTGCCCAAACACATGACACAGAGGACAGAGAAGGACCAGAGGACCCAGGGGAACAGGGGCTTTCAAGGGGGCCTTGCAGGAGGGAGAAGGAGCCTCAGTCCATCCCACTGTTTCTAAAGCGAGGCCCACAACCACCAGTCTCCTCTCTCTCAAGCTGCCCCGGGCCTTCTGAGACCCTCAGACGGTCGGTGGTTCCCCAGAATCAGGGAACAGGCTGCCATCTGCTCATCGTCTGGCGCAGAAGGAAAGCTCCTACCTGCCCACCGTCCTCTCCTCTTCACGGACATTCCCGAATTAACTCATCACGGACCAGGAAACCTAGTCTTGCTGCAGGGTGTCTCGGCCTTGGCACTGGGCCATATCGGGACGGCTACTTGTTAGGGGGGAGGGGGTGCTGTGCCGTTCACTGTAAGCTGTCAGGCAGCATTTTCAGCCTCTTACCCACAAAAAGCCACTGGCACACCAACCCCAGCTGCGACCATGTTTTAGGGGCACCTGGGTGGCTCAGTTGGTTAAGCATCTGCCTTCGGCTCAGGTCATGATCTCGGGATTCCAGGATCACGCCCCACGTTGGGCTCCCTGCCCAGTGGGGACTCTGCTTCTCCCTTGCCCTCTGCCCCTCCCCCTTCTTGTGTGCTTGCTCTCTCTCTTTGAAATACATAAATAAAATCTTAAAAAAAAAAAATGTTTCCAAAAATTGCCAAATGTCCCCTTGAGGGGCACCGTGATCCCTGGCCGAGAACCAGTCTCATTGTGTGGTCGTTAGCAGATCGTTCCACAAGGCCCATTTCAGGGCCAGAAGAGCCTGAATTAATCTGAAGACGGGGGCCTCGAACTACCATGTGGAACCCAACCTGGGCCTCTGCAAAGCCCACACTTCCCATGGAACAGTAAGGAAAGGTCTAGAACGGGCATGGTGTCTCCAGTCACCTCTAAGGCTTCCACATGGGCCTTCCCGGGCAGTGTCCCAGCGAGGCTAAGGAAACTGTCTTCACCCCAGGGGGAAGCAATGGCCCTGGAGGGAGACAACCATTGAAAGAGCCCACCTCTGCGCCACGAAACCTGGTTCACGGGGTCACTGACCACCTGCTTGCCCCGACAACCACTGTGTCCGTCCTCTGCCTCGGGGTCCTTACATGCACCAGCACACTCCACCTGCACACAGCAGCCTGGTTTCCCAACGGAAGAGAGTCAAGAGGCCCGGGTTCCTACCCCAGAGCCCCCCCTGCGCTGCGAGACGGAGGGCGAGGTCTGGAAGCCGCACATCTGACTGGGGAAGCAGGAGATGCCATCTGACACGCAGGATGCTGTAAGCACGGGGAAGGACACTTGGCTGAGTCAGAGATGACACCCCAAAGAACCCAGCGCAGGCCTGGCCTCAGGGGACACTTTAAAGGGAGCTGCCATTTAGTGATGCGACATTTCCTTCTGTCCCTTGTCGTCCAGTTCTGCGCTCTAGGAACAAGGCCACCGGATGGCAGCCGCACGTTGCCAACCCCGGACCAGAGAAGGTCAGAAAAAGAAGGGGGACCTCAGAGGGCTGGCAGGCTGCCCTCCTCACGTTACGGGTAAGACAAAACCAGGCTCAGACAAGCTGCGTCCTGACCCAGTCCAGCCCAGATGAAGGGCAGACACAGGCGAACACCCAGCATCCCCCTCACCATCCTCCTGTCCCATGGGGCACAACCGTGCTAGCTGGACCCAAGGTGAGGCTGGTTGTTCCCGACAACGTGGGTTTCCAGGGGAGCAAATCATGTCTTTATTCATAGCCAAGGGTCTAGTCTGTTAGTTCTCTTTCAGCACCTTTAGCAATACCCCAGATCCTTTACAGAAGAGAACCAAACAACAGATATGCTCCGAGCTCTTTCCTCCCAGCGGGTCTTGGAAAGAACTTTTCTTCCCCTCTAGCCACCTCTGGAAGCGGGCACACCTGCCTGCTCACGCCTCTGCTGTGCCCCATACTGCCTGCAGGATGGATGAGCAGACTTTTCTAACAAAAGCCACGAATCAGATGGCTCTTTGCACAGCCCAAGCCCAGGGCGGGGCGGGGGAGACTTTGAGCCGTCACGGTCACGGTCCTGGTCCCAACAGTAAGAGTCCTGATTGTGGAAGCCACGGATATTTAGCTTCAGTGGAGTTTTCCGAGAAGGAAAAGCACAAAGTCCCGGTTCAAAGACTCCCACTGACGCAATCAAGGTTCTGTGGGGCTGTGACTCGTGGCGATTACCAGCCCCAACCCCTTCCAGGCGGGGGTTTCCTCCTAATCCCCTGCAATGCTCATTTCGTTCTGAAGTTGCCCTCTTAGAAAGAGGCGGGAGCTGCGCGTCTGTTTATTTTTAAGAGTGGAAACGGCTCTTTGCTTTGTTGAAACGCAAGTCAGGCAGAAGGAACAAGGGCAGGCCACAAACAAGAACAGAAGCAGCAAACCATCCCCAGACTCTGTCAGGTTATGTGGCTGGAAATCCCAGAAGTGGCACATGGGCTCACACAATGGCCCTTCCCTGTTCACTCCTTGGTGCAGGAGAATGGGCCGTACGCTGTGATGCACCATCATTTTCTTCTCAGTTCTTTCCCAGAGCAGCTCATGTATCTGTGGCCATAAACTTGTACCCACAAAAAAAAGGATGGTTGATTTCCAATCACGTGTTTGATCTAGGGATGACGATCTATTTGTCATTCCCTTTCCATTAAACCTAAGGGTGATTTTTTTATAGTATTTTAAGAAATGAATTGTTATATGCTTCATAATATGAAAGAAAAAATGGGAATGTTAAAACTCTCTCAGCAGACCTTCTGGTTCCTCCTCTACCTTAAAATCAAATAAATTGCAACAATTCCTCTCTCAGGGCCCAGCCCCTAGACTAGCCATGCAGAATCAGATACTACTAGCTGAGCTATCAGAGACGGAAGACTATAAAAACAGCATTTGTCAGACACCAGCAAAGACACCTGCCCCCCCCCCAAAATGGTCCTAACCCTTTCCCTCAGGACTGGGGAGCCTATCTGGTTAGGAAGGGCGCCTGGGTGGCTTAGTTGTTAAGCATCACCCTTCAGCTCAGGTCATGATCCCAGGGTCCTGGGATAGAGTCCCACATCAGGCTCCCTGCTCGGCAGGAAGCCTGCTTCTCCCTCTCCCACTCCCCCCGCTTATGTTCCTTCTCTCGCTGTGTCTCTCTGAAAATAAATGAAGAGCATCTAAAAAAAAAAAACGAATCAGCTTCCAAGTGTCTACCCTTTCTAAAGTAACAGCCTATCTGAACCTAGAATAGGCAGAAAGAATTCTGCCCATTTCTTTGTAAAACCAACATCGAGGTCAAAATATCATTTGACTTTACAGTTCATCAGGCTTCTGGCCAGGGCAAGAGTATGAATGGAGGCCCAGCCCTACACTTGTTCCTCCTCCTCCCACTCCAGCTCCATCCCTTACCTGGGGTGGCCTTGAGCACAGGTGTGTGGACACCCCACCTCAGTTCCTCCTTGGCTGAGAGGTATAAACATGGGCACAGTCAGCCCTGGGAAGAGGGCCATGAGAAAGGGTGTCCAGAGTGTCCAGAAGGTGGTTGAGGAGGAGATGGGCCCTACAGCCTCACCACAGAGAGAAAACCGTGGCTGGAGGAAAGCCAGAGTGGGGTCCACTAGAACACACAGCCCAATGCAGGAAGGTGGTCCAGGTCTAAGAATGGTACCGCCTGGCTCTCCGACCAGTCTGCTGGGCCAGTTCGGGCTGTCCCCGTCTCCTTCCAGGTCTCGTGTTAAACTTGCACACTGGAGGTGTAGCTGGAGGATACAGGCACAAAACCCTGGCCGGGTCGGGGGCTGGGGAACGAGATCTGTCCCATCCCCTGGCACCTCCAGCAACCACAACTGAAAGGTATGGAAAGATCCACATTTTAAGTCTCACGAGGGGAGAAAGGAGGCAGGAAAGTGATACGAAATCAGGTAACTTGAGGTTAACGAGGAATAAATGAACCATTCATGCATGGGTTTGGCTATCTATGGCTTTCTCTTCTTTCCCATTTACTATGTATCTCCATTCCCAAGCCCAGGGGGGCTATGGTCTTTCATAAAAATGCAGATTCATGTGGGCTGTCAAGCACCAGTGTTCTGATGGGAGCCAAGGGCCACATATTAGAATCCAAGATAGAATCGCAAATAAAAACCTCCCAGACCCCCTCGTCCCCTTAAGCCCCATTCTGGATGCCAAGTAAATGGTACCCAGAGCTAAAGAAGGCGTTTCCCACAGGTCCCCCCCAAACACCTTCAAAGCAGACAGAATAATCTTCGGTATCTGCTCACTCTTAGTTTTCACTCACAAAACGAGCTCCGAGCAGGGAGGGGGCACCCCTCCAGCTGCCCTAGCCCAGGGCTGCTCCCAGGCTTCCCCGAGGGGAGCACCTGACCTTGGTTACCTGGTTCTTCCAGGGGGGGCTGCGCGCTGACCTCAGGTTCTGGAGTGACTTCGGGGGGTGGTGGGGGAGGGGCTGGTGGAGCTTTGACAGGAGTCGTCGACTCGGGGGTCTCAAATGCTTCTTCAGAGTCAGAACTCCTGATGGAGAGAGAAGGAGAGAAACGGGGTTAGGCAGGCGTCTGAGCCAAGTCGGCTCTGAGGGGCCAGGGGCCCCTGCTGCTGAGGCCATGTGGCCCTTGGATCCCTGCCTGGGACCCCTAGAACCGGGCTGGTTGCCCGATGAAGCTATTTGAGGACAGATGTGAGGAAAGTCATTTCCCAGCATGATTCCCAAGACTGAATCTCATTATCACCCGCTTTGTTCCCAAATGACATATGCTTTGAACTTAGCCCTATGAGAAATACGTATTTCTGGCCTCAGTGACAAAAACAAACAGGGGAATCTTTTGATCAACTCTGGCACCCAGTCGGTCAAACAGACAGTCGCAGAAACACATTTCTTTGCCATGGTTCCAACACATCGTAGGGTCCCCACTCCGTGAAACCAAATCGCGTTCGGCCTTTCCACACCCATCATTCTCTCCTGCCGCCCTTCCTTCCCGGAGCTTCTCAGAACTTAATGTAGATTTAGTCACCTCCTAATTGTGTTAATTATCATTCTCATCTCCTGAGCTTCAAGGCCATGAGGGCAGCAGGCCTTACTTATTACAGCATCTCTGAGCCTAAGCCAGGAGGCAGTGCATACACATCTGTTGAATGAATGAATGAATGGAAGCTGGCAAGCCAGATCTCTGGAGGATGTGCCGGACCAAGACACAAACACAGCCTGCTGATCTCCGTGATACAGTAACAACCACTGCCACTCTACCCAAAGGTCTGATCTCAAAGAAAACTCTTCATCCAGAGAACTGGACCAAAATTTCACCCACAGGACACCCACCCCACCCAGAAATAAGGGGGAGGCTCCTCAATCAACGAAAGCCATGTCCTGGGCTCTGGAAAACCCAGAGTGGACAGCCCTTCTCCAGCACTCTGCTTCTATAGGGGGTTCAATTTTAAGCCAGAAAGAATGAAACTTCCCCAAATCATGGAGCCAGGCCTGCGTCCCCAGGCCACGGGGCAGTTCCTCCCTTGCTCAAATGCCCAGCGGGGCGCAATCCTGGACCAACCCCACTCAAGGCTGCCAGAGGGGCATGCCCTGGGCTGAGTCCCTACTCAAGCCATCATACAGAGACTAAGATGCCACTCGCTCATTTGCAACAAGCAAGGTCATTAGCAAGAGAGCGGATACTCAGGGCCGCGGCTAGCACGCGTGACCCAACTGGCAAATCTGGGTGAAGACGCGTAATCAGAGGTGGCCGAGCCAGGAGAGCACGGAGCATGGAACGCTCTTGCTGCTGAGCTCCCACAAGGTCAAAGCACTCATGACCTCCACACAGGGCAGCCTCTTCTATAGACCGTCTGCCAGCCGGGGGAGAGAAGCAGGAAGCCAGCCAATCCCTCCACCGTCAGCCAGCACAGGAAAAAACAGCCATTTGGGGAGTTCTCCTTCAGAAAAATGTACACACTGATGCTTTTATGACTTGTTAGTGACTCGTTTTACCAGTGCCAAAGACCCCATCCCTCAGGATCCTGGCTCCTGCAACCCACCGCAAAACCCTCCCAGGGCCCAAAGAGATGAACAGAAACACCCAAGAAGCTTTTGATGGGCTCCGGGGAGCTGAAACTTGCACACTATCAAATTTCATGAGGAAAGACTCAACCACCACACACAGGACAGCCGCGCTGACTTTTTACAAACACATGTTAATATCAAAGGCCTTAGCTTTTGTCCAGGGAAAGTGAAGGAAAACAATAGATCAAGGTACCTGAGTTTTGCAAGGTTCCTTCACTGGCATGAAAAACATGAGGAAGTTACACAATGGAGTAGCAAAGAGAACCAAGAGTTTGGATCACCCTGGTGGGCCCTGGCTGTCACCCTGCCCCCAGCACGGCTTGCGTCAGGGGCAACACTGACAAGACACACGGAGCCAACTTGCCTCTTTCCAGAGCTTCCTTGAAGGGCCATCAGACTGGCTTCTCCACTGCTGGTCACCGCTGTCCACATCCACTGGGCCCACTCCACCAGGGGCCACATCCGCCAGGAGGCAAAAGCCATCTTTGCCAAAGGATAGCTTCTGTCCCCTAAAGTCCCACCCTGATTCTCTGGTTGTATCTCTGGGATCTAAATCTGTCCAAGATGTCAGCAAGGAGTTTTCTGCACTGCCGGCCACGGACACAGCAGGCTTCCCCAGCGTGCAGCCGGGACACGGAGTGAGAGGCTGCGTGCTCCTCCCGTCGCTTCTGTAGCCCTGGGCCCTGGCGATGCACAGCCTTAGAGCACAAAGGACCCCTACTCTTTCCCTCAGCATGAGCAAGCGACAGGGAGAGCCGGATGCTCTTGGGTCCGAGCTGCTGAATTCCAATGAGGTCTCCCAGGCTGCAGCTGCCCGGCCCGTGCACCTGCTCGGAAGGGACCGCCATTCACCACTGCCCTGTTGGGAGGGAGACGGCCCATCAAGCCCCTTTGTGGCTCCTTGCCTGTTGACCATGAACCGTTTCTGCATCAAAACACCACGGGGGACCGTGGACCACGAGAATGGCCCTCACTTCCGGTGATGCCTGCGTTGTGTTCACATTTCCGCGCTCTCTCCCAGGAGCAGAGAGCAAGTTAATTAGAGGAGGCGGATGGCAGCTTTTTTAATTAGCTCTTTTCCCCCTGTTCAGTTTCCCAGAGGGCTCAGAAACATTTCTGAGAGCAGGGATTTCTGCAGTCCACCCACAAAGAGCTTGTACATAAAAATAAAGCAGCACTTTGGAGGCCCAAGGCGGAAAAGCAGCTCCCCGTCGGCTGTTTGATTTTTTTTTTTCCCCTACTAGAAAAAAACCAAAGTACAATAAATGATTCTGTTATGGCTCCACACACTTTCCAAATGAAAGAAAAGGAAATTAATTTGCTGCAAAGATGCATCAGAAAGAACGTGCCACTCCAGTCTGCTAAAACATCTCTAAATTAGAGGGAAATGCATTCACCAGGATAGACGGGTGCTATGTTATTAGATAAGCAAATATGCAAATGAATGCAAATAAAATGAGACATATGTCTTTCCCTCATGTCAAAAGCTAGCTCATAATGACCACGCATGAAATATGGTCCCAGCATGAAAAGCTTTATAATGGTTATCATATGCCCAACTTTCTGTTACGAGTCAGGCACTGGGCGAGGCCCATTTGCACATTTCTCTCTCGTCTTCAAACCAGCCCGCCTGCTAGAGAGCAGGCTCACTTTACAGATGGCATCACTAAGGCTTAGGGAAGCAAATTACTTTGCCCTTGGCCATCTAGTTAGCAAGCAATGGCAGATGGGCTCAAATCTAGAACTGTATGCCTATAAGATCTGTGCCCTTTTCACTGTCTTGGTGGTTTCCAAACATTCTCAACAGCAGAATTCTTCTTCCAAATACATCCCCTGGGCGGAGCAAAGCAGTATTTCATTGATTTTATAAGCTCAATTTATAATATATTCTTATGACAAAGTCTATCACTGGGAATAATAAAGCTGTCTTGACAAACTTGAAAACCTGACACCAGGGGTCGGGGATGCCAATCGCAGCATCAGACCTGCTGATAGCTCCCGGGCTGGCAGTCCTGACACAGACGATGACTGACTGCAAACAGCACCTGTTTTTTCATGGCTTGTCCTATGAACACAGGATCTTCTCGAGTAAGGCAGACAGGGCCGAGTAGCTATGTAGCGGTACAAAACCAATTCATCCATCACCACCAGGCCATATGCTGATGGTATCCAACCCCACGCAGTGTAGTGTGCACGGACGGCAAGGAAAGACAGAAACGTGTAACCCCGAGGGCAGAGAGACCGTGCTAGCCACCAAAACCAAACCCGCCAAGCTCCCAGCTGTATGTTAGCAAAGTATTAAGAGTATTTTTTCGAATATGTTTTCAGATTTCAGAGAATCTCTAGACAGTTCTGAGCTCCCGCTGAGCACACAATGAAGAAATCAGTCCCTCCACAGATGACGCACCGTATTAAAACAGAGCACTATGTGGAAACTGTCCCCAAAGTGAGCCAGCTGGCAAAATGTAGAACTCCCTAGGGCCCGTTGCCCTATCTTTTTGCTTAACTCTCAGTATTTTCAGGTTTTCCTTCTATGAACTATAACAACAAAACAGTGTAAGATCAACACCCACCAAAGAATACATTAATGTAATATAGGTTAGCATAATAAATGATAAAAGTTAGTATAATAAAATCACATATACACAAAAGTATGTGTGAATGTATCCATGTATAAATAAAATACGATTATCTCTTTTTTTCAAGATTTTATTTATTTATTTGACAGAAAGATACACAGCGAGAGAGGGAACCCCAAGCAGGGGGAGTGGGAGAGGGGGAAGCAGGCTCCCTGCTGAGCAGGGAGCCCAATGCGGGGCTCGATCCCAAGACCCTGGGATCATACCTGAGCTGAAGGCAGACGCTTAACAACTGAGCCACCCGGGAGGCCCTCTTTTTCTTTTTAAGTTTATTTACAATCCCTACACCCAACGTGGGTTTCAACGTGGGGTTCAAACTCAACAACCTCCCCATCAAGAGTCACACGCTCTACAGACTGAGTCAGCCACGTGCCCCCAAACCTGGGCATCTCTTACTAAAGAGACGCTATAAACGTAGTTTTTCAGCTTATCATTAAACAGTTACATTTTGCTCAAGTTTTATGGGAAGTAATTCAAGGGCTCAGGAAAAGAAATCTCAGACACAGTAGAATGAATCTTCCAACTCTGAAGATGGAAGAAAATGTCCTATCCCGACACGCTTACCACGTCCTTTTAAACAGGAAAGGAAACTGAGGCCAGGAGAGCTGCGGCGACTTCCCAAGGTAACCAGCCCATTTTGGCAGAGCTTCAGGTTGGCCTTCCATGGCACCAGCCTGCTTTCATTAAACGCTGCCCGCACATAAGAAGGCAACCCCCACCTCCTAGCCGCAGTGCCCCGCCCCCTGAAAATCTAAAGTTACCTGTACCTACGTGCTATCTGATTACCAAGAAAGAGTTCATTCTTTTTTCTTTAAGGATTTTATCTATTTATTTATTTTAGATCAAGGGAGAAAGAGAGAGAGAGCAGGAGCTGGGGGAGGGGCAGTAGAGAAGGGAGAGGGATGACTCCGTGCTGGGCGTGGAGCCCCATGTGGGGCCTGATCCCACAATCCCCAGATCATGACCTGAGCTGAAACCAAGAGTTGGACGTTCAACTGCCTGAGGCACCCAGACATAAGAAAGAGATCCTTCTACAGCATGGCTAAAGGGAAGTTACTATGTAGAAAGTCGTCTATTTCTACAGCAATTTCTCAGGATTCTAGTGAAAGGGAGCCTGGGGACTGAGGTTTTGCAACCACCTGCCCACCAAGAGTGAAAAGCCACAGGCAGGGCCCCAGGAGACCCACTTTCCGTGACATACGCCCCACTCCCGAGCAAGACTACAGGCGTCCCTCTGGCCTCCCTCCCTTTGAGACCAAACCCAGAGAGATGTCATAGTGCTGGCCCAGAGCCCGCTGTCGAGAGGAGGCTCAGATCCTCCAGGCCAAGAGAACGCCTGTCATTGCTGAAGAGAGGGAGACCTTCCAGAAACAAAACGGAGCTCTCAGCAGATCAGACCAGCTCCTTCCTCTCCGCATGTAAGGATCTGATGGGTTTGTACGTGAGAGGGTATTTTTGAAACTGCTTTGCATTAAATTCGATTCATCAAAATATTCCCCTCCAGACAGCCCTGACAAGAAACGCTGTCTCTGTCGTCACATGGGCACGTACTCCCGCGCGCGCACCCACACAGGCTCCCCTCCTGGTCCAAACATCCTGACCAGACGGGCCCCGTTTTCGGGCTGACCGAAGAGAGTCCATCACGGTCCTGTGCCCGTCGTGCGGACAGAAAAGGAATCCGCTGTGCAGGATCCCTCCTCAACATTCAGGTCATTATTTCAGGAACATGATTTCAACACGACCAAGAGCTAAGACCCTTCTTGAGCTGTGAGGTGACTGAGGAGACCACAGTCAGGTGCCGTCTTCCACGAACACAGAGCTAGAACTGGCGAGCCAGGCTGCTAGAGTTTTCCAGACTGAAATTCCCGCCAGCTACGTCGCTCCCTCTATCTGGGTGAACAAGGGCCAGTCACTTGACCACCTGGGCCCTTGGATGGTTTGTCCATCCTAACTGGGAAAAATAACTGTAAGGATCATCCTTTCCCTGTATTACTGCAGCTCTGATTCTGCCCTTGGCCTCCAGCCCTTAGAAACTGGGGGAACTTCCTAGCAAGCTAAGTCTTCCTTTTCATTTCGTCACAGCTACCGATCTGGGCATGAAGGAGAATCTGGAGCCTACACACTATGTGGGATGTCTGTCCTGCCAGGCAAAGGGACTCTCAGGGTCACACTGACCTTGACTTCATCCTTCCCTCCAAGTGCACACCACCCACACACCCCAGGTTCGGGGAGGGTTTCCAGAATGGAGGAGGCTTTGGTGTGGGTTGCAACGGTGTGTACACATGTGCCCAGCGAAACATCCCTACACACTTTGTTTTGAAATTGGCTTCTCTGCAGCAATACCGGGCACTTAGCAGAGCAGACGCTCCAAGGGCCGAGTGCCTTCGCGCAGGCCACATCGGATGGAGGCCGAGCCAGCAGCCCTGGGCTCCTGATTCTACCTGTTTGTAACTGGATCCTGGAGAAATGCCAGAATGCCAATCAAGTCTCAGGAGAAAGAAAGAAAGAAAGAGAGAGAGAGAGAAGGAAAGAAAGGCCTCGACTGCCCTTCAATGCCCTTGCCTTCTGCAACGATATCGCCAAAATCTCATCTTTGTAGCTGAACTCCTTGCTTGGGTAACTTAAGCTGGAATCTTTAAACTCAGCTTCTTAAAAACTCAACTGGAAAAAAGATATTTATAGACACCAGCAAGAAAAGATGGGACACACAGAACTGAGAAAGACCTAAGAAGGAGCTTCCAGCAGACTGTCGTTAAGGGTCCTGCTCTTTTCTCTAGAGAGAACCCCAGAGCACTGTGCCCAGTCCGACGGCTAACAAGCAGTCTCCCACGCAGCTAAGACAGCACCAGCAGTCAGGGAGACACAGAAATGTCTCTGTTCAACCACGTATGCTGAAGACCCTGCACCTTCCTCAATGAAAAGCTCTTCTGGTCTTGTCTGAAAACATACTTATCCTCCTTTTATATGCTGTTCTAATGGGTTTGTGTTACGGACTGTGTGTGTGTGTGTGTGTGTGTCTGTGTGTGTGTGTGTGTGTGTGTCTGTGTGTGTTCCCCACATTCGCACTGAAATCTCACTCTCAATGTGATGGACGTGACTCGAAGCTGCTCGGGCCCCATGAAGGGTAGGAGCGCCCCTTACAAAACAAGCCCCAGGGAAGAGCCTTGCCCCTCTGCCACGTGAGGACGCAGAGAGAACACGACCATCTATGACCAAGGAATCAGGTCCGCACCAGACACCCAATCCACTCGTGCCTGGACCGTGGATTCCCCAGCCTCCAGAACTGCACGGAATAAACGTCTGTTGTTGAAGCCGCCCCGTCTGCGGCACTTTTGTCATTCCAGCCTCCGCAGACCAAGACAGTCTCCTACCTCATTTCTGAAACCAAAACAAATGAGAAGGAGCAGGGAAGACAGACACGTAGGCAGCATCCAGGAAGCCTGAGTGATCTGTGAGACAGAAGGGCCGTCAAAGACGATGCAGCAACTCGGAAAGAAGAGTAATGCCTGCTGAACCCCTAGGGTGTCCCCAGCGCCCCGCAGGTACCAGAGGCCCCCCTCCCCCAGCACCCACATGGCTGACGCGGGCGTGATGGGTTCACGTGTATAGTCAGGATAGCTCCAAATTGAGTAATAAGCAGGAAAAAACAGCAAATTAAGGAATTACATAGAGTGCAAGCTTATCTGGGACACAACAATTAGATATATATGCAAATATACATGAACACCCATGCATATTTACATAACACACGCATATCTGTGTGGAGACAGATATAGACCTACACATAGACAACAATGTGTGGTTTCTGTAATCTGAAAGGAGTATCCGAGCACAAGCGCACGCTGGCAGGATGCTGGCCTGAAGGGGGCAGAGCCCAGCCACAATGCTGGGGACGCCAGTGGCCTTCCCAGATCTGCTCAGTGTGATCTCCCAAAGCCCAAGGGTCCAGGATGCAAGGAACGGAGCTTGGCTGGGTCTGATTTGCTGGATTATGTCCAAGGCGACATGGTGTAAGGGAAGGAGCTGACCAGGAGTTCGGGGAAAGGGCAGCAGCCAGAACCTAGCCTTCCTCGCGCACAGCCTAGGACAGACCTGCCCGCCTGGGACCTGCCCCTTCAGGTGCCCCCGCAGCCGGCAAGAAGCACCCATCCTGCTTCGCGAGCTCACCCGGCACACGGCACAAGCATCGCTCTGATTTCGGGGTGCCTTCCTGGGCACTGCCTGGGTTCCAGGATGGGGGCCTCAAGCAGGGACCGCGCACCTCAGCGCATGTCATGGTTTGTTCCTCAGTTCCCTCACCTGTCCTCCCTCTGGCCCTCAAACAGGCAAGGCATGTGGACATCATTCCACAGTTTCAGTTGGGCTGGACACCTGTTCCGAGCTGGGCACTGGGGCGACCACGTCGGACACCCCAGCTCCCTGCTCTCAGGAAGCTCCAGTCCTCCTGGGGCCGGAGGGTGACAATCCAGAACCGAGGGGCCCAGTGGCCCTGCAGGGGCAGAACCGAGACGAAGCACAGGGCTTGTGCTCCCTGTCCCAAACCAGTGGGTCTCCTCTACGTACCAGGGGCTCCTGCGCATTGGCAGGCTGGAGGGTGTGAATCAGTCTCTACCACGTTTGGGTGCCAACGGTTTCCAGGGCATCGCCAACTCCAGGGCGAGGGACCAAACAACAGGGTTTCCACATCTGGATCCGTGACCGCCCCCATGGGGACAGCCGGCCAGGCCAACCGGTCTCCCCTGCCCTCTGCCTCTCAGCCTCACCTTAACCCAACCCTCATTCAACCACCACTCGGGTGCCCAAGGGGCCCCAGCTCTGCCCTCCTGACTATAACCTCTGGAGGTTCCTGGAACCTACCCCGGGTGACAGGAAAGGCTGTAGGCTAACCACACCCAAGAGTTAGAGTTAGCCAAGAGCCTTCTGCAGGAGGGTCAGGTCAGGTTACCCTCACTGATTGGCATCTTGGACAAAGAGAGAGATCATCACCGGGTCAAAGGAGACTCAAGTGCTAAGCTCAGAGCAGATGCCGTCCGCTCAGTAGAGCAAGGGCGGTCCGGCCTTAGCTTTCTGGGCCCCCAAGTTCTTTATGTCCAAAGCACCCTCACCGAAGTGTCTGTCTGTCCGTCTCCATGTCTATCTCTGTGCGTCTCTGTCTGAGGCTCTGAATTGGGTTCGGTTTCTCTCTGTCCTAGAGCGCGTCTCAGTACGTGTCTTCCTCTCCTCTGCCCTCCCTTGCCCCTGTGTGAGCGTGAGTGTGAACGTGAATGTGTGTGTGTGCGTGCACGTGCCCTCCACCCCTGCCGGGCATCTGCATCCCCGACCACCACCACCCCACACTGATCTTTGGTCAAAAGGGGGAAAAGCACATTTGGAGGCTGTCCCGCTAACCTGAATTCTGCCCTTTCTACCGATAATTAAAGCTCATGTGTTTTGACTTTATAATTCATCACTTATAGTTCTGTCTTTAGAGTGGTCCTTCAAAGCCTTGCAAATTATTATTAATAATAGCAACGGAGAAAGGATTTGAGGGCTCTTACTGCATGGGACGTTATCCGCCCCATACTCACCCCTTCCTAATGTTCAGCACACACTCATTACTGACTCACGCTGAGGCCAACGCTTTAACATACAGAGCTGACCCATGAACCACACAGGGGTTGGTGCACCAACGCCCCACGAGCCGTCAGAATCCAAGTATAACTTTTGACTCTCCAAAAACTTGACTAGTAGTAGCCTACTGTTGATCCGGAGCCTTCCTGGTAACATAAAGAGTTGATCATCACATATTTTCCATGTTACATGTATTTTATACTGTATTTGCACAAGAAGTAAGCCAGAGACAAGAAAGTATTGAGAAAATCGTAAGGAAGAGAAAGTATATTGACAGTACTGAACAGCCGCCAAAAAAACCCATACAAAAGTGGAGTTGTGTCGCACAAACCTGTGGGGTTTGAGGGTCAAGGGTACATACCTTACAGGTAGATTTCACCCAGTCTGCTAAAAACCTCAGCGGCCCAGAAAGCATTGTGAGCTCCCTGCGCCATCCAAGCAGCTGTGGCTACAGATGAGAGCATCACGCCCTCCCGCTGAGACAACTGACCTTGATCGAGACTCTGAAGCTTTGCTAACTGAAAGAAGTGAGCCCAGAGTGGGTTTAGTTTGTTTTATTTCATTTATCTGCACATCAGTAATTCTCCTGACATTGCCCAGAGGTGACACTCGGCCAATACCTCCCCCAGCAGCTCCTCGTGAAGCACCAAGACAAACTTCGGAAAAGTTCCTTCCCAGCTGTGCTAAGTAAATGGCGATGTGGGATGCACTGGGTATCTCAGCCACGACCATGACGTTGCACCCAGAAACATAAATGGAACAAACCTGGACGTGAGCTAGAATACTTTAGTAAAAAGTCTGGCATGTAGAAAATTTTAAAAGCTCATTTTTCTACCAGTGTCTGCAAACAGGCTTTTTGTGCGATAAAGGAGCAGCACTTAAATCTGTCCCTTTCCTTCCAATCTCTTTACGGGACCAAAAAGAAAAGAAGGACTTGTAAACAGCCTGACTGTTGCAGAGAATAAGTATTGTTCAACGCCTTGAAAACACACATTTCCTGAAGGCACTGACTGCTTCAGAATATTTCCACCCCATTCTCTCATACATAATGCAGCAGCATCACACAGTCTTTGACCCACTTATTAAAAAAATTCTGAACAGAGGGGCGCCTGGGTGGCGCCGCTGGTTAATCATCAGACTCTTGATTTTAGCTCAGGTCAGGATCTCAGGGTCCCGGGATCGAGTCCCCCGCTGGGCTCCCCCCATCGGGCTCCCTCCGTGCTCAGTGCGGAGCCTGCTTGGGATTCTCTCCCCTTCCTTCTTCCTCTGCTCCTCCCCACGCCCCCTCGAAATAAATAAATAAAATCTTTAAAAAAATATTCGGAATAGATAATGTCTGAATGAAATCATGTTCTTCACGTATACTATCGGAATGACCTGATTCGGATAATTTTGTAGAAGGAAACCAGCACAATATTCACAAAATATAAACAAGAGTGCTTACAGACCTGGCTCCAAAATTTGTGCTCCTCCACCAGGGAGGTGAGCGATTTCAGACAGGTTCCTGACACACCTTACCTGGGCCCTTTTCCTCATCCGTGCGGTGGCACCTGCCACCAATGGCATGAGGTCGTTCTGAGAAGGGAGTCTGCCCTCAGACCGTGCCGGGCACACAGAAGGTGTCTACTCTCCCCAGTCCTTACCATGTCAGAATTCTACAGCCAGGAGTATCATATCCTTCGCCTGAACATAATCAGAGAAACCCAGAGCCAAGTCCATTGTCCCTGCTTGTAGTCAGGGAACAGCTATACCAATGATTGGTGAATTTCCAGAGCAATGAGAAAAGAATGTGATTTTTTTGCTCTTCCCACACACCCTCGGCTCCCCTCCCCAGCTCACACACACACACACACACACACACACACAGCCTGGTAAAATGGCTGTGGGTGAGGAATTGTAAAATCAAGCAATAAATCCACTCGAATATTTACTGAATTAATTCACAGCCAGTCTGACAGAAATTGTAATCAGCAAAGGAGAAGGAGTGTTCTGGGTTCTGGGGTGCACTGGGGAGCTTTTCTCTCTCTTGCATTCCCTGAAAGGAAGACAGACATGAAGACAGACATGATGAGGGAAGGAGGAGCCAGTCATCCCAGGGCTGGGGAAAGAAGGTTCCAGGCAGAGAGAACCACAAGATGGTGAGTCCTGAGGTGGGAAGGGGCTTGCCAGTTGCAAAGGGCAGGCTGAGTTATGGGCCCCCCAACCGCTGGGGAAAAGAAGAGGGCCAGGAGGAGAAAGTCTGCCCTGAGGAGCTGGAGAGCCTGGGGAGGGCTTCACATGGGGAAGAACTTCCCCTACATATGGTCTTCAAGGCCACCAGGACTGCTCTGACAAGGGCAGCAAGGCAGCAGTGGGGGAGGGAGACAGCACCTCACCTCGGCGGGGAGACAGGAGTCCAGAGACAGAAGGTGGGGCCCTGCACTAGACAAGCAAGGGGGAAGGACAGAGGGAGAAACAGCTGCAAAGATGAGTAGTCAGACTCGAGACTCCCATGGCAGGTTAAGGAAAAAGCTGAGATCCCAAGTGTGCTTTCAAAAAGTTTTGGCTAAGATAAACATTTCTTTTTTCTGTCACTGTAACAGATACTAGAAAGAAGATAGCTTTTCTCAGGGTACCTGGGTGGCTCAGTCAGTTAACTGTCCGCCATCGGCTCAGGTCATGATCTCAGTGTCCTGGGACGGAGCCCCCATGTGGGCCTCCCTGCTCAGCGGGGCATCCCTGGGTAGCCTCCCCCCGCCCCCGCCCCGCTGGTGCACTCGCTGGCTTCAGCTCTCTCTTTCTCAAATAAATAAATAAAATCTTGGAAAAAAATAAAGAAAAAAAAGAAAGAAGACAGTTTTTCTTGACTTCAAGGGACCCTGAATCATCTCTTAACAGCAGTCGATTTAATAACAAAAGTATCAAAGCCGTAATCAGTGGTTTGACTATGTCAGGGCTGAGAAGCAACCTCAGATTTCAATTACATAGAACAAAGCTCCAATGAAAGATACGATTTCCCACAGCAAAGGAGCAAACTGTCCCAAGGTTAAGGGTTTTGTGACAATAACCCAATTGAGTTAAAATAGACTCTCAGAGCTGACCTCTGTGCCACCACACTACTCAGTTGGATGATAAAAGGAACAGAGTAAGGTATAAATCTGACAACGGCCACCACCTGACAATTATTTCCAGTCCTCATGCCTTCAAGCCCTCCGACTTACCAACAAGCCCCAGCCCTCCCCCTTATTTTTAGGACAAGGGCAGCCCTTTGTGCTTTGTCTTCTCAAATCTCTTGCATCAAAGGCTCCAAGTTTTCCATTATCTCAAGGGTCCTACTATTTTAAAAGTCATGCTTCTGGTTTCAGCTGGAATCTTAATGAAAGTTGAAGCAAATAATTAGGGGCTTATCTCTTCTTTATTTGTCACAGGACATGCCGACGGGCCAAGCATTAGAAGAAAAAGAAAGAATCACGGATTTTGGCTCGCACAAGCGGAAGGAGGTGATAAGCACACATACTCTGGTATGAATGGAGAATCTGACACATGCTGCCCAAAATTAAGATGGGAAAGCTCTGACTCTTGACAATTCCATATTGCACTTCCTTCAAAAGCCAACACCAGAGGGGTTCATTTGCTTGGCTCAGGAGGTCAAGGCCAACAAAGGACTGAACGGATTGGCCCATTCAACATCAGACATGATGACGGAAATCCATCAACCAAATCATCGTTCCCGGAGCACCTGGATGGCTCAGTCAGTTAGGCGTCTGCCTTCAGCCCAGGTCACGAACTCAGACTCCAGGGATAGAGCATCAGACTCCCTGTATAGCGGGGAGCCTGCTTCTCCCTCTGCCCATCCCCCCTTTTGTGCTCACGCTCTCTCTCAAATAAATAGGATCTTTAAAAAAAAAATAAATAAATCATTCCAGAGCTGCTAAACAAGTAAATACAAAACCTACAACGAAGACCTCAGTGATGGAAAACATTTCCACCAGAGAACATGCAGAAATACTCTGATACAGGAGAAGAACCAGACACTCTCCTATGTGCTATTTCAAGACGGAGGCCCCGCAAATCCTTGCTTTCCGCCCTGGACACCACTTTCACCCCAGGATGTGGGAGCAATGCCTCCGAAAGAAAGAGAAAGAGAAAGAGGAGGAGAGAGCCAGCGTCACAGAGAGCAAGGGACAGACACTTGGTGCTCGAGCAGGTAACGGGGGGCTCGTCTGCGGGGCAACCAGAGGTGAGCCGGACCTTCCCCTCCCCGTGCATCAAATGCTTTCCAGCTCTTTCCAGGTCGCACACAGGAGAAAATGCCCGCTGCTTACTGACACGTACGCCTGGGGTGAACTCCAGGCTTGGGCGCCTCTCAAAGCCTGAGATGCTGCTCCTTCATCTCCTGGGAGAATTCCAAGTGCCCAGCCAGGGTCTGGCGCTGCAGCAGGACCCTGGTGCCTGGACAGCCCCACCTCCACTCCGTCCCCCAAATCCCTTCCTCCTGCTGCGGAGTAATGCCATGGCTTCCTCGCAGCTGCCAGGCCTGGGCCTTATCCCTCCCCGTTGCCTTGTCCTTCCTGCTTCAAAAACCTCACCTGGGAGCCTCCCTTTCTTTTATCGCTTCCAAAAGGCCCCCCGCACAGGCCCCTCGCCCTGCTAGCGCTGCTTCTCCCCCACGCAGCTGCCTTTCTCTCCCTCTCGCCTCCAGCCACCATGGCTCCTTCCAAATTCCTCAAGTTCCCACCGCCGCCTCCCTTGGGGGCCGACCTGCTCCAGCCAATCGCACACACATCCTGGCTTCCTGGGGTCAGACCAGCCCTTTAAGCAGCTCTCATCTGCGAGGCTAGCTATAAAGCCATACATTTTCTCAGGAAAAAGAAGACAAAAAAAAACCCAAAATTATTTCTGTCTACATGTATAATGAGATCCAAGTAAAATGATGCTGTATATTCACTCAGTCGGGATGAATCGTGGGCCCTGCACAGATGTCCTCTTGTACCCTGAAGAACAGCCCCGCCTACTCCAAACAGCCCCCAGATGGGCAGCCGTGCAGGCACTAAACCGTTATCTATGGGGGCATAAAACTAGAAGGTTCTTTATTAACTAAGAGGGACCTCGGGGGAGAATTTCAGGAAAGCCAGTTTTCAAACAGCTCTAAAGAGGAAGATCGGCTCTTAAGTCTATGAATAAGGCTGCCCAGTATCTTCAGTGGCAAATCTGGAAACTCAGAATTACAGTTTATGTGACAAGGAACATAATAAAGAAATAAAGGTGGGCTGTCTTCTCCCTTGCCCCTTGAACACACACCCAAATCTGGTCACAAGACTCCTCCATCAAAGGCTGCCCACGGCTGCCCGAACTCCTTAGTGCGACTTGCGAGGCCTTCCAAGATTTGGCCCCTGCAATCTCCCTCTAGTCCCCCACACCCAGCCCTCCAGGACCCTCCCGGCCCCTCTGCACTGGCTCTTGCTGTTCCTTCCACCTGGCTGCCCTCCTGCCCAACAGACACCTGCTCAGGAAGGTTCAGCAGGATGGCCCCTCCTCCATGCAGCCCTCCATTACTTTATCTCCACTAGACGCTAAAGTGTCCGTCCCAGTGCCTAAAACACCCAAGTGCATGTTTGGGGTGCACAACATCAGCCTCCCCCAGGAGACTGTGAGCTCTTTGCATACCGGTTCCTTTGTCTGTGCGTGACAGTGGCCTCCAAGGTACAAAGGGCCCAGCCATCATTGTGCCTCTTTGGCTTCTTCTATTTTTCTATCTTACAACCTGACTGGTCCAATTCCATCATATATATACGTATTATATATACATATATTATATATATATATATTTTTTTAAACCAATCAAATATTACACCTGGGTATGAGGGCAATACTTCCCAAGGCCCCTGAGATTTGGGTAATTTATAGTTTCTCCAGGCAAGCCTTTACCCATCACCCCCGTACCTCTGGTTCCTTCCCACACACCATGCCAGGAATTTAAGCTCTGAGTTTTAGAAGAGGTAGTCACGTATGGAGATGGGGGAAAGGCAGTATTCAGGAAATTACAAATATAACACAACATGTAATAATGTAGCATAACAATATAATACGACATAACATAACATAATATGATACAACATAACATAACATAACATGACCTATTTTGCGCATAAATTGGGAAAGGCACGGCGTAAAGCCAGGAAAGCGAACACAAGGACGGAAGGGCATTATTTGAGAAAGCCCATCCGAGCGGGCTGGTTTCCGACGCCAGGACCTTCTTTTCCACTTCACAGGCACTATGGGGTTTTCTCGGGGAGTGATACTAATGCATCCTTTGGCACCATGTGCCAGCATTTCAGGGTTTTCTTCCCCAGACTTCACTAGGAATTATGCTATATTAAAACAAACAAAAACCCACGAGCAGAATACTTCACAAACATGTGCATGTGCTCCCCAGCGTCGCCAGCATGACCATGCCTCTTCTCTCCAGCTGCAGAATCTCCCAGCCACAGGGAGGGGGCGGGGGTGCTAACCCCACCGTGCAGATGTCGTGACCGAGGCTCCACGGGCACAGAGTCGGCTGGCAGTGCACACGTCCGGGAAACCAGGACAGCTGTGCACTGAGCCAGCGCCACGTTCCGCTAGCTTTTCAAGGTGGCCTCTGTCGAACCTCGTGCTGCTCCTAACAGCGGAGCTGGGCTTGTCTGTGGTGAGCACGTTCTCCCCATGTTTTCTTGGGAGCAGTGGGTCTGTTCGTCAGGCATCCTGTCCATCTTAATGCCGCCCGGCTCTCTGGTCCAACCACAGTACACTGGCCACAGACATGGACCCACAGTCACCCAGTCATCTAGTGAGGAGACAGAACCCTGCCCTGGCCCACGGAGGCCATGTGAAGGGACAGGACTCAGGGCCTCCCTGAGGGAGGGAGAGAGAGGCCAGGAGAGCTCTGCTGGCTGCAGCCTCCGCTCAGGCCCCTGTCCACGGTCCTGTGCATGGGAGCAGGTGGCTGGTGACCACAGGGCCCCAGCTCAACCTTGAGGTGGCCCCAGAGTCTGGAGGCAGCCCCTGGATTGTACAGTCAGGCGGGGTGCTGAGAGCTACATCCCAGCGAGGGGCTGGCTCCGACAGGCTCTTCCCCCATCTGTTACTAGAACAACTGGACGTGACAGACTTGGGGCACAAACACGTCTTCATTTCCGAAGTCCCACTTTCCCTCATCCGCACAGACAGCACCGTCAGGCCCCACCTTCCACCACAGTATACCTCATCCTTTTTTACGTGGAGCCCCTTCCCTCAGCAGGAGGGAAACACAATCAGCAGGAAAACACTGCTGGAAGCTTCCAGCCAGACGTAACTGTCCTCCTCCTCTTGCTCCTTCCCCTTCCCTGGGCTTCAGGTCACGTCTCTCAAGCCTGGTCACTAAAGATATTCACTACAGGTGTCAAAACACCTGAGTTGTCCCCAAGCAGGCTTGCCTCCCGAGACATCCCAGTTAGGGCAGGAGATGTAAGCTGAGCGGCTCAAGATCCATCACAGACCAGCCGCGCACTCCAGTGCTCCCCAGTTTCCTCGCCCCTCTGCCCTGGTGTGTCCAGGTCCGTGCAGACAGTACCAGAGGCTGCGGCACCCAGCTCCCCCAGCAGCTAGGGTGCCAGGTCAGAGGGGTCGCCTCAGGTAGTCTCAGGGGCAGGTCCCCTGTTGGACATCAGAGAATGATCCTAAAGGCCACCAACCCTATCACTTTAGGTGGTTCGGAGCTTTCTTCCAGAGGGGAAGGAGGGAGCAGGGTCCTTTTTTCCAAAGTCGTCCTGGTAACTATCCCTGGAAGAACCCTACGTGTTGGTCACAGGAGACACAGGAGACCTCTGGTCTTTAAGTTACTCTGAATGGTTTGCGTCCACACCTTCCACCAAAGGTGCCTGGCTAAGTCCACAGGCAAACCCCTTCTGAGGAAGGAACATTCTAGGTACACCTCTGCCCAGGGACACCCTACCAGATCCCAGGCTCCTGGTCACAAAACTTCCCATCCAGCACTTACAAACGTTGCCAGTCACTGGTTCAGGAGTCAAAACGCCCAGCAGACTCGGGCTGTCGTGCCTCAGCGGCCAGACTGGCCCTGTGCTCCGACCCCACAGCCTCATACACACTCTACGCCCAGTCCCCTCCATCTTCTTCCCCAAGAGCAGGGTCCCTCAGACACTGATGCTGTGGGAGACCTTCTCTTCCCCACAGCCCTGCCCTGCAGAGTGTGCCTTTGGGCCATTCTCTCTCCCCTGAGCATTAGAGGAAAGGAACACAGTCCCAGGATCCTCCTCAGAACGAGGCTGGGCCAGGAAATTCCACGCATGACCTACGTGTGTACAGATGTTTTCCCTAAAGTAAAGCCAGCCTCTCCAGCCTTCTTCCTGGAAAATACTCCCACTTCCAGGCATGCCTCCCTCAGCAGAACAATTAGCCATTATGAACTTCCACCAGGGCCCTGATGAATGGTTAAGGGGAACAACTCTCAGAAGTTGGGCCCCTTTGATCCAGACTGTTCCTGAAGTTCCAGAGACCCAGACCTGATCCCCATTAGAGATGGTGCTTAGCGGGGAGAGCCTCGGGAAACGCCCCCCCCCCCCCAAAAGCCAGCCAGCCACACACGGATTGGGAACTTTTACTCTGACATTCTGCTCCCCTGAGTATTTCCCCCAGCCCAGACAAAGAGCAGCCCAAGCTCTAACAGATGCCAAGCTTCAAGTTCAACAAATGGTCTATCTTTAGCCAAGTCCCACTCAGGATGAACCTGGTAAACAACCACCTTTTTTGGAAACTGATCGTTTGAGCATCCCTGAGGAGATGGAAGGAATCAGAAAAAAAATGATACTTTAGGGCAAAGACACAAGACACAAGGGTAGGCCACGGTCATGGGCCCACGGTCCATGATTTTTATCCCCAAATTAACCATCCACTGCCTTCCTCTGGGGAGAGAGAATCTGCAGTCTCAGCTACTTTGCTGCCCTGGGAGGAAGCCCCAGTCCCTGCTCATCAAACGATACAGTCCATCTAAAAATATATTTTTTAGCAAATCGGAAGTTAACGGGAAGAGACTCAAATGACTGCCAGACTCTCTGAATGAAGATCAGCAGGAAAGGCCCCAGTGGTGTTTCACAAATGATGGGCTTGTGGGATCTGAAACAACGTTCTGGCAAAAATAGGCTCCCCATGACTTCTAAGATCCTGACGTTTCAGCTCTAAAATTCCCCGACTCCGGGTCTCCACAAACACCTTGGAGTAAGTGAAGCCCGAATGCTGAGAGCAGCACCCTGGGCCCGACAGTCGGCCTGCGTTCTCAGCCGCCCAAGGACACAGAGCAAACTGGGGGGGGGGGGGGGGGGGGGGGCTGCTCCCACCCCTGCCTGGAGCCAGAGGCTGCTCCTGCCTCCATTTAAGGACCAAGCAGAGGAAACCGTGGAAGGGGCCAACCCAGAAACAACCTTCCGCAATCAGGAGGGCTGACAGGTGCAAAACGTGCTCTGGGAAGCCCACCAGCCCTGCAGGGACTTTCCTGCAGAGCCGGGGCAGAACCTGTGCAGAAGACCCAACTTCCTGGCCCCGGGAGAAGGGCTAAGAACGCAGAAACAAAAGGAATCCACTGCAGTTTGCCCTCCACGCTCCCCCTCTGCCGCCCCCCACACTCTCCCCTCCGCCCCCCGCCTCCTCTGAAGCCTCTGGAGCTCAGGCAGGAGCTGCCTCATCCACCCAAGAGGCTTCCTGAGGTGGAAGAGATGAAGGCAGCAAGAGACACCCCCCGAGAGATGGCCAGAGAGAGTGCAGAGCTGAGCGCACAGCTCTCTAAGAAGAGCAAACCATGTGAGAGGGGAGAACGGGAGACGGGCAGAGAGAGGCCCCAGCTGTCACGGAGCTGAGCCGTGGTGCACTTTCCTGGGACGCTGTGGGAACAAGCATTTAGGCAGGGTCACACATCCTTCAGCCAGTAGCACTGGCTGGCTCTTGTGTCACCACACGGTGGCGACAGGCAGGCCGATCACCAAACTGGCTGTCCCTGTGGCCGTGGGTCCAGTCCTCACATGGGGCCCGGAGGACCTTAACACCTGAGGTCCAGTCAAGCTCCCACTGCCCCCCAAGTCCCCGCAGCAGGTCCCCCTCCGTGGGCTCAGTGTGCCTATGACTGTGCTATATGCGTTCAACGAGACACTTAGCGAGCATGTCCTGTGCTGTGTGAGAGACTGGGGACAAGCAGGATAAACAGAACGCTCTCAGGATCCTTCCATTCTGACGAGACCCGTGGAAAGAGACTGCAAATAACTACCAACAGGCAGAGAATTACAAAGAACTCACACAGGAGCAGGCTACGGAGCTGTGGTGTCCAACACAACTGTCTCCTGCCAGACGCAGCAATTTCAATTAAAATTTAAAATCCAGTTTCTTGGAGGGGCTGCCCACATTTTGAGGGCTTAAAAGCCACATGTGGCTAGGTGGCGGTCATCCTGGGCCGTGCAGATTATACAACTTTTCCATCATCCCAGAAGGTTCTACTGGACAGCACTGGAGAGTAACGGCAGAAAAAGCTATGGAGGACTGAAGCTGGAGAAGGAGCCAGTCCGGCCAGCACAGCGCAGAATGCTTTCTGGACCAGCTACCGCACGTGCAAAGGCCCTGAGGTGGCTGAGCACTGCATGTTCAAAGAGTTGACAGGTGCTCAGTGTGGGTGGAGAGCAGCTGGCAAGGGGAGGTGGGAGGCCAGTCCTGCAGCACCCTCCCCCACACAGGGAAGCTAGGACTTCAGATGGAAAGCTATGGGAAGCAGACACAGGGAAGGGCCATGATCCAGGCTGTTTAAGGAAGAAGGAAGGAGAGGGAAGAGAAGACCAGACTTTACTACCAGGTTTCTGGGTGCAGCAGCTGGCTGGCTAGGGAGCCATGCGCTGAGACAGGGAGGGGCACTGGGACTGGGTTGGTGTGTATATAGGTTATTTGTGTTTGAGAGAAGGAAAGTCATCAGTTAAGTTTTAGATACTCAAAGCCCGAGCTCTCCGTCAGAAACCCGAGAGGAGACACGAAATGAGTCGCTGGAGCTCAGAGGAGAGGGGAAGGTATAGACCAGGCGTTCTTGGTATGTAATAGTACTCAAGTCCATGAGACATCTTGGGGAGAGCAGAGAGAGACATCAGCTTGGCCCAGGCCAAAGACTTGAGGATCCCTGAGCTCATATACGGTCATGAGGGTAGGGGGACACGGAGCCCTGTGCCACCCCAACCAGCTGTATGACTGGGGGCAGGGGGTCAGCAAACTATGACCCACTGCCTGCTTGTGTAAATAGGGTTGCCTAGAACAATGGCTTACTAATGGTCTGTGACTGCTTTCACACTTGAACAGCAGAGCTGAGTTCCTGCAACAAAGACCATATGGCCTGCAAAGTCCACAGTACTTACTCTTCAGCCCTTTACAGAAAATGTTTGCTGAGCCCCCGACTGCTCTCCCAACCTCAGAAAGCCCTCGGTTTCCTCACCTATAAAATGTGGGTGGAAGTGCGTGTCTCATAGGATTCACGGATATAAAAGTTCTATAAAGTTTCTGCTAAATCTAGTCTGCTGGGCCGGGGGCTGCAGAACCCCTCACTCTCGGCTTTCCCACTGCAGCATCCAGCTCTGTTTCCATGTTCCGTGACGCAAACAGCACACACCTGCTCTCCAGAAACAACGCCTAACCTGAGTCTGTAAGTACAAACAGTGTCCTCTGAGCGACTGCCCACGAAGGGTGGGTGTGTGCAAGCGACTCGGGCTAAGTCTGCTCTTCGAGGCCAGCCAGTCCCACACCCCAGGACTCCCACCCAGGCTGAAACCCAAGCATTAGCCCACGAACAATTGGTTTTCACGGAGCCACTGTGTGCAGTGCCCAAGTCCGCACCATCAATCTTAAGGGGAGAGGAGGGAATTATTCAACATCCTTTGCTTACCCAGGAACTCGCCCATCTCAGACAATCCATCTGGCAAGGACAGCCAATCACATTGCTGGCAAGGACAGCCAATCACATTGCTGGCTGAAGTGGTTCCTAGGCAACCAAAGACAGAGCCACAGAAAGAACCCACAGACGGTGGAAAGAAACATGGGGACGGGGGCTGAGGGTCAAGGCGGGGAGAGTGGCCCAGACTCCACTGACCCAGAGGTAACGCTCGCCCGTCCTGGCTCCTCACCCCACCATCCCGTGGGTGACGGCCCAGCCCAGTGCCCCAGCCCAGTGCCCCAGCAGAAAGGGACAGCATGAGTTCCCGGGCAACCGGCAGCTACCTGGAGGGCCTTGGAATGTTCTTGGCCGTCAGCTCACCTTAGAGAAAGCCTACAGGTAAGCCCCGCAGAGAAAGCAGTAAAAGGCAACAGGGGCCATACTGGACGCATCTAGGAACGACAGCCAAGGAAAAGCACCTGCTATTGGACTCAATGTTTTTGCAACACCCCCCCCCCCGGCAATAATCCATTTGTTGAAACTCTAATCCCCAGTGTGTTTGGCATCTGGACGTGGCACCTGAGGGAAGTAATTAGGTCAGAAGGGTGGAGTCCTCGTGAATGGTGTCAGCGTCCTTCAAAGACGACACAGATCTCTCCCTCTCCCCGTCCCCTCCCCTCTCCGTCCTCCGGCATCCTCCTCCCCTCTCTCCCCCACCACAAATCTCTGCTCCCTTGGCTGTGGCCAGGGAAGCACGGAGGGCACAACCATATGTAAACCTGGAAGAAGGTCCTCACCAGACACCAAATCTGTCGGCACCCTGACCACCTGGGACCTGAAGCCCCCAGAACCCAGAGCCATCAGGGTCTGCTGTTGAAGCGCCCCCAGCTGTGGTATTTTTGTCCCAGCAACCTGAACTAAGAGTCCCCGGCAGGTTCCTTCAGGACTCGGGCAACGCCCAGTTGCCCAGCCTTCGGAGGGTCGGGGGAACAAAACTACTAAATTTCGTCCAGCGCTAATATACAAAGTGAAAGGCACTTCCTGGAGCTGGACTGCTGCCTGCAGCCCGCAGCAGGGATGCTGTCATTTAAGTGAAATGACTTCGCCAAGGGTCACCTCAAGAAAGATCCAGGGAGGCCTAAAGACTGATCCTTATCAGGAGCTCCAGCAGCCCTCTCCGGCCCCTTCCGAGCTACTGAAATGACAGCAATTTCCAGGCACATAGTGTCCCCACTTTTGTCACAGCCCGGTGCTCTTGTCTTCGGAGTCTTCACAGACAAGGGTCCTCCCCTCTGAGAAACTCTGGGAGGCAGGTGGGGACTGAACAGCCTCCCAGATGGAAAGACAGGACGGAGGATGGGGAGCCACAGGAAAAGGAAGGGCCCAAGTCTCTGCTTCCTCTGCTTTCTCATCTGTGACTCAGATGGGTGCACAGGTCTGTCCCCTGCCCCCACCCCCGGCCCCATGAGGTCCACCCACAAGTTCTCCCTGGCCTGGCCACTGTCTCAGTTACTGTTCTCATCCCACCTGCTCATCAAACCGCAGCCCAAACTCATCAACTTTCCCCCAGGCTCCCAATCCAGTTCTGTCCTGGCCAAGGCGACATCGTTCTCTTAGTCCCGAGAGGAGCTAAAACCTTCACTGCATCCCTGCCACCATGTGCAACCTTCCCCACCCCCCCCCAAGGCCGGCTGCTCCTGGCTTCCTCGCCTTTCTCCACCTGGCCTGGCGCTCCTACTCTGATCTACAGGAGCATGGGCGGCACGGGTTCCCCTAGCTGATCGGAGCCCTGGGAAAGGGGGGGGGGGGGGGGGCGGCTCCAACCACACAAAGGGTAAAGTACTTCCTGCTGCTGCACTTAGCAGAGGCTGAGCCACAAGGGGCTGCCGGGGAGGGAAGGCACAGGCAGGAGCGGCCAGTCTGACCCACAGCGGCTGCCACGCTCCCTGGAACACTTCCTGTCCCCTCCCCCCCACTCCCACCCCCAATCCTGCACTGTCCAGCCATCCACGCTGGGAAGGAGTGTTTTCTGCAGAGGATTTCTTCTCTCTGAGCCACTCCTGTTCTGTTTGGAAACAGGGGCTACTGCTGCTACCAGACCTTCTTTCCCGGACAGCGAAGAAACAGCCCAGAAGTGGTCAGAGTTCCTCAGGGACCAGGACGGAGATGCCTAGCTAGCTTGGGGCTTCTCAAACTCCCTTTTCTACATACAACTCACCTGGCATCTTTACAAATCTCTGGTTCGGGGCACCTGGGTGGCTCAGTAGGTTAAGCTTTTGGCTTAGGTCATGATCTCAGGGTCCTGGGAGCCTACTTCCCCACCTGCCTCTCAGCCTACTTGTGATCTCTGTCAAATAAATATTTTTAAAAATCTTTAAAAAATAAATAAATAAATAACAAACTCTGGCTAAGTGGAGATTTGGATTCAGCTAGTCTGGTGGGGGAGGGGGGGTGCTGAGGTCATCTGTAACAAGCTCCTGGGCAAAGCTGATGCAGAGTCTGGGGACCACCCCGGGAGGAGCAAAGGCAGGGTCAGTGCTAGAGCTTCCAAGCCCCTGCCCCACCTCCCAGCACTAAGGGCCTTCCTGCTCCTCCAGACCAAGCAGGAGACCCAGGACTCACCTACCCCACCCCGACCCGCTTACCAGACTGCACTCTGTACAGAGCAACACCACCAGCTGGGGGTACAAAAGCTGTCCAAAGACCCCCCAAACCTGAAATCAGAAGGAAAGACATCCTGGAACTAACAAAATTCCTGCAGGCACTTCCAGATCATCTTGCCTCCCTCGGTCCTTGGGTTTCACTCTCTGCACAGGCCCAGCTCAGGCCCACCTTTCCACAGAGAAAAAGGAGAAATGGTCCCCCTGGATTCCAGGTTTCATGGATGGTGTCTCCGCAGGTGTGCACCCCGAGTCCGCCTCCATCCCCGCAACCCCCACAACAGCAGAAGCTCCTTTTTCCTCCTTGAACCAGGTGCTGCCCTGAGTTCTGTATTACTCACACACGCACGTTTTTAGGCGCATGGAAATACAGACTATTGTGAAAGGCTTGTGCCTGTACAGAAAAGGGGTGCTCTCTTAACACATTTTTTTAAACCTCTGGACTGTAAATGAGTGACCCTGTACTGGAAAAACAAGCTCTGATTACTGAGACAGCAGAGTTGGGATTTTAGAGAAGAGCAGTTGCTAGACATGGCACCAGCCCCGAACATTCCCTCTCTCTTCATTGCAAAAAAAAGGTTAGGGGAATGGAGAGTGGGATCTGTGAGCGACTATCCTACAGACCCATATTTAGAGACGTCGTCAAGCAGCCCTTCCGGGAGAGAAGCCCCGGGCTGGTTCACGGGGAAGAAATCAACAGACAATACTGATAAGCGGCTCCCAGCACAATGTGGCCCTTCCTACTGGAGATTCACTGCAACACCACTATCCCCACAAGGCAGAACATTAGGGGCCTTACCAAAAGGCAGCTTCTGCCTAAAACAGAATCTTCCCCAAACTCAGCCCTCAACCAACAGAGTACGGGGTCATTTGTTAACTCAATGAGGAAAGAGGGCGGGGCTACTAGGGGCTGGTGAGCTCAATTTCCAATGGCTGAGGAGCGTATTTTCCCAAACATGTGGTCACATTGTCTTTTCCAAGTCCCGTCTGCTCTTTGACAGGCGTGAGACCTGAAACCAGCTAGCTGGGGACTCCCCCCCCCAACTCACTGATTTCCAGTTTAGAGACTTAAAAAAAATGGGTTGAAATTGTTCTGTTCTGCCCAGGCTGGAACATTTCACGGTGGTTTGTATTTCCACGCATCTAACAATACTACACATGGACGAGAAACAGGGTAGGCGTAGTCCAGGGCTCATGGCATTAAAAAAAAAAAAAGTCTCCAGCTTGATGGGCCTCCTGTTGTAAGATGACGCTTTCCCAAGCTAAAAGGATGAAGACAAATGATCGGTGCACACCTGCTCCTAACTATGGCTAAAGAGACCCTGGAAAACCATGAGGCTCAGCCCCACATGACATCACCGCACTGAGACAGCTGCTCATTGAAGCCCAGGCTCGGGGACCAGGAGGAAGCCCACATGGCACCGGGTCCCTACTACCCCGGTCCCTACTACACCCGCAGACCAAGCCCTGTTTATCGTTTAATCAACACATTAATGGTTCTCACCAACCAGCCACTTTACCTACTGCCCCACCCCAAACTCCCCCAAAATACTCTTTTCTGAAACACATTCTTCTCTTTGGGAAAGCAGAGTAGGTAAAGCAGGGATAGGAAGGCCCACTCTGGACATGAGCCTGAGCTGCCGAAAGGTGCCCCTGGTAGCCAGATCAGCTCGGTAAGCCCCATCCTCCAGACATGCCTGGGGAGGAAATGGAGCAAACCATACAGAAATGGCAATTCCAACTAACACCCAGCCAGGATAAAGGCCACTTCTGGGCAAATCAGCTCTGTGGTTTAAAGATCAGTTCCTGAATCAATGCACAGTCAAACCCGGCTTCCACCAGCGGACCAATGACAAGACTTGGGCTGCCTTCACAAATAATAGCAAGCAGCCTCGGCCCCAACAGGGTCCACCGGAGTGAGTGTGGATGCCTAGGCTAAGAGGACTGAATGTCCACTAGCCATGATCCACACCATCTGCCGGCCACGCGGCCAGCTGCCCCTAAACTGGTCTGTCTCCATGGCCACCAAGCTGCCACACTCAGGGGCTCTTCCCAAGAGGCCCGGCGGTTCCGCTGCAGGAAATACCACTGTGCCGGGGGGTGCAGAGTTAAGATGCCCACGGTAGGAACCCCGGAACATGCACTGGCCTGCTGAACTGAAATCGAACGCCAGAGGGTCATTTTGTCCCCCCCCCCCCGCCCCCTTTGGTGGGGGTGGGGCAGTATCCTGGCGCTGCCAGATGCCCATTCCAGAGCGAGCACCAAATGCTACAAGGAGCAGCCACCAGGCAAAGCCGCGCAAGGCTGCCGGGAATCCTGGGCCGGCCGCGGTTCCAGGCTGCCCCCGCATCAGGAGACTCGACACTAACAAAGCCCAGGCAGCCTCTCCTCCACCCAGGAGGATGGGGCGGGGGGAGGTTTCGGGCTGGCCCGGCGGAGCACTTACATTGCCTCGGAAGCCTCCAGGTTCGGGTCGCTGGCTGGGACTGGCTGCAGGGACTGCGACCCTCCCATCCTCGCTGCGCCCTGGCGAGCACACTAGCCGCGAGCGGGGCCAGCGTCCTGGCGCGGTTCCTGCAGCCGGGAGCCGGGGCGGACCGGCCGGCGGCCGGGGCTGCTGCACTGCAGATGGGAGCAGCTGCGGGCATCCGTGGCGGCGGCGGCGGGGAGCGGCGGCTGAGGGCCCGAGCCGGAGCCCGGGGAGCGAGCGCCGCGGAAGTGTGCGCGCGAGTGTGGCCGGCGCGCGCCTAAGATGTGCGCGAGTGTGGCCGGCGCGCGCGGCTCTGCCCGGGGCGCGCGAGTGTGAGCGTGAGCGCCGGTGTGGTCCAAGCGGAGCTGCTCCTAAACCCCTCGGCAGACCGGCTTCTGTGTGTGACACGGTGATGTCATCACCGCCGAGCGCCCCGACGCCTGCATCTCCACAAAGCTCCGACGCAGCCTCCGGAAACGGGCCGGAGGAGGGAGGGCGAAGACCCTCCCTCGGCACCCACGCCGCCTCCCCCAGCCTCCCCCAGCCTCCCCCAGCCTCGCCCGGACCGCCCGCATTGTGTGGCTTTGAAATGCAAATGCACTGTGGGCTGGGGAGGGGGGGCAGGGGGAGGGGCGTGGTGGTCTCCGCCTGGCTGACCGCAGAGAGAAGTGGGGGTAATCTCACCCTGGCTGGCTCATCCTTCCACGAGGAAGGGAAAGAAACCTCCCCGTCCCGGGGTGTGTGTGTGCAGGGGGAGAGGGCAGGTAAACAGGCTGCAGTGGGAAATGGATGAGATGTGTGCGGTTTCTCACTGCCGGCGTCTGCCTCCTTGGTTGTGGGGGGACAGCCTGAGCCTGATGAAGAAGCTTGTTTACCATGGCGCTTCCAGGGCCTGGCCCCCTGCTCACAGAGAGCCCAGGCCCGGCCTCCAATTTGCTCACACAATGCAGACACAATGCGGACGGTGGGCAGCGGACGGTGGGCAAGGCGGAGAGAAAGCAGCACAGGGCCTGCCATGGGGTGGGCAACCCCACCTTTGGCCACCAGGTGAATTCTCCACGCAGAGGCCCTAAGCAAGTGCTCATCCTAACTGTAGGCCTGGAAAGCTGATAAGCCCAGGCCAGGCCACCAGGTGTCCAGGGAAAAGACAGCTTGCTGTGACCTGCAACCAATGGCCCATCTCTGTGATTCTAAATACATCCCATGGTGGTGTCCCCAGCACCCACCCCACAGCCTGGCTAGGACAACAATGCCTACCTAGCCAGGGCCCCCACCTGGCTCCAGCTACCTCAGAAAGGTTCAAGGCTGGGGCCCCTGCGCCTTCTCACCAAAAGCTGTTAGGGCAGGGTTTCATGTCTCAGGTTCAGAGGTTCGGGGGCACACCTGAGAGCCTGACCATTTGCCCCTGCTCTGCTTTCTGTGCAACTGCATTCAGAGCTCCAAACACAGACAGACAAGGGAATTAAAGTGAGCCCCTGAGGGTAAGTTGAAAACCCTTCTACACTTTCCCAGTGTGCCTTCACCCCGCGGCGTAGTGAGCTTAACATGCATCTAAACTGGGGTTAAAAGAAAAACAAAACGAAAACAGAACTGCTCAAAGCATCTGAAAATGTCCTCCAATGCCCTGAGTGTTTTCTGAAACTGTGGCAAGGATATGTGGACAGGACCTTTGCAGTCTGCAGCTCATAATGTCAGAAGCGTACTAGACTTCATGGTGGGCTGCCTTTCCTCTGTGCCTGTTTAAGATTAGTGTCAAACAAAAAGCCAGAAAAATCAAAACTGTTTCCCAGGACGCAGCAACATGAAATTTCCAGGAAACGCTGAGAAGGTTTACTTTTGCATTTCCATGAAGACGGCTAATGACTGTGTCCCTCTTGCAGGGAAGGTCACTGTCAGGGTGGAGGAGGCTTGCTCTGGAGAGCAACTTCTGGCTGCTCGTCACTCACTGCCAGGGCAGGGTGTCATCTGGGCTTGGGGATCCTGCCATGTGTTCCCCTCCAGTGCCCCGAGGCTTTGCTTCCCACTAGACAGCCCATCTCTTGGGCCCTGTGGGCCATTGGGAGTCCCAGCAACCCTATCACGGGGAGCTGAAGATTCCAAAAGCCCTAACCTAGACTTGGGTTTTTAAGGAAAGCAACCCCCTTCCCTGGGCACGGAGAGTATGGCGTTGAGCCAAACTTGGCACTACAGCAGTGAAGAAGCAAAATCAGAACCCATCTGCTTTTCCGTTCGTGACGCGCGAGAGCACAGAACCATCCAGGTACCCTCCTTGGCTCTCGCACGTAGGGGTTCGCTGCAAGAAATTGGAGAGAGCTCTGAAATGAGACCGGAATTCAAATCCTGGCTTCTCCTCCATTGGGGGGTGGCCCGGAGCCAACCACTTAACCATCCCGATCTTCTGCTTCCCCAGCGGGCAAAAGAGAGAAAGCATCTATTTTGCAGGATATTGGGAAGTTAAATCAAATAATATATGTGTATACATAGGGTCCCAGGAGCAGGACTCTAACTGGTGCTGAGCAGTGCTAATTTTCTTTCCTTCTTTATGAGAAGCATTTTCCCCTAAGTCAGTGCCATAAAGGAAACAGAGAAGCAATAAAATGAGTTGCTTTTATTTCAAGTCCCAACAACTCTAACGTCAGGACTCACTGACACTTCACAGGCTGCCACCAACTCAGTGAGGCCAAAAACACCCCCCAGGAACCAGGGCAGAGACAAGTGCAACACGGGGACCGGCGATGCCACACAAATCCACACAAGGTGAGCTTGCACGGCGGGCTCACGCCCTCACTGACTACTTCTTGCTGCTTAGTTGACACACAACTGAAACAGATTTGGTCATCTAGTAACTGAGCCGACAGAAAATGTAAAATGAGAAAAGGGTGGGGGAGGGAGAGCTGTTCTGGAAGGACAAGGTCTTGCTGTGGGCTGCAGGTGCGTCCCAAGTTTGTGCACTCACTCTGGTCTCCCTCCCCCCGCCCTTTCTCCCTCTCTGTCAGGTGAGGACAAGCAACAAGGCTGCCTTCTGCAAACCAGTGAGATAGCTCTGGCTGGGAACCCGGCCACGCCATCACCCTTGCAGCCTCCAGAACTGGGAGCCGTATGTGTTTCTGTTTGTGCCACCCAGACCGTGCTGTTTTTGCCACAGCAGCCCAGGCCGCCCAAGACAAGCTGCTTAGCTTGGACCCCACGCTGATGCTCTGCGGACTCAGCCCTGGGTTATGGTCCTGCTCAAAGACGACTCCTGATACAGACGCCACCCCCGCCCCTCCCACTCCTGCCTGTCCCCTGCCTCCCCCTCCTCCCCGACTCACCCTGTCCCACCCAGATCATTCCACAAAGGCTAAATCAAGAGTCTGTACAGTGACAAAGCACAGATTCCATCTGGAATTACTAAAGCGCAAGCAGTTAGTGCTCTAACCGCTCGCTCCCTCAGGTACATGCGCCCGCACGGAGCACCCAGTGGGGTGGGGACCGGGGGCTGAGGCTACAGATGTCATGCCCGTGGCTCCCCTCTGTGGACTCCGAACCTTCCGGGAGGGACCCCCTTCACGCGGCCCGGCTGGTCCTTCCTTCCCTACCACCTCTTCATTCCCAGCCCGTTCTCGAGACTTCACCTGGGCCGCCCCGAGCAGAGCATTTCCCCTCCAGAGCAAACCAGTGACCCCTGGAGCTCCTAACCATGGCTGCAATGAGATTCGGAGCTCAGCCGCTCTTGGGGCCTTTGGACCATGGGCCACATACTCTGGGACCCTGATGCAGGCTAAGCCCACTTAGGCAACGGGCTCCCCTACCAACCCTCCCAGGATGTCTCCCAAACCCGAGAAAACTAGATACATCAAGGGATGCACCCATCATTTCTAAAACTATTAGCAATTCAACACATATCAACACACCTGCCATGTACTGACCTATAAATGAGTAAGAGGAGTAAGAGGAGCCTATCCTCAGGTTACTGACACATCCCGGAAAGATGAGCAAACCTCTATAACTGAGAGAAACTCTGGTAGAGACTCTTAAATGCCAGTGAGGTCCGAGGGACTGAGCCACAGTCCAGAAGGGCGAGCCCTTTGAAGCATCTTTGATACCCCAGGAAACACACACTGGAGTGGCTCTGTCCCGGCCTGCGGCCTCGGAGAAGTCTCCAGTTGCCATAGCAGCCACACTTTCCAAACAGGACCGATGGACCCCTGCACTGCTAATTAGCCCAAGCACAGACACTAAAGAAAAGTAGGTCAGATCACAGAAAAAATCCATCTGGAGAGCACGAAGAATGTAAACACAGATGGAGAATGGCCCGGGTCCTGTTTCTTCCAGTCGCTGGCCTTCCCCACGGTCCCCCGTCCCGCGGTGGGGACTGCAGGGAAAGCATGAGCACCTTCTCTTTAGGGAGCCCAACTCCAGCCAGGCTCCTGCTCCGCCAGGACCACCACTGCCTGCTGGCAACTCGCTCCTCCATTGGGGACCCCCAAAATCCATGTCCTGTCCCACAACTCTGTGCTCACTGCCCTCCCCCGAGGTTCCAGCTGGTGGGAGCTCTTCCATCTCAGGCCTCCCATGTGGCCAAGTTCCACATCCAAGTGTGAACAGGAGTCTGAGACCGGCAGGACTGGCCAGGGAACAGGACTGAGGTGGGGTTGGGGGCAAGGAATGGCACACTGCTGGCACTTTCCCCACCAGGATTTACGGATCTGGGATTCCATTCTCTGGGCTTTGGAGATATAGCTTTTATGTCACACAAACTTGCTCCAAAAGCTGACCACAGCCTTCGGGAAGACGTCCCAATTCCGTATCCTGGCCTTAACCTCGTGACTCACTCCACCCGGGACCTTGAGCAAGCAGGGTCCTCCCTGTGACCTCACTGCAGAGGGGAGCCCCTCCCCACCTTCTTAGCTCTCTCGATGCCTCCTGGGTATCAGCCCCAGCTCTGGGCCAGCTCCTGGGAGGGAGAGTCCCGGCTGAGCCCCAGACTTCTCTCAACCACTCGCAAGTCAGAGCCTTGGCATTTGCTCGCGCCATTCATCCCGCTGTACCCACGTGTCTGCACCTGCACTCTGCTCTCCAGCTCTGCAGCACACCCTACGCACAGCCAGGGCTCCATAAACTCGTGCAGGGGACACCTCAGAGGGCGTGGGAAGAGGTCCTGGCAAAAGTCTTCAATCATCTGATAAGCAGAGAAAGGGGAGAAGATCGATGGGTTCTTCCACTTCCGGGGCCACGGGTACCTATCCATCTTCCAGACTCCAACAATCAACTTCATATGCTTGTGCTTAGGAGCCTGAGTGGTTTTCTTAGGCTGAAGCACAAGCTCAGGTAAAACCCCATCTCTTTCAGAAAGTTCTTTCTCTTTCTTCTTGGAAAGGGCTATCTACTATACGTTTTCCTTGTCAATTTCATACCAGATCTACACATGAGACCTTCCAGAGTTCCTTCCAAGCAAAGACAGCTCTAAAAACTACCCTTCGGAGGGTAAATCCTTTCAATTCTGTCATGATCAAGAATGGAGATTGAGGGGTTCACTGTCACACCCAGAAAGGCACCCCAAAATGTGCTAGAAGAGAAATGGGTAAAGAGAGATGAGACTTACTTTTGTTTCAAAATGACCAACGCAGGTTGCAATGGTAATCTTTGATGCCCACGAGAAGAAAGGCAGCCAGGCTGGTGCAGAAAACACCAGGTCTTCACAAAACTTCAATTAGTGCCAAGAAGTCTCATCATGGAGGAGGAGTCAGTAACACAAACACCACATCCGAGAAGACGAAATAAGAGCCTCGAAATCTTTCTGTCTTTACCAAATTCATTCAGCTCGTTTGAGATGGATATGGTAGGAGAACTCCTGAGATCATTTTTTTAGGAAATAATACCTACCTAAATTTAGAAAAGATTTAAGCTTGCAGTTCAAAAGAGCACAAAAGAAATTGGGCTAGAAAAGGTGTATAAAAGCTAGAGGGGGTGAGGTTATTCCAGAAATACTTATTGAAGCCTTTGTTGGAATAAGTTGCAAGTCTGGCCCGAAGTTTCCCAACAGCCAGGGCAAAAAGGGAAACAATCGCAAGCAGTTACATAATTCATTAAACCCAGCAGGTTTGGGGGGGGGGAAAAGTCACTCCCCGGATGAGCAGGTGTCTCGTGACTGCCGTTCTCAACATACTCTCTCCTGTGGGCCCTCTGTCAAGAGACCTTGACTATGGTGGACCATGCTTTGACAACAGCGTTCCACCCATATAATGTTCTGTGCCATCGGGCTGCCCCTGTGAGCAGAGTTACCGCTACTCAGCTCCCTGCAGCAGTCAGTAAGATCAGAAAGCGAAGAAGTCCCCGGAGGATATATCTTGAGTTGCCCCATCCCGCTGAAAGCATCTCTAAGCATCCATGGTGCTAAGGCAAATTGGCTATAGAAGAGAAAGGAAAGGTCAGCCTGCCAGGGTCTTTAGCAATGAAGCAACCACTTACAGACTCGGTGCTCCCCTCAAGTAGGGAAGGAAGCCCCTCCTGGCTTCCAAAGTCTCTGCCAGTTGTCTCTCCACGACTGTCGGGGCAAATACACAATGCCACTGACGGCACAGGAAGCCTACGCCTGGCAGAACGCGCAGGACCCCGTGAGGTCAGTGAACTGGATTCTGAGGAAGGTGGGACGCCCTTCCACGGGAAGCTGGGACAGGTGGCCATCCGTGAGCCGCGCAAGAGAAGCTGGGGAGCATGAAGAAGGAGGTGGCTTTGAAGAGGGAACGTCAAGCTCAAGGAGCAGAGAGAAGCCCATCCGTGAACTGCTGAGGCCCCGTGGATTTACGGAGAAGAGACTCAAACGTGACATAAGGAGCACACGACCTTGAAAACCGGGCAGAAAAATTGGGGCAGACTTCCTTGTTCGTTCTAACTAGTAGCCAGTTATCATGGAAGCCTACATCTGGTTCAATATAAAACTCACCGTTTTCATAATTCTTCATTTCTTTTTTCAAGGTAAAGTTGCAGTTAAACCCCTTCCGTGCTATCACCATAAAACTTTGACTTATTAAGCAGATTCGTTTTTAAGTGGCCTTTCTCAGGTACCAGCTGTCTTTTTCCAGACCTGTTCCTCTCACAACTTTTACAAATGAGGTTTAAGGTCCCAGGCAAAAACTGGGTGGCCAGAGGTGGTCACGGGCCAAACAAAACTCTGACCTCCAATGTTCAAGCTCGTACTTAGAAATAAAGTCAAGTTTCCCCTCAAACCTGGGAAGAGAGAAACAAGCGACGTGCCGCACCAGACGCCTCTCTCTTGGACGGAGAACATAAGCAGCGTTCTCTCCCTTTCTTCTCCAGGAAATAGTTCCAAGAACAGAAAATTCCACAAGCACTTTCCAGTGCCTGTTAAGAGCTCAAATACTGTACTTAGTTTGAATGCCGATGTGTTAATCCACAGAGTTCCTCCAGAGCTTAAGCGGACTGGTTTTAGAGGCTACATGGTACCGGGAACATTCAGGTGGAAACAGAGAGGGGCCGTCCCAGCTGCCAGAATCAGCAGCAGAGTAGTTTCTGCAGCCAGACTGGAGGGCCAGACTGGGTTGAGAACTCCAGGTCCCACCGTCTACAGGGGGAGAGGGTTCCTCCCTGTGGCTCCAAAGACACCATGGGGGGGGGGGGCAAGGCTTCCCAGATGAAAACACAGACAAGCACATTCAGAAGCTCTGGGTGTCTCACTCCTTCCCTCACTCTAAACAGAGGGTGGGTCCTCCTGAAGTCCCGGCCGGAGCAGCAGCCCCCTCGCAGGGCAAGGTGGTCAGCTGGTCTGGGGGGCATCCCTTTCGAGCCTCAAGAGCAGGGACACAGAGCCTGGCGTGGGGCTGCCCTAATTGTGAGCTGCGCACGGAAAGCCAGGAGCTGAGGACCAGAACTGCTGACTCAAGGCTCCGGGAGAGAAGAGAAATCCAGAAGGGCTGGGCCAGAAATAGCATCCACGAGCACCTACTGATACTTAATTAGCATAACATCTGAGGAGAGACTGAGCGAGTGTGCGTGCGTGTGTGCGCATGTGTGTACACCCCCGTGCGTGTGCACAGATGTGCCTGTGTGTGTGCATTACCAAGCCCTCAAAATATTTCCCTCTTCGTAACCCTCCCAGTGGGTCTGTGTAATTCCTCCCGCGCCCTGTCTAGTCGTCGCTGGATGCAATTAGCCCGCAACGGTGTCTGAAGATAAGGGATTACTTCTAAACACTCAGATTTTTAGGAATTGATTTGTCCACGTGAAGACAGTCTTGCCGTGACAACAGACTGACCCAGTTCCATGCCGCTGACTTTAAGGAAATGTCGGAGGTCTCCTAGCAGCTTTCAGAGGCTGATTACTTTTTCAATTTTGACACAGAATAAACGCATGGTACGTTTACATGGTTTTGCAGCTCAAGTGAAGAATCCAGAAAGAGATGAAGGGCTCCTACTTTGGGATGGCTCAGCCTGGGAACATGCCTCCAATCCCCAACATGGGGGCGGGGGGAGGGGGCCCTTTGTTTCTGGGAAGACAACATCTCTCTCCAGAAGGGCCTGCCCCGACCCCCTCATCGTAGGGTATCATCCCCCTAGGGGAGGTGGGGAAGGCTGGGTGCCCAGGAACGAGGTTCGAATTAAACTCTCTTCCTCCTTCACCTAACTCCGAAAGATTCATGGATAATAGGAGAAATTGCTCATTCACCTGAATCCTTAAGCTGACCCAAAGATGTAACCAAGCCCCTCTGGCCCTCAGTGTTCTCGTTTGTGTAACAAAAATAAATTGGAACTTCCCATCAACATGGATATTGCAAAAATGAAATAATAGATAAGAGGTTCTTCATACAGCTGTGCCAAGCATACAGCAAGTGCTCAATACGCATCAGCTACGACTGCCGCTGTGGCTGTTTCATGGAAAAGCAAGAAGGCCCTCTGTCCCCACTGACTCTCACAGCAGCCCCGAGACACCAAGTCCGGAGCTCCTCATCCAGCTGGCAGGCTTCCTGGAAAAGGAGTCTGCTGAGACACCAACCAAAACGGGTCCTACCACAACTTTGCTCCAGGAACTTGTGACCTCGGGCAAGGTCCTGACCTCACTGGGCCTCAGTCTGCCCATCTTTAACATGGGGCCAATAAAAATGGTGAGTAGGGGAGCCCCATTATCTAAACTCCAGAAAGGCTGCAGGGCCATATGGTTTGCAGAGTCACCAGGCAATGATGCTCAGTGAGATGGATTTCTGAAGTCAGGAGCAAGGGTGCTTACTGGGGGCACAAAGTAGGGGAGTCATCCCTGAAGAGCCAGCCATTTCGCCTTGTAGCCAGGACAGAAAGAGCTAGGACTGCATGCTGGATGGAACCCCGTGGCAGATTACACCCCTCCCCTCCTGAGCCCCAGGTTTGAGCAGCACGGGGAGGAAAGGCTGGTACTGAGCCCAGGGTCCCTGGTGACTTGGCCTGGGAGCTCCCCCCACCCCAGAATCACAACCTAGCCCAGGAGTCCCTGCCCCTGCAGAGTCCCCTCAGGAGAGTGTGGCCCCGGTGCGTGGGAATCACTACTATACCCCCAGAGGCCTGCACAGAGCAGAAGCTCAACAGACATTCATGTGTGAATGAAGGAAGAAAAGCATGCAAGCCATGAGGACAGATTCACATCCTCTACACCCCCACAGCCTCCACCCATGTTTCCGCCACCATTGCCTCCCAGCTGGACCATGGTGACAACCTCCAGTGGTCCTGTGACCTCCAGCCTCTAATCGCCACTCCATCATCCCTCCACCCCTGCAACTCACCTGGGTCCTGACTCTCTCCTGCTTTAAAGGGGAAACGATGCCCCCTGCACATCGTGGGTCCCAGCGAACTTCCGGGACCCTGGCTGCAGGCCCTCCAAATCCGCCCACCGCCCACCCCATCTGCCACTCTGCCACTAACGGCACCGCTCTACCCCCGACCACCTGTGCTCCCCCGGCCCCAGGGGGTCCAGGCCTGCCCTGACCTGCTGCCTAAATCTGCTGGGCCTCTCCACCGCCCATCCAGCCGCGGCACCTGTGCTTCCCCTCTGAAGCACCCTGGTCTTCCTCACCCCTCGGAGCATCCCCGGCCTCCCCAGACCGACCAGATGCTTTCTTCTGGCTCTTCTATTCTCAACTCTGTGGGACACTTGCCATGCTGTATTAGCCCTGTGTCTGTCTCTGTCTCCTCTGCCCCAGCACTCCCAGCGCGACTGGATGTCAGCAGAGAGCCGACATTGCTGAAATGGCTCCTGTTTGCAAGCACTGAGCCACACTCTCCATATACCTCATTTACTCCTCACAGTTAATGCCAGGATGCAGTTATGACTAGCCTCGTTTAAAAGATTTTAGTGAACCAAGGCTCAGAGAGGTCAAGTAACTTGTCTGAGGTCACACAGATCCTCAGTGGGGCAGAGGCAAATCTCTCCAACTTAACATTCCTCCCCCTGGACCACCTCACCCATGGGGTAGGGCACAGATTCAACCCAGGACTTGTATGCTGAGCGGGTGGGTGGATGGATGGATGGATGGATGAACGAACTGACAGACAGACAGAAACCAAGCAGAAGACCGCACTACATGATCTGCTTAGACTCGGAGCACCTGTCACCTTCCTGCAGCTGCCACACCAGGCCTGGGACTTCATCTCATGAGCCTGAGTATAAGAGAAACTAACTTGCCAAAAAGGCCCTAGGAAGGGAGGAACCCCGAGGCAGGCATGTTCTGGTGAGAAGCCCTCTCCCACCCTCCCTGCCTGGCACCCTGTCTTGGTCTGCGGGTCTGTTTCTCCACCTCCCCTTGGGCAGTCTGTGACCAGGCCTGCTGCTGGCAAGCCCTCTCTCCTCCTACCTCCAGCCTGTCTGGCACCTCCAAGGCACGCACTTGGCTTGGAAGCAAAGCAGCCACCTCAAGGGCAAAAATCTGAAATTATCACGTGGCAGCCAACATAATACCGGGCCAAGGGCATTACCAGGAATGGAGGGGGAGCTCCCAGAAACTCCCGCTGCCCTGAAAGCATCCACCCTCCAGCAGCTGAGATGGGCACCCCCCAGCCACACCCTCACTGGCCCCTCCCAGCTCCCCTGGACCATCTGCTCCCCATGTCAGGTCGGACCCCCTTCCCGGCCACTCTGAGGGTCTGGGGACTGCAATCCCACTGGGGTCACAAAGCTGTGCTCCAGAGAGCCTCCACCTGGCTGCCCGCTCTCCTTCCCACAACAGGGACAAGCGAGGACATGGCCAGGGACCTGGGTCGCTCCTCTCCACACTGGCTCTGCCCAGAAGGACAAAGCCACCTTCTACTGACTCCACTGGTGAAGTAACGGTCCCTCTCCCCTGTACCCCTCTGCTGAAGGAGGCGGGGTTCCAGACATGACCACCCAGCTGCCCAAACGCCGGCTCCCACTCAGGAGGCCGACCGCAGCCAGAAGCCCCAGCTTGGTGGCCTGTGACTGGGCCCGCCAGGAGAGGGACACTCTACAGCACATCCGGGCCCAGTCTGCCCTGGAAGAAGTGGTCTTGCAGGCACGAGAATGCAGGTAATGACGTGTGGCTTAGGTGAATAAGGAACAAGCCAGAACAGTGCCTTGCTGATGGCATCAGCATCCTTCAGAGAGGAGGGTCCTGATCCCACCTACAGAATTAACCACTGGGCCGGCAGCTGGCAGACACACGGGCTCTGAGTGCAAGAACGTGCAGCAGTTTTCAAGGAGGTCACGTGTCTAACCTGGAAGGAGAGGGGACCCGCCTGGGTGGGGCCAGGGCCAGGGGCACTGACTGCCTCTCCAGCCAGGAAAGCCTCTCAAGTTTGGGACGAGCCTGGGGAGAGAGATGGGAGAAGTGCAGGGCTGCCCGACATGGGCAGGGCCAGCAGACATCTCACCAGAAGCCATGGTGACCCAAGGCCACCCGCCTGCCCCCACCCCAGGCTGCGGTTTGGGGCAGCCTTGCTCAGGGGTGTTGCACCCTGGGCCTTCTGCCCCAGCACAGAGCTACTTCCTCCTTGCTGGAAACTGCTTCTCCCGTCTCATTTCTTCCAGGTCTATCCAGGCAGCCCTTGGTCAGACCTCCAAGTTAACCCATTCCTTCGGAACAGCAGTCCCCAGCAGGCCGACTGGTAGATCAGCTCTGGACAGGGACACTGGCTCAAGTTCACACCCACCTGGCCCATAGGCCAACACACCAGGCTCTTTGCCACGAGCCTCCAGAGGGTCCAAAAACACATGGTCAGCTGTGGCAGCCTTGGCATGAGTGAGGGCTTTGGACCTGCATCACTAGAAAGTTCTTTATCATGACTGCCTGTATGGAGTCAGCTTCCTGCAGCTCAATGCATCGATAGCTGATGCTCTCAAGACCACCTTCGTAGGCCGGGGGGTCCGCTGAGCGTGGATGCTGCAGAAAGGCAGGGCTGGAGGCAAAGGGAAGGCCGGAAGCCTGGCCCCCCGCAGTCGACAGCGTCCCTCCCAGGACAAGTTCTGTGCTTTAGGCAGGGTTGCACACACAGCTCGCTTCTCCCAGAGTCACATCTGTTCTCCCAAAGGCTTGTGTCCTAATGATTACCAGCGGGCATGGGTGGGGGAGGTGTGTGAAAACTCCTGGAGAAAAGCCATTTGCACTGGAAATGTGGGGTTGTGTCATCATTTCCATAGCTGCCGTTAGAGGCAGAAGGAGGCGGCAGGAAGTCACCCAGCACGCTCGCGAGAACAGAACATCTGTCGATTCTGTAATAAGATGTGCCCCGGGTCTCGCTGGCTCACCACTCCCCTCCAAGCCCAAAGAGGTGAAGACAAACCACCACTGGCGGGGGAGGAGGGAGTGCGGGGAGGGGGCGTGTGGGCCACACCTGTGCGTGCCGAAAACACACGGAAGGCATGCCAGCGCCCACAGGAGAAGCCCAGCCGGAAACGGGACGGATGCAGGATGTGCCTCCAACCCGGGAGGCCAGTAAGGACCTCGGATTCTGGCCCACACTCAAGCAGCAACAACTTCCATTTCAGCAAAATGAAATGTTCACGGGTGCATTTTTGAAATTAATTTGAAAACCTCCAGGGACCCACCAGAGGGGAAAAGACATGTTTTATTTGGATCCGTACATCTAGGCCACCGCCCTGTGGCTAAAAGCCACCGGAGAGGGAGCGAACTTGGCACCGGCCCACAGGTGCGGTGGAGGGCGGACTTGGGCAGCGGAACCACAGCCACACCCAGTCCTGTCCTGGCCCACGGGCCTGACATGGAGCCTCAGGACATGGGGTGAGGCAGGGTGGGGAGGGGGGCCCTGGTCAGTCCAGACACCAGTCCTGCCCTGCCAGGCAGCTGGAGAAAGCGCCTTTAAAAAAATGCAAATCTGACTCTATGTCTGTCGGGCCTTGGGCCTTCTGGATCCTCTCAAAGTAAAGCCCGGCAGCCCAATGGCCAAAGCTAAAACGAGGTGGCAAAAATCAAAAAGTAAAAAAAAATCAAGTAGTATTATATTATGGCCTAAAGTATAAAACAGATATCCACGAGTCCATCTTGATAGGAATAAATGAGGGAAAAAGTGGGGACCACCCCTCCAGGGAAGAGGGAGTCTGCCAGCAGGCGGCCTTCAGACTGGAGCAGCGGCTTCAGCCCCTGCCCCCCACCCCCCCGCCGCCGCCGGCCGCTCCTGTGGGCTTTAGACCCGCCAGTCCCCATCATCACTTGAGCCAAGTCCTCACCATGAATTTCTCTGTCTATACAGATCCCACTGGCTCTGCCTCTGAAGAGCCCTCATAACCCGTTTGCTCCTGCAGGGCATCCCCACCATTCCATGGACACTTGCCTGCAGGGGCAAACTTCAGACTAGCTCCAGCCCAAAGGACCACTCGTGGCGTCACAGATCTGAATCGTCAACACCTTGCAGGGCCTGTTTCCAACGCAGCCCCCGCCAGGGCCTGGGAGGCAGAGAGCACCAGGCCCCTCCTCTCCCGGGGCAGCAAGCGTGGAAGGAAAGCTTTCTAGGACAGCTGCTTAAGTCCTTGGCCAGACCCTGGTGGGAGAGAGCAGAAGCTTCTACGCCACCACAGCTGGAGCAGGAGGCAAAGACACAAGTTTGGAGGCTCAGGGAGCGAGATCCGCAGGGGTGGCAGCTGGGGACGTGCTACGGACACAACGGGAGAATTGTTCCCAGCAGAACACAGCTCCTTAATGGCACATTCATCAGGCCCCCCCACCCCACCAAACCCACCCCAGACATGTGGAAGGGGCTATTTAAAGACGCAGCATGCTGCTTCCCTCCATCCCTGCCCTGTTCCCTGCGGCCTTGGCTACACGCAGGGGAGGCACCCTCCAGGGCAGCAGCAGCCCCCACCCTGCCCTGCCCTGGCCCGTCCCCGCCAGGCATGAACGCCTCCTGTGTTAGGTTCCAGCAGAACCTGGAGTGTCTCTGATGGAGGCCGTGTGGGTGCTCAGGACCCTCTGACTTGTTTCATTTTGGGGAGCAGACCTTTGCATGATCATTCCTAATACTTTTTTTAATGAGTAGTGAACTCTGTGAATTGAGAACTACAGCACAGCTTTGCAAACTCCCTGGGATATACCCCAAAATCCAAGGCTAAGAAAAGCCAAGGCCAAGAGGCTGATGGGTAACCAAGGAGCCTGTGCCAGGGACAGGTGGGGGACCCCTCCGCGGGAGGGAAGGCAGGGGTTGCACAGAGATCTTTGGAAGAGAGAGGTCCCGCATTCAGTGGGTGAGTGCCCCCTGCTGGACATCCCGGGAAATGCCTGGAGTGCAGACCGGCCTCCTGGAGCATGTGAGGGTACTTGGGTAGGAAGGAGAGCCAACTGCAATCACGCTCTCAAGCAAAGAGCTCAAAACAAGTTTGGTTTTCTCCTTTGGCAAAAAGCAAGGCTATCGATGCTGTCCAAGAGCTAACGTGTGGGAACAGTCCTCTGCTGCCCACCGGGGACCTGGCAGGGCCAAAGGTGGCCCAGCTGGTGTTAGATGACTCAGCAGCGAGAGCTGAAAGCAGGCCCGAGGTTGAAGCCAGGCTCTGGGGCTTCCCAGCCTCTGGGAGGGCTAGGTTCTTCCCTCTGGGTGGAAGCACCTGCAGGAAGCCCCAGCTCCAGAAATGCAGGACACTTGGGTATCAGTGTCCATAATGTTCTGCTAATTTCCAGCTCCTCCGACTCCACCGCGTGGCCGGCTCCCGCCTGGAGGACGGCGGCCCTGGGCCCCCCACACTCACCGCGCTCAAAGGACTCACAACTCTCATCCCAAAGCCCTGCTGCTGCTTAGCCTCACACCCCGCCGAGCTCCGCCGTCCCGGCCCTCACTGGCTTGCTCCCACCAAGCAGGCCTCCCTCAGTGCCCACAACACTAGCTGCCCATGCTGCCTTCTGGGCTTGGGGCCCCTTCGCCTGGCCAGGCCAGCGACCCCTCAGCCTCCACGCCTCGGCTTGGGCCTCGCCGATTAACAGCATGAACACAGCAGGAGCTTAGCCCCACCGGGGAGCTCGGGCTCTGTGCACGGTCCTAGGAGCCTGGTGTTGGGTGCCCAGCCCCACATGCCCAGCACGGAGCACTTTATCTATATATGACCTCAAATAACCCTCATGACAACGCTTTGAGGCAACTGTCACCTGCCTGCTTTATAGAGGACACGGAGGCTTAGGGAGCAGAGGTCACTTCGGCAAGGTCATGGAATCAGCATCCCAGCATCTGGCCAGGACCAACCCCCGGCTCCCCCTGCCCAACAGTGAGCACCTAATAAACACGGAGGGGGAGAGCTGGGGTGTCCCAGCTGTCTGTGACCAAGCCGGGGGTCAGGAACAGAGGCAGAGCTGGAGCTCACCCTGCCTTCTTCCCTGAACCCCGCAGACATGAGGAGAAAAACAGACCAGAGAGTCAGGACCAGGGCTAAGCCCGGAGCGAGGCCAAGCCACAGGTGACCAGCGTGGGTCGACCGAACTCGGCAAGGGCCCGAGGGGGTTTCCAGGCGGAGGGACGCCTCGCCTGTTCACGCTGATCCGTAACAACTGGGACAGGGGCTGGACGATTCTATTTTATAAAGAAATGACTCAAAAAGAAGAATGCGAACTATTGAGGGCGTTTAAGCTCCTCAGCCACTTCCACACTTCAAAGCTTCCATTCGCTCATATTCCCAAGCAGTGAACCGGCCACGGGCTGACTCAAACTCCTCATCTCAAACTCCGTTTCCGAAGGAAGGCGCGCTGGCCGGGCGCCCTCCGTGCACACCTCGTGAAGACTGTATTTGACGGGACGTAAACCGAAGAGAGGGGACATCCCGTGTGGTTCTGCGACATCAAGTGCAAGGAGAGATTCTGTCTGAAAACCCTGGCAGAGGGGAGGGGTGGCACTCGGACCTGTGGCCTCAGGGCAAAGCCGAAGCCACAGGGGGAAGCCCAGCAACAGTCACACCCCACTGACGAGGGTGCCCACAGGTGACAGATTTGCCACCCCCTGAGCACACGGGGGTGTGTGCTGTCCAGGGTGTCCCCTCAGCTCTGCAGCCCGTCAGCCCGGAGGCTGTGGCGCCTGCCCCTTCCACTCTCCCTCCTGCTGGTCCCACCACGGGGCCCCGTCCTTCCTGCGCTGCCCTCTCAGGACCCCAAAGACCAAACAAGGGACTCAAGTGCTGATATGAACGGACCCCCCCCCCACCCGCCCCCTCCCGGCCTCCAGGCTGCTGCTGGTCCAGCCCCAGGGACCAGGGAGGTCGGGCCCGACAGGGAAGCTCCCGGTGACTCAGATCAGCAGCAGAAGTGGGGGCTGTCCTTGCCTCTCTGTCACCCCTTCCTGCTGAATCACCTCCTCCTCTTTCCGAAACCTCTCTGTCCTGCCCCCCCCCCGACCCTGGCTCTGCTGGTGAGGGCCACCGCCCCTCTGAGCGGACTCCCACGTGACCTGTTCTGCCTGCCTCCTCTGTCCCCTCACATCGACCCCCAGAGACAACAGGATAACCCCGCTCGAGTTCGGATTAGGGCCTTGCTTTGCCTGAAACTTTGAGTAGCCTTAGGAATCCAGGCAAGAAAACTCCCTGGTCTCCCACAAGGGCTCCTGTGCCCCATCCCTGGCCCTGTCCACTCCCAGGCTTGTCCACTCCCAGGCTTGTCCCCTCCCTCTCCCTGCTCTAACCTCACCAAGCCAATGCCCTGATGCTCCTGGCAGCTTCTTCTGTGCCTGGGCTCCGGCAGACGCTGCCCCTGCATGTCTACCCTCTCAGGCCCCTCCCAGCCCACCCTACAGTCATCCTGGGGCGTCACCCAAACACGGAGGCCCACCCCAGGTGGGGGTAACCGTGCCCACCCTGTAAGGCCAGGCTGGGCTGGGCCCCAACCTCTGAGTGCCCTGTTTTCAGCTAGGGTGTCCTGCTCCCCTACTAAAAGTCTTGGCCACTGCAGCTTCTCCAGCCCCCCGCACACAGCCCAGCCTATGTGAAATGCTCAACACATGGCAGCTCCTTCCCTGCGGCCCCGACCTCCCCCACGGGTAGGGCAGGCCACTGACAGCTGACAGACAGCAGGGACAACTGGGCCATCTTCTTGGAATCTGAGTCTGAGGCAGGACCTGCAACCTAATTCGCAAGCAAAGTGGAATGCTAATGAATGCAAAGTGAAAATGCAGAGCCCCAGGTTCCAGAGGGATTGAGAATTTTAGGACCAGGAATTTCAGGACGGTGAGAGCACAGCACTGAAATAAGCACAGGGTCCTTCCAAGCAGCAGGCCCTGGGTGACTGTCCGGGTGGCATGTCCATGAAGCCAGTCCTTGTTCTAGACCCTAAGGAGGAGTTTACCCCGAGGTGCCTGTACTACCCCCTGGGCTGCCGGAGGGCTGCGCTGCTAGAGCAGAGATGAGAAGCAGGTGGGGACAGTTCAGCCCCTCCGTGCCAGCTCGCCTCCACCCATGCATCCCTGACCCGCTGGGGCTCGTCCTGGGACATCATTCTCAGGGAGCTGGGCCCTCGGCCATGCCCAGTGCCCCTGCCAGCCCTTAGCAGGACTCCTGGACAGACCCTGAAACAGCAGAGCAGCCAGGGCCCGGAGTTGAGGGCCTCACACGTCTATTCTCGTGTCACGTCTGTTCGCATGCCTTCATTTCTTCTCCTGTAAAATGGGCTGGAGGTAGGGCAGGTGAAGGTCTTTCTAATAAAACTCTCAGACCCCTTTTCCGGGTTGAAGAGTTAACCAATGTTTTCCAAGTCCTAGTGGAATAACAAAGAAGCTGAATTCAAAATTCACAGCATGTTGGGGCGCCTGGGTGGCTCAGTGGGTTAAGCCTCTGCCTTCTGCTCAGGTCATGATCTCAGGGTCCTGGGATGGAGCCCTGCATCGGGCTTTCTGCTTGGCAGGGAGCCTGCTTCCCCCCCCCTCTCTGCCTGCCTCTCTGCCTACTTGTGACCTCTCTGTCAAATAAATAAATAAAATCTTTAAAAAAAAATTCACAGCATGTTGATATTTTTGGAAGATGACAGAAATCTTGATTTAATTTAAGCTTTTTGTGTCAAAGAGAAGCGTTAACTCCCAGAGGGCACATAAGCCACCACGCTTCCAGGAGGCAGACTGAACTTACTGTCATGGCATCCTGTCCTGCTACGTCTAGCTGTACGGAACCTTACAATCCCTTGGGACACAGAACCTTAGGGAGTCATTACTAATGGTCAGAACTCACCATCCCTGACTCAGCACCTCGCTGGCAAACAACGGGTCTCACTCAGATGCAGGTTCCCCCCGGACAGAACCTGAGAAACATGGACAGTGCCAAAGCCGGGCTTGCACTCGGCCCGCCAGCTCTGCAACGCCGGCCCTGGGGAGGTGCCGTCACTTACTGTTGCCTGTTGAGTCCCTGTTCTGGGATTTTGAGCCCTTCTCGGCAGATCCCCCACAGACCTGATAGCAAACTGCATTTCAGAGATCGGCCAGAGTTCCCAAATGAAGCCCCTGTCCAAGGACAGGCACGAGAGTGACCGGGCTGTCGCAGAGGGTGACAACACCCCTACGATCCAGGCCCAACACACCACGTCCTGTCGGGCCAGAGGGGCGACAGCATCTTATCTCCCGTTTCACATCACCATCTGGAAGGTATTAGCACCGCCATCCTTCCTCACAGGCGCTTGGTTTTTCCTCCTCCGATCCCCAAGTGCACATGATCACATCATCGGGTGGGAGCTAAGGCCAAGAGCTCAGCTCAGATGGAAAGTCACATGCAAGCTAGAGGGAAGAAAGCACTTGGATGCTGCTGCCCCGGGGAGCTCAGCTCAGTGCGTCGGGGCACTGGCCAGCTGGCCAGCAGAGGGATGTGCTTCGATAAGGCAAGCCCGGGCGGATGGGAGACACAAGCACACTCCCCTGACAGTCAGCGGCCGCCGAGCAGCAAAGCCCAAATCCAAGGTGCCCAGACCAGCTTACAAATTGGCTGGACACTCCAAGGCAGGCCCCTCGAGCTATTTCTGGTCTCCCTGCAGATAAACCAGCATGTGAAACCAAGCGCACGAGAGAGTGCGAACAGCCCCTTAAACACTGCTGACCTTCACACGTCCAGCTGGGGGCTGGCTGTGCACAGTTAACCCTGAACAGGGGTAGCCATTCCTTTCCAGTACATTCTCACCCTCTCTCCCTCCATAGAGCAAACCTGTGCTCACAGAGGAAAATTACTTTTAAGCTCGACCCAAGCAAAACTATCTACTTAAGAGAGGAAAGGTCATAAGCACCATCCCAGACCTATGTGAGGGCCTCTGTGGCAGGTCAGGAATTGCCACCAGTCACCGGTCACCCAGTCACCTGGGTCCTGATTCCTTCCAGGCCCGCCCAGGCGCTGGTGACAGAGACTGCAGACAGGGGGAGGCAGAGGACACAAGGAAATGCCTCAGATATCCAAGATGCAGGGATTTCTTCAGCCCAACACAGTGAAGCTGCTCGAGGCCCGTGAAAAACCACCACAAGAACATCACATGATCATCTGAAGTATGAAATTGTCAATATTTGAACATGGCCGATGGGGGCCTCCATCTCCTAGGAGCCGGCTGGTCTGGAACCTCAAAGGCCCTGAGCAGGCGCAGAGATGCACCCCGATTGCCTACGCCTGCTGGGAACAGGCCGTGTCGTTTGGATTTGTCGGCATGTACCTTTCACAGATCTCTTTTAAATGGCACAAAAGAATTGTGTTATTTACTTTTGATTTTTTGAGAGTCTGTTGTTTAGAGAAGAATTTTGGGTTAACCCCTTTTCTTAAAAAAAAAAAAAAGGTTTATTTATTTATTTGAGGGAAAGAGAGAGGGAGAGACAGAAGGAAAGGGAGAAAATCTCTGCAGACTCCACGCTAACCCTAAGCACAGAGCCGGATGCAGGGCTCAATCTTATGACCCTGAGATCATGACCAGAGCCGAAGTCAAGAGTCCGACGCTTAACCAAGTGAGTCATCCTGGTGCCCCTGGGTTGATCCATTTCTAAATTAAAACAAAAACAGTAATACTTCCACTCTGTCATTCAGTTCTTCCTAAGGAGCTTGCTTACATAAAGATTCAGCTAACTCTGTGAGGCAGCAGAACCCACTCGGGCTAACCCACAGCTGAAAATCTTTTTGTGCATCGGATGCCGCCAAAATAAACGAAACGACTTGGGAGCAAGAGGGAAAACAGAAGCTGTAAGTTAGGGTGCATTCCCTGTACTTCCAACTTCAGAACTTTCTGAACTGGAGGCTCTGACTCTGGGCCGGAGGGACCACCTGTGCTCCCGGCACTTTCTGCCGATGACAGAAATCAGAAACCCCAGCCACCAGCCGGGGCAGAGGTCTCCAGTCCTGGGGAGCTGCTGGTAGCCAGACAGGGGAGGAGACCAGCATCTGGACAGGACTACTTTCCCCCATGGTTCTCCACGTGTGGAGCCCACACCAGCAGCTCCGTCACCAGGGAAGCTGTAGGAATGCCGAGGCTGGGGCTGCTCCCCAGGCCTCCCCAGTCAGACACCTTAAGGCCGGGGCAGCCACATGTGCTGTAACTGGCTTCTTCTGGTGCACACTGGAGTCTGGCCTCCACGGACTTGAGTGAGTTGACAGGCTGCCCCGCGGTGTCCAAGGGAGCGCTCCAGGGTCTAAAGGGACCCTCGGCTGGGATTCCTGACTAAAGGAAAAGCTCAGGAAGTTCTGGGACATAAGCAAACTGCCCTGCTACTCTGTTTATTAAGTGTTGTACCGCTGCAAGGTTTCATCTAAAGAATTCTGTGGCTTTAAAAACATTTTTGAACGTACTTAACAAATGGGAGCATAAGCAGCCACGGACACACAGTCATCTGCAGAATGTTCTTAAAGGTCTGGGCCCGGGGCGGCCCACAGCACAACGGGAAGCTCAGCCCGTAAAAGCAGGTTCCCAGGCTCCTCCCTGAGCAAGGAGCACTCTTAGATGTCCTCCAGTGGTTTTCCTAGAGGAGATGGGGTTCCCCCCAATTCCTTCTACCTTATTGGAGAACTGCCTCAGAGATGGGGATGCCATCTCTCTTTTTCCCTATTCAGAAAGAAGACATCTTGGGGCGCCTGCATGGCTCAGTTGGTTACACAGCTGCCTTCGGCTCAGGTCAAGATCCTGGAGTCCCGGGATCGAGTCCCACCTCAGGCTCCCTGCTCGGCGGGGAGTCTGCTTCTCCCTCTAACTTCTCCCCTCTCATGCCCACTCTCTCTCTCATTCTCTCTCCCTCTCACACAAATAAATAAATAAAATCTTAAAAAAGAAAGAAAGACAGAAGACAGCTTATGAAGGAAGGATACAGCACCAAAGAATGGACAGGGAATTGGAGGGAGGGACATACATGGCTTAAAGCAAACCCTCCAGCCCCATTAAAAATTTTTCTTAATTTCTAAATTTAAAGTACCAACCCTGCTCCTGAGGGGGGCAGCCCTCTAGGGGGACGGTCACGTGTCTGCTCTGCCTGCTTCCTCCCGCCCCCATGCCTCTCGCTCCGCCTCTCCTGCCACTACTCTCAGCAGGAGGAGGAGGGGCATCAGAGGAGGGTGCTAGTGTTCCCCTCAAATCACAGTTTGGAACCCTAATCCCCAGTGTGCTGGAATTAGGAGGTGGGGACTTTGGGAGGTGCCCAGGACCAGAGCACCCCCACAGACAGGATTAGCGCCCTTCTCAAAGAGACCTCACCGAGCTCAGCCACCACTTCCCCTACATGAGGACACAGCAAGAAGTCCGCAATGTGGAAGAGGGTCCTCACCCGACCACTGGGCAGCCAGCCTCCAGACTTGGGAGCAGTACATTTCCGCTGTTTCTGAGGCCCCTGGTCTGGGATGCTTTGTCACAGCAGCCCCAGCGGTCCCAGACGGGTGGCCTGGCCCCACAGGGCCTCGGCTGACTTTGCTAACAGTCCCTGCCCGTCCAGAATGCCCTTCGTAGTTACTCCCACTGATCGGCAAGGTCAGGTGCAGCTGATTCTTATTATCCACGAGGTTACATTCTAGAAAGGTGTTACAGACACTGAATTAGCTAGTTCTGAACCACTGTCCCCAGGGGCTATGCTGGCTTGGGTTCCTGCAAGTTTCTGGTCACAGCTCTTTTGTCAACGGGTCACCACGTAACCCAGTGTTACGTGCATTTCTGTGTGAAAACGCCTTATTTACTAGACATCATTGAGTTCACAGCCAACAGTGTCGGCACCCCTTATGCCCAGGCTGTTTATCTAGCAGGAGTAGCCCCTACAGAAGGCACACCACAGCCTTCCTGCACCGAAACGCACTCCACAGCATTTCAGCAACTCCACTTGGGGGCCACTGTAAGCAGCAAAACCATGAACGAAGAGCACAACATGAGGGGCGCCTGGGTGGCTCAGTGAGTTAAGCCGCTGGCTTAGGCTCAGGTCATGATCTCAGGGTCCTAGGATCGAATCCCACATCGGGCTCTCTGCTCGGCAGGGAGCCTGCTTCCTCCTCTCTCTCTCTCTCTCTCTCTGCCTGCCTCTCTGCCTACTTGTGATCTCTCTCTGTCAAATGAATAAATAAAATCTTAAAAAAAAAAAAAAAAAAGAAAAGCACAACATGATAAAAACCGTGGCAGTAAATATACCAGGAGAGGACCCTTGTTTCCGGCACGAGAGCTGGAATAAGACAGGGCCTCCTGCTCTACCCCAGCTGGGCACATGCCCGCCAAGCACCCCCGAGTCCCTCGCTGCTCTGTGCACACTCCCGGAAGGCCACGAGAGAGCCATGAGCACTGATCGCGGGGTCACAAACAAACCTCAGTGAGAGGCAAATTCACGAAGACGGAAGCAACGAATAAGGAGTATTTTGAGGAAGCGGCCGGTGACCAAAGCCAGCCCAATCCCTGCTCCCATCAGCACGGCCCTTTTTCTATTAATTTCCAGTAAAATCCAGACAATGCACCTCCGGACAAATGTTCAGTAATGCTGGCCAGGCACCAAAGTCGCTCACTGGACTCTACCTGAATCTGTCCACTGGGAGATGAAGCTAGAAAGCTGGGCACGTTCTCAGCATTGAGAAAATCTGTACTTAACCCCGGGTTCCTTCCTGCATCCTGTGATCCCTCTCGGTCACGGTGCGAGGTGACACAGCTTCTCTACAATGCGTCACCTTCCTTGGACTTGAAAGAGGCCAGGGATGTAGGTGGAACCCCAGGCGTCATGGAAGGAGGAAACGGACTCTGCTGGCAGCCAGGGAGGCTCAGAACACAGGCTTGGCAGGCACGCTGAATCCGCCTCAGATCCCAGTGGGGCCGCTCACCAGCACCGGGCCCTTGAACACACCAGTGTGACTGAGCCTCGGTCGGCCCCGATGTTAAAGGGCAAAGAGTTCCAGGACAGAACCCCTCACCTCCTAGGGATGTTTGTTGGAGGACTTAACGGGGACACTCGATGTGACGTGCTCTGTAAGGCACCTGGAGCAAAGGAGGCTGCCTTGCGTGCAAAGAGCAGCCCTCACTGGAGGGTCTGGGACACATCACTTAAAATACAGCCTAAGCGCTGGGCGGGGACTTTGGAAACACTGATCAAGACCCAAGGGCACTTCAGTTCTTCTTGGAGCCACAGAGCTCCCCAGCCAAGTCCTCCTGCATCCAATGCTCAGAAAGCTTCCCCCTCGCCTCTCTGGGTCCCTCCGTAAAATGGGAGGATGAGGAATGATCTCAGGCCCCTTACAGGCTTCACTAAGGGAGGGCGTGCCCCACCAGCTTCCCAGGTCGGGGTCAAATGGGAGCAACCTGTTCACCATGGTTTCCCTAGTGCCGTGAAACACTGCAAACGGGGAGCTGTTTTAGTGATACAAACATAAATCAAAATGTCTTTGTATAACACCTTAAACTTATACAATGTCACATTTGTATGGAAACAGAAAAGACCCCAAAGAGCCAAAGGAATGTTGAAAAAGAAAACCAAAGCTAGTGGCGTCACACTCCCCAATTTCAAGCTCTATTACAAAACTGTCATCATCAAGACAGTATGGTTCTGGCACACAAACAGACCCAGAGATCAATGGAACAGAATAGAGAGCCCAGATATGGACCCTCAAATCTACAATCAACGAATTTTCAACAAAGCAGGAAAGAATGTCCAACAGAAAAAAGTCTCTTCGACAAATGGTGTTGGGAAAATTGGACAGCCACATGTAGAAGAATGAAATTGGACCATTTCCTTACACCACACACAAAAATAGATTCAAATGGATGAAAGACCTCAATGTGAGAAAGGAGTCCATCAAAATCCTAGAGGAGAACACAGGCAGCAACCTGTGACCTTGGCTGCAGCAACTTCTTGCCAGATACGTCTCCAAAAGCAAGAGAAGCAAGGGCAAAAATGAACTATTGGGACTTCATCAGGATAAAAAGCTTTTGCACAGCAAAGGAAACAGTCGATAAAACCAAGACAACCAACAGAATGGGAGAAGATATTTGCAAATCTCTTATTCAATAAAGAGGTAATATCTAAAATCTATGAAGAACTTACCAAACTCAACCCCCAAAGAACAAATAATCCAATCAAGAAATGGGCAGAGGGCATGAACAGACATTTCTGCAAAGAAGACATCCAAATGGCCAAGAGACACATGAAAAAGTGCTCCACATCACTCGGCATCGGGGAAATACAAATCAAAACCAGTGAGATACCACCTCACACCAGCCAGAATGGCTAAAATTAACAAGTCAGGAAATGACAGATGTTCACAAGGATTTGGAGAAAGGGGAACGCTCCTCCACTGTTGGTGGGAATGCAAGCTGATACAGCCACTCGGGAAAACAGTATAGTATAGTGGTTCCTTAAAAAGTTGAAAATAGAGCTACCCTACGACCCAGCAATAGCAATACTGGGTATTTACCCTAAAGATACAAATGTAGTGATCCAAAGGGGCACCTGCACCCGAATGTTTATAGCAGCAATGTCCACAATAGCCAAATTACAGAAAGAGCACAGATGTCCATCAACAGAAGAATAGATAAAGAAGATGTGATAGACACACACACACTCACACAATAGAATACTACTCAGCATCAAAAAATAAAATCTTGCCATTTGCAAAGACGTGGACAGAACTAGAGGCTAATACACTAAGCGAAATAAGTCAGTCAGAGAAAGACGATTATCATATGATCTCACTGATACATGGAATCTAAGAAACAAAACAGAGGATCACAGGGGAAGAAAGGGAAAAATAAAAGGAGACAAAATCAGAAAGGGAGACAAACCATAAGAGACTCTTAATCATAGGAAACAAACGGAGGGTTGCTGGGGGGGGGTGAAGGGGGGGGTAACCAGGTGATGGACATTAAGGAGGGCATGTGATTTAAGGAGTACTGGGTGTTATATAAGACTGATGAATCGCTGACCTCTACCTCTGAAACTAATGATACACTACATGTTAATTAATTAAATTTAAATAAAAATAAAATGGGTATAACACCTTAAACTTATACAATGTCCTATGTGAATTAAATCTCAGTAAAACTGGAAAAAATGTATCTGTATACATGACATAATCCTTTATGCATACACTTGGGGAGTGGGGTGGGGAGGAGCGGGTATGCACAGAGAGATGGCGTGTGTGTGCATGTGTATTAGCACAGAGAGATGGCATGTGTGTGCATGTGTATTAGCACAGAGAGATGGCTGTGTGTGTGCGTGTGTATTAGCATCTGAGCCACGTCCTGGGGCTGACTCTGAGCAAGTCCGGGTCAAACACAGTAAGTGCCAGTGGGGTTAAGAGCAGCAGACGTGGACGTCCGCGCCGGCTGTGGGGCTGCCGGAGCATGAAGGGCAGGTGAGGGAAGACCCCGCCGGCCAAACCCGTTCGCCAAGCAAAGGCCCAGGACCTGCTCCCGTTCCCCCTTGCGCCGCCTGCTCCTCTCTCCTCCCAGCACCCCCAGAAGACAAAACAAGCAGCTAACGCAGCTCGTGTCCTGGGAGGTCAGAGGCAGCTAACCAAGTCATTCCTTGGCAAGGTATAAATAGCACGTCCTTTCTCCCAGAGGACTTCTATTTTAAACAGGGGCCCTCGAAGATCACAAGGGAACAAATTTCTAAAATGCTGGTTGGGGCAGGGTCCTCCTGAGCTGCTAAGGAAGGGGCCCTAGCCCTATGTAGGGGGGCATGTAGACCTAGGTAGAGGTGGGCATGCAGGGGATGGGAGGGAGAGGTGGGAGGCAGCCGCAGGCCCCGGGGTCCCACCACCAGATGCAGACCCAGCCCCCATGTACCTCTGGGCCGTCACATCCCTGGAGACCCGGCTGAGGGCATCACCGTGGTGTGAAGAGGCAGCTAACAGTGGGTTTTCCAGGTCCTCAAGGGCAGCTGGCTGGATGACATCATCTGCTACATGTGACCTGGGGAGAGGAGAGGGAAAAACCAAGGCTCAGAAATGTTCCCAAAAGTTTTCAGTGTGTTTGAATAGCACATTTTATGCGGACCGTGAGCAGGGCCGAAAGTGAGGGGTCTGCTGCTACTCCAAGTGCGGCCCACAGGTGGCGCTGGCCCAGGAGGGCTTTGTTAAAAGCAAAGAAACCCAGGGCAAGTTTGGAAGCCTGCAGAGCGACCTGAGAGAGTAATTTCGTCTGCTGAATCTAATTATAAAGGTCAGGATACTGCAAAACATCCTACAAGGCACAGGCCAGCCCCACCACCAAGAACTACCTGGCCCAGAACGTCAGTGATGCTCAGGCTGAGAAATCCTGGCCACGAGTCTTGTTCCATTTTCTAGGAATTGTATTTTTTAAAGTTTTGATCTATATGCACTAAAAACTTAAAAAAAAAAATTTAAGGGGTGCCTGGGTGGCTCAGTGGGTTAAGCCTCTGCCTTCGGCTCAGGTCATGATCTCAGGGTCCTGGGATTGAGCCCCATATCAGGCTCTCTGCTCAGCAGGAAGCCTGCTTCCCGCCTCTCCCCCACTTCTCTCTGCCTGCCTCTCTGCTACTTGTGAGCTCTCTCTCTGTCAAATAAATAAATAAAAATATAAAAAGAATTTAAGATCCTATTTTTTAGTAATCTCTACACCCAATGTAGGACTCAAACTCGCTCCAGGATCAAGAGTCACACACTCCACCGACTGAGCCAGCCGAGTGTCCTGAAACTTAAAAGTAACACTGGCCCTTCATCTGTTGAGAAGGTGGACACCAGACAGCCTCCAAGAGCAGCAGGCTTTGCAAGTTCAGAAGGACACGGGTCACTGTCATACACTGGTCACACTTTAGCTGACTCCGCTGATTAACCCCTTCCATAATCAGGTGCGTCTTACTAGCTCATCAGGGAGACCATGAGTTTGTCTTTCTGATGAACTTGGCCCTGGGCAGGAAGTGGCAGGATGATCTCTTTTATTCCCTGAGCGGAGAGCAAATGCATACAGGCTCTTAGGCCGTGAACAAGAAAGAGGTGGGCCAAGCCATTGGAGTTGAGAGTCTCAGGAAAGAGTCATTTTTAAAAAATGCTTATTTATTTAGTAACAATTGTAGTAGACACTAAGAAGAACCATACCGATGGCTAAGAGCATAAACCAGGAGGTCTGGGCCAGTGGTGGGAGTAGGGAATATTTCCTTGTGGAGTGGTAAACTGAGGCCAGACAGCCAGCTTGGTGATAATGACTACACGCCAGGAACTGTTAATCTAAGTGCTCATGGATGTCACCACTTATGGTCCTCACAGCAGCCCTGTGAGGTGGGTACTCTCGCTATCTCTTCTGATGGATGTGGAAACCAAGACACAGAGAGGCTGAGTAACTTGTCCTTGGTTACACAGCTAGTAAGGGGGCAGAACCAGGTTACAAACCCAAGCCTGATGCTAGGGACCATGTTTTTAACCACCACTCTAGGATGTGTCCCAGAGGTTGAAGAGTGAGAGAAATGGAGAGTGTGTAAGGTCAGGGAAGCCACCTATCTGAAATTCCTGAACCAGGAAGGAGTTCAGCATCTGGGAGCAATGAATGCAAAAGGTCACTCTTGCAGGAGTGTGGATGATGGAGACTAGGAAGGGGAGAGGTGGACGAGAGCCAGACCCCACGGCCAGGTCAAGGGACTGGATCCTAAGCCAAGGAACGAGGCCCAAATCTGCGACAAAGTGCTGCCCTTGGCCTTGAGATGAATGAGAGGCGGGGAGGGTTAGGCTGAGTTTCCTACGTTTAAGTATGAGTTTTAAGTATGTTACGTTTTAAGTATGAGTAGACCAGCCCATGCCCGCGCCCACCCCTTATTATTCATCCCCGTGGACCCTGTGATGCTCCGTTCCTCCTCCACTGTTCCCATCCACCATTCCAAATCCCCCAGCACAGGATCCCAGGGCCCTGGGACCGTGCCCACAGAATCCGAGAGAAACGGGTACAAGGGAAAAGAAGGAAGGAGCCAGCCCGGAGGGGAATCCTCAGCTGCAGACACTAGCAACTTTCCAAAGTCAGAAAAAAACCTGAGTGGAAAAACATTACCCAGGAGCTTTGGCAGCACACACTGAGAGCCATAAAAGACTTTGTTTCCTTCAACACAGTCGTTGTACTTCCAAGAATTTATTTTAAGGAGATGATTCAGGGTATGAGCAAAGATGCTGATCATAACTGGGACCATCATAGCAAACAAAACAAAACAAAACAAAAAAACTAGAAACCACCAAAATGTCCCCCAGTAGGGGACAGCTGATCACATGAAGGCACAACTGCAGAATGAGCTCGTTAGCAGGTATTTAAAAAGATTAAGGTAGATCTCCGTATAGCTACAGGAAAATGTATCCATTGTTAACTAAAAAGAGGTTTTAAAACTATCAGGGGCATGACCCACATTCATGTGCGAGTGTGTACTGAGGTCTGTGAGCATGTATATATATATGTACACGTATGTATAAACACACATGCAGGAAGTGTGCAACCGAGTGAATGAGTACCCAGCAGTGAGGGAGGATGTGTGGCAAGGTGTGAACAGTAATTCTCCTTCCGTAGTGAACTTAGGAGTGTCTTCCTAAAAGATTTTATTTTTACATAATCTCTACGCCCAACCTGGGGCTCGAACTCACAACGCTGAGATTGAGTCGTATGCTCCCCCGACCGAGCCAGCCAGGCACCCCATGAGTGTTTTCTCCTGTTGGATTTATCTCTGTTTTCTAGTTGGGTGCTGACCATGCCCTGGTTTTATAAGCAAAATAAATAAGAAAGCATACATAAGGACAATTTTAAGTGACAGGGAAGAACTTCAGTTTGTGCAGAACTCAGGGAAAGTTGTCAGAGATGGGATAATCGCAGGAAAGCCCACTTTTGTATTCACATTTTCCATGGGGAGGACCCAGACTTGTCCGGCTCATTCCGTCCTGAGGCAGAAGTGCAGCCACACCTGACTCATCAGGCACTACCAGGACAAGGACGGTCCCAGGGGAGGATCTGGGGAGGAACAGGATACGGCCTGCATATTCTACAGGGTGGCTTTTTTATTTTAACTCTTTGGGAGGAATTATGTCTGAAAGCACATCGGACACTTCTCTGAATTTTCTTTCTTTTTTTTTTTTTTTTTAAGATTTTTTATTTATTTATTTGACAGATCACAAGCAGGCAGAGAGGCAGGCAGAAAGAGAAGGGGAAGCAGACTCCCCGCTGAGCAGAGAGCCCAACGCAGGGCTCGATCCCAGGACCCTGAAATCATGACCTGAGCTGAAGGCAGAGGCTTTAACCCACTGAGCCACCCAGGCGCCCCTTCTCTGAATTTTCTGGACAGAGAATCTTGAACACAATGAAATGCTTTCTCAATGAAACACAATCAGCATCTTGAGTAACTATGATGTAAGTGACAAAGTATGCTATGGCACTAAAACCACAATTGTCCATGAAATCGAGAGGGTGTGGCTCTGGACAGGCCCCACCTTGGGATTTCAGTCAGGTGACTTCTCCGTCTGTGAAAGCAAAGGCACTAGACTGCCCGGTCCCCAAGGATCCCCCCAACTGAGTCTCGCCCCGCACTCTCTGGCTATCAGCCACCACTTCTACTCACTCACCTGCCTCTTCTCTACTTTGGGCCTTCAGTTCTCTGCTTCTCTAAGACAAGGGGCTGAGGGTGTTTAGAATAGTGCGTAAACCAAGAGTTACTAAGCACAGATAAAGGTTTATATACCATACATCATTATAATAATTTTAAAAATATAAGTGTACGTGTATATATACACATATTAGCTTGAACCACATGAAACTGCTAAAAAAAAATTATGAAATTCACACTGTACCAGCAGCTCTAAGGCGTTTTTGTCTCACTTCCTAGTGACCCAGCTATGTTCCCGATGGCTAAGAATGGGGCAAAGCTGACTTCTGGGTCAGTGGAGGGATTCCTACAAAGCAGCTCTTCCCGGGCCAACTGTAAGAGGCTATAAATGGCTTCTAAATTCTACCAGTGCTGCTCCTCAGACTAGAGTGACTGAAATATTTTTCAGAGGGGGAAAAAAAATCTGTCCGAGATTTTAACCACCAGCTGCTGCCGCCAGCTGCCAGGACCAGCCCGCTGTAAATTTTGCCAGGCCAGCAAAGGGTTGATTTTCCACTGGAATGTCAGGGAGGGACCTTTGCATCAACAAGTGCTTCTCCAAAGGGCCATGAGTCACCCTAGAAGGAGGTGGGGAGGGTCTGGCTTCAGAAAGGAAAGCAGTGACACTCCCGTCTAAAAAGCCAGCACCTCGAGCTCTACACACAGGCTCTGTGTCCCAGAAGGGCCCCAGGCTCAAAGTCCTGGAGAGTCACTGAATAGTGATCACGACTGACACCAGTAATGAGAATGGGAGGTCTGGGAGGTGAGGGACGTGTTCACACCTTGTTGGCGATGAGGGCGTCACAGGTGTGCAGCCCGCTCCAAACTCGTGGAGCTGCGGACAGGCACTAGGCACAGCTTTTATTCAATCACACCTCAGTACGGTGGTCTGAAGAAGGAAGGGGGCCGCACCGTCCAGGGCGGACAGGCCGGTCAACAGCACAGCGGGTTCAAAGTCTGAAGTAAGGAGAACAACCTGCAGCTGTAGAAAACCAGGGTTCTCTCGGGCGGGGCTGTCTGGAAAGGCCCCTGAGGGCTGGGGCAAGCCAAGAGTTTGACAGACCCAAGAATGCAAGGAGCTTTCCAGATTAAAACGAAACAAAGCCTTCACCCTCCTCTCTTTCTGATGGTTCAGATGGAAAGCCATTAGGATTCTCTTCCCTCCTCGTGAACAGGGCAAGGAAGGTCCCAGAAGGGACAGAGGCTGCCCCTGTGTTACCCACAGGGAGGGTGATGGGAGCCAGGTCCCCGCAGTCAGAGGATTTGCATATACAAAAGGTGATTAGGCTCCAAAGCACTCCCAGAGCTCTGCTGCAGTCCGGAGGTGTGTGAAAAGCAGAGCTGGGTGTAGGGGTGAGTGTGTGCGCACATAATCGTCTACTTCCCAGCTCCCTCTGCAAAGAGAGGTCAGTCAAAAGGACATTAAGAATTACCTCAGGGGCGCCTGGGTGGCTCAGTCACCAAGGGTCTGCGTTCAGCTCCGGTCACGATCTCAGGGTCCTGGGATGGAGTCCTGCATCGGGCTCCCTGCTCATGGGGAAGCCTGCTTCTCCCTCTCCCACACCCCCTGCTTGTGTTCCCTCTCTCACTGTCTCTCTCTCTGTCAAATAAATAAATAAAATCTTAAAAAAAAAAAATTACCTCAAAGGGGCTGCTGCTGGCCAAATCTGGGACCACTGGGGCATTAAAAAAAAAAAACAAAAACAAAAAACAAAAACAGACACTAATGGGTTATAACCCATCAAGTAAAGTAAGAATCCATGGGTTCACACAGATATGAAGGCGCACAAATGCACAGCGGGGGGTGGGGGGGAGGAAAAGTTCCTCTTTCCACTCCAAGGCCAACTTGGAAACGCAGGAGGAATGACGGAAGCCAATCACCACCCAAGGGCTGGAGAGTGGTGGTCACTTTAGGTAGCCATCGAACTACGCTAGGGCAGGTGGGTGGTTTAAAGGTGGTCTTGGACCCACCTACGGGTGGAGAAACCAGGGAGGCGTCAACCTGACCCGGTGTTGACCAGGAATGCCAGCCCCGGTGGCGGGACAATCATCACACTGTGCTCGGGGACAGGACCCGCTGGAAAGGGCATAGCTTCACATCTGTGGGATGACTGAGTAGAATGGCCAGCCAGAACCTGGTCAGGAGCAAACTCTGGGTAGACACCGGTCGAGGGGTTTTTCCAGAATGAAAGAGCTGTACTCTCAAAGGTCACAAAAGACAAGGCGAGACTGAGGACTTCTCCCAGACTGAAGAGGGTCCACAAGCATACAGTTGAGTATGACCCAGGGTTTTGGACTGGATCCTGGATGGGGCAGAAAAAGGCACAAGCTGGCCAGTCTGGATGGATCCTGAAGGCTAGGGGTGGCATCTCAGGGCCGCACTGGTCTCATTCTGGAGCATCCTTGTTTGGGGAAATGAACACTGGAGTGTTTACTTTGGTTTGTATTTTGGAGGGGGACAGCTTCATGTTTGCAGCTGGCTCTCAGATGATCCAGACAAAGAGAGAGGATCACACAGGGGAGGGACCAACTACCTCCTGATGAAGAGTGTGCAACTGAGGCGCCCGGGCAAAGGGTGAACAGGAGCACTCGCCTCTCCTTGTGGCTTTTCTCTGCTTGGAAATGAAACGACAACTTTCCGGACAAAGGCATGCGAGGACACAGACACACCCCAAGACCCCAGAACTCAGTGTGGGTTCTAGAGGACACAGCAGGGCGTGTGATAGGGCCGTCGGGAAGGGGAGCTGCGGACCCACGCCTGGGCAGCTGGGGCGCAGGCCAGCGTGGAGAAGGTCTCAAAAGTCAGGCCAAGAATCTGTTGTTTGGGCGGCAATGGGAGCACCGAGATTTGAGCTGCGGGGCAGCAGAATATCCGGGAGGTAGCACTCGGTTCCAGAGCACAGAATGACTGAAAGGGAGAAGAAATGCAAGCCAAGCCGGGGAGTGGTTCAGGCTCCAGGGAGTGCTGGTGGGATCCTGGATCCTGGCGCATGCATTAGAGCTCGGATCTGCTGTGCGGGAGGCTTCGTGCTGCCCACCGACACCAGGTGTTGGGGGTCGGGGGAGGAGATGGAGAGAGAACAGAGCTGATTCCGATTCTGAGTATCCAACTGGCCGGAGAACCACGTTATTAACCAACTGCCTGCCTCCCTCGTACATGATATCTTCATATTTATCTTTCGATGAAGTCAGTTGTTCAGTTTAAAAGAATATTCATGAGGCACTGGGGGGTGCCTATGTGGCTCAGTGGGTTAAAGCCTCTGTCTTCAGCTCAGGTCATGATCCCAGTGTCATGGGATCAAGCCCCACATCGGGCTCTCTGCTCAGCGGGGAGCCTGCTTCCCCCTCTCTCCCTCTGCCTACTTGTGATCTCTGTCTGTCAAATAAATAAAATCTTAAAAAAAAAGAATATTCATCATTCTAAGTAATAACGTCAGTGAGGCTGTGGTTTTGATGCACTACTTTTCCTTTTTTCTAATATATAGGTCTTAAAATGACCGGGCAGCACCCAGACTCAGTGCAAGGCCCCTTGGGAGCTACGCAGCACACACTGGAAAACACCGGGGCAGCTCTCAACGACACGGCGGAAATAGAGGCCCGCGCAGCTCACATCTGCTCACTCCAGTTTCAAAAAGAGAAGCAAGGCCTGTCAATAAACCAGCAAACTGGAATTTTCCTAAATCGCACATCTTTATGAACTGTTGGTCTGTTGCAAGCTTGGCATGACCCGGCCAGCAAAGGGCAGGAGCCACAGTAACGGCCCATAACATATGGAACACATCGGGGCACCCTCTTCGGGGCTCCCTGTTGGCGTTCGGAGACAAGAGCTTCGTCCTCTGGCCTGAGGAGCGGATACACCTGAGCTCTGCTTCTGCTGCTTCTCAAGAAGCTGGGCTTATCAGGCATCTACCCGTGCTCAGCACAAGCCATGTTTTGCTGTACTTGGTCTCCGTGGAGAACAGTGTGCTCTTTCGTGATCCAGGAAACAGTGAGGTGGGACAAGTCCGACCCGGCCATCCTGAAGGCCATGTACAAGAGTTAGGCTCAACAGATAAGAGGATTCCTAAAGCCCAGACTTCCACTGCTCCTGGGAGCAGAGGAGCGTGACACCCTGACAGCTATGGGGGTGACGAAGGTCTCAGACACACTGGTTTTTGCTCCTGATGATGATATTTTGGCAAATACCAAACGTTGTAACAGATGTAAATAAGTTCAATGAAAGACTGACGATAACAGTAAAGAATCATGAGTGGCTAACATTGTTGAGTGCGGACCGTGCGGCGAAGAGCTGTGCACATTTTACTCTCCAGCCCTCCAAAGGGGTGAAAAGTGGTCAGAATTTGAACCCAGGTCCCAAAGCACAGGATCCAGGCAACCCCACAGGATGGGGGTCCTGGCTTGATCCAAGAACACGAAGAGTCTCCCATGTGCCTCCAGAAAAAGCAACGTCTGAGAGATCCTAGAGTCCATGTCAGGGAGAACACAGATTTTCTACTCCCATATAAGAAAGTCCAGCAATTTAAAGATTTCCCTTCAGTTAAAAATAAAAATTTAAAAAAAATACTAATTCTTAAAAATAACTTAAAAAAATATACACAGCTACTTGCATTTGCATAGTATGTTAGATCTTTGCCAAATGGTATGTTTTATCATTCTCCATCATACCCTATGCAGTTGGCAGACAACTTAATTTCTAGAATAGGAGACCAAGGCTCACAGAATTAAGTCACTTGGCAAAGAGACACAGTGGCAAGAACCCGGGCCTTCTGCACTGAGCCTGTCCCCGTTATAGGAACCCACGGTGTGGCCCCCGGCCGTTCTCCAGCAGGCACGGACGGCCACCGTTCTGTCCCAGTTCAGCCGCACATAAAGGCGTGGGCTTTGGAGGCTCCTGGGTGGGCAGGGACCATGGGGGTAGGGGAGGAGCACTGTGGGGCAGGAAGAGGGGATAGGCCAGCTGCGGGATTGTGCCTCCAGCAAGAGGAAGGGACCCTCCACCTTGTTCCCTGGGATCTTCCCAGCCCCGACTCAGCAAGGAAAACGCTGACACCGATGGGGATGAATGAGCCCCAAGAGACAGAGCCACAGGGAGGCAAGCCAGTATCATCAAAGAGGTAAGAGAGTTCCAAAGAGAGGGACACAATGTGACATTTTACAGACACTTAACACTGAACATCTGTCCATTTCAGTTGGGAGCTGTGTTCTTCGTATTTGGGGACTAAACATTTTTTGCACACTCCTGGTAAGCCCTGGGCCTGGTACTGGGCCTTTGCCGATAAAGAAATAAGCCCCCCCCCACCGGCCTCCCGCCTCCCCAAGAGGCAGGATGGATGGGGCTAGGGGCTGGAGGCTGGCCCCCCACTCCAGAACTAAAGAGCTGTGTGACCTTGTGGAAAGTCTCCTCCGTGCCTCCGTTTCTCCATCTGTCGGAGAAGACAATGGTAGTCCCTGCTGGGACAGGGAGCGGTGAGGGTTGAGGTCAGTCCCGGAACTGTCCTCCAGCGAAGGACCCAGCCATGAGAAGCGCTCCGCAAAGAGGCAAAGGATGGCCTCGTTCATACAACCCCAACGGGTACACCATCTTCCCGACAGAACACCCCGCAGGCGCTTTTTCACAGTCCGCACGCCTGCCTCCCCTGCCCGTGCGTGTGCCCCGAGGGGTACCCACGGCTCCTTCACCCCCGCCCCCAGGGGCTCTGTGTGAACATCAGCACAGGTGGTGAGATCGGACTGAACACAGGTGGCCGGCCACAAAGGGAACCGACGTCTATGAGCACCCACGATGTGTCAGGCACCGGACAGGCCCTTTGTCACTGAGCAGCGTGAAGCCCATTGCACGAAGGGCAAATGGAGCCTCTGGGCAGGGCAGTCCCTTTACACAGGGCCACGCTGAGCTGAGCACCGTCCTCTGCTTGGACTCCAGACCTCCCAGGCAGACAGGATGCATGGCCTCAAGCAGCAGCTCTCTCATGGACGGGACGTGCAAGGGTTAGTGACAGGCAAAGAAGCCTGGGGGGGGGGGCGGGGTCGGCCTTCCCAAGGAAAGCAGGTGAACAGCCAGCACGGGGCAGCTGGGAGGACTCCCCCGGCCCCCCCAGGCTGCAGACGCCTCCTCCGTCAAAGGAGGTTGGGACTGTTCGTCTTCTGTATTCGCTTCTGGCCCAGAGATTCTACCAATCTGCAAACTTCGAGGCTCTAGAGGTGTGTCCCCTGGCCTGGCTGAAGGGATGACTTGAAGGAAGCCCTGGATAGTGCCCCCTTGGCCGGGGGCCAGGTTCCCGGTTAGGACCTAAGGATGGGCAGCAGGGGGTGACCTGCTGACCCAAGGCTCCAGCCCCCAGGAGATCTGGTGGTGGAGCCGAGGTGCAGTGGGAGAACCTTCTTCTCACAACTTAATCACCCCTTCAACATGGCTATCAATCCCACCCCCTCGGGGCTAGGGAGCCCAAGGACAGAGGCTGATGACAAGCTCAAAGGGGAGGAAGTCATTCCAGGAAGGACAAGACAGGGAGGCAGTAACCCACTGTTCTTTTTAAAAGATAAAGAAGTCACCCCACCCAGGTAGTGGGAAAAGCCATGCGGTCAGGTGAGTGAGGATGAAGTTGTCCCCCAATCAAAGGGACAAAATCAAGAGAAGACACCTGTCCAGAGGACCAAGGGGACCTCCTTCTCCCAAAAGCGCAGGGAACCCACAGGTGTGTCGACTCCACCAGAACACTGACACAGAAATCACACGGAGTCATCCGTGGGGTGGGCGGCAGCGAGTGTGGTGTAGACAGTGCAGGCTCCAGACGCAACAGAGCTGAGCCTGAATCCAGCTCTGCCATTTCATAGTCCTGGGCAAGTGCGCTAACGCCACTGAGCCTGTTTCTGACCCTGGTAAATGGGGACAAATTGTATAGCTTGGAAGGATTGTTAAAAGAAAGCATCTGGACAGCCCGGCATCCACCCCGTGATTGGTCCTCACCCGACAGTCCGCGTTTAGTAAACACGTGTTGGCTGTACGGATGCTTGGAAAGTCACAACAACACGAAGGTGTTCCCAGCCACAGCCGGAGCTGCCCGGCGGTCGCCTACTTTAGGCCAGAGCCGGCTTTCGCTCTCCTTTTCTCGAGCCCAGGGCAGGCCTCTCAGCTCGCAAACAAACCAGTCTGAACGAATGCCTGGTGTGTTTTCACACAGACAAGGCAAAAGGTTAGTTGTTGGTTTTTTAGCACCTTGCTCAGTCCTTGGTTTCCTTCGATGGTCACAGATTTTTCCCTGGCTCTAGAACCACACGAGCAGCACAATGGACCCCAGATGGCTCTCCCTACACCCAGAATGCAAGGTACAAGGAGCAAAGGTGTTCACCCCGCAGTTCTAGAGGGGGTGCCGAGGCAGACAGTCACCGCCCCTAGAACCCAGGAGATGGCTCTGCCCAGCTCGGTACCAGGCCCAGGGCACCACGGGTGTCCCGTGGCTGAGCACAGGACAACCTAGAGCTCAACTCGGGAAGCCGTCAGATTCAGCTTGCCGGGCCAGGTAACTCCCAGGTGAGCTTCAGGGAAGACATACAAGGGGACATCGGGTCTTTGCCTGTTGAGTGGGAAGGCGGGAGGGGGACCCGAGGCAGCCACAGATCAGAGGGATAAAAGGAGGGAAAAGATGCTCCCACCCCGGGCACGGGCCAACCCCTTACAGCCTCTCCTCAGTTTGGAAGGGGGCCCTGTTAGGAAAACTGGCATGATGGGAGCCACCCCGTGCCCTCAGGAGCGTAAGCCCATGCTCTGAACACCGCGGGGGGCCCCCAGGCCTCCAGGCCCCACGGGGACACAAGCACACCAGGGGAGAGCGCGGAAGGGACCAGAAATGGTCAAATCTGCTCGTGAGCTCGGGCAGCAACTGCTGCTTCTTTCCACTTTCCCCCCAGCTGTGTTCTCTGTCAGCAGAACTAAAGGGAGTTTCCTATTCTTTTACTTTTACTTGTTTTCTGGGGAAAATATAAACGAGCCATTAAGCAAGAGGAAGGACGCGGCAAGGGGCCGGAGAGCCCGCTTCCGAACACGCCAGAACCGCGTTCGCCAGCAGCCTCCGAACACGCCAGAACCGCGTTCTCCAGCAGCCTCCGCATTTCCGCTGGGAAGTAATTCCCGTAAAAAGAAGCTCGTGGAGGTCGTAGGAACTCCACCTCCCCAATCAAACCCCTTTCATCATAACCAGGTGAAAAGAGAACCAGAACCTTCCACGCGCACAGCACTCCACGCTGACCCATAACGGCACTTGCTCCCACAGTCCCGTGAGCCAGGCAGGCAGGGATACATGGGCTGGTGTCCCCCCCAATTGGGAGATGGACGTGGAGACACAGAGACCGTTAGCGACCTGCCCAAGGACACACAGCTGCCTGGGGTGGGGCAGGGACTCAAATATAGGAGCTCGGTCTCTAAACTGGGCGCTTCGACTGGGCTGCCTCTCCCATCCCAGGGAAAACCCATCCTGGGAACTTGGCTTTCTCTGAACTGGCCGCACTGAAAACCCTTGCCAAGTGCCAGGCATAGACCGGACGGGACCAGGAAGGGAAGGGGGACAGAGCCAACCCCCAGCGTACCCGTAATGAAACCCCCACTGCAGATGGCTGCTCTCGAGGCCCTGGCACGCTTCGTGGCCCTACTTTTAGAGCCACTTCCCTATAAACTTTTGTTCTGCCAGGTCGTTTTCTTCATGCCTTTCCTTTCTCCTGAATGGTTCCATCATCCTTGGGCTGTTTTGTCATCTCAGTCAGTTGCTGTGGAAATGATTCCTGAGGTTATAAACAAGGGACCGTGCTCTCGGTGGGGGAGAGACAAAACCCAGCCACCGAGCCAGATGTCACATGCCTCGGTCACAGGCCACACTGGGAGAGACCAGAGCACCCAGCCTGTGGCCTTCCTCTTAGACTTGCTCTTCTGGCCAGGGAGAGTCAGAGACTGGACCACCAGCCTTCTGGACCTTCTCATTGTGCAAAAAGTATCATGGCCTGTAAACCCAAACCATAGTCAGCTGGCGGCGGACCCGAGTCCCAGGAGAAAGCACACACATGTGCACACGTGCACACACACACACACACACACATGCTCTTAACCCAGCCTCATGGACACCTGCAGCCTGCGGCCCAGCAGGCCCCCACTCCCCATCACTGCTCTTCCCAGTAGAACTGGTCTCTCTCAGTTCCCCAAACCCTTGCAGGGTCCTCTCCAGGGGCTCCAGGGGGTGCTACTGGCATTTGGGGTGAAGCAGTTCTCGGTCGTACAGGAATGTCACATGCATAGCATCACAGACCGTCACCAGTGATGGCCTCTCCAGGCAGGGTGACAACAAGCACCCTCATAGACTTTCAGCCATCCCCTGCTGGGTGCTAGCCTCGTCGTAAAGCCTGCCCAGTGTGTGTGTGCTCTGCTGAATCAATCTCTCTCTCTCTCTCTCTCTCTCTCACGTATGGCTCCGCCCATGTCATTCCTGTGGCATGTGCTGCAAACTCCCAGGTCCTCCCTCAAGCCATGTCTGTCTCCATAGAAATGGCCAACATAAATAACCACAGTACAAAGCAGGACGAGACCCCAGAGGCCTCAGGACTTAGCTGAGGGAACAGGGCGCCCAGTGCCCGGGGTCCTGGGTTAGAGGCCCACCTTCATATGTGACTCTGGACTTCTGTGAGTCTCCCCTTGGGCATATGTAACATGCAACTTGGATCTTTAAGTTTCCTTCCTGCTAAGGTATTTTTAGCTGAGTTTTTTAAGTGCTCAAACTCAGAGACAAAAAAGATGGAAGTAAAGAGAGGGACCAGAGGCCAGTTCCTGGCACGTTTCCCAGGGGGGCGCATTTGCTCCCTGGGTCCCCATGAGCAGTGACACCCACGTGTGGGGGTCCTGCTCCATGTGCCTGGCCAACCTTTAGATGAGGGACGAGAGACAGAGCAGGGGCTGGGAGGCTCGGGGAAGCTGAGAGCCGGCTGTGGCATCTGCACATGGGTACTTCCTGACCTATTTCCTGCTCAGACTGTCCTCCGAGGAGAATGCCTGAGGCCAGGGCAGAGTCTGTGAGAAGGAGCCCCACGGGACTCACCTGCCCAGCACAAGAGGCCCCATTCTCTCCAAGAGCTCCCAGCCTGAGCTGGGGATGAGAAATCCCACGGCTGGAGGCTGGGCGGTGGCCCACTCCCGAACCCCCAGGGTACCCTTCCTCCAGCTCCACCAACTTCAAAACCGGCCAGAGAACAATGGTGAAGACTCAATTTTTAAATATGTAAGTGATTCAGAGTGGATGAAGCCACAGAAGAAACCAGCCTCGGGACACGGCCCCAGACGTTTCCAAAGTCACTTCCAAATACTACAATGAAAACAGCTTTTGAAATGTGGCTTCAGAGTGAATCCCAGAGAAGTAAGAACAGAGAGTTCTCTGCCTTCTAACAAAGCTCCGCCCTCTTCTGGCATAAAACAGAAACCAGCACCAGGACCCTTGATTGTCCAGTACAAGGGGGCGGGGGCTTGGGACCGCAGCCTGCAGCCCTGCACACACCCTCTGCACACTAACCTGGCCCCCGGGGCTGCCCTTCCATTCCCACCTCCCCAGCCCACCCACCCCTGAAGACAGAGCTTCTCACAATGTCTATGTGTATTTAATGCCCCCCCCCACCCGGCCACAAGGTCCTGTCCCAGCATCTGACACAGCCAGAAGATAACAACTAGGACAACACTGAGATCCTGATGATGATGATGGTGGTGAGGCCACTTTAAGCAAAGACAAGCGCTGAGGACAACAAACATGGCCCGAGCCGAGCCGCAGCCTGCAGCCTGCGCAGGCAAGCGGGACTCCTCAAGTCGCTTTCCCAGGACGTCCAGAGGCCAAGGAAGAGTCACGCCGCGAGGCCCGGGAGTCAAGGACGCCCAGGGGAAACTCGGCAGGTCACGTGCTCGCCGGAGCCCTAAAGTGCGCTCGGCCCCGCTGACGTAACTACTCGAGAATTTAAAAGTCCCCAACTCGGAGGAAATGCAGTGCAGTTTGGTGGCTCATTCACGCGCCGCCGTGGACCGCCGCGGGTGACCCCGCTCGAACTCGGAAGGAGCCCCCGCGGGGGTGGCGCGGGGTCGGGCTACGGGCGGGGAGCCCCCACCCCCCTTGTGGGCGCTGACCCGGGTCCCGGACCCCAGCCGCAAGTGGGGACTCCAACGAGGGGTGGGGACCGCGGCCCCGGGTCCGGACCCCAACAGCTCACCCCTGGGGGAACCCCTGGTAGGGTGAGAACCCGGCCACGCGCGCGACTCCAACCGCGGGGGGAGACCTCGACCGTGGGCGGGGACCCCAGCCGCGGGCGCGCACCCCGACGGGTCTCACGGCCGGAGCGAGCCTCTCGGGCACACGCCCGGGACCCGCCGCTGCCCCGCAGACACACTCCTCTGCCAGCAGGGGACACAGATGCGTGCTTCGCCTCTTTCCTGCCCCGAGCCAGTGCCTCTTGGGGGAAAGCTAGAGTGAGCTCCGGCCACCACTTCCAGCACGCCTTTGTCTGGCGGCCAAGGTCCCGGGGACGGCCGTCTCCTCCCTGACCCCGGGCGCCCCTGCCGCCCGCGGCCGCGACGCACTTACCGGCCCGGGGCGTTCGCCGATGACTCGCGCGGTGTCGCCTTCCTTCGGGGACGCGACTGCCAAAACGCCCCGAGCGGCTGAGTTTCCCGAGCCGAGCGGCGGCGCGCGGAGTGCCCCCCCCCCCGGTCCGGCCGGGCGACGCAAACTTTCCCGGGGCAACGGCGCGGGGCGGGCGCGGGGGCGGCGGGGCCCCCGAGGGTCAGGCAAAGTTGCAGCACAAAAGGCCAATGACTGGGAGCGCGGCGGCGGCCGGCCAGGCTCCTCCCCCAGCTCTCGGCGCTCCGAGCGGCCCGCGCGCAGCCAGCTGCTCGCGCAGGGCGCCCGCCGCGCTCTCCTCCCGGGCCAGGAATGCGCGGGGCGGGCGGCGGCGCGCCCAGGAGTCCCGGGGCCCCGGCGGCCCGCGGCCAACCGCGCACCGGCGCAGCCGGACTCACGACGCAGCGCGGCCGGGCCGCGGCTCCCGAACGCACGGCGGGCTGCTGCCAGCACGCTCTGCGGCGTGACCACTTGTCACAGGTCTGAGTTTTTCCACGGCGCTTCCCACTACGCGGGGCAACGGCGGGGAAGGCACCGTGCGAAATGCCCGAGGCCAGGCGCGGGCCACGTGTCCCAACACGGGGATCCACACACGCTGGGGAGCGGGGAGCAGGCCCCGGAAAGAAGGTGGGGACGAAACGGTGCCTCACTAGTTCCTGGAGCCAGATTTTGGCTCTTCTTTCTTCCTCTGCCTCGAGCTAACACCGCCTGACCACAGACCCTTAGAGAGCGCTGTGCTCTACAGTTTGCAAAACTCCATATGCCTCCTCCCCGGCTGTTGCACCCTCCGTGGGAGGCAGAGACTATAAACACAAACCGCTTCCCGCTGCTATGTTTCCAGGGAGCCCGTTTCTATCTGGGAGTTGTTGGTTTTATTTTTTCCCTTCTGGAGTCCCACATCAACTCCTCTGCTAACATCGACCTCATACCCAGAAGTGGCGCTTACCTGCACCCTGGTAACTCGGCAAGGTATCACCTTTCCTAGGGCTATTCCTGCAGCTAGGCAGGAAGAAGAAAAAGAACTAAGAAGAGCCTGTGGCTATATGTGGATGCCAGGCTTCCTATTTTAAGTTTGGTTTCAAGAAGCATTGCTATATTTTATATGCAGGGACCAAAGGGCAAGAGACTCACCAATGACTCAACGCTTCCTTTCTTCCTCTTAAAGAAACAGATGCCCAAGGTTTGCCGGCCCTAAATGAGAATTCTATGTAGAATAAAGAAATTGACTTTTATTACCTTCCTCTAAAAAAAAAAAAAAAAAAAAAAAAAAAAAAAAGTTTTTTTTTAACACCATGCTTTTAAGAGCCACGTTTTTAATAGAAATTTCAGTAGATTCCTTGTTCACAATGGGTATTAATGTACCCATTTCACAAATGGGATAACTGAGACCATAATAGGCTAATTTGGTTAAATGTATACCATCCACTATTGGTAAAGTAAGAATTGGGATGCCCAGGGTTTTTTTGCTTTTTCGTTTTTGGTTTTTTCCTGTGTCCTTGTGCCCTAATTCCAGGTCACACCCATTTAAGGTTGAGGTATTAAGCTCAAGCACTCCAATTAGGCCAAGAACAAAGATGCATTTGAGGAGCCAACCCTTTCACATGGAACAGCCCCTCCCCACTTGCTGGGTGCACCTCTTTCATGACAAAGGATGATACCACTCTGCTTTGAAACCCACTGGTGTGGTCAGCCAGATGATGTCCCCCCACTGATGATGTCCACATCTTAATCCCCATGGGCTGTGAATATATTAATTTACAAGGCAAAGGGGAATTAAGATTATCGATGGAATTAAGGTTGCTAATCATCTGACCTCAACATAGGAAGATTATCCTAGATTATCCAGGTGGGGCCCCATGTAATCACAAGGGTCCTTGGAAGTAAAAGAATGAGGAAGAGGAGAGGTCAGGGAGGGAGGTAACAACAGAAGCAGAGACAAAGAGAGATATGAAGATGCTGGGCTGGCTTTGAAGATAGAGGAAGGGCACCGTGAGCCAAGAAATGTGGCAGCAGAAAAAGCCAGGACATGGATTTAAAGGAACGTACTCCCAACAATGTGATTCTAGTCCAGCAAGACCCAGGTCAGACGTTTCACCTACAGAACTGTAAGAAAATAAATCTGTATTGTCTCAAGCCATTCATTTGGTGGTAATTTATCACAACAGCAATAGGAAACTGACACAGTAGGTATCTATCTGGTCATTACTACGATTTACTCTTCTTTGAAGGGCTTTATGGAAGTATCTTGGATTCTAGAAATAGAGACATAGAGTCTAAGATCACTCTTTGCAGGAGAATGCTCTGGCTGAGCAAGGCGTGTCCCCAGCCCTTCTCTGGGGCATCTCCATACTCTAACAGTGCAGTGGGGTTGGGCAGCCAGCGGCAGACAGAGCCATGGTCTGGTTTAGGACATACTCTATTAGAAGATGAAGTCAAGAGTTCCCAACTTCACAGGGGATGGAGAGTCAAATCCTGCCACCAGATAGAGATACAGCCACGCTGGAAACTCTCCGCCAACCCACTGAGCCCTGGTCCGAACTACAGCCAGACACACTGGCCAGATGGCAAACCTGAAGCTACGGTAAATGTGCATGGCCTGCCTCGTGCTGCTGCAGCTCTGGGTACCACCACACTGCTGATACAGACGAGGAAAGACGTGTGTGTGCGCGCGCACGCGCGCGTGCGTGCCCTCTGGCTTGGGATCCCTGGAATCTAGACAGAAAGACTGAATCACAGGCAGAAAGCATGTGCCTCAGTAGTTGCCTCCATGAGTGAGGGTCTTCACGCCGTAGGAATTTTTTGGGTCTGAGGACAAGGCCAAGGCCTCTGCACAAATGTAGTCTGTCTAAGTGTTGTCAGCAGTGCTATAGTGCAGTCGCTGTTGACCTGTCTTCTGGAGTCCTGAGGTTTCTGGGGTTACCCTAAAGCCTGTCCAGGAGGCACCCGCAGCACCTGTAACCACAACTATTCCACTTTTATGGGCCACGCCTTTGGGTTCCACAGAAGATTTTGTTTGGAGCAAAGGTTCATTTGGAGAGAAGGGGAGAAAATGAGAATGTGCATACGCTGCTTTCTAGGGTAGAATTTGTGCAGGTGCGCTCCCAGAATCCAACCCGAATCTCGAGGAGAGTGACACATCCAATGTCAAAGGCTGCGGAGTGACTGAGAAGGTGTCTGAAAGGAGATTTCTTTTTTAAATGTAAGTAGAGAGAACAGTATAATGAACCCTATGTATATTACCTACTTTCAATATTATCAAATTGTGGCCAGTTCACATTGCTGGTTTCCCAGCAGTGTAGCTGGGAAATGTAGCTGGTAGCTCCCCAGCTTATTCTGCTACCCAGATTATTCTGAAACAAATCCTAGATACCATCATTTTATCAGTTAATAGTTCTGTTTGAATCTCCAAACAGATTGGGAAGAGAATCTTTGAAAGCTATTTATTTATTTATTTTGCTCTCTCATCCTCTCTGAAAAAGGACCAACTATAATCTGTAAATATTAATGAGAGACAACCACAAACACCAGACCTGTGGTCTGAAACTCAGTGCACATAAGACTCACTGGGTTATTGTTAAAATGCTCCCAGAGATTCTGGTTCAGGAGATCTGGAAAGGGGGGGTTGTCTCAAGAATATACATTTTACTTTTAAAAAAATATTTATTTATTTATTTGACAGAGAGAGATCACAAATAGGCTGAGAGGCAGGCAGAAAGAGAAAGAGAGAGAGAGGGAAGCAGGCTTCCCACTGAGCAGAGAGCTCGAGGGGCTCAATCCCAGGACCCTGGGATCATGACCTGAGCCGAAGGCAGAGGCTTTAACCCACTTGAGCCTCCCAGGCACCCCAAGAATGTACATTTTTGCAAGCAGATTCTGGATGGAGATGCCTTCCAAACCACACTCGGAAAAACTCTGAAACTAAGGTTTCATGGCAGGAGTCACTGGTTGTCTCCAAAACTGCTCTTCCCTCTCCGTATTGACTTACTTGCTTATACTCAAACAATTCACGTAGGTGTGGTGACGTGACACACCCTTAGCCAGTGAGACAGGAAGGCAAGTCAGCTGGGCTTATGGTGACATTCCCCTCACTCTTTAGAGAAAACACAAGATGGCCTATCTCCTGTCCAGATGTCCTCCTGCCTCTTGGCATTGTCTTGAGGGCACATCACCTGGCCACAGCCAACTTGAAACAAGGAAGGGGATGTCTGCCAACATGCTCCGTGTGGGTGTAAGGGAAGATGAAATATGCTAATGAACCATTCACCCTTAAAAGTGCCCTGTCTCTGGACTCCCTGCCCGGTGAGATGATGGACCTATTATTGCTGACGTTTCCATGCATGGCACTGTCTGTTACTTCCACCCAAAGTAGGAACTGTCCACTGTGATGTTGAGAAGGGCTCCTTTGGTAGATACTAGACCTAAGGCTGCAGAAAGCGATGAAAAACCACAGAGCAGATAGAAGATCATTTGCCAGAGGAGTTTTCTGGAATCCCAAAGGGAAGTTAGTGCCTAGGAAATGTCCCCAGCCTTGTGCACCAAAAGAAAGCTTTGGTATATGTCTGCAGTTTAATACTCTTTTGTGGCAAAAATATTTTGCTTTAGCTAAGAAGTGACAAGCCAGATGAAAACAGGAAGCCAGGCTAGAAACCTGTGCCCAAATTTGCCTGACACATCAACACCTGCAAACTAATAAAATATTCACGAGCATCGGCAATCATTGTTCCAGGTCCTCGTGGGGGTATCAAAATGTGTAAGACAGGAAAGATGGGGACCCCTGGGTGGCTCAGTTGGTTAAGCGCTGCCTTCGGCTCAGGTCATGATCCCAGGGTCCAGGGACCAAGTTCTGCTTCGGGCTCCTTACTCAGTGGGGAACCTGCTTCTCTCTCCTCCTCTGCCAGCCTCTCTGCCTGTTTGTGCACGTTTGCGTGTGCATGCTCTATCTGACTAATTAACTAATTAATTAATTAAAAAATAAAGACAGGAAAGATAGTCTCATGCTGGAGAGGTAAGAAGCAGGCATGCAGAACCAGGAACACAAGCAGATACCAGGTGTACTGGTGTTTAATGCAGGAAAAATGAGAGGATGCACTGAGTGTATTAGAATTTATGTCAGTAGACTGAAAGGAACCTTCATTCTATCCAAGGACTTGCTTCTGCTGCACCAGACCAAGTGTCCCCTCGCTGGATCGCCCATGTCATGGTCTGATACAGGGAGAAATCTGGGAAACAAGGCCAGAGACTAGAACTACGGCAGGGCCGGCTGGTTGACGGATGGGGAGTTTGTGATGTCTCCCCAGACAAAGAACACGCCAGATCTTTGCTGGGGTTGTGCATCGAAATGGAAGTTCATGTATCTGACTTGTGGATGGGCTCCTGAGGACAAACTCAGAAACACCAAGCCCCTGAAGGATTGCATGTTGTCCTCGCAAAATAACAGGGCACCACATGTAGCCAGGAAATGTACATTTTTGTAAACTCAAGGAGTTTCATTCAGTCGATCAAAATGGCTTATTGAGTAGCTGCTGTGGGGGGCCCCTGTACAAAGTCAGATGCCTAGTGGTCCCTGTGCTCACTCCCAGAGCCATGACAGGGGCAGAAAGGGAATATTCGATCAGCCCTGCTAGAGGTACGGGGAGACTTTTCCAGAAGAGGGAATACTTAAGCAGAGTTTTAGAGGACAAGGAGATGTTACCATGTCCAGATTTCTCATATGAGAATATTTTAATAATTATGTATTTTTTATAAATATATATTTATATTTTATAAATATATTTTTATGAATATATTTTTATAAATATATTTTTAAAGATTTTTTATAAATATTTAAGATTTTTAAAATATATTTTTTATAAATATACTTTTTAAAGATTTTATTCATTTATTTGACAGAGATCACAAGTAGGCAGAGCTGGAGGCAGAGGGAAAGGGAGAGGCAGGCTCTCTGCTGAGCAGAGAGCCCAATGCGGGGCTCGATTCCAGGCCCCCGAGATCATGACCTGAGTCAAAGCCACAGAATTAACTGACTGAGCCACCAGGTGCCCCTAATAATCATGCATTTAAAGCATATTAGGAACGAAACATAATTAGCACCCCAAGCCCATAACGTCTCAGACATTGCCTAGGACAAAGCAAAGTAAGACACGGAAATACAAATGAAGTACCATAAGGAAAAACGGTATGTAGGTAATGATACAAGTGGTCCACGGATAAGGTCAAAGTCTTCGGGGTGGTACATGCCCGAAGCACACTGCTGAAACACTGAACTAAGAAAAAAAGGGAAGTGGACAGAAGAGAAATAGACTGTTCTGGATCATGAGAATTAAATCCGTTCTTGACTATAGCTAGGAACGTTTTGTGATAACAGTCTATGATCAACTCATTCAACGAATGTTCCTGGAGCACCGGCAGTATTAGGTCCTCCTCGGTCCGGGAGAGAGAGACACAAGGACAGGATTAACCAACTCCTTGCCTTCCAGATGAGTGCTGGGGGCCACCTACAGCGATTAGCAGATGAAACAAAGACAAAGGTTAGGGCCCCGCACTGTTGTAATCTTCTAATGCCTGTGCCTTGTCTCGTGAACCAGAGTCCTGGTCTGCTTGAGGGCAAAAAACCGAGTCTCCCCCACCCCCCACCCTGACAGTGAGTTTTGTCCTGTCCCACTGTGCTGACTCTCAGCCCAGGGCTCATCCCTGCCACCTTAGCCCTGTCCTGGCAGAGGAGTCCCCTCCTCGGGGACCAGCCTCCCTGAGCCCATCTGCCCAGGACCTCACTGCACCTTCAGGCCCGTCTTTCTGCAGCAAGGCAAACCTCAGGCCTTCACCCAGCCCCGAGAAACCCAAATCCCCAAAGCACGTTCACCTAGAGGGCTGTCCCTTAGACCGCCAGCTTGGAAGGGTGGCAACATACCATCCCTATGACGGCTTCCTCTCTGCTTTCCCCACTTAACAGTCAGATAAAGGAAACCAAAATTGAAACACTTTAAAATGACTACCATCATATTCACTACCGTTTGTCAGCATCTGACACCCAGCTGGCGCTCTGCTAAATGGCTTTCTTCTCTTCTCTCGTTTCGGCCTCCCATGGGACTTTGCAGCTATTGTCCTCAGCGGACAAAGGAGGAAACAGCCTTGGAGGTCTCTTGCCCCAGCTTGCACCTGGCAGAACCATGTTCACATACAGGCTGCACGTCTACGAACCCAGGCTCCTAACCAGCCCGCAGTGACGAAGAGCGAAGCTTCACGTTATTTTTTTTTTTTTTAAGATTTTTAATTTATTCATTTGACAGAGATCACAAGTAGGCAGAGAGGCAGGCAGTGAGAGAGAGGAAAGGAAGCAGACTCCCCGCTGAGCCGAGAGCCCAATGTGGGGCTCCATCCCAGGACCCTGAGATCATGACCTAAGCCGAAGGCAGAGGGATTAACCCACTGAGCCACCCAGGCGCCCCGCTTCATGTTATTTTTACATACTCTGTGGGCAGAAAATACGCCACCAGGTAGCCAGGACCAGCGGCCGGCCTGTCATGTGAGTTCAGCGCTCATACTCATAAAGTAAGTTCTGCTTCACTAGTAAACTCTGAGAAAGTTTGTTGTTCTTCTTTGTTAGTTTTTTCTAGAAGGAGTCACTGCTTTGGGCTTCTCAGAAAAGTCCTCACATTCCATGAAGGGCTGTCCAAGCAGCGAGGTACATTCCTGGGCTGCAACGCATCAAAACTTAGTTGTATGGGCGGAGAGAAATATTTGTAGGCGGGATTCAGGCCTTCGAAAAATTTGGCCATTACCTCCACCCATGCTAAGATGAAATGTCAGCCTGAACCCAAAATACATGCAGGAAATGTCTGGGGGCAGCTCTCCACATGACTTCTTAGCCTCATCTAGACTTTCTAGATGGGGCCTTGGAATTTTCCTGGAGTGCACACAAAGCCTACTTCACACACAGGCCCACATTGCCTGAATGTGTGGTCAGCTCAGCCCACATTTGAACTTGGCCTTGTCCTAACTGTATATGATTGATTAAATGGGAAGCAAAGCTCTGCCCACTGGACTGTCTTCTTGGGCAGAAAAATGATCTCCAGGGGTCAGAGTCCAATATTGGTGTGATATCGGGGTAAGAGTGAAAAAATAAGACATTTGAAGGTTAGCCACGATATATCTGGAGGGTCTAGAGGGCTGGGAGTGAGGGGTGGTCACAAGGCATGGCTGAGTCGACGTGGCTTCATTCTACGATTAGAATGGTGACGTAGATATCTTATCTCCCCACCAGACAAGCATCTGAAGCCCCAGTCTTTGACTTGCTTCTATGTCTTTTAGACTAGCAGTTCTCGAACTTTGTTGCCCAATAGAATCCCCTGGGGAGCTGTGACATTTCCCTGTGCCTGGGGCCCATCCTTCTATCAGCTAAATCAGAAACTCTGGTGGTAGCACCCAGGCATCAGTATTTTTTTTTTAATCTCACTAGGAGATTTCTGCGTGCAGCCAAGGTTGGACACAGCACCCCAGATCCTTGTCACTCACAGGGTGGCCCAGGAGCTCAGCAGTGTCTGCAGTCCAAGTCCAAGGTGTGAACGAGTCCCTGAGCACCTGCTAGAGCACTGATTCTGACTCAGCGGGTCTGGGGTAGGGCCCGAGGTTCTGCCTATTTGAAAAAGGCTCACAGGGGCTATTGAGGCTGCTGGGATCAGGATCCACATCGTGAGTGGCACAGCCCTAGAGCAGTGGTGCTCCAGGGACAGCTCGGCCCTCTAAGGGACCTTCGGCAGAGTTGGGCGACATTTTCGATCATCCCAACTTGGAATATGCCACAGTCATTTAGGACGACTGAACATCCTACCACATACAGGACAGTCCACCCCAGTGATGACCCAGGCCCCAGTGTCAACGGTGCTAAGCCTGAGAAACCCTGCCTCAAGCACCCAGCTGAAGATTCGGCTGGAACAAATGAATAAATGGATGAGTGACTGACTTATCACCACAGTGATTCTGTTGTGTTGTCAAATTAACCTGGCCCACAGAGAGCTTTTAAGGGATGTATCAAATACACGTGCCCTCTAACCGTCAGACATGATACAGTCACTCTACAAACAAAAGTGGAGTCCTCACTGTGCACAGCCCGTTGTGCTAAGGACCAGGCCCACATCCCGTCCTCAGAGGCCTCACTCTCCAAAGGCAAAGGACATCCACCGAGGACCCGCCTGTGCCAGCCCCGAACTGCACTACCACACTGAATCCTCCAGAGGTAGGTACTCATATTATGCCCATTTTACAGATGAGGAAACTAAGGTCTGAAGTGACTAAGCAATCTGACTGAGGTCCTAGAATGAGTAAGTGACAGATCTGAACCCAGATCTGTCCAGCTCAAGAGCCCAAAGCTCTACTGTAAGGGATGAAATCCTAGATGATAAACTGTAGCACATTTGTCTGGGTCTCAAATCGAGGTCAGGTTACAGAAAAGACTCTTGCTACTGAGGCAGGGGAAGGGGAGAGGTGTCCTGCGGAGCTGGAGCAGGAAGAGGGTTTCACACTCCATTTGCCTCTCTGGTCTCTTGAACAAGAAGGTGGTCCCTAGAGGGCTGACGCGGAGTGGGAGGTGCAGGGCAGGCGGAGGGTCCCCCTAAAACCTGAGCTGGTGTGTCTGCTCGGCACCTCCCAGCCATGTTGCAGCTCTTACCTGCAACGCCTGTGGAATCCGGGCCTGCCTCTGTGTTTACACGTTTCTCCACATTTTATGTCAAAGGAAAAGGGAAGAGAAGAGAAGGCACAAATGCCCTTACTTGGATTTGTAGAGCTGATGGTTTTTCAGGACAGGGGGAAGGATCAGGAAGATGTGACCACCTCCCACATCGCATCGGGTCAGAGTTCCCAAAAGCAGAATGCAAAGGAAGGTCCTGAAGAACCCAAACGGCCCCCACAGGGGACATCTCTGCAGAAGAATCACCCTCCACTGAAGATAAAACAGGAACGAGACAGGAGGAATAAACCTCAATTCAACACAGAGCCTGGTGGTTTCTAGTGGATAAACTTCCTATCCTTGTGCAAAAGCAAAGCTAAACCCTGCCATGTTGGGGAAGAGGGTTTTCTCTCCAGGCGCCTGGCTGGTTCAGTCAGAGGAACATGGGACTCTTGATTTCTGGATTATGAGTTCGGGCACCACGTTGGGTGAGGTGATCACTTACAAATAAAATCTTTAAAGGGGCACTTGGATGGCTCAGTGGGTTGAGCGTCTGCCTTCGGCTCAGGTCATGATCCTGAGGTCTTGGGATCAAGCCCCACATTGGGCTCCCTGCCCAGCAGGCAGTCTGCTTCTCCCTCTAACTCTGCCCCTCCCCACCGACTTGAGTGCGCACTCTCTCTCTCTGTCTCTCACTCTTTCACAAATAAATAAATAAAATCTTTAAAAATTCAAAAAAAACCCCGAAATCTTTACAAAAACAGTATTTTACCTCCCATGACTCAACTGTTTGCAAAGAAATTTAGAGAGAAACCACCCTTAGCGCTTCCTAGTAAACCGCTCACACAGACACACTCAGCTAGGAGACCACGCTTACGTTTTCACAGAACTTTCTCTTGAACTCTCGTCCGTCCGAGACTGTCCTCTCCACCCACATCTGCACCCTCCCCGGATTGTGGCAAATTAGAGAATCCGTGAGCTCTCGTCCAGCTCACGTTTCACAAAGGGTTGGCCGCACTCTGCTGCAACTGCCACCAGCCACAAGCGAAGGGAAAGCCAGCGCCAGGCGGCCGCTTACTTTGCAAAAAAGCCGGAGCAAGCCTGCCTGTGTTGCTTTCTCCGAGCCCACCCGAGCACAGGATTCCTTTCAGCCGTGACCAGCCCCTGAAGGAAACAGTCTGTGACATCAGTGCAAACCTGGCTCACCTGGGCAGCTTTCCGGGCTTGGCAAGGGTGATGCTTACTCACCACCGTCCAGTGGGTTTGTGGAAAAGAACCAGAAGAGGCCAGAAGAACTGCACTTAAGAGGAGTTGGACTAGTGATCTGAGGATATGCTGTGTGTCCTTAAGGAAGTCACACACCTTCTCTGGGTATCAGGTTTCTCATCTGTAACATGAGGAGGCTGAAGGTCCCGAAGTCCTTCTGGTTGTGCTGTTTCATGACTGCGAATCCCTGAAGCCAGGCATGAGGTCATACCTGTCTCCAAGGGTGAGCACCCCTGCTCTCATGACTCGGGAGACAGAGTCAGACATCCTTCCTAGGTGGCCCGGAAAGGCATTCTGGCCTGGAGCTGAGACCTCACACCGTGGCCTATACTCCCTGCTCCCCCAGACTCTCACTTTCTGCCAACGCCGGCCATGCATGTTTGAATTCCAGAGGTTTGGTCACCTGCCAGGAAGGGTCTCCTCCTGTAGCCATCATGCTATGCTATGCTGTCTGGCTGTTAGGCAAGGACAGACAGCTTGCAGCCCTGCCCCTTCCTCTAGGAGGTTTGGGATGGGCCAGCAGCTCAAAACGTTGTGCCAAAAGTGAGGGCAATCTGTCCCATAAGATGCGTTTGGGGCTTGCGTCCCGGTGGTGTAGCCCCAGCCGGGCTCACCCACACAGACGCTCCCTCCCTCCCACAAATGTTAGGTTTCAGCTTCTTTGCAGCCACACTTGGCAAGAGGTTAACCCCAAAGCCTGAGTTCCCCAAGGAAAAGAATGCATTCCCCATGTATGCTAGATGGCTTGACCTTGCATCAGATATAATGTTGCAACATAGAAGCCACCCGGGTAGGGAGGCTGGTGGCTCTGGGATGGGAGGTATCTTTAGATGGTGGTGACCCGTTCCCAAGAATCCAAAGCAGATGCAAATGAACTTCAGCAAATTTCAGCTAGCCCATGTGTCAAAACACAAGTTTACCAGTAACCTGCCTTGATGATAGTATTAGCTTCATTCAAATTATGACGGTAACAATGATACTAACAATAGAAGCAATTATCCCTGATCTTTAAGTACTTACTGCATGCCAGGCAGGCACTCTGCTAAGCTCTTTACACACATTAGTTTTGTGCAATCTTCATAATATGTCCATGCACTAGACCCTTGTGTTATACACATTTTACAGGCAAGGACACTGAGGCTCAGAGTGGCTAAGGAACTGGCTTAGAGGCTAATGGCAGAGCTGGAAGTGAGACCCAGCGCCCGCCTCTCAGTCCTGCCTGACCCGATTTTCCAGGACAGGAAGCCACCAACTCACCGGATAGTCACTCGGGTTGAATTATTCAGAAGTGCTTATGGAGTGCCCACTGCCTGCCACACAGAGTATCAGATGCTGGGAAACCAAAAGCCTTGTCTGCAAGTCTAACATTCCCAAAGAAACAAGATCGTGGCTTTTTCTCTTGGCCACCAGCCAGGACCCCACCCTCCTCTGGAGATGATCAAACTTGTATCCAAGGAAGCACCCCTAAACAGAGGATTCAGAATCGTGACCCTAACTCCTCATCACATGTGGGAGAATACAGAGTCCCAGGGAGTGGAAGGAAGTACAGTCCCCTGGAGAAGGCACAGGGAGTAGAGGACCTACTGAACAACCTGATCCCTTCGGAGCATGTGAGCACTGAGCTAGGAGTCACCAACTTGCATGCTGGTATTACCCGCAGCCGGTCAACCCACCCATGCATTGACCCCAACCATCTTCCCAGCGGAGGAGCCTGCGTGCAGGTGCAGGAAAGAGACCTTGACTTCCCTTCTAAGCACCCAGGCTGGGTGTATTTGCCGGGTAAGTGCTGAGCCAGTGGTGGGGATGGAGCTGCCTGCTGGCTTCTGTGCCCCTCAGGGACCTTGTTCCTGGGCTCTCTGAGAGCTGTCAGGCCCCAGCTCTCATAGTCACAGCTACTGACTACTGAAAGCTGGCTCGGGGTTCCTGGGGGGCTCAGTGGGCTAAGCCATGGACTCTTGGTGTCAGCTCAGGTCATGATCTCGGCGTCAGGAGATCGAGCCCTGCGTCAGGTTCCACACTCAGTGTGGAGTCTGTTTGGGACTCTCTCTCCCTCCCTCTCTGCCCCTCCCTTCTGCATGTTCTCACTTGCTCTCTCTCTCTCTCAAAATAAACAACTAAATCTTAAAAAAAAAAAAAAAAGAAAGAAAGGAAAAAGCTGGCTCTGTGCTGAGTGTTCTGTGTCCTGCCTCCTATAACCTCCATTCAGGGTGCTGGGTGGCTCAGTTGGTTGGGTGTCTGTTTCCGGCTCAGGTCATGATCCTGGGGTCCTGAGATCAACTCCCGCATCGGGCTCCCTGCTCAGGGTGGAGTCTGCTTCTCCCTCTACCCCTCCCCTGCTTGTGCTCTCTCATTCTCTCTCTCAAATAAATAAATTTTTAAAAACTAATAAAAAACAAACACCTCTTTAACTCCCCAGAGACATCAGCGGCCCCCCCCATGTACCTATGAGGAAGCCGAGGCTTAGAGTAGTCACTTGACCAACCAACAGAGCCTTGAGAGTGAAGATGTGTATTTGCACTCAGTTGGCCTAACATGCCCCCATACCTCCAGTCTGCTTTCCTCCTCAGCCTCACTCTGGTCCCTCCCCATCTGGCCCTCCTGGCTGACGTGGGGCAGCATCGGGGACCCAGTCTCCCTGCTTCCCCCGGGTGGGGGCTCCTGGGCTGAGACACAAGTCCACCACGCACTGTGGTCCTCTCGTGGCTCACCCTCCCCTCTCCCAGGGCATAGATGCACCCCTCCGCTGAGGTTTCTGTTCCAAACACACTCTGCCCATTTTGCAAAAGGAAAGGGCATTAGGAGTATGAGTACTCAGACCTGTGCCAGTGCCTTCCCTGGAAACAGAAACACTTTCACAGTCAAGGTCTGAATCATCAGGCTGCTAAAATATTTAACGCTGAACGATTTAACAAGCCCTAAGAAGAAAGGGGAGGGAGGTTGTGTGGCAGTTAGCTGGGGCCTTCTGACCCCCCATGCTTCTGGGCAGCCTCTCTGGCCCTGCCAGCTTCTCAGCACAAGAATGGTGCAGACAGGGCAAGTGGAAGTCCAGTATCTGCCCTGAACCCATTTCTGCTCCACGCAGGTGGGGCCAGCGGAGAGGTGTGGGCAGGAAGGTTAAGTACCACTGTTTAGAGCTAGTTGACTGGATTCCCTGAGGCCTCCGCACCAGGCCTGGGCATGAGGTCATGCTGGCTAAGCAAGGACCTCTGGCTGGCCGGGGTTAACCGGCTTGGCTCAGGGGCTCGAGACGCCTCTTGCTGATCTGTGCTGCTGTGACTCTACGCGTTTCTACTCCGGACACAGAGCTCCCTGGCTTTGCCACTTGCAGAGCCACGGCGGGAAACAAGCGCTCACTCACCACCCACGGGCGCCCTAGCCCCGGCTAGGCTGCACGTGTAGAACCTTCCGGAATCCACACCGGCTCTGATGGTGATGATTCATCTCACTTGGATACGTGAAGAAACAACGTCTCTGAGTTGGGCTCTCCCCTGCAGAAGCCACTAGCCCTGTGTGGCTTGTCCGACTTCAATTTTAAATAATCAAAGTTCAGTGCAATTCATAGTTCATTTCCTCCGTGGCCCTGAATCCACCTCGCCCTGAAACTGACGCTTGATTTTCAAGGGTCCCCATTTCAGGGGCTCAGGAACCCCATGTAGCGAGGGTCAGCCATACTGGAAGAAGAGATAGAGAACATTTCTATCACCGTAGAAAGTTCTAGTGGACGGCGCTGTCGCAGAGAGTAACCTCGCCAAGATTCCACCTGGCTGATAAGTTCATGATCAGGGGTCTAAGCTGAGCTCTGAAACACCTTCCAGAAGAGAGGTTCTAGCCCCCCAGCTCCAGCTCTTATGAGCTCTCTGCCCTTGAGGAAGCCATACCGCATGCCCGAGCCTCCCCTTCCTCCTCTGCTACGGGGCCCACGAACAGCCCCTACTGAGGGGCTGGATTTCTCTGACAGAGAAGGAAGGTGCTGGGTGTGGAGGTACTTTGGGCCAGAAGGAGGCCTGAGTGAAAGGAGACTCACATCGAGCCCTCGCTTTGTGTCAGGCATTCCGAACAGAGTGGCTCATGGGATCCTAACGATGCTGGGAGAGTGGCGAGCCCCTGTTCTGCAGGTGAGCAAACAGGTTCAGAGGGCGACGCCCCCGGTCACAGAGCTGGAACTGGAGCTGGAGCTTGCGGTCTGTCAAATTCTAGGACCGTGCTTACTCTACCCTAGAACTAAGAATTCTTCTCTCAAAGCCTAGAAGCAGGTGCGGGGCGGCTGGCCTGGCTAGAAAGAGCAGCCCCTCCCTGTGGAAGGGCCCTTGGCTCAGTTCAGGCATCAAGGGGGAAATCTGCCATCAGAGGCCACTGGGGCCCAGAATCTGGTCCTAGCTCCCTACCAGTTGGCTTCCTGTCCCTTCCCTATTCTGAGCCTCAAGGAGAATGCCCCCAAGCTTCCTTCCTGCAATCAACAGCCAGAGTCCAAAATACCCATTTCTCAAACCCCGCTGCACCCAGGGCCGCGCCTAGGGCTTCCGCCAGTGGCCGTAATGAGAGGTTCCAGAAGAGCAGCCAGCTCAGTGCGGACACATTCATTTGGAAAATCACCACCCAGCTCGGAAACAAGTTTCTCAAGTGGCGGCGAGCGGCTCCTCCCCACCTTGGTCCAGGTGCCACAGGGCAGAGCAGCTCAGAAACCCAGAAGAGCCAGAAGCCACAGCAGGAAATCCAGCCCCCGCCACCCTTTGTGTGGTGCCCTGGAAGCACGGTTTCTGGCTTTCCAAAGTGACCTGGTGAGCTTGCAAAGGACAGCTTCACCTCCAGGAAAATGCATTTCAATTACTGAACACAAAAGCTTCCGAACATCAAGGCTATGTTTTAAAAGGCCCTTTGACTTTTATATGTGATGGCTCACAATGACTAGAGCTGTCATAACACTATAAATCCACGTCATCGGTAGAGGCTTTAGCTCCTATGGACCTCTGAATCCTGTAACAAGCTCCTTTTGAGCCCAGCAAGGTTATACAAGACGGACGTGTAGCTGCAGACAGGCCAAACCGCCGGAAATGACCCTTCCCCAGTGGCAGCCCCCCTCTTTCTGCGGGGGCTCTCACTATTTCATTTAGGGACCATGGCTGTGTCTTCCCTTTGCTTAATTGCCAGGATGCTTATAAATACATACATTTGAAATTAGAAAGGTACCATTTTTATTATACACCGACCATATGCCAGGCACGATAGCGGATGCTTTGGAAACATTCCAAGCGTACCCTAATTCCAACCCTAATACAGAGTGTTTTTGGTTTTTTGGGGGGTTTTCCCATTTTACAGTTATGAAGCCGTTCATCCAAGGCTGCTGAGCCAGTAAGATACTGGTGGGGTATGAACGGGTCTGTCTTACTCTACTGTCTCCTGGTTGGGGAGAATTTTGCTCCAAGTCATGGGGGTGCCTGAGCTCTGCTGGGCTCTGCCACAGCCCAACACTTCTCAAAAAGAAGTTTAAAATAATCTAAACTAAGTAATACAAATGCAAACCCAGAAGGATCTCGGTGGAGAGGGGGATCTGTTGTCCTGGTTTTATCTACTAAGAGACCTATGCTTGAATCCTTCCCCCCAACCCCTTTCCTTAATTTACTCAGCTGTGGCCATCCTCGAAACCTTATTCTTAAACTCGAAAACACGGTGTCACAGCTGGTAATTTTAGAAGGAGGAGGGGAGAGAGGGAAGAAGTGGAGAGCGAGCGTGGGAGGAAGGTTAAGGATGACTCTAGCACGGCTCTCAGGCCCGGCGGGGACTTCCTCGGCACAACACCCCGCACCTCCCTCTGTTCTCTCCCTCTCCTGACCTCCTCCAACTTTTCAAGCCAGCTGTCCTTCATGGTTTAGCTTAGGTCTGCACTAGGACCCCAAGTATCTGGAAATAATTTAGTCCTCTCAAAATGCACTACGCATTGGAAAGGATAGCTTTCCAACCATCTCCCCAAATGGAAAAGAAAAAGACCACTGTAAACAAATATTCAGCAAAAGCAAGCTTGCGGATATCCAAGACAGGTCCGGCACTACAGCCCTCACCATCCATGGTGTGGCATCAGAATATTCAAGTCTAGATTTTCCATTCACAAGGAAGAGAGTCATATATGTACAAAGTTGAAATCTACTCAAGTACTTTCTGTAGAACAATCTAAAAATAAATTGAGACCGCCTGCAGGCCCCCGGCTCTTCCAGAGGCAGAGACCACACAGTGGTAGAAATCAACACCTGCTTCCCAGAACTGGGCGCGCATATACCCGTCAGGTGTGGGGGACGACAAAGCCACAGGATACCCAGAGCGTATCCACCAGAAGTGCCAAGTGGGCTTCAAAATTGGGGAAATAAAGCAGTAAACGTACTTGTGCTCCTAAACATCTTACATGTATATGAGATTGGGTTCTCATACTATCCTGTCACCGAGGTAGAAAAGAGACATTTCTAAGATACTGAACCTGATCCATGGTATCAGCTCTATTCAGGTCAACAGAATCTTCAAAATTCAATAAATTCAACAAATGCACGTCACCTGATAACCAAGAAGAGACTAGAAACTTTGGTTTTGGTTTGTTTTGCTCTTCCTGGGGCAACTCCATACAATATAGTATGGTACGCAACGAAAGATATTCATAAGGTTTTATAATAAAACACCATCTCACAAACTTCCAATTGAAGCAAATCACTGTGAGCTACCCAGGAGGGGTAAGAAAGAATTCACTCCCCTCAGTCATTAAGATATTTTCCCAGACGAAGAATTCAGCACGAGGAAAGGAAGCAGCCGGGTTGGAACCTTGCCTCGAGGAGAACAGTCTCCACAGGAGGGGACATGGCGGCCATTCAGGTCACAGCACGAGAACAGGCCACACCACAGAAAGGTACCGGGGAACAGCCAGTCAGCTCTAGAATGTGCCAGAATTGTGCTGGAACCGATGATCTCAGCCCTCACAGCAATCCCATGAAGCAGGGACAGTTGTCCTCCCCATTCTACAGATGGGAAAACTGAGGTTACAGATGTAATTAACGGGCAGAGCTGTGGTGTGAATCTGGGGCCCCTGCTTTGAAATTTATCCCCACCCAGCTCTTGGCAGCGTCTACCCGTTGTGTGGCCTCTTAACTGACCCCAGGCCACTGCTGAATTTCACCTTCACAGACAACACCTGCTCTTCCCCAGGATGTGTGCCCCCTGGCCTGGGCTGAACTCTCTCTGAGGCCCGCCCAGGTCCACTACACAGCTCCCTTGTGGCCGAAGGATTCACCAGAGGTCCTAAGCCTCCTCCCTGTAAGGCCAGAAGTGTTTCCAACGTTTATGTTTAACTTGTAGGAATAAGGGTGCTAGGCAGAGAGATGTGGGCATTTGGGGCCCCCATGGGAAGGCTTGGACCTCATTGTTGACAGGTGTCAGAGCTCTGGGAGGGGCGGTGGTGTCCAGTCGAGCAGCCCCTCACCACTTGTGGCTGTTGACTACTTGGAATGTGACTGATCCAAATCATGCACCACGGCTATAAAATACACACCAGCTTTCAAAGACTTCGTATGAAAACAAGAAGGTAGAATTTCAAATTAATCATCTTTATATCAATTACTCATTAAAATCTTAATATTTGTGATATACTGGGTGGAATAGAATATGTTATTGAAATTAATATTACCTGCTCCTGTTTAGTTTTGAGTGTGGCTTGTAGAAAACTTCAGGTCACATACGCGGCTCGCGTCCTATTTCTGTTGGACGGAGCTGGTCTCTATCTTCGGGGAGACCTCTGATGGTCTACCGAGCCTAAGTTGGAATCTGTGGCCACTTATTTGCCCGGATGTCGCTGCCCCCGTAATTCCTCCAGAGGGAGGGGAGTTGAAGGTCACCCCACTTGGCAGGCTGGGGCAGAGGGTCCATTCAGAATTCTTTCTGGAAATCCTCAGCCAGTGCGACGGGGGCAGGCATTTTTCCCAAGAGCCCAACGGACAGGAAAGGCCAGCCCTCCTCTGTCAAGGACCAGGGCAGTGAATGTTCTGGAGCCAAATGATCTAACCAGAAGTCGACTGTGAGTCACACATGCAAACCACAAATGCCAAAGTCACATATGTAATTTTAAAAGTTTTGGTAGCCACATTAGAAATAGGGGAAAGAAACATGTGAATCAGAATTTAATAATATATTCTCACCCAATATACCTGAAATATTATTTTAACATGTACCAGCATAAAAACTATGAATGATGTGTTTTATGTTCTTTTTTTTTTTTTTTTTCCATACGAAGTCTTCACCCCCTGGGATGTATTTTGCACTCACAGCACCCTCGCAGGGGACGAGCGGCTGCCAAATTGAGAGAGTCTGAGAGTCTACCCCTTAGCAGACCCTCCTCCATCAGGGCGAAGGGAACCCACCAAAATGTCCGCTGCTCAATGAAGTGCTAAGTCAGACACCTTCAGCCACGAAGACAGGCTTGCAGAGTTCTGATGGCAAAGGGAAAGAGCACTGTGCAGATATTTAAACAGAGAAAACAGTGGCTGAAAATACACATCATAAATACCAGTCATCATTAGGTGGTGAGGTTGTGGCCTTTTCTCTCGTTCCTTATACTTTTCTATTTCTTACAGAGTTCTAATAATAATTTAGAAATTATGATTTAAAATGTTTAAGCAGGGGCGCCTGGGTGGCTCAGGGTCCTAAGATTAAGCCAGGCATCCGGCTCTCTGCTCAGCAGGGAGCCTGCTTCCCTTCCTCTCTCTCTCTCTGACTGCCTCTCAGCCTACTTGTGATCTCTCTCTCTCTGTCAAATAAGTAAATAAAATCTTTAAAAAAAAAAAAAAAAGATTTCCTAAAACAAACAAACAAATAAATAAATAAATAAAACGTTCAAGCAATTAGAACGGTCTGCCCTGAACCGTTTCTTGAACGACTATACATACGTCTGGCCCCAAGTACTCCAAGAAGGGGTAACACCTCCAGGGACGTTGGGAAGGGGGTTCATATCTTATCGGGGGGAGGGAGAGGATTTTCCTATGAGATATTTGTCCTGGGTGAACTGGGAGCATCACAGAGACAGACCAGCAAGGGCCGTGGGAGGACTCTGGTGCTACATCAGCAACAGAGACAAGTGTCCCTGTCCCTTACTCCTGCCCCTGCCTGGCCAGCACGCGCCTGCATCTCGCTGGCCCAGAGTTACAGGAGGCGCCCTGGTCAGGGCAGAGAGGCAGCCGGGGGTGGGGGGAAGCGCTCAGACTCGAAAAACAGGTGATCGCACATTCTTTCCGCGTGCACACACTATGAATCAAATCGTTTCTAACGTGCCTACAGCTGTTCAGTAGGATACACTGGGCTGCCCCAGGTACTCATTTAAAGTCCAGCCCTGCTCTACTCACATACACACACACACACGCATACACACACACACACACACACGCACGCACACACACTCACTCACACACACACACGCACAGAGCACCAGAACAGCCAGATGTCTAACTAAGGATGTTCACAATATCTCCCTTTCCCGTCTCAGCAGCTGCTTTTCTACAATCCTCGGTGGCATTTCACTTGGGAGAGACGTGGGAGGCACACTTCACACACGTGTGAGGGTCCGGCGTTCACGGTTACGTCTGTCGTTTGTCCCCTGTTCTCGAGATCTCTCTGGAGTGTGGCTGGGGTTGGTGAGACGACATTCCTGCTCCAGAGACTCAATCAGGGCTGAACCCATTTGCCTCAAATTCGTGCTTGCCTAGCGCTGGGGGTTAGCATGTGATGTCCAAGGGGTACAGGGTTTCTTTGGGGGGAGGGGGATGACAAGGTTCTAAAGTTGATAGTAGGGATGTTTGCACAACTCTGAGAAGCCATGGAATTGTACAGTTTAAATGAATGAACTATATGGTATGTGAATTACATCTCAATAAGGCTGTTTGGTTTTGTTTTAAGGTAATAAGCTCAGACATGAAATTCACTCCATCCCGAGGATAACAGTGGAGCTTTCCGTCACCTTGGGCACTGCTTTCCCTGTATAAAGAATGGGAAAGGCTCTTTGCTCCTTGCTTATGTAAAGACTCGTGTGTGAACAGAACTCTCCTCTGCCTCTCCTCGTGTCTTCCGAAGAAGGCCTCATAGTTCTGCAAAGGCTGACCCCTTTTCACTGACCTTTCTGCTCCTCCCACGCTTCTGGCCGTGTCCGGGATGACCTCGTCTGGGGCATCTGGAGCTTCCTTCTCGGGAATGGAAGTTAAGGTGGATAGGCCAGGCCTGGGGCTGCTTCTGGGATAATACATAGACATAGATGGTAAGAAGGGGATTTCTCTCCACATGTGACTAAAACAGTCCATCTCCCAATTCAAGCTTTAAGGTGTCACTACCCCAAAATGCATAGAAAAAAAAAAATCACCTTCCAGCAGTCAATGGCTTTGGGATGCTCTTGGATCATCGGGGCCTCTCCGTGTAAATAAATCCAGATTCAAAAGCAAAGGGGTCCAGAAAAACCTGTGATTGACTCTGACCTACACCCCTAGAGCGTGGCCAGCTAGTACACACTTCACTCTTTTCAGACAGTTTGAGTGAGATGAACTCAAGAAGGCAGAGCAAACAGGGCTCTGTTTGGGACCAACACACAGCTTCCCACTTCCGCCCAATTCTCTCACCTTTTTCAGAATCTTAGCACATCCAGAAGTTGCAAGCAGGTAAATTTAAACCGTTAAGCATAGAAAACCTATCTTTTTAAAGCACCACCCATCTATTTGATTGACTCTTAAAAACTGGGATTCACTTTTGACACTGGCCCCACATCCCCCTGGAAGTTTGTTATTTTCTGTACCTTTCGGCCTGGAGCACTCCCGGAGCCAGGGTTTGGGGTCTCGGGTCCCGATCCTTGTCAGGTTCCGGCGGTGAAGAGACGTGCACCTTCCCGCCCCCAACAGGAGTTGGGGGCTGGGGCCCGGGCTGCTCCTTAGCCGGCAGGTGCCCGGCCGGGCTGGCCCCCGGCAGAGTGGCGGCATCCTCCGAGCCTGGGGCCCCAACAGAGCAGCCTGCGTCCCCGTGAGCAGCACCAGAGAACATCCTTGTTGTACCTGTCTCGGGCAGGTCCCCAGCCACACGTGCCGCGGTCTCAGCTGTGCTCGAAGTGACGTCACCGTCTGCTTCCCCAGCAGCTCCTGCCCCCAAGCCAGGCTCCAGGGGCGTGGCTGTTACTTCTACAGCCTCTGGCTCAGGAGCACCCGGCTCACCCAGGGCACCACCTCCACACCTCTGCTCGCTCCCAGGGGCGGCAGGGGTCCCGGATGCACAGACGGCCTCGGCCACAGTTGAAACCCCACTGTGGGGAGAAGATGCTCCCAGGACAGAGGTGAACAATGGCACGTCACTCGGACCCCTTGTGTGAGCACAGCCCCAGGCACCATCCTCCCCGGGTTGACCGTCCTGGGAGTATATTCCAGGAGGAATTCTGCCTTCTGGAACTGAGGCCCCTTCTTGGTGGCTCTGGGGCTCCCCCTGGAAGTCCGCAGCTTTTCCCCCAGGAGTCTCCAGAACGGCGGTGGGCAGGGAAGCACCTGAGGCTCGTTCTCGCGGGCCCCCAGCCTGCTGGGAGGGGGCCTGGCCTGCACGCCCCGGCCCGGCCTCCCCAGCCCCATCTGGCTTCTCACCGTCCTGCACCATCGGTGGGACAATGGTCATTTCCTTTCCCACACTGGCACCTGGCAGGCTCGGCTCAGAGGCTGGCGCTGCCGAGCCCGGCAGCCTTTCCGGAGCAGGATCCTGGGGGACCAGAGAGGGGAGCTGAGCCTCTGTAGGCAACTCTTGCTTCTTTTCCTTTGTGTCCACCCCGAGTCCAGAAGGAACGGCAAGGAGAGGGGCGATGGCCGCTCCTTGAGCCCCACCGGGAGTCTTCTCTGGGCGTGGCCCGGTGAGGTCCTCGCCCTTCAGGCTCCCCTCGGCTCCTGCCTTTTCTCCCGCTGTGCTCTGGGGCCGATCGGTGGTCAGGACTCTGAGCACAGACTTCTCAAAGATCTTGGTGATGTGCTCCCTGAAGTCAGGGAACCCCGTGATCATGCCGATCTGCTTGGAGCTTGCGTCCACACCGCCTGACGCACCTCTCCGTGGATCTTCGGGAGGGTCTACCATCCCCTCTCCACTGCCCTCCGGCTCCCTTGCTGCCCCACCTGCCAAGCTCTCCTTGCTGATGGGGTGCACTGGCATCCCGCCAGGCCGGGTGTCTGCACCCGGCGCTCTTGCCTCCTCCTCCTCCCCTGTCATCTGCTTACTCTCCATCAGAAGGGGCGCCCTGTCCAGGTAGGGGATGGAGCCCGCGGGTCCCTCAACGTTTCCAGGTTTGGGGCTTCCACTGCTCGCTTGCACCACAGAGACCTCCACACTGGCTGCTCCTGGTTGTGAGGGAGGGGTGAGCAAGCCGGCAGAAAGCTTCATGGAGGTGGCTTGTCCCGAGGCCAGAAGGGGCTCTTTAATGGGACGAGGGCCTGCGCCTTTCCCGGCAGCACCATCGATGTGCAGGTAAGGAGTGTCTGGAGCGGCCTCTTCTGGTGGCCCAGGTGGCAAGGGTCTCTTTGGGTCGGGGACAACCTGGGCTGCAGAAATATCCACCTTGCTCCCGGGCATCCCCCCCACTTCTTCGGCTGGCAGCCAGGCATCCTGGCAGCTGGCTGAGAGCTGCGCTGCTCGGCTTGGCTCACTCGGGGCAAAAGTAGAATCTTCCTTCCCAGGGGAGGCGCGCTGCTCAGTGTGGAGGGAGCCGCCACTCAGAGCAACTTCCGTGGGCCCCTCCAGAGCCCGCTGCACCCCCAGCTCCCCTCGCTCAGCATTCCCACCAGTCTCGGCAACCCCACAGTCCGCACCTTGATCCTTGGCCACTGGGAAACTTCCCAGGAGCTTCGGGGCCTCGGCATCCGAGGCGGTGGGGAGCTCCATTTCCTTCTGCAGGGCCGGCACGGGTTGCTGCCCGCCTCCCTGCGTTTCCCCACACGCCTCTGTGTCTGGGGCATCCTGGCTGGGTGTGACTCTAAGGCTGGCGGGCGCCGGGGCTGGCGGGCCCTGAGCTGCATCCAGGAGGGCGACTGAGTCAGGCCCACAAGGTGGGGTCACCTCTGTGTTCCCACTTGCCTTCTCTGTCTTACCCAACCCCTGGAGCGGGGGCTGAGCGTCAGTGGCTTGAGAAAGTTCTGCATCCCTGAGACATGCTTCTTCATGCCGGCCGCCGGCTTGCGACACACCTGCCCATTCCTGCTGGGGCTTGTTGGGCCCCTGCTGTGCACAGCGACTCTCCTCTCCGCTCAGGTGACCTTCGAGAGGAGAGTCCTTGGAGGCATCTGCAGCAGGTGGCGAGACTCCGGAAGGCAGGCCGCCACGGCACGCTCCCTCCCGCTCATCCTGCCCTGGCTCTGACGACGCCGGTCCTACTGTTGCTGACAGCTCTGGTGCTTCTGTCGCTGCACTCCCCGGAACCACACCCCTGGGAGCCAAACCTGGAGCAGCAGCCAGACCGCCTTCGGGGAGCTCCCCTTGAAGGTCCAGTCCGGAAACTTGTTCCTCTCTGCCATGGATGGACAAGCACACGTCCTCCAGAGGTCTCACAGGGAGGAGGGTTGGAGAAGCATCTGTGTCCAGGTTCTTAAAGCCTCGACTGCCTGCATAAGTCTCTTGCTCATTTTCACACTGCTGGGGCTTCTCCCTGAGCATGTCAGACACGGATGCTTCTGGTTCTGATTGCAATGGCTGGAGAAGGTTCTCAGAAGATACTCGGGGCCCCTCAGAAGCAGCTACTTGTGGCCAGCTGTCACAGGACGGGTTTCCCTGCTGATCTCGCTCCTGGCTGAGCACTGAAAGCCCACCATCCACTGCCAGATTCTCCCCCTCGAGGGGATGTGGCCCATCAGCATGGACTTCCTGACCAGCTGCCTCACGTCCCAGCCCACAAGGTTGGCCCGAGGGTGTCAGCAAGCCCTCCCCGGCACAGCTGCTGGGCCTCCATGCCGACGGGCAGCTCCTCATCTTTGTGTCAGATGGGCTCTCCGCCTCCTGGGCTTTGGGGATGACCTCTGCCGCAGAAGTTAACAGGAAGTCTGATTTCTCCGATTCTAAAGCAGGAAGAGCGTCCATTCTTTCCAATCCCCCCACATCCCGAAGGGGGTCAGGACACTGGGTCTGCAATCCCAGCACCTCCCAGACAGCTTCTTTGGGAAGAATGTGTTCACCAGTTCCATCCGGCCCGGGGGGCAGGGCGAGCTCCTTCTCTGGTCGCTTGGGCAGTGAGCCAGAGGCCTGGACCACATGGGCTTCCCCCATCATCCCACAGGTCACCGAGCTCCTCACTGCATCTGCGGGTGGAGAGCCAGACCTATTGGTGTGCCCGGGACCCTCCCTCCTGGGTGGCTGTGCTGAATCGGTGCTGGGATGCACGTTGCTCTCCACATCAGGGCTTAGCTTCGAAACCTCGTCTTTTTCTACCTCTGGGCTGGGCTTGCAGCCCAAGGCCCCGGGTTGCTCCTCCCATGGCTTCTCAGGATCTCTACCATCAAGTGGCTCTGGGACTTCTTCCTGTCCCCTAGAGTTGGCCCTGGGTAGTCTGCTCTCCTCCTCAGCCACAGCTGGGCTTTCAGGGGCCATGGCTTCATCCTTTGGCCCTAGTGTGCTTCTCGCCTTTTCATCTGATACACTGGTTGGGCCGGGGGGCAGTACTCCTTGTTGGACTTTCTGGTCCCTCACTGAGACCTCTCCACTGTCCTCCTGGGGCAAAGGGGCAGTGCCTTCTCCACAGTTCCCTCCTAGACCCTCTCCCTCACTTCTGAGATCAGATTTGAGCTTCTCCCGTCCTGCCAACCCTGCATCTGCTAACTTTTTGGCCAGATTCGTAAGAACTGGCATCTCTGCCCCGGAAACCATCTCCTCGGTCAACCAGCTGGATTCTTCTTCTGCAGCGGCAGAGGCCTGAGCAGTTGGTGATGCAGCGGAGCCCGAAGCTGGACGCTTGTCCTCCGTCGGTGCAGGTGGGGCAGGCTCTGTGCTCGTGAGCAAAGCCCCTCGGGGCTGGCTGTCTGCTGCTGCAGGGTTGGCTGCACCGGGCTCACTTCCTGGGCCCCCTGCCTGCAAGTGACCCCGAGCATCGCAGGCCTCCCCGGTCTCCTTCCCAGAGCCCCTGGCTCCAGGCACCGGAGTGCAGCTCTGTGAATCCCAGGGCGGCTCGACGTGTGCCAGAAGTGCTCCCATTTGCTGCTGGCAGTTTTCCCGGGAACTTGTGTCATCTTCCTGGGCAGCCCCTGCAGGGCTCCTCATGGGATGGCAGGCCCCGGGCAATCCTGAGCCATCAGCAGAAGCCCGAGGTGGCACCTCCCCTTGGCATTTGTCCCTGTCCAAGGCTCTGGGGGCTGGCTCTGGTAGAGTCAGGGTCTCAGGCTTTGTGGGAGACTCCTCTGGACCAGGTGAGCCTGCCTTGCCTGGCTGAGTGGCAGCAGGGGCTTCCAGGGCCTGTGGCACAGAGGCCGGCCCCTGCCTGGCCTCTGCTAGGGGCTGGCCACCTGCAGCCTCATTCCCTTGGGACTTGAAATCACCAGGGTGGCCATCTTCTCCAGGTTGTCCTTTCATCAGCTCTTGATGAGGTGCTGGTGAAACCCCCACGGACAGGTCAGTGCAGCTAGAGGAAGACAATGTGTGCCCAGCACTGGGGACAACAGCACCCACGCTGCACTGAGTAGAACTGCCCCCCTCAGGGACAGATGCTGTTGGGGCCTCCCCACAGGCATCTGGGGACAGTTCCGGCCTGGGGTGTTGAACGAGCGGCCAGTCTTTAGGTTCTGCTACTGGGCTCGCCAAGCAAGAGTCCGGAGAGCCCTCAGCAAAGGGCATGGAGGCAGAAGGGCACTCCTGCTCCCAGGGCACTCGTGAGCAGGCCAGCGGAGAACCTTCCAGGCCCCTGGCCTCCTGGGGGCTTTTGCTTGGCTCAGTCACCTCCCGGGACACGATGCATGGGTCCAGGCTGGCAGTACCCTCAGAAGCGGAGCAGGAGCCTCGGTGCCCGGTGCTGCCAACAATGAAAACATTTGATTTTTTCATTTATTCTCGTGGATGTGCGTCCAGACCCACATCGCAGGCAGAATCACCCCCCACCTCTTCCCCACGAAAGACCCCAAAACACAGCATCCCCATGCAGCCTTTCCTCTTGGTGAAGAGACCACGCCTCCCATCCGCCCCCTCGCATAACCATCCATGTGCCCTTACTTTCTCCCAAAGTCAGTGCAGGGAACCTCAAACATTCAGCCTGGAGCTTTCCATGCTGGTCAGGTGTGAACAGGGAAATATGAACACACATTCACGGTGTTCCAAAAATGCAGGAAATTCAGAACGTTTCCAATAGGTATAAGCGATAATAGAGGGTTTGAACCCTTTCTGTGTAACTTACAAGGAGGTCCTAAATCCTTAATGGGGATCTTTAGATGTCTGGGGAAAAGGCACAAGTGAACAAAGCCATGCTTTGAAATAAAGAGCTATCGTTGAGAGCAGTTGACTTGATTCTTTAATTCAACATGTGGTACTCTGAGAGGTGTCATCCAAAAATCAATTCTGTTTACCTGTATATAAAATTCTTGGAAGCCGAATTACCTTCACATGCATACATGTCTTCACTTGAACTTATACAGCTAGACAGCATGTAAAGCAAAACTATGGGAATTTAGGGGAACGTGGCTCAGAATTATGGATTTGCTGTAGATAACCAGCTATCTAGGTACTGTAGAATAGTTCATTATGGGCCTTATTTGGATTGGGGTTTTCAATTCTGCGTGGTTTTCATTAAGTGCATTTTTAAAATTTTAAAATAATATGGCCAATACAACATTTTGAAAATGTAGGGAAAAATATCTCCCACATGCTTACCACTTGAAGGGTTCTGGTGATTTTCCTTTTTTTTTTTTTTTATACACAATTGTTAAATTGTGTATAAAATTTAAAATTATAAAAAATAATTGTTTATTATTTTTGTATAGCTATGATTCTATGTCCTTGTGATGATCATGTATCTTTTAGCACCAAGAGAAATCATGCAAAACAAAGTTAATAGAAGTATGGTTTTCCTGGGGCTTTTTACCATGTTCTTTGAAATTATTTTAGGGAAAAAAATAAAGTTATTATAGGGAGGAAAATCTATGGACTGTTCTTGCAACTGTTACATATGTACCTATTCATAGACCCACAGTGTTTTGAACATGACCAAAGAAAAGATTCTACTCTACACATTCACTACCAAAATTCCAGCTTTCCAATGCAAGGCAATGCCCATACCTTCATTTATCAGGGATGCACACAGTGGCAAGATGAAATACATTCCTGTTAAAATTTAGAAATTGAATTGTGTCCCCCTGAGATCCATATGCAGCCGTCCTAACCCACCATGTGACTATATTTGGAGACAGGGCCTTTCAGGAGGTAAATGCGTTAAATAAAGCCATAGGACTTGAGTCCTAATGCCATCTAAGTAGTGTCCTAATAGGAAGAGAAAGAGACTCCTCTTCCCTTACGGAACAAGCCATAAGGGGACACAGCGAGAACCCACCATCTGCAAGCCAAGAAGAAACGTCTCATCAGAAACCACCTGTGCTGGCCCAGTATAGGTATACGGGTATTTTTTGTACTTTCTTGCAACATTTTGAGGTTTCAAATTTTCCAAAATGAAAGGTTGGGAAAATAATCTGTACCGCCTCCAAGAATGCAAACTTCCAAGGATGGAAACTGAACGTTTGGGGCCCCCCAGTTCATAAACACGTGTTGAAACCCAACCCCAAGGGGTGGTATTAGGAGGTGGGGCCCTTGGGAGGTGACTTGGTCCTGGAGATGGAGGCCACATGCATGGGATTAGTGGCCTTACAAATGAGTCCCCAGAGAGCTCCCTTGTCCCTTCCGCCTTGCGAGGAAACAGTGAAAAATCACCCATCTACGGACCAGGAAGCAGGTTCTCTTCAGACAGAATCTGCAGGTGCCTCCTTGAGGTTGGATCCCAGCCTCCAGAACTGTGATAAACCAGTACCTGTGGTTTATGCCCGAGGCGCTTTCCATGACTCCATTTCAGCCTCTCCCCAAGCCCCTCACCTATGAAATGTACCGGACCTCTTTGAGGGGGGTGTGTACACATCACCACGAGACCAAACATCCTCACGGAATGCCTGTTCCCACCCATATGGCACATGAACTACGTGCCTGGAGATAGTTAGGAGGGACCCAAGAAAGAGTCGGCTATTGTCTCAAGCAGATTCGTGCTTTCAGACACACAGCAGAGCTGACAAGGGCAAAGGAGAGAGAACTCCGAGGGTAAGTTATCCAAATCCCTTTAATCCTCAGCTGGCCACAAGGACAGCTGCACCCAGAAAGCTCTGGGCCGGCGCTGATGGCCGTGTGCGGAACCACCCCCGGAAGCACCAGGCTTGGGAAGGCTCCCAAGCTGCAGGGCTGTTGGATTGTTCTGGAACCAACCACTCTGCACTCGGCATCTGGCCGGTTTCACAGCCACGTCACATTTTGCATCCCACCCGTTAACGTGGGGTCACACCACTTAGCAGTTAATGAGATTAATGGTGTGTAATTCAGAAATGAAGTGCTCCCACATACGTCTGCCTGCTGCAGACATGCAGAACACAGCCCCTTCCACACGGGTAAGAAAAATAAAACCACTTCCTTGTCCCTGCCTCTGACAGGAGCTGCTAGCTTAGAGGGAGCGTGTGGCTTCCCCTCAGGTGGAATGAAGTCTTTGTTACTGGGGACAAGATGACAGATTCACTCAGTTTGGGCAGCTTGAAAACCTGTGGGTCTTAGACAAGAACCAGGAGCAAATTCCCACCGCGTGTGAGGGGTACGACTCACTTCCCGCACACCCCCCCCCCCATAAAAACCCTGCTTGTTTTACTCAGCATCAGCTGAGCACCAGCAATTTCTTTGATTGCCCATCCGGAGCAGTTTTTAAAACCAGATTAAAGCCACTTGTCAGAAGCAAATTTGCCTAAGGGCAGGAAAAATCCCAAGAACTGATCAGTGAGGGCTCTGCATTAATTGAAGCTTGCATAATGTCCCTTTGTGCTTCAAGATTCTATCAAAATGCATGGGATGGAGCAGCGCAGAACCCTAGATGGAAGGTTTTCCGCTGGTAGGGGGCGCTGCCTCTGAGTTGAGGTTGTGGGATGAGGCCGGATGCGGTCTCCTTTTTTTTTTTTTTTTAAAGATTTTATTTATTTATTCGCAGACAGAGATCACGAGGAGGCAGAGGAGGCAGGTAGAGAGATGGGGGAGCCGGCTCCCTGCTGAGCAGAGAGCCCGATGCTCGATCCCAGAACCCTGGAATCATGACCCGAGCCGAAGGCAGAGGCTTTAACCCACTGAGCCACCCAAGGCTCCTTGGTGCACACCAGACACCCCCAGCATGAGAAAGGGGGAAGCACAGGGTAAAGCAACCTGGGAGGAGAGGTGATTTGCTGCAGCAAAGTTCTGAGCAGACAATGGAGATGCCCTCCCCTCTACCCTAGCGAGAGGTAGTCACCCCAGATGGGCTCCTAAGTGTGAAGTTCTGAAGACAGGCACTCGAGCCAACCAGAATGTTTGGGGAAGGAGGCCGGGAGAGGAAAAACAAGCATGGCCCCTGAACTACCAGGCTTCGAGGAAACCAGCAAAACCATAAAGCAGAATCATCCAAAGGAAAGTTGCCACAGATGGAGCATTTATTAAGTCCAGGTCCATGCTGAGTGCTTTTCAGTTACGATTGGGCTTAATCCACTTTGTAGCTCTGCTGAGTAGATGGCCCTTCTTGCGTACATGTGGAAATAGCCCCAGAAATGTATAAGCCTGGACCCAGGGTCTCAGAGCACCCAAGGCAAGGCAAGGCAAGCACAAGCCTTGTGCTGCCAGGCTCTGGGGCCCCAGCGCCTCCCGCTTCCCTGGACTTGCTGGCCTCACCTCTTCTGCATGGGAGCTACAGCCTCTCCTCCCACTCACTCTGGCTGCCTCATTCCGGTTTCCAGTCTGCAGCCAGAGCAAAATGGCTTAGAAATAAAAGCCGGTAGCCCCGGGGGGCCTTTCCTGTCTCATCCGACTTGGACCTCACCATCCGTGCATCTGCCTGCAGCCCAGAGCCCTCCTACTCTTCCCCAGCAGGTCTCCCCTACTCATCCTTGTCAACAAAGCCTTCCTGGTCTTCCAGTTCTGCTTCACAGGCCCACTTAGTGATGGCTGTAGTCACAGTTGCCATCAACATGGGTTGATGATCGTTCCCTCCACTGGAGTAAATGAAGACTGAGTCTTGTCTCTTTTCAATATTGTTTTCCCAGTGTCTAGCATATAATAAACATTGAATATGTGAATGCATGCGTAGATGGATGGATGGATGGATGGATGGATGACTAAGTGGATGGGTGATTGGTGGATGGCTGAATGGTTGCATAGATGGAAGAATGGTTGCTGGAAGGATGGATGGTTAGAGGGATGGTTGGGTGGATGGATGGTTGGAAAAATGGATGGATGGATGGATGGATGGATGGTGGGTGGATGGACGGTTGGGTGGGTGGACGGTTGGGTGGGTTGGTGACTGGTTGGTGGATGGGTGATGGGATATTTGATTGAATGAGTGGATGGGCATATACAAGTGAACACAAATCAAAGATGCCAAATATGCAGAAATGTTTCCAAATCATGGTTGTTTGATATGATGGTTAAGAAAGTTCTTTTCTTCCAGACAGTCTCAGCATTCTCGTACCTATTTAGTCCAAATCTTTCATTTTACTGATGAAGATACAGGAAAATGAGGCTCAGAAAAGGCAAAGTACTTTTGTTTAAATGTTACTTCAAAAGAAATGAGGTCAAGGCAGCACTTTTCAACCACAATTCCCTGTGCACACTGGTGGGTCTGATGAGTTGGGGGGGTGTGCTGCAAGAAATTTGTTACTAATTATAAAGTACAGAAGTCTGTGAATGATCGGTTATTTTCATAAATTAGTGTAATTGAAAAGATTAGAAGATTTCCCCACATAACATCACTGCTACTCATTGCATTCCAGGGTTCTTTCTGGAAAAGGAAAGCAAGGGGTAGAGAGAGATCCTGTGAGTTTCATTGCAGCCCCTGAAAACCACCAGTCCTGATTCACTGCTTCCAGCTGTGGCAGCTGGGGTAGTGATGAGGAGGCTCTGGGCTGGGGGGTGCTCAGCTGCATGGAATCCTGCCTTGGCGCACACATTCAGGGTATTTAATGACACAGCTGAGCTCTCAGACGTATGACACTTGGCCTTACTCTCCATTAGGATTACCTCCCAGGAAGAAGTGAGACTTCTCACTTCTTACAAGCAACCCCCATAGGTAGAGCTTCCATACAGGTGGGGGTTAAGGTGCTCAAGGTCACTGAGATAAGGAGAGCAGGCCAATCTCCTCCCCCAGCTGCCTGCCAGGTGATAAACTCACTGGGGCTGGCCCTCCCCAGCCTTCGAGGCACCCTGCGCATGTCTGCAGCCTCGCACTGGGTGGGGAAGTTTAGTTCAGGGGGCAGTATCAGGAACCCACATTTTGACTTGTCTTCCAGTCCAAACTTGCCAGTGATAAAGCTGGCTTTCTTCTCCTTGCAGACTCTGGTGCCAAGTTCATGATTGACTCAGAATCTGGTGGGAAAGGATGTGATGAATTAGCTACCCAAACCCCAAGAGCAATTTCGGAGGACTGTGGTGTTTTCTTTTTCCCATACATTTCTAGGACTTGCCAAAATCTGAATTAACCCCGGGGCCATGTTGGTCATGTGACTTTTCTTCAGTAGAAGGATGACTGAGACCCCAACCAGAGAAAGAAAACTAAACTCCAAAATGTTTTCGGGTCTTCCCAACGTTGACTCAGAATGAGCCTGGTTAATTTGGGTACCACATTGATCTTCACAATGACACAGTTAAACTGCTAGTCACCTAATCAATTCAGTGTCCTTTATTCTTGCCCTTTGCTTTGTATTTTTCTTTCTGTGAATCATAAGTCTGGTAACCAAGTGCTCTAGGTAATAACTACGATTCCTAGAGTTAGTCTCCTCACTATGAAATGCCCAGTTCCGAGTTTTTCTTTCTTTCTCTTTTCCATCCCAAACAAGGAAGACTGCCTAAGAAGATAGTCTCCTCAAGAATTTGATATATGAGGGGCACCTGGGTGGCTCACTGAATTAAGCATCTGATTCTTGATTTCTGCTCAGGTCATGATCCCAGGGGCATGAGATCAAGCCCCACATCGGATTCTGTGCTCAGCAGAGTCTGCTTGGGATTCTCTCTCTCCCTCTCCTTCTGGCCCCTCACCCCCATTCATGCATGTGCTCTCTCTGTCAATAAAAAAATAAAGTCTTTTAAAAAAGACAACTTGATATATGATTGGGCCAACTATAGTAGATCATTCTAGATCACTTATTAATGACTAACAAGAGTTGTGTAGGATATGTCCTCCATTTTTACATTTCTATCAGGAGCTTTTATATACTAAATCCTGTATTTCTCATAATACAATTGTTAGATGTGCAAGAAAGCTTTCTCTGGTCTTTAGATGATATAGGAAGCACTAGATGAAACATGGTTAAACAAGTTTCTTTACTGCAGGACTTCTCAGTGCCTTTGAGATACCACCATATATTGTGAATCAACAAGATGATATATACACAGTGTATCCCAAACTTGGTGTTTCTCAAAAATCTTCCTCTGCCCCTTTTTCTGACAGAGCACTTAGTGAGACGGATGTGCCACACACAGAATATAGGATGCAATGCACAGCCATATGTGAAAGGAAGCTTTGGTAAGGACATTTCAGCTGTCCTTTATAGAACTAGAAGGATAATTCTCAAAACACACTACCACACACCCCCCTGTACTCACCTCTCACCTGCTCTGGAACGTGCTTATAAATCAGGAACATGTGAATAGCTCTTTTGTGCCTCAGAGCAAGGCCAGCTGCGGGCTTTGTGCACATCCGAAGTTCTTTCCCCCTCTATGGTAATATCCCCGAACACTTCTCTGAAATGAGCACTTCCTACTCCCCTGCATTGTGGGAATCCCCCCTTTCCCTCCTCCATGGTGAGACCCCCTTCCTTCCCTGAAAAGCCCAGACCCCGTCACCTTCCTCTGTGGTAGGATCCCCCAGGCACCTCCCTCCATGGAGGGACACCCCTCCCTGAGCCATAGATGCTCCCTTTTCTATGCTCCTGAAGCCTGCGTGCAGACGCTCTCTCGGTGGTGGTATTTGTTCACTCTCTCACTTTCCCGCAGGGTACGACCTCCTGGAGGTTAGAGGGAATGCATCTCATTTATTTTGCTATCTCGGTCTAGCACTGGTCCCTACTCTGCCGAATGAATGATTGGATGATGGAATGAATACAGAAGTGAGGAGCAATTTTTTTAACTGACATTCAAGAAAACCCTTACTTCGGTTAACTCCCGTACTGTGAGATATACTGCCTATTGCAGGGACTTTGGAAAAGGATTTATGTTCTAAGTGATTCGAGCCAAGGAAAGTAGTCTCAAGTTAATCAAGAGAGGGAGATTGCCAAGTCTCAACAACTAAACCTGGTATTTCATGGAGAAAGGCACTGCCTCAGAAACCTCTCTGCCATCCCAGCAAATTAAATCCGATCTACAAACGTGATCCTAATTTGTCCAAATGATGCTTCCTGCACAGATTCCAAGGAGCCCATGACCTTGGCAGCCCTGTCAGACTCAGTTTTGTATTTTTAATCCAGTTTTAACTCTTTCCTGTGCTCATTCTGGGCCCGAAAAAAACAAAGACCACAAAGCCTGTGTCACCCATGCAATAGACAAGAGGAAAACAGTGGTAGGTTCTAAAGAGTTATGGGAGGAATGATAAAACCCCAAAGTATCCTTATTATTCAAGGCGAGCTCTGCCACAAGGACTTACATGACTTCAAGGTCAAAGTGTCAGTCCACTTGTGAGAATCCATGATCCAGCATAGTGTGTGTATGCGGGGGGGGGGGGGGGGGGGGAAGGGGCAGGCAACTGAATCCCAAGGAAAATTCAAAAAAATTGTCTTCTAAAAGACAATTTTGTCAGCATCTGTCTCGTGGGGTATAAAAGACAGTGGAATGACCCAATTTTGCGCTTCCCAGACTAATTGCTGGAAGGGGTTGCCAGATTGTTGCACACAAAGCTCCCCAGAGTTGGCACAAATCCACATCTCTTTCTGGGTGTCACTCACTTCTGTCATTGTCCTCCCAATGTATCTAGGTACGGTCATGACCAGACACTAATTCATTGAAACGCATTTAGTTTTTTGTTTTCTTTTTTCTTTTCTCTTTTTTCCTTTCCTTTTCCTCTTCTTTCCTTTCCTTACCTTTCTTTTCCCTTTCTTTCTTCTTTTCTCTCTCTCTCTCTCTCTCTGTTTCTTTCTTTCTTTCTTTTTTGGTGAGGGAGAGAGAAAGAACCAGAGAGACAGAGGAAGAGAGAGAGAGAGAGAGAATCCTTAAGCAGACTCCCCACTGAGTACGGAGCCTGACATGGAGCTCCATCCCAGGACCCTAAGAACATGACTTTAGCCAAAACCAAGAGTTGGTCACTCAACTGACTGTGCCACCCAGATGCCCCTTTCTTAATTCTTCTTTTGGTCACACATTTTTCTTTATTGTAAGCAGCAGGTAGGACACTTCCAGCAATAGTTCAAAAAAAAATTTAATTTACAGAAGCAGGAATTCAGTGACACCAGCAGATTGGAACCCTTTGGAGCTCATATGTAGGCACCACTCGGAGCAGGCAGGAAGAGGACCCCAAAGTCCATGAAGAGCGAGGCCACCAAGGAGACGAGGAGCTCTTTTTAGACATCCCTATTGTTCTTGGTGGAGGGAGCCTCATAAACAAAGAGCCAGGCAGTAAAGAACATGCCGGTGGCCAACAGCACCATGGTGAGATGGGGGAGGAGAGCCAGGTTCATGGGGCTGGTGTACCTGCTCATGGCCTTGAGCTCCATTTTGCCAGGCACAGGATTATCCACCACTCTGCCACTGGAATAATACATCAGCAATATTTTCTTCATTTAAAATTAAATCCTACTACTTAGCCACAGAAAAATGCAAGCAGTGGTTTCTTGTGTGCCGGGGTTATGGTGGTAGTTTTTCTTTGTTTTGATATCAAGAAAGAACAAATAGCGGTGAGTATATTTTTGTTAATATTCCTTTTTGATAAGACTTCTAATGTGTATTAAAATCATTTTCCTGCCTTCATCAACACAGTATAAGTGGGAAACATATTGGAATCTTCCCATGATGACTGAAAAACCTTTCAGAAAATTTGGGGCATTCCCTGAATAAAAGATGTCACCAATATTACCTATGTGAGGCTGAGCTCATGTGTACTGAGCTCAAAAATGTGCTAGTCACCAGCCTGTTTGGTTGGGATTTGTCTTTCTATAATCCCACTGGCCTAAATGTGTATGGGATGGAGGGAGTTGATGAGTCAACATCACCGAGGGGCCAAGTTGTTTCCATGTTAAAGAAATAAAACCATCCCATGCTCCTTCCCAACATGAACACAGCTGCAGTGATGATTTGGGAAGATTTACTCCTGTCCAAGTTGGCATTTGAGGCCACAAAAAGAGACTAGAAGTGTCTGGAATACAAGCTGCTCTTGAAAAGGAAAGAAAAACAACTCTTGCCCATGGCATCCTCTCTTATTAATATTTTTTTTCCTAGGAGTGTCTCCCCACGTCTCTCAAAATAAATGCCAGGTGTTTTGCTGCACTTCCATTTAAAACCAGAGAAAGAAACTTGATACGGGTGGCTTTTTGGTCTTTTCAGAGAGCTTGGGTTGGGAAATGTCATCTAAAGAATTATTAACACAACAGAGTGTTGGACTAATGGAGGATCGGCTGCTATAGAAGACACGAGAAACAGAAGCTTGTGATCCCTGGAGATGGAAGGCAGCAGAGTAAGTGCTGTTCTTACCCCAGCTAAGGCCTGGAGAAAGCAGCACAGGGAGAGTGGAGAGTCTGCCCGACTTGAGGGGCTGGAGGAGGCATCTGCATCTCGGGGCATCAGAGAAGAGAAAGCTGGACAAAGACAGAACTCTGGGGATATCCAAGTACTGATCAGCATGTATATGCACAAATACCACCTGCATCTAGGTTCAGACCACCTGTGAGGTTTACAGGGAAGAATCCTTAAAGCTAACACAGGGCTGGGAAAATCTCCTGTTCCCACCAGCCACCGTGGAAACTCTCACAATGCATGGAACATCTGCAAGAGTGCTAGGAAGAGCCTTGCCTCTGTAGTGGAAAACATGAACCTGGACTAAACACTGTTCTAGAAAATATGAACCCTGGGCTAAACACTGCTCTGGTCCCACCGAATGAAGCCCCAAAAGGATTAAGCTGTTCCAAATAACTGAACTGCACCCCCAGAGCAAAGTTCAAGAGTATTTAAAAAAATACAAAAATATCCAGAATCCAAAAGCATAAGACCCACGGTGTCTGGAATGCAAAGAAACAGGAAACTATGACCCACAATGAAAAGAAAACTCAATAAAAACCACTCCAGAAATTATGCAGATGATAGAATTTGTATACAAGGACTCTTTAAAATGTGTTGTAACTGTGTTCCCTGTGTTCAGGAAGCTAAAGGAAAGATTGAGCATGTCAAGTACAGACATGGAGGATATAAAAAAAGATCCCAATCCACACGTGCCTGGCTGGCTCAGTGAGGAGAGCATGCAACTCTTGATCTTGGGGTCATGATTTTGAGCCCCACAATGGGGTATATGGATTACTTAAAAATAAAAAACATCCTAATCAAACAGGTCAAGATGAAAACTCTAATTTCTAAAATGAAAAACACACTGCATGGTATTAGTAACAGATTAGTCATTACAGAGAAAAAGATTAGTGAACTTGAAGACATAGCAATAGAAACAGTCTAAAATGAAAAGCAGAGAGACAAAGACAAAAAAAAATCTTTTAAACAAGAGTATCAGTGAGTGTGAGATAACTTCAAGCACCCAAATATATGTGTAATTAGAATCCCCAAAGGAGGGAGGGAGATTTTTAAAAACTATTTGAAGAAATAATGGCTGAAATTTTTTCCAAAAATGACATAAACCATAAAACTGCAGATACAAGAATCTCTCAACACAAGAAACGAGAAGACATGTACACCAAGGCACATCATAACCAAATTGTTTAAAACCATTAAAAACATGAAAAATATTAAAAGCACTTGGAGAAGAAAGGACAGAACAAAAGAAAGGGTGGAAGAAATTTTTGTTGGAAACCACACAAGTTAGAGTGCAGTAGGGCAGTATCTTTCAAGTAGAAAAAGAAAAAGAACTGTCTACCTAGAACTCCTTGTCCTGCAAAATCTCTTTCTAAAATACAGGTGAAATTAGGATTTTTTTTCAGACATTTAAAACTAAGAAAATTAATCACCAGCAGACCTATCTAGGAATCTAGACCTATTAGGAATGTTGAAGGAATCCCCTCAAACCAAAAGGAAATAATACCAGATGGCCAGCAGTATCCACCCAAAAGAATAAAGAACAGCAGAAACGGTGACTGTGGAGGTAAACAGAAATTCTTTTTCCTCATTCTGTAAATCTCCTTTAAGAGATAATTGGCTATGTCAAGCCAAAATAACATATACTGTGTGATTTTAAATATATGTAGAAATAAAATGTATGACAACAAAGCACAAAGGCCAAAAGGGGAGAGATAGAAGTCTACTGTTATACAGGGCAAGACTCTCAAATGTACTTGAAATGGTGCAACATCACTTGAAAGCAGATTGTATCACATTAAAGATGTGTAGTATGGGGGTACCTGGGTGGCTCAGTGGGTTAAAGCCTCTGCCTTCGGCTCAGGTCACGATCTCAGGGTCCTGGGATCGAACCCTGCAATGGGCTCCCTGCTCAGCGGGGGGCCTTTGTCCCCCACCACCCACCTGCCTTTCTGCCTACTTGTGATCTTTGTCTCTCAAATAAATAAATAAATAATCTTAACAACAACAACAAATCACAGACGCATTCTCTTAAAAAAATTTTTTTAATTTAAATTTAAAAAAAAAGATGTATAGTATAGATCGGAAAGCAACCACCTAACATAAATAGTTGTGGCTAATAAGTTAAAAGGGAAATAAAATAGAATCATAAAAATAATTACTTTTTCCAAAAGAAAGCAAAAAAAGAGGGTAAAAGAGATGGAGAAAACAATAAGACTGTAGATTGAAGTCAACCATATTAATACTCACATTAAATGTAAATGTTATAAACATTTCAGTTAAAAGGCAGCAATATTCAGAATGGATGAAAAAAAGGGAGACCCAACTGTAAGCTGTCTACAAGAAAGCGTTTCAAATTTTGCTTAAAAACACAGAGAGATTAAAAGTAAGAGAATGGGGTGCCTGGGTGGCTCAGTGGGTTGGGCCTCTGCCTTCAGATCGGGTCATGATCTCAGGGTCCTGGGATCGAGTCCCGCTTTGGGCTCTCTGCTCCGCAGGGAGCCTGCTTCCTCCTCTCTCTGCCTGCCTCTCTGCCTACTTGAGATCTCTCTCTGTCAAATAAATAAAATCTTAAAAAAAAAAAATAAGAGAATGGGTGGGGGAAGCCATACTGTGAAAATACTAGTGAAAAGAAAGCAGTTATGTCTGTATTATATGGAACAAAACAGATTTTGCAGCAAGGAATATTGCCAGCCATAAAGAAGATCATTATAATGATAAAAGGTTCAATTCATCAATAGGACATAAGCATTCTAAAGTTTATTTAATCACAGAGCTTTAAAATATATAAAGCAAAAACTGATGGAAAAAAAAAAAGAAATGGCCAAGTCCACAATTATAAACTGATAGTTCCACACCCTTTTCTTAATAATTGACTGAGCAAGCGGATGGAAAATCAGTACAGATATGAAAGACCAAAAGAACACCACCAAGCAACTTAACCCAGTTGCTATTTACTAAACACTATCCATTAGTGGCAGAATTACATTCTTTTCAAGTGCAAATGACACATTTATAAGGTAGACCACATTCTACCCATTTTTTTAAAGTCTCAATAAATTCTCAAAGATTCAAATTATTCAAAGTATATCATCTGGCTGCAATGGAATTATATTAAAAATTAATAACAAAGGATAACTGGGGTGCCTAGGTGTCTCAGTTGGTTCAGCATCTCTTCATTTGGGCTCAGGTCATGATCTCATGGGTCACAGGATGGAGCTGAATGTCCCCACATGCCCAGTGGAAAGTCTGCTTGAGATTCTCTCTCTCTGCCCCTCCCCTGACTCACATGTGCTCTCTCTCTCTCTCTCATTAAAATAAATAAGTAGATCTTTAAAAAAAAAAAAAAAAGATATCTGGAAAATCCCCCACGTATTTGAATATTAAACAATACACTTCTAATAGCCCATGAGTCAAAGAAGAAATTAAAAAGGAAATTAGAAAGCATTTGAACTAAATGAAAATGAAAACACAAATATCAAAATGTCACATGCAGTTAAAGCAGGACTTGGACTTTCAATGCACTAAAACACCTATAGTAAGAAAAAAAAAAGTCTCAAATCAATGACCTCAGCTTCTACCTTAAGAATCTATAGAAATAGGGGTTCCTGAGTGACAGCCAGTTAGGTGTCTGACTCTTGTTTTCAGCTCAGGTCATGATCTTAGGGTCGTTAGATCGAACTCCATGTGGAGCCTGCTGAAGATTCTCTCCCTCCCTCCCTCTCCCTCTGCCCACCTCCATCTCTTTCCCTCTTTAAAAAAAAAAAAAAAAGGAAAGAAAAGAAAAAAAAACACAGAAATATTTGCACAACACTGACCTGTACTCTGAATTGGTTAAGATGGTAAATTTTATGCTATCTTTTTTTACCACAGTAAAAAATCATTTGAAAATCCAACAAGTAGTTGTGTACAAAAGAACCCAGACACCAAACTCTATGTTGCTGTTTAATCCCCCTTTAGGTGAAGTTCAAGACCTGGCAAAACTAATTCATGGTGGTAGAAGTCAGAATAGTTGTTATTCTGGGGCTGGGTATTGATTGGGAAGTGACACGATAGAATGTTCTTGGGCAACAGGAATGATCTAGCCCTAGAGCTGGGCTTGATCAGGTGCATAGGGATGTAAACATTCATCAAGTTTTCAACTTCAGGGGTGCCTGGATGGCTCAGTCGGTTAAGCATCTGCCTTCAGCTCAGGTCATGAAACCAGGGTCCTAGAATCGAGTCCCGCATCTGGCTCCTTGCTCAGTGGGGAGCCTGCTTCTCTCTCTACCTGCCTCTCTGCCTTCTTGTGCTCTTTCTCTCTCTCTGTGTCAAATAAATAAATAAAATCTTTTTTTAAAGAAAAAGCTCTCAGCTTCATACTCTTACAGAATGTATCTTACACCAATACAAAAATGTAATTGGAAAAAAAAAAAAAACCCAACTATGAAGACAGTGAAAAGATCAGTAGTCACCAGGGGCCGGTGGGGGAGGGAGAGAGGAGGAATGAACAGGTAGAAACAGGAGATTTCTTGAGGCACTGAAACCCTTCTGTAAGAGATTGCAGTGGTGGGTAAATGGTATTATGGATTTGCCAAGCCCAGAGGCTATATGTCCAACACAAGGGTGACACTTACTGTAAGCTATTGATTTTAATTAATAACAGTGTCTCAATATTGGTTCATTAACTGTAACAAATGTACCAACTAATGCAAAATGTTAATAATAAGGCAAACTGGGGGTGCCCTATTAAGCATCCGACTCATAGTGTCAGCTTAGGTCTTGATCTCAGGGTTGTGAGTTCAAGTCCTTCACTGGGCTCTATGCTCAGCATGGAGTCTACTTAAAAAAAATAAAAATAAGGCAAACTGTTAGGAGGAAGCGGGAGTATGTGAGAATTCTCTGTACTGCTCAATTTTTCTGTAAACCTGAAACTGCTCTAAAATACAGTCTATTAATTATTTAAATGGACCCTATATAAATATTTATACTAATATATTGTTTACATATTTAAATATGATTATATATAAACATGTATGTTTATACGTTGAAGGTATTTGGTTATTTAAATATTTATAAATACATATGTTTATACACACACAGCTATCACAATCAATAAAGAACTTGGAAAATGAGAAAAGCCTGAGGGAAACACTAATATTTTAAGAGCAGTTGTCTGTAGGGGTTGAGTGCATTGGTGATTCCCCTCCCTTCACTTTCATTTTTCTGTATTTTCCAAAATGTGACAATTTTTTAAAAAGATTTTATTTATTTATTTGACAGAGAGAGATCACAAGTAATAGGCAGAGAGGCAGACAGAGAGAGGAGGAAGCAGGCTCCCCGCCAAGCAGAGAGCCTGACGCGGGACTCGATCCCAGGACGCTGAGATCATGACCTGAGCGGAAGGCAGTGGCTTAACCTACTGAGCCAGCCAGGCGCCCCAAAATGTGACAATTTAAATGGGATATTATCTCAGGATGGAAACACACTCCTGTCCTCTTTTCAAATGCTCTGTGGAAACCAGATGAGCAGAAAGCAGACACACACCTAATTCAGCGTGTGACCTTCTTTTTCAGCCCGTGTCACAAGTCGGGGAGCTCATTACCCCTCCTCTCTGTGTTTACTTCCTGCCAGAGATAAACAGTGAGTCAGAAGCAGGACCGGCAGGGCGGAGGCGGCCCTGGCCCGGCCCGGCACACCCTGCCTTGGCCGGAGCTCTCGAGGGGATCTGGAACTTTGCACAACTTTGTTCAGTGGGAACTGTTTCCTACTGCATCAGAGACACGGGCTCACTCAGTAAAGAGCTGGTCCCAGCCGCTGCTCATAAAACAGATCTGATTTTTCTTTTGTCTGGGTCTGAGAATGGACCTTGTTTATAGGGAAATTAAATTTAAAGAACAGACAGGGGTTTGCTTTCTAATTCCGGAGCCCACAGCACAAATGTTTTCAGACACCCGTGAGAGCTCAGAACCGTGGCTCCGAGCCCAGGCTTCCGGGCACCACCAAACCCAGCTGGATTCCAGGCCCCATCAAGCCACACTTTGGGCGGGGGGCATTTCTTCACCTCCTCCTCGAAAGCCCCCCCTGCCCGTGGCCTTCTGGAGGTCATCTGCAGGCATCAGCGCTGAGTGCTGGGTGCGGTGTTTCAGCCCCGGGTCCCACGCCCTGCTGGCAGGTGACTCGTGGCAGGCAAGGCTCAAGGAACACCCTCGGCCAGCATCTCAAGTTTCATGTTTCAAACCATCTTTCTACCTTTCCCTGAGCTCCTGCTACCCAAACGCTGAGGATTTCTGTGCTAGTAAGAGTTTGTGTGTTTGAAAAAAACAAGCAGTTGAGCTCATTACATATGCCCCAACTTCCGTTTCCAGACTTAAAGAAGTTCTGGAATTCTCTACGTAAGAACCGAGTACAACTGGATCCACATGTCCTGTTTGTCTTTTTTACCTCTGGGGACACCTGGGTGGCTCAGCGGGTTGAGCTCCTACCTTCGGCTCAGGTCATGATCTCAATGTCCTGGGATTGAGCCCCACATCGGACTCTCTACTCAGCGGGGAGCCTGTCTCCCCCCTCTCTCTGTCTTGCCTGCCTCTCTGCCTACTTGTGATCTGTCTCTCTGTCAAATAAATAAAGAAATAAAATCTTTAAAAAAAAAAAGTGTCTTTTTTTACCTCTGGTCTCAGGCTCAGAGCTTGGCCTATGGTGAGCTGCTGATCCATGTTTGCTAAATGGAATATATCCCCCTGCTTCCCCCAAAGGGACGACCTAGGCTCGGGTGTTGACAGCGCTGCGCGTAGAGCAGGAGGTGAGCTGTCCCTGAAACACAGGAGCACCCGGCTTTCTTCCCAAAGATGGAGGACTGTCGTGTATCCCCGGTGAGCCCAGGGTTGTGAGCGGTACACTGTCTTGCCAGGTAACAACAGGATGGCCTCCTGGACACTGGCCCTGTGTCTATGGCCCTCAGTTAAATACACCTGGTTCACTTCTTCACTTCCCAGCAAATGATCCTCGCCACCCAATTGGTCAAGCGAAAGCTTCTGGAATAGTCCTTGACTGTTCTCTCCTTTCTTCCAAATCCGATCCATCAGCAAGTCCTGGCTTCTCTCAGCTCCAAAATATCCAGAATATCAAAGCTGTGTTTGTTCCTCCCTCATTGTCACCACCTCAGAGCCGTGGGCTCAGGGGGCCTGGACCCTCCCCAGAGGAGCGAAAGTGGGCTCTTGGGAGGGGGAAAGATATCTCAGCTATCACAGTGTAATTACAAAGCATTATCGGTCTGATAGGCTATCCAAAGACCACAGAAAGTATACAATAGATCTATAGTATGGAAATCTTCTGGGGAAGGGTGGGCAATTAGGAATAAAATGTCCAGGAAGATTCCTGCAGCAGGAGGGAGGGAGATACTGAATCTACGGTTGAGATCCCTGCCCTTACCCGGAGTGGTCTCTCAAGCTGTTCCCTTTAGTTCAAGATGCCCCACCGCTGCCCTCAGAGAACCCGGACAGCACCCAGCCTTGGCAATACATAGTCCCAGGGGATAACACAGCAGGTCTGGACCAGCGGCATCAGCATCACGTGGGAACTGGTTAGGAGCTCATTCTTGGGCCTGGCCCCACACTTACTGCATCAGAATGTCTGGGAAAGAGACCCAGCGATCTGTGTTTTAAGCAGCCTGGTGGGCGATCCTGAAGTCTGCTCACATTTAAGAACCTATGGATCATGGTTAAGACTATAGGCTGTCGAGTTTCCAGTCCTTCATCAGTGACGGAGGCACCAGAAATTCACATAGGTTCTCCCTGAGAAAAGTCCGTCATCTTTGAACTATCACCGCTGCCTTCCTTGGAAGAATGAGCGGGTAGGATGCCAAAGCTCAGGAAATGGCCACAACACAACTTTTCCCTACAAAGCAGTCATTTCCTCTGGTGCGACCCAATAGCTCTATGATCTGGGGAAGGTTGTAGAATGAGATTCATTGTGTATTGAGGATTTAAAAAAAGGGGGGGTGGTTGCTGCCATCCCTGACTATTGGTACCCAAGCAGGGAGGAGAAAGCTCACAAGACGGTGGGCAATGGATCCAGAACAGGACGTGTGTACCCAGGGCAGCCGTGCTCAGGATGGACATTGCTGAGCAGTAAGAGGGCAACCCGGCTTTGTCCTGGGAGTGTGGGATCATCCTCCCTCAGGAGCCCTGGACTTGTGCACGGATGCGCATCAGGGTCGTGCCTCCCAGCCTCTGCCCAGGTTTGACCAACATAGAGCTAAAGTTCCAACAGCGACACCATGTGGCGGAGGGAAAGCAAGGCAGTTAGATTGATGGGCCTCCTTAGGATGAAAAGCTGAACCCCCTTGGGGATGTAGGAACGCCTTCCTTGTGTAATTCAAAGGGAAGAAGCCTCAAGGCAGAAACAGTGGACTTTCTACCTCTATCACTAAAGCATAAATGACACAAGGCTCCAAGCCTCAGTGTCCCCATCTGTACAGCGGAGAGAACGCTGTGTGGAGGTTGTCAGACCGGATTAACATAGGCCTTTTCCCCACGTTCTGCCCTTGTCTCCAGGCCCAGCAGGAGCCACTGCAGGCCATTCTGTGCTTTCTCTCTGGAGTTTTTCCAAGGAGAAAACACAGTACGAGGTGTTCTTCAATCTTTTGTAAAAACCTATAATATATCCTATGAAGAGAAAATGCTGATCATCTGATGTGGCAAAGAAAGAGGCAACTGTATTTGAGAATGACAAGAGAGCCAAGTCGTAGAAAGTGGCCAACGTCTGAGAGTCCCTCCCTGCTTCCTGACTGTGTCCCCGGGCTCACAGGGGACGGGCACAGAACCCTGAAGGGAATGGCTCCGGGGCTCCCAGCCTCACCAAAGATTCCCCTGGCGCCAAGAGTGTCCTGAAGGCAGCACGGTCTTAGGGCCTGAGGGACCGTGTGGTGTGGACTGGTGCGCACCACGGTGGTGAGGGGACAGACGATGGCGACTTCCAGGGACGGCTGGCAAGGGCATTCCCACCAGCCTGGCAGAGTAAGGACTTGGAATTGGAAATGAATTGACTTAAAGAAAATCAAAGTGTATTCTGTGTGCCTAGAGCCTTTGGCATGGTGTCTGGTCCCCATGTGCAAACTGGTAACTGCCGTTATCTTTATGGCAGATGCCGAGGGCGGCGTGTGTCTCCTCCTGCACGCAGCCTGACTCCAGGAGCCCGCTCACCTCTTGAGAGTTTGTGAGCAACTTAGTCCAGAGCCCTGCACCACAGACAGTCTTGCATCTATAGAGCAGAATTCATGTTTCTAATTGAGAACAGGAAGTTGCTTCTTTGGGCTTGTGGAAGGCACCTCATTTATGATCAGTTCATTTGGCAACGAGAAGCAACTCTTCCTCAAGGGAAAAAGAATAATTGACTAAAGCTGAGGGAACAAGGAGCAAAAGCCCTCCCAGCTGCTGTTACCCCTCAGTCGAGCTGTGACCCAGGCCCCAAATACTTCCCAAGCCTCTTGAGGGATCCCAGAACCTCCATGGGGGAGGAGGGGGGAGGGGGCTGGACCTCGGGTCTCGGCCAGCACGGAGGGCCTTCGCAGAGAATTCTAGAAAAGATGACTCTATTAGTTTCGTGATCACCCTGAGCCAGTTCAGATGGGTCATCTGGTCTCATTGGAGCCGAATATTAAAACCTCTGTCCAGTTACCCTGATAAAAAGCTCATGAATGAGGAACAGCCACAGGGGGTCTACAAGGCCAAGGAGGGCAGAAAACAGGATCAAAGGTGTTGGTCAAGGCGTATTCTGCGATGCCTTCAGCAAAAAAGAACACTCTGCCCCACCATTTCCCTGAAGAATTCTAATATTCAGGCCAAGGGGTTCAAAGTGCCTCTTCTGGAGGGCACTTGTGTGAGCGGCCCAGAGAGTCATACCCGCCAGGCCTGGGAATTCCTGCCACCAGGTGACGCTCTGACCCACCCGTGGTCCCCCATTGTTTACCGCCCAAACACACAAATGTTGCTTAAACTCTTGGGTAACATGATACTGCAAAGCATTCATGACCTAAAAATCTCATTATCTACTGTCTATGATGTGTATGAGTGTATAGAGGGGGGCGAGGTCTACCTTTCAATTTCTCATTTTTGTGTTTGGAGCTCATGTTGATTTATTGCTTTAAGGCTGTGATTAGAGCCTCCTAGATCCCCAGGAGGGTTCTTCCAACCAGATCACGCACTGAACCCACAATCACTGACTGCCTCCAGTGTTCTTGCCCCGAGTCTGTCCTGGGGACTGAATGTTCACGTCTGCTGGCCCTCTGCTTGGGAGCGTCCCTAAAACTATGGGTGCCAAACACCACATGGGAGGAATCTGTTGGACTTTTTCCCAATAGCCACAGTAGGGAAATCGGGACCTCCCGGGGATCATAATGAGGAAGGCTCCCACCGATGGTCCACACCCGCACTGGCCTTGTTCCACTGCACCAGTGTGGCCTTCTTAATTTCTGGAATTCACCCACTAGCCTCCCTGGGACTCAAGGTACCTGTCACGTTAGTAATAGAGTTTGAATCCTGTCTTGACCTCTGGTGCCTTCATTGGCTACCAGGCCTGAACACAGACTCCCCCAACTCACCATGCATGAGACACCCCTGATACATCCTTTGGTAGCCTTGACCTTTTTATTCAAGCCTTTATAGGCTTAAATAAGTTCTGATAATGAAGATAAACAACCTGGAGTATTGCTGGAATGAACGGAAGCCCATAATTGCTAGTTTCATTGGGCAGAAAAACATTAGTTCTCCCATCATGCAGGTCGAGGCAATCCCAAAGCCATCTACGAACCACTGCTTTGACCATGTCACCATGGAGGACCATGTCACAGGTTTTAGAGTAAATTTTCCAAAGCAAATGCTGAACCAGTAGCGAGCAAGCCACCCGTTGTGCTGGGCCAGTCCTCTGACCCGGGCTCTTACCTGTGCAAGTCTCCATGCCCGGCACTTCCAGAATTCTCTGGGTCCCCTTTCACGTTCTGACCTCTCCCAGGTGGTTGCACAGACCCCGGACTCTGAGCTGGTGAAGTTTTCTGAGCCAGAAGGAAGAGAAATTGGAACAGAAATCAAATAGGAGTGTCTGAAGACACAGAAGCATTTCTCAGCTGGCCACCGGCCGCATCAGGTTGTTCGTTTGCTTTCTCATCCGCCTGAGCAGCACTGCGCGTGGGCGCAAGCCACATGGGGAGGCGTGCAGGGAGCCTGGCAAGCGTGGCCCCTGCACTGCAGGGAGCCCGGCAAGCGTGGCCCCTGCACTGCTCTGATGGAGGAGACGCACAGTTACACACGAGACTCCAGCTGAGCAGGATGCCTGCGACAGTCCAAGGCCAGCACTGGGGACACCTACCAGACTTCGGTGGGGGGCCTCCGCTCCCTGGAGAGAGGGAGGATGTCTGCTCGAAGATCTTCAAGTGTCTAACTGGCTTGTGGCGTCACCTAGATGGAAGCCATCTCCTCCTCCCTCCCCCGCGGTCCCACAAACCAGAATTCCACCGGAAACCCAGGCAAGACACTGAACAAAGAAAATGATGAGCCCTTGGAAACTTGGGCCTCCCCGTGCAAGACCCGAGCCATTCTGAGAGGCCGTTTCTTTTCCTTCACTCCCACATTAAGCTCGTCTGCCAGGTAAGCACTTTTTAAAACCAAGAAAGGATGGTCCAAACTTCAGGTCATGGGACAGAAAAAAAATGAGAGGTTTTTAAAAATCAGTTTAAATAGTTCTCATTTTATGGGGCGCCTGGGTGGCTCAGTTGGCTAAGCTTCTGCCTTTGGCTCAGGTCATGTTCCCAAGGTCCTGGGATCGAGTCCTGCTTTGGGCGCCTTGCTTACTGGGGAGTCTGCTTCTCCCTCTGCCTGCCACTCCCCCAGTTTGTGCTCGCTCTCTGTGTTAAATAAATAAATAAAATCATAGCTTTGCGCAGTGGCAGTATCATAGCCAATGAGGTTTATCCGAGGTGCGATTATTGCTAATTAAATAAATAAAATCATAAATAAATAAATAGGACTCTTTATAAATAAGTAAGACTCATAAATAAATAATAAATAAGGCACATTAAGTATAGAACAAATGTCAGAAAGGGGGAAAGGGCTTCTTTAAACCCAAAGCAGTGGCTGTCTTTCAGCCCATCTTCCCGGCAGTGCTCCTTCACAGGGCCCCACCACCCTGCCTACTGGGGCGCACACAAGACTCCCCAAAGACCCAGAGGTGAGGATTCTGCAGAATAAGAATGCGGCGCTACCAGAAGCCTGTTTGTAGACACTGCGGACAAAGGCTGCCTGCGCCGAGAGAGACTAGTGCCAGCAGGCAGAGAGAAGCCTGGGTGAGGGACAGAGGGGCAGCGGTCCCGGTGATGTGGAGGCTTTGGTACCACTTGGTCTGGGGCCCAGCCTGTTCTGCCCCCTCCAGCCAACGATACCTGAGATCTCAAGTTCCCGTTTGCCTTCTCTGGTACAAGGTGGATTTCTGTCACTTGCAACCCAAAAAAGTACATTCCATTAATGATCAGACCAGCTTTGAAGGAGACATAGTGCTCTATGTCAGCTAAGTTTAAGAAGTGCTGGTTATCTAGCCCTGTTTTCAAAATTCACGGAGTGCCAGAAAGGGTCTGAGAAGTTCTGTGGTCAAATGACATTGAATTCTAACTCCCTTTCCCAAAGTTTCTTGACCACAGGATCCTTCTGTTCACGTGTCACCTGTCACCATCTCCTAGAGCTAGTGTTCCATGGAACACAGTTTTGGGGACAGTTAACACAAGGCCTCATTTCTTTTCACCTTGCTTAAACCTGGCAGATGATCCAAATCCACAGGGCAGGGCAGCCCCTAGCCTGGGGGGCACCTGCGTGAACACTGGAAGGCGGTGCCGCTCTGGGCAGGTGCGTGGCCTGTGAGCAGACAGCACCTTCATGTGAATTAGAAACAGCTTCCCTGTACTCCAGCTGTTACAGCTCAGACCTAGGCACATGGCTTGTCAGGTGTTTGGGAGAAACAGAGCTCCGTGAGCCCCTGGTCCTGTCCTTGAGGGAGGCGGTAGAGGTGAGGCACCAGGAGACAGGCAAGAAGAGCTCCTCCAGACTTTGCGGGGCTCACTGTGTCTGACTGATCCTTGTTGCTAGAAATCTTCTCTCACCCCTCAGGGGGCGCTGCTCCAGAGACAGACCCCGCCAGCCCTGCCCAACAAAACCAGCAGCTGGAAATACAAAAGGCCTCTCCTAAGCCCAATAATTTACCAGTTGTGACTACGGATCCTGATGCAGCCAAATCATTTGATAAATATCTCATTTCACCCAGTTTTCCAGAAAGTATTTATTGATGTGTTGATCTATTCAATTATCTAAAATACACTCATCGGGTGGCTCAGGCAGTTAAGCGTCTGCCTTCAGCCCAGATCATGATCGTGGAGACCTAGGAGGGAGCCCATGCTCAGCAGGGAGCCTGCTTCTCCCTCTCCCTCTGCCCTTCTCCCCTGCCCCTGCTCATGCTCTCTAGATTCATCTAAACCATACCATGCACAAGAACCAATGCTAGAAGTGGGGGCTACAAAAATGAATGAGGTTTCATCCCTTCCCTAGAGTTGCTCAGTCTAGGGAGACAGCACCCCATGCCGTGACCACAAATGTATAAACACAGGGCCCCCCCAAGGGGAGACCCAGTCCTCCCAGGAAGGGTGAACGCCACCCACCAGCTCTATCAACCTCTAGGCTGGGGTTGTTGGAAACCAATTCTGGAGCTTCCATGGGACATGGGGGTGCAAATCATCAGCTCAATCTGGACTTGGGGGTCTTCCTAACACCTTGAATCTGCTGTTGGATGGGTGGTGTCCTTGACCTTCACACAGAGCCTAAAGAGCAAGCCAGCGTTGGTTCTGTTTCCCCCAACTAGGGCACGTATCTGAACAGCTGGCTGCTTTGATCCCCCAGTTGTATCCAAAGGTAAAATATCAAAGATGCCTCAGCTCTCAGGGGCCTCACATCCTAGTGTGCTGACATGGTCCTACAATTAGAGAACCTCCATTCACTTTTGTTGAGACAGAATGTGGGAGGAAAGGACAGTAAGACTAGCGCCTGTTTATTGAGCACTTACTAGCGCCTGTTTATTGAGCACTTACTAAACACCAGGCACTGGGCTACTGGTCTCCATGAACCATGTGATTAAAACTTCACAACAACCTTAAGAGTAAAGTGCTACTCATGTCCTTGTTTTAGAGCTGAGGCTTGCAGAGGGGAAATCTTTGGCTAAGATCACACAGTAGTGGAGTCTAGAGGGACCCATTTCTCTCGGACCCCAGTGCTGGAAAAAGGCATTTTTGTTCCAACCCTTTAGTGGGGAAGTGTTGAAGGTGGCGGAGAGAGCGGGGCTGATCCCTCACCTAACAGAAGGGCTGCTGACCCCCTCCCTGCTGGCATGACTTCCAGGCTGGCTGGACCATGCTCTGACATGAGAACTCCACCCTGTCCTATAGACCTCAGTCCCCCGATCTGTGAACCAGAATGACAATCATCCCTGTTGGATAGTATCAAGACAATTCAAGCTTTAAATCACTGTCAGTTCAACCTCCAAAGTGTTCTTCTAGAATGTTCTTTATCTATATAACACTACTACCTTTGGACAGTAAATGAGTTAAAAATTTTCACTACAGTAGCTCAAGAAAAACAATACAGAGTGAGTGACATTTTCATACCAGGGTCCTGAATTTTTAAAATTGTAACCCAATTCCTACTTGTCTGAATGTCACGTTGGCCTTGGCTCCAAACACCTTCTGCAGCCAGGCTTCCCATTCAGTCACATCAGCAGCAGCAAATGCTTCCGCAAATAATTTACAGATAAATCTCCTGCTCTTTATACCATGCAAGGTTACACTAAGTAATTCTGGAAAGACACTGACATGTCTAAGAGCCCAGACAGATGCAAACAACAGATGGTGTAAGGAGGCAGACCCCTGCTCTCACTAGAGGGGATAAGGGACCATGTGTTAACATTCCTCAGGCAAGGAAATCTAAGAAGGGCTCAGATTCATCTTTGAAGCAGACAAAAGGATCTGCCTTTCTGCCTTTTCAGTCCCACCACCTCCTAATAGAAAGCTAATCTGTGAGAAGAATGCCATCTCTCTCCGACAAAACAGAGCCAGAAGGTTTCCTGCATGCACTGGTACTGGGGTGCCTGGGGAGCTCAGTCCAACTCTTGATTGCAGCTCAGGTCATGATCTCAGCATTATAAGATCAAGCCCTACATCGGGCTCCAAGCTTCACAAGGAGTCTGCTTCTCTCTTTCTCCCTCTCCCTCTGCCTGCTCACTCTCGCTCTAAAAATAAATAAATAAATGTTTTTTAAAATAAAAAAAAATGGGGCACCAGGGTGGCTCAGTCTGTTAAGCGTCTGCTTTTGGCTCAGGTCATGATCCCGGGGTCCTGGGATTGAGCCCTGCATCAGTCTCCCTGCTCAGCTTGAAGCCTGCTTCTCTCTCTCCCTACTCCTGCCGCTTCCCCTGCTTGTGCTCTCTCCCTTTCTCTCTCTGTCAAATAAATAAATAAATCTTTAAAAAACTTTTTTAAAAAACAAAAGCATCAGTACTATCAATAGGAATGGCACATGCACTTTTCAGTGCTTTGAAATCGATCAGAGTCTTACAAAATCCCTGTGAGCTAAACAGGAAGGCAAAATAATGTTTCCCATTTCTCAGATGAAAACCAGAACATTCCATGACTTGGCCAGGTATTCCCTCTTAAAGCCAATACTTTGTGCACAGCAAGAGTCCACCCAACACCAACCTAGCACTTCCTCTGCTGTAACAGTAATAGCGAACTTATTACTACCAACAATTTCCATGGGCCAAGTGCTGTTCTTCTAAGAGCCTTACCTGTTGAAATTCATTCAGTGCTTACTGCAACTCTATCTCACAGATGAGAACACCAGCAGAGAGAGGTTAAGCCCCTTGCACTAGGGCACACGGCTTGAAAGCGACAGACCTGGGATTCAGTCTCAGCCTGTGCTCTTGAACCCTACCTTATGTGGCTTCACCATACGTGGAAACAGTTGCCTATGACCCCTGCCATCTTTCTGCCACACTCCAAGTAACTAAAACAATGGGACATTTATGAATAACGTGGTCCAGGGGCCTAGGTTCATTGCCCAAAATAGCACCTGGCATAGAGAAGCGTTTCACAAAAATGTGTTGGATGTTTTAGAAAATTGAGTATTTCCATTTCAGGGCTCCTGGGTGGCTCAGTTGGCTAAGCGTCTGCCTTCAGCTCAGGTTATGAGCTCAGGGTCCTGGGATCGAGTCCTCACTAAGCTCCCTGCTCCGTGGGGAGTCTGCTTCTCCATCTGCCTCTGCCCCTACCCAATCGCCACCCCGCTCATGCTTTCTCTCTCTCACGCTCCCTCTCTAATAAATAAAATCATTTTTTAAAAGATTTTATTTATTTATTTGACAGAGAAAGAGATGACAAGTAGGCAGAGAGGCAGGCAGAGAGAGGAAGGGAAGCAGGCTCCCCGCCGAGCAGAGAGCCCGAAGCGGGGCTTGATCCCAGGACCCCAGGATCGTGACCTGAGCTGAAGGCAGAGGTTTTAACCCACTGAGCCACCCAGGCGCCCTAAATAAAATCTTTTAAAATAAATACATAAATAAAAAATAGCCACTTCTGCCAGCCGGGAGAAGCACGCAGAGGCCTCAGACCTCACCCCTCCACCACATTTCCCCTCAGAGACTCTGAGTCCCCCTTCCAGTTTCTCCATCCTAGCAACAGCGCTACGTCCTGCTGCCCTCAGGACCCTCAGGGCTCTGCTGTGTCCAGAAAACAGCAGGCGTGTCTAAAATTTCCCTCACACTTCCCAGTGTCAGGCAGGACAAAAAAATTGGCAATCCTCCCCACGACGAACAGCCTTGTCAAGTTGCTTCTTCAAATCTTTCCTGTGCTGCCACTGCTTGAGTAAACAAACAGCCTTTCTTTGGCTCTAGAATCCTCCAGAGCCCAGGGTCTATTTTAAAGCAATCCTCCAACAGGCACTTTCCAGCTCTAAAAAAATATACTTTATCAAGAGCTAAAGTGTCTTACCATTAAAAAAAAAAAAAAAAAAAAAAAATTCCCTTGACCTTACCTGTGCAATGGGCTCCCCCTGGCTTACTGGTCATGCCCATAAACATGGTTAGATCATGACCAGAGTGTCTTGCCAACTCACCCACTCTTTGAGCAAGCTTCTTGGGAGCCGTGTGACTGCAGGTGAATGCTGGGAAGTAGACCAAAGGTCATCCCCATGGCACTAGGAATCGGATTTCAGAAACAACCCGGAGGCTGCCAAATATGGGGGAACACATGTTCTGTGCTGGGGCCAGCTTGGGCCGCCCATCTGCCCTGTCCAGGGAAGCAAAGGCTCAGACCAGTTCTGCTGGGTCATCCCAAACATTTCTTCCCCTCTGAGGAGAAAACAAAAGATTGGAGCAGCTTACCCACACTGGCAGCTGAGGACACCCCAGTCAGGAGTCTTACCTAGCAGTTACTTTGTTGGGCTGACGGGGGGACAGGCCCCAAGGCTGGAATTTTCAGCTACCCCTGATGGAATGTTTTCTGACACAAATATGGCAGAAAAACGAACAAGGTTTGGAGTCAGAGAGAGCTGGGTTGTCCTTCAAAATACAGAGAAAACAAGAGTCATGTTTCAGGGGGATTTTGATGCTTCTGCCTCATGTCCGGGAAGGGTTGAATCCAGGTTCTAAGCGGACACGGAAGTTTTTAAAAGACATGGTATAAGAGGTTAATTTTAGAGGAAGCTGCAGGAAGAGAAAGCAGGAGTTCTGTATTATCTTTACAACATTTTTGTAAACCTGAAAAACCCCAAATAAAAAGTTTAGAGGGGAAAAAAAAAAAAAAAGACATGGTCCTCATCCTCCAGTGAGTGAATAAGAAATCCACATTCAGTGAATGTTATCTATCTAACCTCCCCAAACGTGAATGTTATCTATCTAACCTCCCCAGACAGCATCTGGGTCAAAATGGTAAGAGTTACCCTAAAAGAACCCGGAAGCCTCCAAGATGCCCAAGTTGACATGTTCTGACATCTTCTGTCAGTGGGGAGAAAGGAAAACCTTTGAGACTTCAAAAACACTGCCCAATATTAATGTCTTGTGTGGGTTTAATATTTTAGAAGCAGTATAATTTCAAGAAGTCTGGGCCATTCAGAAAACCCACATCGGTGCACCTCTTGGAGCCTGTTTCTAGACAGAGGCCTGCAAAATGGCAGCACAGTCCCCGGCCCGCCTGCCCCAGTGGCTGATGGGAGCACCTCGTCAGGACAGTAAAGAGCTCCCCACATGGTGGAGAGTCTCTTCATTCAAAGAGCTGGGTTTGTCAGGATAGCCTGTCATGTCCTATAACATTTATTCAACTCGACCTGAAATGCAGGCATAAACCTTGTGTTTTTTCCCTCTCAAATTCCTCCATCGCCGCCATGCCGGAGCAACATGAGGCTGGACCCAAGAATAAGGTCGCAGGTGCAGTGGTTAAAAACCGAGCTTCAGGGGCACCTGGATGACTCGTGGTTAAAGCCTCTGCCTTCGGCTCAGGTCATGATCTCAGGGTCCTGGGATCGAGCCCCCCATTGGGCTCTCTGCTCAGCAGGGAGTCTGCTTCCTCACTCTCTCTGCCTGCCTCTTTGCCTACTTGTGATCTTTGTCAAATAAATAAATAAAATCTTAGAAATAAAAAACAAAACCTGAGCGTCACAGCTTATTTAGCTGTAAGGCTTCAGGGTCCATGCCTCCGTTACCGTATCTGGAAAATGGGATCATAATTACAGGCTTTCCAGGGTTAACTAACATAATACATGAAGAGCACTTCACACAAGTCTCCACTATAGAAGACACTCACAGATGCTAGTTATTATCATTACAAAGAAGAAACTGATTCAAAACTCATTAACTAAGAGCCCCAGGGGCTATGTCCATGCTTAGAGCTAAAGCAGTTAATACGACTCTTCAGAAGATACAACCTGCCCAAACCTAGCAGTTTGCTAATTTTATTTTTATGTATTTTTAAGATTTTATTTATTTATTTGACAGAGATCACAAGTAGGCAGAGAGGCAGGTGGGGGGGGGGGCTGGGGAAGCAGGGTCCCTGCTGCAGAGAGCCTGATGTGGGGGCTCAATCCCAGGACCCTGAGATCATGCCCTGGGCTGAAGGCAGAGGCTTAACCCACTGAGCCACCCAGGAGCCCCAGTTCGCTAATTTTAATAACTGTTCCAGTGAGCGTTAGCAACAAGCCTTCAGGCAAGGGCGTCCCTAGGAGAGACTGTGGGAGATTCACAGGGGAGGGGCTCTCCATTGTCATGAACTGCGGTTCACACTGGTTCATTGTCTCTTCCTTCCATTTTTCTCTCATTAAATGCAGTTAAATCATCCCAGATGGCCACCCACAGCCAGTGGAATATTAGAAGACATCTCTTCTAGGGCTAGTTTAATGCTCTCAGAATGTTGGGTTCCTTGGGTCCCACAGGAAAGAGAGAAACTGCCCCCCCATTTAAACTTGGGGCCCCAAGCATCTGTAGCTTGAAACCACACATGCCCACACTGAGGGGCTGTTTCTCTATTAATGAAACCCAGTAACCATCACCCAGTGCCTGAGCCCCAGCTAACCTCAGCCTGCAGAGACATGCGCAGTGACGTCTCTGGGTGGTCCGGACCCAGGGTCAGCACCCCTCGCACAGGATCTCCTGTCCTCCTGCTCTTCTGTTTCTGGGATGCCAGGGAATTCCACAACCGGGGCCACAGGGCTGAGGTCGCCTTCAGGAACAAACCTCCAGCCCTGGCTACCTCTCAGACTTGGAGCCAGGACCAGGGCGACTTGCCTCAGTGTGGCCAGGGCTGCGGTCAGGGTGCACGAGGACCTGCTCTCCACACTCTGGGTCCCGTTTCTTCTCTGCTCATCCTTCAGCTCTGAGCCCAGACAGCAGCTCCCTGGGGCTGACACCCAGGGGCAGGTCAGGTGGCTCTGCACCTGTCATCTTGCTTCAGGACATTGCTCTCTGTTTCTATAGCTGAGAATCACTTTTTTCTGGGACTTGAAATACAGAAACACCCAGAAAATGAAATCTCTTTAAAAAAAAAAAAAGAGGGGTGTGTGTGTGTGTTCTAAGTGATCATAGATTTTTAAGTCAGGCCATTACAATAATAGATAGGGTGGGTTGTTTTTTCTCCTCCTCATGTTGTCAGAGCCGTGAACGGGAATCATGACAATCCCAAGGGGAATCCAGGAGGTGGTGATGCCAGTGCGTGGAAGGCTGCCCTTCTGCTCTGGAATCCACGTGCTTGGAGTTCCGAGGTCTTCTGGGGGGAGGGTCCCCCAAACTGAACACTCAGTAAAGAACAGGAACAACTGTCACCGTCATGTTCACTGTCACAGCCCGGGACAAGGCAGGCGGGGTTCTTATTTCACCTTAAGTCCTTCCACGCGGGAAATGACGCAGGAAACCCCAAGCAGTGCCACTGGATGAAGCTACTCTTGCCACAGTGCCATCTCTACCCCGAAGAGGGACACACACACCAGGATCCTGACCCTGCCAGTGACAGAACAAGCTCCCCTGGGCTCAGTGTGAGATGCTCTGCTGATCCCTGGCTGCCCTGTGCCTGCTGCCCCCACACGAGCCACCGTCCCCCGCCCGGGTTGGAACTGTGGCTGTTTCTTCATTCCCCACCGACACGTCTGCAGGAACGAGAGCTGCCAGGAAGAAGCCGTCCGGGGTCTGGGTGTGAGTCACGGCCGTGCATGTTAGTAACGGGGCTGCCCTGTGCTCCCCAAGAGCAGCTGTGAGGCCTCCGTGACTCAGTTGCCAAAGGGACGGAGCAGGAGTGACAATGAGGACCCAGGACCCAGTGTGCAACAGCAGGTGTCCCTCAGGGGCTGGTCGGGGGCTGAGAGCCTTTGCTCCTGAGGAGGAAACTTCCAGCCTACTTGTGTAAATTTTCCCTGCCAATGGCTTCTGTTCTCTTCAGAGCACAGGAAGAAGAAAAAAAAAGAAGAAGAAGAAAAGAAAATTCCAGGTCATATTCCTAAATTTCAGAGTTTAAATAAGGTTCGTGCGGATCAAAGAAGAAATAACTGACCGGTCAGCAGAATCCAGATCCCGGACAATTGTGATGTTATTAAACTTGACTTCTTGAGTTGAGGTTAAAAGGTCAATCACCAATTCAACAATCAGCTCTTGCCAAAAAGTTTCAAAAGCAAAAATCATTAAGATAGTTTGCAGGCCCCCTGCCAAGAGACTAGGAAGAGAGGTCCTCTTATCAGGCCTCCTATCCCTGCTTCTCTCCGTAACTGCATGAAGGTCTGTTCCCCTTAGGCACCTGCCATCCCCCAACTCCCATGCAGCTCAGTATACCCCTGCCTCAGTGGACCCCCCCATCCTCTGCCGCACGTGCACCCCAATCAGCCATCAGAAGAGAGCTGCCTCCTCTCCCTCCTCCATCCTCACAGTTCCCAGGTGGGTCTCCTTCTGTCTTGTCTCCACCATCCACAATGGCAAGGGACCACTCCTGTAAGCCCAGGTCGGCTCCAATCCCTCTCAACAGTCAAGGTCAGCCTTCCTTCCGTCCACACCCTTCGATCGCCCGGTCCTCCATCGACCTCTGCCTCTCTCCCTCATTCCCACCAGCAGGCAGACATCTAGGATCTTCGATCTTTAAACCCTCAGGCAACTCCCTCTACTAGCTACTGTCCCAGTATTCGCTCCCTTTCCTGTCCTAGAAAAAACTGACTGCATCACCTTCACCCCTCTCTCTACTTCCTCATCTCCAATTCCCTCTTCAGGCCTCCCCCCAGCCAAACTGCATCCCTGTCATCCCACTGGAAATGCTGATCAAGGGTTGGAGGGCAACATGAGCTTTCCCTCGCACCGATGGCCGTCACGTTGCCAAGTCAATGGGCAGGTGTCTGCTCCTTGATTTCTCCGGAACCTCTGATGCCTCTGCCTTCTCTTGACCCTCTCTTCCACAGATCTCCCAGGTCCCTCATTTTCCTATGTCTTCTGCTACCGCTCCTTCACAAACTGCCCCCCACCCTGAGGCTCACACCTAAACATTAAAGGACATCTCAGGGGATTAGTTCCGAGTCCCTTCTCCCGTCTTCACTCGCTCCCCAGGAGTTCTGGACCAGCTGCAAACACCCATGCGCGAGACTCCACATGCGCCCCAGGTTCCACCTCTTGTGCAGCCAAATGCCTATTTCACTGGAGTGTCCTAAAGGCATTCAGCTGTGATGGCCAGACCAGAACACTGGATTCCCCCCCTTCTCCCTACACCTGCCCCTCCTCCAATTCTCCTGAGCTCGGGAAAGGATGTTTCTCTCTGCTCAGCAGCTCAGACCAAACATCTAGGGCTCAACCCTGATTCTGCTCTTTTTCCCACTCCCAAATTCCATCACCATCGAGCCCACCCTCTCTGCCTTCAAAATATATCCCCAATCCCGGGACCCCCTTCCCTGCCACCTCATTCCAAGCCATCACCATCCACGTCTCTGACTTCTAAATGACCTCCTAACTAGGGCCCCTCCTCCATTTCTGCCCTCTGCCCCATAAAGAACATTCTCTACATAGCAACTGCAAAGCTCTTCTTAAAATCTCAAACCAGGGCAACTGGGTGGCTCAGGAGGTTAAGCATCTGACTCTTGGTTTCAGTTTGGGTCATAATCTGGGGTTTGTGAGATCGAGCCCCTTGTCAGGCTCTAGAGTCTGCTTAGGATTCTCTCTCTCCCTCTCTTTCCGGCAACCCCCTCCCCACCAGTTGCACACGTGCTTCTCTCTAAAAAATACAACTAATAAAATAGAAAGTAAAAAAATCAAATCTCAAGTCAGCTCCTGTCACTCCTTTGCTCAAAACCCACTGGTGGCTTCGCATCCCAGTTGGAAAGCTGATAATGACCTACAAGATTCACCCCCACCCACACTCCTCACCTCACTCTTGACATAATCTCTCACCCACTCTCCTCCAGCCACACTGGCTTTCTTTGCTGATCTCGAAACACAAAAAGCTTATCCCTCCCAGACATGTCACACAGGCTATTCCCTTTTCCAGAATGTTCCTTTACCCAGAACTTTATGTGGCTGTCTCCTTCTGGGCACATCAGGTCTGCAGAGAGGACTCCTCTGATTAAAAATAGGCTCTAACCCCAAGGAGACATGGCTTCACACCCACTGGGATGGCTCTTATAAAACCAACAAAACAAAACAAAAGCAAGAGTTGGCAAGGATGTGGAAAAATCAGAACCCTTGTGCATTGTTGACAGGAATGTAAAATGGTGCTGCCGTTGTGGAAAAGTCTGGTGGTTTTCTGAAAATGAAACATAGAATTCACTTATGACCCAGCAAATTCCACTTTTGGATATCAACTGCAAAGAAGTAGAGTCACACATATTTGCACAGCCACGTTCCTAGCAGCATTATTCATGCTAGCTGAATGGTGGCAGCACCCCACGTGTCCATCAGCAGAGGAACCGATGAAGGAGACGTGGGCTCTAGATCATGGAGTACTATTCAGCCCTAAAGAGGAAGGAAATCCCCACACAGGGCGCAACGAGGATGAACCTTGAAGGCATTGTGTTAAGGGAAACAGACCAGTCACAAAAGTGACTCCACTTGGGTGAGGTACCAAGTAGCATCAGATTTATAGGGATAGAAAGTAGCCTAGTGGCCGCCGAGGGCTGGGAGTGAAGAGGGGAATGTGGCGATATTGGCTAATATGTACAAAATTTCAAAAGTTTCACGGAAACTTTCTGGAGACGGACGGCAGGGATGGCTATACAATATGAAGGAGCTTCACACCGCTGACCCACCCCCTGGACACGGAAAAATGGCTGCCATTGTACATTTCATAGTAGGTATATTTTACCCCAGTAGAACAGTTTCTACAGAACCTTTTGTTTCAGGAACTCAGTATCAGACACTGACATCTGGCAAACTCAGTGTATGCTCCGTAGTGAGACTCGAGTGGTGCTGATATGAGAAACAAAGGCAGAATTGACAAGTCCTTGAAACAGGCAAGAGGGACCTTCCTCTAGGGACCCAACTGCCTCCATGTTGACACTTTGCTCAGGGAAAAAGGCATTCCTAGCCACCCCCACCCCCACCCCCGCCAGACCCAGGATCCTGTAAGCCAACTTTAACACATAAAAATTCTTTTGGAAACTTCCTTTATCTCTAAACCCCCAAGATACATGTTGGCAATCATCCCCCAAGCATATGGCCCACCGATATACACCTGAAGGGTCTCATGATGCGGGTTTTATTAAACAGTAATAAGTGACCTTTTCCCAACAATAGCTGGCCCCTCAAGGTCCTGGAAACCTTGCTTCCAAAATTCCTAAGGGACTTGGGCTGTCCTCCCAACTTGAAAGTATATAATAGGCCACTCCTCATGACCCCAGCGCAGCTCTTTTGGCTCATGGGTCCTGTCCCTGTGCTTTAATAAAATCACCTTTTTGCACCAAAGACATCTCAAGAATTCTTTCTTGGCCATCAGCGTCAAACCCTAACATCTTCCCTCCATCAGCCGGCACCAGAGCCCATCAGGAGACCACCTGGAGGACATGCCCCTGCGGCTGGCAGCACGCGCCCCCTTCCTACCGGAACGGCCCAGATGCTGTATTTTCCTGTAAAAACCCATCAACCTGTTACTCAGGCCCGGGTCTGCAGTGTTGAAAGCATTAGCCCACAGCAGCCGCCTTTGCCTGGCAAAGTAACAAAAATGACTGTTCCTCTTTGTCTCCAATCTCTGTCTTTGGCTGCTGGAGCACAGAGGTCAGTTTGCAACGTCACTGGTAGGATATAGAGAGAAACAGGGGCACGGATCAGACCTACCAGGCAGCCACCCTTGGGGTTGGAGCAGCTCTTTTTTCTTTTTTTTTTTTTTTTTTTTAAGATTTTATTTATTTATTTGGGAGAGAAAGAGGAAGAGAGCACTTGAGCAAGCAGTGGAGGGGAAGGGAGAGAGAGAATCTCAAGCAGACTCCGCAGGGCTCGATCTCATGACCCCGAGATCATGATCTGAGCCAAATCCAAGAGTTGGAAGCTTCACCGACTGAGCCCCCAGGCTCTTTTCTTCAAGCCAGGAACACACCACCCCCGGCCTCACACCCCTCCCTGGTGGGACAGGATTTCAGAGCGAGTGGCGTTTTACTGTCGCACCTTGACCACACCCACAAGTGCACACCAACCTGGCCTGACATTCTCTCCAGGAAAAATCTCCTTAAAATGGTTGCGAAGCTCCTAATTTAACCTTCTCCCCTGGGGATGGCAAACACTTCAGCTAAACCAAAAACTCTGGGACTCAGCCAGGGGCCTGACGACACAGACGGCTGATTGCGAATGCGATCTTTTCTTGTGACACATCAGTTCTGTCCACCAAGGGGAAGACGGGGCCACGAGTCACTGTCCCATACAAAGCCTCACGCCGGGGCAAGGGAGAGCAAAGCCAGGAGCGTGGAAGGTTAGTGCGGGCTCCCAGCGTCTGCATGACATCGAGAACGTGAGCTTTGTTGAGCCTCTCGCAGCCTAGCAGCTGGGCCACCTCTCACGCAGGCCCACCAAAATGTTACCTTACAAAATCTAAACATCGACTACAGATTCTGCTGTGTTTTACAAGTCCGTGGAGGTAGCCGAAAGGAGGCAATGGGAGAAGGCGGAGAAAACCCAAGAACTTAAAGGAACACACCACACACAAGGTGTGCAAACCCCGAGGTGCTGGGAAGGGGCCGAGAAGCAGACACGCACAGCACACGCCCTGGTACCTGCACAGGCTGGGGCTTCGGAGGCCACAGGACAACATCAGGCAAGTTGGAGTTCTCTTGCTGAAAGCAAAGGAGTCTTGCCGTTAGGAGGGGCCACAGCGAACAGAAAACCCCTATGGCACCAGAGGGACAGCCTTGGCTGGTTTCTATTCCTGCTGGCTGCACTCCCTGCCCACGGCTACCAGGGGACATTAGTCACCAGAGGGAAAGGCAGCCTGAGGGTGTAGGAAGATGGCAAGGGTGGGCCCTGGGCAGGCCTGTCCTCATCCTTTGCCCTGATGACGTGGCTGGTCCTTGATGCCCAGGCTTCCATCTCTGGACAGACGGGTCCTCCAGACCCCTGTCTTTCCTTGTTTGAGTTCATGTGTGTAAGCAGAATATTGCGACCTCCGAGTGCATCTCTGTAGAGGACGAGCTCTGGGCGAGGCCTGGGGGCATGGATGCGGTGGTGGGGAAGGAAGCGTGGAGGCAGAGAAACTGGTTTGGGGCAGCCTGCCCTGATCCAGGCGTGGGGTAATAGGGTGTGCGGTGGGGGTGGGGAGGGAAAAAAACACTGTTAGGAAGAAAACTACATCTGGGGTATGTGCTACATGTCCATCTTTTAAGAAAGTGCTCTGACAGGGATGGGGCCGTCACCCCCCTGGGGCCCACCTTTCCCCTGCATGACTCAGGCTGGCCAATCAGTGTCCACAACCGGTGGCGCAGTGACCAGTCCCAGATGGGGCATGTGACCCCATTAGGGCCAGACCTCGGCGTGTGCTAATCGCCAGGCTGGACCATTAACGGGAGGAAGTCTAGATGCCTGGAACAGCCAGTGGGGTTTTAAAATTTTGTTTTGTTCTGTTTTGTTTCTCCCAGGCTGAGGGCCCCTCCCTGAGCACCCAGGCATCACCCAGGAGGAGAGCAGAGCAAGAGCCAAAGAAGACAGAGCTCCAGCGTCCTCTTCTGAACCTCAGCAGTCAGGGACTTCTGAGAAGAGACCCTCTCTTGGGACTAATTCTATAGGCCAAATAAGCTTTCTCTGCTTATGGTCATTGGAGATAGGTTTCTGGGTCTCACAACTGAAAAAAAAGTCCTAATTATCCTAATTACATAGAAACTTGAAAGGCTAAATGGCCAGGCCATTCATTTATTAGTTACAAATCATAGAGCGACTTATTAAATGGGGAGATTGGGAGTGAGTGGAGTCAGAGGTGACCCCCAGATTCCTGTATCAGATGGTAGGGTAGATGATCATGGTTTTGGGGAGTGGGGGACACAGGAGGAGAAAAGGATGGGGAAGAGGAGCTGAGTTCCGGTTTAAGGAATGTGGGGTGACAGTGATGTTTGGGAGACAGTGGAAAGTTGAGTCTGGAACGCCGGCCCCATGGGGGAGCCCCAATCCTGTAGCTGCATGTACTTGTGCTTCCTTCCCCTTGTTTCTCTGTGGAAGGCAAATCTTGACCTGACCCTGGAGTCCTAGAGGTAATGCCGTCCTGCCCCACTGGGCCATGTGTGAATGAGGCTGCAGTTGTGAAGATTCACAATGGCAGGAAGACAGCTCCTGTCTGCTCCCGGAGGGAACTGGGGAGGGGGGACAGGTTGGGGTCTAGCAGGACTTGAGAAGTAAAGATCTGAAATACTGAACTATATTCATTGCTTGCAAGGATATAGTAAGATTTGAACCCCCTTGTACCCTAATGAGAAAAGTATAAATTTGCATCATCTTTCTGGAAAGTACTTTATACGTAGATATAGAGAGATCTGGATTTAGTTCCATAACAAGAGTTTTGAAAATGCCCTTTATTTGACCTTGCAATTCCATCTCTCTGAGTCTCTCCTGAGTAAACCAGCCTTCAATTCTAGACAGTGCCATTTAGTAAACATGAAGAAAACATGTAAGCCACTTTAATTTGCCTGTATTCAGAGAGACATTCATCTCGGACTCAAGAAGTTCAGCCATCGCCCCAAGGAGGTCTCTTCAAGCAGGTAAGACAAATGTTCCTCTGTCTACATTTTCTCAGCCTTGGCACCTTTGACATTTTGAGAAGAATAATTCTGTTGTGGGGCTGTCCCTGTGCCTCAAGAACATTTTAGTAACTGCCGTGACCCCTACTAGTTATCAGCAGTACCTCCATTCTGCAGCTGTGGTACCAAACCTGCCTGCAGACATGGACAAATGTCCTGGGGTGAGCAAACACCCCCACTGAGAACCAGTGCTCTGTCGTATTTGTAGCCAGGAGTGGAGCTTGCTGGTGGTTTGGGGCCCACAGACCTGCAAGTGTTTAGAGAAGGTACTGATTCTGAGCCACTTGGTTTGCTAATCAGCAGAACTAAAGGCCAGAGTCTAGTGCCTATACTGTGTCTGTACATGGAAGGCACTGAACCAATGGCCATGGTCTTCTTCATTCTGAAACACAAGATAGAACATTCCTTTAAGTTAGAGGTTACAAAGAGGTAGGGCCTGAGCCAACCTCAGCCAGCAGGAGCATCTTTTTGGCTCACAGGGTGTTTAAAAATAATTTAAATTAGTTGTCAACATTTTGAAAATTGTAAAATTTCTTTACAAAACCTCTTCTAATAAAATAGGAAAAAGCACTCCCCAACTCGTTTTATGAGATTAGTTGTTTTTTTTTTTAAGACTTTATTTAATTGTTTGATAGAGACAGAGATCACAAGTAGGCAGAGAAGCAGGCAGAGAGAGAGGAAGAAGCAGGTTCCCTGATGAGCAGAGAACCCAATGTGAGGCTCGATCCCAGGGCCCTGGGATCACGACCTGAGCTGAAGGCAGAGGCTTTAACCCACTGAGCCACCCAGGTGCCCCATGAGATTAGTTTTAACATGATACCAAAACCAGAGAAAGAAAGGAAAACCACCAAGCAATGTTTATCGTGAATTTGGACACAAAAATCCTCAATAAAATGTTAGCAAATCAAGCCTAACAGTCTTTATAATAATTATACACCATGACCAAGTAGGACTAATTCTAGGTATGCAGACTGGTTCAACATTAGGAAATCAATCAGTGTACTCTAACCTATCAATAGCCCAAAGAAGAAAGAAAGATCATACGGCTACATCAATTGACACAGAATATAAAAAAAATTTTGAAAAGATCCAATGCCCATTCATGATAAAAATCCTTAGCAAACTAGGAATGGGGGGGGGGAAATCTTCCCTAAGTTGACAAAGAAATTTATGGGGGGGGGCTCATTGGCTTAGTCAGTACAACACGCATCTCTTGACCTCAGTGTCCTGAGTTCAAGCCCCACATTGGGCCTAGAGCTAAAGGAAGGGAGGGAAGGAAAGAAGACAGGCAGACAGGCAGGCAGAAGGAGGAAGAAGGAAGGAAAGAAAGAAAGTTAGTGCAAAGAAATAGAGAATTTACAAAAACCTGCAGTTAGTATCTTACCTAACAGTAAAAGATGGAATGCTTTTACCACACAACTGGGAACCAGGTAAGAACGTCCACTCTGATAATATTGGAATTCCTAAACCACAATAGTAAGGCAGGAAAAAGAATCGAAAAAAGGAAATGCAACTCTCTCTAGTTGCAAATACCATGGCTGCCTACATGGAAAATCCCAATTAATCTACAAAAAAGCCTTTTGGAACAAATAAGTGAGTTCAGCAAAGTCAAGGACACAGAATAAAAGATCAACACAAAAAAATCAATACACTAACAATGAACATGTGGAAACCAAAATTAAAAACACAGTACTACTTATAATTACTGCAAAGAAAATGAAATACTTAGGCATACACTTAAAACAGAGGCAGTATCTATATGCTAAAATTTATAAAACGATGATGAAAGAAATAAAAAAAAAAAGCACTGTGTGTTCGCAGACTAGAAGACTCATCATAGTCGAGAAGTCAATTTCCCCAGTGTATCTATAGGTTTAATGTAATCCCTGTCAAAATCCCATCACAGAATTTTTTAGACGCAGACAAACTCATTCTAAAATTTATATGGAAGGTTTTAAGTCCTAGAAGAGCTAAAACAATTTTGAAAACTAGTTGAAAGGAAGAGCACTTACTATGTAGCAGCAGTAATCACGACTATGTGGTATTAGCAGAAGAGTAGACATTGATCAATGGAATAGAAAAGAGAACCCAGAAACAGACCCACACAAATACAGCCAACTGATTTTTGGCAAAGATGCAAAAGCAGCTTACTAGAGAAAGAATAGTGTTTTCAGCACATGGCAGTGGAGAGATGGCCACTCACAGGCAAAAGAAAACAGAACAAAAACATAGAGAATGAGCTTCAACCTAAATTCACACAAACATGAGTGCAAAATGGATCATGGGCTTAAATATAAAATGTCAAACTATACGGCTTTTGGAAAACATAACATAGGAGAAAATCTTCAGGACGTAGGGGTAGAAAAGAATTCTTAGATTTGACACCAAAAGCATCAGACTCGGCAAAAAAAAGGAAAAGGAAAGACTGATCAATTGCACCTCAAAAAACTTTTGTTTTACAAAAGACCCTGTTCAGGTGATGAGAAGGCAAGCTATGAGTGGGAGAAAATATTTGCAAACCACAATCTGACAAAGGATTAGTATCTAGACTGTATAAAGACTCTTAACAGTTTATTTTTAAAAAACCAATTAGAAAATGCATAAAAGACATGAACACATTTTTCACCGAAGAGAACACACAGTCAAGCGACAATCTCACGAAAGATCAGCCATACCAGTTATCAGGGAAATGCAAATGAAACCCAGAACGACACATCACAACACACGCATCAGCATGGCGTCCCCAAACAGGGACAACACCAACGTTGGCCAGGGTGTGGCAAAACGGGAATCACTCATCCATGGCTCATTGTTGGTGGGAATAAAAAATGGGACAGAGATTCTACCTGACAGTTCGGCGGTTCCTTATGCAACACACAACTAACAATGACCCAGCAACTGTGCTTTTGAGCATTTGCGTCAAAGGAACGAAACCTGTTCACACGCACACAAAAACTCGTATACAAATGTTCACAAGAGCTTTGTTGGTATTCGCCCCGAGCTGGGAACAACCCAGATGTTTCTAGACCATGGAGCACGACTCAGCAAGTAAAAGGAGTGAACTACTGAAACATGTAACAACCTTGATGAATCTCCAGGAATTTAAGCCGAGTGAAAAAAGCCAATTCCAAAAGGGCCCATACCGTGTGACTCCATTTACAGAACATTCTCAGGAAGCCAAAATTACAGACATAGAGGACAAACGAAGAGGCGCCAGGGGTTGGGAGTGGGGAACAGGAGGTGGTAGGTGTGGCCCTAAAGAAACGCAAAGGGATCCTTCAGGTGATGGAAATAGTTCTCTATCTTGACCATCTCAACGTGGATAGGAGTGTGTACTGTGGTTCGAAAGATGTTATCCTCGGGGGAAACTAGGTAAAGGGATCAGGGACCTCTCTGTATTGGGTCTTGCAACAGCCTGCTCATCTACCATTGTCTCAACATAAATTTAACTATACGTTTGCATACAAAAATGCGGCCTTTTGACTTCTCTTAAGAGATGGGAAGGTCTTAGAACACTGGGCCTGCACTTCCACCTGGCAGCCATCGGTCGGAGCTGACAGCGGGGCCTCCATCGGACAATAGGACAGGATCCCTCCTGTTTGCCTCCTGTTTGCCACAGTCCTTCCTTCTCCCTATTGTCTCACACCTTGCCATTGACCACAATTACCTTTCTGGCATGGGAATTTGCCACATTTTGTCTCGGTGATTCCTGTGTTCCTCCTTGAGAAAAGAATATCATAGGGAAGAAGCAGCAGAGGGAAAGCAGATTGCTTTATGCTGGCTTTCAGATCCAATGATCTCCTTCAGAAAACTCAATACCATTAATCCGAAATTTCCACGGTGTGTGAGATAAACAGGAAAGCGCCCCCCTGATTTTGTTCACCAGGGCGTTGAATTAAGTCTCTCAAACTGAAAATGCAGAATTGCTATAAAATTTGAATATATTTTTACAATCCCAGCTCTATGTGCCATCAAGCAGTTAAGGCTCATCCCTCAGTTGTGAAAACCTTCCCTAACATGGAAATGATCGTTCACGTTTAATCTGCTCAACATCAACAGATCTGAAGATCACTCTTTAAGGGCCATAACTTTATTTTGGGGAGAAGTGTGAATAAGTTTTTATTCCAGCCTCCTCCAATGTAGCCACAGAAGTAAATGGATTGGGGGGGGGGGGACACAATGTGGGGAAAATATGCCAAATTCTTACTATGTCAATTTTAAAAGCACGGAATAAAGAGTTAAACTAGGTTTTTGGGGGGTGGGGGTGGCCCTGGTCGCTCAGTGGGTTAAGCCTCTGCCTTTGGCTCAGGTCACGGTCTCAGGGTCCTTCTCATCAGGCTCTCTGCTCAGCGGGGAGCCTGCTTCCCCCTCTCTCTCTCGGCCGGCCTCTCTGCCTACTTGTGATCTCTGTCTGTCAAATAAATAAATAAAATCTTTAGAAAAAATAAACTAGTTTTCTTAAAAATATGGTTTATAAAATCAGGGCTAGCCTTGATACAAGAATTCTGAAAATGCAACTGGTAAATGCTTCTGGAAATACATATGTGCCCATATGTATCTATGCATTATCTGTGTTATAGCTTGCTCCTTCCTGGGTGGAGAGGAGAAACTGGAAAAAAAAAAATCTAGCCAAGGTCAGTCAAGGGACCCTCATAGGTTGGGGTTGGGGGGAGACCCTGACACCCACCTGGCTTCCCGAGGTGCTAGTCTCGTTGCCCATGGCGATTCAGGGTGCCAGCGTCCCTCAGGATTTTACCAGAAGCCACTAGAAGAAATAAAAAGGTATACACATCTGTAAAATTGAAGGAGATCTGAGGCTTTTTCTGCGGCATGTCTCTCCAAACTCAAAAGCCAGATGATGGGAAAAATGGATCTCTGCGGTCACATCATGGGAAAATCGCCCTTGAACTGTTTTCTTCTGCTGTATGCCTCCCAGACTTCTTTCCCAGGATGGGCTGCTGTGTTTACTCCCCAGCCCGGGGTTGGCAGCCGCTTCTGAAAAACGAGTTTGTTCCTGAGTCTGTGTGAACGCCAATGCACACACAGAGGTGTATCCAGTAATGGAGTGACAGAAGGGACACAGGTGCCAAAGAGAGCTCCAGGGGTGGCGCTCTCGGGGTGCTCTCTGTTCCCAGTGGTGCTCATGCTGGAAATGCCGGGTGTGGCACTTCCCCCAACAAGCGACCACAGAGCCTGGTGTCCCACATCAGGAGGCACAAAACCCACTTCCCTTCAGTAACATATGGTTTTTATATTTTTTACTCTAAGCACTTGTTTCATCAAATCAGTTTCACTTCTGCACATATTTCTATGAAGGCAGAACAGTTTTCTTGGGGAGGAAAATGATTAACCGGGGCCAGACAAGGAATCAATCATCAGGTACAGCGGCAGGCGGCCCAGACCACTAGACCTCATTCCATTGGGCTCACTTAGCGACACTGATGACTGATCACCGTGTTGTGAGGAGGCATCCACACAGCTCAGAGTTCCACAAGAACCCCTAACACCAGCAGGACAGGGACTCTTACCCGTGCCTTTGCGGCACCAGAGAAACTAAGTTACAGAAAACTTGTAAAATTATCGACTTTTAGAGCTGGAGCCTTAGAGATTACCAGTCTGATTGGGGGGGGGGGGGACTGAAACCAGAGAAGGAAAGAGGCCTTGCCAAAGACCCAGTGTGGGGAAGGCAAAGCTGGAAAACAGACTCCGTCTCCTGCCTTCTAAGTCAAGGTTTCCTCTACCACAATATTTGCCCAGAAAACTGCAGTGATTGCGGCACTTCTAATAAAATGTGTCCGTTAATTGTTTATGCATTCAGCCAGCACGGACTGAGTAGCTACTGTGTGCTCTGCATACTGAACGGCCACTGGAAAAGAAAATGTGAGCATTTTCAGGAGCACCAAAATGCCCCCAAACTGAGAAAATTGAAGTGACATCACTGTAGTGAACGACTGATTCTCTCGTTCCAAATCTTTGGGGCAAAAGGATACAACTCCTTAAACTTTTCTCGCCATTACTGTTAGATGGACCAAAAAAAGTCATATGCTCGCTAACAGAACATAAAAATCTTCATGAAGTTAAAATTAATCACTTCAGGGTTTTTTTCTGAGTTTCATTTGGAAAATGATGCCTCATTAGCAAACAATGATGAGTGTTAATCATTATGCCCATATCAAGGATGGTCACTTCCCCTTGCCTACCAGTTTCACCTACACACAGTTGGGATTTCATACAGTTCGATGTAATATTGTATGTATGTATGTATTTATCAGAGAGAGAGAGCACAAGCAGGGGGAGCGGCCGGCAGAGGGAGAAGCAGGCTCCCAGCTAAGCAAGGACCCACCCCCCACGCCGCCTTGCAGGGCTCCACCTGGGATGATGACCCGAGCTGAAGGCAGCCGCTTAACCCACTGAACCACTCAGTTCAATGTAATATTAATTTTTGCAACTCATTCACAAGATTAAATTAAATAATTATATTAAAAATCAGAGTACTTGGGGTGGCTAGGTGGCTTCGTTGTTAAGTGACTGCCTTTGGCTCAGGTCATGATCCCAGGGTCCTGGGATCCAGCCCGGCATCGTGTTCCCTGCTGGGCAGGAGGCCTGCTTCTCCCTCTCCCATTCCCCCTGCTTGTATTCCCTCTCTCACTCTCTCTGTCAATTAAATAAATAAAAATCTTTATTAAAAAAATCAGAGGAATTGAACTAGCTTTTGATATAGGCAAATAGACTAAACACAATGACAAAACTGTTTCTGGCTCAGGGAACCTGGGTGACCCAGTTGGTTGAGCCTCGGACTCTTGATTTCGGCTGAGGTCATGACCTCTGGGGTGGGGAGATCGAGCCCCGTGTTGGGCTCTGCGGTCAGCAGGGAGTCTGCTGGAGATTTTCTCTTTCCCTCTCCCTCTGCCTCTCCCGCTTGGGCTCGCGCCCTCTCTCTAAAATAAATAAATCTTTAAAAAAAAAAATAAATAAACCTACTTCTGGCTCAGTGTAAATTTCAAAACCACGGTGAGAAGACGCGGCCGTTTGGGGGACCCTCCTCCCGAGCGACAGCACCTCCAGCCCCAAGACCAGGAAGGCAGGTGGGTGCAGCTCTGCCGTCTACTTACATTCGGGAACGTCTGGGGCTTTGGAGGCTGTGGGCCCTCCGGAGGTCTGCTTTCCAGCCACTGAACTTTCTCTCCCATTCAGAGGCAGGTGAGGCCTCCGCGGAGGCGTGGACCCACGTCATCCAATTGGGCAAACAAGCCGTCTCCGCCCTTGACACTGACACGAACCAGCTGCACCTCCTACCTGGGCTGCGGGCCGTGCGCAGCCCATGGGATCACCCAGTCGTGGAATCAGCATTTCTGAGCCCGGGGCGGCGCGGGCCTTCCCGCAGAGGATTTTCCCCGTTATTACAGGAGCAGGGCTCCTTTCAGAGAGGGCTTATCCCAACAGGCCTCGTGACCTGACTGCACCAAAGCGCTCAGCCTGGTCCTGCCCTGCAAGCCGGGTGTTCCCTCCCCAGGTCGTTCGCTCGCCCCTTTCCGCAGCAGAGCAGGGACAGACCTCCCGTCCGGAAAAGGAGCAAAATGCACCAAGGGCTTCCTGGTGGCCCTTGGGAAAATCCCCCCCAAATAAAGGCGCAAGACAGAGAAAACTTGTGCAATTACAAGGACGCCGGCAATCTGCCCCTCTGGATGGTGTGCTGTGTAGAGAATGTACTCACCAAGGCGTGGCTTCAGTTTCAACAAGGGAACTCATAAAAAGCCACAGGCTTGGCGGGCCCGCAGAGGCATACCTGCCCAAGGGGGCGGAGGAGGCCTCGGGGCCCTTGGGTGGGACCCACAGGCAGCCGCTGGGAGCCCCTGGAGCCCGGCAGCCTCCCACCTCCCAGGATTCCTCCCATTTCCACAGGTCAGCCACTCTTCTGCATGGATGCAGCTGGTTTCAGTTTTGTTTTTTGGAGGGCAGAGTTCCTTTCTCTGCAGAAGCCCTGATCCCTGCCACAGGGTGTGACCTCTCCAGGGAAACAAGTTGGCTTTGCCCCCGAGGCTCCTTGAGACCAAGCTTGGAGGAGTGCAGGAGCTTCTTGGAGGAGCGAGTTAGATGTGGGGGTGGGGGATCTCGGGGCCCCCACTTGTGGTTCCGACAGAGCAGAAGTGTGAAGGATTCAACAAATGGATGGGTAATCCGATTGTAGCACATCCATACCTGGGAATATTAATCAGCCATAAAAAGGAGTGAAGTTCTGATTCCTGTAATCAACCCAGATGAACCTCGAAGACTTACTGAGTGAAAAAAGTCAGACACAAAAGGTCACATGTTGTGCGATTTCACAGATAGGAAATGTCCAGAAGACGCAAATCCAGAGGGACAGAAACCAGGCTGATGGTTTGCAAGAGCTGGCGGCAGGGCAATTAACTTCTTGATGGGTTCAAGGTTTTATTTCGGTGTGAGGAAAATATTTCTGGAACTGGATAGAAGTAGTGGTTGCCCAGCATTGCGAATGTGGTAAATACAACTGCACTGTTCGCTTTAAAATGGTTAATTTTGTGTCACATTAATTTTGCCTCGTGTTTTCAAGGTGTGTGTGTTTCACATCTTGGGGTTCTGCACCCACTCTTGTTTGAAAAGGGGGGGGGGACAGGAGGAACATCTGAAAATTGTTACTTTTATGTTTATTAACACCAGGTTTCTGTACAATTAAGGACTGGCGGGATGAGAAACGAGAACGCTAGCTTTCCCCTTTCCCCACCCCCCCAAATCACAGGAGAATTCTTCTAAGGAAGAATTCTTCTAGGAAGAATTCTAAGTGAAATATGTTGGATGAGCTAATTGGAAACGAAGAGAGGTCATTCAGGGGACAACAGGGGGCAAATGTAGAGAACTAGAGGGGGAAATTGGAGGCCGACTCCTGAGGCGAGAGGAGGAGGGAGAGAGGATGGCCAACAAGATGGTGGAGGTGCATGAGGACGCTGAATGGGGGCAATGTTCAGTATTCGGTTTCAGCCGCGTACTTTTGGCAGCGTGAATTCCTTCCACGAACCATCCCCTCTGCCGCCATTGGTCCCTGGACCGCCCCTGTCATGCCTGCTGGGCACTGAGCATCACCCCTGACACCCATCCCACCCCCCCTGCCTCTGGTGCCCAGAGGTGGCCACAGCCAGTGGGGAAGGGAACAAATAAATAGACCAACTTTTCAGCTTCCATCCCAGAAGTGGGTGCTCCATCCCATAGATGGCCTGGGCACTGGGGACACATTCAGATGCCAGGCACTATGGAATCCAGAGTGTCCACATTCCTTAGTCATGACTGCCTCTCCCCAAGGCAGTGCTCTGATGGCGCCTCAATGTCAGTCTCCATGACTTACCACTGTCTACACATGTCCGTGCTGATCAGCTTCCCTCTTCGTCTTCTTCCGGGCTGGACATTAAGCAAGCAACCAGATTCCCATTTCCCACCCAAACGTGTGTGGGTTCCCTGGTCCATCTCTGGGACACCCTCCCTTTGGAGGCCAGGGTTGGGATTATGAAGCAGACTGCTGCTGTGTGAATACCAGCTTCGCCACTCACCTGGCGTGTAAATTCTGGCAAATTATTTAATTTGGTTTTTTTTTTAAGATTTTATTTATTTATTTGACAGGCAGAGATCACAAGTAGGCAGAGAAGCAGGCAGAGAGAGAGGAGGAAGCAGGTTCCCTGATGAGCAGAAAGCCCGATGCGGGGCTTGATCCCAGGACCCTGGGATCATGACCTGAGCCCAAGGCAGAGGCTTTAACCCACCGAGCTACCCAGGTGCCCCAATTACTTAATTTCTGTGTCCTCAGTTTTGCCATCTCTAAAATGGGAATCATAGCAATACCCGCCTCATGTGGCTGTGGTGATTTAATTTCAGTAAAGCTCTTGGAACGGGGTAAGCCCTCCATAAACTGCTGCCTATTCTCTGACTGCTGGCCACGGGTCTGTTTGGAATCCCGATAGGCAAATCCCTCAGTGAAACAAGGCTTATACTACCATCTTTTCATCCCTTCAGTAAAATCATGAATTTGGGGGCAACTACTTAGAGATTGGTACCTCTACAATAAGACCTCAGCTAAACTGACTTGTGTACTAGAATAAACACACGGGGACTAGGACATTTTAAAACACGGGCTCAGTTAAAAAGAAAGTAAATGGTTTCAAGCCATTTACACTGAAATGTTTCCTGGGCTGGTGACACACCATTCCAAGCCCATCCCTCTCCCTGGCCATCGCTGGGCACCAGGTATTATCTTCGCTAGAAGACCTCTGTGTCTTCAGGCGAATGAAACTGCATGTCTTTAAAAAGGATCCACAGTTTAGGCTTCTAATTCACCTCAGTGGGTTACTACAAATGAGACCAAGACCACAAAGTTTTCTTCTACCCACTTGTCTCTGTGCGGAGCCTAAACAGCCAGCTGACCTCAACCCTCCCATAGACTGAATATATAAAATACATAAATATAGATAATTAATTATATAATTTTAATTATATATACAATTTATATATATAATTACATATATTAATATATAATAATGAAATAAATATATAATTAAATATATAAAATTCATTTTAAAGGATGACTGTTTGGGAGGATTTTTGTTTCTCAGCTGGTTTACTGGCGTCACATCATCAGAACCGCCAAAGACCCCGAATGTAAGACAGGACAGTCTTTGACCCATTAATTCACACCTTCACGCATTCTATAAATATTGAGCTTTTTTATGTACCAAGCACTGAGGGGCTCATGTGCTCTTTACTACTTACGGCGAAGCGATGGGTAGGTATTTTCTCTTTCTATGGGTGAACAACGGAAGCCCAGAGGAATCGAGTCACACGGTCAAAGGCCAGCAGAAACCAGGAGGAAGGATGGGGAGTCTGGCTGGCCCCAGGCCCTGCATTCACGAAGGATGTGAGGCTACCAACTTAGAAGATTTTTCTATACAGTTCAAAGGTAATTGAAAACCTTTTTCTCCCATTTCTTTTTCTGCTCATTGACTTCTAGAGCAGAGCATGGTTTTTAGCTGTTGGCAACGGGCAGTTGGTTGGGAGGGTCCTAACTGAGGCAACCCCGCTCTTGATCTGCCAACAGTGCTGGGTTGGGGCCGCTCACTTGGCGCAGCGGCTGAGATAGCCTTGCAGGGCTGTGTAGCCGGAGCACTGCTGAGAGGAGCCGAGAGAGCAGGACCGGGGAAATGGGGCCTGGGGCCAAGTGCGGAGGAAGAGGGCGAGTGGAACGTGAGAACCCGCACGGCAGCTGGGTGCCGCAGAGAGGCCGGTGGGTGGAGGACGCCGCTCAGACCCAGATCGCCATGTCCAGGTCGGGCCAATGCCCCATTTTACGTGCTAGGTGTAGGGTGGGGAGGCACAGGGAGCTGGGAAATCAGAGACAAGATCACGCCGGCCCCATGGCATTGATGATAACACGGAGGCTCAGAGAGGTTTTGCAACTCACCTCCCCTGTCTTGCGAGAGCAGCGAGCTGGGATTTGTGATACATCAGACAATTGTACCGAGTTTTCTACTTAGGGATTTTTATTCTCTAGGTTAAAAAAACCACTTTTGTGTAGGCGATGGGAATGTATCTGGTTGAAAGGCTTAAGAAGTTTTGATTTTTCTTCCGCATTGAGCATGTTAGGCTGTCAGTGCTCGGAGAAGCTTGGGGATCATCCGCACTGACACCTCCTTCACACATGGGGAAGCCGAGGCCCAGAGGGTGGGGATGAACTACGTTGGTCTCCCAGGGAGCAGGGTCCGGAGCCCGATCTAGACCCGGACAGGCGTGCGAACATCAGACCCCTGAGCGGGCCTCTGCCGACTCTGCTGTCGCCTCCGGACGAGACCCGCAAGGTCAGCCGAGACCTGCCTTCCCTGCTGTGGCATGGCCCTCGGGCCGAGTGGCATCCAGCCAGTCCGATCCTGTGAAGGCTGAGCGTGTGGGAGGCGATGACTGGAGGTGTCCAGTTGTGTCTGCTGCGTGAAGGTGAGCTCAGGTTCACGGGACCAGCGGTGACTTTGGCGGCCGGGCACGCCAGCGACTTGTTCCCACAGACAGCCGCAGCAGGCAGAACTGAATTCTCCCTCCAGTGGCCGAATTCAGTTGTTCCAGCTCCCGGCCTCGCACAGCTGAGCGTGGAGCTACTTATAGCTCCATTATCATGTTCCCGTTTTAATACAAACAAACAGCCGTAGCCTGGGAAGGGGAATTACTGAGAGACCTCGCCTGCCTTCTGGTCTGCCGGGGACCTGGCAGCAATGCGGGGTCTGAGTAACACGACAAGGCTTCCTCGCCAAACACTTGCCATCACCACCCCCACCCCACCCCACCCCACCCCCGCCTCCCAGTTTCCCCTCCCCCTTCTCTGAGGCCACCAGGAAACTCTGATGGGAGAAGCCCAGCCTCGGGGAACCTGGGGACTTGGGGGGAGCTCAGAAATGGTCTGTCCTGCCCCGAGACCAGAGACCACGTCACCCAGCCCAGCTGCTGGGGAGAGGCTGGGCCAGATGCTGAGTTTCTGCTTCCCAGCCTCAAACCTACTGCGTTCCAGCGGGGGGACTCCGCCAGCCCAGCTCTGCGAGGCCCTGCGCTGGGAGGCAGAGGCCTGGGTGGACGGAGGAAGGAGAGCACACTCTTTCCGGCCTGTTTTTCCGGTTCTGGGAACAGTGTCCAGCCTCTCCCCTTCCCCTGGGGTGGAGCAGGGGGAGGATAGTCCCCTCCTGCCCAGCGCTGGGGTCCCATGTGCAGTTCTTTCAAGGCCTACAGAGCTTGCCTCATGGCTAGGGCTCCCTCTGAGGGTCCCCTCTCTGAGACACCCCCACCCCAAGCCTCTAAATTTTAATAATTCCAGCTTCTCTCCACTCCCTAAGCCCTGAGTTGATAACCACCTCCTGCAGGGCCGCCTTCCCTTACAACTCTGAGCTGGCTTTTCTGCCTTGCTATTTACCTAGATAACAATTCTTTACAACCAATTCTCTCTGTTAATAACCAGGATGTTTCTGTCTTCTAACTGGACTGGGCTGATAGGCTGGCAGGGCGGGGATTCCCACCCAAGATCTTCTTTCTCCTGGTTCCGTACTCCCTGCTTTGAATCCAATAATCGTGTGTTCCATTCAACGAATGACAAGGTGAGTTTCCTCCATTCATCAGTTCTGACTTTAGTAAGATTGGTTAGGATTTCCCCACCACCCCCGGCAACCCACTGTCCCCAATCATAACATACACTTGCTGTCACGCCAATGCCAGTCTCTACCAGCAGCTGTCAGAATCGGGGTGCACGGTAGCTCTAGTTCATTGTGCGGCTTCCCGACCTTTCACGTCTTGGCCTGCACTCTACTGTGAAGACATGTGCCCCGCCCCTGACCTGGGGACATGGACAAGGCTGTGTGAAGCCTCATGCCCAGCCCGGTGACCCAGGCTCCACCTGACCACACCGAGAGCTGAGGGGTTTGGAATTCTGGCAAATCCATGGCCTGTCGGCACATGAGTGAGCCTCCCTCCACGTGGAGAAGCACAGACCTAATCTAATGCCCCCATTTTACAGATGACCAGCCTAGGCCAGAGACCTCTGGTAGCTTACCCGAATTTAAATCTCAGCTCCCTTCCCCCTCCAGCTGCCTTATCAGGCTGATTCACAGCCCGGCACCAGAATTCCTCTTGGGAAGTTACACTCTTTGGGCAAAGAACCGAATTTCGTCTGCGTAGGTGGCGAGGGTTGGCAGGAGCTGTAGCTCAGATGGCTAAGGGGCGCCCCGTGTGAAATGAGAGTAAGGAGGTTTGGTTCCTGAGGTCAAGGTCAGAGAAGAGGACAGAGGGCAGAGGAAGGACCTGGGCATTGGTGTGAGATAGAGAACAGAACAATGGAGGAGAGTCAGGGAAACATCCCCTGGAAGCGGGCCGAGGACAGCTGAATAATCACGCCCAACGTCACTTTCCTGCCGTTGTAGCACACAGCCCTCCTCCCGGGACCCAGACGGTCACACTACAGTCACGAATCCCTGTGAGCCCTTTGTTCTGCTGTGTTTTATTTTTGGCAAGGGTTGGGGGCCTGAACCTTGAAGAAGCTGCATTTTATTCATATTTGGGTCAATACAGTAGTCAAGTAGGCACCTGAGAACAGACGATACTGGAGTATACAGGCCCTGGAGGTTTCACAGAAATCGTGGGGTGCACCTTGGCAATCCACTAGGCATGGGCTTGAGCTGGAGTCTACAGGCGCAGAGAAACACCAGCCGACATCTGGGTGAGCAGACATTTGAAAACTTAAATAAAACCCACAGAATTGGGACGCCTGGGTGGCTCAGTTGGTTAAGCAGCTGCCTTCGGCTCAGGTCATGATCCCGGCGTCCTGGGATCGAGTCCCACATCGGGCTCCTTGCTCGGCAGGGAGCCTGCTTCTCCCTCTGCCTCTGCCTGCCATTCTGTCCGCCTGTGCTCGCTCTCTCTCCCTCTCTCTCTGATAAATAAATAAATTAAAAAAAAAAACCACAGAATCAAAATTGGGGATCATGAATGTTGTTTGTACTCATTTGAATTTTCTTAAATTTTGTTTTGTTTTTTAAAGATTTTTCTTTCTTTCAGTAATCTCTATACCCAACATGGAGCTCGAACCTATAGTCCCAAGACAGAGTCCTACGCTCTTCCAGATGAGCCAGCCAGGCATCCCTGTCTGTACTCTTTTTGAAACTGCTTTTTGTTTTCCATTTCAGTGGCATATCAAAAACAATTCCTCATGCCTGTAACATCTGACTTAATAGCTGAAGTGGACACCAAGTTGTCTCTGTTTGCTTGGAGATCTCGTTTTGTATGCTTGTCTCCGCCTAGATGGTCGAAGACGTTGCACGGTGAGGAGCCTGGGGAGCCTAGACCAGCTGCAGGTCAGACCAAGCAGGAAAGTACTGAGTCCAGAAAACTGTGAATGGGGACCGACTTGGGGGCCCAATCAGGGCGGCAGCATCGACCACAGAAGTAGGGACCATCGGGGTGGAGAACAGGTGGAGGGCTTGATGTGCAAGGAAACAGTGCGGCTGGAGGCTGTGGGAGGGCTGCTGCCATCATGGGGATGGAGGACATCTCCAGAAGCACAGAGGCTTCTTCTTGTCTCAGGAGAGCATTGTAGCCATGTGCAGCTTGTTGATGGAGAGACCTGGGTTCTCCACTGGCAATCATATCCTGGGATGTTTGATACAGGTCTTGAAGGGCCTAGTTCATCAGCTGGAATCTGGCTCTTTTGGAGGGGGACAGAGGCCAGGTACTTTTGGTGATGATGCTTTCTAAGTTTTGCACGTCTAAGCCAAAACATGGGAATAATCATGGACTCTTTGGATCTGCTTGAATACCTCCAGTGATGGGCAGTTCTCTGTCCTGAGGTTTCCCTCTGGAAAGAGTGATAACTGGATTTCTGGGAAGCTCTTTCTCTTGCTCCATAATTGAGGTCCCACCCATGATTCCATGAGATCATGTCCCCGGGCTCCGGACAATAATGACACCACGAGGCCTGGACTGCTCCATGGTCAGTGGTGAGGCTTGAGGACAAGAGGGACAATCTGGTTGACCTTATGAACAATCATCTTGGGCTGGCCCTTTTACTCAAGGGTCAACCTAAATTTGCCTTCTTCTGGGACCCCTCTGAATCCGCACTCTCTCAGCCTCACGGCTGATGAGTAGTTGTTAAAAGCTAGCCACACCACAGCTGACCACAGACACCTGAAGGATCCCAGCCGAGACCAAGAGAACAACCCAGAAGAGCATCTGAGCCCAGCCCCAATGCCAACGCACAGGATCAGAGACTAAATAAATGGTTTTTGTTTTATGAGGGTCGTTTGTCACATGGCAAAAGCTAACTGATAAGATTTCCCCCAGGAGGGCCCATTCACTTTCCTTTATACCAGCCGACACCCAACCCTGGCTGGCCATCCTGAAGATCTGTGCGTGGGAGTGCAAAGCGCGGCACATGACGGAGGAGCAGGGGAAGGGTCCTATTCCTCTCCCCGGTAAAATAACGGTTTACAAGCATGGCCCCTTGACTACCGGCCATTAGCGTCATCTTGGTCCATGGCAGACTGGGTATCACTGCTTTCTATCTCTCTGAGGATTATGTTCGGAGCACCCCACATTTGAAACAGTGCCCAGTCCCTTAGTCCAAAATGGAAACGTGAAGGCACATATTGGTCTGTAGTAAGGGTTCTCTTCTCCTCCTGCTAAAACAGATATTTGATGACACATTCAAGTACAAGATTCTCTTTGCTCACGATTTTCGTATGGTCCTAAGCACACTGGATATTATCAAAACCATATTTCTTATGAAAACAAGCTGTTGAAACCCACACACTTTCAGACATCATTGGAATCTAAATGCTAAACTGTGCTGTCATTTTTGGAAATCGAAGACAGTATGAACGTAACTGGGGACTGCAGGCCAAGGGCAGGGGAAGAGGAGATGGGAAGGGGTGGAAGGAAGAGCCGGCAGAAATCCCGAGTGTGCATGGGCTATCAGTGCCAATTATACTGGAGCCAAGATATTAGACTGACCAGCCGTATGTTAGAGCCGCATTAAGAAAGTAAAGGTATTTGCCTTCTACGTGATGTAATAGGACAATGCAATTATTAGGCCTTAGAGAGAGTTTCAGATAACATCAGGCAATGTTATTATGTAAAATAGAAAATAGCTTTTTAAGACTTTTGTTCTTCAGACAATTTTATTGTAAACTCATCTTTTAAAATGTAAGGTTAGTAATAATTACCTTATCAATAAGACTTTGTTAAATCCCATTTGCTCCGACTATAATGCTTTCCAACAAGAACAAAAAGAACATCTTAATCATATTTTCCTGTTTTGTTTTGTTTTTTCCTAATTAACTTTTGGAGTAGTGACTTACATCCCAATGCTTCCTCCCCAAAAGATATAAAACAATGAGGGATGCCTGGGTGGCTCAGTGGGTTAAAGCCTCTGCCTTGGGCTCAGGTCATGATCCCAGGGTCCTGGGATCGAGCCCTGAATTGGGCTCTCTGCTCGGCAGGGAGCCTCTTCTTTCTCTCTGCCTGCCTCTCTGCCTATTTGTGATCTCTGTCTGTCAAATAAATAAATAAAATCTTTTTTTTTAAAAAAGACATAAAGCAATGAGAAAGAGAAAGTCAGTGTGTGCAACCACCAAACCCTCAGGACAACTTGAAGATCAGAATAGAGACAGTTAAGCATTCTTCAGAATAACTGTGAACAATGAGAGGAAAGTCAGACAATCTCGGCCCTCCATGAATCTGTGCAAATCACAGGAAGACCTAGTTCTACAGGAAAACAGCAGAGAAGACAGAAGGAAGCTAAAACTCATGATTAAGTGTCCTGGTTGGACTTCAGATGTGGGAGCCGGTGCCTCCAGGGAAGCTCGGCCCAAGCACTGCTTCCCAAGTCCCAGCCCCTCTCTCACCTCCCACCCACCCTGGTTTGGTTCTTAGGACCATGTGTCTGCCCACTACCTGGCTTCCAGAACGTGGGGTTGAGGACTCATCTTGCCATGTACAAACACAGCTCCCAAAGGATGACTTCCTGAATTCCCTAGGGGTAAGATCTGCCCAGCTGATAAGAAGGTTTGGTACTAATGACTGACTGCCCAAGGGAATCGTTCCTCCTCTCCTCAACCTGAATGCCCTTGTTTAGGCTCAAGGAGGGAAAGGTATTTGCAAAAGCATGGGCAGTCCCGGGGCAGTAGAGCAGGCTGGAGTGGGGAGAGAGAGAAGCATATCCAAGACATGCCAAACAGCGAAACTTCCACCAGGCGATGCAAACAATAACATCACCACATGTTCTTCAAAGAACTGGAACACACGAGAGGCAGATCTTGTGACTGACCAGGACTCAAGGTTTGGTTGTCTCATCTGTTCGCTTTGAAACACGAGATGCGAGATAACTCTGTCAGATCCTAATTTGAGCCTCGTTATCTGCTTCAGCAGAAACATATTCGCAGGAGTGGGCTTTTGAATGGCCCGAATACAAGGCCTTGCTTTTGAAGCCCCCAGACTGACTAATAAAACCACATCCCCTCAAAATGAAAAGCTTGCCCCCGCTCACAAAGGACCACTCCAGCTGGACCCACATCATACCCTTTATTGTCCCTTCACCCAAAACGAGCACAGCCAGAAAGAATAATCATTCGTGATCTAAGCCTTGCAACTCAGGATTCAATAAGCATGAAAGGCAACGACTCTGAGGAAAGGCAGTCCTTTGGTAGAGGCTGGGAATTTCTTTGGAACCCCAGAATACTGAGACACAACCAATTTTAGTCATTCCCGAACCCATGTGAGCAGTTCGACTACACAAGGTTAGCTCTCTTTGCTAGAACACAGCCTGTCTCACTGGGTTTAATCTCTTTATAATTCTTTGGCACCAATTCTGGCACGGGGCTCTGCTGAGGCCATTCCCTGACTTGAGAGCAGAGCAGAATTTCCCCTTTTTAGGTCACAAACTCAGAGCGCTCACTTATCCCAGCGGCTCCCTCCACCGTGTCAATTTTAAACACCCTCATTAACAACATTCATGAAAGGTTGGCGAGGGGGCAGCTCTCTCGAGTTGTTCCTGCCGTTCGCAGCCGTTTCACGAGACTGAAACACAGGCCCAGGCTTGCCGCAGCAGGTAGGACTAGAAAAACACAGATATCTACCGCTTCTAAACACAGCGGAATTAAGGACCCCAGGACAAAGGTCGTGGACTGCCCAGCGACTCTCAAAGGGTCCAGACAAGCCCATGAAGTGCGGTCTTCTTGGACAGGGTCCGCTGCTCCCTGGTGTCGCCACCTGGATCTCAGGCCCCTGCCCTGCCTTCTGTGCTGGGGAGGACCATCTCACCCGGGCTTCTGATCTCCTCGGGAATCAGAGATGGAGAGCACGGTCCGCCTCCTAGTGAGTTGGGCTGCTACAGGTCAGCACCCCACAGTCTGGTGCGATGCATTTGTCCCGCCCCCCGGTGTTGCTTCTATGCCCTACACTCCCCTGGCCCATTCGGGGCACATCATCGCGTCTGCGTAGCGGCACCCATCATTGCAACCAGCGTCTCTGCTGCAGTCCCATAAGATCAGATGCTTGCGCAGGCAACTTCTGAGGACCTGCCATTGGCCTTTGCTCTGAAAATGGCTCGTTTTTCATTCGCCACCTCCCACGGACACAGCATCCTGCCCACCCCACCAAACCACCTCCTTCCTAGACACTGCCGGCGGGCTTAAGCTGGGCCAGTCAGATCTTCTCTCTTGATATGTAATAGGGGTCCCGGAAGTTAATCAAGATGGGGGGGGGGGGGGGGATAAATCGCCAGGCAATGAGGAATGGAGGCCAGGATCAGTGCCAGAGAGACCCGGAGACGACCCGCGGTGACCTGAGGGAGGAGCAAGCTGAGGAGCCCAGCGGACACCAGGCCACCGTCAGACCGGAAGGAAGCAGACACCGGCCCACCCTCAGACCGGAAGGAAGCGGACCCTGGCCCACTCTCAGACCGGAAGGAAGCAGACACCGGCCCACCTTCAGACCGGAAGGAAGAGGACCCCGGCCCACCCTCAGACCGGAAGGAAGCGGACCCCAGCCCACCCTCAGACTGGAAGGAAGCAGACACCGACCGGCCCACCTTCAGACCGGAAGGAAGAGGACCCCGGCCCACCCTCAGACCGGAAGGAAGCAGGTGGTAGCCGAGAAGCCCGGATGCAAGGAGCTGCTACAGCCCAGAGCGGTGTCTTCTCAACTCACAGTGAGTTTCTGCTTCTTTCACCCGATGTTCCCTGATGGACACCATGCTCGAAGTGGCCAGGATCTGCAGACTGGGGCCTTTGCTCCGTCCTCACCCTCCCTCAACCTCTCCACAGCCTCTGTGACACTGCCGCCCCCACTTCCCCTGAAGTTCTGTCCCCTTATGTAGGCGCGACAAAACCCGCTTTCCCTGGCCTTCTCCAGTGGCCCCTCCCACCCTCTCAGGGGAACCGTCTAATAAGACCCAGGCTCTGGTCTTCCAGCCTGGTCTCCTCAGAAGCTTCCCTTTGTTCCCATGACTTCCTCCACAGCGTCCAGGCAGAAGGTTCCAGATCTAGGCCTCCATTCCTCACTTCCTCCTGCACCCACTGTTTTCAACTCTGGCGGAGAGTTCTACTCAGATGATTCACAGTCACTTAACCTCGTGAAATATAAATGTGTATCTTTCTTCTTCAACCCAAACCCTCTCCTGACTCCCTGATTTCCACTGACAGGACCGTGGTGTTTCAGTCACATCCGCTGGGGCCCTCATGGTGATTCTGCGTCTCCCAGTGATCTCAGCTCGGGATCCGCCTCTCTTCCAGCCCAGGCGCTCCGCGGGCTCCCGGCTCACGTGAGAGTGGCTTACAACGGTACCGCCATTCCCAGGACCTGGTACATGGGGTTAGCTGAGTGTTTGCTGAGAGGACGGAAGAGATGAATGATTGTGTTTTAATGTCGCCTCTGTCTCATTCCTCGTCTCTCCAAGATACATTCACGGACACCTCTGGATTCTTCCTTCCCGGAGTGTCTTTCACTGTCCCTTTCCTCCCATTACCTTTACTTCTGGGCCAGACCCTTATCACTACCCATTAGAGCTGCTGCAGAAGCAAGGCCGTCTCCTGACTGCGATGACAAACCCGACAAGGGGCACTCTGGGAACATTGTGGGTGCAGAGTTTTGGATCTTCCCAAATCTCCCCGTATAAACAGAGCAACAAGATAGGAAAACCAAACCCTGTGGACTTTTAAAGCAAAACTTGACACTTAGCCTTGTCCTGAACATCGACCACCAACAGCCACAAGACCCCCCTCAGATTGGTGTCCGTGCAGGAGGACATGGACAAAGGCCAAAGGGCCCTGCCAACTGGACCTGAGGGCAGGACAAACCCAAAGTAGCCAACAGGTACTCACTAGGAAGGACAGCATGCCAGTTGGGGAGCAGCAGCTAAAACCGGAGGAGGTTTGCCCCCCTGCACACATGCATAGGCAGAAATCACACATGAGAGAGCATGTAGTCTGAGTCTGGTCATTTCTGTTTCATGGAACGTCCTATGAAATAGACCCACACATGCACACACAACACACATGCACTGCCCTGGGTTTCACTAAGCTGTAAGATTTTCAAATGAGGCTCAGCATTCTGCCTCCTTCGGTGTGGCCTGATGAGTCAGTTCTAACCGACACCAAGTCAGACTCAGAAACAGTGTTTGCTGAAATCCCATGGCGGCTCAAGTTGGCAGCCACAGCAACAAAACTGGTCGGAAAAGGTACTTGTGTGAGTCTAGAGAAACACTGCAAACATGTCAAACTCAACACCATCAAGAGTTTTAAAAATAACTTGTGCCCATAAAGTCTCGGTGTATTGGGGCCTCAGGGGGTCTATGAAACCATCACTCCACAGAACCATAAATACTTGAAAATCCAGTTTGCAAGGGGCGGAATCATAACAGAGGCTAGAAGAATGAAATCTCCTCCAACCAAAAAAACCCTTTTTTAAGAATGAGGGGACCAAGGTCTAGATCCACAGGAACTCATCCTACCAAAAGGAGACAGTAACTTATTGGAAAGAAAAAAATACATGTCATGCAGCTTAGGAGACCATGGAGTAGGGGAACGTGGCAATAAGAAGCATAAATGTGCCTTTCATCTCCCTTTATAAGGAAAGAAAAGAAAGAAATGCATTTATTCCCTCTAATCTCAGTAGCCAAACCAGTTTAAAGCCACACATTGTTCAAAGGAAGAAAGCCGGCCGTCTGAGACGTACTTACCCAGGGTGCTCTGAGCATGAGAAGAGCAGAGCTGAGAACAAGCCTTCTCTTCCTGATGTGAGGACTTCTCAGCACTGCCCTCCGCCCGTGGTCTGTCTTCCCCCAGGATCACATGGAAGTGTTCTATAAATGTGCATTGGCTTAAGGTTGGGAAAGCTGGCCCGGAAAGCAGCGGCGTGTAAGCAATCTGACCCAGGCTAGGCAGCGGCTTTCCAGAAGGCTCTGCAACCCTGAGAGGGACTAACAGAGGCCAGCGAGATTGCAGGTGCCCAGAGTTTGCAGCTCCCTGTTTTTCTCACTCTACGTTTTGTTGGGGACCCGGATCCCGTCTCAACCGCCTGGGGCTGCAGTTCTGTATTATGGCAGTTCTGTATTATGGCTTGGACCAGCCACTTTTCAAAACAAAGCAGCCTTCAAAACCGAACAAAATGAAAAACTGTAAAGTTAGAGGGGCTTCTGGTAAACGGGAATAGGTCTTTGTCAGCTTCTCCTGACCTCATAAAATCAGTTTGTCCTTTTTGAAAACGTCAGTCTGCTCCCTTCAGAAAGGGAGGATGAGCAGTTACTCTTAGAGCATTTCTAAATGGCAAAGCTACCTAAAATTCCACCAGTACTGAATGAATTAAATGTGCAGCCGTATGATGGAAAACAAAGCAACCGTTAGAAAGAATGGAGCCCTTTAGGTGCCAACAGTGAAAACTTTCCAAGATGCATTGCTGAGTGGGAAAAAAAATTGAGGTACATAATAGTATGTATAATGCTACCATCTGTGTAAAAAAGGTATAAATCTATGTGCCTGCTACAGTATATGTAGTATGTTAATTCTTTTTTTGTAGTATGTTAATTCTATGCTCTGAAAAAAAAATCATACTGCACTATATAGATTTTTTTTATTTTTTATTTTTATTTTTGGGGGGGCAGAGGCATAGGGAGAAGGAGACAGAGAATCTTAGGCAGGCTCCAGGCCCAGCACATAGTATGAGGCAGGATTCGATCTCATGACCATGAGTTCATGATTTGAGCCAAAATCAAGAGTCGGACGCTTAACTGACTAAGCCACCTGGGTGCCCTACACTATTTTATAATATGTGTAAAAATATATAAAATAATGACCTTCTGGAAATTCACACAAGCAACTGGTGGCAGTGAGTGGTTGCCACCAGGAAGGGGTGGAAAGTGGGGGACAGGGAAAGAGGAAGATTGTCTCCCCACGTTTTTCTGTTCTAGGAATTTTACCTCATGTGAATAGTGATTTTTCAAAGAAAATTTTAAAAGTAATCTAATTTCCAATAGAAATGTTTAATTTTCAAAATTGCTTTTCAGGCACTGAATTCAATTGACCATTACACTTATTTATTTATTTATTTATTTAACATATTCAACATCTTTTATTGGGTTGTAAGGAGCCTGTCGTACAGAGGCCCCATCTGTGGGTTCTGAAGGAGGAGTCAGGGCTGGATGCCTCGGCCCTCGTTCATCTCCTCTGTAGCCGTGACTTGGAGCAGGTGTCTCCGAGCCTCATCCAGGGTGGAACTGCCCCACCGCCCACCTTCTCCATGGGCCCAGCAAGGCCTAAACAAGACGTTGTACATAAAAGCTCTCTGCAAACTGAAAGCCTTTATTCAGGAATAGAATTGTTCGCAGTGATCACATTTGGGAGGACTTTTTTCTGAAGTTCTTGGGTAATTCAACACTCAGAACGCAAATGTTCCCACGAGCACAAGCATAGAGGTAAAGCAGATACTTCCAGAGGGCCTGGGTCTACGGTCGCCGGGGTGGGTTTTCTCCTTAGCACCAGTTCTGATGTCCCCAGCATCACCCCTCCGCTGTGCAGGGCGCCTCTTTGAGTGGCCTCCCGGCATGTCCCGTGGTCAGGTCTTTGCCTCTACCTTCGGTTCCCACTTAACGCAACCAGGAGCAGTTTTCAGCGCTTGCATTTGCACTAACACATAATGCTTGGTTGAAGATGCCTTGAGATGTAAGAAAGCTTTTTGGGGTTTTGTTTTGTTGTTCTGTTGTTTAATTACGCTGAGATCACAAGTCAAAGTCCCACTGCCCAGGAACAGGGTGGTTCCCACCTTTCTCATAAGAAACTGCAGGAGTGGCTCAGTGGCTGAAATGGCGCCACCGTGTGGCAACACTCTCAGGGTCGCTTTAACCCTTCATGTGACCCGCCAGCCTTGAAACGCTTCTCCACTCAAACTCTAATTAATTACCCAAAGCAAAAAATTGTTTTAATCTGGTGAGATTTGAAATGTTTTCAAATTTGCTCATAAAGTGCTGTTTCATTAATATTTCTATTGCGTATTACCTACTTGCCCCATGTAAATTCACATAAATGCGGCCTTGCTGAAAATAACTGGCATATGGCATAGAACATGAGAAAAAACATTTCTCAGGCAGTGCTTCGAGCTGGTGATTATTTTAAAATTCTGAGAGGAAAATAATTCAAAGTGATGTTATGACAGCAAACAGGTGGATTTATAAAAATAAAAGGATAATGTTTACAGCCTATTATCTCCCTACGCAGTGAAAAAGAAACTCTCGTTAATGAAGCAGGAAGAGCTCCTTTCCTTTGAGAGTTCACTGAAGTGACAGCAGGGATTTTTTTTTTTTTAAGTTTTTTGGGACCCTAAGAAAGCAAACTGGGATGGCAGCTTGGTCAAGCGATTGGTCCATGTCTGTGGATGCTGGCACGGGGATTGAGGTTTGGTCCTGGAGGGCACAGGAGGCTCAGCCTAGAGCTGGGGTCAAAGGAGGTGGTGGGATTTCAGCCCCAACAAGCCCCAGTCTGCACTGCAGACCCAGGACAGAAATCCCAGGAACAATGGAGGCAACAGAATTGGGGTTGAATATTTGAAAATTAAAAACAGGCCTAAGCGGAGTGTGTGCCTTCCCCTTGTTCCGTCCTCCCCTGACGCCCGCTGAGCAGACAGAAGCTGAAATCAAACAAAAACCAAACCTCCCACATAGTCTGAAATAAAAAATTCAATAGAAGGCTGAAGACAAACAAAAAATATGTCAAAAAAATAGAATTAATGAAAGACCTAAAATATGAAAAAAATATTACAGGCTTAGAGAATCAATCCGTGAGGTCCCATATCACATTCACAGAGAGGCAGACATGGAACCGAAATGTGGAAGGAAGAAATTATCAAGGAAGTAATAGAAGAATATTTTCCAAAGTTCAAGGAGGTGAAGCTCCAGATCGAAAGGGCCCAGCACAGTAACTTCACAGTCTCTCTCATGGTTCTGTGGGCTGGGGTGGGCTCCGCTGTGTGGTTCTCGTGTGCAGGGAGGGCTCTCATGGAACTGTAGTCAGACGAAAGCTAGAATCAGAGCCGTCTGAGGGCTCAGTGGGCTTGGATGTCGCAAAGCCTCATGCACATGGCTGGCGGGTGACCCAGGCTAGCAGCTCACCTGTGACCTGCACATGGCCTCTCCCTTTGTCTTCAGCTTCTTTACAGTATGGAGAATAGGTTCTAAGAGTAAATGTCCCACTCAGCAGAACATAGAACCGGCCGATCTCTTAACACCTCGGTCCAGAACTTGGCACAGGGTCACTTCTGTATTCTGTTGGTCAGACAGTCGTGGGGCCCACCTTAAAGGGGAGGAGACAGAAATCCGCTATCTCAGTGGGAGGAATGTCAAAGAATTCACGGCTGTCTTCAATTCACCACCAACCCTACATGTTTCTAGAAACAAAACAGTATAGGTCAATTAACTGATAATGAGAGTCAAAACTAAATTGACCTTCCAGCACTCTCTCCCCTGGGTACCGCTCTCCACCTATGTGTGTGTGTCTTCCTACAGTTTCACATGTGCCAGACTTGTTTTATCCTCAAAGACTTTTCTTTGCCATCCCCTCTGACCAGAATACGATTTCCCTGCATCTTTGCGTGACTCAAGTCGGATCTCAAATAGCCCCTTCTCAGAGAAGATGTCCCTGCCCATCATATCTAAAATAAGTTGCATTCAGCATTTCTACCCTTAGCCTAAATTCTTCTAAATCCTTCATAGGACTTGGGGAGAGTGAGGAGTGACTTCTGATAAGTATGAGTTGTTTTTTTTCCTGAGGGGATGAAAATGCTCTAAAGTTGATTGTGGTGATGGCTGCACCAATCTTGTGAACAATAAAAACCACTGAATCGTATACTTAAGAAGTGTGAATTTTACAGCAGGTGAATTATAGATCAATAATAATAATAATAAATCTCACTCTGGCCTTCGGAAGTGAGTAAACATATTTAAATTGTTTTGCATCTCTGCCCCTCCAGCAGGTGTGAGTATGGTCTCCGATCAGCAGCCTGGGTATCACCTGCGAATTAGAAATGGCCAATTAGGGGCGCCTGGATGGCTCAGTGGGTTAAGCCGCTGCCTTCGGCTCGGGTCATGATCTCAGGGTCCTGGGATCGAGTCCCGTGTCGGGCTCTCTGCTCAGCGGGGAGCCTGCTTCCTCCTCTCTCTCTCTCTCTCTGCCTGCCTCTCTGCCTACTTGTGATCTCTCTGTCAAATAAATAAATAAAATCTTAAAAAAAAAAAAAAGGAAAGAAATGGCTAATTAGAGGCTCCCTCCCAGACCTACTGAATCAGAATCTACAGTCAGTTTTAACAGCCATCCCCAGGTGAATCAAATGCACACTAACATTTGGAAAGCACTGGAGTAAAGTGTTACTGAGGGCATGTAGTCGGGTTTTGGGGTGACAAATACATAACAGGTGTGATCCCATCAAGACACTTATTAACATGGGATTAGGAAAAAAATTTAATTCACAGGCCTTTTTTATTTATGCATAAATCCTCTTTAATGTTAACGAAATGAAAGAAAGGGGAGGGAGAGACTTGGAAGACCAGATGAGGCTCAAGGCTTACGCATGTTCCCAGATGTCCCCAAGCTAACACTGGTTTGTTTGTTTTGCCAACTGGAAATCACTCCAGGTGCAGAAGTTTCAAGGGCCTGTTGCTGTTTACTAATATGCTGTGGCTCCTTTCCATAAAAAGAGGGAGGAGACAGTGGGGTGGGGAGGCTAACAATCCATTTGGACCCGTAAGTATTGAGAGCCTGGAAAATACTCATTTGCACTGTTTGATTAGTAATTTGCATATATTGTTTGACAATACAGATGAAAAATTAATATTTTTTGTTAAACATCTCGTCTGAAACGATAAAAATAACGCATCCCTGAAACAGTACAGATTTCATAATCTCTTGCTATCTCTTCTCCCCATTCCTGTCCCGGGTAAGTGGTATTCGTGGCGTAGATGCCTTTCTCTGGGTTTGTGTTATACATCTGACCACAAGCAGCCCCTCTGCTCTCCTGCTAAATCACAGCAGAACAGGTGCTTTCTCTCTTGTCTGAATCCAAGTGGGAAGCGCTGGGAGCCATGTGTCCCCTTCCTTCCCACTCAGGGGTCTTCGCTCACCTGGCCCCGAGGTCTTGATAATAGGAATGAATGTCCCAGTCCCGGGCCTCTCAGAAGCTTTTGGATCAGCCTCTAGACTTAAGGGAGGGGCTTGGGAAAAAGAAAAGTCTCTAAATCTGGCAAGTTCTATCCCTTGAAATTTATATGGTTGACTCCTGTTTTGTTTTGTTTTGTTTTGTTTTAATTTATTTGACAGAGAGAGAGACAGAGAGACGGAATACAAGCAGGGAGAACGAGAAGCAGGCTTCCAGCTGAGCAAGGAGCCCCATGCAGGGCTTGATCCCAGGATCCTGGGATCATGACCTGAGCCAAAGGCAGACTCTTAACGACTGAGACACCCCGGTGCCCCGTGGCTGACTCCTCTTCTTAACTGAAATGTCAGCTTTTCAGAGGGGACTTCCCGGACTACACCTCAGCTCAAGTAACCCATGCACACTCCTCACTGCCTGGTAGGTAATTCCTTGCCACAATATGCTTTTTAATTGCCTCAGATTGCCACCATCTGAAATTATTTATCTATTCCTTGTTTGTTGTCTCTCTCCCTGATAAGATTGCCAGCTGGCGCCTGCCTGCGACAGCAGGGATCTTGTCTGTCTTGCTCGCAGAGCCTGGCATCTCATGGGCACGTGATGCCCTTGAGCGTGAACAGTGTGTGTCACAGGCCTTTTGATGCTCAGGCCCTCCGCCCCCCGCTGCCTCAGAGCACACCCACGGCCTGGGTGGACAGTGTTCACCTGTCTAGAGCTCTCACCTTGAGCTCCCGGACCCTCTTTTGTGTTCCTGTAGAAATTCCCTTTATTCTCAGGGAGCCCGGTAGCGCCATACAAAATATGGCGTATACAGGATTGAGTCGTTTCATAGCATGAGACTCTTGGGACAAGTGTGATTATTTCCCACCTTGAAGGAAGCAGCCCCCGGACACCACGTGATGGCCAGCTGCCAGACCCTTGCTCTCCTCCCCGCCTGCACCCCCAGCTTCCCTCCTGGGCTCCTTCCCATCCCATGACCCGGACTTCCCTCAATGGCCCTGATTCTTCTACCCGGGTCAGATTCCTGCCTAGCTCCAAATCCTTTCCTTCCGAGCGTTGAACACAACAGGTGTTCTATATTCGTCTTTGTCTCACTTGCTTGACATCTGACTGCCTCCAAAAACCGTCAGCTCCCTGAGTGTAGGACCTTGTTTGCCGTCCTCAAATACTGTATGTCCAGCCTCCAGCCCGTGGCTTAGCACCTAGTGGACCCCTCGATAAACCTGCATTAACAAATGAAGCACCCAGAAAAGAGGCAGATTTTCATCACGGACTCACATAATCATTAGCACAGCAGGTACTATTGGAGGACTAAGGGGTCAAGTTTTTACTACCTTCTACCTTCTCCTTGAGCCTGGCCGATGAGGAGAGCCAAGATAATCTCCCTGAGAGATATACTAAATATCAAATCACACCAAGTGACATGTTTACGACACTAGCCACTATAAACGCATTGTAGATGACCTAACTGGGTCCTGGCTGGACATATATACGGCCCCTAAATCCGGAATTCCTAGCATCAAATCAGATCGGACCCGAAGGATCCCCCTGTGGCTGGCTGGCTTCCTCAGTGCCAGAACAATCATACACTGTTTCCCACCCGAGAATGTACATGTTTTTTCCCATTTGAGTTGCAAGAATGCTGGTGCCCAGCTACAGCGTGGTGGAGACTCTGTGCACCAGGCCATTCCGTGCCTCTACCTCAGCCCCAGCTGGAACTCTCCTGCATCCCTCCCCTCTGCCTGGTGGTCCTGAAGGCCTGTTTTCCAGATGTCCCCCTCTGGGTTAGTCCTAACTTGGCAATAGTTCACTGTCCTATCATGTTAGTTAGGAGGGTGACCCAGAAGCTCATCTCCCAGGGAGGGAGGAGGGAGTCTACCCAGTCAGCTCTTCTCCCCTCACTGGTCTCTGCTCCTTCATCTTGTAACGCTCTGTTCCTGATTACTGTGCGTGACTACTGTGCTAATCATTCTTTCCTGTTTCAGGCACAGTTCCTACTTTCTGGATCCATCTGGTTGCACGTTTGGCGTCTTTATATCTTGGTAATAGAAAATCTAAACCAAACTGGCTTAAGGAAGAAGGAAATGCATCATTTGGGTTGTTTTGTGAGCCAATCACAGAATGCCCGATGAAAAGTGATGTAAGCAACAAGGACACTTATTACCTCTTGTGACAAGATATCCAGGGGGAGGACTGTTGCAGCTTGGGTTCAGCAATTTTGTTAAGTCATCAAGGACCTGGGGTCTTTCTGCCTTGTAATGTTAATTTGTTAATTTTTCCTCATGTGGCCACAAGATGGCTGCCTCATTTTGAAGAACACAGGTGGACAACCTTGGACTACAGGGGAGCATTTCCTTTCAGTGTCTGTTTTTAATGTGGAGAAAACGTTTCTGAGAAGACCTTCAGTGACTTCTCCTTAGTCCTTTCAGTCAGGATTGCACCACATTCCATGCCACAGGTACAAGGGAAGCTGGGAGGAAGGGGAATATCTGGTTTTGTTCATTTGTTTGCTTTTTGGCCTCTTTGGTAGAAAGGGGGCTTTGACAGTAGAGAACAAAGGATAGGGAAACAGAAATAGAAGGTATGTCTCCCATCTTACCCTGTGGTGGGGTTGAGGCCTTGTGACCAGATCTGGCCAATGGACTATGAGCAGTGGTGACATGCGCACATTCTGGGTTGACGCAATTAAGCCAACTCACTAATCCTGGACTGTCTACTTCTGGACTTCCAGTGTCACAAGGAAAATTCTAACTATTTTGGCTAAGGCCTTGTAGTAGAGTTTCTATTATACCTAGCTAAATAAACCCTGATACACCTTTTACCCATCATTTCGGTTATTTTCCATGTGTCCTCAGCCTTACATCAAATTAATCTCCACCTTTCTTAGTCTTGCTCTGCTCAGAGACTAATTTATGGAGTGTATCACACAGGTTCTCTTGCCCTCTAACTTCATGCTGCCCTTAGCCAATGGGAGGTAAAATCGTTTGAAGACATGTTCGGGAGAGAGAGAGACCAAGGTGTTTTACCCCCACTTCCTCTTCACTTCCTCTTTTCTCAGCACTTCCTCTTCTTTTGGCATGATTGCATGTCTGTAGGACCACAGCTCCTGTCTGGTGGCCCCTTTTCCATGGCCTCAACCTTCATCGGGTTCCAGTAACACTGCTTCTTCGCTCTGACACTTCAGGCCCAGAAAGAGTAAGGTCTTTGCACGGCTGTTCATCCCAGGTACCACTGTTAATTTCCTACTGTTGCGAAATACCACAATCCTGGTCTCCACTTTTTGGCTTTGCTTGCTTGTGCTTTTGGGAAACAACATCTGCAGTAGAACTCAAAATATAAAGAATGAAATTTAGGCATTTTCTGAATAAAATTCCATCTGTCTTGGGCCCTGTTAAGGATCTTTTAGAATATTTTAGGTTTTTTTTTTTTTTTAAAGATGTATTTATTTGACAGAGAGAGAGAAAGCACAAGTAGACAGAGAGGCAGGCAGAGAGAGAGAGGGGAAGAAGCAGGCTCCCCGCAGAGCAGAGAGCCAGATGCGGGGTTCAATCCCAGGAATCTGGGATCATGACCTGGGCCAAAAGCAGAGGCTTTAACCCACAACCCACCGAGCCACCTAGGCGCCCTTAGCAATACTTTAGTTTGAGAACCCGTTATGAACATCAACTGCCACGATGTAGACATTCAGAAGGGATCGTAAACAGAGTTTACTAGGAGAAAGACCATCTTTGTCGTTAAATTTTGCTTGTGGTTCTTCTGTCTTCCCGAGTGGGATTGCCCGGGGCCCATGAACCTCATCTGATGCGCCCCGCGAGGGCTCCGGGAAACTGAGGTCCCAGAGCCACATCTCTTGTCTCCAAGCCCAGCGCGCGCCCCGCTCCAACGCAGCGGCCTCCGCCAACACACATGCTCCGAGCGCCCTGACGTCGCCCGGCTGTGGCTGGGTCCCGGGGAGCCGAAGACACCCGGGAAGACGCAGGTGCGGTGGGCCTCGGAGGCCCAGCCCGGCCAGGCTCTAACTCCCACACGGCGCGGGCAGCGGGTCCCCGGTGCAGCCACTGGGCGGGGCGCGGAGGGCCCGCGCCCGGCCCCGCGGCGCCTCGGGAGCGCCCCGCGCCGCGCCCGCCGCCGGCCTCCCGCCAGAGGCGTCGCTGTGCCCTGGCGCGGGCCGGGAGCCGCGTTCCGCGGGGAGCGGCGCTCGCGCCGAGCAGGGGTTTCAGTTTCTGGCGCGAACTTCCGCCGTTCCGAAGTTGCTCGGCGAATTGGCGCGATGTCGGGGGACAGCAGCGGCCGCCGGTCCGAGGGCCGGGGCCGGGGCCGCGACCCGCACCGGGATCGCCCCCGCTCCCGCTCGCGGTCCCCGCTGTCGCCCGTGTCCCGCCGCGGCGCCGCGCCGGAGCGCAGGGAGGCCCCGGAGCGCCCGAGCCTGGAGGAGACGGAGCCGTCGGATTCCGGGGACGAGATGGTGGACCCCGCGAGCCTGGAGGCGGAGACCGACCACGGCCTGTGCCGCCAGATCCGCCATCAGTACCGGGCGCTCATCAACTCGGTCCAACGTAAGGCGGGGCGCGCGCGGGGGCAGGTGGCGGACGCAGGCCCGCGCCGCCCGGCTGGGCTACGGCGCCCGGGCCGACCCCGCGCCTCCCGGCAGGGCCTCCATTGGCTGGCGAGGACGCCCAGCGCCGTCGCGTGGAGCGAGTGCGCGACCTTGGCGGGGGCGCGCGGGCCCCGAGGGGGCAGGACGGCGCCGCGGGAGCCGGGACGGCCGGGAAGGGGCGGAGGCGGCGAGACGCGGGGGCCCTGGGCGTCTTTTCGGGCTGTCGGCGGGTCCGGAGCGCGGCCGCCCTTCCCCGGGGGGAGTTGTCAGAAATGCCAGTCCTCGGGCCGCACCCCGGACCCCCACTCCGAAACTCGGGGTGGCCCGCCCATCGGCCAGGTGACCCTCTAGGGGCTTCTGTGGCTTGTGAAGTTTGGGAACTACCCTTAGGAGCGCTCCTCGGAGGCTGCAGACGCTGTGGAGCCCCTTGGGTGAAGGTTCAAGGCAGCCCGGCCCCTTTTTGAAGTTCATGCTCCTTAAAGGGACGGTCACCTTTCTCTTTCCGAGCCACTTGGGTTAAAAAGATGGAGCTGTGTGAAGGAAGCCCCCCTCTCCCCGGGGAGCGGGGGGCCGGGCTTGGCTGTACTCCAGATCGGTGATCCGTGATCGCTTTGTCAAGGACTTGTTCCTGCCTCAGGAGCACATTTCCCAAACCTTGTACTTTTTTACATAGAAAACCGGGAGGATATACTGAATGCCAGCGACAAATTAACAGAGGTCCTTGAAGAGGCCAACACTCTGTTTAATGGAGGTAATTCGTTATTTTACGTATGGGAACTTTTTATTACAAGTTTTAGAATAATTTTGATTAGTTTTATAGAAGAGCCAAATTACTGACCTCAGGCAGTCCCCACCTAATATAGTAGTGCTTTACTGGTGCTGGAAGCTTTTTCCTTGTAGAGGTAATACTGCTTTTACTGCACTTAGGCACCCCCTCAGGCCCCCTGAAGGCTTTATGAGAAATTGTGGGGGTGCAGCCAGCAGCCTGTTTCTGAAAGCCCCCCTGCGCCCCGGTGGTCTTATTCTTTGATCAGGGTTGAGAACTTCACATGTACTGTTGTTTTATCTGTCTGTGGTCTTGACTGCTATATCCCCAGGATGCACTTGGTGATTAGAACATGATTGGTCATGTTCTTTGAGGACCAGAAGCTTTACGTCTGGTCCTGTCCTGGTATGACTAATGGCTCACCTGTTGACAGCCCTTAACGTTTTTCTGTCTGTCTGTTCTCAAATGAGTCTTTTTCTAGCTCTGCTCACAGCCTGCTCACCATCCCCCAGGTGGGTCTCCTACATTTGCTGAATCTCATTTGAATCCTTCCAGAACGGGGCATTTCCCGTCCGCCTGGTTAAGTCCCTCCTCCACTGTCCTTAGCTCTGTCTTCTCTTCACTCCTGGACTCCCAGTCCATGTCCTCAAGGTTCCTCTGGACTCGTTCATGGCCTTGCTGTTTTACTGTGGGTCTTAATCTTGAGCCACACATCGCCTTGCCCTTGGCTGATTCTGCCCTGTGGACTGGGTCACTCTGTAAGGCAAAGTTATTCACTCAGCTGGGCTTTGGGAGTCGCTCAGCAGAGAATTCTAGATCCTTGGCATTCATGGTTTTAACTCAGTGGAGGCCTCAAAGCCATCTGTGACAGAGAAGTCTGTGCTCTTCTCTCCAGCCGTGCTGGGAGGCGGGTGGCCGAGGCCCCCAGGGGCAGCCCAGGAATGAGCCTCCAGCGGTGGCCTCTGCTGCCCTCTCTCAAGCGTGGTCACTTCCGTTGCCTCGCTCCCGAAACAAAATGGGAGAAAAATGATGTATACAAACAAAACCCAGAGTCAGCCAGTTCAGCGGCCTGAAGCAGGTTCAGGAAGTGGGGGATCCAAGTGAGGAGGCCTTTAGGAGTGAGCCAGGCACGGGTGTTTCTGGGATTGAGAGTTGCTCCGTTCCCCTCTTCTTGGCTCCCTTTCCAGATTGCCCTTAGGGTGTTCCCACAGCGCTTCCTCCCTCCCGGGGCCCATGAGGCCTGCTCTCAACTCCACAGGCCTCCACCGCCCCCTCCCCTCCTTCCTCCTCAGTTTCCTTGCCTCCCGACTCCTTGTCTCCTTCTGTTTAAATCTTTTGCTCTATATAGCTTATCTTGAGTCCTGGGTCCTCTGTCAAACGTTTTCGGGTCACCCATCCTCACAGTCGCTGTCCTACTGTAGACCATTGACCTGGTGGCCTGTGCTGCCTCGCGGGGCGGGGGTCCTAGGCTTCCTGCCCAAGCCCGCTCTGTTCCTTCAGTGAGCCTCCTCCACAATTTCCTCCTGCCCCTCAACAACTCACCCTGCCTCACACGGAGCAGGCCTCCTTTTTGACTTAGTTCCCCACAGGTGGGAATCGTGGCAGAGATGGGCTTGCTGGGGTCAGAGGAAAGAGCCGGTGCGGGAGAGGAGAGGGGCTTTGTGGAACCGGAGCTGTCAAGTTCATAGGAGCAGGACCCCGGAGGGAGAGTGGCTTTTAGGAGGACTGGGCAGCTGGGACTCCGGATTTTGGTGGGTTGGGTCGAGGAGGCAGGTTTTCAAGGGAGATGGGTATGTTCGAGAATTTTTTTTTCTTTTGTCCAGTAGGAAATGTCAAGTGAAGTAGGTGGAAATTTTGGGAAAATCCCTGAGTAACGGGTATGTAGTAATGTGTATTTTCCTTCTTTTCTGAATAGTGTCCCGAGCAAGAGAAGCCGTGCTGGATGCCCAGTTTCTTGTTTTGGCTTCAGATTTGGGCAAAGAGAAAGCAAAGCAACTGCGTTCTGATCTGAACTCATTTGATATGTTAAGATATGTCGAAACTCTAGTAAGTTCAAAGCTACAGAATCTTAAAAAAAAAATACTTCCCATGTCACATAGTGTATAATTATCTGCTCTGCTTATCTGCTCTGTATGCAAATGCATTTCACTTCCTTTTTCCTTTTTGGGGGGAACCGGGGGCGGGCGGGGGGGGGGGTATGTCTCAGATTCCTCCGAGCAGATCTCACCAAGTTAAATGATGAGGATGACAGTGAGGTTGATGGGAGAGCCCTGTGGAGGAATTTAGGGTGGCAGCTTAGAGGTTTAAAAATCTGTTAGCATTCTAAGACTCTGGGTGCTCCCTTTATTTAGAAATGACCATTTTTTCATTCTCAGTGACCCTGGACCTTTGTCCTGGGCTGGGCAAAACCTACACTGCAGGTGGGCAGAGCTCAGCTGGAGAGGAGTTAGGCCTGGTAGGGCATGATTTCATCGGTCCTTGACAATATCTTGGAACCCTATGAATATACTTGGGGTTTTGCTTTTTTGTGGATCTTTTGTTGTTTATTCACCTTTATTTGAAAGGTTGTTAGCTAAAGTGTTTACACTTTTCCTTGGTGGATTTACCAAAAAAGGACAGTGAGGCTGACCTTGCATTTTACTATGATGTGGTTGTTTTTTTTGTTTTTGTTTTCTGTTTTCTGTTTTTTGGGTCCACTCTGAGCTAACCTCTGTCCCAGCATTTCTGACTGCATGTTTATTAAATGGTTATTAAAATAATCTGGTACCAGGAGACTGGCCCAGGTAAATTAATTCTTTTGTAAAGGCAGGAGGCAGATGAATTTTCTGTTGTTTTTAAAACCTTAAATGGTTTAACATTACCAAAATTTAAAACTTAAAAATTTTCTTTTAACTTTTTTATTGTGAGGTATAATGCATTTGGAAAATACACACTCGTGTGTAGCTGAATGAATAAAGTGACCATGTGCTGGCTTATCTTTTTTAAACTTGCTGAGATTTATCTAGGTGAGCTGTGTACCGTAACAAATCAAAGTAAATTCTGGAAGTCTTAAGGCATTCAGTGTAAAACCCTAAATTACAGCTCTGTAATCTCTGGGTCAGGAGGGCCCTTCCCAGTACACGTATAGGTACTATAAAGAAAAGATGGGTAGATTTGACCAGGCAGAAATGAATCGGGATGATGGTGTGGGCATGGATGGTGGTTGGGGACGGAGGCTCGCTGACCTTACATCTCTGATCAGGCTCTCGAAGCCTCTCTTCAGAGTTTGATTGCTTTTAATAGGGGCAAGCTTCCTGAGGGCTTTGTGATTATTGTTTATGTTTGATATTACTGTTTTAATTTGATAACTTATAGTTATTTTATGATTTCAAAATGTAATACTTTGATTTTCTGTGACATAGTGTGGGATAAGAGAATTATTAGACTTCTAGCAACTCTTCCCAGGAAGGCAGTTGTAAGATGAGCGATTCTCTGACTCTAGGGCACTGCTGTCTGGATATACCGAGACACAAGCTGAGTAGAGGTCTCTAGGAGGTTGGCTAAAAACGAAAAATCCCGAGAGCTGGCTAAACTTGCCTGTTCTGTCTTGGAGCCTTTGACTAGGGATGTGATTTCAGATTTGTATGTTGGTACAATTTTCCTAATACTTTGATGGGCTAAGGATTCATTCATTCTAATATTTCTACCTTTGAAAGTTGGAATTTATATAAAATTATTTGTATAATAAGAAATGTAGCCAACATGTTAGAACGCTGAGTAGGCTCTTTGCATCTGGCCTCTTAAAGTTTAGCGATAGAGATTATTGGATGTGGTGAATGATTGCCTGTGGCTTAACTGGGGTTTTTTGTTTCCCTTCATTTTTGTAGCTGACACATATGGGTGTAAATCCGCTAGAAGCTGAAGAACTCATCCGTGATGAAGATAGTTCTGATTTTGAATTCATAGTCTATGACTCCTGGAAAATATCAGGCAAAACAGCAGAAAACACCTTTAATAAAACCCATACATTCCACTTTCTGTAAGATTATTTTAAAAATCTGACAGACCAGCCATTTGTAAACCTTAAGCTTTTTTATTGTAGGAATGAGAACTATCTGGTAGGGTGAAGGTGATGATCAGGTTGCCATTTTTTGGAGATTTTTCTAAACTTTGATTGAAAAGCCCATAAAATTTTGATGTGGACGGAACCTCATCCTTCTGAATTTGGGCAGGAAAGGCTGTGGGCCAGAACCTCTTACCACAGGGCTCTGCTGGCTCCTTTGTTTTCTGGTGTGTGAGGCTTTGGGTCTGGGGCATAATGTGTGACTCTGTTTTGTCGTCTTTAATATTACCCTGTAGGCAGATGATACCTCATATGGAGCGTCTCAAGATTTTACTGAGGTCTGTAAAGTGCCATTCATTGTAATTGCCTGTTGGATGGTCGCTGACTTACTTGTACTTGAAGCCTGCTTTAGTCACTCACACCAGCCGCCCCGCTCAGTTTTTTGGATACAACTCTATACTTCTTCATGATCAACTTGGCTTCTGTCTTAATTTCCTAGTTCAGCCCTTCTGGAGAAACAAGGACTAGCCCTTACTGGTTCTCTCTTGTGAAGCCACCTTCAAAGGCAGTGGTTGTGTCCCCCAGCAGATACTTTCTCTGGGGCAGTCACCCAGTTGTTTCTTCCTTAAGTGCTCTAGCTCCTGGCATCTGTCTATTCCAGTTCACCCTCCCAAAGCTCCGGAGGGCGGGAGTAGCTCAGTGAGACGGCTTCGGAGATGCACAGGTGTGGGACCAAGCATCTGTCGGCTAACCCCGGGGCCCAGAACCACTGCATACCTGACAGCGTAAAGCTCAGACTTACACATTACAGGATGAGGTCCAAGTCTGTTCTCTGCTGTTGAGTTCAAGGCTCTGTCCTAAATCCCAGGCTCTAAATGCAGCCTTGGGTACTGTGCCTTAAACTTTCCTCATCTTGCACAGCTTGCGTCCACAGCCAATCACTCACAGCGTTGTGCCCTAGCACTTGCTCTTATTTTGGCCTGCAGTGTCTTCCCCCGTCTTTTCCATCTGGAAGGGTTTGCCTATCTCCCAGGCTCTAACTTGGAAGCTTCCAGTAACTTCTCCAGACAGAGGCATCATTGTAACATCAGAGAGCCAGCCTGATCCCTCCCATGTCTGGAAAGATCTCTGCCCCCATGCTCTCGGAGCACTTGCATATCACCCTAGCACAGCACTGTAGGATCTAGTGTATTATGTTGAGATGGACGTGTGTGTATGTGGATTTGGATCTGTCCATCTACACTGCATGCTTTGAGCTGCTCAGGGGCAGGGACCATACGGGTTTATGCTCACAGGGCCTTGGTCTCTGCGTGGTACATGTACAGACTGAAGTCTGCAGTAGGGTTTCTTTTTTTTTTTTTTTTAAGAGAGTCCAAAGTAAGAAAGAACCCCATAGCTTGTTCCCCCTTTTGTTCCCCTTCCCCATGCTTTCGGTCTTCCCACGGATCTGAAGTTGGCTTTGCCAAAGAGGCAGTGGGGTAGCTGGGAAGACCACAGGCATATTTCTTGGTTTACTGTTGAGAGCAAAATAGGAAGGCATTCAGGGGGCATCTGTGGTTCAGTAAAGCTTCTAGGAGTCCTTTGAGACACACAAAGGGAACAGAGAGGATGTCACAAAAAGTCACAAGAGTTTTGGTCCATGTCAGTTCGAGTATCACTGGAGCCAGGTCTGAATTCGACCATTCCGTGGGAACAGCTTCCGGTTAGTGCAATCAGTTCGTTTAAAAACAAACAAAAAAAGACATGAAAGCATATTTCTCATTAGGTTGGGTTCAATACAAGGAGAGTTCCCTGTGCCAAAGCCACGAAGTGATCGTCCAAGAAAAGGTCCCAGGACAGAAGAGAAGAAGACAATGCCTGACCAGGTTTGTTCTTTAAAAACACCTCAGGTTACATTAATATAATGTTCAGGCAATCTGGCCATCTTCCCAAGCTGTAGAGTCTAGAGTCAGGTTTGGTTCTTAAATAATTACTTAAATAATTTTAGTGTTTAAACATTTTATTGGATTAACCCCTTGTCTTAGTTTTAATCCACGTCTGTAGTCCCAAACCAGGGCTTCTTAACCTCCGCACCATCGACACTGGGGGCTGGGTCCTTCTCTGTTGTGAGAGGCTGTCCTGTGTGCTGTAGGACGCCCTGTAACAACCTTGGCTTCTCTCCATTAGGCACCCATTAGGTGCCAGTAGCCTCTGTCCCCCCAACCCCACAGTTATGACAACCAAAAACATTTCCAGATACTGGCACATGTCCCCAGGAAGCAAAATCACTCTCCATTGAGAACCACTGTTCTTTTTTTTTTTTTTTTTTTTAAGATTTTATTTATTTATTTGACAGAGAGAAATCACAAGTAGTCGGAGAGGCAGGCAGAGAGGGAAGCAGGCTCCCTGCTGAGCAGAGAGCCCGATGCGGGACTCGATCCCAGGACCCCGAGATCATGACCTGAGCCGAAGGCAGCGGCTCAACCCACTGAGCCACCCAGGCGCCCCGAGAACCACTGTTCTTAACTGCACTTTGTATATTTTGCTATTTGTGTCCAACCTGAAAATGGTTGATTTGGTAATGTTATTGCTCTATTAAAAAGTTAATATGAAAATGTTGCTGAAACTAGAAAACCTTTTTTTTTAACTGTAAATTTTTTTTTTTTTAAGATTTTATTTATTTACTTGATGGAGATCACAAGTAGGCAGAGAGGCATGTAGAGGGTAGGGGGGATTAAGCTCCCTGCTGAGTGGAGATCCCAATGTGGGGCTCGATCCCAGCACCCCGAGATCATGACCTGAGCCAAAGGCAGAGGCTTAACCCACTGAGGCACCCAGGTGTCCCTTAAATGTAAATTTTAAGACAAGGATAAAAGCTGCTAGCAACCCCCCAATACAAGACAGCTAGAGGAGTTCGGATATGTCAGGAGTAGAAAACGTGAATGGGCAGGCAAGTAGGTCAGTCTGCTTGGTAACAACTTTGTATTTTCAGTTAAATGAAATGGAAGAGTCTCATCAAGAAGCAACAGAAAAAGAAGTGGAAAGAATTTTGGGATTGCTGCAAACATATTTTCGAGAAGATCGTAAGTGTGATACCAAGTTCAAAGTAGAGCAATTTGTATTTATCAGTTAGACACGTATCACTTGCATTGAGAAGTTTTGTTTTTGTTTTGTTTTTTAAGTATTTTCAGTTATAGTAATGTTTGAGTCATTTTGATTCTCTTTTTGGCATGTATGTTTAATGAAGCTTCTTTCCTTTAGCAATCCCGTGAGAGAGTGTTGGCAAAGTAACTTTGCATTTTTGCTTTTAAAAGATGTATTTTTTTCTGTTACAAAATAAAAGGTGCCGTAGAAGGGGGGAAAGTTGAGTACCCATTCCCTCGCTCCCCAGAGGCGGCCGCCTGTACGATGTGCTTGTCTGCTTTCAGACCTTCAGTCACATAACCAGGCACATAAGTAAATTGGGGATTTTTGTTGTTTTTTTTTTAGCTTTTTGCAAAGCTAATCATAACATACACATTCTCCTGCAACAGTTTTCCATGTGGACGTTCGGCTACATCCGTACGTGCAGATCACACTTTTTAGTGATTCCCGTCGTATGGCTCTATCCTCCATCAGTGGGTGGACGACTAGGTTCTTTTTAGCATTTTATTCTTGGGAAACCCACTGCAGTGAGAAATCATGGTACACAACTTTGTGCACAAAGCTGATACTTCTGTAGGACAGGGTTTGGGAGGAGGGTTGTCAGGTCAGTGGGTGTCCATATTTTTAATAGATAAGTCACATTGCCTCCCCAGAAGGGCTGCATTGGTTTCACTCCCACGACAGGTCGAGCGCCCATTTCCTTCCTCTGCTAACATAAGAGAATATTGGTCTTACTGATCGGCAAAAATTCTCTTTCCTATTTTAAAGAATCTTTTTTTCCTCTTTTGTCTGTAGCTGATACACCTATGTCCTTCTTTGACTTTGTGGTTGATCCACATTCTTTCCCCCGGACAGTGGAAAACATCTTTCATGTTTCCTTCATTATAAGGGTAAGATTTAAGATTGTTTCTCTTTTTTCTTTTATAGCTTTTAAAATGGTAAATGATAGGGGTGCCTCAGTGGCTGTGTCACTTAAGCATCTCTTGATTTCGGCTCAGGTAATAATCTCAGGGTCGTGAGATCGAGCCCTGTGTCCAGTTCTGCACTGGGCATGGAGCCTGCTTAAGATTCTCTCTACTCTACCCCTCTCTTGCTCGCTCTGTTTCACTCTTTCAAAAAAGAGGGCTAAATAATAAAAGCTGTGGATGGGAGCTTTCAAAGGTATTCGTACTGACCAGTATGTATGGTAGACCCGTAGCAGCAGAGCATTGGCACACAGACAGAAGAAACGAGCTGAAATGCCTGTGGGCACCCAGCTGACTCAGTTGGTGGAATGTGTGACTCTTAATCTCAGGGCTGTGAGATTGGGTGAAGAGCCCCACGTTGGGTGAAGAGATTACTAAACATAATAAACTTAAAAAAATTGTATGCTTTTATATTTTGGGATTTATTTACAGAATGAATTGACAGAATTTGAATATGGAGCTAGAGATTATATAACAGTATGGTATAAGTGTGGGATTTCCCAAATTTGATAGTTGTCCTGTAAGAAAATATCTTAGTATCTTGTGGATACTTTGGGAAGTATCCACAAAGTATTAAGGAAAGGGAGCAGGTTGTCTATCACTTACTCTCTCATGAAAATTCCTGACATGTATGTAGAGAAGGGGAAATAGTTATGGCAGAACTTGAACAGGGGGTGAAGCTGAGGAAAATATATGGGAGGTCTTTACAGTAGCCTTGTAGCTCTTTCAGTTTGAAATTATTCAAAATTAAGGGTTCCAAAAAAAAAAAGAAAAGAAAACCCCTACTCAGAAATATACTATGGAAATTTGCTTTCGACTCTTTAGTCTACCAGCAGGTTGTACTCCCACTCATGGAACATGAATTTGATTTTAACCTCAGTCAAAAATCTTTTATCAGGGGCGCCTGGGTGGCTCAGTGGGTTAAGCCGCTGCCTTCGGCTTGGGTCATGATCTCAGGGTCCTGGGATCGAGTCCCGCATCGGGCTCTCTGCTCAGCAGGGAGCCTGCTTCCTTCTCTCTCTCTCTGCCTGCCTCTCAGTGTACTTGTGATTTCTCTCTGTCAAATAAATAAATAAAATCTTTAAAAAAAAAAAAAAATCTTTTATCGACTGGGACGCCTGGGTGGCTCAGTTGGTTAAGCAGCTGCCTTCGGCTCAGGTCATGATCCCAGCGTCCTGGGATCGAGTCCCACATTGGGCTCCTTGCTCGGCAGGGAGCCTGCTTCTCCCTCTGCCTCTGCCTGCCTCTTTGTCTGCCTGTGCTCGCTCGTTCTCTCTCCCTCTGTCTCTGGCAAATAAATAAAATCTTTAAAAAAAAAAAAAAAATCTTTTATCGACCAAAGTTTTTTTTCCCAGAAATGATAACAAAGGCGTATTTTGTCAGTGGTAAATGAGTTATGCATAATAAGATGCCGAGTGTCCAAAAATAGTCATGAATCCTGTTTAAGAGCCACGTTTTAAGAGCCAAGGCAGTTCCGGTCTTATTTAGGAGATCCTTAGGATGGATGCTATTGAGGAACCTGAGAGGGGACCCCATGTAAAGTCTCATCCACGTAATCTCTTGTGGTACATTCTGATTGTCTGGGATACGGCGTTTCCTTTTTTCTTTTTAGTTTAGTTTTTTGTTGAGAGAAAAGTGGGCAGCAGTGGGGGGTGGAGAGAATCTCCAGCAGTCTCCCTGCTGAGCCTGGAGCCCAATGTGGGGCTCAGTCTCATGACCCTGAGATCATGACCTGAGCTGAAAGTAAGTCGGAGGCTTAACCGACCGCCTTACCCCGGTGCCCTCTAGGGTATGGAGTTTTCTAATTGATGTTTTTTAATCCAATGGTAATAGGTTTTGGATCTAATTTTTTAAATCGGCTTTTGACTCTACATCTAAAATTATGTTTGTGTTTTAGGATGGTTTTGCAAGAATAAAGCTTGACCAAGACCGACTGCCAATAATAGGTTAGTGATAGTATGTTAAATTAGTTTTAGAGAAAATGTGTTATTCAAGTTCATGAAATGCAGTTTTCTGAACGGAACCGAGTTTACATTCTAGGTAACTTTCACAAGGCTGTGTCTTGCTCAACTAACTAATCTGCAGACGTGGTCATCGGTTCAAATCAGGGGGTTCATCTGTATCATTGACTCCACGGCCATAAAGATGAACAAGAAAGTCCCTCCCATTCTAATTGAGAATTTCTGTAATCGTAGTTACTCTTGTACTTTCTTGTCTTCTGTTTTCCCCTGATGCCGCCTCCTTCTACTTGAGAGTCTTTCGTAGTTGAATAATTTCACTGACTCAGTGAGCCTTTTCTAAGAGTCCCCTGTAGAGAGTCAAGTTCTTTCGTAGCTCTGCTTGCTGGTTCATGAGTTCTCAGCTTCTCTTGGACTCAGTAGGGCTCAGCCCTGAGGTTGGTAGGTAGATAGGCAGAGGTCTTCAAATGATTGCCACGCAGAACTCTCCTGCGGGGAGTTATTTTTTTAATGGGAACAAATGGATTACTTGCTGCTGTAGTAACTCTTTAACACATCAGTGATGCGTGGAATCCTGAAAAGTATGTAATATTTTAAGTGTCTTTTGCATACGGGTTCATTCCTTCTCATCCTTTTCTGTTCAGAGTCCCTCTTGCGATTTGATAACCTTTGAAAACTTTGTCTTTCAAACAGAGCCTGTTAATATTAATGAAGAAAGTGAGGGAATTGACCAAAACACCCAAATTAGGAATCAAGGAATCATAGCTCTGAGTTACCGGGACTGGGAGGTAAAGCTCTGCACGTCGCCCCGCGGGGTAGTTGTGCTCCCCACACCATTTGCTGTAAACCGGTCCCCAAATGTTCTTTGTTCTCTGCCAGGAGATCGTGAAGACCTTTGAGATCTCAGAGCCGGTGATCGCTTCAGGCCAGAGCCAGCCAAGGCTAAGCGTCTGACACCAGCAAAGTAAGGTTTCCTATGTGGTATTAAATGTTAATTAGTGTTCCAGACCCTCTTCCTTTTTTTTTTTTTTTTTTTTTGCATTCTGGTGAAACTGGGATTTGCCTCCCTCTAGTGCTCTATTCTTAGAACTGTCTGCCAGTGAGAAAGGCAGCGCTGGGCCCAGTGGCTCCAAGTCCCCGTCTACAGCTTACTTCGGTTAAGTGGAATATCGAACCCTCCCATCAGCTGTGTTCAGCGTTCGATTCGATGTGCTTGTTTTATAGCTAGGAAGTAGAAAAGGAGGATTAGGACAGAATTACCTGGAAGAATGTCACTAAATGGGCATTTCTGAAATCTGATTTAGGCTGTGGAACACTTCTTCATTTTTATGAAGGAGAAGGTGCTAGAAGGAAATCTTCGTGATGATCGGGCATTTACTTGTGGGTGGAAGTCAGGAGACCTGGAAGCTCTTTGCTCCATCCCCTTGGTTTAAAATCACTGAACGCTCCACTTAATCTCACTCAGCTTCATTTTGTCAATAAATCTCTCTGTAAAATGGGAGGATTTTGAGTTAGATCATTAAGGATTTTTTGGTATCACAAATTTTCTATAATTTTGAGAGTTTAATACTTAATGTAAACTCTTAATATTTGCCTCAATTAACTGAGCTGCTTTTGTTCCAAGATAACGGAGGGAAAGTGAACAGACAGAAGGTATAAAATGTGGGTAGACCGGGGCCCTCCTCAGAGAGAAAGGACTAGTTGTTCGATCCTATCAACGTATATCAAGTTCACGTATTACAGGAGCTTCTGATTCATTTTATCACTTATAAACTGTTAACCAGCTCTTTTTCCCTCTTTTTTTAGGACTCCAATGGATAGTGAGATCCAAAAAGGAAAACAGCATGTATTGTATATATTGTATGATTAAACATTTTTAAAAGACAGATTGTTTTTAGTAAAACGTAGCTTTTGATAGTTAATGAATTTGTCAAGGTTGTCTTTGATTAAAGGAAATTCACTGCCATATTCACAAATAACTGTAGTTGCTCTTTATTTTCCCATCATGCCAGGGTCTGGCCTTTCTCCAGTCCTGTCCCACTGAAACTGTTGGCGCGGCTGTTACAGCCTGTACAGCATTATGGTTCTTTTCACGCCTCTTTAGCTATAAAATGAGCTGGTCAAGTCCACAGATCTTAGGTTGAACTATGTGAAATCGTTTTTGGAAGGAAAACACAGTCACCTATCAGCAGTTTTATAGGCTCAGCCTGTGATTTAGACACAGCAAACGCTTTCATCGTCTCCCAGACCAGGCTGGACACTTGTCCCCAGCGGCAGTCCTGTCTGCACACACACCACAGAGGAAAACCACCCTGTGGGGTGGACCATGCCCCCCCCCCCCCACCGCGCTGCCCATCTTTGCTGGCCCCTCGGGCCTGGCTTTGGTGTTTTCTCACCCCTCCCTCAGCCCCTTTCCCAGTCTCCAGCTTTCCACGTCCTCCTTCTCTGGGTCCCAGGCCTTCGTGGTGCACGGCTGTGTCCGCCACCCTCCATACCGAGCGCTTTCCCTTCAACCATGGTGATCTCTCATCATAAAACAACTGTCGTGACCTTTAGTTCCTGTCCCGTCTCTTCCTGGAACAAGAATGACTTGCGTACTCCCCTTCTGGCCATCCTGGAGCCCGGGCGGAGGAGCGCCTCCTTCCCCAGCATTCCCCAGAGGCTGTTTTCAGCCAAACTGGGGATTCCTTCCCAAATAGTTTGATCCCAGGGTTAAATGCTATGCATTTGACACTTAAAAATCCACTCCTGGAGGGGTGCCCAGGTGGCCCAGTTGGTTAAGTGTCTGACTCTTGATTTCGGTTCAGGTCACATCAGGCTCTGTGCTCAGTGTCGTCTGCTTGTCCCTCTCCGTCCCCCTGCTTGCTCGCTCATTCTCAAATAACTAAGTAAAATCTTAAAAAATTGTACTCCCGGAAAGCTATACATCCTCACGCCTGGTGCTTTCCGTGGCTCCTTTTCCCCCTCTTACCCTCGTGAGTCCTACTATATCTATGTCCTCAACATTCTCCAAAATTGGTTTGACTCCACTCTGAAAAGCTACAGGCATTTGTGGCCCCCGGCTTAGCGGCAGCACAGGGTCTGGGTTACGTATAAACTGCTCCCCAGTCTGTCCTCCCTTAATCCCTATGGAGGTACTTCGACTACTTGATTAACTCCAAAGAAACTAGGATTTCTTTTCCCTTTTCCCTTATGGCCCCTACTTAATTGGTCATGAGATTCCATCTGGTGTCCTGATTCTCTCCGTCCCGCCCAGATTTCCGCCGCAGACTCCTGTCTGGTGTCCCCCCGCTCCCTATCTGCTCTTCACGTCCCCTCCACATTTTCAAAGCCACTTGTCAGTTCTCAGTGACTCCCCACTGCCTCCAAGGCTTGAGACCCCTCAGCTTGCAGACCCATGGAGGCCTTCCATGATCCTGCCCCTTGCCTCCACCCAGGCTCAACAACCCCCACAGACTCGGGCTTTCTCTTCCATCTCCATGAGCTTCACATTCCGTGCCACTCACCCACTTAAAGCGAATAATTCATTGTTGGCTTAGTCTGTTCACAGGGCTCTGTAACCACCACATCCTGATGGAGAACATTCTTTCATACCTCAGAACATTCTGTCACCCTTCCACATCCGCCTCCTCACCCCTTAGCCCCAACGGATAACCTACCTTCTGACAGAAGTTGCCTATTCTGGAATCACACACTGGCCTAGACATTACAGTTTTTCAAGCACGCATGTTTAGTTGCTTCTTGCGCTTTCATTGGCCTGCCTTCTGCTTGCTTCAAACTCTGCTCATGTCAGAAATGTAGCAGGGGCCTGAGTGGCTCAGTTGAGCATCTGACTCTTGGTTTCAGTGCAGGTCATGAGATCGAGACCCATGTTGGGCTCCACGCTCTGTGTGGCATCTGCTTGAGATTCTCTTCTCCTTCTCTCTCTGCCCCTCCCATTTGTGCTTTTCTCTCTCAAATAAATCTTAAAAAAAGATTTAGAGTAAAACTTAAAAACTTAAAAAAAGTGATGACCTTTGACAAACCAAAGTGGCCTAGGTGTCACTTGGCATTTTGTACCTTCCTATAATTATTTGAGTTTTCTAACGATGTCCTTTTTCATTATTTTAAAAACATTGGGGCGCCTGTTGTGGCTAGTCAGTTAAGCATCTACCTTTGGCTCAGGTCATGATCCCAGGGTCCTGGGCTGGAGCCCGGGGTCGCGCTCCCTCCTCAGCAGAGTCTGCTTCTCCCTCTGCCCCTCCCCCTGCTCATGCTCTCTCACTCTCTCTTTCAAGTAAATAAATCTCAAAAAAAAAAAAAAAAAGAAAAAGTATCAATTGAAGTTCTCTGGGTAGGGAGATTAGGGGCCACTTTCTTCAAACTTCTGAATAAGAGACGCACCTGGCTGGCTCATAGGGAGAGCATGTGACACTTGGATCAAACACTTGATCTCAGGGTTGATGTTGGGGTGGTGAGTTCAAGCCCTATGTTGGGCATAAGCCTACTTAAAAAAAAAATTATAAATTTCTGAATAGGAAAAAAAAAACAAAGAATACATGTTATCATTTAAATATCAAACACACATAACATCCCCAAAGTCTTTTATTTCCTGCTGAACTCTGTGTTCTAACAGCACCTCATTCTTATCTGTTACCCTTTTTGTGCTTGTCATGTTTGCACCTGTTTCCCAGTGGAGTTCCCCCAGGGCCCAGGTGTGCCTTACTTCTGTGCTGACGGTGCCCGGTTTGGGTCCAGGCCTTCCTGTCCTAACTGCTGTGCCCAAGCACTTCTCACCCAGGGTGGGTATTCTCAGGCTGGCATTGCCCATAAGCTGCCCTAATCTGTAGTCCGTATTCTCCATCCAGTGTTTCATAGCGCAGAACTGGGAATGTGCTGCTTTGACTTTTGTTCTCTACAAGTAGATTGTAAGCTCCTTGAAGGGCTAAATCCTAGAGTCTTGGGTCTCTCTCCAGGCTAGGGTTTAGGCTTCCAACATCCTATAAAATTCTAGGTGCACTGGAGTGTACAAGACAATGTGTTAGCATAATTGCAACAGGCTTTTATTTATTTCTTTTGAAAGATTTTATGTATTTATTTGAGAGAGAGAGAGGGAGCTTGAGAGGGGAGAGGTCAGAGGGAGAAGCAGACTCCCTGCTGAGCAGGGAGCCTGATGCAAGACTCCATCCTGGGACTCCAGCATCATAACCTGAGCCAAAGGCAGTGCCTTAACCAACTGAGCCACCCAGCTGTGTCTGCAACAGGCTTTTTTTTTTTTTTTTTTTTTAAGATTTTATTTATTTATTTGACAGAGAGAGATCACAAGCAGGCAGAGAGGCCGGCAGAGAGAGAGGAGGAAGCAGGCTCCCTGCTGAGCAGAGAGCCCGATGCGGGCTCGATCCTAGGACCCTGAGATCACGAGCCACCCAGGCGCCCCTGCAACAGGCTTTTAAACCCTCGATTGTATTTACTTTTCCATGGAGGGAGCCAGATCCCTTCAGTCGAGATCACTCCAGGAGCTATGGACTTGTTGGTTTCTTTGTATAAAAATACTTGTTTCGGGGCGCCTGGGTGGCTCAGTGGGTTAAGCTGCTGCCTTTGGCTCAGGTCATGATCCCGGGGTCCTGGGATTGAGTCCCGCATCAGGCTCTCTGCTCAGGAGGGAGCCTGCTTCCCTCTCTCTCTCTCTCTCTCTCTCTCTGCCTGCCTCTCCATCTACTTGTGATCTCTGTCAAGTAAATAAATAAAATCTTTAAAAAAAAAAATACTTGTTTAATGTTGATGAGTAGTAGTAACATGAGAGACAGCACAGAGGATAAAGAAGGATGGGCGTGTGTGTTGGGACTTTTCAGAGCCTTGCAGGAGTGGATTAAAAGCTCGCTGCAAGTTTCTTTGAGAGGAAGGGTCTCCCCCCCGCCCAGCCCACTGCCCCCCAGTCTGGACTGATCTTGGTGACATGTTTGAGCAGCAGAATATGGCAGAAGTGATGTTCTGGGACTGCGGATGCTCGGTCACAAGAAATCTTGTGGTGTCTGACAGGTCACTGGAGCCTGGTCACAGTGAAATAAGGTCAGAAACCTCACGGAGAGAGGAGACAGGGACTGGGACCAGCCAAACCCAGCCTTCTAGTCAACCCCAAGGGCACGAGGCCTGTACCCTCTTGTCCAACTGTCACCTGATCATCCCCAAGCAGCTCTGGCAGTGCAGGACAGGGAAGAAAAACTGCCCAGCTGAGCTCTGTCTGAATTCCTGTTATGGAATTGGGAGATACAACAAAATAGTGGTCGTTTTTAAGTCACTAAGTTTCGGGATAATCATGCAGAGAGGTGAAACAAACACTCAGTTTAACTCCCCCGACTCCAAGTTGGATGCAAACAGATTAGGGGTTATGGGATTTTACTGCACTGACAATTGTCAAAGGATGCCGGCCTGCGAAAGAAATAGAATCGTCCATAAAATAACTTAAACTTCCTTTTTTTCTAGTTGACTTCTCAAAAACGGTGGCATGCTCAAGAGCTCTCGTCGGAGTGGCTTTTTTACGTGTTCCTCCTTTCTGGACTTTTCCGTGAGGATGGTCACTTTTATGAGTGCTTCCTGGTAAGGCTGGGCAATCGGGTAGGCTGTGATCCGTTCGAATTCCTTCTCTTCCTCCTTGTGTGTTGCAGACCTGTGGAGAGGAGGAGCGGGAGCAGAGACCCTCCAGGCACACAGACTCTCGCTTCTCTGCTCTGTGAGCTCTCGCCCCCGAATCATTCGATCCTGATGTCCCCTGATCTGTTCCTTTGCCCAGGCCGCCCTGTGCTTTTTGGTCTTCGTTTTGTGGGTTTTCTGGACAACTGCAGTCTTCTCCTCCTTCCCTGGGCTTCGTATTTTGGGGATGACCGTGTCACTTGGAACCCTTTGAGGGAGGAGCCGGTACTTGTGGTCTCGGAGGCCTCTGGCTCGTTCGGCTCTGTAGATATGCTTCTTTATGTGGTCCAGCTCCCTCTCAGACACTAAATAGTCCCATTTTTTAGCATCTCCTGTTTTGTCACCTTGTGGTCTCTGTCTCTCTATTTTAATTTCCCACCTTGGAGCCGTCGTGTATCTCCATGCTTCTCCCAGCGTTGTTGCCTGATGCCGTCGATAGTAGTACTCCTCCGCTTTGGCAAACTGGAAGTCAAAAGACATGGCTTTGAGCTGATGAAGGGTTTCATTCTCCAGCTGAGACTTTCGGAGCAAAAATTTCCTCACTTTTGAAGAATGGACACCACCTAAACTCTTGTCAGAGGGAAGGATTAGAAGGTTTTTAAGTTGAATGTCCTTCGTTGCAGGCCATGACAGAGATCACAGAGTGTCTTGGCACTCTGACACCATGTCCCTGGTCAGCAGTCTCCTAGCCATGTTCCCTGGCTTTCTCTCCAAACCTCCCACACTCCCTTCCCCCAGGGTCCCCTTCACGAGTTCACCTGAGGCTTCCTTGAGAAGGCAGAAGCACACAGTCAGGAACGCCCTCCTCTTCCCGGTGCCAGAACCACCACCGCGCATCGACCCTGGACTCTGCCTTTACAATGGAAATGTTGCCCCTGTCTCTATCAAAGGCCAGTTCTCCCACCTGTCCTTGTGAAGCTTCAGGAACTTCAATTAGCAATTACCAAATTCTCTTTCCTGCTTCATCAAAATTTCCCCTGTACTGGCTCCCTCCTGTCAGCATAAGAATATGTTCTCTATCATCTTTAAACCGAAAAGGAAAGTGTTTCCTTTGCCACACATCCCATCTTGGCTCCCTTCCACCATGTGCCAGGAAGCAGTCACTAGAAACCCTCTCCACTCCCACCTCCCAGATCCCCCCTGGTCCTCCTCGGGTGGGTTTCCAGGCCCCGACTGCCGCGAGACTGCTCCCATCTAGGTTGTGAAGCATCTCCACAGTAACAAATTCAGTGGTTCTGTCTCTGTCCCTGTCATACTTGACGTCAGCAGCATTTTACAGAGTTGAGTACTTTACTCCTCTGGCTTCCAGACTGTGGCCAAGGGCATGTGACCAAGGCTATCTTGGATCACCCTAGACTGCAACACAGCCAGTAGCCGAATACCCCCAGGTGACCGAATAGCCCTTCATTCTATGGCCACGCCCTTCCACCGACTTTGCTGGTTCTGTCTTTTGAATGTAATGTAAGAAAATACAACAGAAATTGTCACTAAAGATGAGCATAGTCTCATTTAGACTTTCTTGGGCATGGACAGTCTCAATCACTCAACAGGTGACCTACCCTGTATCAGGGACTGCTCTAGAGGGGGCAAGGAGAGATGAGTGAGACCATCGAGACACACAAGACTGCCCAGTACTCACCTCTCAACTTCACCCCTAGACGCGATCTACATCTCCACTTGGATCTTCTTCCCAAGTGTTTCCTTCTCTTTTCCCCTTCTCGGTCCTGTCCCTACTAACTCAAAATGCCCCCACCCTAGGGTAGCAGCCTAACTAGCTTCCCTGAATCCATGCTTCTCTCTCTCTCTGCCTCCCAGCCCCATCAGACCATGGACACAGCAACTGGGCGGGTCTTTGTATCACAGAAACCTGAGTATGTCCCTTCCCTACATTGAAACCTTAGAATAGTATCCTGTTGCTTTTAGGAGAAAATCCCAAATCCCAGTATGGCTTTCATAATTTGGCTTCTGACTACCTCTCAGCTGGACTGCTTGCCCACTCTGCTGTGGCCACCCCAACTCTTCTGTTCCTCGAAAACCATATTTTCTTTGCCATCCGAGTATTTTCACATGTTTTTTCTTCATATACTCCCAAACACACAACACAGCAACTCTACAGTACTTACGTACATAATCTTTAGGTTTTAGCTTAAATGTTACTTCCTCAGACCTTCCATGTTTTCATGCAAAAAAAAAAAAAAATTCCCATCTTTTATGACCCTTATCACAATTTGTTTAGTGTCCGTGTCCCTCACCTGCCCCAGCCCTATGGGAATACAAGCGATGTTTGTCTTATCCAGTGTTGTCCAGTTGAAGCCAAGCCTGACAGACAAGCACTCTGGCTTGAAACACTCAGGCCCTTTCTATCTTGGGGATAAACTTTTTATGATGGTATTACTGGCTCCAAAGTTCACGGCAAATGTATTTCCTCACCTTAATCTTCTTTTCTAGTGGGGACTGGGAACCCACTGCAATCCGAGGGTCCTGAGTGTTTTTGGCCCAGGCCAATCTGGAAGATTAAAAAGAGAAATTGCACTAGGATTTGGAGAAAGGTTTCAGGAAACATGGCCTTCATGTGGAATGAGGAAGAGAGTTGATTTGGGACTTACTGTTCACCTGCTTGTCATATGCTTTTTAATAACAAGAGGCATTTCTTTGTGCAGATGGGCAGGACTATGGGTAACTTATAGCTTTCCTTGAAACAAGGAAGGACTGCTTTCTGATAAAAGTATGAACAAAGAATCATATGGAGTTTGAGGTTGAGACTAACAAATACTTTTGACAATGGAGAGGGGAGGCTGAGGTACTGTTTCAAATTCCACAAACCACAGTTTGTATAACTGTTGGTAGAACAAAGAACCATACCTTTGATGAGAGAGTAAGTTCTCAAAGCTGGTAAGTTCTTTTTAAGTTAAGTTATGCATAAAATTATAAATAGTATAAGCTATCATTAATTTCTAACAACAGCTAACCGTAACATTTCATAATTCTTGTCAAACGTTTATATTTTAGATAGCCAATAAAATAATTTGATGGCAGGAAAGGTTTTTTTTTTGTTTTTGTTTTTTAATTTAATGCAGAAAAATACAGCGGAGAAATTTGCTGTCACATTTAGGTATCCCGGAGAACTCTTATTTCTTAACGGGTTTAGTTAGTAAATAGGTTCTGTGTTTAACAACCTAGGTTGTAAATATTCTGTTTCTCTTGACTTATTATTTTTTTTAAAGATTTTATTTATTTGAGAGAGTGAGACAGAGCACGAGAGCAGGGTGAGGCGCCAAGAGAGAAGCAGACTCCCTGCTGAGCAAGGAGCCTGACGCGGATTCGATCCTGGGACCCCAGGATCATCACCTGAGCCGAAGGCAGCCACTTAACCAACTGGCCACCCAGTCGCCCCTCTCTGACTTCCCTCTGCAGCGAAAGAGGATTTTATATTATCCACTGGTTAAAAAACACGACTATAATGACCGTGTAAGTACAGCTAATTTCTTAAACAGATTCCTCCTGCTGCTTTCATGTTTTCTTTTCCACGAGGTTCTTGCACGATCTCCCTGACAGCGTTTGCGGCGCTTACTCCAGGCTGGGACACGTGCTGGGGCCTCAGGTGGGTCCGCTCAGCCGCCCGAGCCGTCAGCGGGGCACCCACCGGGCCGCCCTGCGAGGGCCGCGGAGGCCGGAGACGCCCGGGAGCGGCCGTTTCGGGGACCGCAGTGCGCCTGCGCGACCCGTCCTGGCGCCCCGCTCCTTCCCGGATCAACGCACGTTCTCCGGCCTTTGACCCAGAACGGACGGAAACGATACGCACTGTTCTTCCGCGCTCAGATCCAGCCACTCGGAGTCTGTCACCCGGGCGCCGCGTGAGGGCGGGGGCCGCGCTGCCAGCCGGTCCCCGGCCCCGCCCGGCGCCCCCCGGCGCCCTCCCCGCCCGGCGCCCGCGGCCACCCCTCGAGGAGCCTGGCGCTGCGGCTCCTCCGCGTCCTTTCCTTCTGCCGCTGCCCTGCCGGTCGCCAGCTCGGAGGATGACACGCTCTCCTCCTCGCGCTCTGCGTCACCGAGTCGCCTTCCCCCGCGGGGCTCCCTCCCGTCCCCGCTGCTGCGAAGGCTCGGTTCTCCCACCGGCGCCCCCCGCGCTCCCCCGGCCCCGGCTCCGCACGGCCGAGCCTTCCGCGTGCCTCGGCCTGATTTCTAGGGCAACCGGAGACAGTCGCAGGCTTTTGTGTGTGTCATCACCGTCCCAGATTGACACTACTGTGAGGTGGGAGTAAAGACATCTGGGGCCGCGCGGACCGCCCCGGTGTGAGCCGCGCCGAGTGGCCGCGGACAGCAGGGCCCCGGGGCAGAGTGTCACAGCACAGCCCCTGGAGCAGCTGGACAAAGCGTCTTCCAAGGCAGCGGGAGCGTCTTTGTCATTTTTGGATTTTTTTTTTTTTCGGGGGTAGATATAGATTACGTATCTTCCGTAGAAATATAATCTGTGCAGGGCCTGGGGGGAGGGGCGGGCCCTGCATGCGCAGTCCCAGTGGCAGAGGTCAGGTGAGTGTGCCCGTGGCCTGGTCCCGCGTTCTCACCATCACTCAGCTGAATGCTGCTGCTGGGGAGGTTCGGAGCTCTACCCCCTTCAGCCTACTTTCAACCACATGTTTATGTTCATAACTGGTCATTACTCAAGGACGAAGAAGCACACGTTACTCCAATGTCAAAACACATTAATGAAATGATTCTGCATATTCAAGACACTTGTCACCATGTATTTGAGCTGTGGGTGTCCAAATAAAGTCCTCATTGTTTCTTCTTTTTTCTTTTTTTTTTAAGATTTTATTTATTTGACAGAGAGAGGGAGCACAAGTGAACACAAGTAGTGGGAGAGGGAGAAGGAGAAGCAGGCTTCCCATTGTGCTGAAACCCCCATGCGGGGCTCCATCCCAGAGCCCTGGGCCCCAACGGAAGGCAGACATCCAAGGACTGAGCCACCCCAGCACCCCAGTCCTGTTTTTATTTCTTGAAATGTCTCTACTTCTTACAATGTGAAAGGAGAAAATATAGTGATTAATTAGAACCTGGCTTCTTTCTTATTAAGAATAAAATCTGTCCCTGCCCAAATATGCTGTATGCAGTGTTGTGTTTGACACCACAACCCTGAACTCATTTAGAAAAGAAGAAATGAAACAGTTATGAAGTAAATATGGGTATTTTATCAAAAATCAAAAGAATTTCAAACATTGTCATGACAGTGATTTCTGTTGATTTTCATACCAAAACCTTGAATTACATTACAACCTACATTTTAATATTCACAAGATACCATTTAACATTGATAAAATGTCATGTCACTCAAATATCAAACTTACTTGCAATTAATTCAGCCAAAATTTGTATAAACGTGTGACATGACAGCATCATACTACCCCAAGTTCCTAGTAGTCATTGACTATGAGCCAAGCACTGTGTAAAGTGCTAAAAGGAAGGGGCGCCTGGATGGCTCAGTCAAGTGTCTGCCTTCAGCTCAGGTCCTGATCCTGGGGTCTTGTGATTGAGCCCTGCACTGGGCTCCCTGCTTAGTGTGAAGCCTGCTTCTCCTCCTTCTTCTGCAGTTCCTCCTGCTTGTGTGCTTTCTCTCAAATAAATAAAATCTTCTTAAAAAAAAAAAATGCCAAAAGGTAATCTCTTATTTTACCCTCCTGAAAACTGAATATAGCCTTTTTTTTTTTTTTTTTGCAAGAGAGTGAGCATGAGCAGGGTGGGGGTGGTGCAGAGGGAGAGATAGAAATTTAAGCAGGCTCTACACCCAGCGTGGAGCCCAATACAGGGCTCAATCTCACGACCTTGAGATCATGACCTGAGCCAAAATCAAGAGTCAGGCAGATGCTTAACCAACTAAGCCACTCAAGGGTCCCTAGCCTCCTTTTTGACAAAAATATGCAATTCCTAATATGAGCCTCTTTTTAAGTAAGGAATCAGCTTAATTAACATAAAACAAAAAAGACCATCATGTGGACCTAACAGTACTTTTCATTTAAGTATCATGCTTTGAATTGTTCTTTTTTCCTGATAAGAGAAACAAGGAATGAAGACTTTAAGTCAGGGAGATAAATAACTTTTTCGCTAGCAAATCAGGTTGGAACAAACTATTGACAAGACTAGACTTCGCCCTAACATAAACAAAAGGTGGCCTGAGCTGTGTCTTTATGTGAGAAATCTAAAAAGAACACTTTGCTAACAAATATTTTATCATATACCTAAATTCTCATCGTTTGTCAAAAGTCATGAAATGTGTTTGAGTAACCATGAGAAATCATCACTGGGGAAGGACAACATAGAGGTTCCTGAGCTGAAAGTGTCATTAACCACTTCTCATGATATGGAACTTGAAACAAACCAAAGTACTGTCACAGACTTACTGCTGGCTTTGGAAACCACACGCTGTCCAATGGCCCCATTTTGCAAGAATTTGAAAACAGACTTAAAAACTAAAAGTGCCTCTGATTGTATCTGAACATAAAACACTGACAGTCCAACCATCCTATTTGGTAATGTTCTTATTCTTCTGCCCATTTTCCATGGGAGGAAACGTGGTTAAGAGAGTTACGTGACTTGTTCAAGGCCACGCAGTTGCCAAACGGGAGACTGAAACTTGAACATGGATGTCTAAAAGCCAAGCTTGTGATATTACACATGCTATCCTATCCGACCTTGGGAAACGGGAGGGGTGGAAACACAGATCACTTTTGTGGAGCTCACAATGCAGTGAAGGAGGCAAGAAATCGACACAAGTACACATATATGATGTAGCCATACAAAGGCATTGCACAAGTATGGAGTGAAAACAAAGGCAGGAGTCATCAGCATGAGGTAGGACTGAACATGGAGGACATGCTGGGAGCATTTTCTGAATAGAGTGGCAGAAACGTGGGAGGTGCTCCTGAGACCAAAGAAGCAACTGACTCTGTCAGTGGTTGCCAGAGGAAGTTTCTCAGGCAGGGTACCCCATGTGGAGAGCAAAGACTGGAGCCAGAATATGATGTGGAAGAATTATGATGATTTCCCCCAAATAAATGGAGAACTATGAAATGTTAATAAGAAAATTAGTAAAAAAAAAAAAAAAAAAAAAAAAAAACTGGCATGAGAGAAAAGATCCTGAAACCATAGAGCCTAGAATCAGAGATTAAGTAGAAAACTGGGTTCGTCCATTGGTGCTGTGAGAGCCTGGTTCTAGACCAGCATTGTTCAATGAAAATAGAATGTAAGTCAGATGTAATTTAACTTTTTCTGGGAACTACGTTTAAAGAAAGTAAACAAACAGGTGAGATTAATTTTAGTGACATATTTTAACCCGTGATATATCCAAAATATTGTCATTTCAACATAGAATCAATTTCAATTTTTTACACTGCTGTTCTGTTTTCATTAATAAATTTAATTTTTTAAAATAAATTTAATTTTTTAAGAGCACCTATAGATTTACAGGAATAGTGATTAAAAAGTAATCTCTCTCCAAGTTCCTCCTATTATTTGTATCTTGTATTAGTATGGTATACTTGTTGTCACTGACAAATCAATATTGCCACATTATTATTAACTAAAGTCCATAGCTTACACTGAGTTTTACTCTTTGTCTGGTATATTCCATGGGTTTTAACAAATGTACAGTGACAGGTGTCCATCATTACTGCATCATACAGAATTGTATCACTGCCCTAAAAATTCCATGTTCCAACTCTTTGTCACTCCCCCACCCCACATCCTAAGCCCCAGAAACCACTGATCTTTTTACTGTCTCATAGTTTTGCCATTTCCAGAATGCCATATACTTGGCATCATACAGTGTAATTTTTTCATGCTGAAAAGGCTTTTTCAGATTGGGTTATTTCACTAAGTAATATGCTCTTCATGTTTCTCCATGTCTTTTCATGGCTTCATACATAGTTCATTTCTTCTTATGGCAGATCAACATTCCATCATTGTTTTATCCATTCACCTAGTGAAGGACATCTTGCTGGCTTCCAGTTTTGAAAATTATGAATAAAGCTACTATTAACATTTGTGTGCAAGTTTTTGTGTGGATATAAGCTTTTGATTATTTGGTTATATACCGAGGACTATTGGATCATATGGTTAAGAGTATGTCTACTATTATAAGGAACTGCCAAAGTATCTTGCAAAGTAGCTGTGCATGTGCCTCCCCACCAGCAATGAATGAGAGCTCCTGTTGGTCTAGTAGTGTTGTCGGTGTTGTGAATTTTAGCCCTGGAGGAGGTGTGAGTGCTAGTTTGTTAGAATTTGCAGTTTGCTAATAACATATGATGCTGAGCGTCTTATTATAACATTATTTACCATCTATTTATCTTTGGTTGGTATCTGTTCATATCTTTTGCCCGTTTTTAATTGGGTTATTTTCTTGGGTTATTTTTTTTGTGTGTGTGTGTGTGTGTGTGTGTGTGTGTGTTTTAGATACCAGTCCTTTAGCAGGAATGTGTTTTGCTAAGACTTTCTCCTGGTCTATGGCTTGTTTTTTCATTCTTTTGTAGTGTCTTTTGCCAAGCAGAGGTTTTTCATTTTAATAAAGTACAACTTAATTTTTTCTCTCATGGGCCATGTTTGACCATTCTATCTAAAAAGTCATCGCCAAAACCAAAGTCACCTAGATTTTCTCCTATGTTATCTTCTAGGGGTTTGTTTTGTGTTTTACATTTAGGCTTATGATCCATTTTGAGTTAATTTTTATTAAAAGTATAAGGTCTGTGTCTAGATTTATTTGTTTCTTGCATGTGGATGCCCAGTTCCAACACCATTGTTGAAAAGACTATCCTTTCGGGGCGCCTGGGTGGCTCAGTGGGTTAAAGCCGCTGCCTTCGGCTCAGGTCATGATCTCAGGGTCCTGGGATCGAGCCCCGCATCAGGCTCTCTGCTCAAGCAGGGAGCCTGCTTCCCTCTCTCTCTCTCTGCCTGCCTCTCCATCTACTTGTGATTTCTCTCTGTAAAATAAATAAATAAAATCTTTAAAAAAAAAAAAAAAAAAAAAAAAAAAAAAAAAAAAAGAAAAGACTATCCTTTCTTCATTGACTTGTGTTTGCTCCCTTGTCAAAGATCAGCTAGGGCGCCTGGGTGGCTCAGTGGGTTAAAGCCGCTGCCTTCGGCTCGGGTCATGATCTCAGGGTCCTGGGATCGAGTCCCGCATCGGGCTCTCTGCTCGGCAGGGGGCCTGCTTCCCTTCCTCTCTCTGTGATCTCTTCCCTTCCTCTCTCCTACTGTGATCTCTCTCTGTCAAATAAATAAATAAAATCTTTAAAAAAAAAAAAAAGATCAGCTAGCTATATGGGTGTGGGTCTATTTCTGGCTTTCTGTCCTGTTCTGTTGATCCATTTGTCTGTTCTTTCGCCAATCCCACACTGTCTTTGATTACCGTAGCTTTGCAAAAGTCTTCAATTCTGGTAGAGTTTGTACTCTGGTCTTGTTTTCTCCTCTGACATTGTTTTGGTTATTCTGAGTCTTTTGCCTCTTCATATGAATTTTGGATTCAGTTGGTCAATATGCACAAAATAACTTGCTGGGACTTTTATTGGGATTACATTGAATCTAAAGATCCAGTGGGACAAAATGACATCTTAAAAGTATACATATTCCTGCCAATGAACATGGGTCATCTCCATATATTTAGATCTTTGATTTGTTCCATCTGAGGTCTTTTGTTTTCCTTTTATAGATCTTATACATATTTTGTTAGATTTATACTTAAGTATTTCATTTTCTTTCTGGTACTAATATGCCACCTCCTGACGGTGCATGGGAGAAGAATGAGGCACAAACAAGTCAGTTGCAAGAGAAAGGGAGCCGGGGATGACAGTAGGAAAGACTCTCCCTAAACAACTCCTCAGTCTCGTATTTATTAGAAAGTGCCTAACAACCAGCAAAGAAGCGGTTGTAGATTACACATTGATCATGAGTCTTGTAGATATGGAAGAAAAAAGGCAAAACATGTCTGAGCATGTAGTACATGACCTACAGTGAGCAAGCCCAAATGAAAAGATTGCCTAACTGCTGGTGCTCTCCAGGGAAGGAGAGATAATGGTAAAATGAAGCAGGTGGCCATCCGCCCTGAGTGGGCTGGGCATTCCCAGCTGCTTGACTTCAAGGATGTGTAGTCCTCTCCCCCAGAGGCCTATGTTTTTCTTAAGGCTACATCTAAGCCATGCTTGGTAACTAGTATAATTTCTCATAGGTCATATTTTAAGCAGTACATTGTTCTGAAGGGTGGTTACACTAATATAAACGGTATTGTGGTTTTTTTTTTTAAAGATTTTATTTATTTATTTGACAGAGAGAAATTACAAGTACACTGAGAGGCAGGCAGAGAGAGAGAGAGAAGGAAGCAGGCTCCCTGCTGAGCAGAGAGCCCGATCCCAGGACCCTGAGATCATGACCTGAGCCGAAGGCAGCGGCTTAACCCACTGAGCCACCCAGGCGCCCCAACGGTATTGTGTTTTTAATTTCAAATTCCAATTGTTCATTTCTGACATATAGGAAAGAAATTAGTTCTTGCTCTATATAGCTTGTATCCTGCAACTTTGCTATTATTGGTTATTAGTTCCAGATTTTTATTGTTGTTGATTCTTCGAAATTTTCCATTTGGACAATCATGTCATCTGTGGATGAAAATAGTTTTATTCTTTTCTTCCCAAACTATAAATCTTTTATTCCTTTTCTTGTTTATTGCATTAGATGGGACTTCCAACATGATGTTGAATAGCTGTGTTGAGAGGGGACATCCTTGCCTTGTTCGTGATCTAATTGAGAAAGCAACCAATTTTTCAAAACAGTGAGGTTTTTTGTAGATGTTTTTTACTCAAATTGAGGAAGTTCCTCTTTATTCCTAGTTTGCTGAGAGCTTTTATCATGAGTAAGTGTTGGATTTTGTCAAACGCATTTTTCTGTATCTACTGATATGATCATACGATTCTTTAGGGCATTGATGACATGGATTACATTGTTTTGTAAAGTATAATAGTATAGAATTCCTTTTATATATAGTTGAGTTCCATTTATTAATATACTTTTTTAGGATTTTTCACATCTACGTTTATTAGAGATACTGGTCTGTGGTTTTCTTGTAATGTCTTTGGTTTTGGTATTAGGTAATGTTGGCCTCATAGAATGGATTAGAAAATTCCCTTTGCTTCTATTTTCTGGAAGAGACTACAGAGAGTTGTATAATTTCTTCCTTAAATGTTTGGTAGAATTCACCAATGAACCCATCTGGCCCCAGGGCTGTTTTAAAAGGTTATTATTAATTCCATTTCTTTACATATAGGTGTAATCATGTTATATACTTCTTGTATGAGTTTTGGTAGATTGCATCTTACAAAGAATGAATTTGTTTCCTGTAGGTTGTCATATGTATGGACATAGAGTTGCTTGTAATATTCATTTGTTATACTTTTAATGTCCATGGTCTTTCTTTCATTTCTGACTGTGGCAATTTGTCTTCTCATTTTGTTTTAATTTGCCTCACTGGAAGTTTATCTATCTTATTGATCTTTTCAAAGAATTAACTTAGTTTTGTTGAATTTCTCTATTGATTTCTTGTATTGTTTCATTGAGTTTTAATTTTTGTTGTTTTCTTTTTAAAAAATATTTTATTTATTTATCAGAGGCAGAGAGAGAGAGAGTGAGGCAGAGGCAGAGGGAGAAGCAGTCGTCCCACAGAGCCGGGAGCCCGATGCAGGACTTGATTCCAGAACTCTGGGATCATGACCTGAGTTGAAGGCAGATGCTTAACTGACAGCCATTCAGGTGCCCCTCTGCTTATTTTGGATTTATTTTGCTCTTCTTCTTCTAGTATCCTGAGGTAGAAGCTTAGATTATTAATTTTAGATCTTTTTTCTAATGTATGCTTTCAATGCTATAAATATCCTCTAAGTACTGCTTTTGCTGCAACTCACAAATTGGGTAAGTTGTACAGTTGACCATTGAATGCTTATGCAGAAGTCCACTTATTTGTGGATTTTGAGAAATATGCACTGTAAATATATTTTCCTTGTAACTTTCTTAATAACATCTTTCTCTAGATTACTGTAAGAATATAGTATAAAATACATATAACACAAAATATATATATTAAGACTGTGTTATTGATAAGGCTTCTTGTCAACAGTAGGGTATTAGTAATTATTTTGGGGGAGTCAATATTTATGTGTGGATTTTTGACTGTGTGTGGGGGTCTGGCACCCCAACGCCAGTATTGTTCAAGGGTCAGCTGTATTTTCTTTTAGTTCAAAATATTTCTGAACTGCTTTGATCAAAGCATTTAGAAGTATGTTATTTAATCTCATTATTTTGGATTTCTCCTACCACCTTTCTGTTGCTGATATCTAGTTTAATTCCATTTTGGTATGCATACTTTGCATGGTTTCTATTCTTTTAAACTTGTTTTTTTATGGCACAGAGGTGGTCTATTTTGGTAAATGTCCCATGTGAGCTTGAGAAGAGTGTGTATTCTGCCACTATTGGATTAAGTGTCCTAAAGATGTCAGTTAGAACCAGCTGATTGATGGTGTTGTTGGGTTTAATCATGTCCTTACAAAGAAGTAGGCTCCCCACTGAGCAGGGAGCCTGATGCAGGGCTCTATCCCAGGACCCCAGCATCATGACCTGGGCCAAAAGCAGACACCCAAACAACTGAGCCACCCAGAAGCCCCTCTATACAAACTTTTAAGATTTAAGTGCTCAATAGCCATGGTTAGTGTGGTGGTGTGGGGATCCATTCATCTTGCTGCTGCCCAGTGCAAGCTTCATATGCAAGTTCCCTTTGCTTATTGACTTCCACCTGTGGGGGTACCTGGATGGCTCAGTTGGTTAAGCATCATACTCTTGGCTTTGGCTCAGGTCCTGATTTTATGGCTTATGAGATGGAGCCCCACATTGGGCTCCACACTCAGTGGGAATCTGCTTGGATATTCTCTCCCTCTGCCCCTTCTCCTTTCCCACTTGTGTTCACAACACACACTCTCTCTCTAAAATAAATAAATAAATCTTAAAAACAAACAAAAAACCTGCCACCTGCCAACTTGGAGTGACTTGCCTCTATCTTTGGTCTCCTCCTGCCCTCCACACACAACTGTCTTATGTCTCTTACTAGCTGTGTGATCTTGATCAGGTTATTTAGCCTCTCTAGTCTTCATTTCCTATGTTGTGAAGTTACTGTAAGGATTAAATGAGTTAACACGTATGCCTAGGACATTGGCATTATAGCTCTAGATTGGCATTCCCTGGCAGAGGTTGGTCTAAGGCTTGGGATAAGGTTGGGACAAAGGGACATAAGTGAATTGGTAAAGGACTACACTAAGAAAAAACAAAAAGCCTCCTGGCTTCCTACTTTCTGAGGATGGCATCTGCTGTCTTTGTTTCATTCCACAAGCCTTTACTTTCTTCCAGAATGAGAGCCTGCCTGAGAAAGGATCAGGAGTACTCAAATCTGCCATAATGGACAAAATGAATGAAGTCTGTCTTAATGGGTACTGATATGTACCAAAACTTCAAGTTTTAGGAGGTACTGGAGAAACCTGGAGGGGCCCTGAGAGCCTCCTACATGCTACAACTGTCCCTGAGGTTCTTCCCATTGTGTGAGGCACAAGTGACCCTTAGTAATATAACAGGTCATGCGGCTACCAAGAAACCCCTTCAACTTAAAAACGCATATATCCAACATAGTGCACCTTGCGATCAAGAATGATCAAACTGACCTCAAAGTTTACCTGTTTCTCCAAGGTTCATGATTTCATTTTTCAAAACACTACAAAAAGATAATCAGCTTGTTGACAAAAAATATAAAGACAATCTTAAATTATGTATGCATTAAGGAATATTACCTTATTGGCAGTACTCATTTTTATACTTTGCTCCAGACTATTACTTCCTAAAAAAAAAAAAAAAAAAAAAAAAAAATCCTCTTTAAGGGGTGCCTGGGTGGCTCAGTGGGCTAAAGCCTCTGCCTTCAGCTCAGGTCATGATCTCAGGGTCCTGGGATGGAGCCCCACATCCAGCTCTCTTCTCAGCAGGGAGCCTGCTTCCTCCTCTCTCTGCCTAATTGTGATCTCTCTCAGTCAAATAAATACCTTTTTAAAATAGGGAAGTCCACAGGCTGAATTCAACCTACATAAATACTTTGTTTTGCTTGCAGTTAAAATTAAAAAAAAAATAACATTTACAAATATTGGAACATTAAAAAATCGAGATCTTCTCTTTCAAAGCCTTAAGATGCGGCGGCAATAGGCTTATAGCATCAGAAGGCGGCTACTAGCTCCAAAAGTTGTTTGCTTTAAAACCATCAAGTGTTCAATTCATCTCCGCCGGCCACTCACAGAACACCTGCACGTGTACCTGCACATGGCACGTCAGAGTGGACGTGCTGGTTTGGAAGAAACCCGAGCTGGCCCCCCACATGGTGTCAGGGACCGCGCGAGATAGTAACTTTTATACTGAGCCCGGCGGGAAATGACTGACTTACAACCTCCGAGCCTCAGTTTCCTCATCTGTAAAACGGCGCTGACAATGAGTGATGTTTGGCGACTGCTCGACGAGGAATTATGCAAAGGGCTGGCCCTAACTCGGGGCCCGGGGGCAGGAATACCACCCTCGCTAAGGTCTCCGCAGGCGCCGGCACCCGCAGAGACCGGAGCCCCGAGGAGGCAGTAGAAGCTCGGGTTGGGGAGCTGGGACGCACCCGCCAGGCTTCAGTCCTCCTCCCCTCCCCGCCCCGGGCCCCCGCGCTCCGCCGAGGTTGGCCCCAGGGCGCGGAGAGGCGTGGCCGGCCCTGGCGGACCCTGGAGGCGGCCATGGCCTCGGTGGTGGAATACAAAGGGCTCAAGGCCAGCTACCACTGCGGCTACTGCGGCTCGGAGGAGGGCAAGGTGTCCTGCGGTGAGTGTCCCAACGGGCAGGGCTGGCGCGGCCGCCGAGTCCGACCCTAGCACCGCCCGCCGCGCCCCGCACCAGCCCCTCGCCTGGGAGCGCACAGGGCCGGCTCCCCACACTCGCACTCCCCTCTCCCAGACGTTTCTTCTCAGACTATTTCCCTTCAAGGTCCTTTCTCCTCCTCACCCTCACCGAAGATGGCGGTCCCTGTGGGAGAAGGAACGGAAATAGCGGAGGCTGCCCTCGGTCAAGATGGCGCGGGCGGCGTCAACGTGCGGGACTCCCGGCGAACCCGGCCTGCGGGCGCCCGAGCAGCTTCGCGCGCGCCTCGGGGACTCCCGGGCGGCGCGGAGCATTGTGGGGTGGCGGCGGCGGCGGCGGTAGCGGGGCTGGGCTGGGTCGCGTCGCGTTTGGAGGGACGGGGCCATGGCTTCCTGGGCCGCTCTTTCGCCCAGCATCGTGGAGTATTTCGAGGGCGAGGACTCCTACCGCTGCGGCTATTGCAAGAATGAGTCGGGCAGTCGCTCCAATGGTGAGAGGGCGGGCGGGCGGCGGAGGGCGTCCGGGCCTCGGGGGCTCCGCGGCCGGCGGGCGTCCTCGGGGGGTCGCGGCGCCCTGACCCGGGCCGACCGGCTCGAGGGACGCGCGGATCCTCCGGCCGGATCCTGTCCCAGGCGGGTGTGCGGAACGCGGCTCGCAGGTTTGGGCCGTGGCTGCCAGTTAAAAATGAACTTCAGCTCTGATTCATCAGGGACGCCTCTCGGTGCTGATCCTTCACGCAGGTGCTCGCACGGGCTAGATAATGATTGTCCCGCCGTGGCCCAAAGTGCGGAAACAGGTGTCCGTCTTCAGTCCTTAGGAGACGGTTAAATGTGTGACAGCATGCCGTGCCAGGGAGCGCGACAGTGCGGTCAGTTCCGCTGGGGCGGACCCCAAGTGCTGATGCCCAAGTGGGACCATCCCCGATTTTCATTGCAGAATGCGGCGTGTCGGGTGGGCTGGTGGTGCAGGAAGAGCTGTGTGTGTGCATACGTGGGCACGGGCATCGGGAGAAAATGTCTGGAAGCGTGTGCAAGACGCTGGTGACCCACCAAGGCGGGGCTGGCGAGGGAGCCTGTTTGTACTAAGGTGTCTGAAAAATTGACCGGGTGCTCCTGTGCCTTGTCTCCTCCACCCACCTCCGGAACGTGTAAGCCAGCTTACACGTTGTTTTGTTGTTCTCCCCCGCCCCCCGCGCCCCCGTTACAGTTCAAGTGTCTTTCGGGGAAGACTTGTTTGTAAACAAAACATTGTATTTATTTCCTGCCCTGTCACGTATTGGCAGATTAAAAAAATTGTTGTTTTAAGGAATAGCCCAGCATTGTGGAAAATGGGATAACCACGAAGATACAAATTTAGGTAGTTTCCATTAAAGCAAACAAACAACAAACAAACAAATCAAGTGATTTGGATGAGTATAGTATGTCCACTTACTCATTTACTGAAATTGTTAGATGTTTGTAGGTAAGAGGGAGCAGAACGTAATACAATGCAGTCATTAGGAGTGATGGTTATGAAGATGAGGTAAGCAGAAAAATGTTGAGAGTGTGCGGTTAAAGGGAGAAAAGCAGGATGCAATTGACGTGTGTGACACGATCACAGTTCTGGGAGGATCAAAATCCAGGAGAAACACACCAGCTGGTGGCAGTGGTTGCCTTAGGGTATTAGGGATTGCTCCCTTTTTCAGAATTTTAGTATTATGACTACAGTATGTGTGTGATAAGCACCTTGTATTAAAGGTGTCTATAATGAATATTTTCTTAGATTCTTAATTATTTTCCCAGTAATTTTGTAAGAGGAAATTGATTAATGTAGATGTCCTTTGTTTAAAGTCCTGCGGAAGAAACCTGCTTTCTTTCACCCTTTTCATCTAAAGAGAGAACTGTACATTTCCATTATGTTTGTTTTAATTCTGATTATCGTTACTGTAGGGCACCCCACCTATTAGGTAGGTAGGTTTTATTATTCCTATTTTATAGATGATGAATATAGAGGCTCATAAAGTAACTCAATGAGCACCTGCCAAGCTCCTTTCTGTTTCTGAATGTATTTTGTATTATCAAGCCTATGTCTATCTACATAGCTCTGATGCGATTTGCTGTTTACAAGAGAAAAATTTAGTTTTCCTTGAACATCAATTCAAATATATCTTTTAATGTTTTCTCATTGTCTTTATTTTTTTAATGGTTGCATAATTATCCCATCATATGGATAATATCATAGTCCCTCTAATCATTTTTCTGTTCCTGGGCATTTTGATTACTTTCAGTTTTTATACTTAAAAGGAATATTGCTCTATATTTTTGTTCTGTTTTCAATATCCAAAGCTATGCTAAAAACATAAAAATGAGGAAAATTTATATTTTAAGAAAACATTTCCTCTTCACTTCTTCTGAAGAGACCAGCTTATTAAATTATTGGGGATGTTATTATGGTTTAAAAGTGTGATATAATCTGATTGCAGTAAGGACCTTAAATATATGAAGTCATAGAGACTATTGGCTAATCCTGTATTAAATATAATCACTTTGATATGTTTGATTATTAAAATTAAGGTAAATAGGGTGTCTGGGTGGCTCAGTGGGTTAAAGCCTCTGCCTTTGTCTCAGGTCACCATCCCAGGGTTCTGGGGTCCGGGGGAAGCCTGCCTCTCCCTCTCCCAACTCCCCCTGCTGGTGTTTCCTCTCGCTTTCTCTCTCTGTGTCAAATTAATGAATAAAATCTTTAAAAATAAATAAATAAATGAATAAAATTAAGATAAATATCTTTTCCATTTGTGTTGTATGTCAAACAAGTATGAAGTATGTGCAGACTTTCATTTTTCCAGTGTGAGCTAGATTTTTTTTTTTGCTTCAGTATTCACATTTTGAAATAAAGATTTTGAATTTAAAAATTTTTTTAAAAGTTGAACTTGCTGTAATTAACACAGCACATGGCACTTATTTTTTCAGGCATGTGGGCGCATTCAATGACTGTCCAGGATTATCAGGATCTTATAGATCGAGGATGGCGAAGGTAAAGCTCTTCAATACAAAGATACTTCTCTTGTTACTCAGGTTCTTCTTGTAATTGCAAAATATTGTTTGCCTTTAAAATGTTTTCCTGTTTTTAGAAAGAGGTTTAAGAAATTTTTGTGTTACATTTCTTTGTGTAGTGATTCTTTTCTCTCTCCTTTTAAAGATGTTTATTAGGAGAACTTCAAATATACGTAAATGTAGAAAGTACAGTGTAGTGAACCTCATGTCCTATCCGCAGGCTTCAGCAGTTGTTGACATTTTGCCAATCTTGTTTCATCAATTCTCCTTGCTCCCTGTGTGGAGTGAATGCGAGTGTCATTCTCACCACCTTCTCCAAGTACTTGGGCTCAGTCCTTAACCCCAATTTGATAGTATTTGGAGGTGGGCCAAGTGATTAGGTCAGAGGGTGGAGTCCTCGCAAATGGGATTAGTGCCCTTGTAAAAGAGACCCAGAGAGCCCCCTTGCCCCTTCTGCCATGTGAGCTTACAACAAAAATATGAACCAGGAAGCTTATCTTTACCAGACATAGAATATGATAGCACCTTGGTCTTGAACTTCCCAACCAAACTACAAGGAATACATTTATGTTGTTTATAAGCACTCAGCCTGTGGCATATTGTTACATCAGCTTGAACAGACTAAGATGTTCCTTCCTCCCCCACAAAATAATTTAAAGCAATTTTGTGTATCCTATTAGTATACCTGTAATAAATACATGTTCCTAAGAAAGGTTTCTTTTTTCCTTTATAACGCATCTATGATACCATTATCATCCTTTACACGGTAATTCTTTGATGTCATCTGTTACTTGAGTAGATTTTCCTCTGATTGCCTTTATGGTTGAGGATTGATGGTGGGTTGAGGGAAGGATTGCAGGTGCTGCTGAGAGGGTAATTGAGGTAAAGAAGTTTGGAATACATATATCAAGGGTTAGGAAAAGGCTGTACTCTGTCTTTGCTATGTCCATGTTGCAAGATTATTTAGGTTATGAAGAGTAAATCCAAATGTTTTTATGTTATTAGTTAGATTTTTACTCAAATTAATTTTGTGCTCCTATACTAGTCTTCTTTGGTACAAGTGAGAAATGTGTAAGACATTAACAAAACTACTTTTTAATTTTAGAAGTGGGAAATATGTGTACAAGCCTGTCATGAATCAAACATGTTGTCCTCAGTACACGATAAGGTAAGAAAGAGGATCTATATATAATTTTTTAAAAAGCTTTTATTTATTTATTTGACAGAGATCACAAGTAGGCAGAGAGGCAGGTAGCGGGTTTGCGGGGGAAGGAAGCAGTCTCCCTGCTGAGCAGAGAGCCCGATGCAGGCCTCAATCCCAGGACCCTGGGATCATGATCTGAACTGAAGGCAGGGGCTTTAACGCACTGGGCCACCCAGGCACCCTGGATCTATATATAATTTGAAGAGTATGTATAATTCTGTAGTGACATCTTGCTTTTTTTACATGTTAATTTTCATTCCAGCTAGATTCTTTATAAAGAAAAGCAAATGAGTTGTGTCTTTTCTACATACTGATGCTACATTTATACTTCATCAGTAGCTTTTAATAATATTGTTTAATAATTTGGGTATAAATAGGATATGAAAAAGTATACTATTTAGCAATCTAGTCAATGATTTCAGACATATTGTGAGAATATTAGAAAATACTCAAATTACTTTTAGATGTCAAGTGTTTTATAGAATTTAGCTTGGGGCTTTCCACATTCTGGTGTATGACTGGACACTGTCGTCACACTCCAACAGTACTGTAGGATCTGTCAGAAGAGGAGGGGGAGGGCCGACATTGAATCTGCTGCATACATTTAGAGTCCAGGTTTCTTCATTGTAAAACTTAAACTAAAATGTCTATTTTCCTCCAAAGTGATGGCTTAACCAGCAAACCCCAGTCTGCCATGGAAGGATTTTCCATTCTTCTCAAGTTACAAAGATCCTCCTCTTCTCCCTTGTGCTCCTTGCCTTCCTCTTCTTCTGGTACAAACTAGGGAAAGTATGTTGCATTGTTAAGCATTGTCTACAGTTTCAGTGTGAATAATCTCCAGATAAAAAAGCAAACATGGTTGTATCCATCATGTTTTGGCTGGTCCTCATACCTCTTTCCCTTAGTTGCTCTTAATTTGCTTTGGGATTAAAGATTTGACAATCTGATTAAAAGTTACAGACCCTCTCTTCAGCAAAACAAAACAAAAGGGAGGGGGTATAGATAAAAATATGTAAGAAGATCTTGCATACTAATTTTAGGATGATCTTGGGCTCCCAGTGGGCTCACAAAGGTCCACGAATTCCTGGTTAAGAATCCTTTCTTTTATCTAACTGGTCCTAGGACTGGAGCAATCAAGAGAAAAGGTGGGTGTCTGGTTTACTGACATCATCTCACTTACTATCCCAGGACATCTGTGGTGTCCTCTTGCAGGTTTTTTTTTTTTTTTTTCATTTATTTATTTGACAGACAGAGAGAGAGATCACAGGTAGACAGAGAGAGCGGGGGGAAGCAGGCTCCCCGCCAAGCAGAGAGCCCAATGTGGGGCTCGATTCCAGGACCCTGAGATCATGACCTGAGCCGAAGGCAGAGGCTTAGCCCACTGAGCCCAGGCACCCCAAATGTCCTCTTGCAGTTTTAATGTTTATGAAGCAGTGACATCGTCAAATACAGAAGTCCTTTTCCTTCAAATAACAATTTGTTATTGGATTATGGCCAGGGTTCTGTTTAAGTAAGTCTGGAGTTGATTTGCTAGAACCCTGAGAATCTCTAATCAGAAAAGTTAAAAAAAAAAAAAAAAGTCCGTTTCAGGGTTAAAGAAAAAGACTAGGTTCTATAATTTATTGGATATCTCTCAATGCAAAGCACTGCTCCAGGTATATTGTTTTTATGAAAAGGAATTCAATTAACATTGCAAAACAAAAATAATTATAAAACGTGATTTTTTTTTTTTTTGGCTTGAAATCACAAACATTTCCTGAATTGCTATCCTTTACACAACTTCATTGTATGTATTGATATTATGGAGGCATTTACTGTTCTGTTTTTTCTTTCTTTCTTTCTTTTTTTTTTTTTTTTTTTAAACTTTGTTTACTATAGTAGTTCTAGTGAGGCCTAATGCGAAGGCAAGGCAATGCTAACCAATAGCGTAGCCTCTTGTTAGATGTCAGGGACTGTATGTGAGTGTAAGTGAGGATGAGCTTCCTTGGCTCTGAATTTTTTTTTTTTTTTTTTAGTTTTTATTTTTATATAGAATTATATATGCTGGTAATTTAAAAATCAAACAATTCCATAAACTTATTTTGCACAGTTGCATCCCCTGCACCTCCCTATTTCCTGTTTCCCAGTGTACTCTCACATTTTTAACTGATTTTTTTCTTCTTCTTTCTACCTTTAAGTGATGTGCTTATATAATCACAGAAACCTTATCTCATTACCTTTGGGTTTTTCTCATATCTCTGGGTTTCTCTTTTTAGAAGGTAAGGATTCAACTCTATTTTTTCTCATTATCTCTGAATTTCTCTCTTTGGAAGATCCGGGTTTGACTTTCTTCCATCCCTGTTGCCCCGGCCGTGTTCAAGCTCCTTTCTGTCCTCATTGCTAACTCCCCAGCTCAGAGGACCGTGACACGGATGGTACAGGTGCTGTGCTACGGCCTGTGAACGTGCTGTGTGGTCGAACCGTGCAGTGTACTATCATTGCATTTTCTTTCCTTCACAAGTTCTTGCTTTCCATAGTCTTTTTTTGTTTGCATAGTCTTCTGTGTACCTACCCATCACCAGTCGATTTAAAAAATGTTCCCACATTGTGGTATGTTTAGATGCTTCCGGTCCTCTATCACTTGTGTCCTCTTGATGATATCTCTGTGCTGTCTTCTGACCTGTGATCTGGACAGGTTGTCTTTCCAACTGGTGCCTCACTGTCACCCTGGGATCTCTTTTTACTGCCCTCTTGGGGATTCTCTTTGGATCTCATGTTTTCTGTCTCCTCTGACCTCTTGGATTATTTCCTTGTTTTAGTGCAGCTCATCTTCCAATAGCTTTCTTGAGATAAAGCACATGAGAAGTACCTTTTTTAGACTTTGTATGTTTGAAAAAAAATTTTAAGAGAGAAAGAACTAGTGCACGAGTGGGGGTGGAAGCAGAGGGAGAGGGAGAGAGAGAATCCCAAGTAGGCTCCGTGCTCAGCACAGAGAGCCTGACTTGGGGCCCCATCTCGTGACCCTGAGATCATGTCCTGAACCCAGACCAAGAGTCAGATGCTCAACCACCTGAGCCACCCAGGTGCCCCTGTTTGAAATGTTTTAATTCACCACTCAGACTTCTAGTTTGGCCAGGCCATCGAAGTATAGATTGGAAATAATTTTGCTTAGAATTTTGAAGGCTTTGCTTCTGATTTTTTTCCTTCGTCCAAAATGTTCTTTCTTTTTGGAAGGTTTTTTGTCCCCAGTGTTCTGATATTTCACATCTAATGATGTGTTTGTTTGCATCCATTGCGTGCAGACTTAAGGGGCCCTTCTTACTTGGGGCCTCCTATCATATCCTTCGCTTCACAGAAAGTTTCTTTTACTCTTTTGTTGAACTTCTTCCTGCCCCTCCCCATCACCGTTTTTTCTTCTCTTCTTTTATAATGTCTTCATTCAGATATTCAACTTTTATTTACTTGTCAGAGAGAGAGTACAAGTAGGGGGAGAAGCAGGCAGAGGGAGAAGCTGACTCCTTGCTGAGTAAGGAGCCCAAAGTGGGAGTCGATCCCAGGATCCTGGGATCCTGACCCGAGCGGAAGGCAGATGCTTAACCGACTGAGCCACCCAGGTGCCTGAGATACTGAACTTTTAGAGTGAGCCCCTAATTTTTTTTTTTCTTCAATTTTCCATCCCCTTTGTTGTATCTTTTGGAAAATTTCCTTGCTGTTTAATTGTTTATTTCTTCTATTATATTTCTACTTCTGAGAGATTTTTGGTTTTGGATTCTCTCTCTCTCTCTCCTTTTTTTTTTTTTTTAAATAACCTCCCATTGTTGTGTGGCTGTAATAGCTAAAGAGAAATAAGAGCTTGTTCTTCTTAGGATGTTTGTATTTTTAGGCTCTCTTTTCCCTGGGTACCCTCCAAGTTACCTTCTCCAGTGTTGTTGTTACTTGTCTTTGGAGAGGTTCTTCTTGAGTGACGATTCTGACTTTCCAGGAGTGGGGATCCTTGGATCTCAAGGGATCTTTAGGTCTGGTCACATTCTGGAGAGAAAGTGCCCGTGTTTGTGGCTGGGTTGGGGAATGGGTTGGAGGTCTCAGCATTCAGTAAGTACACTTTCATTTAAGCTTCCTGTTTCTAGTACATTTCCATTGCTTTCCACTGTGCCTGCATCCTCATGTGGGAGGCCCTATTTTTTACTCAGTGTGCTGCTTTCTCCTGGGTTGTGTGGGGAGTCATCTGTGTGGAGTGGTGGAGGGCATCAGACATCTAACTGCTTCCAAAATAGACTTTCAAGAGATCTATTTTCAGACCCCCTTCACGCTTATCTCTTGAGGTATCAGGTATCAACCAGTCCCTAAAATTTGTAGGGATAATGTAGAGAAAATTAGTCACCATTCTGGCTTTTCCCATGGTTGGCTTAGGATTCAACCTTCTTTGGTTGCTAAGTCAGTTACCACTTGTGCATGATCTGTGCAGCTTCCAGCATTTCTCCTCTTCTCTTTCTTTCAGTAATTTATGTCTTTTTCTTTTTTTCTAATTCCTTAAGGTAGTTTTAGTGAGATTTGGGGTGGAACTAGAGGCTATGTCAAGCCCTGCCTTTACCCAGAAATCCCAGGCATGAGTTTCGCCTTACTGTCCAGAACTCTTTTTATTTCTTCTAGTTTGAGTTCACGTTTTAAATATATATTTTGCTTTCCTAGGTGCCGACCTTTACAGTTTCAGCCATCAAAATCTCACAAGAAGGTTTTGAAAAAAATGTTGAAATTTCTGGCTAAAGGGGAAATTTCCAAAGGAAATTGTGAGGGTAAGATGAGTTGGGGCTTTAAAACCTCTTTACCTGCAGTTGATGTAGATTTCCAAGGTGGTCCCTTTTTGTTACTTCTTAAGTAGGGGAATGGGTCCTTACTGCGGTCAGGTAGTGCCGTTCCTCTGACGGGGGGATTGCTGCTAGTGTTGCTTTGCTGTCACTGGTACCACTGTCCCAAAAGTCAAGGACATGGGGCATGTCTGTCAGGGAAAGTTTAGCTTCGGAAGAAAGTGGAGGACAGTTTTGATGACGCTGTGATGTCTTGGAGTTTATTGGAACTTTAGTTTTCACAGAACTGCGACAACTCTTACCTTACTTGATCCTGATAGCACCTTGTGAAGTAAGTGGAAGGTGGTGTTGCATCTGAGAAACAGACACAAGATTGCACAGTCACTTTGAATGATGCGTAAAGCTCAGGTTTTCTGTGTTGGAGGAAGCCCTTACTTCAGTAGATCATAGTATCTGAAATTTTCTTGTTTGTGTGTTGAATTGTGAGTTAATTTCCTTCAACATAATTAGAAACATTTAGTGAACTTTCATTACAGATGCTTTGCTTTTTCAGTTTTTTTCAGTGTCTTGTCTTTTCCTTTTTAAAGTTTTCATGCAGGCAGTGCCCAATACATGAGCGTAATAATTGGGAATGCCGCCTATCCTTAGAGCTCTTTCTCACTTCTGCCATAGAAAATACCTAATCCTGGGAGCCTCCCACCCCAGTTTTAACTTGTTAATATGGCCCAAGCGTGTTTTCAGTGCCGATAGTGTGCCAGTCTCTGTTTTAAGCACTGGTGCTACAGTGGCCAGCAGGACAGGTAAGTTCTTTGTCCTCCTATACTGTCCTTAACAGACCAAGATTCAGGATAGTCTGGAGCAGACTTGGCAGAACTATGAGCAGTAAAGAGGCAGGAAGGCTGGGGTCTAGAGGTTCAGGGACAAATGGTCATTGGAAACATCAGAATTTTGGTGCAACTCTGGTTAGTACTGTCTGTACGTTATCGTGAAGACTAAATAAGTTTTGTTAGTCAAACATTTTTTTCAGTGGCTGGGAATCATGTTCTGAGTTTCAAAATTAATATTCAGATAAGCTTCGAGGTGCCTTCCATTTATAAATTGATGGTTGCTTTTCTTTACACATAGCTTTTACATTTGGTTCTTTATTTGACTTGTTACGGGCTTCTAAATCATTTATTTATGTCTGCAGCTTAATTCATAAGAGTGATGTAGAATGGAAGGGTAAACCGCCGAAACAGAAAGACACCACGATGCAATGACTAAAAAATAATCGAAGTCAGTGTCTTTCCTCATACAACCATCCAGCACGGGTGTTCCATGTTAGCCTGCAGCTCTGTCCCCCCCACCCCCCATCTGTTGTGGGACTCCCTTCAGTGTGTGATTTCCAAGGTCACTCTGGTTTTTACTAATCCAGCCAGTGGGTAGGGTAAAGAGTGAAAGTTCAGGATTATAAAATTCCTTTAAAAGCAAGTGAGGCCAAATTGAGCATATCAATTTGGTTATGTTCCATTGGTGGGAGCTTGGTCACAACTTGCAGAGGGACTGGGGTGCATACCCTTGCTTGGGTGCCACAGTCTTAACTACAGTTCTATTACTTTGGAAGCCAAGAGAATGGGTTTTATGCACACACAGTAGTTTCTTTCACATGGGAAAGAAGGGGTATTGTTTTTTTCCTGTGTGTATCTTAACAGTGTCAGATTGCCTAGCTGATGGATTTTGACTTCTGATTTGTAGATGAGCCCATGGAGCCCACCATGGACGAGAGTGTTGCAGGTGACTTTGCATTAATAAATAAATTGGATATACAGTGTGACCTTAAAACACTCAGTGATGACCTCAAAGAGACCTTTGAGAGTGGGGAGAAGAAGAAAGGAAAAAGCCCAAAGAAAGAAGAACCTAAGGAATTAATTCAATCCCAACATATAGAGGAGAAGTTGGGCTCTGGGGAGCCATCCCATCCAGTTAAAGTGCACATGGCTCCTAAGCCAGGTAAGGCAAGTTTGCTCTGTGGCCATTTTAAAATCCTAGCAAGTAATTTTCTTTATGCTTGAGACTTTGTAGCCTTTGGGCTCTCCCATCAGCTAAACACACGAATTATGTGAAATCTGCAAAATAGATCCGTATATTGTACAATTTAGTTTTACCTGGATTTAGATGGACAGATCATATCTTTAAAAAATACTTTCTTTAAAAAGCCTGCAATAATAGTTTTATTATCCCCAAATACAGATATTTTAAAAGAGTTCCATTTCTTCTTACTACCTTAGGATCCTGGAGGTTTGAGAATCAAATTTTATCTGTGAAAAGATATGCTGCTAAACATTTTTATTTTTGGTGTGAAGTGAGACAACGTAAATTTTAGGTATTGTGTTGAGAAGTACAGACATTAAAGTTCTTAGTTTATCATTAGATTTCTTTATGAATCATGATGAATTTTAGTTTAAAAATTTCCAAATTTTGGTATTTAACTTCACCTTTTATAAGGTCAAAAATTTTTTTCTATATTTTCACTTGTAAAAGAATTAGGTTTTAAAAATGTATGCAACATTGGGGCACCTGGGTGGCTCAGTTGTTTACGTGTCTGACTCTTGGTTTTAGTTCAGGTCATGATCTCTTAGTCCTGGGATCAAGCCCCATGTCTGGCTCTGGGTTCAGCGCAGAGTCTGTTGGAGAGTCTTTTTATCCCTCCGTCCCTTTGCTTCCCCATCTCTCTCTCTGTCTGCCTCTCAGCCTACCCGTGATCTCTGTCAAATAAATAAATAAAAATCTTAAAAAAAAAAAAAAGAAATCTTAAATACATCTTAAAAAAAAATAATTTTCAAATACACAAGTACCACCATTACACCTGAGTGAGATTCCTTACTGTTATTAAATAGTCCATGTTCAAGTTCTTAATTTTTATGTATTTGTTTGTGTCAGGATCCAAACACAGCCACATATTGTAGTTGACTGACACAGTTAGAAAACGCCTGTAATCTGTAGGTTCCTTCCATCACTCCCACTTTTTTATTTGCACTTTGTTTTTTGAAGAAACTAGGTTGGCTGTTCTGGGTTGTCTGATTATATCCGCAGTGCAGTTTAACATACTCCTTTACCTGCCTGTAAATTGATGGTTGGATCTAGAGAGTCAAGATTAAATCAGTTCAGAGTTAAGATTAAATTGTTGTGTTTTTTTTTTCTTTTTTTTTGTGTTTCGGTTGTGTTTTGCTTTTCAGGGAGTGAGAGAAGTCTTAATCAGATTCGAGTTCAAATTATTTATTTGAGGGGGGTAAGGTTACTTCATGGGTGGTGGGAGGTTCTTTCAGGAGACACATAATGTCTGGGTACCTCTCTTTGTTAATGTGAAGAGCTATGGGTCAGTGCTCTCTGCCTAAATCCATTGATCCATTAGATATTCTGTCTGTCATTCATTTTTCATTTTCTAGGTAGATACTTCCATAAACAGAACCTCTTTTCATTTCTTTCTCACAGAACTCAGAAAGGCAAGAGGAATGCTTGATTCTTGCATTTTATCTCAGTCCTTTGTTGCCTGGTTATTAGACTTATTCAAAGTCTGTTTTTATATGTAAAGTTTGTTTCTAATTGGAAAACATGATAGTGAAGTAAAATGATTTTTCTATTAGTGAAGTCATGATTTTCTCATCAAATTTGTTTTTTAAATAAGATTATTATGTATTTGAGAGAGTGAACATGTGTGAGCGGGGGAAGGGACAGAGGGAGAGGGAGAATCCCAAGCCGACTCCATGCTAAGCGTGAAGCCAGTCCGGGACTCCATCTCATGACCCTGAGATCAGGACCTGAGCTGAAATTAAGTGCCAGACGCTTAACCAACTTGAGCCACCCAGGCAGCCGGTATCAGATTCGTTTCTTTTGACCAGCTCTTGGTCTCTGGAAGTCCCTTAACACCCTGGGTCTTGAATTTCTTTTCTATAAAATTGAACTTGCTAATCTTGTAGAACTTCATATTGTGAACTTTCATATGATTTGTAAATACTGTTTTAGGATCTTAAAATAGCATTTTTATTTTGTCAATGGCCTTAAAAAAATACAAAAGTTTGTTCATTGTTAGAGAATTTGGAGAAAAGAGGACACTGCAAGAAAAAAAACAAGAACAGTCCTTTCCCTGATTCTAAACCCATGTAAAATGACTTTTATGTTTCTTTCTAGGCTTTTTAAAAAGTATTTTTCATCTATTTATACATAAGTGGAATTGTTTTTAACCTTGTGTAACGACAAATCCCTGAAAATTTCTAAGCATTTCTAGTGACTGGTATTCTGTGGTTTAGCTGTTCTAAAAATTGTAGAATTATTCTGGTGTTGGGCATTTAAATTATTTTGAAGTTTTCATTTGTGTTAGTTATTTGCCTCTACCTCTTAATGATCTTCTCAACATCAAGTCCTTGAAGACTCTGCTAGATGAAAGAGCACTTACTGAAATTTGTGGTTTATTTTATCTAAAATTTTTATATCTTAAAGGACTTTTAATTTGGTAATAGCTTTTTTAATTCAAACAACACTCATTAACTGGAGCTGAAGAAATGAGACCCCATCCATTTGTTAGATGGAGAGACACAAGTACTTTCAAGGATATTTTTTCATCAAAAAACCTGCCGGAGTGTTTTCTTACACCCAGGTCCTAAGCATGTATTTATGTCACCAGTGCTTTGAGAGGAATGTCCCTCAGGAATGGGCTGGAAAAATCCATGTCCTAGAGTAGAAGATATTTGATTATGTTTTTTTCAACTTATAAAGGCAAAAAAGTGGATGAATATTAAAATTTTTAAAATTTTATTTTCATAGAGGTATGTGGAAAGTTTCTGACTATTTACTTTCTTTGACAGTTCCTATATTTAAGGTAGAATTTTAAGATCAACTTAAAGCTCTAGATCAGAATCTTCTGAGATACCTACCTACAAAGCTAACCTAACTGTTGAAACTCTTTAGATTTAATTCTGTAGTATCTTTGAGACTTTGGGTAAAAACAAAAAATTCCAGAGTCAGATGTGATTGGTCTAATATTTTGCAATTGTTTTTAGGCAAAGGGGCAGATTTGAGTAAGCCTCCATGTCGGAAAGCAAAGGAAATCCGAAAAGAAAGGAAAAGGTTAAAACTCATGCAGCAGAACCCAGCTGGAGAACTTGAGGGTTTCCAGGCTCAAGGCGAACCACCATCTTTATTCCCACCAAAGGCTAATAAATCCAACCAGCCCAAATCACTTGAAGATTTAATTTTTGAATCTTTACCAGAGAATGCATCACACAAGTTAGAGGTACTTTGAAGGGTGTTTTATTTTATATTTTTGTTTTTGTTGATACCTTGTTTATTTTCGTTTGAGGTTATACTACTCTGTTGATATTTTACTATTTAAATAATGGGAAATGACAGTGAATTGGGATGAAGTAGCATTTGTATTTACTAAGTTAACTGCTATTTGATAAAACACTTTTTTTTTTTAAGATTTAAAATAAATACTTTAGGCAGTTTGGCTACTAAAGTTGTGAAAATAATTCCAGTTTTAGCATGTTACTATGCAAGGGACTGTGGCTTATTGTATCCCTTAATTGATATTTAGTAGTTAAAGGGACAAAATATGCTATTTAAAATTTCATTTTTAGCTCTTTGGTTCGATTGTGAAGGAGAATAGATCACATCAGCGGATCACTGTTTTACCCATTCTAGTGGGTAAACAGATGTAGTACATGTGCCAGCCAGCAGTTAGGAATTGACTAAATAGTACTCGGTGGCAGTACTTTAATCTTCTCTCAGTAATTCTCTCAAACCTCTGTAGGCATAGTATGATTACTTCTAGAGTATTTCTGTTACTTTTATTTACATTGCAGATTAAATCTACATTCTTCAGTATTTGGTATTTATACATTTCCCCCCCAAATATTAATTATAATGATTTTATTATATTTTCATATCTCATTAATAACAGGGTCAGCCTTTGAATTTGTTGCTTAATACTATCTGAGAGCTTCGCTAAGGACCTGATATTGAAAATTAACTTTAACGGAATCTAAACCTTAGGATCATATATATTATCAGACAGAAATCTTAACAACTTTGAAATTATAATCCCTTAGCTGCTCTGATTTTGGTATTGACTTTCTCCTTCTCAAATTGTAAAGAGAATTGGACACGCTACTTAAAGTATAGAACAGCAGTTCTACAATAGGCAGCTTTTACTTTTTTAAAGTAATGATACCTTGGATGGGCAGAGGTGTTTTGTCCACAGTTATGTTTATATTACTCTTTGTTTGCAGAAGAATTACTTCTTATGGCACACGTGAAAGTTTTCCAGTTAGCTTTTTTGTTCTATTGCATTTGATTTCCTGTTTGACTATTTTGTTTTGCTAACACATTTTAACTGGTTAGTAAATAATCACTATTAAAATAAGTGTTCACCATTACTGTGCTGCTACTATTGTAAACTCATCCTCATTTTGTGTGTGAGGAAACCAAGGCACAGAGAGGTAAATTTGTCTGCTTGACCAAGATGGTGACATGAAAATTGAGTAAGAGAAATCTAACCTTAGGGTCTTCGTTCTTAACTACACCATGAAATAGGAATACTTTGTGAGGATTGTCTTTCACATTTACAAAAAAAATTGTAAGTTTAGAGTTAGCAGTGATGCATAAAGAATGTCTAAAAAATATATTCACATTTTTAGTTTTTCTGAATGATTTACTGAGTCGAGTTCTATAGTATAATGGTTAGCACTCTGGACTCTGAATGATTTACTGAAGGTGCATTCCATACACCTAGAATTCAAGAGTATTTATTTGTGTTTGTATCTTGAGTGCCAGAAGTGTTCTGCCATTTTCCAATAGAGTCAATCTTCCATAATTCAGTCATAGATCTTAGTCTTCAGAACTGTAACCCTGAGACAAATAATACATTATATGTTAAAAAAGAAAAAAAAATCTTATGAGCTTAGATAGGATCTTTTGCCTTTTTAATAAGTCTGGAAGTTGGAGAAATATTTTTAAAGAAAATTTTAAAGAATATTTTTAAAGAAAAATGTGCTATTTTGTTCATTTGTAATGTTAAAATATTATATGTGTATGCTTTAATATTTGTATGGAAACTTTTGGTTCTTTTTGGGTGGGAGTAACAATGCGTATTCTGTGGAATAAATAATGAACATTGTTTTTTAACTCCTTCTGAAGGTGAGGGTGGTGAGATCATCTCCACCAAGTTCTCAGTTCAAAGCCACATTTCAGGAGTCTTACCAGGTCTATAAACGTTACCAGATGGTTATTCACCAGGACCCACCTGATAAACCAACTGTGAGCCAGGTCAGCAGGCCAAGTGTAATTTTTCTGTGCAAATGGAACTTTCCCCTCCATTTGATACCATTGTATTATAACTTGATTTATTTGTGGTACATTTTATTTATATTCAATTTGCAGCATATCTGCAAAAGGATGGAGTGTGGAGTAACGAACATTCTGAAAGTGCAGATTTTACCTAGGACATGTTAAGTGCCAGTCACGCGTAATTGCAAAGTGGAAAGTAGCACATAAAATGAATTATCTTTAACGTTGCTATGTCTGGATGTATTTATTTAAAAATTAGTAATAAGTAGAGCTCTAAGATAAAATATTTATGAGAAAAAACAAAAAAGTCTTTATATTTTTATGATAGGCATATTTGCACAACATGGTTAATAGGCCTTATCTCCTTTTAAAAGTCATGTGTAGACAGAGTTCATGACAGCTAAATTATACTTTGTTGATGTCATCCCCATACACAACTGAGTGGGACTAGAAAAGTAAGATAGTAGAATTTTTTTTAAGATAGTAGAATATTTTGATAGAAGTTCTCATATGCTTGTAATTTTATACATCAGAATACCCAAGAAAAATGTGGAAGGGGAAAATGTTAATACACTTAATACTAGCAGAGGGGACAAAAAGTAGTGGCCACTACCATGAGCAACACTGTTGACTCTGCAGAGAATCACAATATGTGGAAAGAGTAAAAAACAAAAGAAAAATGAATTGTCCTGGCCCTTAGAAGTTAAAAATTTTCCCAAGTGTTAATATAAAGTTGGCGCTTTAGGCTCTGGGCCAGTCAGCACATTCCGGGGTTAACTCGTTTCATGAAAAACTCCAGCGCTGAGCTTTGGAAGTGGATTTGCGGAGATCTTACTCTAGCCTCACCTTCAGAAGCATGTCAGTGGGTAGAGATATTTCAATAGCATTTGCTTGTATTTTCCTTGCTCTGAAGGTGAGGTTAGTACCTGTCTCCTTTGAGGACCCAGAGTTCAAGTCGTCCTTCAGCCAGTCATTTTCTTTATATGTCAAGTATCAAATGGCCATACACCAGGATCCGCCTGATGAATGTGGGAAGACGGAGGTACCTTTTGTGAAACGTTTTTTCCTATCTTGATGAGGTTGTCTATGAAGAAGCATTATAGAGAACTTTCTTTTGCTATTTTCTTATTTGTTAAGTAGAGCTGATGATCCTTTTCGGTGTATGTTAACTAAACTTTTGTGAAAACAAGTCCTACATGTGAGCGTTTAAGTCCCTCAGGAAAAAGGAGAGGTTCATATTCAGGGCTCTTTCCAAGAACCTGGCGAAGCGTGTTTATGTGTTCATCCTCAGGCTGGTCCGCACACCCCGCTGAGGCTGCTTACGTGCCAGACCTGACCCTGCGCACGAAGGGAAGAGTCTCTGCCTTCGAGGGGTTGATAAACACATGGGAAAGATGGACCAGTGAACAAACATACCTTAACAAGAAGCCAATGGGAAAGAATTAAATACGTTGAGATTATATAGACTGTGACATAACAAGCATTTACTGAGAGCCTGTGAATGTAGATGGAGGAGAGATGGCAGCGTTGTCACGGGGGGATGTATTAGAAGAAAGATGCCAACAGGTGCAGAAGAATTAAAGTTTGGATTTGTTTCTTTGTTTTAATGACACAGACTATGTTAGATTTAAAGAGGTGATTAGTAAGACAGGAGTTAATGCTGGATGTTCCCAGAGAGAGGGCTGACTTTCAGGTCTCCCAGAACCTTACTGGAGGAAGTGTGGTCTGCAGACCAACAGCATCCACCTGGGGTGCAGAATCTGGGGCCTCACTTCAGCCCTGCTGAATCCAAGTCTGCATTTTGAATTAGGTTTCTGGGCAATTTGAATGCCCATTCTGGTTTGGGAAGTGCTTCCATAAGTTCCCCGTTGAGACGTGCAGCTGTGGGAGATAGTGTTTACAAATAGTGAGGAGTCTGCCAGGTGCAAAAACTCCCTTTGATATTCTGGACATTAGTACTTCCTGTATCACCTGGAGATTCTGGCCTTGCGCTGCCTGCTTACCAGGTATGAATGGTTGGGCCATGACACCAGGCAATGATCTGATGTGTGTACTGGGTATAGATTACTTTCTGGAATTCGCTGTGGAGTCCGGGCCTGCACACTAGTCCATTGCTAACGGCGTTCATGGCCTGACTGGGGCAGCGGGGTAGGCAGTTCCAGTGCCGTTCGGTATAGCTATTAAATGAGGAGGTAGGGAGCGCCAGCTTAGTATGCATCTGGAGGTTACGGAGGTTTTCTGAAGGAGGTGTGCTTTAAAGTCTTTAAAGAGTAAGTAACTGTTTGTCGGGCCAAAAAGGAGAATGGGATCCTTGGCAACAGGGCTCTATGTTAGAAGTATAAAATGCCACCTATGGAATATTCTTGCTGAAGAAATCGAACCTGAATTATAAGCTTCTAGATGGAATAATCAGTTGACAAAAAATACAAGAGATAAAGGATTATTTAAAATGATACCTGGGCACTTCTGTGAGACAAATACTTAATAAACAGTGGTTTTTTTTTTTTTTTGGTGTTGTTTTTAAGATTTTATTTATTTGACAGAGATCACAAGTCGGCAGAGAGGCAGGCAGAGAGAGAGGGGACGCAGAGTCCCTGCTGAGCAGAGAGCCTGATGTGGGGCTTGATCCCAGGACCCTGAGATCATGACCTGAGCCAAAGGCAGAGGCTTAACCCACTGAGCCACCCAGGTGCCCCTGTTTTTTTTTTTTTTTTTAAAGGGAAATCTCTAGATTAAAAGTTAGAAACTTTAAAAATATATAACTGCAGTACCATAATCATGCCCAGCAAGCTTAACAATAAATTATGCCATCTAATGCCCAGTACATACTCAATTTTCTTTAGTTGTCTCAGTTTGTTTTTTTTTTTTAGTGTCTTTTTATAGTTGGTTTTTTTGATGGGGATTCATGTAAGATCTATACATCCCATTTGGTTGAACATCTTTAAAGTAAATTTCCCTCTTGTTTTTAATAGCATTTTTTAAAGAAACTAGGTCATTTATCTTATAATTAATTTTGCTTCTATTGATACTTTTTGAAAATGTAAGCACATATACAGGCAGTATCTGTGTGTGTACTTGTGTGTGATCTTTCTGAGTATATAGGGTGCATGTGTATGTGTCTCTGTGTATGTGTGATTTTACAACATACCAGTACATATACCGAGATACACACACGTTTCCCCCTGTTTATTATATGAGCGTAGTATACTTGGAGGTCACAGAAGAACAATGTGTAGGAAAAAAAAGAAAGAACTATATAGAGATCTTCATTTTCTAGCTGCTGAGTACTAGAATGGTTTCTTCATTCTGACTTTACTAGTGGCCATTTGGCAATTTCTAGTCTTTTACCCTTGCGTAGTGTTGCAGTGAGTACCCTTGTACATGGAGCTGTTTGCCTTTTGTCACTGTCTTTGTTATAAGCTTCCGGATTGCTGGGTCACTTAGTCTCCAGAGAGATTCCTCTTCCCAGGGCTTTGTACCCTTTTGTAGCCAGCAATCTATGTGAATGCCTGCTTGTTCCTCAATGGCCTTGATCATTGAGATTTTGTAAGAATTTGAGTTTTTGCCATATATATGCAAATGAAATTTGTGTGATTTTAATTTTCATCCCTTTTATCATAAATGAAATTGAGCATGTTTTCTTATGTTTAAAATCCATTTGAGTTTTATATTCTGTGAACCACATGGTCATAGTTTTGCTTGTTTTTCTAGGAATACTTTTTTTCTTTCCATTTCTTAGAAACTGTTTCTATATTAAAAGCCTAAGCCTTTGGGGCAAAAGTTGCAGATACTCCTCTGTAGTTTGTCATTTATTTATTTATTTATTTATTACTTTGCTTATGGTGTCTTGCAGTGCCAGAGTTGATTATTATGCCATCAAATAATCAAGGGTCCAGAATTTGTAGACCTTAAGGTCTTGGACTTTAACCTTAGTAGTAATAAAGAATGATTGAAAGGTTTTAGATAGTGGAGCTAGAGAATTCCACTTCATTTTTAAGAAATGCGTTAGGTCTTGATAGGCAACAGAAACCAAAGTGGAATTTATTTTAAGAAAGGATTTCTTTGCATATGTAACAAAGAAGTTTTGGCTTCATTAGATCTCAGGAAAATACCAGTAGTGTCTCTTGCTTGGGTCTCCCAGCTTGCTTTCTTTGTGAGGCTGGAATCTGAAGCAGGCATGTGGTGGCAGTGGTGAATACTGCCAGTTTAAGGTACGTTGTTCTCACAGCAAGTGATGTCAGCGAAAAATAATGTGCACTTTTTTTGGGTAAGAAGTCCCGAGGAAGGTACTGATTGGCCTAAGCTGAGATAAGTTCTTATCCCTGAACCAGTCACTGTGATCTGGATCCAGTGGATCCAGTTGTGGATCCAGACTCTGGTCATGTATGGATCACATGTCCCACCCAAGAGCTTAGGTGGAGGAAGGTGCTTATGTGAACCACATGTTTTCAGAAGAGTAGAGGAGTGGTTCCCACAGTAGTGTTAGCCAGATGGAGGCGTCTGCGGGGGGTCTTGTTTTAGAGTCGTGAGACTTGAGGCAGATCTGATGAGGCATGATGGACTTGAAGACATACTGGTGGGAGGAGGATGGAGAAGGGTACAACAGATACATTTTAGGTAGAGTTGATGAGGATTTGGTGTTTGACTTGAAGGATGTTTGGGAGTTGGAAATGGAGGAGAGGGACAAGTCCAGATTGATTTTTCTTTTCTGGCTTGCATGACCGGGTAGATCATAATGACCTTATATGAGATAAGAAATACAAGAGGAAGAAGAATTTGTGTGTTTTGGGACAGAAAAATGAGTTCTGTGTTGGCCAGTTGGAGTTTGAGAAGCCTATGGAACAAATGACCGTGGGAAGATACTGATCAGAAACAAGCATCTGGAATTTAGCATCTGGAGAGGCTCCAGGGTGGTGGTCGGTATTTATACTTAAGGTATGATAGAGACACTCCTCCACCTGCTGCCGTGGGGCTTGAACTCACAACCCTGAGGTCAGGATCTCAACTGAGATCAAGAGTTGGATGCTCAACCAACTGAACCACCCAGGTACCCTGATTGACGCTATTTAAAAAAGGCTTTGTATTCTTCTGTCTGTGAGCTAGCTAAAATAATATATTTTATTATATATTATGGGACAACTCTAATAGGTGGTGTAAATGATGCATTTGTAGGGTAATAATCCATATTATAAAAGTGGTATAAATTTTTTTAAGAAAGGTGAACATGGCTTTTTTTTTTTTTTTTTTTAAGATTTTAGTTATTTATTTGACAGATAGAGATCACAAATAGGCAGAGGCAGGCAGAGGGAGAGAGGAGGAAGCAGGTTCCCCCCTGAGCAGAGAGCCAGATGCAGGGCTCGATCCTAGGACCTGAGATCATGACTTGAGCTAAAGGCAGAGGCTTTAACCCACTGAGCCACCTAGGTGCCCCTGAACATGGCATTTAATTAAAATTCTTCTAAAGTAAATTTTAATTTGAGCCATTCAGATTTGTATTTCCTTTTGCATGCAGTTAACTGTACCTTTTTAATTTACATTCACTGCCATCAGTAGTACTGAACTTTGGGTATGTGATTTGACCTTGTGTTTAAATAGAAATATGTAATGGATTTCTTTATTAGAGCCAAACAGCTTTGCCTTAATGATCTGTTTTATAGGGTCACATGCTTACAGCAAATTTTTACTGGTGAAAATGATTTTGACAGAATAGTCTTTGATATCATACAAGTGAGTATGGCTTGGTAAATACTGTATTGGGTTTGATAAGTCCCTTGACTTTGAGATCAGCCATAGCATTTTATTTGTCTGACATCTGAATTCATACAGTTTTCAGAGACAGAGGAAATTATATTGTTTTTATTATAAGCTGATTTGTCTGTCATCTCTCTGAATATAGTTTCTAAGAAATAAATGTAAAATAATATCTTGCAGGTCAAGACTCTGCACTGTGCTTTTTTTTTTAATAGCTTTATTGAAATATAATTCACCCATTTAAAGTCTATGATTCAGTGGTTTTTTGTACGTTTACAGTTATGCCAACCATCATCACTAATGCCAGATTTCATCATCCCAAAAAGAAACCCCATACCTACATCAGTAGTCCCTCATTTTTTCCTGAATGCCCCAGCTCTAGGCAATGACTATTTCACTTTCTGTCTCTGGATTTACCTAATCTGGATATTTCATGCAAGTGGAATCACACAGTATGTGGTCTTTTGTTTACTGGTCTCTTTCACACAGCATAGGGTTTTCAAGGTTTGTTAACATTTTGGCATATCCCAGTATTTATTTTTTTTTATGAATGAATAATAGTTCCTCATACCACATTTTGTTTCTCCATCCATCAGTGGGGATTTGGGTGGCTTTCATTTTTTTCCTTTGAAAAATACTGTGTACATTTGTGTACAGGTGTTATGTGGACATTCTCATTTCTCTTTGGAATATATCTAGGACTGGATTGGAGTTACCATCTAGTATAATTTCCTTATTGTGTTACAGCTTTGTTCCCATCTACCTTCTTTAGGATGATGTTATCAGATGTATTTCTTTTTTTTTTTTTTTTTTTTTAACATTTTATTTATTTATTTGACAGAGAGAGATCACAAGTAGACAGAGAGAGAGGAGAAAGCAGGCTCTCCACAGAGCAGAGAGCCCAATGCGGGGCTCGATCCCAGGACAGAGGCTGACAGAAGGTAGAGGCTTTAACCCACTGAACCACCCAGGCGCCCCCAGATGTATTTCTTGTGTGTATGTCATTATTCCAACAGCACAATTACAATTGTAATTATAATTACAATCTTTTATACAATTGGTTTTAAAATTAGTAAGGAAGAGAGGAGAGTATCCATTTATGTAAAGTATGAGAGGTCACTGCTGTCACTCGCTAGGTCTCAGCCTTGAGCACTGCAGCTACCTTGGGATGCTAGTGGTCTCCCCAGTGTTCTGCTTTCTCTTCCCCTGATCTGTTGTTAGGATGTTTGTCCCTTATGCTATCAGACCCAGCTCTTAGGCTGTAGCAATTGCTGGCTGGTTGCTCTGTGGTTTTCAGCAGTGTCCTGGGGCATAAATTGCTTTGTAGTCTGGTTTAATTAAATTTGTGCCCCTTTGCAGGGACAGTTTTTGAGGCCATTCTTTGTAGTTTGTTGTGACCCCAAGAGGGGCTCTTCCTAGCTGCCTCTTCTGCTTCTGTCTGCTATGTTAGCTGGGCCCGTGGCTCGGCGCGTCATCTCATGAAACTGCTGGTCTCCTCTTCTTTGCTTATCACCAAAATCTAAATTTTTGAGAACGCCCTTAGACTTGAACTTGCCCTCGTACTGTTTCAAATACAGTTACTTCCTTTGGGAATTGGTGAGTCATTCTCTATTTTTGTGGCCTGCCCTCTGGTGCCTCAGTGTGCCACCACTCTGGAGTTAGGAGAGAACATGGTCATTTCTCTCCGAGTGATACCCCTGCTTTATAAGCAGGGCGGTGGGCAGGAGCACTACCTCAGGTTTTCTCTCGGTAACATAATTAAATTTGGGGCTAATTAATAGGGAATTCGAGGCTGTGAGCTGCCTTGGAGATGGTTCCATGTAAGGAGAGGGTCACTGCTGTCAATGAGGTCCTTCACCTAGTGTGTTTCATCCTAGAAATTCTTACTTCATTTGGCAAAACCCTTGCTTACAGGTAGAGAGTAGGCACACTCTGTCTGCAAGGTTGGCTGCCTTGAGAAACTGATCTGAGCATAGTATTTTGCTTTCCAGTCTTGAAGTGCAGTGTTTTGTTTTGAAGGAACCATTTCATTCATGACCCAGTACAGAAGTAGTTTCCCCTTGCATATCAGTACAGTTTTCTGCATGATTAAATGGCCAGTGTTCCTCTGCTCGGATTCAGGAAAAGAAGCCAAAAAAGTTCTCCTCTGAAAAGTTCAAGTGTTCTTCTGACTTGCTTTAAGGGCTCTGTGCAGCAGCTCACTCTGGTGTGGTTTTGTTAATGTAATGGGTGAAACTAATTCACTTGTGTTGAAGAAAATGCATTTTTTGTTCTCACAGTTGTAAAGCATTTAAAGTAAATGCAAGTCAGTGTAGTAACTTTGGAGACTTCAAGCAATCATATCAGTGCATAAAATCCATTTTAACTCTATTGGTAACCATAAAATAATCATTTCAGCATCCCAAAAAGTAGATAATTTTTTTAAAGATTTGATGAGAAGATAAATAAATATAGATTGCTTTGATATATAAAATAGTAAGTCAGTTCTTTTTAGTAACATCCTTAGAGAAGTAGCACATAATCATAAGTATTAAGATTGTAAAGGCCTTGATGAATTACCTCTACATGTTTGCTTCCATTCCTGTTTTCAATCATTCAGATAGATACCAGATTTTCAGAAAATAACATAATATAAATAAAATCAGATGGGTGTAATTTGTGACCTATCTTTTATATAATACAATATAAAACCAGCATATGTGAATCTTCGTTTTTTAAAATACCATGAATTTTGTATATAAACGTGGGATCTTAGCTGGAATTTTATTGATACTGTATATAGAAAACGCCGTTATCTAATGTTTTTAAGTGTCATTGGTCCCTTAGAATAATTAAAGTTGACATCAGCTTTTCTAAACTCAACTGAAAAACAGACTGTACTCACAGCTATAATGGTTTCTTCACGTTTTTGAGGCACTGACAGAATTGTTTTTTATGGACTTTCAAACAAAAAGGAAATAGAAAGAATAGTATACTGACCACCTATATACTCATCACCCAGATTCAATAATAGTCACTTTTCCATGTTTGCCTCATCTTTTTTGTGTGTGAGTCATTTTTAATTTACGCTGTACACGTGACATTTTACTCCTAAGTTCTTTAGCATGCATCTCTGAAAAATAAGATGTATTTACTCAAAATGCAATGTCATTAGCACATATAAGAAAATTAACAGTGATTTATAAATGTCATCTAATACCTAATTCTATATTTATTTACATTTTCCCATTTTTAAAAAAGAGTACACAATCTAGGTTTCTTGTTTTTTTTTTTTTTTTTTTTTAAGAAAGAGAGCATGTGCTTATTTGAGTAGGGAGGAGGGGCAGAGGGAGGGGGAGGGGGGAGGGAGGGTCCCAAGCAGGCTTCATGCTCCGCACAGAGCCCTGAGATCATGACCTGAGCTAAAAATCGAGAGTTGAGTGCTTGACTGACTGAGCATACCCAGGTGCCCCCAACCTAGGTTTTTATATTCTATTTCGTTATTATATTTTTTATTCTAGAAAGGCTATCTTTTAAATGCTTTTTTTGTGATATTACCATTTTTTGCCCAACTTTTTACTGTAAAACTTTGAAATTTACAAACAGAAAAGTTGAAAGATAACAGTGAACACCCACATACTGTTCATCAGGGCTCACTAGTTGTTAACAACTTTGTCAGATTTGCTTTATCTTTCTTCCTCTCTTTTTTTTTTATCTGAACCGTTTGAGAGTAAGTTGTGGTTATCACAACATTTCGCCTGAAAATACTAAGCATGCGCCTCCTGAGAATAAGTATATTTTCCTACATAATCACAGTATTTATCATTCCTAAAAAATTAACAGAAATCTGTAACATCATAATCCATGTTCAGATACTCCCAGTTATACCAAAAATACTTTTGTATTTTCGCTTGTTTTTTAAATACGGGATCCATGCATTTCCTGAACTGTTGTATTTATCCTATGTTTATAGTATGGCTGTTGTTTCTTTAGTCTTTCTTATGACTGACATTTTTAAAGAGCTTAGGCTGATTGTCTGTAGGATGTCCTGTATTCAGGATTTGAGTGTTTTCTAGTGATTAGATTCAGTTTAAATGTTTTTAGGTGTGGGTGATGCGTACTTAAAAAAAGCTTTCTATTGGAATATAATGTTGATACAGAAAAATACATGGAAGTGTTCAGATAGGTGAATTTTTGTGAATTGAACTCATTTGTATATCAGTTCTCAGATCAAGCAATTGACTGTTGCCAGCCCCTCAGAAGTCCCCTTTGTCCTTTTCCAGTCACTGGCATTACCCTCTTGACTTGTAAGCCTGCACATTAGTTCTGCCCCTTTCGTGCTTGATGGAAATAGAGCCCTGCATGTGGCCTCCTTTGCTTTCGGTCTTCTGTTCAACAGCATGTTCGTGTTATTCATCTGTGTTTGTGTCATCGTGTGTCCGGTCTCACTGCCGTGTGGTGTACCACTTGTGAATGTACTGTAGTTCACCACTTCTGCTGTTGATGGGAATTGGGGGAATTCGGGGCTACCGTGCCGAGAGCGGCGCCGGTCCGTCCTGGTACCCGTCTTCTAGTGAACATGGCGTGTTGCCGTGGAGCGGCTGTGTCACTGCACATGCTGGCATCCAGCTTCCAGAGAGCACCGGTTTGCTCTCGCCGCTGTGCCAGTGTTTTGGCTCCGCAGCGCATCTCGGGCAGCACACGGTGTCAGGTTTTCCCTTGTTTGTGATGCTACGTCTGCTCGGTTGATTGGATGGAAGCCACAGGATCCCTTTATTTATTTTTTTTAAGATTTATTTATTTGGGAGAGAGTGATTGAGTGAGTGAGTGGGGTTGCGGAGGAGCAGGGGACGCAGAAGAGAATCGTAGGCAGGCTCCCCGCTGAGTGCGGAGCCTGCATGGGGCCCAGTCTCCGGACCCTGAGAGCATGGCCTGAGCCAAACCCAAGAGTTAGATGCTCAATTGATTGAGCCACCCAGGTGCCCCCAGATCTCTTCAGTGTTGAGTGACATTTTCACCTTTCTAAGTAGATCCTTCTGTTGTAAAACGCGAGGTACCATCAAGTAATCTGTGAGATGATGTTTTTGAGACATTTTGAATAACTCTTTCCCAACCGTCTATCAGCCAATTTTTTTAATGTCCTTTGGTGATCCAGACCCGAATCAGTTATGGGAAGGTGGGAGAAGCTGCTGATTGGTGATTTATCAAATTGAATTACATTCTCTTATGACCTCGTTTATTTTAATATTATTTTATTTATTTATTTGACAGAGCGAGATAGAGCATAAGCTCGTGGAGGGTGGGGGAAGCAGCAGGAAAGGGGAGAAGCAGGCTCCCCGCTGAGCCAGGATCTTGACGTAGGGCTCAGTCTCGGGACCCGGGGATCATGACCTGAGCCGCAGACAGACGCTTAACCCACTGAGCCACCCAGGCATCCCTATGACCTCATTTATGATCTGAAATTACATATTTGCTGTAAAAAAGATCATTAGCTCTCCATGCACTCCCCCCACCATCTTTTTTCCTTTTGGTATGTCTGTGGGCTTATGGAATTTAAAAAAAACCTTTAAATTATTATAATCCATTGCCATAATTTTTTAAATGCTTAAATTATCCCAAATTTGGCCACAAGGGTTCCCCTTATGACCTTATGCTATGACCCCATTAGTCAAGAATTTGCTTTTTACCTGGTGCAAGATAAGGACGTTCTAGACTCATGTTGTAGCTTTTCCTTCCAGATTTGGAATCTGCCTTTTCTTTGAGGAGTTCCAATTCCTTTTAGTGTAGAGTCGTATTTTTATGCCTTAATTAGGGTGCTGGTTTTATTTCTTACAATGGCAGTACGTGGCATTGGGTCTTGAAAGTCCAGGCCAATTGTCTTATAGGATGTCCCAAATTCTGTGTTTGTCGGAATCTTTCCTCCTGGTCTAATTTAACTTATTCCTTTGTGGCTCCAATCTCCTACAGACTAAAAATTAAGTCTAAATCTTGATTAGATTCAGGTAAAATAATTTTGGCATGTTTAATTCATAGGCAATTCATTAGGTAATTTTTTGTACATCATATTATGTCAGAAGATAAGGAATGATGGCACGTCTCGGTATTGATGGTGCTAATTTTGAACAGCCCGTTAAGGTGGTGACCTCTAGATCTCTTCATTTTAAGGATAAGATGTCCCCTTTGTGATTAGCAAGTAATCTATAGAGGGTATTACAGCACAGGTGAATGCCCTTTCTTCAACAGCCTTTTAGGTAATGGTGTTAGTGTCTGTTGGCGATCTTTGGGTCCATCATTCCACTGTTGCTTTTTGAACAGATATTTGCTTAGCATTCCCTTTTCTTTTGTAATACATGCAGTAATAGCCATTCTTGGTTAAAAAGGCTGGAGAAGATTTTCCTAATCAATCGAAGATAACCTGTAGTTTCTCCTAAGAAGGCAAGGTAAATGCTGAATTCTTTCACCGTAATTACAAATTTTGGAGAAAGGAGCTAGTGACAAATTAGTTTCCCTCCCTCTCTTTTTTTTTTTACCCCACTACAAAACTTCTGGATATATATTTTTTTCAGTACTTTGTAGTCACAGTCATTATTCTTTCTGATGCTCAAACAGTCCCAGGTTTGCTCCGTTCACATTCCATCAAGACAGCCCCTCTGTCCTCTGATCAGCTCCTTTAATATTGAGAGCCTTCATGCTTTCTAGAACAGAACGCTACCCCAGCCTCATCTTATGCATTTCCCAATGCAGTCTTGGAATCTGCCAGCCGGTTTTCCAAGAAGCCTATGTTCCTTGTAATGAAGATTGAATTTAGAGACCAAGAAGAATTAGATAGTATGAATTTATGTTGATCTTTCCAATTCAAATTTAACACGTGGTATTATCTTTTCTGATTTTATGTTTGTTTCTCTTTTTTGTTTCTTGATTACATTAGCATATTTATGAACTTGGTTTGTATTATGATATACATAAAGTAGATTCAATATTGCAGTATCAATAACAGTACTAATGATAGCTGATAAATGCGGTTTATGATTCTTTTGTGATTCTTTTTTGCCCTTAGGACATAATCTCATTCAGATGTTCCGTCAGAATACTGTATTCAGAAGTTGCATGGAATAATTTTATTCTCTTATGTGGTTGTGATACTAGACTGACTTATGGTCATTTATTCAGTTGTTTTGAATATGAGGTTTAATTCTTAATTTTAGTGTTTTAATAGGTGATGCGTTTATGTGGTTCCAGAGTCACCCAAAAAGTTCCAGTCAGAGAAGTCTTCTTTCCATGTCTCCTCCAGCCTGTACCCTGTCCTCCAGTAATAACTTTTTTTTTTTTTTTAAAGATTTCATTTATTTGACAGAGTGAGAGATCACAAGTAAGCAGGCAGGCAGAGAGAGAGGGGGAAGCAGGCTCCCTGCTCCCTGCTGAGCAGCCCCATATCAGCCGATGTGGGGCTCAATCCCAGGACCCTGAGATCATGACCTGAGCTGAAGGCAATGGCTTAACCCACTGAGCCGCCTAGGTGCCCCCAGTAATAAACATTTTGATGAGTTTCTGGTTTATCCTTCTGGTGTTTTGTTTGGTTTTGCAAAAATAAAAAAATACATATGAATAATCTTATTTTTCTCATTTTCACAAAGAAAAACATCCTGTGTACACTTTTTGGCACCTTTCTTTTTTCCCTAAAAGTATACCCAAGGTCATAGTCTTAGCATCTCATAGAGAACCCTAATTCTTCGTTATTTCAGCTACATGCTTTTGTGAAAGGATGTGCTGTAGTTTATTGAAGTGGTCTCTTGCTAATGGACTTTTGAGTTATTTCTTTTCTTTTCTCTTCTTCTTTTTTTTTTTTTAAAGATTTAGAGAGGGAGAGCATTTGAGTGGGGAGAGGGGCAGAGAGAGAATCCCAAGCAGACTCCCCTACGGAGTGCGGAGCCCAACACAGGGGGCTCAGTCCTAGGACCCACGAGATCATGACTCGAGCCAAAATCACGAGTCAGACGCTCAACTGACTGAGCCACCAGGTGCCCCTAGGTTATTTCTAATTTTGTGATGCTATAGGTCGTATAATTTTGTCATTATGTGTGTGTAGAGGTGTGCTTTTATGGTTGATTTCATAGAGTGCATCAGTGGGCAGAAGTTCATACAGTGTTTCTAGATTTTGCCAAATTCCCTTCCCAGATGTTGTCCCCTTCTGCACGACAGCTTACAGGAGGGCCTTACTCCACAGCATACCCTACAGAGTATGGTACCAGACTTTTGGTTTTTTGATGACAGATGAGAAATATACCCCTGCTTAATTTTGAAATTATTGGGAAGATGTTAGAGGAAGTGTCTTATTTTACAATCATAGGCTGAAATGTTTAGAGAGAATTGTGTTTTGCATTTCTACTTTATACAGTTTTGGGGAACAGGTGGCAGATGGATGCTTATGGCAACAGGAAATGAACGGGAGTGAGCAGTCAAGTGGATGTGACAGAGATGACATCACTTGATTGCCATGAGTAACTAGGAAGGTTCTTAGAAGTGTAAATTCTGAGGTGTCAAGGTTATCTTTCTAACCAACAGCCTTTTGAATGACCCATAACTTTTTTCTCAGTAGGAATATGAATCTGCTCTGATAGATTTAGTGACTGAACCCAGGTTCTTACCTTAATAAAATATTTAAGCAGCAGGAAATAAGATCTGGTCTAACTGGTCTTTATGAAGTGTTCCATTTGCACTAAAGAAGTAGACTTCTACTTGCCCTCTCCCCTTCATTGTGGAATAAACGTGTGACTTTGTGTGTATATATATTTGTATGTATGTGTACATAATCTCACAGTCACATTGTTATAGAATTAAAAGAATTTTTACTTAAATTTTAAGAGAACTACATATTCCTACTTTTCCATTTACTTATTGATTGATTGATTATGAATGAGGTTGAGTCTTTTACCTGAGGCAGAGTTAGGGAATATGGAAAGTAAGCCTGGCTTGTGTGATTTGCTTATAAGTCACTGTGTGGTCACATACTGAAGCACACCCAGTGTCAAGCAGAAGGGGCCTTCTGGTAGCATCATTACTGTGTAGCCCTCTTCATTGCCTGCTGTCCCTGCGGCTAGAGTAAGGGATTGGGGAGCTGTTGCCCATGGATCATGGTCTCTCTGACTTTGTTTTCCTTCTGTGGTAGTGACTAGAACCCTTCTTAAACTGCTTGTTCCTGGCTTTGTTGTTGGCAGTTTAACACCGGCCTGCTTTTAATAAGTTCCTATCAAAGATCGCGAAAGTGTTTCCTTTTGTGAGCGTACCATTCTCTATCTGATTTAACACAGTTCTCAGGCTTCATGATCACCCCTGTTCTGTGTTTTCATTCTTCCTTTTTTTTTTTTTTTAAACGATGTATTTTTAGAGAGAGAATGAGAGAGCGACATTGCGTGTACAGAGAGAGGAGCAAAGGGAGAGGGAGAGAGAGTCTTAAGCAGACTGCACGTTGAGCATAAAGCCCAATGCAGGGCTTGAGCTCACAAGATCATGACCTGAGCCGAATCAGGAGTCGGTGGCTTAGTCACCTGCACCACCAAGGCACCCCTTCATTCTTCCCTCTATGTCATACATTCACAAGTTAGTAACAAGAAAGTATAGTGGAAGATGAAAATAGTGTCTCACCTGCTCGGTGTCTTCGTCAGCACTAGAGCCACCCTTTGGCTTAATTACACAGCACATCGTCTTTGCTTTTGTTCAGATTGTTTATGACACAGCACACTGTGTGGATGAAAGAAGTGCAAATGTTATGCTAGGCCGTAAGTACCCAAGTGAATAACATCAGGAGAGTTTTTCTCTGTTTGATTGTAGGTAATCAGGACATTCACAGTGTTACCATTTATTGTTTTTTAAGGAAACCTTTAAAAACTTCTTAAAAAGATGACTAATTTTTTTTTGAGTTTTAGGTTAAGAGGCCTTTTTTTTTTTTGAAAGAAGCTCACATATTACTTGAAAGACATAGCCCTCAGATTAATAAGTAAATATGATTTATTTATAAAACAGTTTAAAGTTGAAAATTTCAAGCATTCATAGGATAAAGACAGTATGGTGAACCCCTGTGTGCCCACCGCTGGGTGACAACATTGTCCCCACAGCCTTGATCCCCCGCTTACCACTTGTTGTTCGTTGGGTTTTCCAAAAACAGGCTCCAGAAATTATGCCCTTTTACCTACAAATACCTTTTTTTGTTTGCTGATTCCATCAGGGGGTCTTGTATTAATTTAAAACTTAGGACTGAGGTTGGTTCAAACTACTGTGCTTTCCTGGAAAGCTGTTTTCTAAATTAGTTCAGAGAACTTCCTACGAGAGTCTCAAATATAAGAAGAATTCTTCTGAAGGATCCTTATTTTGGGGAGCGTTCTCTTCATTCAGGCATATATGTTTCGACAGTGTGATGAAGAGAAGGGGAGTTGGTTGTGATGGGTCCATGCTGACCCCATGGAGCAGAGAAAGGTTTCAACACTGGATTGTTTTCTTACTGACGCCACGAGGTGGCGGTCTAGGTCCACATCCTAGCTCCGCGCTGTCCCTGAGCCAGCTGTGCAAGTTGTGTGCTCGCTGCCTGTGAGGTTCGGTTAAGTGCTTAACTTTTGCCGTTTGTTGGGAGTAATTTGCATTGAGGCATTGAATATGGTCTTTATAAATGAGTCTTTGCTTCTTAGAGAGTTAAATATTTCCTGGAACTTAAAACAAAGGAGCCATTAACCATTTTTTTAAAAAAGTCTTATTTATTTGAGAGAGAGAGCAGGAGCAGGGGGAGTGGCAGAGGGAGAAGGAGACACAGATTCCCCACTGAGCAGGGAGCTTAGTGTGGGACTTGATCCGAGGACCCCGGGATCATAATCTGAGCCGAAGGCAGACCCTTAAGCTGACTGAACCACCCAGGTGTCCTTGACCGTTTTCTCTTAATAGTTTTTCTCTTTGTCTATGAAAATAATAACTTATGTTTAGAAAAGTATTCACTGTATCAGACTGACATTTTTCTTCAATTATGTAGAGAAATCAGACACTCATGTATAGGCATGTACTATTATATAAAGAACTGTTACATAATTTGAATACAGAATTTGAATGATGGCAAGTTCTCAGCATTTTGAAATATTTGTTATTTATTTATTTATTATTTATTTATTTATTTATTTTTTTAAAAGATTTTATTTATTTATTTGACAGAGAGAAATCACAAGTAGATGGAGAGGCAGGCAGAGAGAGAGAGAGGGAAGCGGGCTCCCCGCTGAGCAGAGAGCCCGATGCGGGACTCGATCCCAAGACCCTGAGATCATGACCTGAGCTGAAGGCAGCGGCTTAACCCACTGAGCCACCCAGGCACCCCATTTGTTATTTATTTTTAAGGCCGGGAGAACTTGAGTGAATAAAGGAGAAGGCTTAGATGGTTATTTGTCCAATCAATTAAAAAAGTCACTTTTTTACGAACAGCCCCTAAATAAAGGGAGTTTAGTATTGTAGTGTGTCTTAAGTTTGTTTCAAGACATTTTTCACTAGTAGAAGTTACATTACTAAAGCTTTTGAATCACTTACCTAAATATATTAGTACAGAGGCATGATTATATCCCCAGGATATTATTAATTTGAGGGGAGATGCAAAGGGGTGGAGTTACAGCTATCACTAAGAATGTTTTCCCTGAAGGAGTGCCTGGGTGGCTCAGGTGATTAAGTGTCTGACTCTTGCTTTTGGCTCGGGTCCTGGTCTCAGGGTCCTAAATTGAGCTCCATATCGGGCTCTGTGCTCAGTGGGGGATATGCTTGATATTCTCTCTCTCTCTCTCTCTCTCTCTCTCCCTCTCTCCCCCCACTTTCCCTCTCCTTTTGCCCCTCTCCCCTGCACTGTCTCTCTTGCTTTCTCTCCCTAAAATAAATGAATCTTAAATAAAAACATTTTTTCCTTAAATTGTATTTTGTCAATAATATCTACAACTTATCTCAGATTATAAAATCATAGTATTATACGACATTAGAAATGAAAGACCTTACTGATTGTGTAAATTCTCTTATGTAGAGAATTAAAGTAGGTTGTCCAAGATAACGTAGTGGTTAGAGGCAGAGCAGTGTCTGCAAGTTTCCGTGTTTTTTATGCTAGACCATGGTGCTCATTTATGAAAAAGTGAAAATGGGCCCAAGTATTCAATTTATAGAGAATAACTGACATCAGTGAATGAAACGTTCAGCATAAGCAGATTTTCCAATAATTAGAACATTTTTGTTGCTAAGGTTTTATGTACTCTAATCAGTTAAAATGATCTCCTTTCCCAAATGTATGGTGTTTTTACCTGCCTTCTCACACAGGATACTGAGCAGGACTTGCCTGTTGTTAGTGGTTCTTATAGTCCCTCCGAAACGTTCTATGCTTGCTGTGTTTGCTGTGGCACATGCCCTCGAGGACTCCTTTTTACTCTCAAGTGTTTCTCTGTTTTAATCTTTCTTCCGTTTTTTTTTTACTTCCTTTTCTTCCTTTTTTTTTTTTTTTGCTGTTGGTCATTAACTGTATTAGTTTGTCTAGTTTGATCATTCTTTGTCTTTCGAATTTGTGGTTTCTTGATTTTTAAAAAAATTTTTTTAAATTAAAAAAAAATTTTTTTTCTTGATGTTTTGTTAAAATGTTTATTGAGCACTTCTGTGTGCCACGTGCTCTTCCAGAAGCACCTGGTACAGTTAGCAAATGAGTGAGTTAGTCACAGGAAGATCCCTTGCTCTTGTGGGGCCCACATTCAGAGGTGGGAGTAGGTGGTCAGAGACAGTCCTTTAAACTATAAGTGTAATAAATTGGTAAATGATATAGTAGGTTAGCAGGGGATAAGTATTAAGGAAAAGTAGAGCAGGTATAAGGGAGGAGTGGAAATATTAATTATTGGCTTGGAAACTAGATGGCTAAGTTTATTGTTAGTGAAGTAGTAGTCAAGAGGAAAACGGAAAATGGAGCTTAGAATAAATACTCTGAGAGTTGGGGATGTAAACATTCTGTTTTGCATCCTCATTTTGACCTTCTTGTTCTCTTCTGGGGTTTTGTCTTTAAGTATCGGATATTTTGGAGCAGCTTGGTAACGGACTGCTAGTTATGTAAGTGTGACAGGAACTCTCACAGTTACTATACGGGCTTACATTGTTTTCTGAAACCTGAGGGATAGGGCAGTGACGTGGAATGCTAGGCTGTCAAGGGGAGTGTTTGGCATGAATGGATGTGGGGTTGTTTTTTTTTTTAACAGTTGCTTATTTGAGAGAGAGGATGTGTGCGCGTGGGCAGAGGGGCAGAGGAAGAGATTCTTTGAGCAGACTCCTTGCTGAGCTGGGAGCCCCCAGCAGGGCTCGATCCCATGACTCCTGAGATCACCATCTGAGCTGAGACCAAGAGTCGGAGGCCTAACAAGCTGAGCCACCCAGGCGCCCTGGATGTGGATTCTTGGTTAACCTGACTCTGCATTCCTGCTTTATTTGTCCTTGACCTCAGTATTCTCTGAGGATTCCTGACGCTTTATGGTCACCTGCATTCTAGCAACCAAAGTTTAGTCAATGATTATTTAACCAAGCACCTTTACCTTTATTTAATCCTCGTGACAAACTCTGCTGTACTATTTTTGTCTACTGTTTGTTTTCTGTACTGCTACACTTACATAACTAGCAGTCCGTTATCAAGCTACTCCAGAATTTCAGACATTGAAACTGAAGACAAAACCCCAGGAGAGAGCAATAAAGGGGAAAAAAAAAAAAAAGCTTGCCCACTTACTGTATCTCTGTGGCTTTGAGCAAGTTTCTGATTCCTCTGCTTTATTTTGAGGTTCCTCATTTGTAAACACGGGGGAGAGTACAGTGGGGTTTGCCATCAAGATAATCATTGACTAAACTTTGGTCGTTGGGATGCATTGATTGTAAACCATTAGGAACCGTCAGTGAATCCTGAGGTCAAGGGCAAGTAAGGGATTCTTCTTGCCCATCCTGGCAGCCTTTGCAAATGAAATTTTCTTTTTCTCTTTTGTTTTGTTTTTCCATTGTAATTCCAATATTTGTTGGAATTAAAAGATCACACATTTGAAATTTTAATACTAAATTTGAGTTAGTTCTTTCAAAGGAAAAAAGTTCAAAACCAGCTTGGTTCATCGATATGTAATTTGAGTCTTTAAAATCTCATATACTGCATAAAACTTATAAAAGGGATTAGTTGGTGAAGATTTGTACATGTATTTCTTACCTGCTTTGCTTACAGTGGGAAAGGAACTGCACGCTTCTGCCATTTTTATTTCTTCTTTCATTCTTGTGATAGAGATTCTTGCTTATTCTTTAGGGTATATCTCTACTTTTGAAAAATTAGCTCATTAGTCTACCATAATCTATGGTATACTTCATCCTGTTTTACCTACCTGTAAAAATATGGTTCCAGAATCAGAAGAAATACACGATGCCCAGCAGAGTGTCTGGAACAGAGTAGTTGCCCCGTGAACGCACACTGCATGAACGAGCCGCCCAGTTGCCTATTCTTGAGAAACAGCTGGAAAGAGAGCTCACTTGTTGCCAGTGGAAAACTACTCAGAAAGTAATGTTTGTGAAACTCAGCTCCTGAAGTGAAAGGAGAATTCAGATGATGTCAAAAGCTCCTGACAATTGTCCTTCTCTAATAAGTAAAAGCTGTTTTGAATTTCCTGAAGGAGAGTGTTGAGAAATTTACCTACAGTGAGTTAAGCACATTTTAGTGAGTGCAAAGCTCAGGTGATAGGAATAATCTTGTCGTGACCACCATTCGTCTTCAGCTCTTGTGTGCTAGGTCTGCTTTTGCCATTAAATCTGCGGAGCCTCAAGTTTTATGACCTCCTGGTAGTGACTTGACAAGTGAACAGTACTGCCTATTGATAACTAGTCTAAACCAGGAAAGTTTGTTTTTGCTCTGGTAATTCATTCGCTATGCCAAATAATTTTAGGTAACTACTTGCATGATTAAAAAGTAGTTGATTTTATTCTAGTTAGTAGTTAGTAGTTGTAAAGGTTAAAAAAAATATACATGCCTGATTATTTATCCAGAGCATAATTCTGCCTTTAAGGGAAATGGGGGATATATTTGTGTGGGTCTGTAAATACTGATGTGTGTGTTACATGTTTTTCTGTGACAGTCATTCTAGAAATAGTGCAAAATTTTATATTTAGAATGGCTCCATGTTCCTTTTTTCTGAGCTGTGGAAGACGGTGATTTTTCTATTCAACTAATCGTATAAACATTGAATTCTGTCACTGTGGTAGGTCCTAAGGATACTTACATGAGTACAACATGGTCCTTTGCTCATTTTATTTAACAAATAAAATGGATTTTATAATACTTTAATAGGAGTGCCTGAGTGGCTCAGATGATGAAGTGTCTGCCTTGGGCTTAGATCATGATCCCAGTGTCATGGGATCGAGCCCCACATCGGGCTCGCTGCTCAGCAGGGAGTCTGCTTCTCTCTCTCTGTCTGCCTCTCCCTTGCTCGTGCTTTCCCTCTCTCTGTATCTCTCTGTCTCAAATTAATAAATAAAATTCTTAAAAAAATTGCTTAAAAAATACTTTACTAAACATCCTATATAGGTTTGCATTAATGTTAAAAATGTTAAAATACCAATATTAAAAATTATTGGAAATAATTTTCATATTAATAGTACCTGAGCCTGGGTGGCTAAGTCAGCTGAGCATTCCGGTCTTGATTTCACCCCCAGGTCATGGGATCGAACCCCATGTTGGGCTTCTAGCTCAGCAGGGTGTCTGCTTTTCTCCCTTTCCCTCTGTCCCTCCCCCAACCCTCTCACCCCCTGCCCCCTCTCAAATAAATAAAAATTAAAAAAAATTATTGGGTATATATGTACCTGGTATGATGTGGAGATATGTGATCTTGCTTGGAATCAGTTGATTTGATAAGTATGTAAGAAGTACCTATAGCCATTATTAATATTTGTTAATAAAATCAACTGTTTGTTTTTAATAATGATTAAATTACTGATAATATATTTGTTTCTTAGTATTTTGACCAGAGGGCTTTTATAATTTTGTCTCAGTTGTGGTTTCCTGCTAATTTTTATTTCTAGGCTTTGTATTTTCTACTTATCCTTTAATTCAGGTCATTCAGATTTTGAAAGACACCCAGTTTTTCAAGGTCAGTTTGAATCCTTTTGCCCAACTTAGTGTCCTTTAATGACACCTGGTTTTGTCCTCAGTCTCTTGAGTAGCTGTTCCTCAGAAGTACTTACTGGAAGTTTCTCTGCAGGAGATTAAAGGTGTTTCTGGACTCCTGGGAAGATCAAAGGAGCAGGGCACAGGTGGTTTCTTCAGTGATAGCAGTTCTTGGTTACTGGTGACTGCTTCTCTCTAGTTATGGCATTTCACCTTGACCCGGTGGGACCTAGTTCTACAGAGTAGCCAGGGGCCATGAAGAGACATAGGGAAAAAGGGGAGACTATGAATATTCATGTATTTGTTCATGATTGATTCAAGTCATGCGTGAATGCATGTGGGCACTTAAGCAGCAAATACTGAGTTCCTACTGTGCGCCAGGCATTATTTTAGACTCCAGGGGTACAACACAGTGAACAAGACAGAAATTTCTTACCCTCAGATTACATACCGGTGAGGGAGATACAAAGTATGTGCGGTATGTTATCGGAGTAATGGGGGGTAACAGTTGGTGACGAAAAGGGGAGGGTTAGAGAGTGGTGGTTGTGATGGTTAAGGAAGGACGTCGGGAAGAGGCTCTGAGGGGAGGGGCCCCTTGGCAGACCCCTGCCTGAAGAGCACAGGCCTGTGTGTGTTGTCGGAAGGTACGTTTCAGGGCCACGGGAGAGGCGTGAGCGGCTCATGTAAGGACTGGCACTGGCAAGGCCGGGAAACGGGACACAGGATGTCTTCCTCATTTATGTTGCTTGTGAACATATTTTTAAAACCCTGCCTTCTTGCCATTTGTTGGCTGAATTTGCCATTATCATAAACAGGCATTCTGCTATAGACTTCTTAGCTGCTTTGTTTCCTTGTTACGTGAACATTTGTCATCATATCTTAGTTCTGTTTTATAATATGGAGATTTGGTATCTCTGGGTGTTACTGCTTTTGTGTGAGTTTGATTAATGGTGGTGATGAATCCTTGGTTTAATGGAAGGGGAGCAAGAACCTAGAAAGGCTTCTAGTTTTGCTGCTAACGGACTACCGGGTGTTTCACGTGTGGGCCTCAGTTTATCCGGACGCAAGCTAGAGGAGCTGGACTAGATCATTACCAAATTCCTTTTAACCATAAAGTTCTATGGCTTAAATAATTTTTAGGAAAAATCCACAGGAGGAGCTCACTTGTAGTTTTTTCCTTTTATTTTCTTTTTTGAATTTAATTTTTTTTTTTTTTTAAAGATTTTATTTATTTATTTGACAGAGAAATCACAAGTAGACGGAGAGGCAGGTAGAGAGAGAGGAAGGGAAGCAGGCTCCCTGCTGAGCAGAGAGCCCGATGCAGGACTCGATCCCAGGACGCTGAGATCATGACCTGAGCCGAAGGCAGCGGCTTAACCCACTGAGCCACCCAGGCGCCCCTTGAATTTAATTTTTATATTTATATACAGCAAAGCTCACAAATTTTAAGTGTGTAACTTAATGAAATGTTACATTTGTATATGCACCTTAACTACCACTTGGATTAAAAAAGAACATTTTCAGCATTTCAGAAGGCTCCTTTTCCAGTCAGTACACTCTCACCCAGAGGCAGCTCCTCTTTGGACCCTAAGATGTTCTTGAGCTTCATATACATGTAATCATGCGATATATACTCTTCTGTGTCACCTTCTTGCTCAGCATCTGTTGTGAGAGTCACGTGTGCTGCATACGGGAGCAGTTTTCTCTAAGTACTGTGCAGTCTTCTGTGGTGTGGGTGGCGGACAGTAAGTCCTTTCTTCTGCTGATGGGCATGCGGATGGCTTCCAGTTTGGGGCTATAATGAAAAAAGTTGCAATGAACATTCTTCTGCCTGTCTTTTGATGGACATGACACTCATTTCTCTTGGGTATATACTTAGGAATTATCCCTCAATTGTAGCGTAAAGAGGGTGCCTGGGTGGCTCAGTGGGTTGGGCCGCTGCCTTCGGCTCGGGTCACGATCCCAGGGTCCTGGGATCGAGCCCCGTATCAGGCTCTCTGCTCCACAGAGAGCCTGCTTCCCTTTCTCTCTTTCTGCCTGCTTCTCTGCCTACTTGTGAGCTCTGTCTGTCAAATAAATAAATTAATTAATTAAAAAACATTGTAGCGTAAAGATATCTTAGCTTTTGTGAATACAGCCCATTTTTTGTAGTGGTTGGACCTTACGAGAATTCTTATTGCCTCATTCTCACCAACGCTTGGTAGTGTACGACATTTTAACCAGCCTCTCTGGTGGGTATCTTTAGTGGTGTTATATTGAAGTTTAACTTTGCCTTTTGCCAAGCACCTTTTCATGAATGTATGAGCCGTTTGAATGTCCTCATTTTTGGAAAGTGCCTGTTTAAGAGTCTGTCTCACCTTTAAAAAAATCAGGCTTTCTCTTTTCTCCTTATTGATTGCTAAGAATTTTCTATATTCTCTGGCTAGGGGTCCTTTCACAATCTGGAAATAACCTGTATGCAGTACTTAAGAAAATGTTACAGTGAGAAGAATGCAGTTTTGACGCCTCCCCACTTAGTTTACAGATTAAGAGAACAAAAGGTTTAAAGATTTTTCTTATTGTATAGTTTCCCAATGTTCATTAAAAAAAAAAAAAACCCAAGATATTTTTCTTCATAAACACACTTAAATTATTTCTACATTTATTATTATCTATTTTAATATTTTGTGCTAGTCCTTAATGTAAGTGTTGTAAACAAGCTTGCCTTCAGGTTATTAGGTCTTGTGGTGGAATGATTTTTTTTTTTAAATTTATATATTTATTTATTTAACTGATAGAGAGCACACAGGCACATGTACAAGCAGGCTCGATCCCAGGGACCCAAGATCAGGATCTGAGCTGAAGGCAGACCCTTAACCATTTGAACCACCCAGGTGCCCCCAAAAGATTCCTCCATTAGAGAAGCCCCATGATTCTGGACTCCGCACATGATGTCACCAACACAGGAGTCTTTTTTTAGTAGGTGTTCATTTTGGTGACTTGGTCAAGAACTTTTCTTTGCCCTTTGATATGACCTCTGTTTATGGTGCTGATAGTTTTGTAAAACAATGAAAGTCTTTTAAATTCCATTCTCTTGGAGCTCTTCAAGCTGCAGAATTTTATATATATATAATATATATAAATATGTTATATAATTTTTAATATTTATTTTTAAATATTTAAATTAATTTTTAAAACATTTAAAATATTAAATAAAATATAAATATATTTAAAATATAAAATATTTTAAAGTATTTAAAAATTAAAATTAAAAATTAATTAAAATTTAAAAATCAAAAATAAAAATTAATAAAAATAAAAATTAAATTAAAAAATTAAATATTGGGCACCTCGGTGGCTCAGTGGGTTGAGCCACTGCCTTCGGCTCTGGTCATGATCTCGGGGTCCTGGGATTGAGTCCCACATCGGGCTCTCTGCTCAGCAGGGGATCTGCTTCCCTTCCTCTCTCTCTGCCTGCCTCTCTGCCTACTTGTGATCTCTCTGTTAAATAAATAAATTAAAAAAAATTAAATATTTAAAATATTAAAAAATATTTTAATAATATTTTAAACATTTAATAATAAAAATATATAATTCAAAAATATATTTATATAAAATAATTTATATAATTTATATTTATATATAAATATGTATTTATATATATTTTATATATTTATATATATGTATGTTTGTTTTTTTAGTTCATGTCTTTTATTATTAACTCATATACAATTGTTTGTCTTCTGGTTTGTCGAAGCAATACTTCAGACAACATTTGCCACAATAATGTCTGTCCAGCTGGCCAGCCATAAAAACTCCAGCACCATACTCAGTCTGAAGGGCACTCTGACGAAGGCGACGGATTTTTCCATTCTCATCCACCTTATTGTATTTCAGGATGGCCAATTTAACCTTCTTTCTCTTATTCTAGGGAGTGGTATAAGACTTCCTCTTCCTTTTCTTAGCACCAGCACAAAATGAAGAGCAGACTCCTTTTGAGCATTGTAACCAGGCAGAGTATGTCCATCTTCCAATAGCTTGCCAGCAAAGATCGGTCTCTGCTGATCAGGAGGAATTCCTTCCTTATCCTGAATCTTGGCCTTCACATCTTCTATTGTATCTAAGGGTTCAACCTTGAGAGTGATGGTCTTCCCTGTAAGGGTTTTCACGAAAATCTGCTTCTTGGTGGTGGTTCCACCGCAGATCGCAGATTGGAAAGAAAAGCCTGTAGAATTATATTCTCACCAGATTATAGATTCATCTTTCAGTCTTCACCATTTAATTTTAGAAATGGAAGCACCATAACTTGAGGTAGTAAATAGTAAGTAAAATTTTAATATGTTCAAATATATATTATTTGTTTTAATAGATACGAAGTCACTGTAAGACGTACAACTGTCATTATAGTGAATACGTGCAGTGAGATAGGTGGTAATGAATGACTTAGTTATTGCCCAAATCTCTACGGCTCTTAGAAATTGGCAAGTAGTAAAAGAGTATGCATCAAAGTAGCTCACTTCTTAGGGCATGCATTAGCTAACCGGACTCAACACAGCGAAAGCTGTGGAGCTCTTTGTAGAGTGTTACGGACTTTTGTGATTCTGGGAAGACATTACAGTCTTTCAAGAGGCATTTTATTCTAGTCCCTTCCGTGGTGTTGGCTTGAGCATTAGGCCGCTCACCAATCTAAAGTGCGAAATCTTACACTAGGAGGGGTAATTTTGGATAGGAACCGTACCTCTTAAAAGGAGGGAAAAGGGGACCAGTAATTCACTGATAGTTTGTATTAGACTTTTCATACTATAAAAAGGCGTATGGAATATTTTTTGTGAGCATTTTTATTAAATACAGATTGGGGAAACTGAATCAGAGCTGGTAGTGTTTCCCAGGATGAGTTTTGTAGAATATTCTATAGAATGTTACTAAATGTTATGCGAAATTAAAAACAAACCAAAAAACAAAACTTTCTGGTCATGTAGCTTTGGAAAGCACTAGATAAAATAAAGTTGAAGAGTTTTTGTTTTTCTAACTTTGTTGAGATATAGTTGACAATAGAGTATTGTGTGAGGTCTACAACATGCTGCTTTGAAACCCATATACTGCAGCGTGATTACCACCATAGTGCCAGCTAATACCTTGATTATATCACATAGGTACCATTTCTGTTTTGTCATGAAAACACTTAAGATTGATCTACTTGGGTTTTTTCTTTTAAAGCAACTTGTACTATATTGTACAGTGTTGTTACCACACACGATTACAATGCTGTGTTTTCAATCCACAGAACTTACTCATCTTGTAGGGTTTGTTTTTGTTTTTAATGGCAGGAATTCTTGAAGCCTTCAATTTGTCAGTGTACCTTATAATTCTCTAGGATGAGGAAGGGGGAAGTGAGGCGGCAATAATACGCAGCATTTCTTGAACCTCTGTGGCCATGGAGTCATGTTTTAGAGAGTGCCTCAGGAACTTGGTGTGCCACAGTACCTTTTGGTGAAACTGGTTTGGCTGAAATCATTTTACAGATAAAAAACTAAGGCCCCAATAATTGAAGGTACTCACTCAAGTGGATGAATCTAGTGAGATTCCAGATCGACTCTTAGATCATTGTTCTTTCTTTCTGTTGACAAAAGAAGGGCATTTAGTGGCTTAAGGGACATAGATTTAAATACATTAGGATGTAAGTATGATTTTCTTTGTCATCTTTTAAGATTTATTGAAGCTTAATGGCTAGTCCAAGGGCTCTAGGTTTAACCAAATAAGCCAGTGCAAGTGTTACTCCCCTCAGCCGCTTGCCGGCTGGTGGATTACAGAGCAACTCTAGAAAGGAAGTTAAGGATTGCTTGAATCTGTTCTGTTTTCTCCCCCCACTAAAGTCAGGGTAAACAGGATCTTTGTCCTCAGACCTTAGCTGTCACTGCCTGCTAAGTACAGATTTAATTCCATTCTCTGGATGACTTGTTAAATGGGTGTTAGCTATGTAGGCTGCTTTTGAAGGTTTTGTTTTTCTGCAGTGAAATGAAATAATAAAACTCTTTTCTTCTGTAGAATCAGATTAATGTCTAAGAGTTGGAGATTCACGAGAAACACATTCTTAACAAAACTTAGTTCCTGCACTGCCTTAAAACAGTCAGTTTCCAAATACAGTACCGAATATGTACCAGCGGTTGTGGGAGAATGGAAAGGGAGCCTCAATTAACTTAATTTAGACTCTTAACTGAATCAAAACTGCCAAATTCCTGGGAGGAAAACTTAGCATCTTACATGGAGGTATGATAAAGGTTTTAAATAAAGATTTTGTTAGGTTATAGCCTTAAGTCGTTAGACTTGTCCCCTGACAGTTTGTAAGTGCCATGTGCCGGGGTGAAAGCTCAAGGAAGCAGTAGCAGCGGCGGTATTTGGTTAATGCGGGGACACTTGGGGTAATCGGTGTGAACAGTTACGTGAAAGACTTGAACTCCACTTTGACAAGTAGGCATAACTCTTTGATTTAGGAAAAAAAAAAAAATTTATGCCTTATAAAAATTTGCTGTTTAATGTTTCCTTTTTTGTTAAAATATAGGATTTAACATGGTTCCTTATTAAAAAGAAAAGGCATTTCAGGAATATAGTAGCTTATATTACTTACATGTTGAATGTTTTCTACTGCAAAGATAAATGGTCGATCATAGTTTTGCCAGGCTGTTTTGACAAAACCAGTGGTGTGCATTCTTCTCTCCTTCTGGCCTCCTTCCCCTCCCCTCCTCTCCCCCTCCAGTCCCCCCTAGCCCCCCCCCCACCCCCCACATAACTGGCATGGTTAATAACAAGTCTTGGAAAAAGAAAGAACTTCCTGATCATAACTGACAGGAAGTTTAGCTACAATTTTGTGCTTGGAAAACGGTTGAGAAAATTTTGGTAAGCGCTAAGTGCTTTTCTGGAAGGAATGAGAGGGTGTTACGACGTAGGCTACGGATGGAGCTGGAGGTGGTAAGAATACTTAAGAGAAGCAAGGTCAGTAAGGAGTGTGGAACACGAGAACTGATCTGGGTCTATCCTTTTTCCAATTTTAGAGGCCTGAAAGGTTTTTTAAAATAGTACTGATACCCTTTATGCCTGAATGCTAAATACGGAACGTACTTCTTCTTATTTAAAAAAAAATTCAGGAGCGTCTGCGTGGCTCAGTCTGTGAAGCGTCTGCCTTCCTCAGGTCATGATCCCAGGGTCCTGGGATCCAGCTCAGGAGGGAGCCTACTTCTCCCTCTCTCTGCTGCTCCCCCTGCTTATGCTCTCTTGCTTTCTATCAAAAAAATAAAATCTTTTTTAAAAATTCAAGAGTAGATGAGATAATTGATGGCATTTTTATGAATTTTAGCAAGTGAGTCCAGGTAATAATGTTACTGATTTTGTAACGAGAAACCTGTTTGCGTTTGAAAAGCCAGATGTCGAGGAGGTTGTTCCTATTTTCAGCTGTATTAAATCAACATGTCTTAGAAGTAGTCTTTAAAATAGATAAAATAAGATAGATAAAATAGATAAAAACTGTGGCTATATTTATTTTCAGTTGTTTCTAGAATGATGAAGTATATTCCTGTCTGTAAAATCAGTAAGATGTTTTGTAAACATATTAAGTTCTTTAGTTTCTCAACATTTTGCCTAAATATCTAAAATAGGATCTTTCCCTTAAACTTACTAACTTAACTATGCCCATAACATATTTTTTAAGTAGCCATATTAGTATAACTATGTTAGAAAAGTGGTGTTAATGTGGACTATAGACTGTGGCCATACTCTTTTTTGTTGTAACAGCATCATTGAGCCATTTTTATACTGATCAGACATTCTGATGGTATCTCTTAAAAGGCATCTATTTCTACTGTCAGAGTGTATGTACAAATATATTTTGTAATTAATTTGCTTTTTTATAGTTCTTTTTCAAAGTATTACCATTTGTGTTGAATATAATATGTGTCATTTCACAATGAAAATTTACTAACTAATTAACTGAAGGGAACTAGCCGTGGGTTTTCTGGTGTACTAATCGAGAAATAGCATTTTTTGACTTTTTCATGTCCTTTGAGTAGGAGAGTGAATGTGCACCTTGTGATATGTTATTCTGTTTTTACTGGTTTGGGAATTGAGAACTTCTACTATGTACTTCATGTTTTGGCAGCTTCAAGCAGCATAGAAATTTTTAGGTCTATTTTGAAAAAGCCGTGATAGGAATGTTATATGCACATGTGACAAAGGTGTGTGTCAGTTACTGGATCCACAGGGAGACCCTCATTTTCTTGGAGAGTAATTATGTGTTTCTTTTGATTGTTATTTAAAGTCAAGTGACTTCCATCCTGACATATCAGTTACTACTGAACCAGAACTACTTCTAAGTCCTAAAGTATAATGCGTACCACGTCAGTAATATGCACATAATGGCCAGAAACCGGGCAAGAGCCTATTTCTCATTTTGAGATAAAAATTCTCCATACCTCATTTTTCTCCACTGTTAAAACTGGCTAGTCTTTCAGTTCTTTCTCTTTTGTCCTGGGAGGAAGGGTAGGGATAGTCTTGTGTTGGACTACTGTGAAAATAATCCAAGATCACAAGGTTGCCCTTTAAATTTCAACAGAATTAATTTGTTACATATCAGCATTATGAAAACTTAAAATTTTGGTATATCTTGCACTTTCAGAAAGTTCTCTTAACAGTTAATATAATCAAATTGTATATTGATATTTAAATTAAGAGAAAGGTTACTTAAGTAACGGGACCTGAATGATAGTAGTTAATTACATGGCTTTGGTGTGCACTAGTAACATTTTACAAATATATTTGCTTTAGCTTTGTGGGGAGGAAGTGTCTGATATACTTTTTAAACTTTATTATAGAAAACTAGAAATATTCACAAAGTATAAAGAGTTCTGTAATGAATCTGCATATATTCATCTCTTGTCCTCACCAGTTTAATATAATGGCAAGTCTTATTTGATCTACACACTATCCTACAATAGTTCCCTCCTGACAGCCCCCAGTGATTTTGAAGGAAATCCCAGGCATCATGTAATTTCATTGAGAAATATTTCAATGTGTATCTCTAAAAGAGAATCAAGTTATTTGTATTCCCTGTGAGTACTAGCTAGCTTTGTTGTGGAGAGGAAGTTCAAGAGTGCTTGGAAACAAGCCTGTTACTGCATTTTATTGTAGTCATTTTGCATTTAGAAAGATCAAGAGTTTATACTATGGGTATTTTACTACTCCAGTAACTCTCAAAGGATTTGAAATGTTGATTTTATAAATAACAGCTAAAAAACATTGTGAATTATCATCACGACTGTCTGCGGAGTCACGTGACAGTCCTCACTCCAGAGCTGAGCTGGGGTTTGCTTTGTCATTTGTTCCTGGCTCCTCCCTGCCCCGCCAAAATGGATGTTTCTTTATTTAAATGCTGAGCAATGGCATGTATAACACTTAGTTTCAGATGAAATTCTGTAAGCCTTGACATGTGTCCGAGAAAGAGCTAGGAGAGAGAGCAAGGAGGCATGTGTGCAGAGAGAGAATGGGGTGAGCGCTGTGGCCGGGCCCCAGCGTGGGCGGCCTCTCCTCCTTTCCCTCTCGCTCCCCAGCCTCCTTGCCTGGTCTTGACTTTTTATTTCTTTTCTTGGTTCCCCTTTGGTTTCTATCTTTGCCTTCTCTTGGCCTTGACTTAATTTTGCCTGTGGCATTCATTGTCAGGAAGATTGCTGTGGAGGATGTGATATTATGTAGGGGTTGTAAGATGAAACCTTAACAAAGGAAAGCTTTTAAGAATAATTTGTTGGGCTTTAATTCATTTTTTATACAGATTTTATTTAATTCAAATAGCTGGATACCAACTTTGGGATAGATTGAACTTTTCTATACTCTGTGGATGAACTACACAATATATCAAAAATGTTAATTTTGCAGACTTTAAAGTTTACTTTAGATGCTGTTATTGAAAAGATATGTAATAATAATTTTTCCTTTTTTTTGTTGTCTTTTGCTGCGCATTTCTTGGATGAAACTGATCCTGATATTCAAACGTGACTCTGCAGTTTACAAGGTTCCTTTGCAGCTCCCCTCTGGAGGTAAGAGTTTACTCCCTAACCTTAATGCTAGGGTCACTAATGGAACATCACTACTGGCATGTTTTGTTAGGCACTTATTTGGTAATTTAGAGGTGATCATTTTGTTTTAACGCATACTCTTCAATAATGGTAATGAGATGAATACGGACTTTTTTTAGAATAAGAAATCCTGTAAGTTACAGAACTGCTCACCTTCATAACAGGTCGTTGTTTCTTTTAAGGACATTTTCTTTTTTTAAGTAAACTGAAATCAGTCTTGCATTGTAAAGAGCCTTATTGTATCTGTTTCGTAACGTAACTGTTGACGCTAGCCAAATCGTCTTAACTGCCCTGGCATTAACTGAGAGCTGGAGGAGTTGTGGGGGGGGCGTCGGGGAGGGGTGCTATTGTCAGGCAAGTTTTTGTTGGTTTGAGAGCTCTTTTTCAAACCCCGGAATTGATAAGGGAAGAACAAAGGACTTACCTGTCACTGAGCCTTTTTTAAACGCAGGCTTGCTCCCTTCCTGTGTCTCCCTCCCCAACTTCTCTCCGGTCCTTCCCTCCCCCCTTCCCAGTGCACTGCCACCTTGAGTCCTCATACTCGTTCTGCAGTGTAGAGCTGGGTTTCCAGTGATAACACTGTGGTATAAAGATATTTAGGAAAAACACCTGACCTGTGCGTGGACACAAGATGGGTAAGGCTTGGAGGAAGGAGGAGGACGGAGGAGGCAGCAGAGTGTGTGCGAGATGCTTGATCTCAGAAGCAAAGCTGGGTTTCAGAGCGTTCCTTCCCTTACTGGCCACACCGGGCAAATAGCAACTTCCCTGTGCCTGGATTTTCTTATCCTTAAAAACGCAGATGATAATTCCTACCTGTCCAATGAAGGTCAACATAGCAGCATTTTTTTTAAAAGATTTTATTTATTTGACAGAGAGAGAGATTACGCAGAGAGGCATTGGGCGGGGGGGTGGGGGGAAGCAGGCTCCCCGTGGAGCAGAAAGCCCAATGCGGGGCTTGATACCAGGACCCTGGGATCATGACCTGAGCCGAAGGCAGAGGCTTTAACCCACTAAGCCACCCAGGCGCCTCCTTAGCAGCATTTTTAAAGTGCTACTCAGGGACACCTGGGTAGCTGAGGCTCAGGTCTTGATCCCAGGGTCATGAGTTCAAGTGAGTTTAGTAAATCAAGTGCTACTCAAACCTTAGCAATATTTCGTATTTTTCTCTTGGGCTGCACTGCAGCCGCACACAGTAAGATGCTCTTCTCTGCCTTCCCTTGGTTCTTCCTTCTGCTTCTGTTTATATTGCCTTTAGGTTCCCTTCCCCGTTCCCAGCTTGTCCAAATCCTGTCCGTCTTCAGGTTGAGCCTACACGCTTTGTCCACTGTCCGGCCCTTCTCTGCCTCTACACAGAGAGGCAATTGTTCCCTTTTCTGCTTCTGTGACACTGTGTTCACGAAATTCCTGAAGCATTATGGGTATACAGTGTAGCCCAGTCTGGCACATTCAGTACTCTTAGAGACCAGTTTGATGATCGCCAGGGGAAACTGACGAGGCCAGAGAGTGCCATCCAGGTTTGGTTACATTTTCTAAATAATCCAGCATCAAGGGGGAAACAAAGCTCTGTTTGGACAGACTATGGGCTTTGAAATGTCGGCTCATGAGCAAGTCATTTCATCTTTTAGTTAATCTAAAAATGGAAATGGTGATATTTTATGGTTATTAAAACAAAATGAAATAGTGTGTGACAAACACTGAGCATAATGCCTGTCACATAGAATTTTAAATAAAGTTTATTGCAAGAACAATAAAAAAAGCAAACCATAAGAAATTTGAAGACAGTAGAAATTATATAATTTACTCTTTAGTTGATGAAGCATTTTTATAAGTATAGTAAGATGGGAAGTATCACAGAGGAAAGGATTGAGAAGTAAGATTTGCTTCTGTTAAAAATCCGTAATTTTGGGGGTGCCTGGGTGGCTCAGTTGTTAAGTGCCTGCCTTCAGCTCAGGTCATGATCCTGGAGTCCTGGGATCGAGCCCCACGTCTGGCTCCCTGCTCAGCGGGAAGCCTGCTTCTCCCTCTCACTCCCCCTGCAGTGTTATCCCTCTCTCCCTGTGTCTTTCTCTGTCAAATAAATTTAAAAATCTTAAAAAAAAAAATCCTTAATTTTGTTCATTAAAACGTATATAGATAGAAGGCAGTTTGGGGAAGGTGTGATAAGGTTATTACACTTAATGATCTCCTGGAATCAATTTTAAAATGTACTACTTTATTTCCCATAACTTTTGGTTGTATTTTATGAGATAGTGTGGTGAAATACCAATGGTAATAAATGTTTTAAGAGTTTAACCTTGTAAGTAATCAAAGAAGTATAGTTTAAAAGAACAGTGATAAATGCTTGCTTACCTATTTAGATAGCTTTTTTTTTCCTAATGAATGCTTAGGAAGATCGATAGGATGGAATGTTTTTAAACTTTGTCTTTTAGAGAAATCACTTTGGTCATCTGTATAAATTCATATCTGTGGGATGTGTGCCTCAGTAATTCTAGGCTAAGAATCACTGCCTGAGAAATAATGAGAAGTGGGGACAAAACTTGCATAAATGTTTATTATAGCATGACTTGTAATGGCAAAAAAAATTATAAACAGTCTAAATGTCCAGCAGTAGGAGAAGGTCAAGTAAATAATGGTACAGACAGCCATATTACGGATAGAATCGACAGCCATTAAAATGGGGATTATGCATATACATATTCATGAGTGTTGATGAACAAAACAGTGATAGAAGTAGGATGTAAAGTTATACCTGTAAATCTCATTTTAAATATAATTTAAGCATACAGAAATTAGTTACAAAGAAGACATACAAGATGTTAAATTTTTTGATCCTTTGCTTTTCCATGAAGGGGCCACAATGGGGAGACGAGAAACCTTGGTAGGTTTTTAGCGGTGGCTTTTGTCATCAGTGTTTGGGAAGTACATCAGGCAGGTTTGATTGATGTGCAAACAGGATCTAGTTTTGTAGGAAAAAGGTGGGTGGGGAGAAATTGCAGGAGCTTAGGTGAAGAGAATGCCGCTTAAGGTCTCAGGTTGGACTCTGATTTCAGCAAGAGCTCTGAGGGGAAACCAGGAAGAATGGGTTTGAGCAGAAGACATTTAGGCTGGATTGGTTTACCTGGACATGGCGTGAGTAAGGAGGCTGGGAGCTTGCTGTCCGCGGCACTCCTGGGGCAAATATCCTTCTAAATAGACCTCACCTATAGACTTTTCTCAAATGTAAGCCCAGTGAGAGAGGACCCTGTTTTTCTTGTTTCGTCTGTGTGTCTGGTTTTAGTATAGTAAATAGTACAGTGGAGGCTGTGGGTAAATATTTGTTGAATGAATGGATGGATGAATGAATGACTGAGCTGGGTGAGGCTGAGGCTGCAGAGAACAGGGTTTTACCCATAATTTGGCAGCGGTCAGCTAAAAACACACAAGGCCTGATATTTGTGTTTCGATATGGTTAACAGTCTTTCTAGCAAGATTGTAGCTACTTAAGATCAGGATCTTCATCTTTTTTCGTCTTTGGACGCTCTCAGGTATAGATAGGACTTGGAGTTTACCAACTGTACAGCTAGAGTTATACCGAACAGATATATTTTTTTAAATTATATCTGGCTAAATATTGAGAATCTATGTGCAAAAGCTTTTCTCTTTGGTGAAAAGTAGAGGGAAAGTATGATCAAATTTTAGTGATAGTTTCTGTCAATTTCTGTCTGATCTGCTTTCTCCACTTAATGATCTGGAGTTGTGTTTTACCTTGTTTAAATATCTCTTTTCTTACTGAGCTTATGGACTTGGGAAAGGAAAAAAAAAAAGTCAAAATTACAGATGACCAGTGTGCTTTTCTTTACTTGAAGTATTTGGGATATACTTTGAGGGCTTTCTGTTGGAATTTTGCAGGGGCTTCCTGATGACCTAGTTAGTTAGTGGCTGCTACCCCAAATTTTCAACAGCACTGAGCTCGGGATTCTGTTCCTTTGCCACCTCACAGAGCCTGAAAGCCAAAGTAAAGCCAAAGCAGGAGAGTGTTAGGAGTCCCAAATGCTTAATTTGCCATTGCGCTCATGTTTTAGCTGGAGAAGGAAAGTTTCACATATGGTAAATACCAAAACACCTTCCCTAATTTTGATTAAAAGAAAAATCTGGTAGAGACCATAAAATACATGAGTCTTGCAGTAGAAAATGAAGACTACTTTAAACTTCACTTTGTCCACAAAACTAGTACAAATGAGCCATGCCCCTTTGTTGTAAGTCCTAAACAGTTAACTGCCACATGAATCTAACGAAATTGTCAGGTTATAGTAATTACATCAGTAACTTGATCTGCTGTCATTTGAATGGAGCCATGTGTGGAGAGTCAGTTACTTCCCTCTGTGGGGCTGACCCTTTTACATTCCTGTAAGCTGAAGACTAATAGAGCTCATTAAGCTTTATGGGAAAAGAGCTTTTATCACCTCGTCAAGTCAGGCAACATATTTCCATTATATTCCTAATTTCATGTGGCTCTGTGGTTGCTGATGTGCACTCCCCTACTAGGTTCACATCGGCCCTCTTCCTTACAGACATTTTTATTGACATTTCTAAGTCTGAATTACATTTTGTGTGGCACCACCTACAGATGTCTTCAATTAAATGTAGGTAAATAAAGGGGATTATATATCAGAGGCTAAAAGATTCTTGAAATTCTCTTCCGAATCAGACTTTGCCAGCCAGTCCAGTAGGGTGCAGTCTTGTCGGCATTTCGGAGGCGGAGAGCGACAGGAGAGATGTTTGTAGGACATTTCACCATGTGTGAATGTAGGTGGCTTAGGTTCTGTTAAGGTATGTCCTTAGGTTCTGTTAAGGTATGTCCTTCCGATTTCATTTCAAATCAATTACAGTCTTCATTTAGTAGGTATCATAGTCACTTACTGAGATGTTAGCACCTGTAGTGGATGGGTGCAATGCTAAGCTCTTTGCTTATGTTGTTTTAATTCTCATAGAGCGTCTGTGAGGTAGATATTCCCAGGTTTGTTCTAAGGAAAATTGAGCCCGGAGAGGTACATTGGTTGAGCACAACATCACAGCTGTTGATATGTGGCAATAATAACAAGGTAGAAAGGAGAAAATGAAATAATCTATAAGATTTTTTTTTTAAGTTTTAATTTTCATTCTAATCAGTTAACACATAGTGTCATATTAGTTTCAGGTGTACAATATAGTGGTTCAGCAGTTCCACACATCACCTGGTGCTCATGATGACAGGTGCCCTCCTTAGTCCCCATCACCTGTTTCACCGTCTCTCCTCCCCACCTCTGGTAATGCTGTAAGATTCTTGCACTATGTGAAGTGGTAAGTTCGAGATGTATTTTGTAAACCAAAGGGCAAGATTTCTCAAGCTTGGCACTACTGACGTTTTGGATCCATTAAATCTTTCTTGTGGGCGCTATCCTGTACATTGTGTCATGCTTTGCAACATCTCTAGCTTCTACCTAAGAGATTCCAGGAGCACCCTCCCCCTGAATTGAAACAAAATGTCTCTAGACTGCCGGATGTCCCAGAGGGGTGAATTGACTCCCTCTTGAAAACCACTGCCCTAGAGCAGTCTTAGAAACAAAGAGATCCAGTTGATAAGCCAGTCGTGAAAATAAGGGCCAGGATAGCTTGTTTTCAGTCTCAGGAGAGGCAGAAAGGAGGAGAGGTGAACAAAGAAAAGGGAGACGGACAGCAAACAGCAGGAAGCCCAGCCCTGCTGATTGCACTCAGTATAAATGATCGGAACCGGGACTCTGCTGTCGACATGTTCCGTATCTACACTGTCCCAAGCACATGCATAGCTAGTGGTCGTACGTAGATACTGAGCTTTTTAGGATCTGAATTTAAAATTTTAAGATTTTAGTGAACTTACGAAGCCGCATATGGCCAGTGGCTCTCCTATTGGACAGTACCTATCCGAACACTCTAATTAAAAGTTAGAGATTGTCAGATTAGATTTAAAAAAAAAAAAAAAAAAAAAGGCAAGATCTACCTTAACTGTGCTGACGTGGATCATTTAAAAGTAAAAGGCCAGAGTAAGGCAAACCACGCAAATGCTAATTGTGAAAAAGTTGGAGTGGCTATATATTCTTATCTGACAAAGCAGACTTCAGGGCATGGGCTGGCAACTGAAAGGAAGAGGGACATTTCATAGAGCTAAGAGGTCAGTTCATCATAAAAAAACGCAGTAATCCAAAGCGTGAGACAGTCATAGAGCCCAGGAACACCTGGAGCAAAAGCCAGCGGAACTGAAAGGGGAAGGAGTCCAGTCCACAGTGGAAGGTGGAGACTCTAGGACGACTTTCTCCATAGTTGGCAGAAGAATTAGAAATTAGGAGGACTACAGAAGATGTGAACAATACTATCACACAATTTTACTTCATTGACCTCTGCTGAACACTGTACCCAACAGTGACAAATGACATATTTTTTCAAATACACAGGGAACATTCACTAAGATCAGATGCTGTACCATTATACAGAGCTCAGTAACAGAAAGGATCAAAATCATCCCTGATCACAACGGAATTGTTAGACTCGATAATAGAAAGAACTCATAGCTCAGTAGTAATAAGACAATGTAGTTTAAAAATGGGCAAAAGACTTGATTATGTATTTCACCAGAGAAAACATACAGTTGGTTAATAAGCTCATGAAAAGATGCTCACCGTCCATTAGGGAAATGTAGATTAAAACCACAATGAGATACCACCACAAACCCCGGAGAATGGCTGTAATCAAAAGACAGTAACAGGTGTTGGCAAGATGTGGAGAAATTGGCAACCTTAGTCACTGCGGGGACGTTTAAGATGGTATAGCCATGGTTTTGCATTTCTTCAAAATATTAAAGACAGGGTTACTGTTTGACCCCAAAATACAGGAATATCCAAGCAAAATGAAAAATAGACGTCCAAAGACTTGGATGTGAATGTTCATAGTAACATTATTCATAATGGCCAGAAGCTGGGAACAATTGAAATGTCCGTCAGCTGGTGAGTGGATAAACGTCTGTGTGTACAGCGGAGTACTGTTCGGCTATAACGGGCACCAGTTGTGATATAGGTTACAATGTGGGTGAACCTTGAAAACATTACGCAAAAGAAGCCAGACACAGGGGGCTACATACTGTGTTTCAGTTTTAATGAATTACTCAAAAAAGGGACATTTAGAGAGACGGAAAGCAGATGAGTGTAATTATAGGTAGGAGTGAAGGATTAAGTACATACATAGGGGGCTCCTAGGAGCTTTGGAGATGATAGAGATAATCCCAAATTTGATTGTGGTGGTGATTCCACAATTCTATAAATTTGCTAAAAATCACAAAATTAACGCTTAAAATGGGTGAGTTTTTATCATATGTAACTAAAGCTGGGGGGAAAAAGGCATATATCATTTCTTCATCCTTTAATATTCTAAAATGTAGAAAAGATCTGATTCAACTTGGTATCTTACTTCCTTACTAACCCCTAGTTGTGGTGTAGTGTTTGCAGATTTAGTATGCCCCAAGATAGTGTTATATATTGAAATAGATGTGTTTGAAGGAATATTAGCTATTTGTTAATACTCTTAATTTTAAGTGTTGGCCATTAGTGTATTTTGATAGTTTGTAAAACCATCTTTCCCACTTTTTTTTTTTTTTAAAGATTTTATTTATTTATTTGACAGACAGAGATCACAAGTAGGCAGAGAGGCAGGCAGAGATAGAGAGAGAGAGAGGGAAGCAGGCTTCCCGCAGAGCAGAGAGCCCGATGCGGGGCTCGATCCCAGGACCCTGAGATCATGACCCGAGCCGAAGGCAGCAGCCCAAACCACTGAGAGGCGCCCCATTTCCCACCTTTTTTTTGAAGTTGAGAGCGACTTCTCACTTGGAGTTCTGTGGCAGCCTGAAATAATGTGGGCATCTGGGTGCCTCTGTGTACACTGACTGCGATCTGCATGTCTGCGTCCACTGACTGCGATCTGCATGTCTGTCTGTGTCCACTGACTGCGATCTGCATGTCTGTGTCCACTGACTGCGATCTGCATGTCTGTCTGTGTACACTGACTGCGATCTGCATGTCTGCATCCACTGACTGCGATCTGCATGTCTGTCTGTGTACACTGACTGCGATCTGCATGTCTGCATACACTGACTGTGATCTGCATGTCTGCGTACACTGACTGCGATCTGCATGTCTGCGTACACTGACTGCGATCTGCATGTCTGTGTACACTGACTGCGATCTGCATGTCTGTCTGTGTACACTGACTGCGATCTGCATGTCTGTCTGTGTACACTGACTGCGATCTGCATGTAGTAGCAGGAAAAAAAGGACCATTAAAAACCTAACCATCTCTTTAATCTGCAAGCAAATGAAGTATCATTGCTTGGGGTGGCTCTGGTAGGTATCAGGATACCTTCGGTGGCCAGAATTTGGAAGAGGGAATGGCTGTTACCAAGGTGGGTTCTGTAGAGTTGAAGGGAGCTCGCAGAGGTAGTAGTCAAGGGGTGACGTGGAGAAGATTGAGCTGTTAAACTTGGAGGGGGAGTTAAAGCCGTTTTACCAAACAAGGAGGGTGCTGTGGATCTGACAGCCCGGGAGCTATGAGAGAAGCCAGGAAGAGGGTTCAGCTGGGTGACTTAGACGAGCTTTCATCTGCTGTCTGGTCTGGGGCCTGGGAGCTCCAGCTGTGCGAAGAGAGCCAGGACCAGGGCAGACAGAGGTATTGACCGAGGGCTAAATCTCAGAGAATGGTTGTCAGGCTGCTGTTGGTACTGAATAATTTAAAAAGGAAAGCTAGGCTGTGCCTACCGATAAAAGGGAGTTCAAGTGAGAGGTGCTGTTTTTTCTAGCTAACGTGGGTTGGGGAAGAGTCCTGTAGTTTTCAGGCTGGGTCCCATGTGCTGTAGAATCAGGCTGAGTAGTGTTGGGTGGAGGCACCAGTTTAGAATTCAAGAGATAAGATAATCATTGGGATTATCACTTGATTGCTTTCTCATTCCCTTAGGTCTCAAGGGTTTTGGGAGCTTGTGGCTGGGGCGGGATGGCTGCTGAGGCCACTGACAAAGAATCAGTTGAACTAAAGACATTTCCTGTTTGCCCTCTATTTACTTCGGTAAGCAGGGCGTAAGGATCTTTTCTATGGTAGTCGGAAGAGTATTCCCTGGGCTCACACCCAGCAAGTGCTGGTGGAATTCAGCGTGCTTCTGGGTATCGCATGACAGTTGAGCCAATGTTACTTGAAACTTTATGTTTTAGAATGAAATCGTATAAACTGGAAGTCTTTTTCTGGAAACCAGTCTCCTGTGATAAAAATATCAAAATTCTGAGAATAAGAGAAAAAGTACTAGAATAAAAAATCCAGACCTTAAAGAGGAAAAATGCCATAAATTTCCTTGTTGAAGATGTTTCTGGCGTGGAGCTTAGATTAGTTTAGGCTTCTTAAAATCCAAGTCCTTTCCCAGGTACCTTTGTGGATCTGACAGCCCGGGAGCTATGAGAGAAGCCGGGAAGAGGGTTCAGTCTTCGTTTAGCAAGTAGTTACGGTTCTCATCATTACTCCAAGGATCTTTCAACTGTGTTCAAAATTAAGGTCATCTGCCTTGACAGTTTTCATTACCCATTACATGTGCATGAATGCTTCCGAAAATGTTTGAATGGTAAATCCTGGGGTGGATTAGTTTCCATGGGGATGTCAGTCTTGTTTGATGTTTGCAGTCATTCAGTTTTAAATAAAAATATCAGGCTGGGTTGTCACTGGGGGGATGCTTTCCCCCTCTGTAAGAAAGACCAGAAAAACGGGCCACAAATTGAACTGATGTTAAATTTAAGTTTCATTAAGGTAGTTACTCTTGATTCTAAGGTGTTTGTCGTAGTCTTCAATAAACTTTTTAAAAGATTTTATCTATTTATTATTTGAGAGAGAGAGAGAAAGAGAGAATGAATGAGAGAGAGCATTAGAGGAGAGAGGTCAGCGGGAGAAGCAGACTCCCGCTGCTGATGTGGGACTCGATCCTGGGACTTTAGGATCATGACCTGAACCGAAGGCAGTCACTTAACCAACTGAGCCATCCAGGCTCCCATCTTCAATAAATATTGACTAATCTGTAGAATTTGAGGTTTGAGGTTCTGTTACTTTTCCTTGTAAGGTTTTGTGGTGCCTCAGTAGAAGTCTTTTTATTGGATAATTAGGTTTTAAAAATATAAGGAAATGTCAAAGTAAATAGTCAACAGATTAACATTTTAATTTTTTTGTATTCTGCAGTAGAAATGCAAAAATAAGTTCCTTTCTTATTTCTGTCACACTTATTAAACACATTTACTGTAAATCATTCTTCAGTGATTTAAGCTCTGTAAAGTTCAAATTTTTGTCATCACAGTGCTTCTAGTTTAAGTTATGAGTATTAGGGTGGACTATTTTGCTTGCCTTGAAGCATTTCATTTCCTAAGAATTATGTCATTGAGAAATACATTTCTTGATTCATCCTCTGGCTTAGTAAGCTGCTGAAGCCTCTTAATCCATTACATTAAATAGAACATGTTCCTGTATTATGATTGTGTTCTGATGTGAGCCAGCACAGAAGCAGTGTCTGGTGAGAAAAACGCCAATAGTTGAGAATTCCCAAGTTTGGGTCCTTCTTGTTCATCTAAATGGGTCTTGTGACCTTGGACAGGCCCCTTTATCACCCCAACCCTCACTTTTTCACTTTTAAAGTAATTAAGGGTATCTCAAATGAAGAGCTCCCTCAAACTGAGTGATCTTAGCTAACATTTTAACATATTTTGTACAGTTGACTCTTGGGCAACGTGGGTTGAACTGTGGATCCACTAATACGTGGATTTTTGTAATAGAACAGTATTGTAAATATATTTGCTCTTATGATTTTATTAATATTTTCTCCAACATTATTGTAAGAATATAGTATATAATACATATAACAAAACAATTGACTATTTCTTTTATCAGTTATGTTTCCTGTCAATACTAGGCTATTAGTAGTTAAGTTTCAGGGAGTCAAAGATTATTTGTGTGTAAGATACCATCTTCACAGCCATCAGGTTGGCTGTTATCAAAAATATAGCAAACAATAAATGTTGGCATGGATGTGGAGAAGTTGGAATCCTTGTGCATTGCTTGTAGGCATGTAAAATGGTGCAGCCTCTATGGAAATGAGTGGCATTTCCTTAAAAAATTAAAAATTGATTTACCATATGATCCAGCAATTTCTTTTTTAGGTATATACTCATAAAAATTGAAAATTGGGGCTCAAACAGATACTCTGAACCAGTATTCATAGAGGCATTGTTCCCAAGAGCCAAAAGGTAGAAGCAACCCAAGTGTTTATGAACAGATGAAGAGATAAACAAAATGTGGTCTGGGCATCTCGTGGAATATTCCTCAGCCCTAAGAAGAAGGGAGACTCTGACACAGGCTACGACATGGATGGACCTTGAGGACATCATGCTAAGTGAAATAAGTCAGTCACAAAAAGACACACACTATGTGATTCCACTTACCTGAAGTAGTTAGAGTAGGCAAATTCATAGAGACAGAAAGTAGAACAGAGGTTCCAGGGGCTGGGGAAGGTGGAGGGAGGGAGTTACTGTTCAGTGGATACAGAAATACTTGGCAAACTCAAACTCGTAATTTAAAAAAATCTATTCATATATTATACATAATACTAATAAATCTGAGAAAGACATGCTTTTTAATTTATTTTTTCTCTTTTAAGACTTAATAGAGAGGACATGACTGGGGGGAAGAGGGAAGGAGAGGAAGGAGCGGACTCCCCACTGAGCAGGGGCCCCACTTGCGGGCTCCATCCCAGGACCCCGGGATCATGACCTGAGCCAAAGGGAGAAACTTAACCAACTAAGCCATCCAGCCCCCCCTTTTTTCTTTTTAAACCAAAATTATTAAGCCAGTTTGATTTATTTTTAAAATGTTTCTGAGGTAGTACTTTCTGTAAGGAGTTTATTTTCTGTGTATTTGGAGAATATTTGATTTATATAATGTTTATAAGTCAATTTTACAGAGCTCCTCTAATAAGGAAATGTGATGTTATGATCCATTAATACTCTCTGAAGGTAGGAAAATATTTCATATATAATAAGAAATAAAGACTTTTCTGAATCACAAATTCACAGACATAGAGCTCTGAGCTCCAGTTCTGCAACTTGAGCTACAGGTCACATGTAAACACAGAAACTCATGGGTTCAGATCTCAAAGAACTGTTCTCCTTAACTGACTGAGCTCACGGATACACAGGCAAAAAATACCCCTCGTGAACCAGAGTCTATGCCTCTGCCTCCTCTCATTCAACAGAGAATGGATCTACATCATTCACCCAACAGACCATAAACCGAATCTAATCCTGCTGCCACTGAGGGGCTAACTTACTGGTTATCAAACAGAAACAAAAACAAAGGCACAGACTTAGTGGAGAGGGAGAAAAAGACAGAGAAACAGCACAACTGGAGCAGTGGGAATGTCTTCGAGAGTCAAGAAAAGACAGGCTGGGCATCTCAGACCTTGAGGGCCCTTGTGCGTTTCTTAGCTCCAGTAAGTGTTGCTTGAGCTCCTCAGTAGGTCACCTCCAAAACTGCTCAGCTACATTGTCAGGTAGAGAAAAGCCTGATAACCATACATACAGAGCTTGAGCACATTAATTAGTGCCAGTATTAGTAACAGTAAAGCTGGTGCAAGGAACATTTGTGAAAATACAGATACTGAGTTACACACACACACACACACAATTTAATAAGGGGTTGAGATGAGTTTGCTAAGTTGTTTAGAATAATCCAGTCCAGAACTGCACTTAAACCATAAGAGACTCTTAACTCTAGGAAACAAACTGAGGGTTGCTGGAGGGCCGGTGGGTGGGGGGAGGGGGAGGTGACTGCGGGATGGGCATTAAGGAGGGCACGTGATGGAATGAGCAGTGGGTATTCTCTGCGCATGCTGAATCACTAAATTCTATCCCTGAAACTAATGATACACTCTATGGACTATATGTTAACTAAATTGTATCTAGAAATAAATGAGGGGCGCCTGGGTGGCTCAGTGGGTTAAAGCCTCTGCCTTCAGTTTAGGTCAGGGTTGAGCCCCACCTCTGGCTTTCTGCTCAGCAGGGAGCCTGCTTCCCCCTCTCTCTCTGCCTGCCTCTCTGCTACTTTTGATCTCTGTCAAATAAATAAATAAATAAATAAACGGAAAAAGAATACCCATTTTTTTGGCCTTTATCAAATTTCAGGTATCAGTGGTTCTTTTTAACACATACTAACACATACTTAACACATACTTTTTAACACATACTAATAATTCTCCAACCTCAGTCTCTAAAACTCTTGATTATATATTAGTGCATTTTTTATTAAAAATAAAAGAAAAGAGTATGTATCATCCACGAACCCTGTACTGATAGTACCCAGTGTTTTTTCCCATCTTCATCAGTCTGTTTGTGTGCTGTACGCATGTAGAGAGGGGAAATTTTCATCTGGTTGGGATCATACATGGCATTTTATATTGTCTTCACTTGACTTGGAGAAATGTTTATGTTACTAAAAATTCTTGGTAAAAATAGCTTTTATTTATGATGTAATAGTTCCTCATATAAATGTACTGTAATTAGCTTATTTTATCTTACAATTTTGTTTGATTTGTTTCTTTCTCCCAATTTGGAAGTACATAGACGTCATGGTATCGGTGTCATGGACATAGTAGAGCTGATTAAAATTGTTAAGTTAGATGCTAATGAGTTGTTTATTGAGATTATCAACAGAAATGGAGGCAGTTGGTATAGTTTGTTCCTCTCCAATGACCAGCTAATCTTCATCAGCTCAGGGATTCTGATAAAATCGAGGCATTTAGAAGTTTACCTAGTATAAAGTACTGTGTGGCAATTAGAATTGTGTGAATAGGAACATCATAGAAATTCTTCCTAATTCTAAGGCTATAAAAAATAAGTCATGTATGTTACTTAGCAAAATCAACTTTTATATGCTTTATGACAGAGGAAGTGTTGCTTAAAATACAGTGAAAGAAAATATTGTAACTTGTACACGCACTTTCTTTTATTAACGTCATTTAAATGTAGTTGTCTTTGAATTGGAATATAAGTGGTGATTGGAAATAATCATATCAGAATAAGCCTGAATAGACTAATAATTGTGGTACAGGCTTGTTACAGAATTAGCATTATTTAATTTGTTATACCTAACTAAGATAATTGAATATTTTGAAGGCTAAGATCAATAAATTTGTCCCCTATAATGTAAGCTGGGTTGTGAAATATTGACATCCAGCAGGATATCAGATCAGGGTACTCACAGTTTCTGTTATTGTCAGAACGAGCCCTCCAAAAAAGTAATCTAGAAAGACAAAAATATTTCCTGGTGGTGGTGATTGCAGTGCCTATTGGTAGCTAAACCCATCAGGTAATGTTCCCAACTAGTTCAAGGCTACAGTTGTCTTCTTGAGGCGGGGGGTTGTCAGCCAGCAGGGCCTCAAGCTATCTGAGTGTTGTGTCCGTCAATGGAAGTACACGGTTATGGAGTTTTCCTTTTTCTGGACATTTAGAGGATTCTGATTAGAGGAAAGTGTAATGTTCTTTGGTGGATACTCCAATCACCATATATTTTCTCAGAATTGATCCTTAAAGTATTTTAATTTCACATACTTTTGGACCTAACTAGAAACAGGACTGGAGTCTTTCAGGTAGACTGTCATTATATCTACCTATTATAATATAGCTCTGAGCCAGGAAGTGTGTTAAATTGGTGGCCATCTATAGTGAACCGATTGCCAACTAATTAGATGCTAATTAGATGTTAAAAAATCAAATGCAACCAATTCCCAACAAATTAGGAATTGGTTGCATTTGATTTTTTATTAAAGATTTTATTTATTTATTTGACAGAGATCACAAGTAGGCAGAGAGGCAGGCAGAGAGAGAGGGGGAAGCAGGCTCCCCGCTGAGCAAAGAGCCCAATGTGGGGCTTGATTCCAGGACCCTGAGATCATGATCTGAGTTGAAGGCAGAGGCTTAACCCACTGAGCCACCCAGGCATCCACATTTGATTTTTAAATCACTTATACAAGACTACATGATAGGTAGTAACCGTGAGTATTGCTATTTGTATTTTCCAACTTAAATTTGTTTTCTTTACTTCTTAATTATAGACCATATTTTTTCAAATTAGCTTTGAGTTTTCTTTTTTAAGAAATTAAGTAGATTTTGATATCAGAGTGGTTTAGCACATCTTTGTGTTTTTATTTTTGAAATAAATCCCGATGCAGTGCCTGGATGGCTCAGTCAGTTAAGTGTCCAATTAAGCATCTAACTCTTGGTTTCAGCTCAGGTAATGATCTTGGGGTCCTGAGAGCCAGCCCTGCCTCAGCTCCACGCCCAGCGGGGAGTTTGCTGGAGTATGTCTTGCCCTCTTTCCCCCCACCCCCCCAGCTTATGCCTCTCTCCCTTTCTGTCATATTATGTAAATAAATCTTTTTAAACAAAATAAAATCAGTCTGAACTTCAGCTCAGTGTTTCGTGAAACTTAACAAAAGAAAACAATTGCAGAAATAAGTTCTTTCAATACAATGCAGACTTTGAATCAGGTGCTTAAAGTGATTTCCTCTGGGGGCCTCCATGAACTGCTGTTTAAAAAAAATGCAGGACACTAATTGTCTAATTGTAGATTTTGAGTGAACTAGGCGAGGTCTGGGAGAGGTACTTTTGGGTGTCTTGGGAGGACAGTGCAGGTTCTGCTTTCTTAAAGGTCCTGAAGACCTTCCCTGTTCAAAGATAATACTATCTTGGGACCCATGGTTAAGTCTGCCCAACAAATAAATTCTGCCTCTCGTCCCTGGCACATGACTCCCCCTTTGTCTGTTCCTTTGAGTCTTAACAGTGTTTTTTAGGCCTGAATGAGGTACGTGAAGGCAGATGGGTCAGGAGACAAGTGTACTATTAGAGTACATATACACCCATTTGGGGAGCAGTTTAAGTAGAAGCTGAAATTGGCCTATTAATATTGATGCCATTTCTACAGAGCACCTTTGGTGTCCTACTGCAGAGCTCACTCATCCATAAACCTCGCCATTCTTCCCCAGCCTTTAAGATGTTTTTTCTTTTGTCTAGCTAGTGGTGAGCTCTATTAGATTTTTTCCTGTTATCAGCTAAATCCTTGCAGTGGAGGAACTTCTGAGAAATAACTTTGCTTATTAATTCTTTCACATAGCCAGAATGTGCAAAATGCAAGCATGAGAAAGGTAAACTATTAGATATTATTGATCACATCACTGATTTATGGTGAAATTCAGATAGCGGCTATTAATTAGAATAGATGCTGTTCCAGGAGCTACCGGTGTAATCTCACAGGTGTAATCTTTTAGGGTGTGCCATTCAGACCCCTTAAAACGAAAAGCTAAAACTGACCCAGATTTGCTCACAGTCTGCAAGATGCTTTTCTTTGTACATTATCATTTGTTCTTCACAAGGACCTTTGAGGGTGAAGGGAAGTAGGATTCCTGTTTTAAAAATGCTGAGATGGGGGGACACCTGGCCGGCTCAGTCGGTAGAGCACCGGAATCTTGGTCTCAGAGTTGTTGAGTTCAAGCCCCATGTTGGGCATGGAGCCTACTTTTAAAAAATGCAGAAATGGATAGTTTAAAAGTAGTTATTGCCTTGGTAAAGTAAAATAGCCAGGAAGTGTACAGTGAAGTTAGGGCTTATCTCCAGCTACTTTAATTCCAAATCCCGGACTCAAGTCACTGTACGGACCGCCCTTTCTTTTTATAGCTTACAGTTCATAGCCTCCTTCACTACCTGTATTTTTAAAAATTCATTTATGGGAGTGCTCTCAAAAGTGTCCTGCAATTCCTGATGGTCCCTGAAGCCTCCGCAAGGGATCCTTGAGGTCAAAATGATATTTTATTAGCCTTTTTCTCTCTCATTCTCTTATGGGTATATGGGGTGTTTTTCGGAGGCTGCATGGTGACAGCAAATACAGAAGCACGTATGAGATCCAGCTATCCTCTGCCAAACCAGACTATTAAAGAGATTCCAGAAATGGAAATCAGTGCCATTTTTCTCACTAAATATTTGTTTTGTTTTGGAAAATATAGTGGTTATTTTTTAACAAATGTTATTCATTGTTATTTTTAGGCAAATAACAAATACATACTTTAAAAATTTTTTTAAAAATTTTTTGATAAACATATAATCTATTATTAGCCCCAGGGGTGCAGGTCTGAGAATCACCAGGTTTACACACTTCATAGCACTCACCATAGCCCATATCCTCCCCAATGTCCATAACCCCATCCCCCTCTCCCAGCCCTCCTCCCCCCAGAAACCCTTTGTTTTGTGAAATTAAGAGTCTCTTATGGTTTGTCTCCCTCCCAATCCCATCTTGTCTCATTTATTCTTCTCCTACCCCCTTAACCCCCCCATGTTGCATCTCCACTTCCTCATATCAGGGAGATCATATGATAGTTGTCTTTCTCCAATTGACTTATTTCACTCAGCATAATACCCTCTAGTTCCATCCACATCGTAGCAAATGGCAAGATTTCATTTCTTTTGATGGCTGCATAGTATTCCATTGTATATATATACCACATCTTCTTTATCCATTCATTTGTTGATGGACATCTAGGTTCTTTCCATAGTTTGGCTATTGTGGACCTTGCTGCTATAAACATTCGGGTGCATGTGCTCCTTTGGATCACTACATTTGTATCTTTAGGGTAAATACCCAGTAGTGCCATTGCTGGGTCATAGGGTAACTCTATTTTCAGCTTTTTGAGGAACGTCCATGCTGTTTTCCAGAGTGGTTGCACCAGCTTGCATTCCCACCAACGGTGTAGGAGGTTCCCCTTTCTCCACATCCTCGCCAGCATCTGTCATTTCCTGACTTGTTCATTTTAGCCATTCTGACTGGTGTGAGGTGATATCTCATTGTGGTTTTGATTTGTATTTTCCTGATGCCGAGTGATATGGAGCATTTTTTCATGTGTCTGTTGGCCATCTGGATGTCTTCTTTGCTGAAATGTCTGTTCATGTCCTCTGCCCATTTCTTGATTGGATTATTTGTTCTTTGGGTGTTGAGTTTGCTAAGCTCTGTATAGATTTTGGATACTAGCCCTTTATCTGATATGTCGTTGGCGAATATCCTCTCCCATTCTGTCAGTTGTCTTTTGGATTTGTTAAAATTTAAAAATACTAGTTTTAATAAGTAGCTCCTGAACTTACCTCCAATGAGCAGAATCTTCTTGCCATGCTTAGTAAGTCCTGCAAGTGTCGAGAGATTTGGAGACCAAGAAGTGTGAGAGCTGCCGGTTCACATCCTTCCCGCACCTCTGCTACTTTCTCTTTCCCAAAGTGTCTCCTTTCCTGTAGCATCTGTAATTGTATCACCCTCTGTGTTTTTAAGTAACAGTTGAAGGATGTTAACAATTAATAGACTTTATTTCATTTCATTTCCTTCTGTTAACAATTAATAAGCTTAAAGAAATAAGAGGTTGAAGAAATGCGAGAGTCCCAAGTATTGAACTAGGATTCTCGGGGCAGTCAGTACAGAGAGACTAGTCATTGACTGGGTGCGGAGGGACTGAGCCCCGTGGAGAATTAAGAGAAGGAACTGTTTTAAGATGTGGATCTTTCTGACCTAGTGGGGGTGAGGGTGACAAATCTGTGTTAACTGAAGATACACACATTTGTAAAAAATGTGATCTCTAGTTGCTGCTCATAAAAACCAGCAGGTTGTGGCATGAGAAAGTTCAGTGGGTCTGGATGTCAAGGATGTTGTTCAGTGACTAGAGAGACATAACCAGGAGTTCTGCTGATTTCTGATTTCACAGACCGACTTACTTTTTTTTTCTCTTTTTACCACCTTCGCTCTGTCCCTCAAATTTCTGTATTCTTCCCATGTTTTAGTGTTAAATAATTTGACCTAAGGGATCTTATTTGAGGGAAAGCCTGTTATGGCAGTTTTATGTCAGGTGGAAGGGTAATACTGATTCAACAGATGTGTGTGTGTTCACAAATATGAAGCATGTTGGTGAAATCAGTTCAGTTTATGATATTGGAAACATGGTAGGCACTGAATTTTTTCCACATTTCCCAGCCAGAAGGGAGTGATCTGGGGGTTCTGGCTGCTCCATCTCTTCACGGAGGGCCAAGGCGATCAGTAATTCAGCTTCACCTTCAACCCGTTTCCCACAGCTGCCACGTACCTGTTGAAAAACTTGGAAGTATTAATTGATTTGCCAAACTGAGAACCGCAAATCATTATTAATCAGTAGTGCTGAAGCAACCAGATGTACCTTTTGGAAAATAGCTTCTTCTCTGCCTTCACTTAAATTGTTTTCCACTTTTTAAATCTGATTTTTAAAATTGGGTCAGTGAAGCTCCCACAAGAGATTAAAGGAAATCATTCATTTTTTAATTGTCAGAAAACATGTTGGAAAGAAAAGGAATACAGTAAAACAAGTTTTAAGAAAGTTGTTGGAAACCATGCAATTGAAAAACTTTGTTTTTCGTGTTGCCTTACCTGCTGACTTGGATATCCTAGGGATATTTGGAAAGTAAAGATGTTTAAATGTGTTTGATTGGCGGATCTTCTTAGGATTGCATAAAACTAGCATTGACCTAGGGGCTGGGAGGCTAGTTTGTATGTCAGTATACAACTTCATGATTTAATAATCATTGATTGTATTGCTGAACTGACTCCTGGGTTTCTTGTTTCCTCATCTGTGATGTTGTGGGGGTCAGAATACATAGTTGAAGGACCCATTCTTTCCTCAGTAATTTATAAGGCCAAATAGAGTTCTGCAGATGGAGAAGATCCTTGACTACCACATGCATCGAGAGATGGGAGTAGTGGTGGGAGGTCGCATTGGCTGTGACTCTGGACTCACAGGAGGACAAACAAGTAAAGTAAGTGAAAGCAGGTTTTTAAATGGAAGGTCCAGGGAATGAATGAAATTATTAAAGTTGGACACCAAGAAGGTAGTTGCAATTTGGAAAAAAGTTTTCAAGCTTGTTCAACAAGCAGGGCTGAGTCATATTTAGGGTTAACATAAACTTTTGGTCATTTACTTATTGAGATAATGCTTATGAAGTCATACTGTGTGTTTCATAAGTACATTTCTAGTGAATGAATGCACGCATTAGATTTAATGAGTCCTAGAATGATGCTAAACTGAAATTATGCAAGAATTTCAATTCATTTCAAAGTTGTCCAGTTAGTTTTTACCTTGGAGGCTTCCTGACATTAGCCGGCTCCCCGCCTTCTGTAGCATAAACTACAGCTTGTCTCTGGTTCCTCGTCACTGCCGGGTTGCTCTCCTGCCTCATCTTTTTAAAGACAGGAGCTTCATTCCTATGAGCCTCAGAGTTTGCTAATATCTAAAAGATGATTTTCATAAAATTGAGTGATATATAGGAATTTGTGTACATATTTGGAGTAGTCTGACTTCTGAGACAGGTGATTCAACTTCAAGGCCATTAAGAATTTAGAGTATTGGAGTCAGTTCAGGTATTGTAGTTTTAACAGACGAATATCCTTTCCTTTTTTTTTTTTGCTTCTGTTTGTTGCCAGTTCTACTCCTCAAACTATATCCATTTCTAGGGAGATAATCATGGCTTTTTAAAGAGCAAAGGGATATGTGACAGTGAATGCTAGAACTGGGGTTTGACAAATAATAATAATAACATTATTATTGTTGGTGGATGTTCTTAAAAGTTTAAAGATATATTTATTGCCCAGACAATATTTTAACTATAACTGTGGAAGTTTTAGAAATCACTGTTACTGCTGGAACCCACTTGCTGTTGTTAACCTTGGTCACCTGTGCAGTCTCTCTCCTAAACCTCTTCCCGTACTTGCACTCCGTGGAAGGGAATTCCTGTGTGCAGCCCATACTGCAGGAGGGAGTTACGCTCCCTCACCTTTAGGGCGCAGTATTTATATAAACTCTTTGGAATTCTTCTGCATGGGAAATTTGTCTTTCTCCCTCATTCCCTAATTTTTTCAGTCATATACATTAGTATGGACTCATGGATATTTTTTATACTTTGGATTGTAATCTAATCCTACCTTATTTTGTTGCTCAAATTGTTCGAGCTTTGGCCATTGGGAGCTCTTTGAGTTGTCCCCTTTGTCCCTTTCATAGAACTCCATCAGTGTGTTCTTTTTGTTTTTCAAGTGCTTTCTTACTTTATGACACTACAAGATGACCTAGGCTTAGGGTGCCTGGGTGGCTCAGTTGGTTGACTGTCTAGCTCTTGGTTTCGACTTGTGTCGTGATCTCAGGGTCCTAGAATTGGGCCCTATGTCAGCCTCTGCTCAGTGTGGAGTCTGTTTGGGATTCTCTCTCTCTCTCCCCCTGCCCTTCCTCCCACTTGCTTGCTTGCTCTGTCTCTGAAATAAAGAAATCATTCAAAAGATGAGCCAGGCTTATATTATTTCCTGTCCCAGACCTAGAATCAGCCATTTCCCAAAAAGACTTGTTCTTTTACTACAGAATGGGGAAGCCAAGATCTGGGTGCGTGCTTGTTGCTACTAAGGTGTCATTTCCTTAGGCCTTCTCATCTGACTGAGTAAAGAAATAATATATGCGTACTATTATTGTATGAACATATCTTTGATATATACACGCCTATACATATTTCTGTATGAAACCATCTCCTCTATATTAGGCTAATAAACGGTTTCTTTTAAGATTTTGTTTATTTATTTGACAGAGAGAGAGAGAGCAAAAGTAGGTAGAGCAGCAGGCAGAGTCAGAGGGAGAAGCAGGTTCCCGGCTGAGCAGAGAGCCCGATGTGGGACTTGATCCCATGACCCTGGGATATCAGGACCCTGGGATCATGACTGAAAGCATTTAACCAGCTGAGGTACCCAGGCATCCCTAAACAGTTTAGCTTAATATAGGGGGGACTCCTGTCCCCAATTCTAATCTATTACCCTGTGGACTTTATTCACTTATCTGTAAATTCCCACTCCCAATAGTGAGAAACCTCCATCCGTTTATAGTACACGTGTATCAGTGTTATCAATGTATCAATTGTTAACCCCTAGTCTCATGTAAAACAGCTTTATCAGGCAGAATACAGTGCTTATGGCAGATTTACTTTTGCCCTCATTGTTCTGGACCCAAAGGTTACTGAGGCCAGCGCCTTTCCCCTCCCAGCCCCTTGCAGACATTTGTAATGAACATGAACATGAATGTGAATGTAAAGAGCCACTGCTTCCATTGGTGATACAGTTAGAGTCTCTTGTCATGTTTCTGTTCCTTCCTGGGATCCCTTCACCTCCTAAATGATTTTCTTTGGTTTGCATCCATCAGGGCTCACTCTTTGGGTCATACAGTTCTGAATTTTGCTACGAGCATGATGTCACATGTCCACCAGGACAGAATCAGAGAGAACAGTGTCACCCTGTGAGTCCCTGTGCTTCAGCTGCTCACCCTGTGCACTCATGGCCACCACCGATCGTTTTGCTGTCTCTGTAGTTTTGCCTTTTACAGGATATATTTGGAATGTATGTGGGCAGCATTTGCAGACTGTCCTATTTCGCTTAGCATGTACTTAAGGTTTCTTCATTTTGTGTGTTTGTGACTTGATAGTTCATTTCTTTCGATCGATGAATAGTATTCCCTGTACCATGATTTGTCTGTCACCTACTGAAGGATATCTTATTTGCTTTCAGCTTGGGTAATTATGAATAAAATTCTTACGAACATTTGCATGCAGGCTTTTGGGTTTTTGTGTGATCTGAGTTTTCAGACAAACTGGATAAATACCACAGATGTGGTTGTTGTTTTATATGGTAACACCATCTCTAGTTCAGTCAGAAACTCCCAAACCATCCTCTGCAAAGTGTCTGTACCATTTGACATTCCATTATTAGGGAAGGGGGGTTCCTTTTGTCCTGCATCCTGGCCAGTATTTAATACTCGGGTTTTTGGATTTCAGCCAGTCCAATAGTTGTTTTTCTTTTCCTCATTGTTTTTCTTTTCCATTCCTTAACAAATGATGTCGAGCATCTTTTCAAATGCTTATTTGCCACCTGTACCTCTCCTTTGAAGAGGTGTTTGCTCAGGTACTTTGTTCAGTTTTTAATCGGGCTGTTGGTTTTTTTTTTTAAAGGGTTTTTTTTTTTTTTAAGATTTTATTTATTTATTTGACAGATAGAGATCACAAGTTGGCAGAGAGGCAGGCAGAGAGAGAGAGAGAGAGAGAGGGAGAGGGAAGAAGCAGGCTCCCTGCTAAGCAGAGAGCCCGATGCAGGGCTTAATCCCAGGACCCTGGGATCATGACCGGAGCCGAAGGTAGAGGCTTTTTAACCCACTGAGCCACCCAGGCGCCCCTGGGCTGTTGGTTTTTTTACTATTGAATTTTAAGAGTCTTTCTTTTCTTGAATACCAGTCCTTTATCCAATACATGTGTCGCAGCTTTCTCCAGTTAGTAGCTTCACTTTTTATTCTTCTAATAGTGTGTTTTCCAAAGCAGTTTTTAATGTTAATGAAGGACATCTTGCCAGTTATATCTTTCATGGATTGTACTTCCGGCATCATCTCTGAAAACTCATTGCAAAACCCAAGGTCACCTAGATTTTCTCCTGTGTTATCATCTAGAAGTTTTATAGTTTTGCATTTTACATTCACGCTTATGGTGCATTTTGAGCTAATATTTTTGAAAGACGTAAGGTCTGTGTCTAGATTTAGATTTTTTTGCATTTGGGTATCAGTTATTACAGCATCATTTGTTGTAAAGACTGTCCTTTCTCTGTTGAACTGTCTTTGCTTCTTTGTCAGAGGTTAGTCACCCATACCTATGTGGGTCTATTTCTGTGCTCTCTGTTCTGTTACACTGTTCTACTTACCTGTTTTTTCACCAGGATCACCCTGTCTTGACTATTGTAGCTTCATTGCTTTATTGGTGAGTCTTTTTTTTAAAGATTTATTTATTTTAGAGAGAGAAAGAGTATACAAGCAGCAGGGGCAGGGAGAAGAAAAAGGAGAGAGAATCTCAGACAGACTCTGCACTGAGTGCAGAGCCCAGCCTGGACAGGGCTCTGTCTCATGACACTGAGATCATGACCTGAGCAGACAGACACCAAAAGTTGGTCTGTTAACCGACTGTACCACTCTGGCGCCCCAACTTTATTGTAAGTCTTGATATCAGGTAGTATCAGACCTTAAACTTGGTTCTTCTGTATTTATGTTGGCTATTCTAGGTCTTCTGCCTTTTTATATAAATGTTAGATAAATTTGTTGATATCCACAAAATAGCGTGCGAGATTTGGATTGGGATCATATTAAATCTGTGAACCAGCTTGGGAAGAATGAGTCTTCCAATCTATGAGCATATAATATTTTTCAATTTAGCTAACCTCTTCTTTGATTCCTTCTGTCAGAATTTTCTGCATATATAGTCTATACATATTTTGTTGGATTTTTACTTAGACATGTAATTTTTTTGGTTTTATAAATGGTATTGGGTTAAGTTCAAATTCTAGTTATAGCTAGTAAATAGTAAATAGTAAGTATAAGTATAATATAGCTAGTAAATAGTAAAGCAAATTTCTTTAGATTATTGACTCAGTATCCTGTGACCTTGCTATAATTGCTTATTATTTCCATTTTTTATTACTGATTCTCTGGATTTTCTACATGATAAATCATGTCATCTGTGAATAAGGACAATTTTATTTTTTTCTTTCCCAATCTTTATACCTTTTATTTCCTTTTTATTATACTACCTAGGGTTTCCATTATGGTGTTGAATAGGAGTGATAAGAGAGGTATCATAGCCTTGTTCCTAGATTTTCTTGGGAAAGCATCCATTTTCTCACCATTAAGTATAATGCCAGCTGTAGATTTGGTGTATATGTTCTTTACCAAGTTGATGAAATTCCTTTCTCTTCCTAGTTTGTTTCTAGTCATGAATGGATGTTAGATTTTGTCAGAGGTGTTTTCTGGGTCAATTGATACAGGATTTTTCCTTTAGCCTCTTTTCATGATAGAATACATTAATTGCCTTTTTAAAAAAATTATTTTTCTAATGTTGAACCAGCCTTCTGTACCTGGAATAAATCCCACTTGTCCCTTACATATATAATTCTTTTTATACATTTTTGGATTTGATTTACTGATACTTTGGTGAGAGTTTTTTATACCTGTGTTTTGAGAGATACTGATCAGTAGATTTCCTATCTTGTAGTGTTTTTTTTTTTTTCTGGTTTTAATATTAGTAGACCAACTTATTTCATTTTTCTTCATTCTCATCTACTTTTGTCCATACATACTAGCTGTGATTTTAGCTGTATGAAAATGATACACATATTCTGTTGTATTTGTTCACTTAAATTGTTAATCTCTAACATGCCTATTTAGTCTCTAGCAAAGCATTTTTTTATGATGTGTCATAATTTTTATTTTATGATTTTCATTTAGGAACAGTTATATTTAAAATTAGATTGAATTTAAGGGGCACCTGGGTGGCTCAGTCAGGTTGAGCATCGTACTCTTGGTTTGGCTCGGGTCACAGTGTCTCTGGGTTGTGAGATTGAGCTCCCCCATCAGGCTCCATGGTCAGCAGGGAGTCTGCTTGAGATTGTCTCCTTCTCCCTCGGCGCCTCTCCTACTCCCCCACATGCTCTTTCTCTCTCTCTCTAAAAGTAAATAAATACACCTTAAAATAAATCATATTGAATTTTAAAATGAAAAATGTCACTGGGATTATAGTTACTTTAAGATAATGGTAAGGAAATAACTTTACTTTCTTTAGGCCAGAAAGGGAAAGTCTTATAGCCCTTTTGTATTTACGCAGGAACTCTTACCTAGAAAAAATAATGGGATCATATGCCTTATCAGTGTGGGCTCATCACAGATCAGGCCTGGCTGGCAGCATGCGGGCAGCTCTGTTCTCACCCATCCCGCTCCTTTTATATTCTCCATCTTCACTCGTACACCATTTCTTTCCCAACTTTTATGTGGAACAGAAAAATATAGTTTAATATTTATTTATCCTGTGAAATTTATATTTCCTACTGTTATATTTTTTAAACAAGTTAAAAAAATCTTAAGCTTATTTCTTTTTCTCATGCTTTTGTTCAGTCAGTGTCTATACAAGTAAAAAGTTTGACAGGGTGTGACTGTAGAGGATGATGGCAACACAGGAAATTTTAGTAGTCGTGAAGGAAAATAAAAGTATATTAGGTAATTATTAAGATTTTTAATATAAAGATAAAAACAAATTGTTCATGTGTATATCTGCTTTCTCAACAGGCTGAGAACCCCCCTCACGGACCGGATTGTGGTTATGGTTCCTTTCACCAGCAGTACTGGCTTGATGGAAGAATCATTGCTGTGGGAGTGATTGACATCCTTCCATACTGTGTATCGTCTGTCTATTTGTACTATGATCCTGATTATTCGTTCCTGTCTTTGGGTGTCTACTCCGCACTACGGTAAGATTAGTTTTGACAGCGGTAATGGGTCAGGTGGAACTTCAGATAATTCCTCATTTGATTAGTGTTCATCATGTAACGGCAGAAATCCTATATGACGGTGCATATTTGTTGCTATAGTAGTCTGTTATATAGTGGTGTTTAGCATACCGCTTTTAGAACTGAGGCCAATGTCTGATGGTAATTCCCTAGCTTTTTAAGTTATCATCTTGTCTAGGATAGGACAAGTCACTGTATTTGTGGGGTGCTTTTTTGTTTGTGCCTTTATTTAAGCCCCTCTATCAAGAACAATTTAATGTTCCTTAAATATTATAGTATTTACATATTTTTGTCATTGTTGTATATATTTTTTTCATGATTAAAGGTTAAATGAATCTCGTGTAAGTGATGTGAGTCTTTTGGAAAGATATATAATGATAGAAAGTATATAGAACAGGACTAGAAGGCCCTAACTGTCCACTTAATTCCGTGGATCTCATCAAAAGATTATTTCTCTTATGTCCATGACTGCAAATATACACAGCATAGCAGAGATATCTTGCATTACCCTCATGGTAAAAAGATTAGGGCCTTATTCTTTGAAAAATACTTGTTCTATTTTTATTCCTTATTGTCTGCATGTATATGTGGTAGAGAAGGAAAGGAGGATTGAAAAGTATTTTTCTGTTGATGTCTGGGACCTTGAGACTCTTTCTTTCTCATGGTGTCATTGTTTTCTCGTTTTTCAGTCTCCGTGCAGTGGTCACATTCTCACATCTTGGGAAGATGTATTTTGAGATTATTTATTTGTTGTGTATGTGCTTTTTTCTGAATTATAAAAGTGGAAGAATTGGTATTTTTCTTTAATTTCCATTTGATTTTTGTAAAAAATCTGGTGGCCCATGATTGCTTTTGTGTGTTTCAGTGGTCTGTAATATAAAGAAAAATTCCCCAACCTGACATGTCTCCTAATGCCACGTTAGAGCAGATTCACAATTAGACAGTGTTTATAACTGGACTCTGTAATAATTTTTCTTATGTATTTAATTGCATTTGTGTATATACTAATTAAGAATATTCGTGACACTTATGACATCAATGATATTGGAACTGACGCATTGAAGCATTTACAGTTTGTAACTTTAGAAATGTGTATTTCAGAAAAGATACTTTTTCTTTGAAGAAAAATCAGCGAACACTTTGAAAGTATTGCCATTTTCCTTCTTGTTTTGTTTTTATATCTGTCACTTTACAGTGTGTATCCTTGGATTTTTTTAGACTTCTCAGGTAAATATTGAGAATATTTATATAACCACATAGTGAATCTCAACCTGTATATGCCATATCACTTCATATCTCAATAAACCAAGGGATATTGAAATCCTCCTGCATTTGAGATAGTATATATACAATTCCCAGCAAAATTACTGAGAGTTTTTTTATTGCTTTGGTATGTCTGTTGAAATTCTAGAGCTGGAGAGCTTTGAGGAAGCAGCAGAGGAGCCTGGGAACCTGAAAACTATTGCCTCTGCATTATAGTCCTGTCATTTTCTTTTAGTGTCCTTGAGAATATGAGTTGCTAAGTTTTCTAGAAGAGGAAAGGCAGCCAGGAGATTGATATTTCCAAGCAAGATTGGGGAGAATAGGCTATAAATTGCCAGTTCTGTTATTGATTATAGTGTATTTCAGTGAAATTTGTTTAGCTAGTTTCCCTCCATTTCTTTAATTAATTAATTAATTAATTTGACAGGCAGAGATCACAAGTAGGCAGAGAAGCAGGCAGAGAGAGAGGAGGAAGCAGGCTCCCTCCTGCTGAGAGCAGAGAGCCCGATGTGGGGCTCGTTCCCAGGAACCTGGGATCATGACCTGAGCCGAAGGCAGAGACTTAACCCACTGAGCCACCCAGGCGCCCCCATTTCTTTAATTTCTTAAGCAATTGTACAGTGAATATGGTTTTTATATTTTAATCTGTAATCAATACAGATTTTTATATAACCTAGTCTGTAGGTTTAAAAAAATGTTTGAATTAGGGATCATGAGCATGGCATGTTTTGTTAGCAAGATACATTTTAGAAATAAATTAATTTGTTTAATAGATGTTTATTTGATAAGAACCTATGTATCCTGGACACATTTCATAGAAATGAGTAAGGGTTTCCAGTTTTGTCAAAGCAGACAGTAAATTAGAAGCCAACGTAATTTTAAATACTCCATTATACTGTGACAAAAATAAAAACACAGTGGTAGGCATGATTCCTTCTTATATAGGGTGGTCAGGAAAGACCTCTCTGGACCGGTGACATTTGAGGAGGCAAGGAAAAAAATAGAGCACCCAAGTGTGTAAATAAAAATCCAAGGGTAGCAGTATGGGTAGTGCAGCATCTGAGGTGGTCGTGCTGGGATGGGGGTAGGATATAGACAGGAGCTGGGCAGGGAGGGCAGAGATGCAGGAGGCGCTGGTGAGAAGGGGCTGAGGGAGCTGCGCTTGATAGGTCATGGTCGGGAGGTTCGATTTTTATCTACGTGTGATACCAACCCACTTCGAAGGCCAAGGGAGGTTACCTGATCTGATTCATACTGTAAAAAACGACTTAGACCACTCCATGGGATTTATAGAGGGGCAAGAGTGGAACCTGGAAAGCCAGTCGGGAAGCTGTTACAGTCATCCAGGGGAGCCATTATGCCGGCTGAGAGCAGAATAGCTGAGGTGGAGGTAGTGAGAAGTGGTCCAATTCAGGGTGTACTTTGGGGACGGGGCCAGCTGGACCTGTTGACGGATTGGACATGAGAGTGGGAGGAGAAGAACAGCTAAGGAAGGTTCTAGGGTTGGGCCTGGGTAACTGAGGAGCAGAGGGGCAAGGCAAGACCAAGGGAAGGAGTGCGGTGGTCAGCTGTGGGTGGTCCCGCAGTGGTCCTATCGGTGCTTTCTTCCTCCCTTTGAACCTTGAAAGTGGATTCGTTCTAGGAATAGGGAGTTAGTCTGTTACAGGCTAATAATGTTCAGTCTGCTTGGATTTAGAAATACTGTTATTTTCCAGATGAATTTGTAGGATCACAGCCCTTCAGTGATTTACATTTGAACTTGCAAAATGCACAGACTATTCACTTAAAAAATTTCTCCTTGAATTTCAAGCATTCATTGGAAAGAAAGAAGGAAAGAAAGAAAAAGAAAGCCTTCGAGAAACATAAAAACGAAACAAGCAACTTTTCTCCTACTTTAGAAATGTACTAACGTTCCCTTAAAACTCTCAAATACAAGTAGTCATTCATGTGGGCAAGTGAGATGAAGTTCTGTGCCCAGATTTATCCGGATGCAAATTAAAACCACTTCAAGCATGGGCATTGCTGACAGTGTCTTTGTTCAGTCAATCCTTGCCTATGCCAACAAAAAGAGTAAAAGTGGTGAGATAGCATAGTTTTTTCTACTCTTTAGTTTTAGGGAGAATAAATATTAGAGTAGCATCTAGATGTAGCAAGGAGTTATACATCATATGCAGTTGCAGGTGTTTGCATGTTAATGGTCATAATAGTCATTCTTCCTGAAACATGTTGGTTTTTCAGTTTTATAAAACTTGCTGCACTGTTTTTCACTTGATAAACACAGCCTTTTGAGAACTCACGGGGATAATGTGTAACATATTAAATAGATCTATTTCTATGCTGTTTGAATTTCAGATCAACTAATATGCTCAATAAAGTATAAAATGTGAACTTAGATGCATTTGCTCAAATAATTTAGAGTTTATGTCTTTAGTAAAAGCTATCTTAAAAGTATTTTCTAAAGTTTTTCTCTTTCAACACTTGAAGTTCCTTAATAGCTTAGCAATTGGTTTTTAGGATTTTATCAAATATTTGACATCAAATTACATATACTTTGAGTATTGGACTTAGATTTAACTGTACCTTCATCTTTATTCTTCTTTTGGCAGAGAAATTGGTTTTACTAGGCAACTTCATCAGAAAACATCTCAACTCAGCTATTATTATATGGGTTTCTACATTCATTCATGTCCCAAGATGAAATATAAGGTAAAGCTGATTTTCATGTGTGTCTGCTCTAGATGCAGTTTGTTGACATTAGTGCTTTCATGGTTTCTCATCGTATTAATTTAACTCACTTATATATTTACAGTGTAGATAATGAATTATTTTTAAATGTGTTTTAAACTTTTCATGAAATCTGGCTTGTTCATTGCCTAAAATAGTGCTGGACACATAGACACTTAATATTTGCTTACTGCAGGTTGATCTGTAGAAACAAACCAAATATACAGAGATTAAGGCTCTTCTAGAATATTCAGTAGGGCCCTGCTTACATGGGGTAGCGTAGTACGCCCACTAGGAGTCTTCCTGTCTGGGCGCATCCTAAGTCTTCCCACACCCTCCGTTTTTTCCTCCCTCCCTTCCATTTTAGCTTTGTTTCCTTTGGACCCAGTCACAGTCCAGAAAAACTGGAGCTCAGTGTAAGCAGTGAGGTATTTTCAGTAATAAAAATAGTAATAATAATGCAAATGTTTATAAGATTTTTATCAAAGGAAAATGAATCCTTAATACGATTTTTGTCTCGGGGCATATAGGACTTGGGCTTTGAGGGAATAACAAATGGGTTAATTAAGGAAATCACTTTGCTGCCTCAGAAATGAAGCTTTCTATAGTGAGAACCACAGCCTTTACTGCTCTTCGTAATTTATTGTATTATTGTGAGATTTAACTGTTTGTCAGAATTTCCCTTTTAAAAAAGTTTTACCTTTTATGACTGTCTTTAATTAAACTCTTTGACATTTTCTAAGGATTAGCAGCCTACTGTATGTAAAAACTACAGAGCAGTGTAAAGGAGCAGGTTCCCCACATCCTGCCCACCTTAAAAACAGGAACAGAACACCTTTTGCTCAACTTAGAATGCTGCTTTCAGCTCTGAAGAGGCAAAAAGATGTAAACATGAATCTTCTTCTTAAAACTTGTTATCCTGTGAGGATTGGGAGTATTCTATATGAGAACAGATCAGGATAATGGTTTGGGTAAGTGGCCTGATGTCCAGGAGGCAGATGGGGAAGCACAGGTCAAAGAGAAGGAGCAGACAAGTAAGGATTTGCCGGTGACCTTGCCTGTGACATAGTCATATAAAAAAGGGGGAAACTGAAGGACTCCGAAGGACTGGCAAGCTATTCTGAGGTATTTATGCCATGGGGAGTCATTGAAGGTTTCAGAGCCAAGAGCATGGCGTGTGGAACTCGAAGAACATATTCATATGCATAAATTACCATTTTTTTAAAAAGTTACGGGTATTTTAAAAGCATAAACCAGATTGAAAAGTGGATTCAAACCCCTTTGTACCCATTACCCGCAGCTGCAGCGGTTTGCGGTCGTCCTCGTGCTTCGTTCCTACCTCCGGCATCTTTTGAATTATTCTGGAACAAACCCAGAATACCATTTCGTCTGTACATCTTTTAACGGGTATTTCTAAAAGATAAGAGCATTTGGAACACAGAATATAGTCTTAGCATCACAGCTCAAAAGCATGCAGAGTATTTCTAACTACCTCCTCTATCTCCAGCCAGTGCTTGGATTTTCTGATTGTCTCGTGATATTTTTTTACAGTTTGTTTGACTTACAACCCACACAGGGTCTGTACATTTGATGGGTATGTCTTGTAAATCTTTTTAATCCATAAATTTCCCCTCTCTCTTTTTTTTCCCCCTGTGCAAATGAATAATCCACAAAACTTGTTGATAACTAAATGTGGGAATGAACAAAAGTGGTTCTAGAGCGTTGGGGTCAGGCGCTGAATGTCTGCGGAAGGGACGTTTCCACTGTCGGAACCGTGGGTCCTAGAAGCAAAGCTGGCTTTGAAAGAAGAGTGATATACACTGTCTTGCTGGTTTTATGCTTCCATGGCCCAAGTCTTCTGGTCAAGGTGTCCTGCTGGCATTTAATCCCATATTTAAGTGTACATTGTACGTAACTTGTGAATTTAATCCTTCAAATAGTTCCTTTATGCCTGAATTATTAATTTAGTTGATAGGTCTAAACATTTATACTCTGTGGAAAGAAAAGCATGACTATATTTATCTTTTCTCAAAAATACTTACTTGGTACTGTTTTTACTAATGTTCTCTCCTCCTAGCTCATTTTTGTGGTACCAGATCTAAATAAATTCAGGATAGGAAACTCAAATGCTCTAAGTATTGTAATACAATAATAACACTCAGAAGAAAAGTCTTGCCACCCTATATATTCGTTCACCCTGTATATTTGTGTGCTTGTGCATGACCCCTTCTGAACAGAAGTATTTTTATCCCAATCTTAGGGACTTGGAGAAATTTCACTTTTTCTTCCCATCTGTAATGGGCACGTTAGTGTTACAGCTTTTCCCCTTAGTTTTTCCTTATGCCTAAGCTAAAATCTGAGTTGCTCTGTATTTTAACCTCTTTCTTTTTTGTTGTTGTTATTCATAGAAATGTTGACCATATTTTCATTACTCCTTTCTCCGTATGAAGACTTTTTACTCCGCCTTGTTGACTCCAGTCCAGACCAAATGCTGTGTGTTCTTTCGTTTCCCTCCTAGGTTGAGCTCTGCTTGGAAATAGAAGTCTGGCTCATAGCTAGTTGTTAGTTAAGAATTAAAAAGTGCTCTCCGTACTGTTCAGTCCATTTGGCTTAATCATACCAACTGAAATTTGTCAGAATTATAGCTTTAGGATATTATTTTTTTTAATTCCATATGCGGCATGCCTGGGTGGCTCAGTTGGTTGAGCGGCTGCCTTCAGCTCAGGTCATGATCCCAGCGTCCTGGGATCGAGTCCCACATCGGGCTCCTTGCTCAGTGGGGAGCTTGCTTCTCTTTCTGTCTCTTCCTGCCCCTCTGTCTGCATGTGCTTGCTCTCCTGTCTTTCTGACAAATAAATAAATAAAATCTTAAAATAAAATAAAATAAAATTCCATTTGCATAAGAGATACCCCTATGCCCACCTGTCGTTTTTTTCCTTCATTCACGTAATACTGACTGCACTCCTACTGGAAGTGCAGTGAGCAACACGGGCCAGATCCCTAGACTCCAGGACCTACGACAAGCTAATAAAGAAAGCAGATAATCAGACAGGAATAAGCCCTGTGTGATGTGGTAAATACTTAGGAGGTGTGGCTCCTTCAGAGTGGGTCCGGGGCGCCTCTCAGAGGCATCAAACTAAGGTTTGATTGACAGGAAGTCAGCCAGTGGGAAGCTGAGGGGTCATTTCAGGATGAGAGCAGAGGACAGCTGGTGTTCTTTTCCTTCTGAGTTAATGCTGTTAGCCATTTTGGCCGTACTTTAGGATGACCTGAGGAGCTTCTAAAAAATACCAATATGTGGGCCCTACCTTCTGAGATTTTCACTCATTGGCTAGGGTCAAACCATGAGTGTTTTTTATTTGTTTGTTTTTTAATGCTTAGAAGATTCTAACGTGAAGTCAAGCTTGAGAACCACTGCACTAGATTAATTTTTTCACATCCGAGAGCACAATAATGAACTGGAAGGAAGATTATTTCTCATTTTAAAGTTGGCTATTTTCTGTTCATTAAATTCAGAATCACTCATATTGAAGAAGCTCCCATCTACGCTTGTTATCTGGGTTCTGGCACATTAAAGGCTGACCAGCCGGAGTCTTTCGTCTGGGTTTCCCACCAGGGGTCTTTACCCTTCACGGAGGTCTTGTTTTCCTCTCTCCCGCTGCACGTCCTCCTCCGTCATTCTCAGCTGAGTGGTCACTTGGTCCAGTGACCTGTACTGGACACGAAGACGAGATTCGACCACCCACCTACCATCCCCAGCTCCCTTCGCATTCTGTGTTTCTTCTCAAAGTTCAAGTCTGTCTCCTCTGTATACGTTTGTGAGACTCTTGATGTTTATCTTCAACATGTATGCAAGTACCTAAAAGTGGGCCTGCCACACAATAGACGTTTAATCTTTAATACACATCTGTGGAATTAATGAGAAGAAATACTAGTGCTGAAGGTCAAGGAATTCCCTCTTGTTTAACAAGTATTTATTGAGCGTGACTAGGATAGCTTCTGCTTTGCAAATAGGTTAGAGCTTGGTAAGACACACAGGTGGTTCTAAGGGAATACACAGGATATCGTGGAATACAGATAAGTACTCTGATATCAAAGCGGGGTTGTGGTACAGGAGTGTGTAATGATGGTTTGGACAAGTTGCTTAACTACAGCTGGTCATGGTTTTGAACTGTAAAATGGGAATGATGTAGAAAATGAGATATATTGTGGTTTTGTTTGTTTGTTTTCTAAAGTAAGCTCTGTGCCAGTGTGGGGCTTGAACTCACAACCCTGAGAACAAGAGTTGTATGTTCTACCAACAGCCAGCCAAATATATTGTGTTTTGTTGTTGTTGTTGTTGTTGTTTTAAATCTCAATTTGAGAATAGAATCTTCTTGCACTGACTAGTAGGGTAGATCCTACCCAGCTGGGTAGCATGCACAAAATCATTACTTTAGATTTTGCTGAGACTTGTCGAAGTTCTGTGTTTATCTACTGATAAATGGCAGCCAGATTGTTAAGCGGCCTGCTTGTGCTACTAACCCCACTTCTTAGTTTAGTTCAGATGCTGGGGAAAAGCAGAGGCTTATGCTAATCTGTGCCAATACTGCCTCCCTTTATGAAAATTTCAGGATTGTGGACACTTCCATCTTTTGTTCGGAGGAAAGTGGCACTGAACTCTGCTGGGGTTGGTGCAGCAGAAAGGTGAAGCTCTCCAGAATAATTCCTGTGCTGCACCGCAGGGTGTCTGTTGTTTTTGGCCTTGACCGTTGAGGGCAGAAAAAGTCTGAGCTCAGATGTTTGTGGACAGAATAAAATGACTATTTTGTTCCATTTTTAGATGTTTTCATTTCTTCTAAGGATATTTTATTATATTTTCAGCAAATGAGAGCCCTCAGTTATGAAGGAACAGCACAATTGCTTTTAAAATGGGAATTCTTAATCAGAAATGTGCTGTTCAAAATTTGTAGGTAGATGTTAGTTCAAGCATGAATATTTCTCATTGCAATTTGAAGGTCCAGAGCTAGACACCAACAAAAGGTAACTCACAGAAAATGAATTGCACACCATCGTAAAATCTCTCATTTTCAAGATTCAGTGAGGGTAAATTTAGCATATAACTGCAGGAATCATTAAAAGAGTGTCTTCTTTCTTGCAGCATAACTAAGTGTTTAAAGCATTAGTAAAGGTGTATTTTTGCCACACTGTAAAATACACGTGGAAGAATCTGTATTTCTAGCTGGTATTAAGGAAAAAAGGAATATATCTTGAAATAGGAATATTTTTAACAATTGGGAAGCAGCAGTGTCTTAGATACCTGGTACCCTCTAGACCCTGGGAGTACAGCAGTGAGCAGTGCAGATGTGGGCTCTGCCGGTGGGCGCTGGTGGAGATTACAGCTGAGGGGCATGTCGGTAATAATTGCCGAGCGGCACCCAGCGATACAAACTATACCTGAAACTAGAGTAATGTTTCGTTTGGATTTTCTTGTGTAGATTTAGACATGTTAAGTTACAGCCTTCGCCATATCACACACTTATGTAAAGTAGAGCAAATGGCAGGATTGAACAGCAGGTCTGAGAGACACAGAAGAGCTGGTTATACCTCTTCTCTTTTTACAGAGTCATGAGTTCTGCTGAGGGTGTGCTGGAATGACGGGTCTATCTTTATGGGTAGGGAGGACCATGGCGTGGTAGATGATTTCCAAGGTGTGGATCCCTCTTCGGCGCCTCTCCCCTTGTATGTGCTCACTGCTCTGTCCGTCAGAAGGAGATTCTGGTTTCCCTGCCCTGACTGGGCTGGTCTTCTGGCTTGTACTCACTAGCAGGATACCACGGAGAGAACTCTGGGAGTCGTAAGGCCCAGGCCTTCAGAGGACTGGCAGCTTCCCCTTCCTCTTCGGAGTCAGCCGTCATCCTGTAAAAGGACTGACTGCGGCTGCCAACAGATGCCACCTGGGAGGCCCGACACCATCTTGGACGTTTCACTCCAGCTGAGCTTGCTGGCTGGGTCCGGCTGCCTGATTGAACCCAGGAGATACTGTCAGAGGAGCCACCTACCTGAGCTGTAGCCAACTCACAAGATCATGAAAAATAATAAATGATTGTGGTTGTCATCTGCTGCAATTTGGAGTGGTTTGTTCCTCGGCAACAGAAGACGAAAACACACGGTATGGGATGGAGGTCACTAGATAGAGATGTAGATGTCCCCATAGAGAAGTCGTTCTCTGAGGAGCCGTGCAGACTCAGAATTGACCCTGAAGTGAGCCGAACTGATCTGAGAAGTTTCTGATGGCTCAGTGTGAGAGAGTTTTGACACAGTCACCTAATGTCCATATGCAGTCACACCTAGAGACGTGCGCAGCTGGCTTATGGGAAGTCATCTTTGTAAGGCATTTCATTTAATAGACTTGAGCCTACAAAGAATTTCTTAACATGATGAATTTCGTTTTTGCTTGTCTTGCTAATGATAATGATGAGCGCTGCGAGGTGAAAATCAGCATGTGGTCATTTTTCGTGGTTTTGTAGATGACACTGGCTGCCATAAATTCTCCGTGGTTTGCTAGTTTCCCACAGTTATATTTTTGTGCATGATATTCATTAAAATGCCTTTTTTATTGAATTCTTTTGATTAGGCGGTGTTTGTATGTGTAAAGGTTGATTGACATAAACATGCCTTAGTGAGATGTGTTTGGTTTGTGCCAGTCCTCTTAGACTCAAGGCACAGGATAGGTACAGAAGAATCAGTGAGAGCTGGAAAATAGTCATTAATGAAAGAAGATGGGCTTCATTATGTCACGTTATCATTGTTCACATTAACTGTTTTAATAATCATGGCCATGTTAATGGGATTTGGTAACAGTTTTAGCATAACTCAGTACTAGCTTGGGGGCTTAGGAGCTGGCTGACATGAAGAGAAATTGTATTTTCAGCCTAGAGGTGTTTATTCCTGGAGGTGTTGCCCTACTGAAGCAGGAGGGGACAGTTCAGCTTTCTGCCATGCTCAGTGACGCCCATCTTCTAGGTCTGCTTCTCTCATAGTTCCAAGGTGGTTGCCGCCCATCTGGGCATCATAGGCCATTAGCAGTAGCTGGAATAAGAAAAGGGTAATGTCTTCTCCTGTGTCTTTCACACACACACACACACACACACACACACACACTCTCTCTCTCTCTCTCTCTCTCTCTCTGTCCCCCTACCCCCCCTTTTTTTTTCTTTTAAGTAGGCTCCATGCCCAGTGTGAAGTCCACCATGGGGCTTGGACTCAGGACCCTGAGTTTAAGACCTGAGCCGGTATCAAGATTCAGATGCTTAACTGACTGAGCCACTCAGGTGCTGCTCTATTTCTTTTTTTAACAAATATTTTTAATTGTGGTAAAATACACGTAACAATTTATCATCTTAACCATTTGAAGTGTACAAGTTAGAGGTATGAAGTATGTCCACGGGACTGAGCAGCCATCACCACCATCTATCTCCAGAACTCTTTTCATCTTGCAGAACTGGCACTCTGTGTCCATTAAACAGTAGCCCCCCGAGCTCCATTGTGCCAGCCCCTGGCAACCACCGTTTTACTGTGACTCTGAATTTGACTCTGATAGGCCCATCATATAACTGGAATCATGTAGTATCTGTCTTCTTGGGACTGGCTTATTTAGCTTAGCATAATGTCCTTAAGGTTCATCCATGTTGTAGCAAGTGTACGAATTTCATTGCTTTTTATGGCAAATAATACTCCAAATTATGTGTATTTCCCATTTGGTTTATGCATTTGTCCATTGACCGACACTTGGGTTGCTTCCACCTTTCGGCTATCGTGAATAATGCTGCTGTGAACATGGGTGTACAAGTATTTATTCAAGTTTCCTTTTTCACTCCTTTTATGTATATTCCCAGAAGTGGAATTGCTGGATAGTATGGTAATTTTATGTTTAATTTTTTGAAGACCCACCCCACTGTTTTCCATAGTGGCTCTGCACGCAGATTCTCATTTCTCCAATTCTTGCCAACACTTCTTATTTTCTGGGTTTGTCTGACAGTAGTTATCCCGATGTGTGTGAGGTTTTCCGTTTCTCTTTTTAAGATTAAGGGAAACCTTAACAAGAAGCCTCCCAGCCCAGTTCACTCATTTTACCTGTCAGAGTTGTGCTTCTGGTGTGTACTTGAGCCAGTCCCTGGCAAGGTGGCTAGGACTGACCTTGTGCAACAGGAGGAGTCGCTTCCTGGAGCACGTAGCACTACAGATGGTGAACACCTGAACAGGTTTTCTCTTCATTTGGCCTAACCACCAGTATGTCTTGGAAACTGAGCTGTGGTGTTGTATTTATTTATTTTATATATGGGTTATATCATTTGTATGTTATATAGTTTGTACATATGTATGCACACAGTATTATATATGCTTTTAAAAATCAGGTTGTTGGTTTAAATCTATTTGGCTTATTTTCTGAATATTTTTAAAATGAATTTTCCTGTTTTTCCAGAATGTTTAATATTTACATGTAAAGCTTAGTTCATATTCTCTATTTTGACCCCTTTCCAGACAATTCAAAACTGCTTGCCTTTGAAAGTAAAAAATTGGAGTATATAGAAATGATGAGAGGTATAATTTTTAAAATTTCTTCTCCGTGCTGTCTTGCAGAGTGCTGCTGTGAGGCTCTTCTGTGATCTGAAAGAGGTGTTTTGACTAAATCCTTATCCAGACTTGTATGCAGGCCAAGGTAAACAGTGATTTCAGGCAGTCTGCTTTGGTAGCATGACATGGCCAGACATCAGATAGTTGAAACACCAGAAAGAGTTCGGAAATGTCAGGAAAGAAACAAAAAGCGAATTCATCTGTGATTAATCATTCTTCAAGTCAATGCCTCAGCTTAATTGTGGTCATACAGCACCTCTGAAATTCTGTTAGGAGTTTGCCTAAAAGAAGGCAGTTGGCATCACTGTTACAGAAGTACCTACAGGAAAAAATTGAGGTTTATTTACAAAGCTCCATCTGCCAAATCATGAGCCGTTGAAACCCCCAAGCTCCCACGCTTGCAAAGTTTCCTGACCAGACAAATTAGCAAATGTTATTTTACTACGGCACTGCAGCCCCGGCTGATGCATTTGGGTCCATGTAGTAGTGACTTTGCTGCCGTTGGTTGGAAAGAAATACAAGTGATCTCATCGCTTACCCACAGCAGAGGACACAACTCTGGAGTTTGTGATTCAGTGTCTGTTGTTTGGGATGTTAAATGTGTGGTGAATTAGACATAGTCAGTAGAAAAATGACCGCAGAATAATTTTAGCAAGGGATTTTTGATGCCTCCTGCAGGCAGTGGGAGGAACAAGAATTCACATGCTCATCACAAATTCTTGTTTCTAAAATTGTCCCGTGTGGAAACTTGCTGCATCAGAGTCAAAAGGCAATTCCTTAAGAGCCAAGTGTTTTAAGCAACTTACTACAGATGAGAAAATTGAAGCTCAAAGTGCTTAACTTGCCCAGAGTTTGAATTAACTCACATTTTTAAAAGTATTTTATTTATCTATTTAAATCAACTCTGCACCCAGTGTGGGGCTCAGATTTATGACCCCGAGACCAAGAGTCACATGCTCGACTGACTGAGCCTGCTTGGCATTCCTCACATTTTCATTTTAATAACAGAAGGGAGAGTTTGGAATTGAAATTCATATAAAAGGCTTTATTTTTTAGATTTATGATGAGTTGCCTGTAACTTTTAATTTTGGATAATTCCGTAATACTTTGCATATTAGTTAAAGATAAATGTTAATGGAGGATAAAAGCATATCGAATCATGTGCCTTTTCCCTTCCTTTTCCTCATTTGTGCATCCACAGTGAAATAGAAAGCCTGGTGTAGTGCATGATTCCTTTTTCTTTTTTTTTTTAAGATTTCATTTATTTATTTGAGAGACAGAACACAAGCAGGCAGAGCAGCAGAGAGAGGGAGAGGGAGAAGCAGGCTCCCCGCTGAGCGGAGAGCCTGATGCAGGGCTTGATCCCAGGACCTTGAGATCGTGACCTGAGCCAAAGGCAGATAGACGCTCAACCCACTGAGCCACCCAGGTGCCCCCCTAGTGCACGATTCCTAACCTTTGAAAAACAGCAGCCATCTTTGGAGCTTTTGGAAAGATACTACTCCCCGACCTGTGCCCTGACCTACTGGAAAAGCAAGTCCGCTTCCTCCTTCACATAGCCTCATTCCCCCGCTGTTGGGCGCCACTCTCCTCCGTGCTCTGCAGCTTCCCTTCCTCCTACCTCTGAAAGGTCTTGCACTTAGCCCTGTGCATGCCGGCTGGGGCTTCCTTTCCAGACCACGCTCCAGCTCTTCCGTGAAGCCATTCGCTGTATTCGCCCACTGTCGCCGCCACCAACCCCACACACCCCATGTGCCGAGTGAAGCTGGAGGCTGTCTTTCTGATCCTGTGAACTCTTGGCATTTCTAAGTGTGTTTTCTGTAGCTGGGCTTGTGCCCCGGGTGTTTGTAGGTATACATGACTAGTCCGCGTTTCCGGAGGGCCTCCTCCATATAAAACATCCTGCTAGATGCCAAGGCAAGAGGAATATGATCAGACATGGTTCCTGCTTGTCAGATCCCTGAGCAAACCATGGCTGATCTGTCGCTGTCCTCGGTGCCCAGCACATTAATTGGCACATAGAAGGTTCTCAGTGAGTTTATTGACATGCGTTGCCTGTGGAGGGTGGCAGCTGTCTGGAGGAGGAAAGCTGGGAAGCGAAGGGAAGCAGTACGGACGTGAGAAGCGTGCCGGCATCTGGCTTCTTCACAGGTCTCTAATTGGAACACCGGGCTTAGAAGAAATGTAGTCAGGCCTGCCTCAGTGGTCCAGTTTGTTATCTTCCAAGAATTGTCTCTGCTACCTAGCTACAGTGTTTAAAAAAAAAACAAAAATTTTATTGAAACATGGTGAGCATACAGAAAAGTGCACGTTCTTAATTGTACAGCTTGATAAATTTTCACTGACTCCACCTGTGCAACCAGCACCAAGATCCAGAGCCAGAATATTCCAGCCCCGCTTAAACATCTTTCGTGCCCCCATTGATTATGATCAAACCCCGAAGATAACCACAGTAGTCTCTTCTTCCCTGTTTTTATATGTTACATAACCAGAATCAGTCAGTGTATTTTATTTTGTGACTGACGTGTTCCATTCAACAATCTGTTTGTGCGACTTATTTATGTGGTGTGTGGAGCAATAGGCAGTTGATTCTCATTGCTTGTATTCCCGTTCTCCTGGGGATGAACTCTTTCTAGGTTTTGGTTAATGTAAGTACATCTGTGAGCATTGTTTACATGTCTTTGGGTGAGCATATGTATTTCTGATGGGCACAGATCTAGGTATGGAATTGCCAGATCGTGGCTTTAGTTCATACTGCCCGTAACTTAAGCGAATGTACCGATTTACACTGTTGCCTACAACATGGTGGGAGTCCTCGGTGCCTCCCGTCCTGATAGTGTCATGTGGGAGGAGCATTGTGGTTTGAATCTGCGTTTTGATGTTGAATGCCTTGTCATAGGTCTGCTGGCCATTTGTAAAGTGTCTGTCCAAAGTCTTTTGCCCATGTATCTGTTGGGTTGTCTGGCTTTTATTTGTAGAAGTCCTCCCAGCAGTCTGGGCAGGAATCCTTTGTTGCATACGTGTTTTACAGGTTACTTCCTCCACTTGGCTGCTGGCCTTTTTATTCTCTTAATGGTATCCTGTGATGAGAAATTCTTAATTTTAATGTAGTCCAATTTATCTTTAGGGCCTTTGTGTCTTGTTCAAGAAAATTTTGCCTATCCTCTGTCCATGGGAATATTTTATTTTCTTCTGAGATTTTTGTAGTTTTACCTTTCATACTGAAGTAATTGATGGGAAATGTTTGGTATATGGTTGTTCTAAGAGTCAAGACTGAATTTTTTCCCAGATGGATCATTACTTTTAGTTTCTTAAGGGCACTGCCTGCATGCACATAACCAGTTTAATTAGTATCTCAATCAGATGAACTCTGTATTGTTACATTTGTACTGTAACAAACTGTCTCTGCTTTCCCTTTTTGAGACTTAGCCTTGATTCCATTAAATTAGAATACTTCATTTAACTTTAGGTTTCTCCCTGAAGAATGATACTGGCCAGCCTGTTCTTAATTTCAGTATTGAAGGATATGCAAACAAGTCACCTGCTCTTGGACATTTCTTCCACATAACTTAAAAAATAAAAGATGCAGAGATGCAGAGCATCTCTTCATTGAAACAGGATGATACGTTTTGTGAAAATTCAGTTACAAGAATGATTAAAACACAATGTATTTAGTATTAGTATTACTAATACTTGTAATATCAGACATTTACCATTTGTTGGTCACATCCCATTTTCTCATTTACCTTATATCATTGTTCATTGTGTGTACATTTATTTAATTATACAGAAGTTAAAATTTTGTGTGTCATGAGGTTTATTAATCCTTTTCCTCTTGGGGTGCCATGGTGGTTCAGTCACCTGAGCATCCGACTCTTGATTGGGCTCTGGCACTCTCTGTCTCTGTGTCTTTCTCTGTCTCTCAAATAAATAAGCAAATCTTAAAAACATAAATAAAAGACCTTCTCTATGCCAACATATTAAAACAGTGATATCTTCCCTTTACTCCTCTTCACCTTGCAAAATTCAGCTCCTGTTTGCTCCCACTCTGAAACCTTGCCAACGGCACTGTATGGTAAATACATGTTTTCCCATCTGTTTGTTTCTTTAGACTCTAAGCTTCTCAAGAAGTAGAGTTTGAGTTCATTTTTCATTTAATTTTAACAACAATCCCTGGTTTATAGTAGTTGTTCTGTAAATCTTTGGATGAACAGATGGATGGTAATATGAGAATAATGACTGATTTGATTATTGGTTAGAGGGAAAGTGCATATCCTTAAGTGGTATCATTTGGTATTTCTACAGGATAGATGTTTTTATGATTTCAGCAATATTAAAGGTAACTTTATTAAAAGATTGTTAAAGGTACTGAGAAAGTTATGTTTGAATTGTCACATAAATAGTGAAGACACTTTTATGTTGCATATTTCTACAAATTAAAAAAAAACATTGCCAATAATTTATAACATTTGTAATTCTGAAGTGTTAGCCCTGTATAAAGATATACATGGTTTATATGTGAATTAAAAGGTTTATTTGTTAAAAAGATTGATTTAGAAATGTAGCAATTGAAAAAAAGTTCATTATGTGTAAAGCCCTTGAAATAATAGTATAGTCTTTTCTAGTCTTGATAGTTGTGTAAATTTATAGTCTAAACACTATTTTTTTTAAAATTTTATTTATTTATTTGACAGAGAGAAATCACAAGTAGATGGAGAGGCAGGCAGAGAGAGAGAGAGGGAAGCAGGCTCCCTGCTGAGCAGAGAGCCCGATGCGGGACTCGATCCCAGGACCCTGAGATCATGACCTGAGCCGAAGGCAGCGGCTTAACCCACTGAGCCACCCAGGCGCCCCGATAGTCTAAACACTATTTTTAACATGGATTTATTTGTTTCATGACCTACCCTTAGCTATAATGGGGCAATGAAGGGCTTCCCACTCTGAGTTCCTGTTCCCACCTGCTCTTAAACAGTGGTTCTCTATTGAGCAATTTTGTCCCAACCCCTGCCCCATATCTAGAGACCCTTTTGATTGTCCTAGTGGGAAAGTGGGGGAGGGGTGTCATGCTACAGGCATCTAGTGGGCAGAGGCCATGATGCCGCCTAAACATTCTACACTACACACAAGAACTCCTAGCATCAAAGAAGTCTCTGGCCCAAAATGTCACTAGTGCCAAGGTTTGGAAACCCTGTTTTAATGTTACTTACTTACCATTGAAGTCTGTAGGGCTTTACAGTTGCTGAGTTACCATGGATAATTTGACTACTTCTGTCAAAAAGGAATTGCCAGAAAGATTAATTTGGGATTCACCATAACGGTCTCAAAACAAACTATCCTGTATGACACACCAGAGAGAAGTTTCTTGTGTCTAATTCCTAACCCTGAGCCAGCCATATACTCATTGATGACCCCAGGATTGTCTTAAGTTTTCTTTAGGGGGTTTATGGGTGGCCTTCGTGTCAACTTAAAGCTAATTTAATGTTTCTGTACAAGGAGATACATGTAGCAAATCTGACATCTCTGGGAAGGAGCAGCATTAACAACAAAAAGGTTAAATAATTCCAAACTGTGGTGCTTTCTTTTTCTAGTTCCAACATGCATGGTAGGGTATGTCTTTAGTGTTTATAAATCATTCTGTTTTCCTTGCTTTTATTTTATTTTATTTTAATTTTTTTAAAAGATTTTATTTATTTATTTGACGGAGAGACAGAGAGAGAGCATGAGAGGGGAGAAGGTCATATGGAGAAGCAGACTCCCCGCTGAGCAGGGAGCCTGATGCGGACTCCATCCCGGAACTCTGGGATCATGACCAGAGCCAAAGACAGTCGCTGAACCCACTGAGCCACCCAGGTGCCCTTGCTTTTAGAAATAAAAAGAATGTTGACAGCTTAATGACAGCCAAGTGAACTTACCCTAGCAGCTAAATTCGTTCATTTTTTTGGTACAGACAGCACAGCGTTGGCATATACGTTGTAAGATTGGACGTTATACTCACTGTCAGCTTTACTGCGGTAGAGGCTTGGCACATTCTGTGTTCATGTGCTTCAACCTAGCACATTCACAACTAAGCTGTTTCAGAGAAGCACTGATGTAGTATGTGTTTAGCAACTGTTTATGGTTGAATATTCTGCCGAGGTGTCGGTGCTAGAATGAAACCAATTCCCACCCCCCCCCCCCCGTGTCTCCATCACGGCACAAATCTTCTTTCCTTCTTACTATAGCTGTAGATGTTCTCTTGGTTCTTAGGTCTTCCAGTGTAAAAAGCAGGCAACTGTGATATTCATATGGAACACTTTCAGAAGCCTTATTGTCTTGAGTTTGTGTATTAGCTAAATTGAAGCAACCTCGAGTAGTTTATTTGTCTCATCTGTAGAGCACTAAGTTGAAAATGACCACGCTAAGAAGCAGAGGAGGCCCTGTTTCCATTGCTGGTGGTGGACTGCCTCACTCCCTTCCGTCCTGTGTCTAGCTGCAACCACGGAACTGTTTAAGGAGGATTTATACTGTGCACAAACAGTTTTGCTAGAAAATCTGTGGTTACCTTCTCACCGCTCTCTTAAATCCAGATTCCTTTGCTTGGTCTTCAAGGGTTCCCTTTTCTTCCCATTGTTCACCATTGCCCTTCAGACACACCTTTGTCCACCAGGATATGCTTCATCCATTCTTTCTGCCAACTCATTTTTCTTCTTTCTTGTAAAATGCAATATAAATGTAAAACTCCAATAGTCTATCCTATGCTACCTTTACTGTTCTTTTTTTGGCATCCCTTCAAAAAATATATATATGTATCTATATGTATGTATATATACATACATATATATATATAACTTAATCTGTGGCCCATGTGAGGGTTTGTACTTATCCTCCAGTTTTTTCTATTATGTTTGTTTTGCTTAGAGAAGTCCATTGCCTTCAGATGTCTACCATGCCTACAGCCCTTTTCTGAGGGCACTGGTTGTAGACTCTACCAAAAGAAATGCATCCTTTGAGTTTAGGTCACCATTCTTAGTGACTGTTAAAACTGTGATCATAATCATTATTAATTGGACTAGGCATGGGTGCCTGACTGAAAGGGAGTTATTCTTGAGTGGATTAGGGTCATGTGGGGCTCAGCATTAAAGCTTTGCCCACTTGAATAGTGGGGCACCAAATCGATGAGATCCTCTTTTAGAAGGAAGTTTGGATTGAGACTGTAGGGAGGATCAGTGCTTAGTAGGGATATCCCTACAGAGTGCCACCCAGAGACACAGTGACCGAAGCTCAGAGTGAGTTTAAGGCTTCCTAAACACAGGTCCATAAAGTTTGAATTGTAGGCAGACTTTTGTCTATGTGCACATTTATCTTGAGAGAGTCCTTGGGTTTCTTTCATCTGGTTTTCAAAGGGGTCTGTAAATCAACAGCTATCAAGATGAGAGGGCAGTGAGATTAGGGGGAGCAGAAGCAAGAGTCGAGGAATAGCAGATAAAAACACAGATTGGGGCCTCCTGCTGCTGAGGGGACATGATAACCTCTTTTTAGACCTGCTTGCTAGTTCTTGAGTTATGACCTGTTATCCGTGAGGCCTTCATCTGGCCTGGATCTCCTCCTCTTCCTGGACAGCCTGGCGTTCTCTGGAGCCTGACCCCATATGGGTAATATTTCTGCCCTCTGTTTCTGATGTGTCTCCCTAAAGTGTTGTGTTCCCCTACACCACTTACTGGATCACCTGAGTCAGTTTCTTTGTTTCTTCAGGGCCAAGAGCCAAACTAATAAACGTGTGTGCCAGCACCATGGGTGCTCTAGGGAGGCCAACAGCTGTGCCTTTCCTTGGGCGCTCAGGATTGTGGTCAGTACCTGCTAGGCGTGTCCACATGAATAAAGCACTTGCCCACCCAAGTCTGAGATGGAGAATAAGAAGGGAAAGAGCTGGTAAATTATTCTGTATAAATAGAATTAGACAAAACCCATTTCAGGAGTAGTTTTTAATCTTTCCCATCAGTGAAACATTTTATCCTTTTTCCAAGATGCTGTCCTTAGGATTATGATGGGGAGTTCAGATGAATAGTTATTAAGCATTTTTGTGCCTGGACTCAGTGTAGTATTTAGTGACATAAATTCTACTTTTTAAATAATTGACTTAAAAATTAATGTGAGCAGGGATGCATCTGCCATCTGCTCAGGTCATGATCCCAGGGTTCTGGGATCGAGTCCCGCATCAGGCTCCTTGCTCAGCGGGGAATCTGCTGCTCTCTCTGCCTGCTACTCCCCCTACTTGAGTGCACTCGCTCTCTCTCTCTCTGACAAATAAAATCTTTATAAAAAATTAATATGAGCAGATGGTAGAGAATATTCTGTTATCTGAAGTTTTAAAATACTGAAACAGATTACTAAGGTTGAGAATTTTTTCCCAAGGATCTTGAAAAAGAAAATGATGACAAACAGATCTTCATTGTCACCAAATATATAGGACCTTGATCCCTTAGAGACAGGGCCATCTGGACTCTTCCGCCTGACTCTTGGAAACTGAGACCAAGGTAGCGCTAATGAGTTTATAGTCTTTCCTGGGATATGTAATGGTTGCTTTTCTCACCTGGAGCTACCAAGTTTGACTTAAACAGTGATTTTTCCGGGGTGTGTTGCTGCTTACTGCACGTGTGGCTAAGCACATAGTTTCAAACTTGCTTTTCAAACTCTGGTGAAGGCTTGAGCCTGGGGAGGGAGGATGTGAGGAAGCGCATTAGTGTAGGAAATCAAACAGTAGCCAATGTGCATTAAAATTTTTTTCACAATAACATTCTTAGGGGACAAAATAATAAGTTGAAGTAATGAAAATTAGAAATGCGTAACTTATTTATAAACTAATCAGCTGCATTTCCTTGAATTTTGAGGTGGGAAGGGCTTTAAAGTGCTATAAGACTGCCTTGGTGAGCCAGGAAATCAGAAGTACTAGGGGGAGTCAGGAAAGTAAGGGCCTTCTTTTGGGGGATCCATTTTCCCCTTCTTTGTTACCATTTGTTGATTTTCTCTTACCTTTCCATTTTCTTCCCACTAGTTTTGGGCGAACCGAGGAAAACATACTGGGGGTGCTTGTGTGCATTTGATATGCTCGTGGAGTCACATTGACTGTAGGCACATGTTTTAGTTAAGAATTTGGAATTAGGCTCATAGAAGGGGAATTTCTGCCTTCTCTGTATTTTAGGTTCCATATTCTAGAATAAGCCCAGGTAGTTGCATGGCTCTTGGCTCACAAGGGAAAAACTTGAGGATGATAAAAGTTTTTCATAGAAAAACTTTCTCCCTAGAAAGAAAGATCTAGGGAGATGCTAAGTATTTTTATTGCTTTAATTCAGATTAAATCTAATAAACTCACTCCTAAAGGATTTATTAAATTCTTGGTTGGGGTCAGCTTTGTAGAATTGATGAGTCTTAGATGAGAGTCTGGCAAGCAGTTTTACTTGAGTTTTCTTTTAGCATGCTGTGAATGCCGTTTTCTTAGTTCAGCTCTGCTTTGGACACCTTGCCCCTTCCAGCTGTGGCCCAGGGCCCTCGGGCAGTATTTTAACAGAGACAGTAAGACCAGAGGGCTCAGTTGCATCTTATTACAACTACTAGTCAAAGAGTAGAATTTGTTTTTATTTAGCTATTTATTTGGAAATATTTTCTAACTTTCAGAAAAGGTACAAGAATAAAAAATGATACAGAGAGAGGCTCCCGGATGGATTAGTCGGCTGAGCGTCGAGCTAATGATTTCTGCTCAGGTCATGATTTCAGAGTCATAAGATCGAGCCCCACGTCAGGCTCCACACTCAGCAAGGAGTTTGCCTAAGATTCTTTCTCTCTCTGCCCCTCCTCTCACTTTGGTGCACACCACAGGCACAGACACTAGCGCTCTCTCTCATAAATAAACAAAATCTTAAAAAAAAAAAACTGCAGTGAATACCCATATGCCCTTCTCTCGGGTTCACTTATTGGTAATATTTTACCCATCCGCTCTCCTGTCGCTCCCGCCCCTTACACATAGATGTATGCGTGTGTGTGGTTGTATGCTTACACATACATAATAATGCATCTTTTTTTTAAAAAATTTTATTTATTTATTTATTTGTTAGAGAGAGAAAGAGCACACAGGCAGGCAGAGTGGCAGGCAGAGACAGAGGGAGAAGCAGGCTCCCTGCTGAACAAGGAGCCTGATTCGGGACTCGATCCCAGGATGCCAGGACCAGGACGCGAGCCAAAGGCAGCTGCCCAACAAACTGAGCCACCTGGGTGTCCTGCATGTTATCTTTTTAACTTTTATTTATTTTTTTTAACTTGAAAGCAAGTTGATTATATTGTCTGGTTCTTTAAAATAACTTTGCTATGTGCCAAGTGCATTTGACAAGTAAGTTGTATAATTACACAGATAATTCTCACAGCCGTCCCAGACACAGGTATAACCATTTTCACCGTTTTATAGATGAGAAGCTTGGGACGCACAGAGCACAAGGACAGACAGCTGGTTAATGCCGGAGAATTTGCACGCAGGTAGACACAGGCTAAAGCCATCCCTGGCTCTGCAGTGCTGCACTGCTTCCCTCATAGCAAACTTCCAATGTGAAGACTTGTGCAGGTTTCAGAAGCCCTCTGAGTCATCACTGGCGATATAAGTCTGTATCTCAGCTCCTCTAGGACATGCACTTTTTTCTCATTTTTATTTTAAAATCTCAGGTGTGTGTCTTACAGAGTGGATGGTGACATAGTTGTCATTATGTACTTGTGCGTGCAAACTTGGTGGCTATTTTTGGTAGTGTGTTTGGACACTATTTCAGTGGTGGCCACTGGCATGTGTGTGTGTCTGTGTCTTCCACTTCCCACCTGAAAGGGAAAATGATACTGGGATTAGTGGCTCCGAGGGGAGGAGGGGCTCTTGCATTTTATTTAATATTGTAGACTTGTGTGAAGTCCCGACATGCTAAACTTTCACGAGTGAAATATAGAAATATTTCTGAAAAGACAGATCCCCTTCCTGTTGGAATTTGTTCTGACTTCTGGGGTTGTGAGAATTAGAAAGGTGACCGAGTGGAGTAGTTTGTGCAGTTAGGGAGCTACCTTCCTTGAAGTGATTATTTCTGGATTCCTTCTATTTGCTGTTCCCCCATTCTATTCTTATTCTTCTCTTTCTTTCTTTCTTTCTTTTTTTTTTAATTTTAGAAATAATTCCTCTTGTGGAAAAGGGAATACAGGGAGTATTAAAAATAAAAATTGCCTGCAGTTCTCTCACCCGGAGCTAATCACTGTTGACATTTTACGGTATTTCCTTAGGCTTTAGTAAATATGCATGTGGTTCTTTTTCCCTCACAGTTAGTAGATGATATATACAATTTTCTTTTCCACCTTTTTCCCACTAGTATTTTCCTATTCTCCTTAAATCTTTTGTTTACCCCCGATTTTAAGTGACTGTAAATGTTATAATAATGTGCCATAACTTACAGAGCTTCTCACTGTACATTTAAGTTCATTCCACTTTTTTGTTCCAGATAATACATGGCAAACATCTTTTTGCATATTTCCTTTTGAGATATTACCACAGAATTAGTTCTTCCGTACAATCATGCTAAATGGAAGGAACCCGTCCATATTGTGTGTCTATTCATTTGGGAAATGTTCTTCCATGGAGAGTAGAAGAATGTCATATACCAGAAGCTGCTTAAAGTAGACTCATATACATGCACAGGAATATAATAAAAATTACTTTCTGTTTCAGGAAAAATAAGCCAGCTGATTTTCTATAAGACAGCTGATTTTCTATTCCAATTTTTCTGTTTCTCTCGAACTTTTACATTAAAAATTCACTTGACTTGATTGCCTTTAGTTCTTTTTATAAGTTGATAAAATGTTAAGTTAATCCCCCCATTCCCACCGTTCCGTGGATCTCTTTAGGTGCTGGTGTGTTTTGTACTACCTTTTAGAATCTCTTGTGGCTAATTTGATTTCACGTTGAAGTGCTACAGGTGACTTTATCGTTCCTCAGTACTTCCCAGCCTTAGTTTGCAAGTCCTCAGGAGGATAATAAGAAAAATGGAATAGCTCAGGGATGTCAGCCCTCTTTGTAATAAGGTAAATAAAAGCTATTTTTTAAAATTTATTTCTCTGAAGTAGACAGTCTGCCAGAACAAATGAGGAATACATCAAACAATATGAAACTAAGGTCATTGTCTTTTGCCATTTTTGTTCTATTTTCTCCCTTCTTTTTTTTTTTTAACTTTTTTTTTTTTTTTTTTTAAGATTTTATTTATTTGTCAGAGAGAGGGAGAGCGAGCGAGCACAGGCAGACAGAATGGCAGGCAGAGGCAGAGGGAGAAGCAGGCTCCCTGCCGAGCAAGGAGCGTGATGTGGGACTCGATCCCAGGACGCTGTGATCATGACCTGAGCCAAAGGCAGCTGCTTAACCCACTGAGCCACCCAGGCGTCCCTATTTTCTCCCTTCTTTAGCTTTATTCCCTCTCAGGCCATCGATCGGGCAACAGTGGCTCTGTCCTGACTACAGTTTTCCCTTACAGCCCCTGAGTAGGGTCACTAATCTTCTGCACATGCCCCTTTTCAGCTGTGTCACTCTCAGCCCACGGAACCTAAGAACACTGTAACTGTGTGCGTAGGTCAGCGTTGTGCCCTCGTGTCAGAGCCCCGGCTCTGGCTTGCTTCTCCCTGCCCAGTGCCTTGAATCTGTTATTTATGTGTTCATTTTATCTGTTGATGCCGTCCATTCCCTCCATAAAACTTACCAGTGGGAAGCCCATGGCAGTCTCATGTTCACGGCGAAGACTACACTTTAGTACACATGCATGTCTATTTTTATCCATAATGCCAATTTTACTTGGTATTGAAATGATAAAATTTAATTACATATTAGTAAACTGACGAATGATGTTTTAAAGTAGTATTTGCATCGAACTTAATTTAAATGCTTCAGGTAGACTCAAAGATGAATCATAAATCACTGCCAAATTAGTTGTAAATGAGGTAACTAAAAGAGGTTGAGATAAAAAAAATTCATAAAAATCTGGAAAGATTCTGCACTTCCATAAGTATCTTAAGTTCTCGCTGTATTTTTTTTGAAGATTTTATTTATTTTAGAGAGCGTGCACAAGCAGAGAGGGACAAGCAGACACCAGGCTGAGCCTAACACAGGGCTCGATCTCATGACCCTGAGATCATGACCTGAGCCAGAATTAAGAGTCAGGTGCTCAACCAGCTGATCCAGTCACCCCAGTTCTGACTGTATTTTAAAGAACCAGTAACTGAAAGTCAAAATGATACATCCCCAAAGAAAGGGATTGGTCCTAAATCAAAGAATGAGTGATATAAACAGTAAAATGTTAAGGGTACACATGTTTGTATGCATTTTCTCACACACACTGTAAGGGCATTTTCAGTTAATTCACCACTGGTTCTGGTTTACTTGGGATAAGTTGGCTTTTGCTATAAATTATTCTGTGATATTTATAGTTGAAGATACTCAAGCCAAGTGTAATTAAATAGGTCTAACCAGTAAGCATTACTATAGAGTTCACAAGCCTTCAGTCTTGGCGTCTGAGTAAGATTGGAGAGTAGTTGGATATGGCTTCGTGCTCAGATACTTCCATAGTTGCCATTTAAATGTTAGATCAAAACCATGTTAATTCTCCTCACTCTTCCAGACCTCCTAGATCCCGGAGTCTTACTGTTAAACCCCGAACTATGTCTGTGTGTCTGTTACGTGAGTCGGGTCCTGCTGTTACTGTCTGTTTGCCTGGGCTGCTTTTAATTTCTGGAAAGTCTTTAACCGACTTGCTCTGGTTAATCTCTGTAGTTGCTGTTATCTGGCCATCCATAATCTGTACTCTTTGTTACAGGTCAAACCTTGGTTCTGACAGCACTTTTTGAAAGTCACTATTTTATATCTTTAATTTTGGAAACGTGGGAATGTTACCTCGTTCATACACTCATACCATTCATTATATTAGGGTGTGTGTGTTTTTTTTTTTAAGATACCTTTTTATTGAGGTATACTATACACGTAGAAAAGTCCACAGTGGGGCCCCTGGGTGGCTCAGTAGGTTAAAGCCTCTGCCTTCAGCTCAGGTCATGATCTCAGGGTCCTGGAATTGAGCCCCGCGTCGGGCTCTCTGCTCATCAGGGAGCCTGCTCCCCACCCCCACCCCCGCCTGCCTCTCTGCCTACTTGTGATCTTCATCTGTCAAATAAATAAAATCTTTTAAAAAAAAAAGTTCACAATCGTGTAGCACACCATTATCATCACAAGATAAATATACCCATGGGTCCTCGTTGTCTACTGGATATTGAAATTTCTTTCTCTGGTGTTTATTCTATAAAGGGCCAGATAGTAAATATTTTAGGTTTACAGAACATATGGTCTGCCTTTGTAGCAAAAGCAGCCATAGAAAACACAAACAAACAGGCATGGCTGGCTATGCTCTAGTAAAACAATATTTAAGGACATTGAAAGTCAGATGTCATATAATTTTCATCTGTCATAAAGTATTATTTTTCTTTTGATTTATTTTCAACCATTAAAAATGTAAAAAACCATTCTTAGATTGTGGGCCTAAGAAGGTACACGAGCAGCAAGCCCGTTTGGGCCCATGGCCATGGTTTGCTGACCCTGCTTTACAGTATGCAGTCACCTGCTTCTGTTTTATGGTCCTGCTGATCCAGTGCATATGCATCTGAATTAACATCACTGTCATCTTCATCGTCTAGCACATAATGGCCATTCTCCTGCAATGACAAAACCCAGTTATTAGGACCATTTGGAATGTGAAATTCAATGATAAAATGACCCTGCTGTCTCTAGAATACATATTACCAACTTTGGATATAAATTTTAAAATGGATTCTTACCTCCATAAATGTAAACTTACACTCTATGAGGTAATGCCATGAGTTATTCCATAGTGGTTTTTAGACTAAACTTCTGTAATGGTGATTCTTTGATTCTTTGGTTACGCTTTTTCTTTTTTTTTAATTTAGCTTTTCAGATATTTAATAGTTTTTTTAAAAGATTTTATTTATTTATTTGAGAGAGAGACAGTGAGAGAGAGAGCATGAGCGAGGAGAAGGTCAGAGGGAGAAGCAGACTCCCCATGGAGCTGGGAGCCCGATGCGGGACTCGATCCCAGGACTCCAGGATCATGACCTGAGCCGGAGGCAGTCGTCCAACCAACTGAGCCACCCAGGCGCCCCTATTTAATAGTTTTTAAATGATTTTAAGTTTAAGGGATTATTTAGTATCGTTTATCAGCCATGAAATACTTCTGTTGTGAGTCCTTTTCAGTATTGTTTAAAACCTCTTATTGTCACCCACATGGTAGTATATCAGAAGAAACAAAGATTTAATTCCGCCCGCATTCCCTAGACCCTCTTTGAATGAGGCACATGGAGAGGCTTCAGTGAGTGAGTCACTCTTCTGGTCCTGATGAGGTAGCTCCTGTCTGCAAGGGGGTTTTCGACAAAACAAACACTTACAAAATTATCCTGCCAGATCAAATGTGGCATGTTCTAGAAGAAAGAGACAGAACACTGTGAGAGTGTGCATAGATGTTTGGTGGAGAGAAGTATGTATTTATTGAATCTGATTCCCCCTTGCCAAATTTTGAAAATTTCCGACCTACCAAAAAGTTGAAAGAATACGCTTTTACTTAGAACAACTAGTTATCAACATCTTGCCATATTAATCTCATTATATGTATACATACATAACTTCGTATTTTTTCTGCTAAGTGATTTTATTTATTTATTTTTTTTTTAAAGATTTTATTTATTTATTCGACAGAGAGAGATCACAAGTAGGCAGAGAGGAAGGCAGAGAGAGAGGAGGAAGCAGGCTCCCCGCTGAGCAGAGAGCCCGATGCGAGACTCGATCCCAGGACCCTGAGATCATGACCTGAGCCGAAGGCAGCGGCTTAACCCACTGAGCCACCCAGGCGCCCATCTGCTAAGTGATTTTAAAGTTAGTTTCAAAAATCACGATACTTTATCCTCAGCATTTCAGCATGGGTCTGCCTAAGAACAAGGATACTCTTGTACTTAACTGTATACTGTGATCATGCTCAAGAAATTTAATAATCTTGCAATAATACATTCAAATATGAATATATTCATATTCAAATGTGGAATTAATATTCAGATTTCCCAGTTGCTCCAATCATACCCTTTATTTTTCTGCCTCAATCTTATCAAAGGCTTTAGATTTCATTTAGTTTTATGGATTTTTTAAAGAGTCATTTAATCTAGGACTATAACTGCTTTTTTTTTTCCCCTTTCACGCCATTGGCATTTTGGAAGAGTTCAGTGTCTCATAATTTGAATTTGTGATTATTTCTTCATAATTTTCTTCAGGTAAAACTTTATAGTCAGGCTACTACCAAGGTGATGCTGTGTCAGTCATCACAAGTCCTAGAGCCGCATTTTCCCCTTATGCAGTTTGTGAGTGATCTGTGGGGTCATAGAGACTGGGAATATCCTTTTCTCCCAACCTTTTACCCAGGGATAGAATCTTTTTCTTTTTCACAATTTCTTATGAACAGTAGGATTTTAAAAAACATATTCCAAAATTCCAGTTTTTTACAAACATTCAAAATTTATTTATGCATTTTCTTAATGAAATACTATTGAAAGTTGAACTAGGAATATATTTCCTTAAGAATTTAAACATTAATTACCATTTCATCAGGAGAAAGCAGAGTTAAAATCAAGTCTCCACAGACATCTCGGTTTCATGCCTTGTTATAAGTACAGACTAAGCCTCAGTATCTCTCTCTGTAAAATGGGAATACTAATTGCTATTCCTTATGGGTTGGTTTTGAGGATTAATGAGGTAGTACGTGTAGGGCAGTTGGTGTAGTGCCCAGCACATAGTATTAGGTTATTATTACGATTTTCAGTAATAGGAACATTAATTATATATGTATATACAATCTTTACAAAAAATTAGTGACTTCTCATTATAGAAAGAAAAAATTAAACATTTGTTTGTTTTGTTCTTTTAATCAAATTTGGTCTGAAAATATAATTAGTTTCCCTTTTGTTTCCAGTGCATTTATTTTAGCTTTTAGAAAACTTTACTATGAATTTCAGTTAAGGATATTTTATTAAAATTGCTTTGGAAAACTTACATTTAATTCCATCTTGTGTGGTTCTTTGCAGTCATCTTGTAAATGCTTCATACTGTTACTACGGGAAGGAGGCTCAGAGGCTTAGAGACTGTACTGTACCCCAAAACTGCAGTTAAATAATTGGATGAAAGCTTAATTTATTCAGGGATAGCTTTTCAAATCTGTAGCTCAAAAACACAAAATGAAGTTTGAAGATCTTAAAAACTCCTTTAATGAACGGTCTGTGTGAGGATGAAATGAAGTTACCAAGTGTCATTGTTAACCCACGAAGATTATATCAGAAGCTCTCAGGGGCCCACCGAAATGGGCTCCCTCTAGCCAAAATATGGACAATTTGAGCAACAGAAAGGATAACTGCAGTTTATTGAAACACATTAAATATCTTTAGACCTGGAGCTCGTAAAGATACAGAAGAATCATTGCTAGAGTCTGTGCTGTGTCCCACGTTGTATTATCCAGATACCGCATCACCAGAAGCTGACGGCCGGTCTGTAGATTCATAGCGTCCAAACGTCCTCAGTGCTCCACACTTGTAGGCTCAAAACCATACAGATAGCATAATTTCAGGCTCTGCCTAATAGTAACTTGTCAAAACTATACTTGCCCACATCTGGAAGTTGTAGATTTCAGGTTTAATTTTATTTATACTATTTCCAGAGAGTTCTGACATGGTAAACTGACAAGATAATTATGCTGTTTTGATTTCACCAAACTGTTATTGATAGAAAGGTGATGATTAGCTCCTTAAAATTTTAAGATAATATATTTTTTGTATAAAGTGAGAGATGTCATTGAAGAAGAATTTTAATGGTTTAACTATTGAACACTTTTCACTTTATATGCATATATTTTAAAATTGAGTTTTAAATAACACTTCAGAAGACACGTTAAAAATGTGAAAAATTCTTATCACATCATCAAGATTTTTGTGTTTGGTGCATATATGGTTTTGTAATGGGCTAAAAAATGGATAAAAATATAACATTCACAGGAGCATCGATGATTACTATGCTCCCAGAGAGCTCTATCGTTCTAGATTTTATTCTAACAATATGGTTAGTTTGGACCAAAATGATATTTTAGGCTGAAAGTCTTAGAAGAATTGAAGAACTTAGGGTTCTCAGGTCGTGGCCAGAGATTATTTGGTGTTCGTAACAGAAGAAATTATTCACAGTAATTTATCTAAAATTCTGTGACTAGACTTCATTTGCTCACCCTGTGAAAAACTGGTGAAGTTAAAAGTGGCTGTGTTCACCATAATTACAGAGCTGACCATTTAGACAAGGAAGACATACCGACCAGCAATGTTTTGAGCTAGCTGAAGTGTGGGCACTTCACATAGCGTGATGTGAACCTTCCACCAAGTCCTGCCTTGGAGAGCCACAGAATACTGATGACTTCCAAGGGGATGGGATGTAAATTCTACCAGGACTCCTACTGCTACAGTTGAGAGGGGAAAGGTTATCCTTAAACTAGGAGCATTTAAGTCATTTGTGATGTATTTTCCATCAGGCAGAAAAAAAGGAATGATTACCAAAGATCACACCCTTGGGATAAATATGAGGTTATAGCTAACTTCTTATTTCCCTCAGGGGTGTAATTAAGCAGACTTTTACGATTAAGGTTTTCAGGCATTGAAAAATGTTTACTGGAAAAAAATAATAGCTTCAGTCAGAGACATGATCGATCAGATAGAGTTTACTGACTTTATTAAAGCTGTGTGTTTGTTATGAACGGCTTCTAGCGTCTGTTTGACTCAGCATATCAACTTAATGTTGAAAAGTAAAGCCAATTATATATTTTTAATGGGTTCAGATGCTATAATTCTGATTAGGCACATTTTCATAAATGGTAACATAGGATGTTGCTGACACACTTTAGGTGTTCAAACTTAGGTCTGCTTTTAGCTTGGAAATTTTAACAGAAAATACTGAGATTGAGCTTCTCGTCTTGGCTTTACCAGTAATTGGCCTTAAGTCACTTAGTTTTTCTGTCCCCCTTCCCTTTTTAAATATTAAAATGAATCTAGATACTAACTAGGGAGGTCTACAGCCCTTCTAGTTTTAAAATTATCTGATTGGGTCGCCTGGGTGGCTCAGTCGCTTATGTCTGACTTCAGCTCAGGTCATGATCCCTGGGTCCTGGGATCAAGCCCTGAGTCAGTCTCCCTGCTCCTCAGAGAGTCTGCTTCTCCCTTTCTTTCTCCCTCTGCCCCTCCACCTGCTTGTGTTCTCCCTCTCTCTCTTTCTCAAATAAATAATATCTTAAAAAAATAATAAAATCATCTATTTTTAAGAAATAGAATTTGACACATTCAGTTTAATTGGATAAAAATTCATTGAGTATTTATTGAAAACTCAGTTCATATTAGGAATTCTGTCTAGGCACAAGGAATGCAAAGAAATGTACTCCCAGCTGTCTGGAAATTCCCAAGTTGAGATTGGGGAAGGAGGTATGGGGGATTGCAGTAGTAAGAGAGAAACAGCATGTCAACAGACAACTCTAATAGATAATGTATTAACTTCTAGAAAAGACTTCTGTAGAAACCCAGATATCCACTAAAGATACCAACCCTGAATCTCCCAATCTAAATTGGGCCTCCCATGGCCCCTGGGTGGCTCAGTGGGTTAAGCCTCTGTCTTCGGCTTGGGTCATGATCTCAGGGTCCTGGGATAGAGCCCCGCATTGGGCTCTCTGCTCCGCAGGGAGCCTGCTTCCCTCTCTCTTTCTGCTTTCTGCTCTGCCTACTTGTGATCTCTCTCTCTCTGTCAAATAAAGTCTTTTTAAAAAAATGTTAAAAAAAAATAAATTAGGCCTGCCTTTGTACTGTCTGATTTTTTTCCTTCATTGTATTTGCCACATTTTGTAATGATATATAAATTCTGTATGATTATTTTCTTAAAGCCACCTCCCTTTCTAGACTGGAACTTTCTAGAACTGAAACTGACAAGTTATTGTCACCATGGTGTTCCCAGGACCTTAGCATAGAGCCTTGCAGACAGTAGGCATTTAATAATTACCCACTGACTTATGGGAAAGAAAGTGCAGGGGATGATTCTACCTGAGGATGAGAGCAGCTGGTGATGAGGGAAACAGAATCTGAGGAGACCTTGGGAGACAAAGAGCATTTAGGGCCATAAGAGGCATTAGACCAAGGGAGTCCTCAGCCTGGTGCCTAGATGTGAGTGCGCTTGGGGTAGAGAGGAGGCTGACAGTAGGCCTTGGGCCCTGCACTCAGGGTGCGTGATCTGTCCACACCAGGGAGCAAGCAGACTGAGTCTATATGCATAGTACATGCAGACTAATAAACACATGAATACAGTATGATGAGTGTGCAAACACATAGCTTCTGTTGTCTTTAGTAAAATCCAAAGTCATTTAAAAGCACTTATGAATTTGTACTGCTTTTGATCTTATGTAATTTCTCATCAGCTCTAACTAAACTCACAGGAGTATCTTATAAAGGTCTGTTTTGTTTTGTTTTGTTTTACTTTAAGAAGAGATTATCCTGCTTTACTATAGATATTGTAGAGCCAGTAAGGGTTTTAAGTGGAGCATTGACACAGTCGGTTCTTACTCTGTTGGCACTAGGAGGATGGTTGGAGTCAGCGCAGACGTTGGAGTTCCCCATTGCCCCCAGGTGAGGGTGGCTCCGTCTTGGGCAGGAGCAGAGCCAGTGACGGTCCCTACTGCTTCTCCCACAAGAGCCTTAAGCCTAACAAAGCAAACACCTAACCTGATACTTCTTCCTAGTATGGGGAAGGCCAGATTTAATATACACACACACACATAAATACTGATATGAATATCTAATCTTTAACAGAAATTAAAGCAGCTTTGGGTTTTACTTTTTCATTTTTGTCTTATTTTCTTTGTCTTCGTCTTTCATTCTCTTTTTTTCTTCATCCTTTTCAACTTATGACCCTTCAGTTTGAAATTAAATTTGGGCTGTAAGTTGACTCCCTGAATCTTTTCTTCACAAGCTTTCTTTGTATTTTCTAGAAGAAAAAAGATTAACCCAGGGTTTCCAAAATAAAAGCAAAGATTGTGATTAAAACTGAATTAGAATCTTTATTCTCTATTATTTGCTAATAGTAAAATAAATAGCCCAGACTTAAGGAAGCTTTAAAGTAAGTCCCAGAGCCTTTGCAAACCCTTGGAACCCTTGGATTTTAATTAAAGAAACACAGAATACCATCACTTTCTGTTTGTCAGTGGAAAAAAATAATGTATTTTTAAATTTTCAAAGCTTAGCCTAGCAGCACATGGAGTACATCTGTTGGCTTTCAGAATTTGGGGAACACAAATGGATTCAGATGTTTAGGCCCTTTGTCTTCCCTGGTCTCTGCTCACCTCGCCAACTGAGTGTGGCACAATCCAAACACAGTTTCTGAAAACAGAGCAGCTAGAGTTACCTCTCAAGCACTCTCTTGGGGACTGATAAAGTCAATCTCTGTTTATGTAATGAAATCAGGGAGCAAGGGGTCTGCTGTAGTACTTTGTGGACGGGATTGCATTGGTGTTGTCTTTCAGGGAAAAGACTGGATTTAATAAGACCTTGTTCTTTCTTGCTTTCTCTGGAGGTACAGCCCACTCTAATGGATTATTTCGAACTATTTTTGTTTATGTAGCATTAGAACTTCTCTTTAAGCAATTGGTTGTAGTAAAATCAGTAGATTCATCATAGAAAAGTAGGATACTGATATCAACTTTGCCTGATAAGATTTAAATGTCTGGTGATCTTGGTTCAGTGCTGCTGGTCTGAACTTAGTCTGTGTGTGTGTTTGCATGTGTGTATTTAAATAATACTGCCTTTTTAGTGTTCTTACATTTTAATTTAACTTGAACTTTAAAAATAAACTCTGCTGGTTTATCCTCTCCTCAAATACACGCGAAATCCGTCATATTTTTCAAAATATTTATAAAGTATTCTTGAGTGAAATCTCACAGAGATCTTTGCTTCAGGACCAGAGTTCAAAGGAAAGGCCGTTTGGTTTTAATTTGAAAACTGTAAAAACAAAATACCCTCAAAATGGCAGGGTGTGAATTGGTAACTTCAATTTTATTGCAATCTGCCAAGCCCATCCCCAGATGTTTCCAATTAAAAGCCAAGAATGCTAACTTGGGTGAATATCATATGAAAGCATTTCTTTACTTTTCTGTTTTTTTTTTTTTTTTTCCTGAGAAAAGTAAGTCTTAAATCCTTTAATGTTAATTAAAGGAATAACTTCTTACTTGCATGTTGTTTAAACTCATACAAAGACAAATGCAGAATGCAGTACTCAAAGAGAATTCTTATATGTCAGATTTGTAAACATTTGTAGTCCTGAATGCATATGAGTTCATATATGTCATCTTATAAAGTCCAAAAAAAAAAAAGGCCTTTAAATGATGTTGGAGCCCTTTAGTAAAATTGCGTACTCCTGGATTTGATATAATCAAAGAATAGACCTTTTAATACTGTGCATTTATTTAGAAAGGGGTAGCTAGTAATAAGCTTTTATTTTTGATCGGTGCTGTATTCAGTTGTAAGAAATGCTTTTGTAGGAATCTAAGAAGATGTAATAACATCAAAGAACCCAGAATGTAATTTTGAAATTGTCATTTTCATAATATTTTTCCAGATAATACCAAGTTACAGTGGGGTCCATTTATGAACTTGAAAGTTACTTTGAATATGTCATTCTAAATTAAGAAGAAAGATAAATGCTGGTAATAAATTTGAATTTATGGAAATTGGCGTTTGTTCAGAGAAAAGACAGAGTTAGTCTTTAACCTAACCTTTTGAATATAAAGCTGAAGAGACATTTATTTTTGAAGTGTCACAAACCACAGACGTAGGACCACATGCTAATCTGTGGAGCTGAAACAGTCATTTTCCATTTCATTTCCTATTTGGTAAAATAATGATGGACATGTATTTGGGAGCCCAGGAGGGATTCGGCCATGTAGGTCTTGGATCTGTTTGTGCTTTTGGTAAGTGCCTAAATTTTTCTCCAAACGTGGAAACGTGCTCCTCAGACTTGGACATGCTGTGGAAGGGAACTCTTCTGAGCTGGTTGTCTCTTCCTTGTGTTTGACCAGCAGCTTGTTCCTCTGGATATCACATCCATGTTCGAGCCCTTTTGTGCTTCCCCAGGACCTTGTGCCTGTGCCCCTGCATTGACCCTGGCTATGAAAGTTACTGGCGCACACGGCCTCCCTTTCCCCAGCGTATCACGAAGGCGCCACGAGCCTCTTCCTATCCTTTCAGCCTTGATGATAAGCAGAGTCTGTGCATGTTGAACTGAGTTGTGATTTTTAAGGTTTTTAGAACTTATTTTGAAAATCCTTTTAAAAATTGCAAATATTTTAAAACTTAGGTATAAGAAGTGAATGGGAATCAGGTGTCTATGTTGAATTCATTTCCAGAAACATTACATTCGATCACTACCATTCCATGATCTTAGTCTTTCAACTGCACAGTAGAAAGAGTGACTGTTTTCATTACTTTTGTCATCATCTGTTCTGAGACTGAGCTCCTATGAGGTAGTGAATCATCATGAAGATTATGAAGACTATGAAGACTATGTTGTTTGTTTGTTTTTTTAAAGATTTATTTATTTACTTGAGGGAGAGCACAGCAGGGGGAGGCGAGGAGGCAGAGGGACAAGCAGCTCCCTGTTGAGTAGGGAGCCTGAGGTAGGACTCGATCCTAGGGACCTCAGGATCATGACCTGAGCCACAGTGAGATGCTTAACCAGCTGAGCCACCCAGGCACCCCATGAAGACCGTTCCTAAATGCCGGGGGAGCTCGTTGTCCTTGATCTGATCCTCCCCAGAATGACACTGCCTTTTCTCAAGTCATGTTTCCCTCTCCTTTCCTAAAATGAAACTTAATATGAAGAACTATGCATTTCTTTAAAAGAAAGTGTATGCCAGTGAAATAAGGAAAGAAAACTTTTCAGCTTTGAGGGGAAAAACTGTATTGACATGAACTAGTAGTTTCTAACCTTGTGTATGAGAGCCTTCTTTTTAATTGTAGTAACTCTTTCGGATCCTGGCACGATCACATACTGCGAGTCTCCAGTGATCATGCCCAGCGTTCCTGAAGGTCAGGCACGGTCTCTATGCAGAGGAAACGCGGTGGGGCTGCATCATAAGTACAAGTTTGGCAAACACCGGTCGCTCCCCGCGTGCCATGTCAACGTGCAGGACGAGTGTATGAAAGTGACCAACGCTGTGTCTAGACAGGGAGGTGGCAGAGGCGTGGGCCCGGTGTCCTGCATTCACATTCCCTCCAGCAGGTGGTACCGAGCGGGTTTGGGATATGTCAGTGAACACATCAGACTAAAACTCCTGACCCTGGGCTCTAGCAAGGAGTTTCCGATAGATCTCGGAAATAAGGAAGTTAACAGAAGGGTTAGAAGGTGGCACGTCCTATGGAAGAAAATAGTAGAGGGGATGGGGGGCTTCGTTGAGATGACATTTGCACGAAAACTTAGAGTCCCAGGAATATCCGTAAGGCCAGAAGAGAAGACAGAAGCCCTGAGGCAGGAGCAGGCCTGACGTGTTGTTCTAGGGGCAGTCGTGCCCCCAGCGTGGCCGGGTGGAAGGAGGGAGGAGGGGAAACGTGCCGGAGGACAAGCCGGAGAGGTAACATGGGCCGGTCACTGGGGCCTGCAGGCTGTGTTGTGGCTTTGGGCTTTACTGGGCCTCTAACAGGAAGTGTGGCAAAGTAAACAAATACTCCATTTTAAAGTGCATTGCCAGGAGATGTAATGGTTGCCAGGGGCTTGTGGGGAGAGGGCATGGGAAGTGACTGCTGATGGGTACAGGGCTTTGTTTGTTTTTTTTTTTTTTTTTTAATAGAATGATAAAAATGTTATGGACTTAGGTAGTCGTGTTGATTGGGTAACCTTGCAAAATATACTAAACACAATGGAAATGTACACTTTAAAAAGGTGAATTTTATGGTGCCTCATTTGTGTCACAAAAAAAAACTTACAAAAGAAGATAGATTTGGAGGGCCTTGCCACAACCATTTTTCGCCCTTCCTCCTTCTACTTTATGTTGTTTTCGCCTTCACAGATCCAGATTTGTAACTAGTTACACCTTAAAGGAAAGACTTTTAGTATTGTTGGCTGTGTTTTCATTGGAAGTAAAGAATGTTGATCTGTTTCAAAGTATCTTTTCTGAAATTGTTAATGATTGTGAAATCAAGGATTTCCAGATGCTTACCCCTGTTTATATGTACTTTATATACCTGTGTCACTTTTATTTGGTAAGAAAGGAAAGCACAGTATTTTTAACCTCTGGTTATCAAGAGGAATGTAATTTTTAGGTTGAAGTTTGATCAATATATTTTGCTAAACTAAGCTAATCTCCATCTAGTTTATTTTGTGATTCTTTTATAGGGTAGAAAAGTAGATTAGTATGATAATGTTCTTCAGATTATGGTCTAAAGCATGCAAGTGAAAGGAATGCCTCTTCATTCCATTGACCAAAAGCCGAAATTGTATGATCTCCTCTTCTGGAAGAAGCAGTTATTTTTAATAGAAATAGAGCAGGAAATGTATTTAGCTAGTTGTTTTCCCTTCCTGTTTTAGATTTAACTTTGGAATTTCCTTGAATTTCAGCCTGTGACAACCTAGTAAAGTTGACAGAAATATGACTATATTTTAATTTCTTCTCCCTTTTTTTGTGGGGGGATGTAAGTAGGATTTGGGTTTTACAAGTAGTTTAATTGGTTTTCCTCAAACAAAATGAAATCAAGGAATAAAGTCATTGAACTGAATACTACTGAGCACTCTAAACAGAACCTCCCTCTTCCTTGACGACTGAAAACATAGAGGCACTTTGTTTTTCGTTTTTGCTCTTGTTTTCCAGTCCAGAACAGTTTGTAAACAGCTGCAGAACGTACCACAGAGGTGGCTCAACTTCTCTTCCTTTCATAACTTTGAATGGAATGGTTATCCCTCCCCAGAAACATGTAATTAATAATGAGGAGTAGTCATTCCCTCTTCTAATTTTAAGCTTTTTACAAGACCGCTTTTACCTTTCCCAGCCTTCTTAATCTTGAACTGCGTCATCCTCTGCCGGAACCCCCTCTTGAAACTGGTGCCTTTGCTTCGTAACATTTCAAGGGGTCCTGTCCTTGTTGGGTGGTGGTTTTGAGATGGTGTCTGGAGAGCCTGGAGCTCATCTATAATTGTACATCCAGTTGCAAGAAGGCTCAAAAAAATTGTGAGATAAGCCCTGTCAGACCAATTACATTTTCAGAATTTTGAGTACTTGAGAAATCTGTGGTAACTCTGATTTTCTTATTTACAAAGAGTCAGCACCCTAGGAAAGAAATAATCTGCTTTTACCTCATTGTTCCAGTATGAATGAATGTACTTAGAAGTTGATTAAATATTTTTTTCTTCTGGCTATGGGAAAGTATGTCCAAATCCTTAAGTAATTACATTCTTAACACAGACATTTCTCATTTTCTTACATTGGCTGCAAAGGCAGCGTAGATTTCAATCCCCTGCGTTTTTCATTTGTGTGGTGGCAATTTAAATTGAGCTGTAAGCACTTTGGTCTCTTAACACTCAACCAGCTAATGTTAATGTTAGAACGTTAGAAAACATACATTTCAGAGTGATTTATTTCATAAAACCCTTTGTATTCTTTGGTGGCATGAGGGAATATTTGATATGAAGCACTGAGATAAGCCTGTAGTTTGGAGAAAAATAATGTTATTTTGGTTTTGTTTTATTTATTCATTTGAGAGAGAAATAAGAGACAGAGCACTAGCTGGGGGAGAGGTGAGGGAACCTCCGCACTGACCTGGGAGCCCAGTGTGGGACTCCATCCCAGGACCTTGAGATCATGACTTGAGCAGAAGGCTTAACCATCTGAGCCGCCCAGGCATCCCAAGAGAAAAATAATGTTTTAAGCTAGTCTTTGGAACTTGACTTCAGATGATGAGCAGAAGTTAAAGTGTATATATTTGTGACTTTTCAGTGAAATAAATGAAGTGTACTTAAGGAATTATAAAGAAAATCTCTGGGGGCACCTGGGTGGCTCAGTGGGTTAAAGCCTCTGTCTTCAGCTCAGGTCATGATCTCGGGTCCGGGGATCGAGCCCTGCATCAGGCGCTCTGCTCGGCAGGGAGCCTGCCTCCCCCTCTCTCTCTGCCTGCCTCTCTGCCTACTTGTGGTCTCTCTCTGTCAAATAAATAAATAAAATCTTTGGGGGAAAAAAAAAGAAAGAAAGAAAAAAAACCTCTGGCCCACTATGAACAAGTATGACCTGAAAAGAATGTTGTGAAAATTTAGGAACTTTGAACCACTGTACACAATTACACTTGCTGTATTCTTTTTTTTTTTTTTTTTAAAGAGAGGTATTGAGGGTGAGGGAGGGGCGGGGTAGGTTGAAGGGAGAGAGAATCTCAAGCAGGCTCCACGCCTGGTGCATGAGCCCAGTGTGGGGCTTGATGTCATGACCCTGAGATCATGACCTGAACTGAAATAAGGAGTTGGACGCTTACCTGCCTGAGCCATCCAGGCGTCCCCTTTCTGCGTTCTTATGTTCATTTCATCTTTGTCCAGGTCTGTCACTGCCGGTAGATGGTGAATTATCTAGAGGCATGCATTCATTTGTTCATCGTTTTATTCCAAGCATCTAGTGTGTGTCACATAGTGAGGATTCTTTTCCTGCTCAGTGACTAAATATTTTTTAATGTCAATGTCATTATTAAATCCAGGCATTGGGTTCAGGTGTCTGTGGATGAATTTGCATAGCTGCAGGGAATTTGTCTGTTTTAATCTTTAAAGACGTCTAAGGTGATGCCTGACCGCCTCGCCTTACCCCACCCCCCAATAACTGATCTGTGCATCTTAGCCAGTCATCACTCAGTTCTACCTTAAATTAGAAAATGGTGTCATTTGTATGTTTTGGGTTGGGTTTTTTTTTAAACTTAAGATGATACATATATTTTCTTTTTACTAACATTTTTGGGATTCTCTGCTTTTATGTCCTGCCATCACAGTAGACAAAACACACCATAACACTTTTATTACTGTTTCATTGTTCATAATGGTAACATTTTTGTATTAAGTACTGAATTTTATTTATTTATTTATTTATTTATTTTTAAAGATTTTATGTAAGTTATGTCTACACTCATCGTGGGGCTCAAACTCAGAACCCTGTGATCAAGAGTTGCACACTGACTGAGTCAGCCAGGTACCCCCTAAGTACAGAATTTTAGAAAAATTAAGCAGGAAGAGCCAGAAAATACTGTAAATGAAGAGTATTGGTGGTGCGGGGGGTTAGATCTGCTAGATATTAAAATATAATATCAAGCTTCAACAGTTAAAACTGTGTGGCACTGGCACATGAGTAGACAGGTGAGTATATAAAAATAAATGGGAGGCGCTGAAAGAGATCTAAATGTATATGGAAATTTAGTAAGTTATCAGAAGGACATTTAAATCAGTGGGGGAAACCACAGTCCTAAAATGATATTGAAGCCACTTGGTAAACATCTGAAAGAAATTAGGTTAGATCCTTTTCTTATAGCTTATTCCAAAATAAATTCCAGATGGAGCATAAGTGTAAATGTAAAATTATGAAACCGTAAAAGTACTAGGGAAAAAGTGAATGTTTTTATAATATTTGAGTGATAGTGACTTTTTAAAATAATATTGGAAGACTCAGACACCATTTTTTTTTTTTTTTAAAGATTTTATTTATTTATTTGTCAGAGAGAACGCGAGCGAAAGCGAGCACAGGCAGACAGAGAGGCAGGCAGAGGCAGAGGGAGAAGCAGGCTCCCCGCTGAGCAAGGAGCCCGATGTGGGACTCGATCCCAGGACGCTGGGATCATGACCTGAGCCGAAGGCAGCTGCTTAACCAACTGAGCCACCCAGGCGTCCCAACAGACACCATTTTTAAAGATGATGAATTTGACCACTTACCAGATTTCCACCTGGTGAAAGGAAATGGCGTAGTCAGAAGACCTATAAACTAGGGAAGTAAAACATATTTTGCAAACCAAGGATGAATTTCCTTAATATATAAAGAGTTTTTCAAATAATAAAACCAGAAATCTAACAACAGTGGGCCAACATTATGGGAAAGGAAATACAAATTGCTTTAAATGTATGGAAAGCTTTGTGATGCAAATTAAAACCACAGTGAATTGCCATTTCTCTGATTGGCAGAGATTGAAAGTTTCAATTGTACGCTCTGTTGCTAACTAAGTAAGTGGGGTAATGAACACTTGTGTCCATATGTTGCTAATGGGAATGTAAAATGGCACAACTTCTATGGAAAATAGTTTTGTGCTGTAAAACATAAAAACCCTTACACGCATCAATTCCAATTCAAGGAATTTATCATAAACATATTCACAAATGATAAATGTCCAAGAATATATTTTCCCAAGTGGTTATACCATTGTAAACCCGCTGTATCCGTCCCGTCTTGTACATAATCCAATTCCTTGCCAGAACTTGTTATTCAGTCTTTTTAATGTTATCCATTCTGGTGGGTGTGCAGTGATGTGTTACGGTTTTAATTGGCATTTCTGATAACTGATGTTGAATATATTTTCAGATGTTTATTAGGCATTCATCTGTATTCGGTGCCCTTTTTTAAGAAATGGATTTTTTTTATTATTCTTGAGTTGTTAAGTTTTTTTAATGTGTTTTGTATACACATCTGTTTTCCAATATATGTTTTGTTAATATTTTCTCTTAGTCTTTGGCTTGCCTATTTATTTATTTATTTTTTTAACATTTTTTATTTATTTGAGAGAAAATGAGAGAGAGGGAGAGAGAACGAGAAGGGGAGGGCCAGAGGGAGAAGCAGACTTCCCGCTGAGCAGAGAGCCTAATGTGGGACTCGATCCCAGGACTCCAGGATCATGAGCTGAGCTGAAGGGAGTCTCTTAACCAACTGAGCCACCAGGCACCTGCCTATTTATTCTCTTAATAATTTTTTGAATACAGTATATAATTTTCATGAAATCAGCTCATCAGTTGTTTTTATTATTTTTGTTGTTGTTGTTGTTATGGTTAATGTGTTTTTGTGCACTAAGAAATCTTTGTGTACTCCAACGTGAAGAAAATTTACTCCTTTTTTTCTTGTAGAAGTTTTATATCTTTAGCTTTTATGTTCAGCCTTTTTCCCTCAGCAGATTTCAAAATGGTCTCTGACCCAAAATGAAAATAAAGATTTAGACCCATTGCTTGAGACTGCTAGTTTTCCAACTTTGTTAACAAGGTCAGCATCACATCATGCTGCTGCTTTCCATCAATAAAACAATTTCTGAATTAATGGAGAGAATGACATTGCTTTTGGTAAGACAGACATCGTTGACTATCAGGCTTTATTGCACCTACTTAATTATTAGCTCGTCTCTAAAGAATCCTGTTAGTATTTTTCACGTTGGAGGAGTATGTGGACCACCCGGAGCTTCCCGTTATGGATGGCCTATCCTGCTCGGGGCCTCGAGGCATCAGCAATGCCGTGAACAGTCTGGGAAGGTCAAGGTCAGGCACCTGAGTTCTAGTCCCCTCCCTCTTGTCATGCTTTCTCTCTTCGCCAGCAAGCATCCGCATTTCATCTAGAATATAGGCTGAAACGTGAATGTCGTGGCCTCACAGAATCTGTCCCAACCTACCTGTCCATTTCTGCAGTGCCCTGCTGTTTCCTGTTCCTTGGGGTGACTCTCCTACCAGGCCCCACCGTGCGCCCTCCCTTACCCTGCTCCCTTTATCTAGATCGTTCTCATTCCTTTCTTCCTGCCCTAGACTTCACTCCGGTCATCTGTTAAATCCCCAGTAAAACTCCACATCCCCCTTGACCTCTCTCCCAGCCTCTCCAGCAGGAGCTGATTCGCATATACTTTCTTTGTATATGCTCTCCCCCGTTCACTTACGAACTTCTGGATGCTTCGAGAGCGGGGAAGATGTGGTGTTCCTTGTGTATCTGAGTGAGGCCTCCTATAGTGACCTTCACATAGCAGGCAGGTGACAGAACACCTGTGTGATAAAAAGGTCTGTAGCAGTGGTGGGTCTGTAACGGCCATATTCCTTATAAAGGGCTTTGTGCCACATCATGTTTTTCAAACTCTGAGGTTGTGACCCACTAGCTGTTTGTAAAAGCAGTATTTATGGTTCAAGAGCGTTAAAAAAGGAGATAGAGTAGGATAGGAAATAAAAGATTACATAAGATGGGTAAACATTTTATAGTAAGGTTTGCTTCTAGTTCTGTATTTGCATATGTGTTTGCTGGGTTGTCATGTAAGTGTATTTCTTACTACAGGTTATACGAAACAGAGTTGGAAAATACTACTGGATTTTAACCTCCGTAATGAATTTTGAATTTCAGAATTTTAGAGAAGAGATATTTGTATTTTAATTAACTTTGATACTTCTGAAAATTTTCACTGAGTGATTTCACATAATTTGTACCATGCCCTGTTGATTATCTACTACATTACCTATAGGCAAATGACTTTTTTTCTTCAGCATTTAGTGTATAGTCTTTGTTTTAAATTTGGAGTATATAATTGGGTTATAAATGTATAAGTCATTTCTGCTAAAATGGTGTTTGGAAGAAACTTGAGGATTATTATGATAGAATTTTCCCTAAAATTTCTGTAATATTTTTTAAACTTCTCTTTGTTTACATTTAATAGTTTGGATTGTTCATATAAGTTTCTTGACAAAACAGTACTTTTAAATACATTAACATGGAATGAGTATTATCAACTGAGTCTACAAATGAAAGCATCCTGAAATTTCATTTCAGAAAAGAGTTTGCTCCAGATGTAAATTATAATGCTGTCATATGTGAAAAGACATTTCACTTTGATTTCAAAACTGGGTATTCTCTGCAGTCAGCTAAGCAAGAATCGTATATTAAATATTTCTTGAAAAAGAAAGTAGAAACTTGAATCTTCCAGATCAATACAGGCGTCACAAATAGTGATGCATTACTTTTGGAGAGCTTTTGAATCCAATGTACATTCTTGAGATGGGAAGGCAGTTTGGAGAGTCACTTAGTATTTACAAGAAAGCTGTTTCTGGTTGACTTTGTTTAAACTGGTGATTAAAACCTTTCCTGGAACTGTGGAGCCTGGTAACCAAGAAATTACTGTGTTTGTAATGCCTGTGGGTTTTTTTTCCTTCACTTTCCTTTAGGGTCAGTATAGACCTTCTGATTTGTTGTGTCCTGAGACGTATGTTTGGGTGCCCATTGAGCAGTGCCTGTCGTTGCTTGAGAATTCCAAGTACTGCCGTTTCAACCAGGACCCAGAAGCAGGTATGTTCAGAGCAGAGCTCACTGGAAATTGTTAGCAATGTTTTTAGGTTCCGTGTGTATGGCTTTGGCTCTTCATAGGGTCCAGGTAGCTTTTTATCTATTGCAGAATGTGCATGAGTGTGTACATGTGCGTGTGTGTGTGTATGACACGGAGATAACACATGTGCACACATACAACACTCTCACTTTTGGAGATAAATGTGGACACCTGTGCGTCTGCTCCTCACTACCTATCGTCTTCTGTTAGTAGTTATTATACGCTTTGAGGGCTGACCCCCTTTCCAGTTATTTCTCTTTACCGCTATCACAGTGCATGGAAATTAGTCACTAAATTGTTTAGCAAGGGCAAAGCACGTAGACATACTGACCCGTTGGATTGCATAAAGTTGTGGAAGGGTTTCCTGAGGGCCAACAGGCTGGGATGGGTTTTGTGAAAATGCTTTCTTATTCTTCGTGTGTGTGTGTGTGTGTGTGTGTGTGTGTAATACTTTGTTGACTTTCTTCGTGCATCTGGTGCTTCTCCTTTCCTGTCCCTTCTCCCACCCGCAGCGCGGTAGAGCCCTGGCCGTGTTTGATCTCCTGGGCATTCCGCGGTGGGCTCTCTGTGCACCGGTAGTGGGCACCGACCCTGGAAGTGTAGCCCCGAGTCAGACAGGCTCGTCAGCAGCCTGTAAACCGTGCGCCCTTAGGCAGTCTCATCACCTTCAGTATTAAGATAATAATAGAACCTTCCTCACTGTAATGAGGATTAAAGTAAGACAGACGTGCTGAGAACCGCCCCGTATTCTTGCTGAGTTGGCGGTCGCCGGGTCCGCTGCGCTGTACCGCGGGCTTCCGCCTGCATCCGCCTTTACTTAGTCCGTTTCCTGTCTCCAAGAAAATGTGCAGTTCCGCTCCCCTCCCTTTGGTCCGGACCCCCTCAGTTGACAGCAGTCCCCTTTGCACGGCCCTCCTCACCCTCCCTGCGTCCCGCTGCAGCTTTGTTCCGCCCGGGAGAGCTGGGACGCTCTCGTGGTGGGTGGCGCCAAGTCCCCGTGCGTGTTTTTCCTCAGACTGAAGTGCCTGGGTGCGCCCCTGTGTGCTTCCTGGGTTCTCACTCCTCCCAGCCCACCAGAGGAGATTGCCTGATGCACAATGAAGAATAAAATATTTTTTATCTAGTCATTTATGGTCTCAACTTGGGGGAAAAAAATCAGAAAAGAGAAGTGAAAAAGCCAGCGGAGGGGAAGGGAATAAATGGGAAAATCAAATACGAAGACAAAAGGGATAAGAAAAAAAATGCAGTAATTTCTTCTGTTCTAGGGTGTGCATTTCCCCCCGACAAATCAGGTTTTTTCTTATTAAAATAAAATTGGTTCATGTCCCATTGTATTTTGGTCTCTCCTTGAAAAGCTGTTACAAAATCAAGAGGGGGCACTTCCCCCTTTTTTTTTTTTTTTTTTTAAAGATTTATTTATTTATTTATTTGACAGAGAGAGAGAGAGAGATCACAAGTAGGCAGAGAGGCAGGCAGAGAGAGGAGGAAGCAGGCTCCATGCTGAGCAGAGAGCCTATGTGGGGCTCTATCCCAGGACCCTGAGATCATGACCTGAGCCGAAGGCAGCGGCTTAACCCACTGAGCCACCCAGGCGCCCCAAGAGGGGGCACTTCTTACCCATGGTGATAGCTTAGTATCTGATGAAGATGTCTGACTCATAGGCTAGGCCCCTAGGGTCACCCCCAGGTTCCCTAGGTATTTAGGATCATAGAACAACCATGACTTTACAGTTCTTGTACCTTCAGTTGTTAATCAGAATTTTATTCTTTCTTTCTAAGTAAAATTATACCAGACTCATCAAACAGATGTGTTGCTTAAAAACAGACCTATTGCATTTGTTAATTAGTATTTCAGTTGAGCTCAAAGGGAAAAGCAGTAATAATAAGTAGTTTAGAGGAAAGCATATACTTAATTCACCGTCCCTTCAAAAAAGATTTTTTTCCTTTTTAACAGATTCTCAAGGGTGGCTCAGAGCCATCCCCGTATGGTGAAAATCGCTCACCGTCTGCATTGCATTATTTCACGTTCACATACAAAAATGTGTAAGTTCCTTCCAGCTAGGTAATACGATCATGAACTGGTTTCTGACCTCCAAACTTAAGACACGGTTTCACCTTCCCCTTTTTCTTTCCTTTTTAATCTGTTTTAAAGTTTCCTTCTTTTATATAATACCTGGAAATTAAGGCCATCACAGGCTCTCCCTGTTCTGTAAAGTTGAAAAGGTAGCTGAATACTTTCCACGCACTGGACATTCAAGTAAAGGTTCATTCGTGTTAATGGGTTCTAAGTTCATTTTCCAAAGTTAGCACAAATGAGCATTTCACGGTAAAATTTGAAGTCCCGTTTCAATGTGTGAGCCCGTGGGGAGTGGAGAGTATGTAGGATGCCCTCCTCCTGTAGTCTGTTAATTACCTTTCTTAAGGCACAAGCTTTAGCTCTTAATAGTCATTGTTTAGAATTCATTTACAAAAGTCAGAGGAGGAACTTTCTCCAAGAATAGTCCTTCAAACAAAAGGAAGATCCTTTTCCATATACTGAATCTTTGCAACTTTCCAGAGAACACCATACAGTTCTGTCAGTATTGAATATCACAGTCCAGACACTATTTGAAATCAGACTTCTGTCCTGTGGTTTTAGGAAATTAAAATGCAGTTACACGCCGGAGTGTATTGGGCATGCTGTGAAACACGGTCATTTGAGATTTAAACGCCAATCTGTGAGAACCTGTTCTCTTCTCTCGGGCCAGTTTTACTCTTATGTGACCCAAACTCTGACTCAGACAAAATACAGAGCTTAATACGGACACCATTGCGAGTCGGTATGGTGCTTCCCGCCCCCCCCCCACACCCCTGTACGGCCCCCTAAATCTTGTTTCTTCTCCCAGCTGTTCAGTAGTTAAATTGCTCTGCAGAAGGCACAGCTGATCACCATTGGTCCCTGTAAAACAAAGCTTGGCTACAAGGTGCATCGGGGCCACTTGTAAGAAAAATTATATTTCCCTCTGTCCCGAATTGTTAGCCTCTGGAGATGCTATTCTTCCTTGCCCTCAACCTCCCCCTCCCCCACCCACCACATTTTGGAGGTTTGGGTTATATGGTTATTTTCTTAACTAGGAAGTCTGCAGTGGTAAAAACCTGTTGTATTTACTACTTTAATGTATTGGGAGGAAGTTGACAAACAGAAGCGACTTGAAAAACTCTGAAGAAATGCCTTTGTTCATGAATCGGTCTTTTGTTTTTGAATTCAGGACCTCTGCTGGCTCTAAAGAAAGGATTTTAGAAATTTCTCACCTGATTTTTTTTTTTAGTAAAAATCTGTTAGATTGCTTATCAGATTAGTAGTCGGATATGTATAGAATTTTAAAAATTCTTCATCACACATTTTGCTTTTCTTGTTTTAAATTATCTTTTAAACATGTTTACTGTGAACAGCAGTAGTAGATTTATCCAAGTACATAAAACCACTGGTAAGAAGAAATTGAAATGACCCTATCGTCTCTCTATACGGCAGAAATCACGTCAGTGTTTTTATGCTTCCATCTGATCTTTTATTTTCTCTGTGCCTCGGTGTACATTTTTTAAAAAACAGCAGGAATCTTCCTTCACACTTTTCTTGTTTTTACTGAATGCTGTGTGTTGCTTCCTCCTTTTCGGAAGGTAGAAAACTCCCTGACCACGGATTTGGGGTTCCACACACAAATGCCAGGAGTTGGGTGGTGGGCTGGGTCCGACACGGATATTTACAAGCGTCGTTGACAGAGTAAACCAGATGTTTTGGGGTTCATTTTAGAACTGTGATAAATGATGATTTGATTCGACTCTTAATGTTGTACAGGTGTTGTGTTATTTATTGTTGGTAGTAAAATCCTTTTGCTTCCAAATTTGTAACCAGGGACGATGTCACCGAGTGTATGTTACTTCCTGTGTGCCATCCCGTGGTGCCTCCCAGGTGACCCCAGTTGATCCTTAGGACACGAGGGAATATTTTGTCACTGACCCCCTCAGATATCATTTATTGGGAAAAATACCAGTGAATACTTGTTTATAATCAGAGATTTAAAATAATCTTGACCCAAATATTGCTCTCTCTTTTTTTATAAGTACTGATTTTAGCATTGATTTTTAAGGAGCTAATTAAAATGGTCTTTATCTTTGTCTCTACTGATAATTGCAGCAGTAGAGTCCTTTTACCGCAGATTAGTCTACATTTCTCTCCCTCTTCTCTATACATAATGTGAAATGTTTGTAAGAAATTTCTTAATTTGTCTAAGTCACAATATTAGTAAGGATATTGAATTTAAATTTGCTGTAAAAATAATGGCACCTAATTTTGTCTTAGTGCTTTATGCGTTTCCCCAGGTTAGAGAATTTCTAGGACACTTGACCACTTACCAGCCAGTTCGTGAAAATCCAAGTGTAAGGAGCTTTCTTCTGGTTTGAGCCCCGAAGTTCCAGGGCTCCAGTCTGTTATTTTATGTCGTTTCGTTTGTCTCTTGACTCCATTCTTCTTTCTTGCTGGCATGGTTCCCTAGCACTTTTCTGTCCTTTGGGGTCTCTGTCCCATATGCTCATGGAGAAAGCAAGTCCCACTCTGACCGTCTATGAAATAATCAGGTTGAGAAAGAGCTCTGACCTGTTTTTGCTTGCCTGGTTTCTCCGAGCCTGATATCACTTCCTGAACACTGGTCATGCTCCCTCGAAAGGGCCTGCCTTGGCTGCCATGTCCCCCGATCACTAGGAAATACTACGTAATGAGAAAGCAGAATCATCAGAAATCCCGAGGGGCCCTAAAAGTGTGCTGCAGCGTGAACTTAAAACTAAATGGACAGTGACTTTAATTATTATAGGTATAGAATTAAGCTGGCTTTGGGGTTGACCTGCATACTTTGATACTGATTGTTGGGATACTTAGTAAACATATATTCTTTGTTGCTAGTAAAGATGGTCCTGGGATGTGTAGCCAGGTAGAGTAAGCACCAATGTCTTTGGAAATTTGTCTTTCATATTTGGTGAATGCAGAGAATGTGTTTGATGTGGAAAGTATAAAAAGTTATAGTCTTTTGTTTTGTTTTGTTTTTTAAGATTTTATTAATTTGTCAGAGAGAGAAAGAGAGCACAAGCAGGGGAAGTGACAGGCAGAGGGAGAAACAGGCTCCTGGCTGAGCAAAGAGCCTGATGTGGGACTTGATCCCAGGACCCTGGGATCATGACCTGAGCCAAAGGCAAGCACTTAGTGGACTAAGCCAACCAGGACAGTCTTTACAACAAATGATGCTGTAACAACTGACAACCAAGTTCAAGAAAATGTAAATCTAGACACAGACCTTACATCTTTCAAAAAAATTAGCTCAAAATGCACTCTATCCATGTGAAAATATTACTTCATTATATTATTTCTGTCTTTTCCCACTTAACCTGTTCTTCAAAGATATCCTTTCTTTTTTTTCTTTTTTTTTTAAAGATTCTATTTACCCATTTGACAGAGAAAGAGATCACAAGTAGGCAGAGAGGCAGGCAGAGAGAAAGAGGAGGAAGCAGGCTCCCCGCCGAGCAGAGAGCCTGATGCGGGACTCGAACCAGGACCCTGAGATCATGACCTGAGCTGAAGGCAGCGGCTTAACCCACTGAGCCACCCAGGTGCCCCCAAAGATATCCTTTCTTATCTAGATGTTAGTGTAACACTAACAAGACTCCTGTTTTAAAAATTAGAAACTAGGTTTCCCTAGTTGACATGATTTTTTAATAAGCATGGTAAGGAGCAAGAAAACAAGGCTTTCCTATGATATCTGTGCATATCACTAAAGTATTGTAACATTTTAGTATTTTCATTTTCTATGGAAAAATGTGCAACAGACTTATTACTAAAGAAAATTCAACAGTTGCAACCACTGTTCCCATTTTTTTTTTTTGAGTGTCTTAAAGCCAGTCTTGCATGAGAGAAATTTTAAAAACACTGCTTTACAAATTTTTACCAGCCAGTCTTTGCCTGAAAAGGCATGCATGAACAGTGAGCCAATGACTGAAAGTTGCCAGAGTCCTGGCCAGAGGCAGACTGAAGTAGTTCTGAAGAAGTTTGAAGTAGACTTGAGGTTTCCATTTAGTTGTTCAAGAAATATTTCTCTGATCCCTTTCTCTTTTCTGATGGAATAGATAAATTTTTTAAGTAAATAATTCCCTTTTGTAATCACCCAGTTTTTAATTTAATTAATTCTATAATAATAATCATTTTGAAATCATTCCATCCAGCAAGCTGGACACAATCATGATGCTTGAGAGCATGTCTATAAAATGCTCATTCAGCCTCGCTCTACTGTATGGTGTCTTCCAGTGCTGTTCTGTTTGTTTGTTTGTTTGTTCGAGTAAAAAACTGACATTTTTTATATAATGAAGAGGTTGTCCAAAGTGTCAGTTAAAGAATAAAAATAAAGCCCGTACTGTTGTCTAAGTGCTGGATGAACGATGATGTCCTGTTGAACAATGTGAGCTGTCATCAATTTCAGTCCTTTATTTGATGTACTACTAAGATAGGAGAAATGTTGCCAATTAGACTATGACTCCATCAGTTGTAAGATGCATCTGGGTTTCAGAAATACCAGAATGTGTAAAAATGTGAATCTTAACACAGAGGAGGGGTGGGTCACCTGGCAATCTATAGAGTATTTAAGAGACTTGTTTTTAGGGACACCTGGTGGCTGGCTCAGTCTTTAATTGTCTGCCTTCAACTCAGGTCATGATTCCAGCATCCTGGGATCGAGCCCTGCATCGGGCTCCCTGCTCAGTAGGAAGCTGCTTCTCCCTCTTCAGCTCCCCCGATTGTGTTTCCTCTCTCGCTGTCACTCTCCATCATACATAAATAAAATCTGTTTTTAAAAAAAGAGAGAGAGGGGTGCCTGGGTGGCTCAGTTGGTTAAACAACTGCCTTTGGCTCGGGTCATGATCTCAGAGTCCTGGGGTAGTCCTACATCGGCTCCCAGCTCTGCAGGGAGTCTGCTTCTCCCGCGACCTTCTCCCCTCTCGTGCTCTCTCTTACTTGCTCTCTCTCTCAAATAAATAAATTAAATCTTTTTTAAAAAGAGAGAGAGAGAGAGACTTGTTTTTATTTGTTAGGGAGCTTTGTGGCATCTTAATTCTAGGCATTACATATATTATAAATGGAGAATATACTTAATGTATCAGGGCTGGGAGGCATGGGTTTCACATGCTTTTTTATAAAAATAATATTACTCTCACTGATGTATGATAATAGTAGAATTCTTTTAATACTCTGACCCAGGTACCTTAGAAAATTTTGAGAAGACACAAAACCCCTTCACAAGGATACTTTATTGTAATGAAAGTAAAAGTTTATTACTACCCCGAAAGCACTGAAATTCCTTAAGGATTGATGATTTCTGTGCGTTCTGGTTTTAAACAAATTTTAAAAATTCAAAAACTTTGCTAAAAGAGAATTTATAAACTTTGCTTAGCCAATAAATTATCTCTGACAAATGATGGAATGATTAAAGATTAAATAAGTAAAGAAAGGGCAAAAGATCATATCCCAGGATGTCAGTCAAGCTTATCATCAGCCCCAAGTAATGTGCAATTAACTGAACATTTTTCAGCCTTGCAAATTATCAGTAAGTATTCTTGGTTTAACTTGTGCCTCTGTAGTAACAGAGCATGAATCATTAGCTTAATTGAAAAAAATTCTTGAAGGGTACTTGGTGCTATATTTTGGTGATATAGTTCAGAACTTGCATCATTTGCTAGTCATAATACAGTGTCTACTAGCTGTTAGAGGAACTGACCCAACGACAAACATAACAATCCAAAGTTTCTTGTATCATTCACACCCAGCTTCAATATAAGAATGAAGTCTCTGCCTTTGTCTGAAAGGTATTTTTAAACTGTTTAGATTCTCTTTTGTGTCTGTTAATATTCAGTCTCTGAGCAGAAAAATAAGCAAACTATAAAATGAAGATATGAGAAGGTCTGTTTATTTTATAAGTGTTCTTTTATGTGATGCTAGCAAAATGTTTTTAATATAAACATGGAAACTGGGGTCGAATTCCTGTTCTTGTAAGAAATGTATTTTCCTAGCTGCCATTCATTTGAAATGGACATCATTTATGGGAGACTTAACTTGTTCGTGCTTCTGTGGAGTGTTCAATGATAATAAAATGAAATTTGTCTGAAGATAGGAAGGACATGTTGACAACCGGGAAAGAAGTAAAGCTACCTGTTTTACCAACCCCTATCAAAATAAGAAAACAAGAGTAAAAATTGTGATGCTGAAGAGTTATTTAGCCTGCTTTCCCTCCAGAAGCAGATCCTGAAACATGGGTTTGCATTCCCAGGAGCAGGAGTGGGGACCAGAGACAGTGAACCAGTGAAGGGAAGAGGGAGCGATAACAGAATGGTGGGTGCGCACGGTGCCGACCGGCACGCACATGACTGCAGCAGCCCCTTGAGAAACCATCAGGGATGTCTCAGAATTGGCTGCCTGAGGACCGCAGGAAGACATATGTGTCCCCTGGCTTTCTCGGTCCCCAGGCTGGTGATGGTCTCACTGGGTGGTAATGTCTCTGCGCTGTGCATTTGCACATGTCCGAGTGGAGATCAGGCTGCTACATCGGAAAGGCGGGAATCAAGACAGACCTTGCCCAACTCGCCTTCACAGAACTGTGCACGTTAGTCATGGCATGAGTCAGAGACGAGGCCCAGGGGATGAGATGCAATGCCCAGGCAGTGTCTGATGTAGAAGAAGTATTGAGACGGCATATCCCTAGTGTCAGCTGACCATGTCCGTGGCATTGGGACACACGGAGTAAGGACCAAAAACAGGAGAAAGTAATGGATTTTTAAAAAAAAAAAAAAAGGCCAGTCTAATTTGAAATAGTTGGAGGAGCCAGCCAGGAATTAGAATCAGAAGTGGGAAGAATTCATAAAATCATTCATTCAACACGTGTTTATCCAGCCCAGTATTGTGCTTCATGAGGACGATGTAAATTAGTCATCCCAGCCGCCCGGGAGCTCAGCGGAGGACGCCGGCAGGTCCCCGGCAGGTTCAATGAAGTGTGTAAGTGGCATATTGGGGGAGATAAAAGCAGTTAGTTCCCATCGGGGGATCCTCAGTCCAGTTTTGGGACACGGGAGAGCAGGGAGTGCTTCTTGGATGAAGTGATCTGTTGGAATTTTTAAAGAGAGGAAACACAAGAGCTTCAGGAAGAGAGACGGGCATATTTAGAGGGCCTGGGTCCGGGGCGGTGGGCTACGGTGCCGGGAGCACAGCTAGAGTTTGGCAGGGGTGCTGGGCTTGGTGGGAGAGAGGCAGCTGGCTGGTGAAGAACTTGGCTCTATCATTTTAAGGACTTCGAGGTTTCTCTTGGATACAGTGGAAGGCCAGGGAAGGTTTTTGAGCACCAGAGTAACATCAGCAGTTCTGTCATTTCTACTCTACATGCGGAGAATGACCAGGACTCAGTTCAGACTGGAGGTGGGGAGACTGACCTGGAGGCTTTGTGTGGGTGCTCTAAGCAAAGGACGGTGGTGGCCTGGACCAGGGTGGTGACAACTGGGACTGGGACAGGAATGAACACATGCTAAGGATATTCAGGAGCTGGGGCACACAGAACTGGCCGGTTAATTGTATATGGTGAGGGTGAGGGAAGAGAGTGGTCAAGCCTGACAGGAACAGAATTAATGCTGACTCTTCATTTCTGGCATGAGGAACGTGGAAGGAGCAACAGATCCGGGGGAGGAGAGGGACGGTGAGTTCAGCTTGGACACGTTGAGCTGAGGGTGTTTGGAGACATGAACAGAGGAGTCGGGGAGGCAGTTGTGGTCTTACAGACCTGACACTGATGAAGGGCCTGGGAAGGTGGCATTAGAACGTGCAAAGGAGCCTGACGAGGGAGTGCAGTTGTTCGCAGTGAAGAGCAGTGGTCTGAGGCGAGAACCCCCAGGCAGCCCACCGTGGAGTGACCGAATAGGTGAGGATCCCCACTAGAGACCAGAGATGTCAGGAGAAGCCAAGAGAGTGTAGAGTCATGGAAGTCACAAGAAGCATGTTCAAGAAGAGGGAGCAGTAGCAGCGTCTGGTTCTGCTGTCAGTGCTTGAGAAGCACCTTTGGAGTCGCTCAGCAAGAACTGTCTCAGCTCAGGGGGGATGAAGCAGGATCCAGGCTTAAAAACTGAGGGGGGGGCAGCTGCTTAGGCATCTGCCTTCATCTCAGGTCATGAGATCAGGCCCCACATTGAGCTCCCTGCTTCTCCCTCTGCCTCACCCCCTGCTCCTACCACCCCCTCCCCCAGCTCTCTCTCAAATAAATAAAATCTTGGAAAAAAAAATGAAGTTCAATTTAAGAAGGTGACATAATCTGAATTTTGAAGACGCTCGTCAGAAAGGTAAATCTGAAGACCGAAGGCCTTCAGAACTGAGAGAGACTTGAGCATTTTCAAAAGCTGACAGGAGTTCGGGCAGAGAAAGCGTAACGGTAACAGAAGGGGTGGAAACCAGTATATCCAGGTCTCCGGCATGAAGCACAAGAAAAGCCAAGCACCCCGACGGGAAGATGAGCCTTAGAGAGTAAGGACCCTTCATCTGTTGTAGGAGAGGGTGAGGAAAGGCTCAGTGCGGTGAGGGTGATTAGATCGGTGTGGTGGCCGCAGGTTGAAAGCTTTCTCTTCTGATGCCGTTTGTTTTCCATTCGAAATAGGTACTAGTGACAGGGGTGGTGGCAGGCCAAGAAGAACAGGAGACAGAGCCAGTTGCCAGCCCTTGTCCAAATCAGTGAGGGTGAGGGGGGCCGGGCTGGCTCTGTCAGAAGAGCATGTGCCTCTTGATCTCAGGGTCATGAGTTCGAGTCCTGTATTGGGGGGTAGAGATTACTTCAATAAAACTTAAAAAAATCAGTCGAGGGTAGTTGTGTAGATGGAGAATCTCCAGCCTGGAGAAGGCAGACAGTCGTCTGGTCAGGCTGTTCGTTTCTGTGAAAGGGCAAGAATTTAAAGCTGTTGACAGGGAAATGGTTGAAATATGGTGATAGCATCTGAAGTCCGTTAGAAAGGAACCAAAGCTAGGACAAATGGAGCAAAACGTCATAGAAGGGGTCACAGGACTGGTCATCTCTGAAAACCGGGTGACAGGCTCACTGAACCCATCAAGGATATGAAATGACATCCAGAGAAGAAGGAGTGTCTGGTTTTACAGTTCCAGAGGCATATCAGGCTGTGGCCTGGGGTTCGGGGAGCTAAAGTAGAATGAAGGTAGGCTTACTGAGGAAGACTGACGCAACCAGGAGGACAGCCGCGGCCAGTACCGCATGGTGCAGCAGAGACGGACCTGCCAGAGATTTCCATTCCTTGGTGCCATTAGATATAGGAGTGGTGATGTCCCTGAATGAAGCCCCTTTTCATTTACCGATAATTCCCAGACTGCTGCCCCCAGTAATGTAAACACGGGGTGGGGGGACAGGGGGGCGCAGTGGCGGGGAGGGCCTCCCGGGCATCAGTAAGTGACAGAGAATAGAGAGAGTACTGTTTTTTAGAAAACTCTCATTTTGTGTAGATAGTGATGTTGAGGACATCTGTCTTTGTTTTTTTCACAGTTTTAACTACAACCCATAGGAAAAATACAATTTGTATCTCCACCTAGTGCACAGCCCTTGTACACATGCCTGCGTGCAAGTGTTGTGTCTGTCCGTATAGATAAGCAGTTGAGACCAAAGTTTCATTAAATAAGGTCTATCCTCATTAGATGTGATATACTCCATTTGCTTTGCTATTTTATAAAAAAAAAAAAAAAAAAGGCTGTCTTGACCCACTACATTGATTCATAACCCACTAAAAAATGATCACGTGGAATTTTTGAAGACTGGAGTATCTCAGCTTTTAAAGATTTATGTATTAGGTTTTCAAATTTGTGGGTATAATGGTATCACCTGTTGAAGAGTAAGTTTTAGGTGCCTGTGAGCATGATTTTTGTTTGCAAGAAAGACAATGCCAAGGTTCACTTTAATTTCAGAACTTACTGTTCATTACAGTGTAGTTTATTAAAATAACATCTGTTCCTTCTTTAGACATTTAAACTCAGATTATAAATCTTGTTTTCAGTGTGCAAGTTTTGTACATTTTAGCAATCATTTTTTAAGGGGCTTTTGAATAATGTTTGATTGTATTTATAAAATGCTAATTAAATCTCTTTCAACATTTTAAAACTTCTTTTATAAATGTAATGTAATCTGTTTCCCTATAATTCAGTTGTCTGTTAAAATACTCATATAAATGGGGATGCCTGGGTGGCTCAGCCGGTAAGCTTCTGCCTTCAGCTTAGGTCATGATCCCAGGGTCCTGAGGTCAAGTCCCACATTGGGCCCCATGCTCAGTGGGGAGCCTGCTTTTCTCTCTCCCTCTGTCCCTCCCCACTACTCATACTGTCTCTCATTCTCTCAAATCTTTTTTTTTAAGATTTTATGTGTTTATTTGACAGAGATCACAAGTAGGCAGAGAAGCAGGCAGAGAGAGAGGAGGAAGCAGACTCCCTGCTGAGCAGAGAGCCCAATGAGGGGCTTAATCCCAGGACTCTGGGATCATGACCTGAGCCAAAGGCAGAGGCTTTAGCCCACTGAACCACCCAGGCACCCCTCAAATAAATAAAATCTTTAAAAAAAACAAAAGACTAAAAATTCTGATATAAATGTAACAAATTTATAGAGGTGATGAACCTAAATTTTTACTTAGTTTGGAAGTAACAAGTCTTAATCAGTTATTTAACTTTGCATTTCCTGTTGGAGACAAAAATTATTGTTTATGTCGAAAATTTTCAGAAGTATGCTAATCAACTACTAGAACTAGTAAGTAAATTTTAGCAAGGTAGCAAGATGTGAGGCTAATATACAAAAATCAATTGAATTTTTAACCTACTAGCAACAAACAATTAGAAAATGATTTTTTTTAAAATCTGCTTACAGTAGCATAAAAGATATTCATTACTTAGATATATATATATATATATATCAAGGCTCCTGCAAGTCTGGTAACTACAAAACATTCTTCAGAGACCTAAATAATGGAGAGATTTGCCACATTCATGGACTAAAGATTGAATGTTTGTTAAGGTGAGAGATGAGATCATGAGAGCAATCTATTTATTATACTAATGGACCCAGGTCAATCAAATATTATAAGTACAAAAATAGCAAATATGCTCAGATTCCTCAACACCATTATTAGTACTGTAGTATTTATTCTCAAACATTTTCCTTCTTAATTCAGTTTTTCCAGGTTGTAAGAGTCCTGCATTGGGCACCCTGCTCAGTAGGGAATCTGCTTCTCACTCTGACCCTCCCCCGTCTCATGCTCTCTCTCTTTCAAATAAATAAAATCTTTTTTTAAAAAAATATGTCATTGATTCCTAACTAGCTCTAAAGATCTTTGAACCGATGGTATTGTCATATTAACCAACAAACTGACTACATTGTCGTGTTCTTAGGATCATTGAAATCAAGAGTTGAATAATATTATATTCAGTTGAATTTTTAGTATCTTTGATAGCACTTTCGGATTTTTCAATAACAACTTCCAAAATCAGTCTATTAACTTTATATTTAATACTTAACCATTACTACCATAGAATAGCAGGTAACTGGAGTGTGAATGCCAAGTAACATATTTAAAGTAGAGATATAAAAACAAAGGTTCTGGTTTTGTCACACATTAGCTTTGTGACTTCAGGCAGGTCACAAGTTCTCAGCCTCAGTTTCATATCTGTGAAGTGGGAAATTCAGACAACATAAAGTTAAGAATCCTGGTATGGGTTTTTTAAGTTTTTATTTAAATTCCCAATGTTATCATACAGTGTTATATTAGTTTCAGGTACAGAATGTGATTCAGCACTTCCCATACCCAGTGCCCATCACAAGTGCCCTCTTTAATCACCTGTTTTCACCCATCTCCCCCAACCCAACACCCCTCTGGTAACCATCAGTTGTTCTCTATAGTTAAGAGTCTTTTTCTTTGTTTGCCTCTCTTTTTTTTTCCCCCTTTACTTGTTTATTTTGTTTCTAAAATTCCACATACAAGTGAAATTGTATAGTATTTGTCTTCCTCTGACTTATGTGGTTAGCATGTTACTAACTCCATCCCTATCTTTGCAAATAACAAGATTGCATTCTTTCTTATGGCTGAGTAAAACATGTGTGCTCACTTCGGCAGCACATATACTAAAAATGGCTGAGTAAAACACACACACACACACACACACACACACACACACGAGTTTTCTTTATCCACTCATCAATTGATGGACACTTGCGCTTGCGCTATTTCCGCAGTTCGGCTATTGTAGATCACACTGCTATAAACATCAGGGTGCATGTATCCCTTTGAATTAGTATTTTTGTGTTCTTTGGATAAATACGGAGTAGTGCAATTGCTGGATCATAGAGTAGTTCCATTTTTAAGGAACCATTTTTAGTTCTATTTTTGAGGGGCCTCTATACTGTTTTCCAGAGTGGCTGCACTGGTTTGCATTCCCACCAACATACACAATCCATTTCAAAATGGATTAAAGACCTAAATGTGAGACCTAAAACCATAAAAATCCTAGAAGAGAACAGAGGCAATAACTACTTTGACATTGGCCATAGCAGCTTGTTTCTAGATGGCTCCCAAGGCAAGGAAGACAAAAATAAAGTATTGGGATTTTATAAAAATAAAAAGCTTCTGTAAGCAAGGGAAACAATCAGCAAAACTCACAGGCAATCTACAGAATGGGAGAAGATATTTGCAAATGACATATCCAATAAAGGCTTAGTGTCCAATATATATAAAGAACTTCTAAAACTCAACACTCAGAGAAGGTATGTTTTGTGACCTCCAAATGTTTTGAGATTTTTTTGTGAGGATCACACTGCTTAAAAACTAGAACGCATTCCATAAATGTAAGCTATGTGGTTCTGAAGCACCAACTACTGTGCACCATATTGACATTGTAGCATTTGCCGTGATCCTGCTGGATTTCACTAGACGGCTACACTGTGTTCTTTCACTCTCCTTCCCTGTTCCCACTGTTGACACCAGAAGATTCAAACTGTAGTTTCGGGTGAGGCCAAGTAGTTTAGTGGAGTGTTTTCCGAACTCTTGGATGTGGTCCACCATAAGAAATGGATTTTCCTCCGTGACCATACCCATTTGCACATTTCTCACAAACACAGAGCTGAAACAAAAGTGCTGAGCAGTGCTGCTCTTTGCTCATGTGATGCACTCTAGTATTTTTTTTTTGTTGTTGTTGTTCTACAACTGAGAGATGAGGAGGGAGGGGAGAAACCCTGGATTCTTGCTCCAGCTGTGCTCCACTCCTGATCTGGGAGACGGAGCCATGGTAGCAGCGAGTGCTGTGATTAGTATTTGTTGGTCCATGCATTGTGCTAAATGCTTATTTCAGCCCCACACGGACCCTATTGCTCTAAATCCGTATTCATGAGGCAGACAACTGATGAGTAATAGAAAGGGGCTGGGATGGGCAGGCATCTTAGAGTATATCTGTTGTTGGGAAGACTTCTTTAAACTACTCTGTAGACATCAGGCTGTTGTGGTTATCGAGAATCCTTTGCGATCGTAACCAGTGGGTGTTATCGGTGTGTGGTGGGTCCCTGAACACTGAGGTCAGACCAGGGAACATGCCCGCCACAGCCACATTACTTCCCTGAATGACCAGTTACTACCCTAGACAGCTTTGGGTGGGGGGGTCTAGATGGATATTTTGAGCCTGTCTGATGAAACTTCCCTGATTGAAATGATGGGCGCACTCATCAAAAGCCCGAGGAAAGTATAGGTGAGAACTAGATTACAGGCAGGAAAAACTAGTACAAGTTTGAACCAGTCTGTGGCTGACAGGCCTCTCTCTGTTTCTTAATTCCAGTGATACTGGTAACCAAGACAGCAGTTTTGCACATCATTTTGTGTTTTATTCTGTGTATCCACGCATATATATGGGCCCTGTGTAAGAGAAGTCACTTATTTGTTGGCACAGTGGCACACTGGTTCTTTTTCTCTCTTCTGCTGCTGCAGATACAGACAGAGTGAGCACAGATCTTTCTGTTCTTTGAAGTGGTTTACTGTCTTGGTCAAGAGTCTAACCTTTTTATATTTTACTACAGCCTAAATTTGTGATTTTACTGGTCAGGTATGCCAAAAATTATGTTCCTAGCTAGATAATTAACTGAAAACTGTCCAAAATAAAACCAAATTGTAGTATGTGGTGTCATACAATAATCTCATTGTTTATCATGTATTTTAGCAAACTATACAATTGCATGCCTAATTTTTAAAATAACTCCTCACTTTTGTTTTGTTTGTAATGTAACTATCTTTGTCTGCCAAGCATCTGGATTCTCCAGATGTGTCTGCCTTTGGAGAAAGAAGTGACCGTATAGGCTTATATCCCTTAACAAACCCTGGACTGAAATACTATGTCCATTGATTTTATTATGCAAAAATGCCATGTACTTACTTACTTATGTATTTATGATTTATTTATTTGAGAGAGAGAGCATACATATGGGGAGGAGGGGGAGAGGGAGAGAAAGTATCTCAAGCAGACTCCCCACTGAGCATGGAGCTCAGTCTGAGGCTCGATCTCGTGACCCTGAGATCATGACCTAAGCCAAAATCAAGAGTTGGACACTTAACCGACCAAACCACCCAGGTGCCCCCCTCAAAGATGCCTTTTATAAAAAATATATTTTTAGAGGCACATGGGTGGCTTAGTGGGTTAAGCCTCTGCCTTCAGCTCAGGTCATGATCTCAGGGTCCTGGGATGGAGCCCTGCATCGGGCTCTCTTGTCAGTGGGGAGCCTGCTTTCCCTCCTACTCTGCCTGCCTCTCTGCCTACTTGTAATCTCTCTCTTTATCTCTCAAATAAATAAAATCTTTAAAAACACACACACACATAAAATCTTTAAAAACACATATATATAAAACACACATATATATGTGTTTTTAAACACATTTTATATATATGTTTTTAAAGATTTTATTTCATGTGTGTGTGTTTTTTAAGATTTCATTTATTTGAGAGAGAGAGTAAGTGTGAGTGTGGGAAGGGGCAGAGGGAGAGAATATCCAAGCAGACTCCCACTGAGCTCAGAGCCCGACATGAGGCTTGATCTCACAACCCTTGAGATCAGGACCTGAGCAAAAACCAAGAGTCGGTTGTTTAACTGACTGAGCCACCCAGGCATCCCTACAAAGTATTTTACTTTAAGTAAACACGAGTTGAGTATGCGAGAGAAAATTTAAATAAATGCCATTTGTGTTTTCCTCTTTTAATTTCTTCGTTGCTTACTTAATGTAAAATCGCATAGATCATTTCTCTGAGCGGACAACAGCAGTTTACTGCGGTGGTCTAAGCCTTGGCGTCCGGATCTCTGTTCTCATTTCACATTCAGATCTGAGTTAAGTCCCTTCATGAAGAAGATCTGTCTCTTCCGAAGAGTCACTTCTAAGTGTGGCGGCTGTTGATGGACGCCCGCACTGCAGGCGCCTGGGAGGGCTCTGGGACGACACTAGTAGGATTTGAACTTCTCCGCGGCATGTTTTCCACCTGCTGTCTGTATAGGCCTTAGCAGCCTGAAGCAAATTATTGTCCACGTGGGAGCTTGGATACGCATCTTAAAGTGATGCCAGGTAGTTCCTCAAAACTGTGAATTAAACCAGAAAACCTTCCTTTCAAGTTGACGAAATTAGAGGGTATGGGGAACCGGGGGGATTAGGTGCTGTGAGGTCCGGACTCAGTGTAAATAGTGGATTTGAGCTAGTTCGCTAAATTTGCATGATCCTTGTTCTATAAAATACAATACTGTTTTCAGAAAAGTGATTATAAATTGAACTCTATTTCTTAATGTCTTTTGAAAAACACCCTGTTGTTAAATCCATTACTGCGAATCTTGACAAAACCAAGGCTCTTCCACAATGCGGCTAATCAGTTATTGTGTTACATTGTCATTTTAAAAATGAGGAGTTTTGAATAGGAGACTTTTTTCCTTCCTCTGTTCCTTCCTTCCTTCCTTCTAGAGAGAGAGAGAAAGGCAAGGGACAGGGAGAGGGAAAATCACAAGCAGGCTCCGTGTCCAGTGCAGAGCCCAATATAGGGCTCGATCTTATAACATAACCCTGAGATCATGAGCGAAGCCGAAATCAGGAGTCAGACGCTTAACCACCTGAGCCATCCATACCCTCCCGGCGTTTTGAACATGTTCTTGAAGCACTCAAACTGCATTGAAGAAAGCAAAGAAAATCAGAAGGGACCTTTCAGCTTATGAGCACTTTCTGATTTGCCAGTGGTGCTAGAGGTAATTTTAGAACCATAGACCTGGCTTTCACTACAAACTGTAGCCATTCTTTTCTTAACTGCTCACTTCTGAACCCTCAAACAACAGGAATTATGAGTACCTCCCCCCCCATGCAGTCGAAGATCAGCATGTAACTTCAGACTCCCCCAAAACTTAACGAGTAAGAGCCTACCGCTGGCCATACCAATAATATAAACAGCGCATAATTGTTCTGTTATATGTATTGTATAGTCTATTCTTACAACAAAGTCAGCTAGAAAAAATATTAAGAAAATCATAAGGAATAGAAAATACATTCACAGTTGTGTACTGTATTTATCAAAAAGAAAAAATCTGTGTATATGTGGACCCATGCAGTTCAAACTTATTTAAGGATCAGCTTGTATTTTTTAAAACAAATTTGTTCTCAAGAGGAGTGTGTATGGACTAAAAATACAGTGCTTTGTAACACTGCTTTATTCATTTTTAGTCACCATACTTATTTATTTTGTTTTTCAAAATACATTAAAGGAATAGTTGAGATTTTTAAAAAATACGTAACAGAAACATGTTTGGATTCAAAGGACCGAGCAACACTTTTCTGTAAAAGACCCCTGATTCTGTCGTCTTGTGTTGTTGCCCTCAAAAGTTCTATAACAAGTTCAGGTCTTAGAAAAAAAGTAGTTGGGGGGTGCCTGGGTAGCTCAGTTGTTGAGTATCTGCCTTCTGCTCGGGTCATGATCCCGGGGTCCTGGGATCGAGCTCTCTGCTCGTCGGAAAGCCTGCTTTTCCCTCTCCCTCTGCTTGTGTTCCCTCTCTTACTAAGTCTCTCTCTCTCTGTCAAATAAATAAATAAAAATCTAAAAAAAAATTAAAAAATAAAAAAAGGAAGAGGAGGAGGAGAAAAAGAAGTAGTGGGGATACAGGAAGAGTTTTTAGAGATTTATTTTAAACTTTAAAAAAACTGGAATTTAGAAAAGTCTCAAGTTTTGGGGCTTGTGAATAAATCTTGTAGCTGAGCAACCGGAAGACAAAAACTCAGTTTCTGTGTCAGACCCGTCAGAGCTGATGAAGAACACAGGAGAGAGTCTGAAATGTGACCTGAACAAAAGAGAATTTCTCTGTTGTTCAGAGGTTCTATGTATCGATGGTGAAATTTTGCCTTAACTCATTTGGTTGCTGGTTAGTTTATTTAATGACAAGAAAGGAGTTTTAATGTTGTTATTATAGTGCACACATTTTCATTCTTAAAACATTTTACTTCAAAGAGGAGCTTTTCAGTGCACTGTGAAGAACATGAAAACCAAGAGCATTAAGTCTCTTGGGGAGATCTGAGTCAACAAGTAACAAATGGATTTCATCATAAGCAAATGTGACCCAGTGAGAGCACAGCAGAAGCTCTGGAAGTGCACACACAAGTCCACCAGCCCGTGAGCACAAGAGGGGTGGAAGGAGCTAGTAAGATTAAAGCAAAAACCGCGAACCTGCGTGGCTCTCCAAGGGTCAAAGAAAATATTTCTTCCTCTGAGCAACAGACAGCAAAACTGATTTGATTTCATGCTTTCGTTGATCACCTCGGGAAAGGGAGTTTGCTTCCCGAAAGTGAATTGCGGGTTCTGATCTAGTATCCAAAGACAATAGAATCAAACACTCAGGTATATGTTATGCTCACTGGATTAGGGACCATTGATAGGGACCATCAAAGGGCCTTTGAGCAGTAGCAAAGCAACTCGTAGCTCGTGGCTGACTCAGAAGTATCCTTAAATGCTGCTTACGCCGTTCACTTTGGCTGTGGCTCACTGTCGGGTTCGGGCCCAGACTCTTCTCTCTGTACAAATCATCAGTTCAGCTCTGCCAGTTCATAAAAGGTCTAGAGCTTGGGTACTTCCCACACAGTTTCTTGTTTCTAGAATTCTTAGTCTCTCTGGAGAAGCAGACATAGACTGGACTAGGATGTGAAGCATGAGACACAGCCTTTCATTCCAGATAAACCTAGGGCATGTTTGATGGGTTGTTTGCAGTTAACATCATTTCCGTACAGTTTACTGTGGTTAATTAATGGGAATTTTAGGAAGATGCCAGATACCATTCTTGTCCTAAAAATGGATTAGCACAGAACACAATTTAAAGCTTTTGTGACCTGATTAATTTCAATATTTATTACACATTCAGAAATAAAACAATCCAAGAATGATTTAATTGGAGAATTCAGACACTGAGTAATAAACATGAGGTACTAATTAACAAGAAAGTGGATGAAAGCTGGGTAGTTGCTCTGAAGATCTGTCTTCTGTTGCTTGTCTATTAATTAGAGTGGGAGAAAGATGAGCCCCAGGAACCGCAAACATTGACGGGATGCCACTCAGCATCGCGCCGTGTGGGTCTCCGCATCCCCAGCATCTCGGGAATGTGGTGCCTGGGCCCCCAGCCGAGAAGTACAAGACTTGCTTCCCACCCTCGGGGAGTTTACCATCAGGTTGGTTAGGCTACCCACAGAGAAAATGGCAAAACGCAACCAGAATACTCTTCCTATAAAAGGCTTTTTCTGCATGAAAAATCACTTTTGATAGATGTGTTAATTAGCTTGACGGTGATACTCATTTCACAGTGTGGACGTGTATCCAGATACCACGCTGTACACACTACATATGCACGATCCTAATACTTGTCAGGTTTACCTCAGTGAAGCTGGGTGGAGGAAAGCTCCGTTCTTAAGTGGTTATAATAAAAGGAAAAACTCAGTTGACAGTAAGATGGCTTACAGGGACAAAATTGCTGAGGTTTTGAATTGCATTTTTCCAGGCAAAGTTGGCCAGAGTAGAAAAAAACACTTCATGCATTTTCCTCATTGCTAATTTTTCTTAAGTATTGAATTTATTGCTCATTCCATTGTAGTCTCTGAATTGTGAGAACATTTTAAAAAATTATTAGAAATGGATATGCAGTATCCACAGAAATGCAAATCTTTGCATTTTTAAAAAAAGGATGTAAGAGTTTCACGTTCTTCTCACCACTTTGGCTTCCATCAGACCCTGCAGGCTTAGATCCCAGGGATGGATGGGGTGAGGATTTTAAAAAAAAAAAAAAAAAAGTTATATTTTCTCTAATTTGCATGAAAGATCTTGGAAACTTTGATTATGGCCATTAACTCCGTTCACTGGCCTTTGCATTCCCACCATTGTTTGGGATTAAAAATAAAATCTAGGGGCGCCTGGGTGGCTCAGTGGGTTAAAGCCTTTGGCTTCGGCTCAGGTCATGGTCTCAGGGTCCTGGGATCGAGCCCCACATTGGGCTCTCTGCTTGGCTGGGAGCCTGCTTCCTCCACTCTCCCTGCCTGCCTCTCTGCCTACTTGTGATCTTTGTCTGTCAAATAAATAAATAATATCTTTAAAAAAAAATCTAAAGTGTGTTTTGAGTATGAAAAAGCTTTAGGATTGTAGGATAGCTGGATTGTTCATGGCTGGGGAATCTGGGGCCAGAAGCGGAGCTTCTTCTGGCCTTTCTGTTTACCTAGGAGGTAAACAGTGCTTCTGTTTGCATTAAGCATGGTTTGAGACCTGCAGATTGTCTTTATCTTGATATTCAGAAAACTCAGGGGCATCTGGGTGGCTCAGTCAGTTAGGCATCTGCCTTCCGCTCAGGTCCTCAGGTTGTGACCCCAGGACCCTGGGATTGAGCCCTGCGTCGAGCTCCCTGCTCAGTGGGTAGCCTGCTTCCTCCCTTTGCCTCTGCCCCTCCCCACGACTTGTGCACACACTCTCTCAAATAAATAAATAAAATTTAAAAAGTAATAATAATCACTACTTATAGTGGAGAGAGATGGCCTTCACTTATCTGAGCCCTTTATGAGGATTTTTGAGGTACCTAATTTGACGTTGTATTCTGGTTGCTTTATTTTTCTTTGACAGCCTTGGTTTCATTTGCTAGTATTATATGTTTCTTTATTTAAATTTTTTTCTGCGAGCTTCAGTGAGGCAAGTGTCATTCTTATAGATATCCTAGTTAGCTCTGAGACTTGAGTTTTGTTTGTTGTAGATTTATTTATTTATTTATTTATTTAGAGCATGAGTAGGAGGGGCAGAGGGAGCCAGAGAAAGAATCTCAAGCAGATGCCACCCTGAGCACAAAGCCAACACAGGGCTCGATCCCACCAACATAACATCACGACCTGAGCCTGAACCAGGAGCCAGATGCTTATCTGACTGTGCCACCCAGGTGTATAAACTTGAGTTTTTTTATGGTTAAGAAGTTTTAGACGTCTATTCATTCATTCATTCATTCAAGATTCTTTAAAACAGTGAATGCGTAAAGCCTCATCTTGAGATTGCTCTTAATTGCAGTATGTAATGAAACATCCCGATAACGGTCATTTTTTTCAGTTAAGGAAATAATCTTATAAATCCCCTATTCATCTTGAATAATAAATTATTAAAAGTCAATACAATGAGTTATTGCTTTATTAAGTCAGATCAGACTTATTGAACTTTGGCTTTATTGATCAGTGTATTTGGTATATAGCATTGTGTGAACTTTGAACCAGAAGTAGAAGAAAAGTAATTGAGCTTAAGGTTCAAAAGCAGATAGATAATTTTAAAGAACACAATATATGATAAAATCTGAAAATATTTTAAATTTGTACATAAAATGCTATAGTTTTGTTTTTACTTATGAAAATAAGTAAAATCCTGAAATATACTACCTTTGACCACTAATCTCAGATTACTAGGGATTTTTATGCTAAAATAACTAAATTACAAAGACATGGTCCAGTAAGATGTTCTAGATGTTTTACTAAATTTCCTTTGTGAGTTCTCTCTTTCCTTCTTTATATGTGTGAGGGGTTGGAGTTGGCGGGTGGAATATACGTGTGTGTGTCTCTCTCTCTTTCTTCATGTATTAATAATGCGTTCCTTCTTACTGCTGAGAAGTAGTCCATGGTATGGACCATGGTTGTACCATAGCTTGTTTAATTATTTACCTGTTGAAGGACATCTGGTTTGTTTCCATTTTAGGACTCTCACCCAAAAAACCTGCTGTAAACATCTGTTACACAGGTTTTCGTGTAAGCTTATTTTTTGTTTCTCTGGGATAAATGACCAAGAGTATAATTACTAGGTTGTAGGGTTAAATATATGTTTAATTTCTTACGAAGCTGCCAAATTGTTTTCCAGAATGGCTGTACTATTTTCTGTTACCACCAACATGTATTTAAGACGATATTTCTTCACATTCCTGCCAGCATTGGTTTTGTTACTCTTTTTGTTTTAGCTGTTCTGATAGGTGGATAGCAGTATCCCACTATGGTCTTAATTTGTGTTTCCCCAATAGCTGTTGGCCACCCTTTCAGGTGCTTACTTGCCATCCGCACATTCCCTTCAGTAAAATGCACCCCATGTCTTGTTTGTTTTTATATGGCTGAGTTATGAGAGTTGTTTATATACTTTTTTTTTTAAAGATTTTATTTATTTATTTGACAGACAGAGATCACAAGTAGGCAGAGAGGCAGGCAGAGAGAGAGGAGGAAGCAGGCTTCCTGCCGAGCAGAGAGCCCGATGTGGGGCTCAATCCCAGGTCCCCAGGACCACAACCTGAGCCGAAAGCAGAGGCTTTAACCCACTGAGCCACCCAGGCGCCCCTATATACTTTTTTATTTTTGTAAAGTTTTAAAAATTTATTTGAGGAATTTCTGCACCTAATGTGGGGCTCAAATTCACGCAAGATCAGGAGTCGCATGCACGGGGCGCTTGGTGGCCTAATGGGTTAAAGCCTCTGCCTTCAGCTCAGGTCACGATTCCGGAGTCCTGGGATGGAGTCCTGCCTCGGGCTCTCTGCTCAGCGGGGAGCCTGCTTCCCACCCCACCCTACCTCCACTTCTTGCCTACTTGTGATCTGTCAAATAAATAAATAAAATCTTAAAAAATAAAAAAAACAAAAGTAAAGAGTCGCATGCTCTTCCAACTGAAACCGCCAGGTGCTCCCCTTTATGTGTTTTAAATACAAATCCTCAGTAGCTTGTCTTTTTGTCCTTTGTTGGTTTTCACAGAGCAAAAGTTTTTAATTTTGATGCTGTCCAGCTTCTCATTTTTTTCTTTTTCTTTTATGAATCATGCTTTTGGTGTCCTATGAACTCTTCAATAAGCCCTAGGTATCAGAGATATTCCCTTGTTAGTTTTATACTTTTACATGTAACATATGATTCATGAGTTAACCTTTGTTTAGGATGGAAAGTTTAGATCAAGATTTAGTTTTTTGCCTATGGATATCCAATTGCTCCCAAACTGCTGGTTACAAAGGCTCTTCCCCCACCGAATTGCTTTGGCATTTTTGTCCAAATCAGTTGGCCATACTTGTGTGGTGCTGTTTCCGGATCCTCTGTCCTGTTCCACAGATCTGTGTGTCCACCCGTGTAAATACTACACAGTCTTGATTGCTGGAACTATGAAGCAAGCCTTGAAGTTGGGTAGAATGATTCTTTTCCAACTTCATTCTTTTTCAGAGTTATTTCAGCTCTCCCAGTCTTTCTGTATAAATTTTAGAATAATCTTGCCTATATCCGTAAAAGTACTTACGAAGATTTTGTTATGAACTGTGTTAAATCTATGTGTCAGCTTGGAGAGAATTATTATTTTTCTCAAAAGTCTTCCAATCCATGAACTTAAAAAGTGTGTGATTCAGTGCATTAAGTACATTCACATTGTTGTGCAACCATCACCACCATCTGTCTTCATAGCTTTTTTCATGGCCCCATAACTAAACTCTATCTATTAAACAATAGCTCCCATTCTTTTCTCAGCTCACAAGTCTAATTGCCGTCTTTATGAATTTGACTCTTAAGTCCCTCATAGAGGAGTAGCATCATACATTATTTGTCCTTTTGGGTTCATTCATACCTTCAAGGTTCATTCATGTTGTAGCGTTAGAACTTCATTTCTTTTTAAGGTTGAATGATACCCATTGTATGGGGAGACCATATTTTGTTTACCCATTCAACCATTCATGGACACCTGGGTGGTTTCCACCTTGTGGCTGTTTAAATAATGCTGCAATGAACATGGGTATCCTCCAGATATCTCTTTGAAACCCTGCTTTCTATTTTTGGGGGTCTATGTCCAGAAATGGAGTTCTGGATTATATAATAATTCTGATTTTTTTTGAGGAACGACTGATACTGTTTTTCCCAGAGGGCACACTTCTACATCCCCACCAGCAGTTGTGCAAACATTCCAGTATCTCCACATCCTTGCCAACACTTCCTGTTTTCTGGGTTTTTGACAATGACCATCTTAATGCGTGGGACATGGTATTTTATTGTGGTTTCAATTTGCATTTCCCTAATGACGAGTGATGTTGAGCATCTTCTCATATGATCATTGGCCACCTGTATGTCGTCTTTGGAGAAATGTCTATTCATGTCTTTTGCCTGTTTTTGAATCAACTTATTTGGGTTCTTTTGTTGTTGAGTTTTAGGAGTTCTTTATATCTGGGATATTGGTCCCTTACAAGGTGTGTGATTTACAGTTCATTTGATTGTTGTATGTTGATCTTTTATCCTGTGATTTTGCTGGGCTCATTTACAGTTCTAGGAGGATTGTTTTATAGCACCCTTGAGATTCTCTACAGACACTGTTAAGTCTGTAGGGACAGTGTTTTTTCCTCTTTTCCTATCCGCATGCATTTCAGTTTCTGTTTTCAATTCTGTTCCTATTGCTTTAGCTAGGACTTCCAGCACTATTTTGAGTAAAACTGGAGATGGTACGAGTTCTTGCCTTTTCTTTCTTTCTTTCTTTTTCTTTCTTTCTTTCTTTCTTTCAAAGAATTTATTTATTTGACAGAGAGAGATCACAAGTAGGCAGAGAGGCAGGCAGAGGGGGGTGGGGGAAGCAGGCTCCCAGATGAGCAAAAAGCCCAATGGGGGGCTCAATCCCAGGACCCTGAGATCATGACCTGAGCCAAAGGCAGAGGCTTAACCCACTGAGCCACCCAGGCGCTCCACCTTATTTCTAACCTTAGGGGGAAATTGTTCATTCTTTATCAAGTTAAGGAAATCCCTGTGCAATCCTAGTGTTCTGGGAGTTTTTATCATGCCTGGTTATGTGTTGAACCCGTGAGGTGTATTTTCATATCAGTTGATGTGACTATGTAGATGTTTTCTCTAAACTGTTAATATGGGAGGTATATTGATTGTCTTTCAAATACTGACTCAGCCTTGCATCCTGGGAATATGTGCAGCCACTAGATTGGTGTTTGCCAACACCTTGTAAAGGATTTCTGCATCTGTATTCCTAACGGGCAGTGCTTTGCAGTTTTCTTTTGCTCTGATTTAGGTTCCTTCTCATTTATTTTCTGAAAGATTTTGTGAAAGATTTTCATTCTTATTTAAATGTTTGGTAGAATTCTCCATTGAAACCATTGGGGCCTAGAGATTTCTTTTTCAAAATTAATTACAAGCTCCATTTCTTCACTAGCTTTAGGGCTATTTACATTATCTTCCATATTGGGTGAGCTGTGGCAGTTTATGTTTTTTTGAGATTATTGGCAGAAAGTTTCCTTTCTTGCTAGGCTGCCACTTTCCTGGACCTCTGGTTAAAGGGAGGTTTTTCTTACTACTTTTTGTTTGTTTGTTTTGTCTCAGTGCACTGGCTCTTCGGGGTTGCTAGCTTTCCAGTATCCCCTCTGGAAAACCTGAGGCAAAAGGAAAGCCCAGGATGCTCGCCACCTTATTGTGCCTCAGATCTCAGAGTCCCCACTGGGCTGCCTCTTCTTTCATTTCACTGTCTTCTTACGTTTGTTGTATAATGTGCAGGGTTTTCTGTCCTAGGGGACAGGAGGGAGAAGTAGGCAAAGATTATCTTCTGGAAGTGGAAGCCCTCTTGTCTTAATTTAAAAGGAAAAAAAAGTCCCAGAACTATTTTTTTGCTAGTTAGGAATGTATAAACTATTACTGTTATTTTAGCTGTGCATTTCCAGCTATATTGGGAAGAATATTAAACATGCTGCTGGTAGTTAATATGTAGCAAATGAGTAATTGAGAAAATCTGAAGTTAATTTACTACCTGGTAAAAATCAAACCTGATAAAATCTGATCCAAGTTTTGTCAAAGGCTTATTTGTATCACTAATGTTAACTTGCCATTATGAACTTTCAGAGAGATTATAGCAATCAGTTTTAGGTTTAAAAACCCAGAAAAGAAAACTTTCAAAAGCATAAAGCTGAACAGTAACAAAGCACTTACAGAGACGATACCACTGACCCTTACTCCTCACGTTTTTTTGTTTGTTTGTTTTGTTTTTAAAGATTTTATTTATTTATTTGACAGACAGAGATCACAAATAGGCAGAGAGGCAGAGGGAGAGGGAGAAGCAGGCTCCCCGCTGAGTGGAGAGCCTGATGCGGGGCCATATCCTAGGAGCCTGGGATCATGACCTGAACTGAATGCAGAGGCTTAACCCACTGAGCCACTCAGGTGCCCCTCCTCATATTTTGATGGCCTGTAAACTCATTCTTAAGGAAATATCAATGTCTCTTTTTCTCTCATCTATGTTAATATATTGGTTTTTTTAGTCTTCACTGAGTCACTTTATCAAGTTACAGATAAAATTAAATGGAAGTCTGCTGACTTCTAACACAAAACTAGTGGATCAAAACATAATTCTATCAGATATGAAAAGACAAGCGGGGTTATCTTGTACATTCTTATTTGCACCATTCAGGCACCCCTGAGGTCCACCCTCTCCACTCTGAAGCTTTAATGGGAGCAGAAATGAAAAATGGCCACATGAAGATGGTAGCATAGGAATTCCGCCGCTGTAGCCTTGGTTTATGGTTTGGGGGTTGGATTTTTTTAGCGGGGGAGGTTGCCAGTTCTCTGTCCTAGAGCACTATTTTTAAAGCCAATTGCAAGAAATTGTTAACATACCCTTAGATTCACGCACTGGTGTGTTTTAAAGATCTCCTCTTTGTCTGACTGCATGATGGGGTATTGCTGTACCATTCTCTCTGGGCCCCACAGTGTATGCTGAGCATCAGAGTTCCCTAAAACCTCGCACAGGACTCGAAGATGCCATCAAAATGGAGAGGCAGCACAGTAGAATTTAGCTCACTGTCTGTAATACCTGGTTTCTTTGGAAGCCTGGCAGCACTTTCTTCTGCCTCTGGGACCATTCATTCACACGGAAGTTTAGGTGAGCCCTCAGGGGCGACTTCGCACGGAGGCAGGTCCTGGCCTGGGACCAGCACTGCCGTGGGGGGACCCTGCCCTGTGTGCAGCCCCCGTCAGCTGACTCTGAAGCTCCCTCCCATGTCCAGGAGTTCTGCAGGCAGGCATTCCCCACACCCAGCTCTGGCCCACAGCTTCACACGGTAAAAGCCACGCAGACATGAGCACTGTCTTTAAACAGAGGCTTCGTGACCGAAGTGGGCATTCTCATTGGTGCTGAGAAGAGTGGCACTGCCTTTACTGAGATCAGCTGTGGCAGTCGTGCTGCCGCTCTGAGCGCGCATCCTGGGCTGGATGCTTCATGTGTATTTATTCACCAGCACTTGAGCTCTGGATGGCTGCTTTTGGTTTAAGAATTTTTTTTTTTAACCAGAAACATGATTGGGTGATACGCTTGTGATTATTAAACATAGGATGCGGAAAGTGAAAATCCCACAACGCATCCCAGCGCAAGGGAGCTGCCCACACACACCCACATGCCTGGCTCTGCAGAGGTAAGCACTGCTGAAGTTTGGTGGGAAGGCCTTGGGTTCTTTTCTGTGCTTATGTTTTTTAATTCCAATTTTTAATTATATCATTTGTTTAACATACAATTTATACATATAAATTAAATCATTCTAAAAATATCCTGTGGCTTGTTTTTTACATTAACATTAGGTTATCTTGAAAAATCTTTACTATTGTGTAATAGACTTCCTCATTCTTTTTAAAAATAAACTTTTTGGGCCCCTGAGTGGCTCAGTGGGTTGGGCCTCTGCCTTGGGCTCGGGTCATGATCTCAGGGTCCTGGGATGGAGCCCCGCATCAGTCGACTGCTCAGCAGGGAGCCTGCTTCCCCCACCCTCTCTCTGCCTGCCTCTCTGCCTACTTGTGATCTCTCTCTGTCAAATAAATAAATAAAATCTTTGAAAAAAAATAAAAATAAACTTTTTTAGAAGAGTTGTAACTTTACAGAAAAATTGCAGAGATAATGTATAGCCTTCTCCCATACCCCATACTCAGTTTCTCCTCTTGTCAGTATCTTACATTTTTCTCATTCTTTTTTTTTTAAATAGACTTTTCTGGAGCAGTTTTTGGTATACAGAAAAATTGAGCAGAAAGTACAGAGAATTTCCATCTGCCTTCCAACTCCCACCTCCCATTTGCCATATTATTAACATCTTACATTATGGGATACTTTGGATACAATTGATAAGCCAGTATTGATCCATTATGATCAACTGAAGTCCACAGTTTACATTAGGGTTTACTTGTTGTGTTGTTCGTTGTATGAGTTTTGACATATAGTGACATGTGTCCTATAGAGTGGTCTCGTTGCCCTAAATACCCTCTGTGTTCTGCTCATTCATCCCTCTTCCCTGCCATAAACCCCTGGCAACCACTCCTGTTTATCCTGCCTCCACACTTTCACCCTTTCTGGAATGTCATAGACTTGGAACCCTACGGTAGCACATAGCTTTGTCAGATTGGCTTCTTACACGGAGTCGTAGGCATTTTAAGTTCCTCCGTGTCTTTTCACGGCCTGAAAATTCATTTCTTTTCATCACTGAATGATAGTACTACGGTTTCTTTTTCTTCATTCACTCACTGCAGAACATTTCTCTTGCTTCCCTATTTCGGCAGTTACAAGTAAAGCTGCTTTAAACATCTGTTTGCAGGTTTTTGTGTGGACAGAAGTTTTTAGCTCCTTGGGGCTCCAGGCGGGCTCAGGTGATAGACCATGGGACTCTTGGTCTTGGCATTGTAAGTTTGAGCCCCACATTGGGTGCAGAAATTATTTAAAAAAAAAAATCTTAAAAAAAAAAAAACTGAAGGGGCCCCTGGGTGGCTCAGTGGATTAAAGCCTCTGCCTTCGGCTCAGGTCATGATCCCAGAGTCCTGGAATTGAGCCCTGCTTTGGGCTTTCTGCTCGGCAGAGAGCCTGCTTCCCTTCCTCTCTCTCTGCCTACTTGTGATCTCTGTCTGTCAAATAAATAAATAAATAATCTTTAAAACAAAACGAACACTGAAGAAAAAAAAGTTTTCAGCTCCTTTGGGGAAATACTGAGAAGCATATTTATTGAACCATATGGTATAAGTGTGATTACCTGTACTTTCTTAAAGGCTATAGACAGTCATATGTATTATTGGTAATTACCCTCATTAATGGACATTTAAGTTTTACGTATTTTGCTATTACAAATAATGCCACAACATACTCTTTTTTTTTTAAATTAATTTATTTTCAGCATAACAGTATCCATTATTTTTTCACCACACCCAGTGCTCCATGCAATCCGTGCCCTCTATAATACCCACCACATGGTACCCCAACCTCCCACCCCCCCGCCACTTCAGACCCCTCAGATTGTTTTTCAGAGTCCACAGTCTCTCATGGTTCACCTCCCCTTCCAATTTCCCCCAACTCCCTTCTCCTCTCTAACACCCCTTGTCCTCCATGCTTTTTGTTATGCTCCACAAATAAGTGAAACCATATGATAATTGACTCTCTCTGCTTGACTTATTTCACTCAGCATAATCTCTTCCAGTCCCGTCCATGGCCACTACATACTCTTAAATATACATCTTTTTGCACACATACTAATATTTCTGCAGGACACAGTCCTAAAAGAATTGCTCTAAGACCATGTGAGTTTGCCTGGCAAAAGACAAGTCGTAGACCACAGCCTCCTAACCTCAGCTGCATGTAGTGTTACTGTGTCTTCCTGAGGCTCAAGAGCAGAATTTCAGCTCTAACCTGAGGATTTGGAGGTCGGAGTAATGATGGTAACTGAATCCATGCACGTGGGTGAAGTTTCCTAGGAAGAAAGTGTAGCGGGGCAGAGGGGATGACTTAGAACAGAACACTGTTTGCCTCCCAGCGTCTGACGGTCTGCTGAAGAACTGGCCTGGTGGAAAGAGAAGACCCGGGACGAGTGTTGTCAGAAAGGCTGGAGCGGATTTCAGGGAAGAGGACGTGCTCCTCTGAGTTTGCACTCTGCTGAGGGAGATGAAAGCTGAAATGTGTTCATTATATTCAAGAGCAGGGAGACCTTTGACCTTAGTGAGCAGAGTGGACTTGACGGAGCAAGACACGCATGGCAATAGATTGTTCAGTGAGTGGGAGGCGAGGAAATGGCCACTAAGTAAATATCCTTTAAAGAGGGAGAGAAAAGTGGAATGAACTAGCTGGAGGGTAAACGGAGACTACAGAGTTTTGTCTGTTTCTGTCGGAAAGCAGTCTTAAGCTTTTGTGAAAGGGAGTAGAAAGGAACTAGTGAGGAAAAAAAAAAAAGGATTGCAGGAGATGTTGTAATTTACAGGGATGGTATGCAGATCGGGTGGAGGCCAAGCATGGGGAAGAGGACGCATTTCCAGATCGAGACCTTTGGCAAAGAAAAGTGAATTTGTATTTGCTCTAAAGGCAAAAATACTCTAATTTTGAATTGAATTTTATGCCCCTGGAAGTTCTCAAAAGTTTTGCTCTGTTTGAAGGTACTTTTGGCAGTTTGTAGCTCAATTCCAAATCCCTTGGATGGAATCAGAATTAACCCAATGCCAGGATCATTTGTTGGAAATAAGCGTTGCGGCTGGTTTTCATTGTAAATGGTTTTATTACTCAGTGAGGTCACATACCAGTGACGTTACCGATGAGATTACCTGTATCATGGTAATAACTTTCATGAATTGTCAAATACCAAATTTCAAGCTATTGATTAAAAAAAAACTAATTTGTCCAACCAACTAAACATCATAGATCATAAAATGAACTAATTCAGTGTCTTTGATAATCAGAATACCAGCTCTCCATGTATCGACTCACATTAAAAGCAGTATTATCCTTTCTTTTGCCTTTTTTCAGATCTAATAAATATTAAGATTTTTATTCTTAGTCTTGATAGCTGAATTTCCAGATCTCTGACATGGTGGAAGAAACAGAAGCTGAAAATACCTCGAGGCTGTAGTGATGGGAATATGTCAGAACAAAATTCAAAAATTAGAAAGAAAATTACAGATGTAATGCTGGGATTTCAGAATCCACAAATGCAATATGATGAGAAGCTGAAGAAAACAGTTTAGCATCTGTTAATTTTTTATTTTGAAATTTCATATTTTCAGAGAAATTATAAAACTAATCCAGAGAACCTGTCCACACCCTTCATCCGGATTCCCCACTTGTAAATACTGGCCTTCTTACTCCCCTTCCTTTATTCTGTATTTTTTTCTGAACCATTTGAGAATAAGTTGCAGATATATTGCTCCATCATCCGTAAGTATTTCAGTGTGTATTGTCTGAAAACAAGGATATTTTCCTACATAACCAGCCATCCAGACCAGGAAAGTAGCAAGCAGTGTTACATTACCACCATCTAATCCATACACCCTGCTCCGATTTCCCAGATTTTCCTAGTAATGTCCTTTATGACACAAAAATGCATGCACACACATGCAAACCTACTCTCCGTTTTCCTTCTTCTTCTTTTTTTTTTTTAAATCCAGGGTGCAAGACAGGATTGTGTGCTGCTTTATTGTCATGTCTCTTCAGTCTCTTTTCGGAACTGGGAACAGTTTTTAGTATATACCCCTGTCTTTTGTTACCTTGACATTTTCAAAGGTACATTCCAGTCACTTTATAGAACATTCCTCAGTTCTGTTCATCAGATGTTTCCTCATAATGAGATGTAGGTTACATGGTTTTGGCAAGAATACCCTAGAACGGGCGCTGTGTTCTTACTGTGTCATGTGAGGGAGTGGGAAATGCACGCTGTCCATCCAGCTCACTGCTGGGCATGGGAATTTATATCACATGGAAAAGTAATAGGTGCCAAGATCCACTCTAAAATCAGTAAGTATTTTGCGTATGTTAATTACTGATAAATATCTTATTGGGAGATACTTTGAGACAGTGTAAATATCCTGTTCTATCACTAGTTTTTACATCTACTAACGATGCTTCTTTATTGAATCATTTATTACTGAGATAGCTGCTGAATGAGGATTTTCTGATTCCTTCATTCCTTCTACTTCCCTTGATTGGTATTCTGCTGGAAGAGAGAGCATCCCTTCTCGTTGTTCATTTATATCCGTGTGGAATCCTAGAATCCTAGCGTTTTAGTCAATGTATTATAATCCATTGCTCTCGTTATGTGAATGCTCACATTTTCTCAGATTTGGCCAGTGGGAACCTTTTCAAGGTGACTCCTGTGTTCTTTTGATATCTCCCCATCCTTGTTTGAGCATTTAATTACTTTGTGGCCCCAGATATTCCAGGCTCATCTTGTACATCACCTGATCCAGCTCCGCATTCAGGCCTTTCTTTGAGGAGCTCTTATTTTTGTCATGGAGAGTATATTTGGAAAACCAGATCTGGACAGTAAGTGTGCTCATCACTCCAGGGCTTTCTTTGCTTCCAAGTCCTCTTAGCAGACAGATCTAGAACAGAATGGTGTGTGTGTGTGTGTGTGCATGCACAGGTGTGCACACATACACACTTCTATTTTTACAGCTGCTTGTCTATAAAATGTATAAGAACCATGAGTTTTCACCAGTAGCTCCAGTTCTAATCCAACACAGTAGAATTTGTTCTAGTCTTCTCTCTCTCTCTCTCTTCCTTCTCTGACAGAGCAACCTGACTCCCATTTTTCTCAATATATGTATTTATATAACTGGTTCCCTGGCATGTTACTAATCACGTGACCACACAGGTCAGAGGTGGCCCAGTCCTGCTGGCTCTGAACTTGCCAGACCACCTCTTTGGCTGCAGACCCAGCCCCTGCACGCAACAGCAGCCATGCAGACCAGCTTCCCCTTTATCTTGGAGAAATTCTGTAATGGCATGTTTTGTGTGTTTTACTGGACATTTCTTTCATTATATTGTCATCAGTTTTTAAATGTAGCCTTTCTTAGGTTAAACACTGATGGTGAAATAGGAAGTATTTAAGAGTATTCAAGGGTTGGGGCATCTGGGTGGCTCAGTCATTAAGCGTCTGCCTTCAGCTCAGGGCATGATTCCAGGATCTTGGGATTGAGCCCCACATTAGGCTCCCTGGTTGGCGGGAAGCCTACTTTTCCCTCTCCAACTCCTCCTGCTTGTGTTCCCTCTCTCACTGTCTCTCACTGTCAAATAAATAAATAAAATCTTAAAAAAAAAAATTGGGGCTCCTGGGTGGCTCAGTGGGTTAAAGCCTCTGCCTTCGGCTCGGGTCATGATCCCAAGGTCCTGGGATCGAGCCCCGCATCGGCCTCTCTGCTCAGCGGGGAGCCTGCTTCCTCCTCTCTCTCTCTCTCTTCCTGCCTCTCTACCTACTTATGATGCCCGTCAAATAAATAAATATATTTTTTTTAAAAAGTGACTGGCAATATCATTCCTTATGGATGATGAAGATTTGTAATTCTCCCTGATTGCTTTTGGATTCTCAAAGCAATTTTTGGAGGCTCCCACCATCTGTGCTTGAAGAATTAGCTGACTGACCCAAGTTCATTTCTGACACAGGTACTGCGTGTTCCCTTGCTGAGCCCTGTGCTCCCCAGACTGCACATTCCTTTGACACATTCTCCCCACCCTCCTCCACAGTGATCAGAACATTTGTTAATACCTCCTCTCACTCGAGAATATTCTAAATCATATTTGGTTTTGAACTTTCCAGAGTTGCATTTGGTTTCAAAGTTGAGTTCAATCATGTCTCTCTTCACAATTTCACATTCATTCTGTCACAACTTCCCCCAACTGTGTTTAGCTTCATTCATGTTGCCAGGTCCGCCACCTGAGCCACCTTCTTCACAAGAAACATTAAGTATGTAACTTCTCTTCATCTTTATGTAATAATGCAGTGGCAATAAATAATGAAGTTAGGAAAATAGACTGTTTCATCATTTTCAGGAAAGCATAGATGTTATAAGAATAATGAATAAGTCAAATCCCCATAAGAAGAAGTGAAGCCTTGATCTCTAGATTCTTTTCCTTGGAAAATACCTGTGATGCACGGTTCCTCTTTTGTGACTAAAAATCAAGCAGTCGTGGCCCCTCATGACGAGGTTTCCTGAAGACTAAAACATCATTGATCTAACAGTACATTTGTATTGCCGGTGATCAGATGCTCAACTCAGAGTTCGAAGGATTGCTTTTGGTTTTTAGTTTATGAAATTAAATTGTGATCCGTTAGAGAAAGGAAAGGTAGAAGAGGTCCTTGTTGACACACATGTCCTTTTTTTTAATCAAGATTTCATTTATTTACTTGAGAGAGTGCTTGAGCAGGGGGAGTGGGAGAGGGAGAAGCAGACTCCCCACTGATCAGGGAGCCCGATACAGGGCTCGATCCTGTGACTCCAGGATCATGACCTGAGCTGAAGGCAGACGCTCAACCAGCGGAGCCACCCAGGCGCTCTGGCACACATTTCCTAGACCTCGCAGTAAGCTCCCAGTTTCCCTTGGATGAGATGACAAATGGTCGTTAATTTAGAATGGCTTCTTTTTCTGGTCTCTTTGGGATCCCATCAAGAAGACGCCTGTTTTGCTGTATGGATTGAACTGTAGAGGGTTTTGTCTACAAGCACTGATGGCATTTCCCAGGCAAGCGAGTCAGTGTGATCACACGAGGTTTTGTGAGGATGGAGACGCTTTTTTTTTTTCAACTTTAGTAAATAAATCATAACTCTTTTTTGTTGTTTAAAGTATCTGGCAGAATTTTTCTTGTTTAGGTCTTAAATTGGTTTTAATAAATGGGCTAGGAATCCGAATTGGCCTTCACTGCAAATGTAACTGGTGAGAATAACACTGCAGAGTGTTAAGCCCAGAAGCAATTTTGTCTATGTCTATGATAATCGGTGGTTTCTGAAGTGGTGTGTTTTTGTTTTTGTTTTTAATAATTAAACTTTATTTTTTATTTATTTTTTAGAGAGAGGGAGAAGGCACATGTGAGTGGGGGGGGCGAAGGGAGCAGGGGAACATCTTAAGCCAGGTCCACACTGAGTGTGGACACCAATGTGGGGCTCGATCTCATGACACTGAGATCACAACCCTGAGACAAAATCAAAAGTCAGACACTTAACCCACTCAGCCACCAAGGAACCCCTGGTTTCTGAAGTTTAATACAGTATACCCATTGAAAGGGTGATTGATTTCACTTTCTGGCCTTAATTTTAAGTTATGGATAGAGTGTGATCCCAAACTCCTGATATCCAAATGCATCCTCTGAAATTGTTAAGCGCTGGTAATGTGGATGGGAGGCAGGGAGAAGTTGGGAGAGAAAGGGTTCTGTGTGAGGGCTGACAACGCTCTGTTTATTTCTAGATTATTTGAATATTTACAAGCATTACTTTTATGATTAAAAAGATATAAAATTTAAGAATGAATGTGCGTATTAGAGTATTTGGTAATTTTGTTGACTAATTACCAGAAAATTTGTTGCATGAGTTCAAGTTATTGAAGTGTCAGGTTTGTTTGTTTTTTTTTAAAGAGTTTATTTATTTGACAGAGATCACAGGGAGGCAGAGAGGCAGGCAGAGAAAGAGGGTGAAGCCGGCTCCCCACCAAGCAGAGAGCCTGATGCAGGGCTCAATCCCAGAACCCTGAGATCATGACTGAGCCGAAGGCAGAGGCTTAACCCACTGAGCCACCCAGGCGCCCTGAAATGTCAGGTTTTAAAAAATTCATAAAAGTGTGTCTTTCATTTTCATTCATTTCTCCTACTATATGTCCTGTAGCTCTGCATCCCCTTTTTCTGACAGTTCTAGAGGCATATCTTTGGTATGTTTGGGTAGGCAGAGTTCTAGGTTACGTTTCAAGTTTGACTTGCAATTTAGGTCTTTTGAGGTGGGGGAGAGAAAGGCTGTTGGTGCGGCTTCTTACCTGTGTTACGGTTCAGTGCCTTTTTAAAGGTCAGAGTGTTTTAACGGGGAAATTGAAGAATTGAGGCAATTAAGAAAACTATTTGTATTTCAGCAAATCAGTAAAAAGCTTCAGATAAGTGAATTGACGATGACAATAACACTAACCCCACTAACGTCCAAAGTTATTTAAACACCAAGACCAAATACATTTGCATCTCCAAATAATACTACAGAGGATTAGGAGAGGATTCTAAAACTGATCATTACCTCTTTTTTGTCGTTACATATGATGTTAAAAAGGGAATAGCTGGTCAATGGCTGCTTTTTATGTTTAAGATTTTATTTATTCATCAGAGAGAGACAGACGGAGCATGAGCAGGGGAGAGAGGCAGAGGGAGAAGCAGACTCCCTGCTGAGCTGGGAGCCCGGCATGGGGCTTGATCCCAGGACCCTGGGACCATACCCGGAGCCGAAAGCAGACGTTCAACCATCTGAGCCACCAGGCACCCCCCAATACCTACTTTTTTTTTCTTTTTTTTTTTTTGACAGAGATCGCAAGTAGGCAGAGAGGCAGGCAAAGAGAGAGGAGGAAGCAGGCTCCCCACCATGCAGAGATCCTGATACAGGGCTCGATCCCAGGACCTTGGGATCATGATCTGAGTCGAAGGCAGAGGCTTTAACCCACTGAGCCACCCAAGTGCCTCCCCCACCACAATGCCTACTTTTTACTTTGACTCAGAACAAGGCCTCAAAAGTATTTGGAGTAAAAAGAACTGGGGAGCTTGATTGATTTCTGTGCTATAAGGTTCTCTGAAAATGCTATAAATTAATTTGGAAGTTCTATGAAAATTAATTAACTCTGTATGTTTTCACAATGGATGCAGCAGCATGGGGTCACAAGCCAATGTGGAATTTGGTGGTTGAAGCTCACGTATTTGTAGCCCTTCTCCCAGATTTGACACCATTTCATGTGGAAACTCTCCCTGTAATCTTAAAGAGAAATGAACTCTCTATTTTGACAAATGAGATGATTTCGGAGCAAAAAGGTCCTTTTGTGACAGCCCTGGGACAGGGCTCGGCAGGAAGAGGTGCGTGTCTGCCGTAGGAAGCTGCTGGGTCTGTGCTTAGTGCTCAGGGCGGAGAGGCTGTGCAGGGAGTATGAGATCATAAATCCCCGTGAATTTCTACTCATAAAACTACTTCTGCAGCGTTTCTCCAGTGCTTATCATTCAGCTTGATGTTAACTATCGGTGAGATGTACAGGCAGTCATGAGACCCTTTAAGAATGTAGTAACCGGCACGTATTTGATCCTTATCGGAGCTATGCAGGCTGGAGGTCAGCCTTCGGGGCTAAAGGGGAACATTTTTCTGCTGCTGTCTCTCAGCAGACATACTTTAAAATTCCAATTTAAAAAATTCAAAGGCTTTAGATTTAGAAGATATTGTACAGTTTTGCCAGTGTTCTTGCTCCTTGGCTGCTCTCAGTGACCTTTACCAGTTTTCTATTTGTATTAGGTTCTAAATGTACTCGAGCCTACCTTTTTTCTGCTGCATTTATACCCAGGTGATGGAGTTAGTTGTTTGTGTTGCAGTATGTGGACATAAACATTCCTAGAGCTGACATCAGGAACCAGGCCATTGCCCTTTTCCTTTGTCACTTACCCTAATAAGGGGTGCGGAAACCTAGCAAATGCAAAATATTTCATTGTGTTAAAGTATGTGGGTTTCCTGCTTCAGCTGGACAAAGTAATTTGTTGAACACACAAATTTTGAAGTCGGTGTGTTCAACCAGAGCACCAAAACCACTTCCGGCACTGACAACAGTGAACATTGAATGCAGGGAATCGGTGACAACAGAGAGTGGTGCTGCTGAGAGCTGGGCAAGGCACAGAGTGACCCAGAGACGAGCAACAGCTGGAAGCCACGGCCTCTTCTGGGCCACCCCTGCGCCGCCCCAGGGCTACCACTCGAAGCTGGAACCTTAACCACTTCAAGCGCTACGTAGCCGGAGCTGCTGCCGAAAAGCAGAGCCGAGAAAGAAAAAGGCCGGGTTTGGGGGAGAAACCCTGGCTCCGTCTCCCCCCACCCCTGGGTCCAGCCTCCTGCAGCGCAGAGCCAAGCAGTAGAAGCAGGAAGGACAGACAGGCCCAGGCATGGCGCTGGAGCTAAAGCAAGGAGTGGGAGGTGGGATCCCTGCCTCTCCAGATTCGGTCCCCCTTCACCTTGATCTCCCCCGACTGTGTCCCGGGTAACGTGAAAATCTAAAACTACACTGGCACTGGTTCTGAGGACATGAAGACTCTCTGGCTGGCATCCCTGATGTCCCCTGTCCTTCGCATCTGCCTGCCTTCCCACGTAGGGTTCTCAGTGGACCAGTGTGGCGTTCTCTGACAACGGAGAACTTCTTTTGGGATAATAGTACATGATGAGCTTGCATCTCCCTCTAACAAATTTCTGAACAGATGTAGAGTATAATTTTGGAATGCCCTAACTCATTTTATCACTTTCTGATGATTGAGATCAGCTGACTGACTTCTATCTCTTCTGAAACTGATGCTGGATGGTTAATCCAGACTAATTAATGAATACCCAGTAGAAGAAACAGCTTCAGTTAAGGAAGAATAAACATTTAACTGTTGCTTCAATTTCACAATAAAAAGGGATGTAATTCAGTTCAAATGTTTAAAAACATAGAGCCTTCTGTGAGATGCCCAATAAAATGTTGAATTTATAGCAACTCTATTGTGAAACTATGATGACTTTTATTTGACTTGAAGAAGTTTATTGCTGAAAGATCCTGAGAAATCTTCTAAAAGAATCCTTTTGTTGAAAAGGAAATTAGCATTTCCACTTCTCAGTTTCAGAAGACCTAAATTAATTTTTTTTTAAGATTTTATTTATTTAATTGATAGAAGACACAGGGAGAGAGGGAACACAGGCAGAGTGGGAGAGGGAGAAGCAGGCTTTCCGCCAAGCAGGGAGCCCCATGCAGGGCTCCATGCCAGGACCCTGGGATCATGACCCGAGCCGAAGGCAGATGCCCAACACCTGAGCCACCCAAGCATCCCAACCCAAATTAACTTTTTAAAAATGCCTAAATCAACCTTAAAAACAACTGTTTAAAATTATAAAAGCCTTATGCCAATTCTAGAAAATCCAAGAAATGATGAGAGTATTCGTATGCGTGTGTTTCCCCCAGTGTGAAAGTCTCCCTACATGCTCCTGCCTCCCGAGGTAGACTCGCTCATTCGTACAGCGAGAATGTATAGAGCACCTGCCATCAGCCGTTGTACTGGACACCGAGGAAATATTAGTGGGCAAAACAGTCACAATGTTTCATTCAATTTGTATTCACACAGGACTTTGTAGTGGGAAAGGAATCAGGCAATAACTACGTGTGTCACGTGGTAGTCAGTGCAGTGAAGGCAGTTAAGGAGCGCAAGGGGAGCCGGGGCGCTGGTTTATAGAGAGTTCGGGAAGACCCTCTGAGGAGCCAACCTCTGGCGTCATCTGAGGAAGCAGGAGGGTGAGCTGGGTTTTTTCTGGGGGAAAAAAGGGTCTTTCTAGGCAAAGGGAATGGGGAGAAGTAACTGTAAAAAGGTTGTTGTGTATTCGCTCGGATTTGTTGTGTGCATATACTAGGCTTATAAAGACCAGCCTCCGTTTTTTTTTTTTTTTTTTCCCACTTAACAATCTGCCTTCCTTTGTCTTTTTGATAGCTGTGTAGCATTTTATCACATGCCTGTACCTTAACACGTCTGGCCAGTTCTCCGTTGGTGAACCCGTGCGTTGTTTCCAGGTCCTCGGTACCGCTGAGTGTGGCTCTAAACCCGCTTATGCTCACATATAAATACTAACGTGTGTGTTTCTCTGTTCTCAAACCACCTTATTTTTTAAATTATTTTCTTAAGATTTTATCTATTCATTTGTTTTAGAGAGAGAGCGCGCGCGCTCGAGTGCGGGGAGGAGCAGAGGGGGAGGGACAGGGAGGTGGAAAAAAATCTCAAGAAGACCCGTGCCGAGGGGCTCGATTTCATGACCCTGAGATTTCAAAACCAAGAGCTGGGCGCTCAACCGACTGAGCCACCCAGGCGTCCCAACTCAACCGACTTTAAAAGGCTTAAGAAAATACCGATGCTCAGGTTTTATTCAGACCAGTTACTAAATCAGGATAGTCTGGAGGAGGGATCTAGGACTTTTTTGGTATTTTTTTAAAGGTTCCTTGGATGATTCCAGTATGTGGTCAGGGTTGAGAACCGCAGCTATAGGATGATTCTTACAAGTGATCTGGCTGAGTCAATGATAAAAGACATGGTACATTTTAGTTGATAGTGTAAAGTTGTTCCGTGTATTAGTTAGAATTAGGAGCAGCTGCCAGTAGTAGAAATCTAAATTCAGAGGCGCTTGGGTGGCTCAGTGGGTTGAAGTCTCTAATTCGGCTCAGGTCATGATCCCCGGTCCCGGGATCAAGTTCCTGCATCCGGCTCTCTGCTCAGCAGGGAGCCTGCTTCCTCCTCTCCCTGCCTGCTTCTCTGCCTACTTGTGATCTCCTTCTGTCAAATAAATAAAATCTTTTAAAAAATTAAAAAAAAAAAAAGACATCTAAAGTCAGTTGGCTTAAACTAGATCGTTTATTTTTTTTATTATTATTTTTTTTTTAGATCGTTTCTTTTTTTTATGAAATTCTTTACATAGGCAGACCAGGACTAGAGTTGTGTTACACGGAGTCCTCAGGTACCCGGGTTCCTTCTGGCTTTTGTTTTTGCTGACCTAAGGGAAATCTTCTAATCTCAAGCTTAAGAGAGACTGAGAGAGAGAGACAGAAGAGGGGTCAGGGCTTCTGCCATGACTTCCGTGATGCAGGCAGCACAATGAGGGAAGAAGGGTTGAAGGGCACAGACCAGCTGTTCTCTTAAAAGATGCCTAGAAACTTCCACAGAACACTTCCGCTTGTGTTCCGTGGGCCAGAGCTTGGTCACAGGGCCGGACCCAACTGCAGGGGAAGCTGGACACAGGCTTTCCTCCAGGTGACCGGTGTGTCCTGTAGAAGCCAGGGCTTTGCTTATCTGAAAAAGGAGAAGAACCGGGAGCCACAGCCACCAGCCGCCCCTGCCCTGTCCCCCTCCCCAGGGCTGTGAGCTCTGCCCTCCGTCCCCAGACCCTTCATGCCCCAGGGCCAGGACCTGCCCCGCTGGCGTTCGCCCAGGCCTCCCGGTCACCGAAAGCTTCGCTGCTGCGCGGGGAACCTCAGGACATCGGCCCGGGGGAGACGCAGAGTCAGTGCAGTTCGGCCCCCAGAAGGACGGTGGCAGCGGCTGTCCTCGGACGTTCCCGCTCCCCCGGGGGAGGGCCTCTTCCTGCCAGCGGGTGTCGGTCCCCGCCGTCCCGCTCGGACATCCTGAAGGACGCGTCTTCCTCCCGCATTCCTATCGCGGGAATTACCGTTCCTCTCGGGGGCGAGAGTAGCGTGACCGTGACTTGGTGTAATGCGTCTTCTTTGCCCTTGCAGTGGACGAAGGTCGCAGCAAGGAGCCCGACCGGCTGCAGGTGTTCCACAAGAAAGCCATCCTGCCCTACGGCGTGTACAAGAGGCAGCGCAAGGCGGCGGCCGAGGAGGCGGCGGTGCTGCAGTACGCGCGGCTGGTGGGGCAGGCGTGCGCCGAGCGGATGCTGCTGCTGCGGAACTGAGGCGGCCGCGCTTCCGCGTCTCCCCCACCCCCCGCGCCCCCCCCCCACGCACCCCCCCACCCGCGCCGAGCGGATGCTGCTGCTGCGGAACTGAGGCGGCCGCGCTTCCGCGTCTCCCCACCCCCCGCGCACCCCCCACGCACCCCCCCACCCGCGCCGAGCGGATGCTGCTGCTGCGGAACTGAGGCGGCCGCGCCCCCCGCGCCTCCCCCTGCGCACCCCCCACGCACCCCCCCCATGCACCCCCGCGCCCCGGGGACACCCCGGCCTGCCCACAGATGAGATATTTTTTATTTTGACTCTTCTATGGCTTTTCTAAACCATTTTGTGGCGGTGTTCGCGTGAGAGGCCCCGGCCCCTGTAAAGATTTGAAAAACGGGTCGTGACCTGGCCTCGTCGCGGGGGGTCTCTCGTTCCGGAAGTTTGTTTTATGAACAAGATACGGTATCGACGTCTCGTGTTAATATTTTGGAAAGTAAAAGGAGTGGGTGGATCTTAAGTCGTTTAAACATCGTCTTGCTTTTTTGGTCCAAGAACTCACAGCCGACTGTGCTCAGAGCCGTTTGACATCGGCTGATGCCGGGCGACCGAGGGCTGCGGAAGGAGGTGGGGAGTCGGCCTGTGGCTTCGCAGACTCTCAAGAGCGCTCCGTGTGTGGTGTCCCTGCCCAAGGTTGTGTAGTTGGTAGAACACTCAGAAGATATACCTTAAAGGCGGTCCTGTGAACCCCAGAGGATCATTTACCCAGGACAGCCCCGGTGCGGTCATGTCTGCTGTCTTGACGCAATTGTTTTTTCCTAGAATAATTAATTTTACTCTCAAAAGTATCCCAGTTTGACAACGAAGTTATGTGATTACCCTAGTTGTACATATTATTTGTTCTATTTCTAAACGAAGAAATGGAAGTTTTGGGTGGGGGGTTGTTGGTTTTTTTGTTTGGGGGGCTTTTTTTTGCCTGTTTTAGGAAAATGTGAGCTCCTGCCTTGACCTAAGACCCATCAGAAGTAAATATATGCTAAATTTTTCACTCCTTAGAACTCAGGACACTTGTCTTCGGTTATTGATTAAAAATGAGTTAATATCTGACTCCTTTTATAGCTGTGCTACAAACCACGTTTAATGAGGCATAGGAATCATTTTGACCTCTGTTCCAGGGCAGAGGTGGAGCAATCCATTTTTTGCCCTTTGATTTGGGAGTCAGCACATGCTCTCTCTGTGTCCTCTCACTTTCTTTTGGCCCCTCACCCAGTCAGCAAATGTCCCTTGTCCCCCCCGGTCAGGGTTGCAGGCCCTGTGCTGGGAGGAAGGAGGCTCGGCGGCAGCAGTTCACAGAGCAGAACTGTGTTGGAGGCGATGAATGACAGAGGAGGGTTAGTTTCCTGCGCTCTCTTTCAGCTGACCCCCGCCTTCTGCCAGCTGCTTGGCCACTGAGTTCATTCCATTCCCCATTTTGCCTGTTTCCTATCAATATTTTTAAAAAACCATATTATAAAACATAGTACTTTGAAATCTACTACTGGTTTTAATCTTTTCTTCTAAATACACTGAATTTAGATAAGACATGAGAAAATAATTTCATTTAGATAAAACAACGATCATTAAATAATGATTTTAAAAATCACATGTCTAGAAATTCAGCATCCAAATAAACTGTGTATTTATTCATTCAGAGGGTGTGTGTGTGTGTGTGTGTGTGTGTAAAACACTTGCCACTTGCAGGTACTTTGCCAGCTGAGCTGAGAGCAGCGAGGAAAGCCATTTTCTCTGATCGCGTGGGTTTTGCATTCTTCTGAGATTTTGTTCTTCAAAGTCATCTCCCAAGAGTATTTGATAGACTCTTGTTTGGAAATGCTTTCAGAATCTGTAGACTTTTTTCTTTTTCCTCCAAAAAGAAGATAGCTTAATGTTTTTAGAATCACAAAATGGTACTCACTGTAAGCAGTTCAAATATTAATAAAACTATAAATAAGAAGGTAAAATATAATCTGAAATTCTACCGTACTAGAAAAAAAGAATTGTTATACATCTACACACAAAATGTACATAATTTGAATATACATGGAATTATGCTCTATATACTGTGCTGTGGACATAGCTGAATTTTGAAAGAAATTTCAAAGTAGGACTTCAGAAGTGTTGTGAGTGATATGAGTACCAGGAAAGTCAGCGGGCTGGGGCCGCATCTTGGTACCCTTGGCGTCGGAATGTTTTTGATGCTACCAACTGCATCATACCCTCTTTATCTCCGTGACTGGCACATGGAATAGCAGCCCTAGAGATCACAACTCTTGAGTAGCCCGTGAAGAGAAAACCAGACTCTTACGTCTTACCACGACTCTGGTTTCCTCCTGCAGAATTCAGTCCGGGTTCCTTCAGAGCAAAGTGATCGATCACATCCCCTTCTGGGAATCAGGGTCCTGCCTCTGTGGGTGGCATTCAAGGTGGCTACAGTGACCCTCCAGAGAGAGCTGACCACAAAGCTGCTTTTGCTCAGTTGCTGTATTCATGTGCTGTTCTTTGGGGAAGAGACAGTGTATTGATCCTAATGAGTTAATTATTTGTTCTTTGGTATCCTGGCTGAGTACTGATAGCGTGCTAGAAAAGGACAGCAAGGCAAGTGACCCAACTTGGCTGGGTGACGTGCAGTGTAGCTGAGAAATCTGGTTTTATGTTCATGGCTTTCATCCAAAGAAAGACACTCGAGAACCTTTCAAAGATAGTTTCCATCTTTTCAAGGCTTTAAGCTACGCATTCACGCTCTTAGAGTTGGAGTTCCTTTCCAGATGCACGTAAATGCATACCTGCTTCCTTGTTTCTGGAGCAGAAATGTCATCGAGGTTTTCCAGGCCACCATCTTATTTAAATTCTTCCAGTTCTGTGAGATTTTTGTTATTTTTAAAAAATGTAATCTGAGCACTTTTTAAAAAATATTCTATAAAAGAGGCTATTACCAAATGAATATATTATTCATTTGATTAAAATTATTTAGATAAGAAATCATTACTGTTTAGCTTTGCTTTCAGACAGTGTATCCTATTATTTATCCATTTTGCAAAATATCACTTGTGTGTGGTTTCTTAACATAGCAGAATCTATTATGTAAATGAACCTTTTCAGATGTCTGGGCAGTCGATGGTTTGATTGTATAGGCTTTGTACTATTTAAGTGTGAATAAAAATGAGGAAGAATATAATGACGAGTTATCTAGAAGGTTTTGGTGGTTGCTAACTTAAAAGAAGGAAATGAAATGGAAACATAATGTTTGAATTAGAAGTTATTCAAATGTGTGTTCTTTTCCAAAAGAAAACCAGTGACTAAAGCAAAACAAGTTTGATTGCATGTGATTTTTCTTTTGCTCTTGTGTATGCCTTTTGAACAGTCCATTTGATAAATCTTGAATGAAAAAAATAAAGCTGTTTCTATCTGCAGTGGGTTGTGCTGATCAATACTTAAAAGACATGTGTTTCCATACTTTTCAATTTTTTACTACATTTTACCTGTAATGAATATGCAGAAAACAGAGGTAGAACGTTGGCTGTATGAATCATAATATCTCATTTACAGTAACTGGGAATTCCAGATCATTTGGTTACCTAAATCAAAGCATGATGGATTCCTTTCTCAGGAGTGAACAAAAATAAATATCACTTTAAGAAAAACATCCAGATTTCACATGATAAATTAGGAAATAGACATAGGACTTAGGTAGTAAACTCAAATATATTTTCTCTCAAAAAGCTTAGTTTACAGAGAAATTCTCTTAAAATACCCCATAAAGCAAGTGTGCCTTAATCGTTCATAATAGTACACAGTATATTTAATGAACACATTTACAAGAGTTTTGTCTTTTTTACAGTAAAGAGGTCCCTGGTAGGTTTAGGATAAAATGAATCCTATTTTCCAAGTGATTTAAATGTTGGTTATAATTCCCACTGACTTTTTTTTTTTTAATCTACCGAAGAAAATACAAAATCACTTACCATGCCATCGGTAATCACCACCCCTGCCATTCATGTTTTTTTTTTTTTAAATGTCACAATTTTTTTTTAAAGATTTTATTTATTTATTTGAAAGACAGAGATCGCGAGTAGGCAGAGAGGCAGGCAGAGAGAGAGAGGAGGAAGCAGGCTCCCTGCTGAGCAGAGAGCCCGATGCGGGACTCGATCCCAGGACCCTGAGATCATGACCTGAGCTGAAGGCAGAGGCCTAACCCACTGAGCCACCCAGGCGTCCTGCCATTCATGTTTTGATGTTGTACACTCTCAAACTTTTTTCTACCTACATGTCTTTTTTTTTAAGATTTTGTTTATTTTTATTTGAGAGACAGGTAGCTGGAAATAGCACACAAGTAGTGCAGAGAGGGAGAAGCAGATTCCCCACTGAGCAGGAAACCCGATGCGGGACTTGATCTCAGGACCCTACAATCATGACCTGAGCCAAAGGCAGACACTTGACTGACTGAGCCACCCAGGGGACCCTGTCTTACTTTAAATAAAAATGGAATCATGTATATTGTTTCATAATTTTGAATGTTTTAATCCATTTGTGAACATGAAAATAAATGAAGAATATGATTTTTTTTTAAGATTTTATTTATTTATTTGACAGACAGAGATCACAAGTAGGCAGAGAGGCAGGTAGAGAGAGAGAGGAGGAAGCAGGCTCCCCGCTGAGCAGAGAGCCCGAAGCTGGGCTCCATCCCAGGACCCTGGGATCATGACCTGAGCTGAAGGCAGAGGCTTTAACCCACTGAGCCACCCAGGCTCCCCAAGAATATAACTGTTTTCATGGCAGTTCAGTAATAGCTGTATCTAGTATCTTTTGAGAAAGGGGCCTTACGTGGTTCTTACTGCTCCTTTTCCTCCATCCAATGCCTTTCCACGACAATAGGGATTTCCGCCGAGCTCTAAGGTTCAGGTATAGCTTTTAAAAGTTAGTGCCGCCTCCTCTCATTGTCCCTTAACTAAATATTTTCTGGGATACTGCCCTACCGTTTTTACAGTTTGAACACCTCTAAAATTCCCAATTAGAAAATATCTTATTTAAAAGCTTAAGGTTGGGGCGCCTGGGTGGCTCAGTGGGCTAAAGCCTCTGCCTTCAGCTCCGGTCATGATCCCGGGATCCTGGGATCGAGCTCTGCATCGGGCTCTCTCCTCGGCAGGGAGCCTGCTTCCTCCTCTCTCTCTGCCTACTTGTGATCTCTGTCAAATAAATAAATAAAATCTTAAAAAAAAAAAAACCCTAAAAGCTTAAGGTTATTTAAAACAAATTAAGGTTCTGATTCATGGATTCTTCATACAACAGAGGCCCTTAAAATGGGTACCTGGAAAGGGTGGGCTATTACTATTAGCTCAGCCAAGTTTTTTAGTTTGAAAAACATGTTGGCTTTTTTAGATTTAATTCTAAGTAAAACAGCACTTCTGTATCCAGTTAATTGTTACAGTTGGTATCTTCAGTCCCGTCCTGTCCAGGAAATAGTTTCCTATTGACGGTCTAATTCTCAATTAGACCAAGAACTGAAGTTGCTAAATACATTTGGTATGCCAAATTTTTATTCACGGAGGGCTCCAAAATAGCTTACAGATTTTTATTGCTGGGGTTTCTCACTGTATCTCTCCCCTTGCAATATGAAGAAGAAATTTCAAATGGACGCGCTGTTAAAATACAAAACAAAACAAAACTGGGGGCACCCGGGTGGCTCAGTCAGTTAAGCGTCCGACTCTTGATTTCAGTTCAGGTCGTGATCTCAGGGTCTTGGGATCGAGCCCCACATTGGGCTCTGCGCTCAGGGAGGAGTCCGCTTGGGGTTCTCTCCCTCCCCCTCCCTTCGACCCCTCTCCTTGCATGTGCTCTCTCTCTCTCTCTCTCTCAAATAAATAAAATCTTAAAAAAAATAAATGAAACCTAGCAGAGCAAATCTTAAAAGCTATATGGCATTTATGATTTTTAATAATTACCCTTCAATATGAAATTCCATAACACATGTTTCAGCCACCTCGGAGGAGAGAAAGACATCCTTCCTTTGTCTGGTTTGCATTAAGCAGACCACGAGTGACCAGCACGAGTATCTGTTTCTTTGATCATTACAGTTTGATTAAAACCAATAGACAGAAAGTGGTTTCTATAACCAGTTATAGGTTGCATGCTAAAGCCATCATATCAAAAAGGTATAAATGTTGTGCTCCCTGCTTGCCGAATTCAACTCTGTGTTTTTTGGATCATGCTTTCCCCTGCCCCTTAATTTTTCGTGCATTTGTCAGTCTGTGCCAGGGTCTTAAAATCATTTAACACTGGCCTTTTATAAAATGTTATTTAATTAGTGTTAAATGAAGACTCATGAATACTTCATGCAGTCACATTCATCGCACTTTGTTAATTCAGTATTCAGTGAGTCTGAAGAGCATCTCTCAACTCACGGAGCTTTTTGATCATGAAATACGAACAACAGCATTGGGGCGTTTGTGAATTCAGAGCTTAAGGATCTCAGCTCGGTTGTATGTGGAGCCTTCTGTACACTATCCGCGCATCTGAGAATGTTCAGAGATGGCCAGACCGGAAGCTAACCGTTGCTGATCTTGTTTAATTGACCATTAAAGCAAAGATTGTATCTACACATACAGTGGGAGAGAGCGTGTGCTTCATGAAAGCTCACTCCTAAGGGTATGATTATTCTCAGTTTTAAATCAAACAATCAGCTCAGTACAGTTGCCCCTTGAACACGGGCTCACATGGGTCCGCTTCTACACAGATTTTCTGCAGTAAGTACAGTACTGTGCTGTCAATATATTTTCCTTGATTTTCTTAAGAACATTGTGTTTTCTCTGGGAGTGCTGACTTGATGGTAGGAATACAGCATATGATACATATGATACAGGAAATATGTGCTAATCGACTGTGCATGTTATCAGCAAGGCTTCTGGGCAACAGGAGGCGATGAGTGAAGTTTTGGGGGAGTCAGATTTTTGACCACACAGGGGGTCGGTGTCCCTAACCCATGTTGTTCACGGGTCAACTAAAAGGGTTTGGATGTATAGGACTAGTGTAGAAGTCCGACAAACTGATACAGCTGCCCTGTCCACAAGAGCCACAACTGTCTATTTCATTAATTACAATTAAAATTCAGTTCTCAGCCTCACTAGCTACATTTCAGAGGCTCACAGCTGGCCCTGTGGGGCCCCTGGGCTGCTGTAATAGCTTATCACGACTAAAAACAACACGCATTGATTCTCACAGTTCTGGAGGCTGGAAGTACAAACCCAAGGAATCGACAGGGCTGTGCTGGCTCTGATGGATCCAGGAGGAGTCTTTCTGGAGCCTTCCAGCTGCGAATGGTTACCAGCAATGCTCGGTGTTCCTTGGCTGGCAGCTGCCTCATTCCCAGTTTCTGCCTCCCTGTTCTCAAGGCCACCTTGTCTCTGTGTGTTTCTCTGGGTCAACTCCTCACAAGGATTACTAGTCATACTGGGTTTAGAGCTCACTGTAATCTAGTATATGACCTTATCTTAATATGTCAGCAAGGCATCGAGGCTTAGAACTTCAACCTATCTTTTTGCCAGGGGCTTGGGGTGGAGAGGGACACAATTCCTTTTTCTTCAGTAGGCTCCAAGCCCAACAGGGGGCTTGAACTCATGACCCCGAGACCAGGAGTTGCATGCTCCACCCACGGAGCCAGCCCCGTGCCCCCGTGGGGGACACAGTCGCACCCAGCAGAGCGGCCCCATTGGACGGTACAGATACAGAACGATTCCACTGTTGTAAGTTCTAGTGGACGGTGCGCAGAGAGGCCATCTTACAAAATAAAAATGTCATGGTTTGATATGTCTTATACGTTTCGACATGGCCAAACACCGCGCAGCGAATCCAGTGGGACATTAGGGCAATTTACTTTGACAGTGTCTGGTTTCTCATTGTAACTCCCATTGAGCGATCTTGTCTCATCTGTAAGTGCTGCTGCCCATTCGTATGAATCTGCAGATCCTCAGTATCTCGTGACCGTGAGGCTGCCTCAGTTTCTTGATGTAACTGCCACGTCACTAGATTTAAAGTTAAACTACGGGGGCGCCTGGATGGCTCTGTTGGTTAAGCATCTCGAGTCAAATTCTCTCGCACCCTCTTCCCGAACCCCAAGTAAATTAAAAAAAAAAAATCTTTAAAGTTAAAATATGTGTAGCGATAATGTTTAATTAATGGATAACTTGAATGAATGAGAGATTAATCCAGAAGTATTTCTGAAGAATTTGTGCTCTTCTATTATTCCTTTTTAAAAAATAAATTTTATTTATTTACTTGAGAGAGAGAGAAAGAGCACAAGCTGAAGGAGAGGGAGAAGCAGACTCCTTACTGAGCAGGGAGCCTGACACGGGGCTCAGTCCCAGGACCCCGGGATCATGACCTGAGCCCAAGGCAGATGCTTAACCAACTGAGCCACTCAGGCGCTTCTATTATTTCCATTTTTATATTTTTAATATATATTTTCTTTTAGGTTTCTAGTTCTAGTTACATGGTTATTTTGATCAAATAGAAAAAAATTTTTATAAATGTATCAATAAAAATCTTTGAATCTGTACCAATAAAAGGATTTATATGCATCTCTCACAAAAATATGCAGTGAACCTGTATGCAAACGAAAATGGGAAAAATAAATCCTCATTACACATCTCTGTTGTCTTGTTGAATGCACAGCTGGTGGTTACCTCACATGAGTAAGTCCAGAAGACAGATTAGATTGATTTACAGGTCTGCCTTAAAGATTTTTTATGCCTTTACTATTGTATTTTATTTTAAAAGATCTTATTTATTTATTTGACAGAGACAGAGTGAGAGAGGGAGCACAAGCAGGAGGAGTGGGAGAGGGAGAAGCAGGCTTCCCACGGAGCAAGGAGCCTGATGCGGGGCTCGATCCCAGAACCCTGGGATCATGACCTGAGCCAAAGGCAGATGCTTAATGACTGAGCCACCCAGGCATCTCTACTATTGTATTTTTAAGGATGATTTTGAATACTGGCTTTTTTTCCCCCTAGTACAGCCTACTTCGGACCCAAACTGCCTGTCATTGTCCTCAACGTGGAGATCTTCATGGAATTTCACCAGAGGCATGGGATTTAGATACAGAGACATCTGTTTGGATTCACTTCCCCAGACTGTTTGCGGCCACCCATGAGCAGAGCCGGCGGGGGGTGGGGTAGGTCCGAGGGAGCCCCGGAGGTTGGTCAGCGGCCTCCAGGGGCTCTGCACGGGGTGAGGGCAAGGCCTGCGGGAATTAAGGGTGACAGTCTCCAGTCTCCCGGTCTCTGCCTCTTCTCCAGAGCCACACTGTGATTTACGTAATTCTATTCCATATGCTTTTTTATAAGTCAGCCAGAGAAGCATCCGTGTGTAGCCAACTGTGTGTAATTACAAGCTCTCCGTCTACAGCCGCTGGTGGTTCACGCTTGCGGTAATTAATATTTCTGATCATGTCACCAAAGATGCTGTCGAGAACGTTTGGAAATAAAGGATCCACGTTGGGAGGAGAAAGTCTGGAGACCACTTTGAGCTTACGATAATGAATACATTATTCATTTCTATTACTCCTTTATTGCCTTTGTTAAGATATGGAAACTGTCCTGTGCCAGCATTCCTTGTGAGTCATGACGATCTCCGACTATCCTTATCTGCAGTTGCTTATCTAGGCTCTTCACCATCTGGAACATGAACAGAGTGTCCAAAAGTAAGGTTAAAAAAATAAAAAAGAAAGAAAGAAACTTGCCTCTTAGAAGCATAATGGGGCGTGAATCCAGGCTCTAGAGCTTATGCCCTATTAATGGGACAGCCACTTGGGCCGCGTGGCATAAGGAGAAGAAATTTTTGGTCCGAAGGAAAAGGATAAAATGTGGAAATGGCATGTTAGTGGAAGGGTGTACATCACCTCCTGGACAGCTCTTACTGTGTGCCCGCTGGCATTCAACACTGCCCCGTGGACAGTGGTGCTGGGAGCCTGTTCTGGAGGCAGACGGATTGTAGCAGGGAGGGCTGACACAGACCTAGAGTGACCTTCTGACCGTGTTCCACAAGCAACCAGTTCCTTCCATTAACCTCAGTAAGTCAACGGAATATGGAGGGAACCTGGATCCTGGGGACAAGCTGGGCCAGGTTCAAGTCCTGGGATCGCTTAACTAATTGTGGCACCTTAGGCCAGGACCAGAAGGCAAGCAAACCTCAGCTTCCTCATCAGGAGAGATGACCTGGGCAGGTGGGGAGCCAGCTGGTAGGGGTCGAGGACAGTTGTCTTACAGAAGTGGCCTCGCCCGACCCCTGCTCTGCAGCCCATTACACCTTGCCCGAAGCAGATGTCAACAAAAAGGAAGGTAATGAAGAAATATTTGAACAAAATATTAAAAAAGAAAGAAAGAGTAGACCCTACCAATCCAAGGCCTAGAAGCCTGAACATCTCAACAGCCCCCGAGCACACAACGTGGTCAGGGCAATCAGACTTGACATTGGTAAAGACAATGCTGACTGGTCAAGGAAGCAATTCGAGTACAGTCGAGTATATTTCTATTCAAAATTGTGATAGTAACAAAAAGATTCCATTAACTGGATAAGTTCCGGTTATCTGCAAACTTCACCATACTGAAACAGGTCTTCGCGACTACAGAATGAGAGTCCATTTGGAATGGCCGCATTCACAAAGGATGCTCTAGTGTTAGAGAGGCAGAAACTTTCTATTGGCTGGCCTCTGTCTAACAGAGTGTGGATAAACAATTATTCAGAGGAACCCACGGAGGGCCTCGCTCTCCAGTGGCGCCACCATTCAGAAATTCCTTGGTATACTGGGAGAATAAAATGGGTTTTGAGGCCCGGTACAATTATGCGCATTTTTGTTTGTTTTGTTTGAGACAAAACTAAACAACAGGATATCTGGAAAACCAGCAGCATTTTGTAGACTGGGCCAAACGCCCCGCACAGCGGGCTGTCATATCCACTTACAGTTTCAGTGATAATGACTGGACTGTTTTCAGCCAGCCCCCAACTGCTCCTGCTTTTCTTCGTGTTTCTGCATTATTCCCCCGCATGAAGGCAAATTCTGGAAGAGGCATTACTTCTTAAAATCGGCTTTTCACAGGGCCACACGTTAGCCAAAGAGCGTTATCAAAAAGGCCTGGAAATCAAAAGCACATTTTTTCGAGTGGAGAAGAAGTGATGTTATATAGGACCGCAGAATGCCGCCCTCGTCGGGGACAAGAGGTGAGCCCGAAGACGAAAGCGGGAAGTAGACTGGTCTCTTTTACTGCCTCCCCAAAACACCCCCCCAAACCAGAAAACCCCAGCCTAATTAAAAGTTCATTCTGCTGTGTGCAGAGCTGGGTGCCCAGCGCCTGGGCCAGTGCGATTCGACACGGAGGCCAGTGGCGCTGTTTCCTGAGCATTGAAGGAGACGCTCTGCTCCCAGGTCACGTTCTAGCAAGTGCTCAGTGCATGCAGAGTTAGGCTCTCCCGGGCCAACTCCACTGTCCAGCCGGGCGGGGGGCAGAGCCACAGGCTCACACTCAGAGGACCACACTGGCGGGGGCCTGACCTCTGCTCGCCGACCTCAGGCAGAAGATCTGAGATGTCAGGACATCTGAAACGTCTTCGTTGTGTTTGGTGCGGTGTTTGCTCCGTTGACACTGGGCTCAAGGTGGAGAAACGGGTCCCCTTTCTGCCCTTCCTAGTCAATTCTCCCGGAAGCCACCAGGGGGCAGAAAGAATCTTTCTTGCCTTCCCGCCACCCCCCCACCCCCCTACTCTCTCCCTCCCCCCAAACTCTGCATGGGAAGGTAAACATTTCCTTTGGTCCATTTGGGCCAATGTTCTTGATATAAATTGTATTTCTTATTTCCCAAATCCTTGATTTTTTTCAGATTTGGGTTGTCTCTAAATTAAGTCTTCTTTCTGCAAGGAAAGCCATGAAGGTATTTTATATTGATGGATGACTTAGCTCTGAGATCTCCAGGCCTGACACAGCAGCCCAGGCTCTCCCACATGTTCCTCCCTGTCTCCAGCCTCACGGGGCCAGTGCAGGCCCCCAGGCCCTTTTACCAGGATCATTGCGATAGCCTGCCAACCTTCCCAGCCAGTTCTCACGCCCGGCACACATCTGACTCTCATCTGCCTCTCCTGGTCCCGCCTCAGACAGCTCTGCATTACCTACCGCATGAAGCCTCAACCGCCCCCTTGGCATGTCCCACTCCTTTTCCAACCCTTCGGTGCATCTCCCTTCCGTAAACCCTACTCTCAGCCGTTTCTTGCCTGTTTCTTGACCTCCAAACTCTTCTGTCTGCAGACACTCTAATCTGCAAGGTCTACACCAGGGGCCACCTCCCTGTGAGTCCCTGGTCTACCATATCCGAAGCTTTTCTTCAAGTCACAGTTCTTTCTTAAGGCTCGAGACAAGCAACACAAGGAAGGCCATGGGAATGATGCACGTTGCTCTCAGAGAGCTGGCCAGAGCCCGGATTCATCGGAGAAACCTCCCCCGAGGAAGTGTGTTTGTGTCCGGTGGGTGGATGCTGAGACCCGGCTCCCAGGTGCCGGGACGGGTCTGGTCCTCGGACTCAGCTTCACAGCACGGGGTGGAAATGCCAAGAAAGCCTTCCTGAGCAGTGGGTCCGTAGTGGGATTGGTTGAACGTGGCAGGTTCTTAACACATTAAGAACATCAGAAATGCCCATAAAGGAGAGCTGTAAATTTGATACACCTAAGTGAAGAGTTTCTCTTTATAACCTTAGAGAAGCCACAGTCTGTTTGCCTTGGAACGGGCGGTGACTAAGGTGATCGCCAGGGAATGCGTCCGTGGTTCCACCTGGTGGTGCGTTCACACGGGGGTGGGGCGAACGGGGACAAGCTGTCCCAGAGGGGAAGATTTTGCTTGTGGGGATACCTGTGCCTCGACAGCTCCCTTCATGGTCACCTGCTGCCGAATGAACAGTGAGAGAGAATATAGGACCCCATGTGTGTGCCGGGGGGCAGGCGGGTCTTGGCAGACAGAGGAGCTTTCGGGGACGAGTTGTCGGGGGACATCTGGCTGTTCTGTCTAAGAATTCCTGGCATAATGGGTCTGTGGACCCAGTACTTGAGGGCAGGCCTATTCTGGTTTAGAGCTCTTCCACCAAAAAAAAAAAAAAAAAAAAAAAAGCACCGATATGAATTGAAAATTCTTAAAGGGGATCACTGTAATCCCTATTTAATTTGGACTTCTCCTCTTAATTCATTTTGCATATGGCGAGACACACTTGCAACGGACACAAAGGGCCTCTCACCCACCCTGACTTGCTCTGCACCAGGGGAAAAGCCCCCCCCCCTGCCCTGGGGACTTGGCACCACCCGAGAGCCTTGGGGAGCCCGTCCCCCACCCTGGGGACCTCAGGTGCTGGGGGCTTCCCTAAGAGCAGGCCGGTGCAGGTGCTGAAGTGAGGCCCCGCGTTCATCCCGAAGATTCCCTTGCAGGTCCTTTCACTTGGTCTTAAATTCTGTTAACCCTTCCTAAAATTTACGAGGCCACCACTTCTCCTGGAAGCTCACAGGGCACCCGAAAACAGGCCCACCTGGGTGACAGGGGTTGCTCGGCTCACGTGGATTGTGACCGGCTTAGAGGGACGAGAACACAGTGGCGGTTGTAGGGAATCGCCACCTGGCCCAGTGGCAGAACATGCCGTTACAGCTGGCGGGAGGGCAGGGGTGGTTCCGAGGCGAGCAGCCCTCACGGGGCTGCAGCCTGACATCGCCAGGGGCCGGGGCTGTCCACACGCTCGCTCTCGGAAAGCTATTCCACAAAATCCCAGCCCCACACATAGGCTTCGTTGGTACATTTTTTGGATGGATCCATCTGTCCACCCAGCAGCGATCTGAGCCCCTGTCCTGCACCCAGCGTTGTGCGTGGCACAGACGTGAACAAGTGTGAGTCCCTGTCTTCGTGGAATTTCACTCCAGCAAGAGAGACAGATGGTTTGCAGCCAACAGAGGAGTCAGAGTGCTGGACTGTGTTTGGTCACACGAAAGGCCACTTTGGACAGGGTGTCAGGGACAGCTTTGGAAGCGGGGATGATCTGTGGGCATTGAGTGAAGGGAACGTGGACATCCTAAAGACTCAGAGCCGGAGTGGTTGTGTTCTTAGCTCTTCGGAGTCCACGGTCGTGGAGGGTTGACCCAAACCCATGGACTGGAACGAAAACTGCTCCGAGAGGGTAGACGAAATCCCCGCGACACTCAGGAAGGAAAGCTCACGTCTAACAGAAACGATCAGAGCTGTTACTGGAGGGAGCTGGTTTGACCTACAGTCGATTTTGAGAAAGGAGGGTCAGGGCATTCCAGGCAGAAGGGATGGAATAAGACCCAGTGTGGAGGCAGAAAGACAGGGCTTGGGAGAGTGGGGTGCCCTCTCTTTTGCCTGAGTTATAAAGAATTTGGAAGTCACGGGCGCTGAGGTAGATGGCAGAGCGAAGCTCCTCGGGGGGGGCGGGCTTCTACACTGGCAGGCCATGGTGTGCGAAATCCCCCCCCACGCCGCCCCCAGCAGCTCCCCCCGGAACCACTTTGGACAGCAGTGGGGAGCAGCCATGGCTGGAGAGGAGAAGCCAGGATAGAAACCAAAACACCCACCTCAAATGCACAAACCAGATTATGGCTTACATCCGCTAACCTGGTTTGCTATTTTCACCAGGAGACCTAGGACAGAATATGGGAGCGTCCTAAGCCTCTCCCAGAGGGAGCCCCCGCCCCCGGGGGAGGCCACACGGAAAGGCAGGGCCCCCACGACAAAAGCCCCAGAAGGATGCAACGGAGTGCGCGGCCAGCGTGGCTGGTGGACCAAGAAATTCCTGTTCCAAAACAAGTCCGTGAGAAAGGCATGAACAGTCCTTGACCAGGGCTTCGGCCGCTTCCCCAGAGCACCTGCGGCCCATCACCTCGACAAGCGCGGGGGCTTCCCGGGCCGCCCTCCCCGCCCCCCAGCCCACTGCTGCTCCCCGAGGTTGGCAGGAGGCCGCCCTTGCTCCTCGGCAAACTGACGTTTCCCTCTTGGAATGTTAAGCGTAAAAACCAAAATTCATGTGCTACCAGTGCGGGAAGGAAATGTCCTAATCGATCCTGAGAACGGGGGGCGCTAGCATCAAAGCAAAGAGCAGAAGGCGGTGTCCCTGGAAGGGGAGGCGGACGGCGAGGAGCAGGTGCGGGGGATGTGGCAGTAACGCTGTGCCAGAGGAACAGGCGGGGGTTGGGTCACATTTCCCAGAGGCAGGGCCCCCCCGGGCTCCTCGGACAGGGGGTGTGGTTGGACAGAGGGAGCTCGCTGAGGACAGGGGAAGGAGGAGGCAGAGGGCACAAGACCAGGGCCTGAGCGGGGCTGGGCTCAGCCGACCCGCGCCCCAGCCAGGTGAGGGCAATGACCTTGCAGGTGGGATGGTTTCCGCTCAGCCCAGGGCTGCGCCACCCCACCCCCCGCCCGCCGCAGCGTGGTAGGAGGAGCTGCTGACGACCCCCCCCCCCCACACACACACATGGCCTCTGGGTCTGGGCACCCGGCAGTGTCCACAGCAAGGCTCAGAAGTCTTTGCTGCTGGGGTGTGTGAACAGAGAGCTCTGAGCCCACGGAGAAACACCCGTCGGCCTGGGGGAACGAGAGAGGGGGCAGGAAAGTCAGAAAACCCCGCAGCCGCATCCCGGCCCCCACCAGCTCCTCCTGCTGTCCTGCTGGAGTCACCCTGCCTGCAGCCCTCCTCCTCCAGGGGTGAGTAGACACCGTGATTGCAGCCAGGCTCTGGGGTCATCAGCCCCTTGCCCCATCACTGGTGTGTTCCTGGGGAAGAGTCCCTCGTTGTCCCCCGTTGATTGTGAGGACCTAGAAAGACATGTTGGCAGAAGTAGGACGAGTGATCTGGAAAGACTGAAATTAGGCCTTGAAGGAAGGTGTGAGGGCATCACAGGGGGTAAGAGGAGGCAAGGCTAAGAAAATGCACTTGATAGTAAAAAGAAAACGTGCGCATGCGGACACACACACACACACACACACACACACAATGAAGGGATGAAGGCAGCAAGCCACCTGGGGCCGATGAGGAGAACAGGGGACTAGGGGACGATCTAGTTCTCACCCTGGATCTGACACCGGAGACCTGGGGACTTGGACAGGTGTCCTACCCTCACGTGGCCTGAGGAAGAACAAGGTACCCACGCGCCCACTGTACGGGGGCCCCACTCTCTGTCGCCGCCAAGAATGCTGTTCTCCCTGCTCTGGCTCGGCTGGCTTCCCCTCGGGGAGGCCTCTGTTCCCCTGTTTAAATCAGCACCCAGCCATGGGCTTTCGACATGACAAGTAGAGGGTTGTTGCGTTCTTGTGTGGGGCCTACCCTCTACAGACTGCGTTTCCTGTTCGTGCTGCTGTCTGTCTGTCTGTCTCGTCGGCGGACAGGTCGCTCTGGGGGCAGAGGTCTGCTCTGGCCTGCAAGCAGCTCTATTGCCGGACCCCGAACAGCCCCTGTGGGCTCTCCGTGAACACTTTGTGAACGACTGAATGGGACTCACCAGAGGAAAAAAGAAGATAAAAATGAGAAAGGATCAAGGAAAATTTGAAATTCTTTCTCTTTCAAAGTTATCTCTGGGGGCGCCTGGGTGGCTCAGTGGATTAAGCCGCTGCCTTCGGCTCAGGTCACCATCTCAGGGTCCTGGGATCGAGCCCCGCATCGGGCTCTCTGCTCAGCCGGGAGCCTGCTTCCCCCTCTGTCTCTGCCTGCCTCTCTGCCTACTTGTGATCTCTCTCTCTGTCAAATAAAATAGATAAAATCTTTAAAAAAAAAAAAAAAGTTATCTCTGTACCCAGTGTAGGGCTCGAACCCAAAACTCTGAGATCAAGAGTCACATCTTCCACCAACGAAGCCAGCCAGGCACCTATGAAATTCCGCATATGCCTGGCATTAATATTCTAGGCGTTCTCGGTGAAGGTCACTCTGTGCTCTTCTTTGAGAATATATATGGATATATGAGTATCCATTGAAGATCCTTTTTTCTTTCTTTTTTTAGAAATATGGAAACATGTTACTCAAGGTGACCGGGACATATTTCCAATGATAAAGAAAAAGCAAATATTCCTTTTATTTAAATTGTGGCGTTATAAGAACAAAACCAGAAAATCTCCTCTCTTATGTGTAAGGTGACTTTCGTCTCTGCTGGAGCCCTGATTGTCACTGAGGCCATTTGCATGAGGCTGGTGTTGGGGTTCCAAGCATTTCCCTGGTCTGCCCGTCAGCAGGGCCCATCTGCCCCAGGGCACGTGCTCGACCCAGTCCTCAGCCCACCTCTTTGGTGTGACTGTGAGATGCATAATCGATAGTGAGGTCCTGCTCCCCGGGGGTGCTGGGGATCTAGTCCGTCCCTGACATCAGGACCACGGAGACCCGGTCTGGAATGAACACCTTATTATGTGTTGCTCTGGCTACCAACTCTGGTCCTAGTGCCCCCTCTCCTCAGCGAGTGCTGGGGCCCCTGAGTTCCCCGACCCCCACACAGCTCCCATAGACTCTAATAAGGGACATGTGACAGAAACCACATGCTGGGCTTGGAGAATGTATGGGCTGACCCACACTTTCTCTCCAGGGAGGAGAGAGCTTTTACTCCTCCAGTCAGTCAAGGACAATGAAAACCAAATGTGCCTGCCGTGGCGTGCAAACCCACACAGACACACGCACACAGACACACTCACAGACACGCACACACGCTGCAAATATTCATTATGTGTGATAGGCCAAGGGTCGTTGCTGTTGTTGAAATGGAAGCTTGTTGCTGGTTCTCTAGAAGGCAGAACCCTGGGATTCAAACAATTCCTGCGTGCTACGTCCTTCCCCTGCTGCTACGGCTGCATCACTGACTTGATCACCAGATTCTGTTCTGTGGGAAAAACAGCTGATTCCGTATTCTTTTTTTTTTTTTTTAAGATTTATTTATTTGACAGAGAGATCACAAGCAGGCAGCGAGGCAGGCAGAGAGGGGGGTGGGAAGCAGGCTCCCTGCTGAGCAGAGAGCTCTATGCGGGGCATGGTTCCAGGACCCTGAGATCATGACCTGAGCTGAAGGCAGAGGCTCAACCCACTGAGCCACCCAGGCGCCCCTGATTCCGTATTCTGTCGACAACATGTTGTTTGTGTCTAAGGTAGTGCACCTTTCCAATTCGGAGAAGGTGCCTCAAATCTTCTGATGTTTCCCCTGCCAACCTGTCCTCACTGCGGGAGGAGGGGCAGGGCCTGCCCCGTATCCCCAGAAGGAGGGACCCCCACGCCCCGCAACTGCTGGAGCAGTAGCCAGAGCCTGGCTTGGCTTTCCCAAGAAGGGCTCGGCCTGCAGCCCACACCCCCCGCCACCCCCGGTGGATTCCATTTTGCAGAAGGAAGAGCTGAGCGTCGGCGTGTGGGCTGCAGCCAGCGGGCGAGAGCGGCTCCCCGGTGTGCCCAGCACTCAGCCGGCGCTTGCCGGTGCCTTTGCCCGAACACTTCGGCCAAAGCTGGGGAGGGTCCCTGGCTCTGCTCCAGGAGACATAGTTGATAGTTGGCGGGACAAGCCCACGTGGGACAGATGCATCCAAATTCCTTTATTCTCGCCGAGTCTCCCGATCTCTTTTTACCTCCTAAGGTGGGGTCATCAGGGGTCGCCGGCCGCGTCTCCTCTCTGCTCGCACTTCTCCCTGCCGACACCTGCGTTCTTGAGCTGATTCACTGCAACTCGGTGCGGCGGGATCGTGGAGTCCGATCTCACGTGTCCGATCACAAAGTCACTCGGAAAGCCCTCTCGGATTCATCTCCGGTGTAGTTCGCGCGTCTCGGTGGTTTCGTTCCCCTGATGTTAGCAACGTCTGGGCACCGCACTTGTCCTCAGCTCAGCCAGCGCAAGAGGCTCCTCGCGGGCCTGCCGGCTTCAGCCTGCTCTCCAGTGTGGCGCGGTCTGGCTGAGTAAGTGGCAAAGGCCATTCCTTCCTAAAATAAGGTAAACTAGAGATGCCTGGACTGGCTTAGTTGGGGGAGCGTGCAACTCTTGATCTTGGGGTTGTAAGTTCGAGCCCCACGTTCGGTAAAGAGATTACTGTAAACTCTTAGGAAAAGGTAAGAGAATGCCTTCCATGCCTTTTCACCGAGTCCTGGTATTTCTTTGAGCTAGCTTTTCGTCGCACTGTGAAACGCTCAACGTAAACCTCGAACCACTTCCTCAGAACATGGCTACTATTAAAAAAAAAAAAGTCAGAACAGAGCAAGTGTTGGTGAACACGTGCAGAAATTGGAACCCTTGTGCACTGTGGGTAGGAATGAACAACTACAGTGCTTCTATAAGGGGGTGCCTCAAATTAAAAATAGGGTCACTGTATATCCAGCAATTCCCCTTGTAGGTATATGTACAGAAGAACCGCAAGCCAGATGTGAGTGATACATTTGTAGCCCGAGTTCTAATCACAGTTGTCAGGGGTAGAGGGCAGCTGGAGTGTCCTCACGTGGATGAACGGATGAACAAAATGTGACTACACATAATGGGATACTGGCCAGCCTTGACAGGGAAGTGTGTTCTGACATACACTACCACACGGATGAACCTGGCTCATGATCAATGAACTTGAGGGCATTATGTGAAATGGAACAAGCCAGTTGCAAAGAGCCAAATATACCGTGTGCTTCCACGGATATGTCTAGAAGAGTTAAATTCACAGAGACAGGGAGCAGAATGGTGGTTACTGGGGGCTGGGGAGGGCAAACGGGGGAGCTGTTGTTTTGTGGGTACTGAGTTTCAGTTTGGCAAGATGAAGAAGTCCTGGGTATTTGGGTGCACAACGGTGTGAATATATGTGACACTACAACATTGTACAATGTCGGAGGTTAAGATGGTAGGTAGGTTTCCTTATGTGTATTTTAACAGTTAAATATTTAAAATAATTTTTAAATTAAGCTTACATTACGATAGAGCAACCTGGGTGTCTGTTGCCGTATTTCATGAAGTTGAATTTCAGTATTTGGCAGAAGACATGAACTTCGTAAACTGTATGGAACTTGTAGAATAACAAAATATAAACTCCATCTCTCTTCTAAGAAGGGTGAATTAGATCCCCTTCAGTAAATTTATAATATTTAGAAGATTCTTTGACATGAAACTTTCCAGGTGAAACTTTGTCCTGTTGTTGACATGACCAACGGTCCATGTGCTTCACTTGGCACAGGATTTTTAGCAAGTTTAGGTAGCTGAGAACTTAGAATCTTAAGAAGGTAAATTGCAGGGGTACACTTGGTACTGGAACACAAAAAGCTATGAGACTAGTTAGTTACCCAAATCTGGACCACGCGCTGCCCATTTATCAGGAGACTTTCCATTCCCACTTCAAAGGAAGAGAAAGAATAATACGAGTCAGTGTCCAGACCATTTTAATAAATACAGAGTTCCCCAAAAGACCCACCATTCCAGACCTTACGGCTCCTGCCAAATCCTGTAAAAATAAAGATTAAACCATACGGAACATTTGTTTTGTTCTGATTGCCCTTATTTTGTTTTGGTAATAAATGTCTCCAGGCTTCTGGCCTAAGAGAGTGCTGACGGCTCTAACTTTTGATTTGGCTCATCTCTGGCCCTTGAAAAGGAATCACTTCTTCCTTGGCTGCCTGATACCCTCTACTCCTAGAATAACATACCGCCTTGCTCATAGGGAGTGGAGCATGCCGTGCTGCCCTGGGCAAGGGCTAGGTTCTAGCATCGGTGGGCCTGGCTCTCAGATTCCTCATCATGTCCTGAAATTTTGTATTTTTAAATAATTTCAAGCTTATGGAAAATTTACAGGAACAGTACAAAGAACTACTGCAAATCTTTTACCCGTTTCATCCATTGTCAATAGTTTGCCTCTCTCTTCCTCTTTGTGTCTCATATTGTCACAGTACAATGATCAAAATCAGGCAATGAAACATTAGCACAATAGTTATCCACAGTATTTCTAATGTAGTCAATTTTCCCAATAACGTCTTCTATAGTTTTTTGGTTTTTGTTTTCCAGTCTAGGATTATTCATTGAATGTGTTTAGGCCGTAGGGATTCATCCACTTTTTTTTTTTTTTTTTTGTCAGAGAGAGAGAAAGAGAACAGAAGTGTGGGGAGGCAGAGGGAGAAGCAGGCTCTGACCTGAGCAAAGAGCTGGGTGTGGGACTTGGTCCTGGAATCATGACCTGAGCAGAAGGCAGACGCTTAACTGCCTGAGCCACCCAGGCGTGCCGGGATTCATTCACTCTTGACCACCAGTAAAGCAAGTCAGCCCTCCCTGCTCTTTCCCATTTTCTAGCAGAGAAAGAAGTTGGTGATTACAAGGAATTAGGAAACAGTTAACTTGTTTCCAGCCTATATGAGTTAATCATAATTTAACTTTTCAGATAAGATGAATGTATATGGCTTCATATATTAATCTATTACCCTATAATAACTGAAAAGAGACTACAATGGAAAAGAATGTTCTTTCGACTCTACGATGCAAATTATTTAAACGAAACAGCTTCCCAGGCTAAAGCCATGAAGAAGGTATCCCTCTGTGGAACAGGACAGTGATGATGCAAACATGGTTGCAATAGGGGTCATGTCTTGTTTGTGGACTAAAGTCACTATTGCACCGTCCCTCGCCATAGGGCTAATCACACAGTTCATAAGTAACCCAACAGTAATAAGAGGGAGTAGAGAAATGGTCAGAGGGAAAGTCCGCGGGTTGAGGGTGGGAGTTCTCTGATGCTGACGGCACCTGTCGCCCCACCTTATCCACACATCCCAGTTAAAGGCTGGATGGAACCTCTTAAAAATATTGCCCGTGCTGTGACTCTATGAAACATACATTCATTTCTCTGGGAATGAGGACTCCCAAAGGAGGAAAGGTTGAGCTTTCAGAGGTTGGTGATGGAAAGGAGGGGCTGGACTTCCAGAACGGTAGTTACAATGCCTTCTTCCTCAACCCTGTCTTAGGGGTGTATGTGTGTGTGTGTGTGTGTGTGTAGGTCCTTTCCGGGGGTATCTTTGATCAGGGTGCATTTCTTTTTTTTTTTTTTTTTTTAAGATTTGATTATTTATTTTAGAGGGCATGTATGAGTGGGGGGAGGGGCAGAGACAGAGGGAACAAGTAGACTCCCTACTGAGTGTGCAGCCCGACACAAGACTCAACCCTAGGACCCTGAGATCATGATCTGAGCTGAAACCAAGAGTCAGACCTTCACTGACTGAGCCACCCAGGTGCCTCAGGGTATATTTCTTTAGGTCAAAGAGGCTCTTGCTTAAGAGAGAATGGCAATAGTCCATCCCATGGACCCATGAGCAACACTGACCTCTTGAGAGTTGTGACCAGAGGTTTCTGATGTTATTAATTTACTGTGATGTTTGAAAGGGGCCAGCAGGCTCATTCAGGGTGCTCAGTGTTGGATCTGAAAGTAGAGACGAGTATTCTTAGGATTGTAGGAATTTCACTTTAAAAAAGATATTCATTATGGAAGATTTTAAACACAAATTAGAGTAGTATAATGAGCCCCCAAATACCGATCACACAGCCCCAACAAAATCATCTCATGCATCTTATCTGCTCCCTCTTACCTTGACTCCCCTAGATACTTCCTTATCTTGATTCCCCTTGATAATCCTGAATTATTTCAAATAAGCCCTGGTGTCATATCATTTCATCAATAAATATTTCAGCATGTATCTTTAGAAGATGTTCTTTTTTTTTTTTTAAGATTTTATTTATTTATTTGACAGAGATCACACGTAGGCAGAGAGGCAGGCAGAGAGAGAGGGGTAAACGGGCTCTCTGCTCAGCAGGGAGCAGAGAGCCCGATGTGAGGCTCAATCCCAGGACTCTGAGATCATGACCTGAGCCAACGGCAGAGGCTCAACCCACTGAGCCACCCAGATGCCACAAAGATACATGTTCTTAAAACAACCATAAGCCCCAGCATTCCTTCTCACAGCTCCATTTTCGTGATCGTCAGTAATTTCTCCATGTCACTACCTGTTTGGTTGTAGCATTTCCTCTATTATCTTATAAACTGTTTCACTAATTGTTCAAATTAGGGTCCAAATTAGGTCCACTCATTGCAGTCAGTTAACATGTCTCTTAAGTTTATTTTCATCTGTAAGTCTGTTGGCCCATTCTACCTGCCTTGGAAGTTACTAGTTGAAGAAACCTGGTCATTTGTCCTGCAGAGTTTCTCAAAGTCCAGATTTTGTTGGTTATGTCCCCCTGGTGTCACTGAACATGTTCCTCTTTCCCCTGTACTTTTTGTCAATTGCTGATTCCATCTCAAGGCTTAATGAAATCCAGGTTTGTTTTAATAAGACTCCTTCACAGGGAATGGTGTGTTCTCCCAATAAAAGTGGAAAGAAAGTGTCTGTTTTTTCCTCTTTGTTGATATTAGCAGCCATTAGTGATTATTGCCTCAATCTATTATTTAGTTAAGGGTTGAAAATGGTGATAGTCTAATTTTATAATTTCATCTTTGCTTGTTATCTGTAAAGATACCTTACCTCATCCACTATTTGACCCCAAAGTACATTTCTTGTAGAAAAGCTAGGCTAAGTGCTTCATTCTTGCTTTTTAGCAACTTTTGAAACAAGGAATTGATTTCCTAGCATATTCCAAAGGTAACCAACAAGTTTGTTTTAAAATATCACATGAACTCATGGATTTAAACAGAGTTGGTAGGTTGTTTTGTTTTAGAATTGTATTTATTTATTTGACAGGAGGAGAAAGAGACAGAGAGAAAGCACAAGTTTGGGGAGGGTTTCAGAGGGAGAAGAAAGCTCACCACTGAGCAGGGAGCCCAATGTGGGGCTCAGTCCTAGGACCCTAAGATCATGACCTAAACAGAAGGCAGATGCTTAATAAACGGAGCCACTGAGGTGCCCCCAGAATTGGTGGATTTTAGTCCATTATATTTCTTCTTCTTTTTTTTTTTTTTAAAGATTTTACTTATTTATTTAACAGATGGAGATCACAAGTAGGCAGAGAAGCAGGCAGAGAGAGAAGAGGAAGCAGGCTCCCAGCTGAGCAGAGAGCCTGATGTGGGGTTTGATCCCAGGACCCTGGGATCATGACCTGAGCTGAAGGCAGAGGCTTTAACTCACTGAGGCACTCAGTAGCTCTGTATTTATTATTCTTTTTTTTTTTTTTTCTTTTTTTTTAAATTTTTTATTTTTTATAAACATATATTTTTATCCCCAGGGGTACAGGTCTGTGAATCACCAGGTTTACACACTTCACAGCACTCACCAAATCACATACCCTCCCCAATGTCCATAATCCCACCCCCTTCTCCCCAACCCCCTCCCCCCGGCAACCCTCAGTTTGTTTTGTGAGATTAAGAGTCACTTATGGTTTGTCTCCCTCCCAATCCCATCTTGTTTCATTTATTCTTCTACCCACTTAAGCCTCCATGTTGCATCACCACTTCCTCATATCAGGGAGATCATATGATAGTTGTCTTTCTCTGCTTGACTTATTTCGCTAAGCATGATACGCTCTAGTTCCATCCACGTTGTTGCAAATGGCAAGATTTCATTTCTTTTGATGGCTGCATAGTATTCCATTGTGTATATATACCACATCTTCTTGATCCATTCATCTGTTGATGGACATCTAGGTTCTTTCCATAGTTTGGCTATTGTGGACATTGCTGCTATAAACATTCGGGTGCATGTGTCCCTTTGGATCACTACATTTGTATCTTTAGGGTAAATACCCAATAGTGTGTATTTATTATTCTTAAATGATTGCTCAATTATCGTATTTTTGGGCAATGGATATCTTTTCAGATTTGTTGCTATGGCATTTTGACAGAATCCCCAAAGTCTCCGATGTTTTTTGATAGAAGTCTTTCTAAGTTTTTTGGTATGACAAGCTGTTCCAAGCTTATCTTGCAAATTTCTGCCCAGTTCTGGAGGAAGCCACTTCTCTAAGGGGTCTTGGAGCTTTTTAGCAAGAAATGGTATGTAGAGACCACAAACTAGGTACTAAGGACATTCAGTGCTCCTGGGCTGGGGGTCATTTTAGGCCCTTTCAAGGAAGAAGCCCAAGAAATACATAAAACAAAACAAGACAAAACAAAAAAACCTATAGCATAAGTTCATAATAATATTTCTGATCCAAATTTAGGAATCTACATATTTTACTTACTCTGACCAATCCCCTGTCTACCTTCATCCCTTTTCTCCATGTTGAAAAGTCCCAGTCCCCAGTGATACCAACATAATTACTCATTTACTTTATGAGCAACACACACATTCCAATCCCAGAATAATAATGCTAACACTCTCACCAGCAATTCACTTATTGAAATGGGCTTTCGTTAAAAAACACACTATGGGGGCGCCTGGGTGGCTCAGTGGGTTAGGCCGCTGCCTTCGGCTCAGGTCATGATCTCAGGGTCCTGGGATCGAGTCCCGCATCGGGCTCTCTGCTCAGCGGGGAGCCTGCTTCCTCCTCTCTCTCTCTCTCTGCCTGCCTCTCTGCCTACTTGTGATCTCTCTCTGTCAAATGAATAAATAAAATCTTAAAAAAAAAAAAACACGCTATGTAGGGATTTGCTTGAGTGTCTTAGTTTCTTAATTTGTATTTGGGACAATTAACTGCATGTGCGCAGGGAATTAGGCTCTCGCGGAGGATTCAGTCAACAAAGGAATGCCTCAGTGGATTTTGACTGGTCTCCTTACTAGTTGCAAAGAAACTTGTGGAAACTGTGAAGTCGAGATGGGGTGGGTGTGCAAGTCCCAGGGCCATAAGACTAGTTAACGGGAACTTGGGCCACATGTTGTCAGATTTTCATATTAGACGTTACTCTCCTTCCACACAGCCTGGCCGCCTTTCAGGCCTAAATTAATTCTTTGAGATCCTGGTTTGTGGGCACAGCTTCACAGGATGTTGGATCTAAAGAGAACTGCAAGCTCAGGGAACATCTAGTTCAACTCTCTTCGATTACAGAAAGGGAAATTGGGTCTTAGAGAAGCTCCGTGTGCTTATGATAACGTTTTTTTAATTGAATGTGCAAGGTAGTGAGGAGTGTTCACGTGATGACCTTTTACTGGTTGTGGGAAGGGGGAAGATTAAATCCAAATAATTTGCATAATGACAAAATTATTTTATTAGGAATTAGGCTAAATTTTATCATGGCTAAAAAGATGTCAGAAACTATAACGAAAATGGCAAGGAAATATAATGACTGGTTCTTTTTTTACATTACCTGACCACGCTGCATAATGGTAAACATTTCAGAGTGACCAAATTTGAAAAGAGGGAAGTTAATAGTATACCCTCTGTAGTTAATCTTCTTGGTATTAGTAAGAATTCTAGGTTTCTGATCCCTTTAAGAGCAAATTTAAGTCTGATAAGAAAAAAAAAGCAGAGAGGCACCTAGGTGGCTCAGTGGCTCAGTGGGTTAAAGCCTCTGCCTTCCGCTCAGGTCATGATCCCAGGGTCCTGGGATCGAGCCCTGCATCAGGCTCTGCTCGTCAAGGAGCCTGCTTCCCCCTCTCTCTCTGCCTGCCTCTCTATCTACTTGTGATCTCTCTCTGTCAAGTAAATTAAAAAAAAAAAAAAAAAAGAAAGCCAGAAAGGATTTAAACATGTAATTCACAGAAAAAAAGGAAGGTTACCAATAAGCACATGACATAAGCAAGTTCACTCACAAAGAAATGCAAGTCAAACCATAAGTGATATATATAATTCTTCATTTACTCGGTCGTGAAACTGTAAGTGTGTGGTGATAGCCCGCACTGTGAACGTTGAGGAGAAGTAGGTACAAAGCACATTGTTGTAGGGAGTGTAAAACTTTGTGAAAGTGTTTTGACAATATATCTCACAATCCAAAAAGCATGCATCCTTTGACTTAGCAATTTCGTTGCTAAGAAATCCACCCTATGGAAATTCTTGAAAATTACATAACAATCTCTATCCCAGGATGTTCATTTCAGCATGTCTGTGATAGCCCCAAATTCCAAGAATTAAATGGGCACCAGTAAAAGTTAAATAAATTATGAAACAGATTTATAATAAAATATGATGCAACCATTAAAAAGCATGAAGTACGACTTTATGTGCTAAAATAGGAATCTTCCCCAAATATATTATTAAGTGAAAAATGCAAGATAAAGACCAATCTGTATACAATGTCTAATTCATATAAAAATAATTCTAAAGACTACACATATCTAGTTACAGATATACTACTACGTATATATTTGCATAAATTACTTTCTGGACGTGCACACGTGAAGTAGCAATAGTTGTGGTTTGGGGTTGGAGAAACTGAAAATAGCCTTTAAACTGGGTTTTCTATCTTTTTACTTATTTGGTGTTTGTTTTTTGCTGTTTGGATTTTTCAGTAATTCATTTTACTTCAGTTCTTTTTCAAAGGAGATTAGGTCCTTATTCTTAAATAGCAGTAGTCAGTAAAGGTAAATAAATATTATCTTAAATGAATATTGAATCAGATTATTTAATCATGGAAAGTGTCCTGGTAGAATTGTCCAGACTTTCAAACTAAGTGAAGAAGGAAGCAAGAAAATCGCTTGGATTTTAATATTTGAACCCTCATGGTATGATAGTTAGTATGTCCATGCATGATAGGCAACAAAGAGAAGAGAGCATGGGTGGGATAGGAAATACGGGATATGGATACAGTGAGATTTAATAGTTCTAAGCTCCCTTTCTGGAAGGCAGTGCTCCCATCTGTAAAATGATGGAAGTGGACTAGATCTAACCAGGTCCTAAGCTTTCTTCTGGATTCTGGGCTGAGACTGGTAAAGGGGACCTGGTCAATTTGGTGTCCTTTCCATAGGTAGCACAGCCTCAGAGTGACAATCATGACACCTCAGCCTGATCCCCATATCCAGGAACTCACTTACAAGTGCATCTTTAAAGGATGCCTGGCTGGCTCAGTCAGTTAAGCGGCTGCCTTGGGGTTGGGTCATGATCCCAGGGTCCTGGGATCAAGTCCCACATCGGGATCCTTGCTTAGCACGGAGCTTGCTTCTCTTTCTGCCTCTACCTGCGTTTGCTCGCTCGCTCTCGCTCTCTCTCTCTCTGACAAATAAGTAAATAAAATCTTTAAAAAAAAAAACACGAAAAAAACAAAAAAGGTTGATCTTTAAAAAATTGCTTAATGAACTATAATAAAGCAAACACCCCCATAAATAGCATGCAGGTCATAACTTGGAACTTTACCAGTACCCTAGAATCCCTTCCTTTACTGTCTCAGTGATATAGATATATAATTTTACATATTAAACATGCACATTCAAACATATTTAACATATTTGAACATATTCTGTGAGTGTTAATCCATTGTGATTATTAACCTTATTGAAACTCCCAGAGCACCATCTTTGGCCAGTGGGAAATTAACAAGTGCTTCTTGATGATAAATCACTCATAGATTCATTAGTTCATTTGCTCATTCATTCAACTGAGAGTTTCTTGTACCTATCATAGGCAAGATGCACAACTAGACAATGTCAAGTGTATAAAAAGAAATAAGATTTGTTCTTGTCCATAAAAAGCTTGCAGTCTGTAATGAGAAAGAACATATATACAGGCCACCACTAGAAGGTAGTATCATAAGAGGCAGAGAAATAAAGACAGGTTGCAGTGATCTGGAGGTGAAGCTGGTGTGAACCGTGTCCTTGTCACTTACCAGCCTCTTCGCTCCGCCAGGATTCCCTTTTGGGATCTACGATGGCTGCTCCATCCCCTGCTAGCAAAAAAAGTGGAGAGGAAGGGAAAGGCAAGCTTCTACCTTTTAAGGTCAGCACCTGGAAGCTGTACAGATGACTTCCGCTCATCTACCAATGGCCAGGCTCTGGCCGCATGGCCACACCTCACTGCAAGGGAGGCTGGGATATGTAGTCTCTGGTCAACCCCTGTGCCTTTTCTCCCTGCTACGTGCAAACCCTGGGTAGGTAGACCTTCTATTCCCTAAATTTAATATGCATATGAATCACCTGGGGATCTTGTTAAAATGGAGATTCTGAGTCAGTAGGCATGGGTAGGGAGTGGGGATGTTGGAGTTTTGCATTTCCAGGAGCTCCCAGGTGGAGCAGAAAAGATTGCCTCTTGGACCACATGTAGGCACCACACTTCAAGGGTGCGGGTGACCGCATAGACGGGTCTGCTTTGTGGTGGCTATCGGGGCACTATCGGTCCTAGAGACCACTGTGGTCTTCATGAATCTGTAACTGATCCTCTTGGAGCTGTTTGGGTATATACCTTTGGGGAATGTTGAGGGTGTTGAGTTCCTATCAAATACCCACATAACGGGCCACGTACAAAGTGTAATTAGAAGGCTCTTTGCTCAAGCTAAATTGTATATTAGCTTTTGTTTAGAATTTGAAGTTTTCCCATAGGATTAGAAAGCTGGGGTCATAATAATTTTTCAAATGAGTTATTTTCTAAGTAGAAAACAAATCACGGTAGCGCACAGATTTCTCGGCATTCTAAATATTTGGATTTGTGGCTCTCCTCCAGTGTTCTCCAAACACTTTCGAAAGTGTGAATAATTATACTTTATGCCAATATAAATAGCATTTTAATTTCCTACAGAAGTCTAAACACGTGAAGGCCCTTCAAGTAGGTTATCTACAAAATTTTTTAATAAAAGTAGAGTGGCCAAGACTTCCTTGCTTCCCTGGGCCTGGGTCGACCCACTGCCTGGGCTCTCCCCTCCCACTGCACCCTCCAGGTCTCCCGCGAGGCCCTCCGGAACTGTCCATCCCACGTTGGCAGGACCGTCCTGCCCTTGCTCACTCCTGGATCCCACAGCCTAGAACACTTCCAGTTCCCAGGGGTAGATTCTGAAGTTTGGATTTCAGGGTTTGTTTTGTCCCCAGCAACCGGCCTTTTCTGCTTGAGCTGGCAATGCCTGGAACAGGGCTTTGATCTCACTCCAGCCAGGCACAACCAGGGCTTATCGGAACAGCCCAGGGTTGTTAGGAAGATTGTAAGAGGGAAGATAAGTAGAAGCATTTTGTGATTCAGAGAGTGCCTACAAATGTAACAGAGCCTTACTTTGCATAATAAAAATTATTATTTTTATTATAATTTGGGGGCCATTGCTGCAAGCCAGGAAGTCAGTGTTCTACAAAATTGTCTCTTTTAATTCTCATCTCTAGTTCTCAAACGGAGAAACCTGAGGTTTCAGGAATTTAGCTGAGCTCAGGCAGCTGAGCCGGTGGAGACAGGAATCTCCCCCAGGCCTGGGACTCCAGAGCCCACGCTCTTAAATTGGATACTTTTAAATCTGATCCCATTATAAGTTGAGAACATATTCTGGGATATGTTCAGACTTGAGTCTGGGTTTTTAAATCACGATTATATTTAGTTTCCTTTCGTATTTCAAACTGTGCTTTACCTACCGGGAGTGCCTCCCGGCAAGTTTTAGCTCCTTCTCTGAAGGGGGGCCTCTACCGTCCCTCCCTCTGTGCGCATCAGAGGAGCGGTCTGGGTATGTGCTGTGTCCCAGCAGTCATCTGTCGTCTGTCTGGTTTATCTACGAGAGGACACCCCAGAATCCGGGTGCGAAAGAAGCAGGAGAGAGCAGCGCGGGAAGGATGCTTCCCACTGGCCCGTTTGGGAGTCTCCAATCAGTTAGGACCATTATCTTAGCCTGCTCTGCATGTTTTGTTCCGCATAATGTTAATTCCCCCTCCCTCCAACTCGGAAAGCCCGATGCTTTAGAAAGGTGCATGAAATGGAAAGGGAATTTACCTGACCCGCTCTGGGCACCTCAGTGAGCACTTTGAACGATGCTTAATGAAGCATGGGGCTTTAGAGTGGACGTACATTCAAGCTTTGGGTTTTTCTCCTTCATCCTCTGCTCACGAATGAGAGCAGGTCTCATCTCTGTCTCTCTCCCAGCCCTAGCTCCAAACAGCCCCCATTTACCACCACCCACCCCTCACTGCACACCCCCCCAACTACACCCCCCCCCCCAGCCAGGCGGCAAATATCCTGTGGCTCCCTCCCCCAAGTCAGCCTGAAAATAGCGCTCAGAGGGAGAGAAAGCGGCTTTGGGAAGTGTGACCTGAGCAGTCAGCTTAGGCGAAATGTACACAATAAACTTCTATCTGGACTGAATTGTTCCGTAAAGTGGCAATCACTTCCCAGACAGACGGGCCCTGAAGGACCCGCCATTCTGCATCTTTTAATCACCGTTGCTATGGAGAAAGCCACTATTTCATTAGAGAAAGCGCCTTAACGCAATTAACACATAGTTCAGTTGTTCCCCATCCCTTTGGGGCCCCAAGATGGAGGGGGCTGGGGGTATGGCTTTCCCCGGGGCCCACGAGAGACAGCCGGGCGAGCAGGCCAGGGAGGGTTCCCAGGAAGGAAACTGTCAGCAATACAGGACTAGGTTGTGTATTTGTCCTTGTCCCAAAGAGGAGCGAGCTGAAAATTAACAAAAACTCAGGGTGCGGGTTGACTCAGTGTTTCAGAGCAAAGCAACACAAACTGAAACAGAGGAAAAAGCCTCTGGCTCCTTTTTGAGTTGGAAATACACTGATCTCTGTACACCCTCTGGTGAAACGGATTTTCCTCCTATTTCTTGTTTCAATCTCCTTTTTTTTCACCCCAGAACTGGGACAAACTCTAGCTGGCCATAGAGGCAACCACTGTCCCCACAGCCGGCTACAGAGTTTTTTTTCCCCTGGCTGCTGTTTCAAACTCCCTTTCACAAGCTCATTTGCAAAACAGGGAAGATAATATTTTCTACTTAACTGGGCCATCCTAAGAAGAAGCTTTCCCCAGGGTGCCTGCCGGGCCAGAAAAAGGAAGTGCTCATACAAAAAAGATGAGTTTTGATGTTTATGAAACGAGGGCTTGGAGGGAGTTTTGTGAAGTTACCAAATTCTGGGCATTTCCCAAGAGCAGGGCCATAGATGGGTGCCCGGGTCCTAGGCTTTTCTCTAGCTGTCTAGAACAAAAAAGACTCCGGCCATCACTGAATTCTCAATTAGCAGTATTAAAAAGAAGTAGAAGGAATACTCATGCATCCTGGGTTCTGAGAAATCTGTCCGGTAGGAGAAGGGCATCAGAAAAGGCGGGCGGCAAGCGAGTGCTGGCATATAGGACTTGTATAGAGATGTTTGCATCGTCCCTAATTAGCTAATGTATTTCTTTCCGCCTGCCCTCTTGGAGGAATTCTCAAGCATGTCCCCTGCCGCTCCTGGAGACCGCAGAAAAGCAAATGACACCGAATTTTCCCTTCTTAATTAAAATGTTAAACAGGGTTAAGATGCCAAGTTTCATCAGAGATATTTGTTCCCCCGGTGAACTCTTAAATCCTGCTGGGGTTCAGTTCAATGGGAGTTATTTGAATCAACACATGTTATTAAGTTTCCAAATGTAATCAGCCCAGATATTTTAATGGAAACTTTCTCCTTTCTTTTAATAAGCATGTGGTTTGGTTAAAAAAGCACTTGGGTGAGGTGCCCTGCGTTGCCCTTCCGTAACCAAATCGCCATAGCAACCGGCAGCTGGTCTCTACAAAGGCGGCGGGCGCTGCGAGGGGGCCCGGGGCCGCCGGCGGGAGCCCAGCCCCCAGCGGCAGTGTTTGGCCGGGCACAAGGATCCTCAATGGGATTAGAATGTTTAAGGGGCTAAAGGCTGTGGGAAAACTTTTGTCTGCCATATTTATCTCTTCTGCTGTTGTGTGTTAACATTTCCACTCGGGGTACAATGGGGTTAAAAGTAAGAGCAAATGTTTTGATGGGTTCATTCTGAATTATGAATTCATGGTCGGCATAACCGGCTGTCAGCATCAACCTGGTCTGACTGTGCCAGAGATTGGGGGGGTGGGGGTGGGGGGTGAAGGCAGTGGGAATTTACACCGGGGAAGAGCGTCAGCATGGAGAATTAATTACATGGGTGAGGGGAGCCGCTTTTCCCCCTGGGTGGACACTCTGTATCTTAGAGACAGGTTTTGGGCTCCCAGCGCGGCTCCCCGGGTGAGGTCTTTGCAAAGAGCAGGTCTTCTTCTTGGACTGGTTTGTTGTTCTGCAAGAAGGAACCAGCAGGCGGGTGCTTCTGTCTCCTGGTCCTCATGTGCTCTAGAAGTGGGGTAGGATGCGGGGTTCAGTATGTCCACAAGGAGTGTTCTCCAGGGATGACGGGCCGAGTTGTGTCCTCCTGTGAACTCCTATGTTGACCTTATAACCCCAAGCCCCTTCGTGTGTGACTGCATTTGGAGATAGGATTTTTTTTTTTTTTTTTAAGATTTTACTTATTTATCAGAGAGAGAGAGGGAGAGCGAGCGAGCACAGGCAGACAGAATGGCAGGCAGAGGCAGAGGGAGAAGCAGGCTCCCCGCCGAGCCAGGAGCCCGATGCGGGACTCGATCCCAGGACGCCGGGATCATGACCTGAGCCGAAGGCCGCTGCTTAACCCGCTGAGCCACCAGGCGCCCCTGGAGATAGGATCTTCGGGGAGGGGTGTGAAAGGAAGGCCGTGGGGTGAGGCTAGTCCACTCTGACCGGTGTCCTTGTGAGAAGATGTTGGGTTGCGAAGAGACACCAGAAGTAAGAGGGTGTAGGAGAAAGACCATGTGAAGACCCAGCAAGAAGGTGGCCGTGTCCAAGCCAAGGAGAGAAGCCACGGAAGAAACCAAACCAACCAGCCTGTCACTGTTGGATTTCTAACCCCTGAAGCTGAAAAAATGAATTTCTTTTGTCTGAGTTACCCAATCTGTGACATTTTGTTATGAGAACCTGGCAAATAAAGACACCCCCCCCCAAACAATTTTCTAACTCCTTTGCACATGTGGGTGACATGTGACAGGAGAAGCATGTGTGAAGGCCCTGTGAAGACAGCCGAAGTCATAGCCCAACCCTCTCCCTTCCCCGAGAGAAAAACACGCGTCCCATTCCTAAACCAGAGAGCCTGCCATTAAAGCAGGGTTAGCACACACCATTGTCTATCCCTTCCGAGTGGCCTACCTTTTTCTTTTGTATTCATATCTGGCTTCGATGTTATGGGTAATTGGCACGTTTAATGAAGCAAAAGTTGAACTATTACATTATTTTGTAAAACTTCTGTGCTAATCGTGGTCAGGATGATATGCCTATGCTTGTGATGCCTCCCAGGAACCCCAGCATTTGAGGGCCCAGGCCCTCCCCACACGGATCCTTCCCTATGTTCCACTGAGCCAGTCCTGCCATGCCAAGGGAGCAAGGGAAGTCCCTGTTCCAACTGCCCTGGGAGGTGAGCCAAGTGTGGAATGGAAGAGGGTAGGCATGCCCCAATTTTAAGCGGACCTGGGGTGTCAAACTTGGATTTGAAAACAGAAAATTTAAGGTTGTTGGTGTGCTTTTCCATAAAATGCCCTTTGCAAAATGAGATGTGAGGAAAACATTAAACAACAGACTCCTTCAGTACATTTAGAATCAGATTCAGTGTAGAAAATTCTGATTTGCAAGGAATTTCTTGCAGAACATTTGCACAAAGCAAGGCCTTCCTCTTTAGTAGAATAGGACACTGATGAATAAGCAAGATCTCCTTGTTAAGCTCTTTAGGTCAGGAAGGAGGGTAGTGCGGCTGGATGAGGGGCAGGTGTAACTTACTGGATGAATATACACACACAGAAATATATATACATGTGTACATATATCCGTAGATAGAAAATCATATGCAGATTTGCACATATAGGCGTACCTGTGGTCACACACGCACACGCGCACACACACACACACACACACAATTTCTTGCAGCTGATGCTTCATTCAAGGACCATTTATCAAGGGCTCGCTCTGTTTGCTATGGTGTTAGCTGCTTAGAATACAGATGATACACAGTTTGTGCCTGAGAAATTCACCACTAGAGGAGTGAGATATGGAAACAAATGCTTGTAACTCCACCGGCATGAAGCACATGGGGATGTTTGCAGTCACTTTTTCCCAGGTGCACAGTCCTGCTTGCTTTCACACCCCCCACTTGTGAAGTCAGCCTCCGTGTGGCGGGATCACCGGCCCGGCTTCAGGGAGAAAGTAGGGAATTCTGTGTCAAGATGCGGTCATGTACACTCCCCCCATGCATTAGAAGTGATCAAAAGGGGAAAAACTAATGAAGTAGAATGCAAATTTGCCTTAGGATGGTAACGGAGTTTTTTTTTCTTATCTGAAATTGGTCTCTAAGGCGAATCTAAAAACCAAACAGGAAACAGCTTGGGTTTCTTTTCAGCCCTTACAACCTGAAGCTTTCACTGGTCTCCTGTTTCTGGAGTTTGGGGTCACAAAATTTGCACAGCTCCACGGAGAACGTCCACGCTTCACTCATCCATCTGTTCCTTTCTTCATATTCTGCACCTGCCTTCCTTCTGATCGCCCTTCCCTCCCCTGGTGAGCGGGGTGAGAGGAATCCGACGTGCCCTGTGTCACCCAACCTCATGCTGCTGTCTGAGTAACAGACCTAGGGCACAAGTACAACTGTATTTCCCCTCAGCATCTCCCCCTTCAAGTGTATTTAAACTTTCAGAGCAGCCATATGCACGTGTGTGTCTTACGGAACAGAGTCCCACCCTGAAACCGAGAATCGGGGAGCCTCTGGTTGGAGCCCATTTGGCTCTCAGAAGCTTCCACCAAGCTCTGTGGCATGCTGGACGCCCCTTGACCTGTCTTTGCTACGTCCACTACCCCACACACCTTTCCACTCATCGCTCACTCACCTGTTGTGCTCTCCCCACCTGGAACGGCTTGTGATAAATTTAAAAAGAAAGTCATGAAGGGCCCCTGAGCAACTCAGTTGGTTTAAGTGTCAGACTCTTGATTTGGACTCAGGTCATGATTTCAGGGTCCTGAGATGGAGCCCCTTCTCGGGCTCTGCACCGGGCCTGGAGCCTGCCCAAGGTTCCTCTCCCTCTGCCCCTCCCAGCCTCAATCATACACGCTCGCTCTCTCTCAAAAAAAGTCAAGAACAACACTTACATAATAAACAATACACAAAAGCTCCCATTCAGGGGAAAAAAAGAAACCAACTCTGAGGAAAAGACACTAAAATATTCAGAGTGGTTGTTTCTGGGTACTGGAGTCGTGCGTGCGGTTTTTCTTTCTACTTTTTGTGTTTCCTGAATTTTTAAAAAAGATTTATTTATTTAGAGAGAGAGAGCAAGAAGCAGGAGGGACAGAGGGAGAGGGGGAAAAACAATCTCAAGCAGGCTCTGCACCCAGAAGGGAGCCCAACGTGGGACTCGATCCCGCGACGCTGAGATCATGACCTGAGCTGAAACAGAGTCGGACGCTTAACCAACTGCACCACCCAGGCGCCCCGTGGGTTTCCTGAATTTATGATATTAAATATATTTTGCCCTAAGAAAGGAAGAAAAAACAAAAAAGGATTTCAAAAATAAAACCTACTTATTCTTCAAGACCTAGCCTGGGGTGGCAGATAATTCTTGAATGATAGAAAAGAGAATGAGCTTTTGATTAGTCAAACTCAAGTTCAGAGCCAGCTTCTAACTTAGAGGCTAGGATTAGCTGTGTACGCACATCTTTAACAGGGGATAATGTCTTTTGTATAAACCGTGAGGGATAAAATGTAATGTCCATAAACTACTTAGCATGTTGCTGTGCAGTAGAGGTGAATAGTGAGTATCAATTTTGATTCCTTCCTCGCCCTCTGTGCAGTCAAAAGCGTTATCAGGAAGCCCTCTCTTCCTACCCTTTCTGTGTCGTGATGAAAATCGAGAACACAAAAGCAATTTAGCTGCCTCTGTCTGTCCTGGAGCTCCTCTTCCCATAACAGACACTTAATAAATCATTTTCAGACAGAAGTAAATGATCAATCTCTGATGAAACAAAGAATCTTCCAGAAAAGTTCTGAGAAACCAAGATACAATGAAAAGCAGATTCAGCCAGAAAGCAAGAAAAACCAAGGGAAAAAGAGTAGCCATTTTACACTCACTTGAAAGTCATAACTATCAGAAAATTCAGAATTATGACTCCCTCTCCCGCTATAACCTCTTCACATCACACATATGTAATAGAGACCGTAAAAGTGAACGCGGCGTTCGGTAGTGCGCGTTACAAACAGATCGCATGATGGGTGTGAGTTACTGTGGCGATGGGATTCATAACTTGGAATTTCCTCGCTTTTATGTGTTCATAATAGCGTCCGCCGTAGCTGGGCCTTGACGCCCCGCACCCGAACTGTATTTATAACTGGAACCAAGAGGGGGAGAAGGTACCCTTCAGGAGACCCCGAGACTGCCCTGCCTCTCTCTTAGGGTTCACTTGCACGTGTTCCAAGTGCCCGTTTTCAGAGACCTACTGGAAAATGGAGTATGTTACTGCAATACAGCACTTCTGCTTGAGTTTAGCTTACAGGGTTATTTTCCGTTAAAATCAATATTTTCAGGTGAGGGCTGAAAATATAAAATTGATCATTTACTTCTGTCCGAGGCTATCGGTGTCGACAGAGGCCCCGGGCTTGCAGTAGGCCGCTCTGGGCGTCGGTGACACTGGGACTTCACAGACCGTCCGTAGCCAGGGGAGCTCGTTCAACACTTGCCCCTTGTGCTTCCAGGGACATCATGAATGTGACCTCCAGAAGAAGCTGCCCATCCCGAGGAGAGGTGGGGCATGAAATCTTGGGCTGGGAAGTGACCTGGGTTTGCACTGTCACACCACAAACAGAGCTGTCCCACGCGACCCTCCAGCTTTGCTCCCAGGTGCGTGGCCTCTGTCCTTTAAAAGATGCGCAGAGAATGAGCGAGAGCTGCTTTTCCCAGTGGCCTGTCCCTTGACTAATTGTTCTGCTGGCTAGGAAATTTGGCCTTTGTCATACCTTCAGCTTTCATTCTTCGCTCCGAGTCTTTTATGGAGAAAGTCTTCTCCCAAGATGGAGAACAGACAAGGACTCTGTTCCTAGGAGGCTTTGACCCTGCTGGTTGTTATGAAGGTTTCCTTCACTCTGTCTTCTGCCGTCCCGATCAATCCTGCGTGCCTTAGGCCTTTCTCTGAGGGCCTTGTTTTCTTAGCCTTCTTTGGCTTTGTCATTGTCAGGCTCCCAAGATTCCACTCTCTGGGGCAGAGTCACAGTCCCCAGATGAGTAATTGTGAGCTTAAGGACTGAAGTCTAAACTAATTTTGAGTCTAAGGTAGAACTTGTAACACCAAGAGAAGATTTTCCTTAAAGCACTTGTTCAAATTGATATCAGTAGAACAAAACAGCATCAGATGTGCACACACACACACACCCCCGCACACCCTCTTGCGGTGTGCACACACCCACACCCACACGCACGGATGTTTGAAGTAGTGGAGAGACCGTGGGAGCTAATTATGTGCTTGTTTTCTTCCGAGGAGAGTCAGCTGATGACAGATGGTCATGGCCTTTGGAATATTTTAATTTTCCCATAATTTTAAATTCCTGCATTTTATTTTTTATTTACTTTTCTTTGCTGAATGTCTTTCGGTAATTCCTGTCAGGGTTGCATTTTGGAAAATGGCAAACACCTCCTTGGCAATACCTAAGAGGAAAAATCTAGGCATATGTTGGGGTGAGGGCCAAGCAGCCTGTCCCTGTGAATGAGCCAGTGAGGTCAGTGTGGGTTTTGTTTTTTTGGTGGGTGGGTGGGGGGGAGGGAATAGGAGAAGGGGTAAGATGGTTTGCTGAAATAAAAATGCCCTCTATGTTTGTGTGAACTTCCAGAAGGACAGAAGATCTTTCAGTAATCCAAAAACAAAAGGGAAATTCTGATAGTTTCAAGCTTCTTGCACGTATTTGGATAACGTGGTTGTTTTTCGAGAGGTCTCAGAAAGGGTGAGACTGGGAGGAAGTTGGGGGTTTTGGTCCTATCTGTAAAATCTCCTTCTCAAGCCGTAGCAAAATATGGGTGTTTTCCGCAAGGTCTGTAAGAGTTAGATGGAAGTTTAAAATTGTTCTAAGAAGTTTGACAAATATCAGGGTTTCCCATTCAACTCATCAAGGGTCTTTAAGGCACAAACATGGATCCGTTAAGTGCCTAAACTTCTTGGCTAAGGTGATTTGGTTCTGGTTGGGGACATAGTAGTTATTCTAAATGGAATCCAGTCTATTCACTCATTCTGGAAAGACCAGGGAGACGTCTGTGCTAAAAAGCCTTGAGTTCTTGAACCCAAGAGTCCCAGTAAATGGACTCAACTTTCCTGTTCATTTAATATTTCCAGTGCTACTTTCAGTTAGAGCCACAAAAATCCCTGATAGAGTTTTCTGTGATGCACTCAGGACAAGTGATTGTACTACAACTGTGTATTTACTGGTTTTTATATACCATTTCCAAAGTTTGACATCTTGAAATAAAGGCATGTAATCGATGAGAGAGATTTTAAAAATAAAGTCAGAAAGAGAGATCACCAACTGTGTTGGGGGAAAGGGGTCATAAGTGGTTGGAGATGGTTCTATGGGGAATATATGGGAAGATGGGTGGGATTAGATTTGGCCGTGACCGAAAACCCAGAGTAATATGGCTTATATGAGAGAGTTTATTTTTCTTTCCTATAAAGGTCCATGGATAGGCAATCTATGTTGAGATGGTAGCCCCATGATCTTGGCTTCTTCTATCTTGCTTATTTATCAGCTTTAGCTTGAACCTCATGGTCCAAAATAGTTGCATAAGCTCCAGCCATCCCATTAACCTACCAATCAGCAGAAAAGGGGGAAAAACTGCACACCACAGTTCCTCTAACATCCTACTTGCCAGAAGTTAATTTATAGCTTCACTATATCTGATTGAGAAGCAAATCAGGGAGCTCTGGTTTCTATTCTGAGTAACCATATGCCCAGCTAAAAATCAGAAGTTCTATGTATATATATTTTAAAGATTTTATTTATTTGACAGAGAAAGGCAGCAAAAGAGGGAATACAAGGGGCGCCTGGGTGGCTCAGTGGGGTAAAGCCTCTGCCTTCAGCTCAGGTCATGATCCCAGGGTCCTGGGATCGAGCCCCGCATCGGGCTGTCTGTTCCGCGGAGAGCCTGCTTCCTCCTCTCTCTCTCTCTCTGCCTGCCTCTCTGCCTACTTGTGGTCTCTGTCTGTCAAATAAATAAATAAAATCTAAAAAAAAAAAAAAAAAAAAAAGAGGGAATACAAACAGGGGGAGTGGGAGAGGGAGAAGCAGGCTTCCCTCTGAGCAGGGATCCCAGTACAGGGCTTGATCCCAGGACCCTGGGATCATGACCTGAGCCGAAGGCAGATGCTTAACCAACTGAGCCACCCAATCACCCCCAAAAGCAATATTTTAAAAAAAAAAAAAAAAGGGACAAGAGGTAATCTGAATACCTATTCTAAAGGAGAGAAAAACACTTAAAAAATTAAATTTTAAAAAAGAAGAGAGAAATACTTTCCTGAAATTTATAAGTTATAGCCATACTAGTGTTCATTCCATTAAAATTTGAAAATAATAACAATATTATCTTTATTTACCCATTTGCCCAATATTTACCCATTTTTACGTACAAAGAATGGCTTGGAGGATTGGAAATATATCCTTGAGGTGGCTGCCCTCTGTGGCCCCAACCCTGTCACTCCTCCGTGGCAGATCCACTCCAACAGGGACACTGTCTTGTGGGCCAGCAATCAGAAGGCACTGATTTCCCACACCCCCAAAGCCCTCCCTTGCACTGTGGCCTTGGGCTGCCCCTCCATGCTCTTCGAACCTCAGTTTCCTCTTGAATAAAAAGTTCACAGTCATGCCAACCTCAAAGGTGACATTTTAAGTGCGCTCCAGGGCACTTGGTGAATGTGACTGTCCTTTGCTCTGAGCCTCCTGTGGTCCTCCACCTAATATATTCGGAGCTGATAATGTACCAACAAAGGCTGGGTGCGATCTCCACGCGGGCTCTGGGGGAAGCCGGCCGCATCACCCGCAGGAGCGTCCACGCGGTGGGAAAGCAGCCTGCAGGCTGAGAAATGTGCCTGGGTCACCTGGCTGGGCAGCGACAGCCAGGACCTCAGCCCAGTTCCTATGACTTCTGGAGCCCAAGGATGGAAGCTCTGCTGAGCTGAAAATAGCAAGTTTGGGTTGAGAGCCCCCTCTGACTTTTCAAACCAGTAAAAACTTTCAAAACTTTCACGGCTTTCTAAGCCTAAGCTAGAGGCAGTCAAGAAGGCTGGTTGCTTCCGGAGCTTGTGACAGGACCTGTCAATGGTTCAGAACGGTGTGTTTCTAAAGTCCACGAGGGGAATAAAAAAGGATCGTTACTGTTTCCTTTTGTTTGTGCTTGAAAACACCGAGGAGAGGGAAGCTTTTAAAAAAATTATTTTTCTAATAATCTTATTTTTATAATTAATAATTTTTATAATTTTATTTAAATTTATAATCTAAATTTTTATAATAAATCTTTTAAAAGATTCATCTATTGACTTGTGAGAAAGAGAGATAGAGGAAGCATGATTGGGGCAAAAGGGCAGAGGGAGAGGGAAAAGCAGGCTCCCTGCTGAGCAGGGAGCCCCAGGGATGCAGGGCTCGATCCCAGGACCCCAGGATCACGAACTGAGGCAAAGACAGATACTTAACCAACTGAGTTCATCCAGGCCCCACCGAACCATTTTTAAAAAGAATCTGAGTCTGGTGCGCCCACTGTTCTCAGCTCCACTGGTGTCTACTCACATTCACGGGGGGCAGGGGCCAGGTGTTCTCAGGACCCACAGAAAGCCATCCGAATGGGCTATCGTCCCGGGACAGCAGGGGACAGTCCGGTCTGTGGAGCCTGCCCTCCTGCCCTCTGCCTCTGTGCGGCGGGCACCAAAGTGGATTCCTCCTTGACACAGGCTATTTCTCCAGCTCAGACCGTATCAGGACGTCAGCCTTCCCTTTGATCACCGGTATCTTGCTCTGACCTGAAGCCCCGGGGAAAGCCTTTCTCCCCACGCCCATTCTCCATCCAGGCATGTAATTCCCACCAACCCCAGGAAGCTGGCTGCAGAGACAGAATGCGGGCTCGCGGGCAGTGGCTGGGGCGGGAGATAAAAGGCGCCAGGGTTGGCACAACTGAGCCTCTGAACCAGAAACTCCGTCTATGGTAGACCAGACGGCTGTGTATTTCACCTGTTGGAAGATGTTAAGCCCCAAAAGCCGTGGGGCTCCTACAGAGGGTCATCTTAGCCAGTGCCCTGTGAGTGGGTTTTCTGCCTAAATACATAACTATAAGACCAAAAAAAAAAAAAAAAAGTTTTTCTTCACTTCTGAGTATGGGACCCCATGGCTTTTTAAGATGCCCTTTGGATATAAAGTCAGCCAGGCTCCCATGGAACATGGAAGGTCAGGGCCCTTGCCTCTGGTCACTGCCCACTCCTGGGTTCTATTTTTCCGACAATGTGTGGGAAGGTCTTCCTCAGCGCGGTGCCCAGGTCGTGCTGGCCGCGTGCTGGCCGTGTGCGACAAGGAACTGACATGGTCGACAGTAGGCTGTGCCCCCTGGAGGACAGTCAGACCAGTCTCATGGGGCTGGACCGCCACCTCCGATTTCCTGAGTTTCTCCGCCTGGGATTGGAGACCTCTCCCCTCCGCCCAGATACCAGCTTCTGCCCAAAGGCAACCATGCCTGAATAGTCGAGCTGGGTTTCTGCTGGAAACTTTTGGCTTCAGAAGAAGATGAGGAAGGGGCGCCTGGGTGGCTCATGGGTTAAGTGTCCAACTCTTAATTTCATCTCAGGTCATGATCTCAGGGTCATGAGATCGAGCTCCACATTGGGCTCCGTGCTCAGTCAGTGGAGAGTCTGCTTCTTTCCCTCTCTCCCTCGGCCTGAGCTTCCTCTCTCTAAAATAAATAAACAAATAAATCTTAAAAAAAAAAAAAAAAAGGAGAGAGAGAGCAGAAGATGAACTCCTTTCTCTGTTACCTTCCCAGCCTTTGATAAGAGGCTGTCCCCCTTCTAGGAGACCCACCACCACAACATCTCCCAGCCAGAGCCCAAGTCTTTAAGGAGCAAGACCAGGGAGAGATGGGTACATGCTCAGTGCTGGTCAAACCAGCAGAGGGCCTGCTCGGACTCCAAGGCAGAAGGAAGGATCCTTTTCCCATTCTCTGCTGGGCATACTGGTCTCCCCCAGCCCCCAGCTTTACCAATCACTTCGCTGAGTGACCTTGGGCAAGTTACAGACTCTCCCCATCTCTGTGTTTCGGTCTGTAAAAGTAACGGTCCCGGTCTCCTAGGGGAGTGGAAAGCATTAAAGGCATCGATGCATAGAGAGGGCTGCGTGTGGCGCTTGACCCGTAGATGTGTTCAACAGATGTCCCCTAGGATCACTGTAGTGTCTGTAGGGACTCGGTCTCTGAATGGTGAGCGGGAGCCATGGTTAGCCTCGAGCATGTTTCCTTAGGCATTAAAGATATGCACTTGAGTAAGTCAGGCAGACTCTAGGACTCAAATCCCCACTAAAGACCAAAGGGGAGGATAAATGAGAGAAAAATTCACGTTCTGGTCGTGTCTGGGAATAACAGAACAGGAGGAAGATTAAGAACGGGATGCTGGGGGGGCGCCTGGGTGGCTCAGTGGGTTAAAGCCTCTGCCTTAGGCTCGGGTCATGATCTCAGGGTCCTGGGATCGAGCCCCCACATCGGGCTCTCTGCGCAGCAGGGAGCCTGCTTCCTCCTCTCTGCCTGCCTGTCTGCCTACTTGTGATCTCTATCTGTCAAATAAATAAATAAATAAATTTAAAAAACAAAACAAAACATTAAAAAAAAGAACGGGACGCTGGGTTTTGAGGCTTGACTGGTCAAAACTTGTATCACTTGTCTCATTCATTCATTCCTGCAGTGAATATTTACTGAGCGTATATTGGGGGCCAGGCACCGTGCTGAGCGCTGGAGATCCCGGGATGACCACGGATAAGTTCGTGGAACTTCTGTCCTGTTGGCTGGATGGTGGGGAAAAGGGAAGGAAGGTCATGGAAAGCTAACAAGTGTGTGAACCAGATTATTTCAGATAGTGGTTGGTTATCCACAGCTGGGCCCCAAACTACCTGAAGCAAAGGGACTGAAAACCACCACTTGTTTGCCCAGGACTCTGCCGCGGAGACTGGAGTTGGTGGGGTCAGCTTGTCTTGGCTCCAGGTGGCGTCGGCTGCCTCACTCCCTGGGCGGGCAACGCTGTTGCTGGCTCTTGGTTCTCAGCTGTTGGCCAGGGCCCAGCGATTCCCAGGGCTGGGACGGGTCTGTCACAGAGGGGCCTAGGTCAGCGAGAAAGCACTCCATGATGAGCGGCAAGAGAGCGGGGAAACCACCACGGGGGCCAGGTGGGGCAGGGATGCGATCTGAGAAGGCAAGAGCAGGACCTCTTCTTCATTCATAAAATGGGAGACCTGCCTGAGCGGCTTCGAAGGTTCCTCCCAGCTAATTTTTCCAGAAGGGCACCACTTCTTTGGTGGCTGTCTTTCTGGATTGGGGTCTTTTCTGCTGCACTTTCTCACCTGGAGAGCGATGAAGAACCAGAAGGCTTCCTGGATGCTTAATGAGAGAAGACACTCACTAATGAAAGTGTCCTCAGCATGTTCTCCAGGCTGCTTGTGGGCGGGGTCATCAGGTCCCTATGCATGCAAAGCATGAGAAAGGCAGGTGCCCAAGCAAAGGCTCTTTGGAGCAAAAAGAAGGAATTCGAGTTATCAGAGAATTTCAGAAGATACAATTCCTCCAGGCCAGGCAAGACCGACGTGTAAACCAAATCCCGCCGAGCTGGTGTTACCCCGGGCTAACTCTGTGGTCTGGGAGGCCATTGGAAGAGACGTTTTCTTTGCAATTTAATTAGATCAAGATGGTTGATATGCTCCTTAAGGAGGGAGCTGAGCATTGAAAATGATCTCAAAGATATTTTTCCCCGGGTATCTGATCTGTAAGGGGAACCGTGAACCTATCAAAATGTGTGACAAGGAAGCTACATGTGTCATTTTCAACTAGTTCAAACCAGCCAGGCTGCTCCCTGCTCTGAGCTCCTGGCTATTAGCTGTCATCCAGCCTGGATGTGAGACAGGCAGGTGGATAAGGAAGACATCATCTCGTTAGGACTTGCAGGAACAGGCAAGCAGGGTGCCTATCGCTGTCCACATCTCCGAGGCAGGCTCAGGCTCCAGCATGAGCTACTGTGCTTGACGGCCCTTTTCATTTCAATGACATTTTTTTGGAAAGGTTAGAATTTAATCCTCTCTCAGGATGGAGTTATTTCGGTTTCCACTGATCCTTCTGATAAATGAGACAGGGTTTCATTTTTTTGTTCTCTTGCTACCGTGGTATCTAATTTTATAAAAGCCTCCAACAATGTCATAATTTATCGTAACAACAGGACAGCTGCATGTAATGACTCGTCCACTTTCTATTAATTTTCCAAATGAACCTCTTCCCCTTACCACCGAGAAGCTGTACATGCCTTTCTCTGTGGGTTTCATTAAGACTGTTTGAAGTCATGATGGCAAGATCATTACGATGTTTTTGAAAGATAGTGGGTTTCAAAGAGTTGTACTTACAAGCCTTAAAAAGCTTCATCATCTTAATTCCTATCCTCAGCTACGTTTTCGGAGCTATGATCTGGATGTGTGGTAATTGGGATCATTTTCCTTACAAGGTCTCCTGCGGCTTTTTTTGTTCTGATCACTGCTATTCCTCTTCTGAAGCGACACGTGTTGTGAGAAATTAAAAAAATAAGTCAGGGTCTAGCATCTTCTAAGGAATTCAAAACCAACGTAGAAATGGCAGCACCCAGTATCCAGAATCAGGGTCATTGTACGTATCCTTAAGAGGGGGGAAACAGAGGCAGACGATCTTTGATAAGCAGTCGAGCTTAGATAACCACTTCTTACAGTCATGCCATGGCCATGCCCTGGGTAGGGCCCGTGTGGGCATAAAGTAGATGCCAGCCGAGGAGCGTGTGAAAACATTTGTAAAATCATCCCCAGGGGATGGGGATGGGGGAATGAAGGAGAAAAAGGATCCGTTCTGAGCCTCAGAGGCCAGCCTGGGGCTTTCTGCTAAGACAGAGAACCGGAGGTAAGAGGGAGTTGGGGCTAGGCAGTTTGGGGGCCCCAAGCCAATAATTCTCACAGATTCCTAAACTCGACCTTGATTTACAAAGAAATGTTGTATCTGAATTACAATCATTTCATCTTGTGACTGAAACCCCTAAAGCCTCCGTTTTGCAGAGAAGTTAACTCAGGAAGCAAGATGTCAACGAACCTGTCCAAGCTCATACAGAAAGATCACAAATTCAGAGGCAAGTTGTGATATAGCTAGCGTGTGATTTAACCGGCAGAAGCCTTCTGCCTATCCTGGTTAGTGCTAGGAGAGAAAAGGTGGTTGGTGTGATTGTATAAACCAAGGGGCCCCTACTGCCCCAATGGACAATGTGTCCATCATATCCACGTTTTCTACAGAAAACACTTTGCTGGCTGAGCCGCATTTCAAAACCATTCAGGACATGTTACTTTGTAGGCTTAAACTAGATCTGGGACTTTTGATAATAGAATAGATACGCTCCCTTAGCCAAGCATGTCTTACTGATTTCTTAGAGCTGGGGGTGTGATCCTGTTGGGGCGGGGGGAGATGACACCGTACAGGAGATAAGCCTTTTGTAGAAAAACAATATTTTTGACAAAGAGCAAACGGATCAAAGCTATCACAGGGAAATTTCCCTCTTTGCTGCTCAAGAAATGTCTCTAAAAATCCAAAGAGTGGGAACACTGTAGAAAAACATAATTGAGGAAAAAGTCTCTGTACCTTGCTGCTCTCTTTAAAATGGTCTTGTGCCCTTTCCGACACACGTCCCATGGATGTCACTGAATGCGCTCTTCCCAGCCTGACCCACTGTCCCTTCACCAAACTGTCCGCCGAGGAGAGTAATGCTCGGAGGAATGCTGTGCCATCCGCTGTGGCTACCCACATCTCATGGAGCTGCTTTCCTAACTGTCTTTTTGCAATCTGCTTTAAGAGTTTGCCCTCCTTAATCCAAAGTCAGCACAGTCGGTGCTGTGGTCTGGGATCGTCCCCTTCAAAGTTGGTAGTCATGTGCCTTTCCGTCTGGAGCCCTGGGAAGTTTTTGCGTCGGTGGCTCCCTTACTCAAGATGATAGGATCTGGAAAGAATTTTTTGAATGAGAGACAGAGAGGTAAAAAGGCACTCTGTTGTGCAGTGTTATTTTCACTTTTGAAAACACACACTCTTAGACGCACATGCCGGACTCCTCTGGAAACACAGGAGCTCGAGTCCCAGCCAAGGTCTCTGCTGGTTGGCGTCCTTCACCCGAAAGGGACCGTTCTAATAGCTGTATTCATAGAAGTTAAAATTAAATTTCTGTGTGTTGATGTAAAGCCAGCTTTCCCCTCAGGGCTATTTATTTTAAGAATCAAAAATAGTAAGGGGTCCATAGGACATGCCGCAACGTAAGCGAATTGGGGTCTGTGCTCTGAGCAAAGCCTTCTTTGTGCTTGTCCCTGCGATATAATGCCCTCCAGGAGAAGCCTGGCAACATGCTGGCTTCCCCTTCCCCTTCAACATGTGGCAAGCTCAGGCAGTTTGCAGATTCGCCTACAAGAGCCTTTGTTCAAGATTTTTATACCTGGAGGCAAATGCTGTAATCAACAGAGCTGTCCCCGGTGCGCCACCCCCGGGTGTGGGTCGGGGGGTGGGGTGGGCACAGAGGACTCAGCCTGCGTGGGCGATGACTTCTTTCAGGGTCCGAGGCTGGGATGGATGGTGTGTTTAAACGTATTTTTTTCAAATAAAAAAAATTTTTTTTAATTAAAAGTAAGCACTAAAAAGCCAAAGGGAAGGAAGCCATCTCCAATGAATGCCAGTAAATAAAGCCAAGAAATGGCACATGCACTTATAAAGGCAAAGGCTTCAAATGTAGCTGTTTAACAAGGAGAAGAGGAAGAAGTGGAAGGCAGCGGAAGGCAGTGGTCACCGTAAGCTGTGGGGCGAAGTAACAGAAGCAGAAGGCGTTCGTCGTCTCGGCTCCTTGGTTGGAGTAAAGGAAAAAGCAAGACTTCTTTAAAATGCCTTTGAAAACATCCCAAAGCCCTTCTAGTTAAGCGAGGAACAGCCAAGGCGCTGGCGGGAAAGCTGGTGGGTCAGCGCAGACCCCTTTGCAAGCCCGGCCAGTCCCCCGCCAACCCGCAAAGCTGCAGGAAGCCTTTCAGGCTGGATTCGCCTTTGATTTCCACGCTTGCAATTTTTATTTTCACCCAGAAGAAGTCTGTCCAGCTAATGAGAGGACTTGCTCATCTCCCTTCTCAGAAGTGAGTCGCGCTGCTTTCTCCCTTTGTGTTAGAGAAGCAATTTAACAGATGAAGTATCGGCTGTCAGGCAGGAGGAAAAGGAAATATTGATGAGCGAGGGCGCAGGGACTTCTCCGGTTGGTGGGAGGCCTGTTTCGGCTGTTCTCGAAAGACTGGGATTGAACGGGAACTGTCCTAGTAACAAGGAAATGCTGCCCGCCTGTCATTGGCGCGACTCGGTTGCCCTAGAGTGGGGGATTCTGTAATATCGCCAATGGTTTTTTGTCCATGTTTTATCCAGGACCCCCGACCTGGAAGGGAGTGCAGCAGCCCCCCTTGGCAGCTGGGTTTCCCCTTCCTTTGGGCCTCCCTTGGGATCCGTGAGTCATCGGTGCATTGTACAGGGGAGCGACCTCCGCTTCTTTGGGCGAATTGAACAGAGTTGGAGCTGTAAAAGCAGAACCATAAATCAGCTCCGTTACAATGGCAAAGTTCTTGAAAGCACCTAAAAGCCCCACAGGCATTCCTCCTAGTTAATAAGCAACAAGGTAGAGCCTATGTCACTGGCTGGGTGGAGGCCAAGTTAGAACCAGAAGATGGATGTGCAAAACTCAGTCACCCAGGAAAATCTAAGCCACCCAAAGAAACCCAGCCAACTTCAAAGGCCCCTTCTTCCTTCTCCCATACAATGCCTTGCTGGCTGAATACTTTGTAAAAAAAAAAAAAAAATGCAGCTGGGTCTTCCATGAACGCAGCTGTTGGAACCCATTTGCAGCAAACTATCGAAGGGGACTTAAAACCTTCTTTAAACTTTCCTTGAGGTATTGCCTGGATTGCCTGGGACGTGCTAGAAAGCTGGTGGCAGTCTCCTCTTCTCTGGGCTTGGAGGCCCTCATGTTCTCTTACTTGCTGGTTTTCTCTGACCCCCAAGTGTGTCGCTAACTTGCTCCCTTCGTCAGCTGCTCAGGAGGCGTGAAGCCCAGCAGACTCACAGTATATGAAACTAAGATAGATTCCTGCGGATGGCCCTTTGCTTTCCCTGTGAGACGAGCTGTCCCAGGCCTCTGCAGGCAGAAGAAAGGAAAATCGGATTCCAAAGCATGTGCGTAATCCATTTAACCTCTGGGGTGTGTGTGTGTGTGTGTGTGTGTGTTTCTAGTTTATTGGTCTTCTCTTATCATATTTGCTGTAGGTTTACATACGAATCACAGAACTTTAACTTCCTTCCCTCTGCCTTTTAGAATTGGTCCTTAGGCACTGGGTAAGCCTTGGCCCACCACACACCCTACATGCCCCCCCCAAGACCATCCCTATCATGGGGTACACATTCAACAATAACCAAAGATCCACATGGATTTTTTTGGCTTCCCAGAAAAGCAAAACTCTCCCCCTCCCCATTCCCAATGTATGTGTCATGTTTGAGAGAAAGCATTTTCCTAGAGGGGTCCTGATTTAATAACAACAAGGAAATGTGTGCAATAGTTTTACCTTTCAGATGCCTGCCTCATCATGTCCTTTTCACTGGAGTGATGAGCCTTCGCTGGGCACCCCACAAAGTGCCCTCTCAGTTCTGTGTTGTGGGCGACACGCACGGCCGTATGGCAAAGGTCCCATAGTGTCTCCAGTGGCGAGCCTGACATTTCTGCTTGTGCCACGCCCTGGCCAGCATGTACCGATGGTTTGCGCCACGTCCATGGCCACTGTGGGCTGTTCTCTGAGCTTCATGCTTAACCCTCAGAGCAAAGAGTCTGCTCCTCTTCCTTTAACCCCCTCGTATGCATCACTCTCAAACCCCCCATAAATCCAGCTTGGTTCACACAATCCCTCAGGGAAGGCTAGTTTCCCTATCAGAGGCCATTTAACCTGTGGTCCCCGGATCCCAGAAAGTCCACGAATGGGCTTTGGGGTTGCAACCACCCCCTGAGAGCATATACACAGTGTTGTATGTGCCAAGACTTGTTTTGGTGACAAGTGGGCTTGTCGTTTGGTCCTCCGTGGAATCTAGGAGGACTCTGAGACCTGGCGGAAGTTCATTGCCGTCACTCTTGCTGGTTTCCCGATTTCCTTCTCTCTCCAGTTCATCCTGGACGTGATGTTAGCGTCATCTGTCCAAAACCGACTCACGTCTTCTTCCACGAGCCAAAGCCTGCCGCGAGTCCGCTTGCCGGCAAGACGGCACACACTCATGTCCTCACGGCCTGCCGCATCCGTCTCCCAGGTTCTCGGCTCCTCTCCCTCCAGATGGTCCTACTGACCTCCCCGCACGCCTGCGGTCATCCCTTCCCCACAGGCTTACGTTTCCACTCCCTTCAAATCAGACTTCCCCGGGATGACCTCCTCCCACTGACCAAGAGCCTCCCTCTCGCCCCCAAGCTTGAACCATCCACGCATGCTCTCACCCCGAATCTGCCCCTCCCTCATGATGTTATGTATGTCATAGAATTCATTACCCTTTTTGTGTTTGTTTTGCCATCCAAACTGGATGGTGAATTTCCTGAAGGCCAAGTTTCATTCACTCGTTCCTTTGCTCAGCAGATACACATTCAGTGTTTTCTACTTACGGGGTGCTGAGCCCGGTGCTGCGCCACGGTCCCTGGACCAGTTCTGTGCACAGAGAACACACTCAGCGAGCAATGAATGAATGAATGAGTGGGTTTGGGTTAAAGCAAGCTATTTCAGGAGTGCTCACAAACCCAGGGCACCTGGGGGGCTCATTTGGTTAAGCCAACTGCTCAGGTTATGATCCTGCGGTCCTGGGATCGAGCCCCATGTCAGGCTCCCAGGGAGCCAGCTTCTCCCTTTCCCACTGCTGCATGCTCTCTCTCTCTCTCTCTCAAATAAATAAGTAAATAAAATATATATTAAAAATTCAATTAAAAAAAAAAAAAGAAGGAATGTACAGCCAGAGACTCCCTAGGTCTCTGGAGCCAAAGCAGAACATCGAGATGTGATGATTCCTCCATGTAGCCTTCTGGAAGGGCTCAGAGTCCCAACCAATAGTTTCTTTCCACATCAAGGGAGACAGTTTTCTGCTGACTCTGCACCGTTCATGGCAGGTTCCTGGCTTTGTTGGCTCGCCTTGGCTCTCCCTTTCCTGGGGATGGCTGAGCAAGAGTGGGATCAAAGTCTACCCTTTCATCGGAGCTCGTAACCTACAGTGAGGAAAGAAAAAGAAAACACCCGTCCTTTATACCCACCAGAGCTTTCTAGCATTCTCGCCCCCTCAGGGCCAGCAGCTAAACTAATATTTCTGGCGGTGTTCTTTCCTGAAGAAGCCCACCTGTGGAACCGGGGCGGGGGCAGCGGCATCCGTGCAGGTGGTGTGGAGTTCGCACACCTTCGGGTGGGCGCGGGACCTGGGTGCTGGTGCACATGGCTTTCAGAGGCTGCTTTGAAAGCCCCTGAGTGTTTGTCTTGGCTGGGTCCATGGGCACTTGAATATCTGCCATGAGAGCCGGCCAGGCTGGCAGCTCCGTTTGCAAGGCCTTTGAATCTTGGTTTGGGATGGATGCCGCCCCTCTGCTTCCATCACAGAAGGGGGAATACAGCCCCCGAGACCTGGGAGCAGCCGTGAGCCCCCACTCTGGAAGCCACATCCCGGAGGCTGGGGCCGGCCCCCGGGGCTGCGGGACTCTGTCCTCACTGCTGCAAACCAGAGCACCAGTTCTGCTCCCGGCCCGAGGCCCCCGCGTCTGCTGTTTCTCCTTTCTGCCTCCTGCTCTCTCCTGCCAGTAAAAATAAGAGCATGAAACAGCTTTGATGGCGGACCTCCCTCCAGACGACCTGGTGCGCGCCGGCAGGGAGAGAGAGAGAGATTGTGCGTGTGCATTTCAGCGTATCTTTTACGCCTCAGGCTTTATTTCTCTTGACTCTTTTTTTGCAGAAGTCCCCTGCAGAGGTCCTGAGCAGCTACCTTCAAAGTAATATAAGTAAAATACACTGCAACACTGTTTGGTTGGGACCATGGACAGAATGTTCTCGAATGGGAGAAAAGTCACCTTTTACTCTTTATAAATCGAACCCATGTGGGGCGCCTGGGTGGGCTCAGTGGGTTAAGCATCCCACTCTTGGTTTTGGCTCAGGTCATAATCTCAGGGTGTGGGGTCCCCTCTCTCTCCCTCTGCCCATCCCCCTGCTTGCATTTCCTCTCTAAAATAAATAAATAAATCTTTTAAAAAATGGGCCCATGTGAAAATGTGCTCAGTTACCTTTTGATGTGCTCAGTTACCTTTTGATTTTATTGTGGTAAAATACATATCTATAAAATTTGCCATCTTAACAGTTTTAAATGGGACAGTTCAGTGGCATTTGGCGCATTCATGACTTTGTGCGGCCGTCATCACCATCTACTTCCGGAACATTTTTATCACCCCTCCAAGAAGCCTTGCCCCATCAGAAGTCATCCCCACTCCTCTCCCCCAAACCCTGGCAACCACTACTCAGATTTCTGTCTCTACAGGTTTCCCTATTCTGCATATTTCATGTAAATGGAATCAGACATTACGTGCCCTTCGTGTGTGGCTTCCTTCACTCCGTGTCAGGCTTCCACGTTCATCCACAAGATGGCATATATCAGAACAATTGTCCTATGTCCTCTATTCTCTCCTTTGAATTTCCATTCCCGCCCACACCTTCACTCTGGTTCTAGACCTTTGGAGGTTATGACTCATCTAAACTTGATTCCTCCTAACTTGCTCCCCTCCAGTCTGGCCAACGACCCCCAAACCATTTCCAAGAACCACCTGCACCAGGGTCCCCTGAAGCACTGATTAAAACTTCAGCTTCCCAGCCCTGCTCCACAGCTCCACACCCCCTAAGCTGCTCCCTCTGGGGAAGGAGGAAAATCTGCATTTCTTACATGGTCCCTGGTCTGTGGTGTGCACATGTGTGACCACCAGGACTGTGCCACAGGCTAGTGCACTCCTCCCGAACACCATGGTCAAATCTCAATGGCTGGGCTTCAACCCCATCCATGCCCACCGGAAGCCCAGCTCGAATGTCATATCACCTCTGATCTGTAAGACTTTTTCCTCAACTCTGGGCTAGAAATCATCTCTCTTAGACTATGAGCAACCTGGAAGCAGGGTCCAGGCTTCTCTTAGTATCCTTTGAATACAATTCATTCCCAGAACTCCCTTACACGCAGGTGTTATCCTATGTGCTTCTTATCAGTCACCACATTTAATCTTCACGGGACACATGAACAATGTCATATCCCCCAAACACCTGCAACAGCTACCTTTCCAGGAAGCGCCAGGGTCTTTCTGCTTGTGACAGATGGGGACCGAGCCTTCAGCTTGTCAGGAAGCAATGCACGGATAAATTAAAAAAGAAAAAAAGAAAAAAAAAAAAAAGTCTATCCTAAACTCACTGCTTAAAAAAAAAAAAAAAAAAAAGCTATCCCCAACTCAATGGTAAAAAAAAGTCTCATCATGGTGCTGGTAGGATAATACTCAATTTAAAACAAATATTAGTGGCGTCTAAGGAAGAGAGGTGTCACACTCAGCTGGGCTTTCAACCCCACAGAGGGCTTCCTTCTGTCCCCCGGCTTTGTGCTTCCTCCTGGGTACCTGGCGAACTCTTTTGCACCTGAGGCTTCCTATGTGGAAGGTGCTCATCTTCCTTCACCTTCGCTTTGGGCCTCACTTGGTTCACTTTTCTCAATCCTGGCCAAAGCAGAAGGTACGAGCCATTTACCGTAAGGAAGGCACACATTAACTCGTGACAGGGCTCCAGGCAGCAAGACCTGTGGGACACGCGGCCCTGCGGCTCCTGTCTGGTAGCCTAGGGCAAGCCTTAGCCAAGGAAGTCAAGCTCTGAAGCAAAATCGAGACTTCCCTTACCACATAACCTGGCAATTCCACTCCTAGGCATACTTTCAAAATACTTGAAAACAGGGACTTCAGATGCTTATGTATCCGTGTTCGTAGCAGCGCCATTATTCATAGTCGCCGAGAGGTGGGGACACCCCCGTGTCCATCGACAGATGAACGGACGGACAGAACAGGAGACGTGCGCACCGGAGAATGCGCTGCAGCCCCGTACAGAAGTAGTGACACATGCTGCGACATGGATTAACCTGGGAAGTGTTACGCTAGGGGAAATACGGACAGAAGGAGAAATCATTTTATCATCTCACTTACGTGAAATAGCCGGAGTAGGCAGAGTCATAGGGACAAGAGTGGACTGGAGTTTACCCAGGGTCAGGGGAGGGAGGCACGGGGAGTTATTGCTTAATGGGGACAGAGTTTCTGTTTAAGGTGGTGAAAAACATTTGGAAAATAAGCAGTGGGGATATTTGCACAACACTGTGAATGTAATTAATGCCACTGAGCTGTACATTTAAAAATGTTTAAAATGGTAAATTTGATGTTACTTATATTTTACCAAAGTAAAAAAAAAAAAAAAAAGAAAGAAAAAACCAGCTTTTCTTTTTAACCACGATAATGAAATAAAGAACTGGGGGTTTGCCAGATTCTGTTGCAGAATCCTTGGGTCTTAGGTCCCCTTTGAATAGGGTCTATTAGGAGCTCCCTGCTGTGGAGCACATAATCTGTTTAACCTCCTACTTCCCAGGCCCAGCTGCTGTGGTCTGGGCTGAAAAGCATTTCTGGCTTTCTCTGAACGGCCCCAGGGAGAGTGTGTCCCAGCTGAGAGTCAACCCCCGGCCAGCAGGCCCTCCCGGCAAGTCTCAACCAGCAGATGTGCCCCGGGGCACGTTCTGTTCTGGGATCAGAGTCCTGACTGGTTATCTTGCAGTGGCCACTAACTGCGGTGCTCTTTCATTGTTAGGAATTCCCGGCTATAACGTGCTGCCTGTGTCCTTTCAGGGCTGATAGACTTTGCAACAATGAGTCAAGCATTGAATAAATGTCCAGATTCACCCCCAGCAGTGTGGATATACCTACAGAGACTCTGCAGACCAGGTAGAGGTAGCCCTGCTAATCCCACCAGACCAGAACTAGGGACAAAAACATGACTGGTGGCAAGGCTCACAGTGGGTTTGATGGATGCTGTCAAATACCCCCATATTCAGAGCACGTGGTTAATAATCTTCAATCATCTCCAGTTTATGTGCATGTCATATTGATTCTATAAGCAAAAAAGTCTCCATATCAATTAAATGCTCCATCAAAGACCTCCATGCCTCCCCAAAGCCTCACGTGCTCCAGGCTATTTGGAAAAACACTGGCTTAGCTCTTCTGGGAAGTCACTTACAGGTATTTTATTTTATTTTAATTTTTATTATTAGTTTATCAAGCTGGTATGTAGATTTATTATATGCCCGATATATTCCGAGCTCTCTACAAATATCACTTCGTTGAATCTTCCTAATGGTCCTATGATACAGTTCTTACCCTTTATTATGTTCATTTTACAGACGAGAAGACTGAGGCACAGAGTGCTAGGACATTTCCTAAAGGGGACACACAAGAGACCAAACCACCCACCACCCATATGCAGGGTCACACCCAGCCCCACCTGCCCATGATGCTTCTAGAACCTGGCACGGTCCTCTACATGGCAGGGCAGGACTAGGAAGCCTGGCTGCCGGCCTCTCTTTCCTCCCATCCCTGGTCCACCTGCTCTCCTTGGCTGCTGGTGAAACTGAGGGAGCGAGGGAGGGGCCGGTGTCTTTTTCCACCTGCCGTGGAGGCTCTTGTCAGGAATCGATGGCGGAGGGGAGGCCAGGGTCTCCTGATCATCCCCAGCGTGGGCGCACCTGAGCGTGGGAGCCGAGCCATTTCAGAGCGGTGCTGCGCCTCCCGGCAATGCAGCCATTGTTGAAAGCCTTGCAAGAGGTGCCTAACATGCCATTGTTTCAGTCTGAGTGAGGGCCCTGAGTCGGCCCAAAGGCGGCTTCCGGGTTTTGATGTGTGCCTGAGTGATGCGAGATGTTATTGTGGGAGCTGGGTGAAAAGTACACAGGTCCCCTGGGCGCTCTTTTTGCAACTTCCTATGTATCTATAATTATTTCAGAATGGAAGAGAGTGTTTTAAAATGCCATTGTTGGCGACCAGGGAGCCGTGGCCCCTTCTTCAGCCGTGCTGTGTTTCTCTGTGTTTCTGAGCTTCTTGCTGGCTGACTTCCGCCGGGGCTGTGCTTGCCTCTGTCAGATGCTGACCCCCCGCTTGGCACCCGCCCCCCCCCCCTTTGCCCTATGCTGGGGGTTCTCTCTTCCGCTCTGGAGCTGGGACATTCTCAGGTGCTCCCTTGGGTGCCATTAAGGCCCTGTGCTACTTGCCCATAAACCTCGGGCACCTTCAGCCCCGAGACTCCCAGCCTCCCGCCCCAGCTTTCTGGAGGGTCCGTCCCTCTCATCCCTTGTTGGGCACTTCACTGGGTTCTCCCAACAGCAGGGAAGGATGTTTTTTAAGATTTTATTTATTTATTTCTCAGAGAGAGAGAGCACAGGCAGGCAGAGCAGCAGGCAGAGGCAGAAGGAGAAGCAGGCTCCCCGCTGAGCAAGGAGCCTCAAGTGGGACTCGATCCCAGGATGCTGGGATCATGGCCGGAGCAAAGGCAGCCGCTTAACCAACTGAGCCACCCAGGTGTGCCTACAAGGAAGGATTTTTGACCCGGAAAGTGCAGGTGTCTGTGGGGGAGGGAACCCCAGAAGCCAAGGCGTGGTGACAAGACCGTGTGGGCCATTGGGAACAGTGGAGGTGCCCTGGGGTTGCACCATCACTTGGGGCCTGGGCGTCGTGGGGACATTCTGAGGCCTGGAGTTAACGGGGCTCCTGGCAAATATGGAAATGAGGTTCTCTTCATGCTGCAGACATAAGGGGCTGTCCTCTTGCCCAGGGTCTGACACAGGGGCTGTCATCTCGCCCAGATTCTGAGAAGCGTGTGAAGTGTCTCCTACTTCTGGCCGGGCTGCAGGAGCCTACCCTTATGGCCCCAACTGTCCCAGACTCCGATCGCTCCAAACCCTGGCCTTTGGGGCTGGGGCCTCTTCAAGGGGAAGCAAACCATGATGGAACATGGTGGCCGCAATGGTGAAGTCCCCAAGCCTGCAGGGCCTCGATCCCTGTGTGCTCGATTGGGCTAGAACACCTCGGGGGTTAGGGGTGCTTTAGGGAATCTGAACCCTGAGGCCCTGGATTAGGAGGTGCGGGGATCGCTTCTGGGGCATCTTCTCTCTCCACCTCACTCAGCTTCAGCTTCGGAGTCCAGAAACAAGGCTGCCATCCCAGGCTCTAGGCTCCCGGCTCCCCACCCCCTTGTCCTGAGGAGCCGGGACAACGGTCTCCCCAAAGGTCCAGGCATCAGATGAACAGTGCTCAGGAGAACGATGTCATGAGGGGCGGTCCTCTCTCTATCCCCGTCTCTAGCCTAGCCTGTTTTTTGGGGGTTCCTTTCCCCCAAGACGACCAAGCAGCTTTTCACAGGCTGCTTCTGAATTTTGGCCTCCAGTTTGAGCCAACTGATTCTCCCATGGGGGGCTACATTGGGTCCTAAAGGTTGGCACCTTAATTTTCTCCCTAAGAGTCTCCTGTCTTGGCCATAAACCCCCGAGTGGGACTGTAGGGTCTCCCAGTAGGAGGACCCCACCCTGCATCCTGGCTTCCCCCCAGCAGGCACCATGGGCCTTGTTCTCACTAAAAGGCCCCCTGAGGCCTGGCAGACACAGACTGCGGGGTGGGGGAGGTGGGGCAGCCCGGGGGGTCCCCGCTGGGACAGTAGCCTCCAGCTCCAGGAAGCTGAGTGGGAGGAAAAGCAGGTCACAACTTAACCTCACTTAAGCTCTGAAAGAAGGGGTGCCCGGTGTCTCAGTCGGTTGAGCATCCAACTCTTGGTTTTGGCTCAGGTCATAATCTCTGGGTCCAGGGACGGAGCCCCGCATTGGACTCCCCATTCAGCTGGGACTCTGCTCGTTTCCTTCTCCTGATCACTGGTGTACTCTCTAAAATAAATAAATAAATCTTAAAAAAAAAAAAAAGGAAAGGGAAAAGTGGCGAAGGAAAAGGAAGGCCCCATACCGTATTTTATGTGGTGATGGTAAAGGTGACATTGCAGATGGACAGGGGCTCTGTGTGCTAAGACCCTCCCCTGACTTCATGTCCATTAGTGTCCGCGCCAGGCTTGGCAACACTAGCTAATACTTCTGTACCACCACTGTCCTGCGTGCTTGTCACCTAACAGTTCAGCTAATCCTCCTCACAGCCCCATTTTATGGATGGAAACTGAGATTTAACCACTAGGAGACTTAAACTTATATGGTCTGGCTCCAGGGTCCTTGCTATTAACCACTACGCAGCCATTAATAATCATAATAATAATAATGATAAATTAGATCATAAATAATAAATATTAAAATATTTAATGTAGAAATTCATATTTATAGAATATTAATTTAGTAATTGTTATTATACTAGTGTATATAATGATATATATTAAATATGTAATATATAATATAATATATTTAATTTTCTATTAACTAATATTAATTTTGATATTTAAATAATTTAATATTATTAACATGATAGTTTAATGCTAATAAAGTATTTGCTAAGCTCTTTTTAAATGTCAGGTGCCATGCTTTGAAATGCATCACCCTCATTCTTCTGGGGAAGGTGTTTTATGCCCATTTTATGGGTGCAGAAACTGAGGCTCAGTTCAGCACAAGATCCTGGCTGGGGCTTCTCTGCTTCAGGCTTCTCCTGGTCCTTATTTGGGGTGATCTAGGTGGAAGGGAGACTATCAAATGCTGCCTGGGAGGGAACCGCAGCAGCGGTGTAGCAGGTCTTTTCTGTACATGTACTTCCTAGGCCTCCAGGCACCTACCTGCCACCTTTCTGATTCTTGCCAAGTACCTTCCCTTGATGTCCTGGCTCTCCCAGTACCCGAACCCAACATGGCCGGGCTTGAATGGCACCCCCAAGTCCCATATACCACCCACCCTGAATCTCCAGGCAACCAGCACCTTCTGCAGCTGCACTTTCTGTCACCCACGCCCCTTGTCTTGAAACCTTGGGATCATCTTTGACTCTTTTTTCCCACTTGTCCTTAAACCCAATAGTTACAAGTCAGAAAAAAAAGTGACCCCTGGGACACACTCATGACTTTCTAGTGGAGAAAACCCTGGAGCGGCCAGATAAGATCCTGGATCTCTGGCTCTTTCTTCCCGGGTCCATGCTGGCATCTGATAAACATAAGCCCCCATGTGCTGAGCTACTGTGCTCTACGCCAGCCTTGAGTCTCTCTCTCTCCAGCTTCATGGGCTTCAGGGGTTCTGCCGCTATGGACGCAATGTTTGTGTCCCTCTCAGAGTCCTCTGCTGAAGCCCTAACCCCCATTGCGATGGCATCTGGAGATGGGGTCTTTGGGAAGGGGTTAGGGTTAGATGAGCGGACAACCAACCACCCAAAACAATAGGATAAAAGTTTCAAAGCAGAAAGTCAAGAGGTACCAAAGGGAAGCGGACCCCCCTGGACCTAGTTCCCTTCCCCAGAGGCAAACACTGCTCCCCCTTGATTTGTTGGGAATATACCAGAGATAGTTGATGCTTCCTCCATCACACAGCCAAACCCGCTCTGACTTCTTTTTACCTGCACAGTGGCACATTATACTCACTGTCTGGTCCTCGATTTAAGCAAAACCCACAGATACTGTTTCCCTCCTTCTGCTTCACGGTCTGTGTGACCCGTAACGGACAGAACCAACTTCCTAATAATGGGCGTGTAGGTTGTTCGCAGTCTTTTTGAGTCTTGGGAATCCGGACCGTGAAATATGGTCTGGAACAGGATGCAAATTGTGCCATTTTTTTTTTTTTTTCACAATAAGGGTTGAGAGTCTCCTTTTATTTAAGTACAGTCATTTGGATGTGGTTTTCTGTGCATTTACTGGGTAAGGCTTTGCTCTCAGCTCCTTGGGTCTCCGCGGTAAGGAACCACCCTTAAGACCATTTTCATTCCTTAACACCAAAAACTGCCTGCTCAAGGCATTGGGAGCGACAGCCACAGGAGGGTTGGCAGAGTCCCCTCTGAGTTGAAAGATGAGATGAAAGCAGGGATGCCCCCTGGCAGGACTGTCCAAGTGGCAGCCTGTGTTCCAAGGAAGAAAATGATTTCTGTCAACCCAAGGCATCTCTCAAGCGTCTGAACAGACCATTAACAAGAGTAGCAGCCAATGTTCTTTCTCGAGGCTCCACCGTGTGCTGGACAGCAATGGTTCAGCTCATCCGATGCATTATTTCCTTTGATTCTCACCGTCAGGTCAGTACCGTTGCACCTGTTTTACGGATGAGAAGACCAAGGCACAGAGGGGTCAAGCAAGTTGTCTGGGATCACACAACAATGGGCAGGATTTGAACCCAGGCTGTACCTTTCATGCTAGACATCCTCCCACATGGGTAGGCAAGCGCGTCTCAGGCTGGTGGGCATAAGGGTAGCCCAGGGAAGTAGGTGTTGTGAGGGACTCCACCAAGAACTTCCTGACTTCTTCAAGGTCACGGTCACCCTTGCCAGTGATGTTCATCACAGGGGCAGTTGTAACCTCCCTCACCAAAAGCAAAAACTCTCCCATTAAGGTGGTAAGAAGCCCCTTTGCTCAGGGCTCAGCTTTGCCTTCCTTCTCTTAGACTTGTTTCGGCAGGAGCAGCCCAGGAGTTTGGCTGCCCTGTAAAAGTCAGAGAAACACCCACAAAGCGGGGAGGGTGTGTTTCCCTCCGGCACCCTGGTGTCCTTCCAAAGCAGCATATGAATCCCCAGCTTCTAGAAGGGAAGCTCCTCTGGCCCCTCCTGGGAGGAGACCAACCCCAGCAGCACTCAGGGAGGAGGGAGAGAACCTTCTGCACCTGCTCGGCCTTTGGCTGAGGCCTGGAAGACGTTCCAGCCGCACCCAAGCTACATGATGATTCAAGGCTACACCCGGCTTAGGATGTAGGACCGAAGGGCTGTTTTCACCAGCAGCTCCTGGCGTGCTGGGACAACCTAGGAGCCTGAATACAGGTGACCTCAGATATGGGCCTCAGATCTGTCAGTTTCTGGTGCCACTTCTCTCCCTTTCACAGGGAAGGTATATCTTACCTCACCTGCTCCCCCCGGGCGGGTATGCACCACGGGGAGATTGCCAGAAGCTTTCCTCTCACTCTCTCCTGATGCCCGGCTGAGCACCCACTTTGCTCTCACCCAGAGCTGACGGCAGTCGGTATGCCGGCCGTCACGTCCAGGCTGGTAGGGGCTCCCTTGGCCTCAGAGTTGTCCAACGTGTGTCTGTGTGTGGAGAGAGAGGGAAGGGTGACGGGTGATAAATGCAACAGGGAGATCCCGTGCGTCAAAAATTTTCTCTCTCCCACATGTGCACCTTCACGAGGAACTTTCTAGAAAACGAGGCCAGGGTTGTTTTCTACCCAGGATATACAGTGAATAGCTAAGAGAGTGAACAAGTTGTCAGCCTCAGCCACGCAGGAAAAGCTCCTCGGTCAAGCTGGCTCTGGCGCCACTTCTAGCCTTGGTGAATCAGGGTTATGGAAGCTCCAAGACCTTCCTGCCTGGTCCCCACCTTCTCTTTCGCTACCCTGGATGGGGACCGTGCCGAACCGCTTACCAAGTACCCCCAGACCCATTCTTTCCCGCTTCCATGCTTTCGCTCGTGCCTTTCGCTCCCCCGGGATAGCCTTCCTTCTGTCTCCCAGGCTCCCACATTGTCTGTGCCTCGGGTCCCAGCTATAGGCCACCCCCTCCTCTAGGCCACCTCCCACATGGCTCAGGGAATGACCAGGTCTCAATGGGAAAGGGACAGGGAGCCAGACACCGCAGATGTGGAGAGCCATGGTCCACGGCGCTAAGTGCTTCTTGTTTGGTTCGGGAAGCAACGAGCCTGGCTAAAAAAAAATACCGTCCTAGCTCTCTAGCAGCTGGGGGACTGTATGTCCCAGTTCTGACCAGGGAGATGTAAAGAGAAGCTTGAATAGGCCTTCTGGGGACACGGCTTAAGTGGGAACAGAATCACGAAGTGGCCATCCCAAGAATCCAAGTCCCACACTAGGGTTAGCCATACAAGGGCTGGAAGGAGCCTGGGTCCCTGCGGGCTCTGGGAGGAAGGCTTCCCGACCCCGGAGAAGTTCCGTGCGACAGATCCAGGTTTTGTGAGGCCTGAGGCTTTTCCAGGGTTGGGTGAGGGGGTCCTTCTTTGCGAAAAAGAATACAAAATAGGAAATATATCGGCTAAAACGTGGGAGGGGTCCCAAAGTTTCCTGGAACCTCTGGCAGGACTCTGATTTCTGTGCCTCTTTTAACAAAGAAAAAAGGAACTCTTCATTTGTCTAGGCCACAGTGCTCAGAATGCCATTAGCAGAACGACATTCCTAACACCCCCGTGTCCTCAATTCCTAACACTCCCGTGTCCTCAGAAGCCTTAGCAAGTGCGGGCCACCCCATCCGCCCAGAACAAGGTCCTGAACCAGGCTGTGGGCTGACCACGCCTGAGACACGTCCATGGTCTTTGCTGGGTATTGAGCTGTGCTCCAGGATTCAGTCCCTAGAATTCGTAAGCCGATGTGGCTGGTGTCCTTGTAAACAGGGCGAGTTAGACCAGGAGCTGGGCACAGAGGAAGGACAATTAGAAGGCATGGGAAGAAGATGTCTACATGCCAAAGAGCAAGGCTTCAGAAGGAACCAATCCAGCCGACAGCTTGGAAGTCTGGGACTTCTAGCCTCCAGAACCGTGAAACACAGTCAATTTCGTTTGTTCAAGCCGCTACCCCAGCCTGGCATGTGGGACTCTGTTAGGGCAGCCCTGAGACCCAGGCCCCACCCAGAGAGTCTGATTCAATGGCCTGGGGCCAGTCGGAGCTGGTCCTGTGTTAAACCCGTCCTGGGGTGATCTAGTCTGCAGCCAGGATGTAGAATCCTGGCTACCGAGGGTTGAAGAAAGATTCAGAGAGTAGATGAAGTTCCTTCCCGTGGGCCTTAAAGACTGACTGGCTGAACGGGCTCAAAGCAGGGAAGGTGTTCAGACAGGGTAACCAGCCAGAGTCGGCAGCGCACAGCCCGGCCGTGTGGCCACGTCAGAGGGGACCAGGCAGGGGGGCCGGAAGTGAGGGCAGAAGGGGGGCCTAGGCCAGGTGAGTGGGGTCTCACGTGGCCTGTGGGGCATTTTCCCCAGCAACAGGGAGTCGGTCACGTCTGCGGGCTGAGGCTGGCCGGGGTCAGAGCTGTTCTTCAGAAAGGCAGCGTCTTCACTTTCCCCGGGTGTTGGTGGCCGGGTCTGAACTCCTCAGCTCGGGGGCAGCTCTGAATGCGCACGGGTCATAGCTGCGCAGCGCCACAGTGGCCGTCCACAGGCTGTCCACAGGCCGTCCACCGGCTGCGTCCACAGCGAGTGTGACACCCGTGGATGCTCACAGGCTGAAATCAGTGGGCTTTCCTTTCACGAAATGCCCTTCCCCCTTGTCCTCTGGGCAAACTCCTACAGCACCTTCAACACCCAGGGCCCCCACCTCTCCTGGACAGCCCGTCCTCTCTTCCTTCGGAGGCTGCCGCCATTCCCCATCCCCCATTCCAGAATCTTCCATGCTGCACTGCCCCCTCCTCACTGGTCTGTGGGTCCCTGAAAAATAATGACACTGTCTCCTCTGTCATTTATTCAACAACGGTTACCGCGCAGCGGCCGCCTGCCGGACACCACCCTGCAGCGGGGACGCGCGACTGACGCTCCACAGGCCCGACTGACGGAGCAGGAAGAAGACTCTTGAGGAAGCGGAAACCAAAGGGACAATTTTGCATCGTGGCAGCTTGCAGATGTGTGAGGGTGTGGATGGCCCCAGGCCCTATATTGTGTGAATTCAGTTAACCCCTTAAAACTCTCCAGGCTGTTTGCCAGTGTATAAAGCAAGAGTCTGAATCAGCTATAGGTGCAAATCTCTTCGAGGCAAATTCACTAAATTGTTTTCTGTCAGCGCTTAATTTCTTTCCCCAGGGCGGGTGCGTTTGGTCTCGTGTCTCCCTTGCGGGGAGAACCCGGCAGCCGCCTCCCACCTCCAGGCTTCGGTGTGGGTGGAATGCGGACAAGCTGATGGCCGGTCCCTCTGTCCCTGTCCGAGCCGCCTGTTCCCCTCTAGCCCACTGCAGGCTTTGCTCTGATGCAAGGCTTCCTGGGTGAGTTTTTCGGGTCCCCCTGCAGCCCCGAGCGTTGTCTGCCGCAGCAATGGCTGCATTAGAGAGATAAAGAGGAAGAAAGGAAAGCCCAGGGTGTGACTCGCTGAGACCCAAGAGGAAGATGGTCTGAGCAGCCTGTCTCCTCCTCAGGCCACATCGTCTGAGCCACCAGGACTTCATTCCCTGAGCTGGTTTCTCCTCCAGCACCGGAGGCCCCGGGGAAGCAGATTCCAGTCCGCCTGGCCGAAGGGCCAGCTTCAGAGGGAAAGGCTCAGCTTCCTGCTGAAAGCAAACCAGGTGTTCCCAGGGGGATTCTGCCATTCAGGAATGATAAATGCCTCCTTGGCAGAAAGCCTGCTGCGGCAGGGAGTGGCTGTTTTAGCTAAAAAGTCACAATTAATGGTTATTTCTTTGAACCCGTCCCATGTGTTACAGGAACAAGCTTTTATTAAAGATCACACTGACCCTGGTATTTGGCATTCACTTCCTTGGGCTGACCCAGAGCTGACAGCTGCTGGACACCGAGGCAACCCAAGCCACCCACTATCTATTTGGCCAGGGGCCTTCTTTGCTCTGAGGTGGACAGGCCTGGAAGATGCCATTCTAGGTGTTTTGACAACTCGAAACAGTGGATCATACTTTGACTGCCTTAGAAGTCACGCCTGGGTGGGGGCATCTGGGTGGTTCAGTCGGTGAAGATGGTCTGACTCTTGATTTCGGCTCAGGTGATGGTCTCAGGGTCCTGGGATCAAGCCCTGCATTGGGCTCCGCACTGAGCAGGGGGTCTGCTTGAGAATTCTCTCTCTCCCTCTGCCCCTTGCCCCACTCATTCTCTCTCTCTCTCAAATAAATAAATCTTTAAAAAGAGAAGTCGTGCATGGGTGAATGGGTCGGTTTTGGGAGGGACGAGATGCTGTTCCATGTCAGTAGCAAGGGCACACAGAGTTGAGGGACGGGGGGTGAGGGGGCCCAGGTTTGCCACCTGTGGGGGCAAGGGGTGTTGAAACTGGACACAATACGTGCTCTGGCCGGGTTTCTTTGGCAGCAAGTGAGGACCACAGCCCAGAGGGCACAGCAGCGTCAGGCTGGCTCCTTAGAACCACTATGGGCACTTAGCTCACCCCTGAGGGTGCAAACACCGCTGCCTCGGAGGGCTGCTGCATGGGGGGAGAAACTAGAAACTTTGGGCAAGCTGAAGGTAATGTTGTCGCCTTTCCCTGCTCCTTCTAGCAGCCAGATGGAAGCCGTAGTGACTACGGGCAGTTTCTTTGAAACTCTGACCTTTTGGCTTATTTGACCAATGCTTGCCATGGGCTTACTTAGGAAGGGGCTGGGGCACCTGGGTGCCTTAGTGGGTTGGGCCTCTGCCTTCGGCTCAGGTCGTGGTCTCAGGGTCCTGGGATTGGGCCCATGTCGGGCTCTCTGGCGAGGGGCCTTCTTCCCCTTCCCCCTCTGCCTGCCTCTCTGCCTGGTGGTGATCTCTCTCGCTCCCTGTCAAATAAATAAATAAATAAAATATAAAAAGAAAGAAAGAAAGGGGCTAGGATATGGCCACCTCGAGGGGGAACCATCTCATTGGAGACCCAGGCCCGGTGGCCCTTCAGCGGCAGGCTCTGCCTCTCTCATCTCTCTCCCCTTGTCCCCCCACCCCCATCAAATCTGCCACCTTCCAGGCTGTGCCTGACTCCCTCACTCAGCCTTTCTAGGCTTCCTCAATCCTGAATCCTGGATTTCAAAGACCGGTGCGATCTGGCCCCACCGCCTTCCCAACTTTGATCCCTCTGGGACAATTCTCTCCTCCCGGAGCTCCAGATAACCGAGAGACACTTTGTCCTCCCAGCCGTGCTCCCAGCCTGGGATCCTCTCCGCCTGGCAACCTGCCCACGTCCTCCGCCCAAAGCAACCTGGGAGCTCCCAACTCAAGGCCCGGTCCAAATCCCACTTCGTCCGGATTCCCACATGGAGCCAGGCCTTCCTCCTGCGCCTTCCACGGCTCGGGCACCTCCCACACTGGCTAATATCCCCAGCCTGCTTCACGCAGTAGATCTCAGATCCCTCTTTTTCTCTTAATATGAGCCTCATATGTTAAGGCTCTGGTTCTCAAACTTCCTGCATGTTGGAACCTTGTGGAGGGCTTTGCAGGAACACCAAGGTCTGGGGTCGACGCCCAGAGATTCTGACATCATTAGTCTGTGTCAAGTGGGGAGGTTTAAGAACTCAACACACGGTTCTAGTATCCAGTGATGTTTCGAGACCATCTTTACATCCTCAGTGGTATCCAATTTATTGAATTTGAAGGAATTCTTGGAACTTGGAGGTAAAGTAAGGACACGAGGTTATTGACCAGCACTGACCAATGGAAATATAATGTGAGCCGCAAATATGCGCTATGTATGTAAACTCCAATTTTCTAGTCACCACACTCAAGGAAGTAAAAGGACACAGTGAAGTTTAATGTTTGTCTTTATTATGTTGTACTTTTTTTTTTTTTTTTTTTTTTGGTACCAGCTCTTTGACATCAGGGGTGTATTTTATACTTTCGGTACATCTCAGGTAGGAGGAGCTCCCTAGCCCTGCGTGGCTGGCGGCTGCCATCTTGGTAGGTAGTCGTGGCCCGGAGGCTGATGACGTCTGGAGGATGCAGTGCTGAGCTCGCCTGGAGGGCACCTGCGTGCTCGGCCGGCAGAAGGCGAGGTGGCTCCTGCAGCTGTGATGAGAGAGATCTGACGCTCCCGGCCCTGAGCACCGCCCTCTTTCTGGTTAAATCACTCTATCTTCTTACCTTGCTCCATTCCTCTCCCCTAGAGCCCCGCCATCTGGATCGCACATCCCAAACAAATTCCCTCCCATCCTCAGCCTCCTGTGCTCCAGCTTTCCAGCCCCAGCTGTAGACCTGCTGTTGTTTCCTGTTCCCCTTGCTCTTGGAGAGCTGGCGGCCAGTTGCGGCGGGAGAGAGGCGTGGGAGGCTGGGGGCACCTGGCCGGGCCATCTGGGAGAGGTCCAGGGAGCGTGGGGAGTGTGTGCTCTCCCATTTGTAACCCTTCGCTTCCTCTTGCTTTCTCCTGGGGTCAGCTGCTACAGCCACTGACCGTCCCCCAACCCGCACCCCCACCCCCGGGGCCTTGAGGGGCTCTGCAGCCTTTGAGAAGCCCCCAGGGCCAAGCAGTTCTCCAGGTGGGAATCATCTGGCTATTTGCCAACCTCTCCAGCGGCAACCCCTGGAGGGGACATTTTGGATGCCAAAATGTGCAGAGCCAGCGAGAACAGGGCTATTATTAGACCTCCCCCCCACCCCCCACCCCCCCATCCCTGCCATCCCTGTTACCGGCCACATGACTTGGTCCTTTGATGTCACAGTCGGATCTTGGGTCCAGCTCTCACTCCGCGACACGAATATGGTATTTCTGCAAATGCTTTCCCACTGGCACATACTATCACTGTGCTCTCAATGATTATCTTTTATTTCCAAAGGCAATTAATCTTCTTTGTCGTCTTTTCTTTTTTTTTCCTGCATGTGGCCAGTCCTGGTCTTTGTTGCTGTTTCAAATCTGTGAATTGTTTGGGAGCATGTGGTACATTGGCTTTTATGCTCTACATTTTTGCTGAAAGCCGAGGCGGCAGGAATGGCTAATGAGAAATATATATTTTTAAAAGTGCTATAATTCTTAGTCGTGTAGCAGGAGGTTTCACACGGAAACTTGGAAAGATTAATTGTCAGTGACCCAATTTTATGGCAGTGTAGAGTGCTACAACCTCACCGGTCCTGCAGATCAAACATCAGAGATTGATGGGGCTGGCATTGGGACAGCCCCTGACAGCTCCTGAGGAGGTGTGGTGGGGACAGACAACAAGCCTCATCTAGTAGAGGAGATACGATGTCCGGTGCAGGTAGATAGAGGCCACAAGATCATACATGCTAAAAGAAAGTCTACAAAAGCAAAACTACAGACCTAACTGGGGGCCAGACAGGGAGGGGTGATCAGAGAGGCTCCCCAGAGGAGGTGTGCTCGGGCAGAGCAAAAGGATAGGCAGGTCATAGCCACAGTGGCCAGAGAGGACATCCAGTAACTCCCACAGAAGGTTTCCATGAGTCTAGAGGGCGTGTCAGGCTTTGTGATGCTTGAAGTTTGGAAGATGCTCCATTTCATGGCAGAAGTGGTGATTCCAAAAGTTAAGAACATTCAGTTCTCCTTTTAGCTCTACTGCTGATAACCCTCTGGTGACTTTGGCGAGGCACATAACCACCTCTGGACCACTTCTAGGATGGAGGGTTCCTGTCATTGTCTTTCCCTTGATCTGCTGTTCAGAAAAGATCAGAAATTGACCATTCACCATCATTCACCATCTAAACATCTGTCCATCTATCTATCCAACCATATATCCATAAATCCATCCATCCATCCAATCATAGACCTGTCTGTCCATCCATCTGCCCATCCACTACCCATTCACCCATCCAGACATCCATGCATTCACCTGGCCACCCATCGAATCTCCAACCGTCCGTAAATGGACCCATGCACCCATCCACCTGCCCTCCCATTTATCAGCAGTGTGTTTATTCATTCATCCAGTCCTTGTTTTCTGAAGGCATAGCCTGTTAAGTACACTGTACTAAGTGCTAAGAAATGCAGAGCCAAAAAGCACAGTTCTCCAGTCAAGAAGGGTAAGGACGCATATGCAGATGACAGAGTTCCTGCCATAAGACGGGTAAACAAAAGACTGCCAGGTTAGAGGAAGAAGAGGAGCCTGAAGGAGTAGTAACAGTGTGAGTTCTCCTCTCCCTGAGCACTGACTTCATGGGATTGATTATCTGTGTGTCTTCTTTGTTAGATTCCAAGCTCTTGAACACAGAGACCATGGTTTCAGTACCACCCTCTGACAGAGGGATCTCTGTTCAATTTCAGGGCCCGGCACTGATTCTCCGTCAATTCCCCCATCTCCCTAGGGACACACTCCCCTGGAGCCCATGCCTTCTCTTCTCTTTTGAGTCATGCCACAGATGACCAAGGCCACTGAAAACCAAGGCCAGAATTCTTGGTCCACATGGACCTAAGGAGGCCTCTTCCCTGTCCCATATCACTGGTGTGTGTATCTCTTAAGACCGAATGGTGGTCCAAGGGCCGCCATTTGTGGGGTTCAGGTGAAACTTGGAAGTGCAGACTAGGGTGTACACTTGTGTGCATACAAGGCTCCTACTGGTGTGGGACAGAGTCCAGATGGCCAGAGAAAGGGGGGCAGGCTACAGGCCAGGGACAGGAGGCTGCTCTTCCCAAGTCATGGATTGGAAACTGGACTTTCCAGTTGTTTTGAAGCTGCATTTGTTAAGTAGGAGGAGAGAACATATTTTAATGAATGGCTTAAAAAATAGCCTTTAGATATTTAGATCTATGACCCACGTGCCTCCTCTAGTGCTCTTGCCTAGGTCACATAAATGTTAGGGATGGGACTCCATGCCTTTCTCTGGCTAAATGGCAAATCCCTAAGTACAAGTGATGTAGTATGTAATTATGTATGTAGTATGTAGATGTAGTATGTAATTCTGGATGGGATTCTGGACTAGAGGAAAGAATTCTGTAAGAGACGTGATTGGAACAATGGACAAAATTGGAATTTGTACTGTAGATTGAAGTATTGTATCAATGTGAAGTTCTAGTATTTGAGAGCTGTGTTGTGGTTGCCTGAAGGAAGGTCCTTGTGTTTAGGGATCACACGCAGAAGTCTAAGGGGCGAAGGGGTGTGATGTCTGCAGTCCTTCTCAAATGATCCAGAGCAGGGGGAAATGACAGTGAGAAAACACCCGGAGAAAACATTAGAAACTCATGAATGGGGGTACCGGGTCTATGGAGGGCCTCTGTATCATTCCTCCAGCTTTTCTTTCAACTGTCAGCTTGAGATTATTTCAAAATAAGAAGTTTGAAAACAAAGCAGCTGAGTGCCTTGGGCAGAGTAAGCCGTGTTTGCTGGGGTAACAGCTCAGCTGGCTCCGGAGGAGGGCTCTGGCTTCAATAGTCGGAAATGGGGGGAGAAATAGGGGTTAACAGCCATGGCCAACAAGCACGTGGCATGGAAGTCCTGTCTACATCTTGCTGAAGGCTTTGCTGTATCAACTCACTTAATCCCCGTGAAAGCCGTGTGCGGTGGGTTTGATGGTTTTCCCCGTTGCACAGAGGCGAGGCTGCAGCCCAGGGAGGTGAGCTGCACTGCCCAGGCCCTGCAGGGGTTCACAGCAGAGGCGGGGTCGGAGGCCAGGTGCCAGAGCTGAGAGCCCACCTCTCAGCCCTTACACTCCCCTGCGTGTGGTAACATTAGCTGATACCCCGTGAACACACAGCGCAGAGGGTCTTGGTGCTGGATCTTTACCATCTCTCGGCTCCACTATGCTCCGTAGGCTCCCTCTGCCATGCCGTCTAAATCACTTAAGTATTAGGCTTGTTATTTATTTTACGCCCACCCGCACCCCACCTTCAGCTAGAACGTAATTGCCATTAAAGCCAAGATGTTTTATCCATTTTGTGCGCTGATGTGTCCCCAAAGCCCACAACTGTGTCTGCCTCATTGTAGCTACTCAGTAAATCCAACGGACTTCACGGAGTTGGGGGATCAGGAGGGACTGGTTGGGGTGGAGGTGTTTTGAGGCCAAAGAGAAGGACTCTGGGACCTTCTAGAGGACGTGGTTTCTAAAGCAGCGCCCTCCCCATTCCTCTCTCTGTGGGGCTTCCCAGGACCCAGATGCTACATGCCGGCTCCAGAGGCCTTGGGCTGCCCCTGCCTGACCCCGAGAAACCTGAGCTAGTACGTCCTGGAGCACGGGCTGTGGGAGCAGGAGAGTTTTAACGTTACTCTTTCCGGCAGGAGTCACTGGACTGAATCAGATGGGCAGGTGTAGCGTTGGATAGCATAACAGCACTTTTTCCCTGAAAAGACGTTTCTCGGGGACAGCGGGTGAAGGCGGGCAAGCCGTGCTCCCCGTGCTCCCTGTGCTCCCGACAAACGATGTCCCTCTGGAAGTCGTACAAAGGCGGCGTTGTTCTCAGGAGGGGAGCTGAGCCTCCATCTCCCCACGCAGCCAGCGGCTCAGCGCGTGGGCCGCGGATGCGGGCGCTGCCGCCCCCTCCGGAGCCCTGGGGCGCCCTTCCTGCGATCACCGCCACCCCTGCTGCTGCTGACCCGCGGCCAGAGCCCAGGGGCCCAGTGTTGATTCGGATGCTCCCCTGGGCTGCGCCTGGCGCCCTGCTCCCTGGCCGCCCCAGCAGCTGGAAGACGCGCTCAGGGCCGCTTCCACACTTGGCTCTGCCCACGGAAACTCTGGGCCGCTCCATACCGCCGAGCAGCTGGCCGCCCGCCGGGCCTCCCAGCGCCACTCCTTCCTGCCCGGACCGTCCTTCCCAGGAGCCGGTCCTTTGCCTTTGCTTTCTCAGGGCCTGCGGTGGGGCTCGGCCTCCACACGGTCCCCATTGAGGCTTGAGAGTCGAGCCTGAAGACAGGAGCTGTCTGGAGATCCATGACACCCACTCCTGGAGGTCCGCCCAACAAACCGGCCACCCCCGGCTGGTGAAAAGCCAGGGCCAGGATAACCAAATAAACCTTCTAGAGCTTTGGACAAGATCCTGTTTATAAAAACCGGGGACTTTTTCCATTTTACACTAAGACCTTCCAGAAACTGGCCTCCATTCCTGTGCCATGTCTCCCGGCACTCTGCCCGAGCGCCCTGTTAGGTCCTCCATGCACAGTGCGCGGCCCTCAGTTGCACCCACTGGACAGAGGCGGACCGCATGCCTTCCTTCCCGCTGGGAGGGGTGCTTTCTACCTCACCGGAGCCCGGAGCCCCTCCGGGACCCACATCCAGGCTTGCTCTCGTGTGATGATTTCTCCAAGCTCTTTCCTAAGGAGCTTCCCCTGGACGCAGAGGTCCAGCCTTTCCTTCAGCTCCGTCAGCACCCCCTCCCCTCCAAACAAACCCTTAAATCACGTGGCGCTGGTTTCTGTGGCTTGCATCAAAGAATCTCCTAAATTTTTCTTTGGGAACAGGGACGAGGATGTGGCGAGGCAGGGGTCCTCACGTGGACTGAGTATTCCTCCAGGCCAGCAAGGTGCCAAGCCTCACACGTTCGAGTGCGCACGTTCCCCCGACATACATGCATTTTCACGTGAACAAACCAGCCTGGTTTTACCCCAGCGGCCAGCCACAGAGCCGGCTGTCGGTGGACCTGCCTGTGGGTGTAGGTCCATATTTGCAGGGTCAGGGCCTCTGACAGAAATCCTGGAGACAATGAAGAGAACTCTCTTAAGAGAAGCGACATACTTCCAGAACGAGGTTTTGTTTGAATTTTTTTTTTTTTTTTTTTAGAAGTGCTATGTCTCCAGCAGGCACAGAGGACAGTATTTTGTGGGAAAACGTGGATGGTGACAAGTCTCGATTAAAAGGGTAATTGTAGGGATGCCTGGCGGGCACACAGCTCTTGATCTTGGGGTTGTGAGTTCAATCCCCATGTTCGATGTAGAGATTACTTAAAAAATAAGTACTTAAAAAAGATAATTGAGAAGAATAGGGTTCTAAATGACAAGAAGGTTTAGGAATGTTTTAGCCAATTTATTTTACTTTTCTTTTAAGATTTATTTATTTGAGAGAAAGAGAGAGGGAACATGAGTGGAGGGAGGCTTTAGGAGCGAGGGGCAGAGGGGTTCTTAAGCAGACTCCGAGATGAGCTGTGATGAGCAGGGAGCCTGATGTGGGGCTGGATCCCACAACCCTGAGATCACGACCTAAGCCAAAACCAAGAGTGGGACACTTAACCGACCTAGGATCCAGGCGCTCGTAAGCAATTTAAATCATTTAAATATCTCATTTCATCATGAATGCCATAGAAGGATGTCTGATTAAAATACTGTGTGAAGAGGTGCCTGGGTGGCTCAGTGGGTTAAAGCCTCTGCCTTCAGCTCAGGTCATGATCTCAGGGTCCTGGGATCGAGCCCCGCATCGGGCTCTCTGCTCGGCAGGGAGCCTGCTTCCTCCTCTCTCTCTCTGCCTGCCTCTCTGCCTGCTTGTGATCTCTGTCTGTCAAAAAAAAAAAAAGAAAAAAAAGAAAAATTAAAATTAAAACACTATGTAAATAAATCTAAAACAGTTTGGTTGATCAGGATAAGGATTGGCAACATTCTTCTGTAAAGGCCAGTAAATGTTTTAGGCAGTGTGAGCCAGATAATCTCCATCACAATGAAGGAGCTCTGCTCTTGTAGCCTTATGGACAACAAGAGAGCAAATGGGCATGACTGTGCTCCTGTATGTGTATAAATATCCCATAATATTCATTGGTGGACACCAAAATTTGGATGTCATACCGTTTTTACGTGTCATGAAAAACTGTGTGTGTGTGTGTAACCATTTGCAAATATAAAAGCCATTCTTTGCTCATGGGCCATACAAAAATAGAAGATAGGCTGATAGCTTGCCAACCCCTGTGCTAAGTGATAAGAAAGCTCTGTGTTACGGCCCAAGTGACAGCATCTTTTCTCTGAGCTCACTCACGCTTCAGTAATGATGGACCATAGGGTCCATGCGGTACATTTCACAGCAGTCCTGTGAAGCAGGTAGATTCCCAGACGGTGCAACAACACATGCAGAGGTTTTGTTGCCCAAGATCGAGCCGTTGGCAAGTGGCAGAGTACAGGTTCAACCCTAGTCTGGTTAATTCACTAAAAAGTCCCACAAGAAACAAAAACAGATGCTTTTTTAAAGGTAGCAAATTGGATGCTATAACGGACCTTATGTCCACAGGAAAAACCTGCAGTGGGTCTGGTGGCTTTCATTTGAATCTGCCCCATCCATACAGAAGAACGCAGTCATTTAGGTCTAGATTTGGGACAGTCACTGCGTGACGGGCCAGGTAGGTCACTATTCTAACCGGGAGCTGATGGCCTGGGTTCCCTGACCAGCACGTGCTTTGAAGGCTCCAGTTTTCATAAGGCTTATCAGGCTCACTGTCCTACTTACCTCTTACTGTTTCGAAATACATTTTTATTCAGAGAAAAATGCAGATAAAACGAATGGAATGAAGCGTTGCTTATAATAGGTGTTCCTAGCCTCAGCTCCCTCCCTGGTTGGCTTCGGCTCGCACACTCCTGGTTTTCTGGAACCCAGGGAGGTGTGGAACGGCGAGCCTTGCGGTCGATGGAGCAGGGGCTGGCGGTGGAGCAGGGGCTGGCCGGCCCGGTGGTCGCAGAGCCACGGAAGGAATGAACAAGTGCTCTGCTCCATTGTTCCCAGGCCCCGCACTGCGGACGGGCCTCCTGGACCAGCCTGAGGTGAGTCCTGTAAACGGGCTTCCAAAATCAATAGGGCGCCAAGAGCTCTCTGGCCCGCAAGCCTTGCCTTGGGCTGCGTGACCTGCATCGAGACTTAGCTCTCCCTGGCATGGCTCGGAGGCACACCGCAGCTCAGGTCACAGCTGCGACACGGGCCTGGGAAGCGATACCAGCCGTGAGGGGCAGTAAAGACCGAACAAATGCGTCTCGCTGGGGATCCTTCCTGGTGTGCTGTCCTCCCGGTGGCCCTCTCGGAGACTCTGCTTTCCCTTCTTCAGGTTGTGGCCCTGGAGGGTTGAATGTCTTCTGAGGACTGTTGGGGTCCTTCTTCGTAAGATCAGTGGCTACCAGTTCCCGAGCAGCGGCTGTGTGCCAGGCATGGCTCTCTGAATTTCAGAATGGTTTTCTGTTTCTCCTTTTTTTTTCCCCCTCACACCAACTGTTACAGTGTTATCCCTCCTTTACGGAGGAGGAAACTGAGCCTCAGAGAGGGGCTGACTGTGTCTTGCGGTCTAGGCTGGGGTGCAGCATCCATTCTGTCTTGGTGGAAGCCAGGGCTAATTTCACGGTACTGGAGCTGAGAATTAAAGAGCCCATCAGACCCGTCTGCAGAATCGTTTCTGTGTCCAGGTTCTCCTGAATTCAGCCCTTCACCCGGCTCAGCTAGAAGCTGGCAACCATCTGTACCTCACATGGGACGCAGAAGCGGGGGTTCTGGATTTCTCCCCCCCGCACCCCCTACCCCGCTCCGGACTAGAGTTGGAGCACACGGAGGGAGGAGGGCAAGCCAGAGTTTGCTGCAGCTGCCCCACTGTCCCAGTGTGCAACGGCTTCCTATTTGCTTGTGGAACCCACACACGAACCCACGATCCGATCACCCTGTCCCTCTGTCAAACAGTCATGATCTCCAGGTGAAAGCTTTCCTCCACAATGTGGAGCTGATGGGATGTTACCGCAGCTCTCATTCTTGGAAGCTGCTTGATTTCTGGGTTAAATCTACGTGCGCAGCCGGCTGGGGGACGATTGGGAAGGAAGGGGGTTTTCCTTATAAAAACAGAATGTATTTTTGAACTTACGGGTTGTTTCCAAGGCATGCCAGTCCTTAGGGTTATATCTTACTGTGACAGAGCAGTGGGGTGGTGAGAGCAAGCTGTGCATTTCCAGTCTGGCAGGGAATTGGAAATACGCAGACTGAGCATGGAGACCATGTTGCAGTGTTTGCAGGAAACCTAGACACACGTGTGATTAGACACTGCCGCACGGAACCAGCTCCCGGCACTGGGTACTGTGGTTGGGTAGCAGAAGGGAAGCCAACAGCTCTAGAGACATGGAGAATCCACTCCCTGCCCACCCCCCAGAAGACTGTAGATGCGGAACACAGCTTTGAAAGGAAACTCCCCCATTCTGCCTTGCCAAAGGGACCTGAAAACGAGTGAGGACCTTCCAACCAAGCCGGGGGCTGGTTTTGCACCCTCCCATGCTACTAATAGAACTAACCCCATGGTGAGTTTCTGCTTACAATGGCCCTGGAATATCCTTCTTCTTCTTCTTCTTCTTTTTTTTTTTCTTAAATAAAGATTTTATTTATTTATTTGACAGAGAGAGACACAGCGAGAGAGGGAACACAAGCAGGGGGAGTGGGAGAGGGAGAAGCAGGCTTCCCCATGAGCAGGGAGCCCGATGCAGGGCTCAGTCCTGATCATGACCTGAGCCGAAAGCAGACTCTTAACCAACTGAGCCACCCAGGTGCCCCTCAGTTAGTTGTTTTTAACTAACTGTTCAAGTTGGGAGCCCGCCAAGCAAAGCTTTTAAAACCAAGGGTTCCAGCTGTTGGCAGACCCAAGGACACGCTGATTGCGGATCAACATCTGAGAGGCATAGAGACTAGCTCATGCATACAGTGCTCTACTGAGCGTCGTGGGGACACCCCACCCGCACCCCACAAAGGACTGACGCCACGTGGAGAGAAGAGGAAGACAAGGGATCGACAGAGCAGACAAGGCACGCCTGGTTGAACTAGGGGATCTGGGTAATGCAGGGCTTTGGAGGAAGAAGGGACTCCTGGGAGTCTGCATGGAAGAGGGGGCTTTCCCTGGGCCCACACTGTGAAGAGAGGATTGGGGTCCTCCAGCCAGAACGGAGTGGAGACAGGGAGTGACCAGGGCAGACAGACTCTGCTGGGCCGAGTGTTTGATTAAGGGTAGAGCTGGACATGGGCTTGTATGTAGGCTGGGCCCAGTTGTAAGGTATTGGATTTTTTTTTTTTTTTTTAAGATTTTATCCATTTATTTGAGAGACAGAGACAGCATGAGCAAGCGGGAGGGGCAGAGGGGGAGGGAGCAACAGACTCCTCGCTGAATAGGGAGGCCAATGCAGGACTCAATCCCAGGACCCCAGGATCTGAGCTGGAGGCAGACGTTAAACCGACAGAACCCCCCCCCCCCCCAGGCGCCCTGGGATTTGGATTTCTACCCCTAGCAGTCAGGAGCAGAGCCCCAGGTCCACGTTTCCCCCACCTGCTCCTCTCTCTGGCTTCTCCATCTTGGGATCACCACCGTCCACTGCTGAGGCCTCCAGCCAGGAGCTGCCTCAGTTCTTCTCTGTCCTCCTCCCTGGGCCCATGGCCTCCAGCCCATCAGAAGTCCCGTCATCTCTGTTTTCAAAATACATCCCGGGTCCAACCACTTTTTATCCCCTCTCCGGCTCCCATGCTGGTCCAAGGCTCCATTGTTTCTTGGCTGGGTGAGTACAGTGGCTCCTTCCCTAGCCTCTGTTTCCGTCTCCTTAAGGCTGCCAAAATGATCTGTCTACCGTACATGTGACTGGGAATTTACTGTCACTCCATAGCCCCCTGTTACACTTGGGATGAAACGCCAGCTCTGCACCCGGCTTGCAGAGCCCTGAGGGCCTGGCCCAGCTGACTACCCTTCCCCTTTCTGGTCTCCCTCCCTCGTCTGGCCTCCTGCAGCCACACTGCGGCATGTCCCACTCAGGCCTACCTCAGGACCTTTGCATTTGCCGCAGTGGCCATGCCCAGGCTCTTGGGCCCGCTCACGTCTTCTCAACCAGATCTCTTCCCAAATGTCCTGCCCTCCGACAGTCTTCCTGACCTACCATCCAGACAGGCCCTCTTCTGCCATCCAGTCCTTCCGTAGCCCTCGCCCTGCCCTATTTTCTTGTAGTAGAGCTCATGGTGTGAAGGGACATTATTATTCATTTGTGCCTGTGCTCGTTCTCTGTCTCACTCCGCGAAGCACAGTTCTAGGGGTACCTGCATCTGGTATTGCTCATTGTGGGAGATAGGACCCCCTTGGTCACCCAGTGACCTTCTCAGAATAATGGCTTTGAATGCATGAAATAAGAGCGTAAGATAACAGCAAGTATTGAAATATAATCTCAATGGTTATGAAAATACTGAAAATGGTTGATAGTATAACAGGGCATAAGCTTCTTCATTAATGAAATTCAATGTGGGTATAATAACTACAGTAACAATTACCGTAATAACTACATTTCAAGGTAATGATGAGGGTAAACGCTATTTTATAATGTCTGCAGCAGTTACAAGATGATACGAAAACTACCTGAGATTTGGGTTGGTGACACTAGTCACAGGCACTGCTAATACTGTGGCTTGGGGCCTTGTTCATAATTGGTGGAAACACTGAATATTAATTTGAGGTTAGTGAAATTAAAGATATCATTTTTTCCTCCTGCTGCAAGGAGTGTCCAGTCCCATTGGGTCAAACAGTCATGCACGAGCAGGTAATTTCGATACAACAGAGCAAATTGAACCGCCTGCCCCGAGGTACTGAGCCCACAGGGGGTCTGCAGAGCAAGCGCCTGGAGGAGAATCCCTCGAGCTAAATGCTGGGGATAAATGACACCTGTCCAGATGAAGGCGGGTTTGGAAGTGTGTTCTAGACCCACGGAACAGCGTGAGCAGAGCTCAGAGTTTTAAGGGGTGGGGAAGAGCAAAATGCACTGTGGGGAGTTAAGGGGGCTGATTCCTTCCACAGAGATTTATTGAGCACCTACTAAGTGCCAGGGAATCCTGTGCTGAAGGAGACAGATTCTCTGCTTCTAATGAGCTTGCGTTTTGGTCAAGAAAGTCAGACAGCAAACAAGCGAGTGTGCACATTGGGGTGCCCAGCAGTGACGGTTCCGGCAGAAGGAGCGCGGGGGGTGAGGCTGAGATCCCGCAGGAACTCTGGGCCGTGTGTGGGGTAAAGAGATGGCCCGGCAGGCACCATGTCGGAGGCGATGGCAATATGCAGGCGGGCACTTGGGCCTGCCTGAGCCACGGAGCCTCGATGACACGGAGATTTGTTCCATCCCCGCAGTTTCAGGCAGACTAGGAAGTGGGGGGAAGGGAGCTCATTGTCCCGAGACTTCCTCTCCCTGGCCGGCAGGGCTCTTGGGGACCCCATTGTTCCCACACAAAGGGGCAGTGAGAAGTTGGTTGTTTGTAGCTTCTGGTGCCAGTGAGAGAGGCTGCCTCCCTGCCCTAGGGCCCGCCTGTGTGGGGTACCAGACGACGATGTGAGGCCTGGAGCTCTCCCTTGGTGGCGGAGGAGGGGCTGGGCTCGTACCTGAATCACAGACGCGGCATTGATGGGCTCCGGGCAGGCTGGGCAGGCTGAGGCCCAAGCTGGACGGCGCCGGGCTGGCACTGGCTGCTCCCGGGTGCGGGCGGGGCATGTCCGCGTCTCTGTACTCGGTCCTACTCTCCTTGCTGCCCGGCCTGCCTTCCCCCTGCCCGCCCTCCTCCTTTGCTTCCGTCCCCTTCTCTCTCTCCTAACCTGTCCAGCCGGTGTCTACTGCTCTCCCCGCCCTCGCCTCAAGAGCCCTGCACCCCCAGGCCGGCCTGTGCTCCCGCCGCGGCCCCCGGCACTCCTGGTCCCCAGGTCAGTCCGTGCCTAGTCCACTTCCCCCACCCTTCCTCTCTCTGCATCCAGACGTACCTGGCGTCCATCTCAGTGCCCTCCAAACCCTGCGGGGGGGTGGGGTGGCCTGGTGCTAGCCGAAGCACTTGTTCGGTAAGCGGAGTTGCTGGCTGATCTGAGCTCATTGGAGCTGATGGATCGGCTGGAGTCAGTGACTTAATGTCTTCTCCCTCTTATGTCACCTTGGCATTATCAGGGCTCCTCCTGGCTCTGATCTTGTGGCCATGGGTCAAGGGGAAGGGGTTCCCTAGCTTTCAGTCTACTCCACTGCCTCACTAGGCTAAGCACCCTTGCCCTCCCCAGGACCCAGCAGGGATTCTGCCTCTGCAAGCCCGGCTGGCCGGGGAGGGACACTATAGTCTGGCCTAGACCTCTGGTTCTGTGCTCCCCCCGTCCTGGGCCCCCAGTACACACCTGCATCTTCGCTACCGCCACCTTTCTGCTTTCTCAGCTTGACCTCAGTGGTCTGATGGACTAGTCACAGCCATGCTATGGCTTCCGGTTTCATGGAGCCTCTATATTTTAAATGGCACAGCCCAAGGGACAAGGTAGATCTCAAAATAAGGATATTTCTGCGTGATGGGTGGGTGGGTTGGGTGGCCTTCTTGTTCAGAGGATTCTTTATGCTTGTCCTCAGACTCACCCTGCGCCACCCGCAGCAGGGCCCTGTCTTCTAGCATCGGCACGGTGGGTGCCTCCCCAATGCTTGTCTGACAAAGGCGCAGGTGAGACACAGCCATGATGATGAGGCTTCGTGCCGGCACTTGCCTACGACTGCTTGTCCTGTACGTGCAGAGATTTGCGTCCATTTGGTTCTGTTTCCACAGCAAACACCTGCACGATATTTGGCCTACAATTTGCACCCCCCAGATCCTTCTCGAATAAGTGAATGCAACAGAGTCCCCTAGCCAGGAATGGCCATTCTCTCCAGGAGGCTGGGTGCTGGACTGAATGGATTCTTAGGGTTCCCTACAGTTCTGGGGATCTATCCCGTGTAGGTTTTTTTCCTACAATCAGCAAGAGGCCTCTTCTAGCTGCCAGCAAACCTGACTTCATAATTGCGCGCCATGTTTGGATGCTTTCGGATCCTTGTTCCGTTTGCTCCTCACAATCACCTACGAAGCAGGCAGAACTAACCATGTTAAGCCATTCTATAGAGGGGAAACTGAGGCTTGGGGACGTTCAGGGTCTTGCCCAAGGTCACACAAACAGTGAGTGAGCCCAGAAGCCAAGTCCGCGGCCTTCTGCCGGTCTTCCTGTGTTGGGGGCATCTGTGAGCATTGAGGTCATGACTGATGAGGGAGTGTCTTGAGAGGGTCTTACCAACCAAAGCCAGGAAGACCTTTCCACCCAAAGAAGACAAAGATCCTTTGAGATTTACGTGCGTGGCCTCTGGGGCCTTGGAGTTGTTCACTTTCTTAGTGAAGTAAAAATCACACAACATAAAAATAATTGTTTAAAAATGCACTTTTGTGGCATTTGGTATATTCACAGTGCCCAAGGCTTCGCAGCCACGAATGGGCTGTCTGTCGCTATGGACTTGCCTGTTCTGGGCACACTCAGTGAACCCGGAGGAAACTGGAGAGAGAGCTCAGGGGACGGGGGGACAGCCCTGGGGACAGGAGTCAGCAGACCACGCGCTGCGAACCCTGCCTCGCGGTCACTGGCAGCCTCGCGGAGAACTTTCCTTGCTGGGTTGCGTGTCCCGCTCCATGCACGTGAGGTGTAGGCCCCAGTCCCCTCCTGCCTTGCACACACCAAGCTCCAATCTGCTCATTTCTGTTACTAGCTGCTCCAGGCCTAGTGTCCACCTTGGGGTTCCCAGCTTGTTTTCCCCTCCACCTGCCACAGGGAACTTTGGGATGTTCATTAGAACCTTCCCCAGGTTCCGACCTCCGAACTCCAGTGGGAGCCACCTGTGGGGCCAGAGGTTCATGAATGAGGACTCATGGGGCAATTACATGAGTTCATTACACACATTTTCTGGCTTCTAAATTTTCAGCAACTCGCTGTGAACACGGTGATCATCAGCATTATTATAATTGAGTACAGCGGAAAAAGCAGTACAAAAATGTGGCTGCTTGGCCCGGCTGCTGGCCGAATTCCCCATTTCCCTGCACGTCTGAGCTGGGAACCGTGGACCGGTCTTCCGGGGAGCTGAGCATCACCGCCTGTGGCTATCAGGAACCAGCGTTCCCTGCCACCTGCCACCCCGTACACAAAGAGAAGCTGGACTCAGCATCCAGGGTGTAGTCCATATTTAACAGGATCCAACGCAGAGACAGCACTTCCTCCTCACCGCTCTCCCCACATCCTGTTTCCAAGTGGCTTTGAGGATAGAGCCAGCTTCGCAAATGATACCACACAACGATACCAGCAATCAGGAGCTGATTGCTACCTTGGATGCTTTGGCTAAATTGCAACAAGTTTCATAAATGAGCGTTTCTTGAACTTTCGTGTGCTTATCGATCCCCTGCGACCTGCCCAAAACATCGAGGTGGTTCAGCAGCGCGGTAGAGCCTGAGATTCTGCATTTCTAATAGTCTCCCATGGGAGCTGGCCTGCTGGTCCCTGGAGCACCCCCGGGGGAGAAGGGTCTACACGCTTCATGCCCTTGCCTGGGCTGCGTGTGTGAGGCTCAGCTGTCACGGGAGCTTTTGGAAACCACCTAACAGGGCTTGTCTGTGGCTCGTGAGCTATGACAGTGGTATTCCTGAATGACATCAGGAGAGGGAGTCCGACAGCTGTGACCAGCCTGGATGCAGGAGGAGCCGTGGTCTGTCATGTTAATGGCCCATGACCTGGAGCAGAACTGTGGTCTATTCCGTCTGCTGGTTTGAACCTCCAGGCACCTCTCTTGTCCATGGCCACTGCTCAGCTGCAGGGGTGCTCAGTCCGTGGGCCTGGGGCTGGGGTGGGGGGGTGCCAGGGGGCACATGGGAAGACGGGGGTTCGGGCCTCTTCCCCTGCCATGGTTTCTGGTCTCAGTCAAATGTCAACTGTTAGTGTGATTCTGGGTGTCACCTTCTTGCCACATGGGCTGCACCAGGCTGCACCAGGCTGCAGAGGCAGGGAGGGGGACTAACTCGCCTCCTGGGGTCACCCAGGCCAGACCCTGAACCACCTGGTCCCCCAGCTACTCCAGCGTCTGCTGGAGAAGGGGTCACATTGCCGAGACCGTGGAGTACACAAAGGCATCTGGAAGATTCCACAACCAGAAAAGAATGCCCACTCTAATCCTGAGAGGATGCAGGACATGAGCACCCCACTTCCCGCCGGGCTCCCGTGCCCACTCGGGCTCCCTGTCACTCCACCCCTTGGTACAATCCGTGACCACCAGGCCTTGGGACAGTGTTTTTCTCATAATGTATGAGGCAAGGGTTTCCTCCAGGAAATGGGGTAGAGAGCCAGAAATCATACCTTTCGTTCTTTCCTTTTCTATCTAGGGGAATGAGAATGTTCTTGGAAAAGGAGACCAGTGTGCACCCCCTTTGGGTGCCATAAATTTCAAACACACCTTGCAGGGAGCAATGGGACTGAGCCTCGGCTGGGCAAGTGGGTGGGGTGGAAAGAACATTTGAAGCAACTTTATTTTCGTTTTTTTTTTTTTTTTTTTTAAAGATTTTATTTATTTATTTGACAGACAGAGATCACAAGTAGTCAGAGAGGCAGGCAGAGAGAGAGGAAGAAGCAGGCTCCCTGGTCAGCAGAGAGCCCGATGCGGGGCTCGATCCCAGGACCCTGAGATCATGACCTGAGCCGAAGGCAGAGGCTTTAACCCACTGAGCCACCCAGGTGCCCCTTGAAGCAACTTTAAATGCTCCTCTTCTTCAGATCAGGGCAGAGAGGCCAAGGGATGCTTGGGCAGCTGGGAATGTGGGGATGGGGGAGGGGCAGAGCAGACCTGCTAGGACGTGGTGCTGGTCCCATAGGTGCCTCCTGGTTGGTGGGAAATAGAAAAGGAGACACCAGGGTGCCTGGGTGGCTCAGTTGGTTAAGTGTCCACTCTTGATTTTAGCTCATGTCACGATCCCAGGGTCCTGGGATGGAGCCCCAGGTTGGGGTTCCCTGCTCGGCGGGGAGCCTGCTTCTCCCTCTCCCTCTGTTGCTCCCCCAGCTTGTGCTCTTTCTCAAAAAAAAAAAAAAAAAAAAAGCAGGCAGCAGAGGGAGAAAATGAGGGGTTTCTTCTCAGAGCAACTGGGGGAAAGGTGGAAAGTGAGAGAAGTCTAGAATAGAAAAAACTATTTGTCACCCAGAATCTGCCTTGAAGTAAGTGCTTCACAGGCCCCTCCACTCCGTTAATCCTCAAAGGATCATGCCAGGGAGATGTTTTTATGCCCATCTTACAGATGCAAAAACCAAGGCTCCTTTAAAGGAGGTTGTCATTTACTGTCACCGTGTGGCCCCCGGAGGGTGGAGCCCCAGGCCTGGATCTGGAAGCAGCTGGCCTAGTGCTCCAGGTGATTCCGAGGCCTCTGTAGCCACAGCCATGTGTCTGGGCTGGGGTGGTGGTCGCCGTTCTTCAGAAGGGACACTTTGCATCTAAAAACTGAGACATAGCATCTACGAAAGCTCAGTGGAGAAAAACAGTGCGAGAGAACCTTCTAGAAGTATTCTGTGGATTCTCCAGGCAAAAAAACTTCTGAGCTTGGACCAAGTGCTGGAAGAACTTGACAATTGCATGGAATTAGCGTGTTGAGAGCATGTGTGTTACCTTCTCGTTGACAGCGGGTGGTGAGTTAAGCTCCCACTGGTTTCCAGCAGAATCAAAACAAGCTGACAGTTTTGTATTTGCTCATGTCTCCATACGGTAAGGCCTTTGTCTTTAAAAGATTTTACTGATTTAGGGCTTCCTGAGATGCCTGTTGTGATCTGTTTCTGTGCAGAACCTGAGTGGGTGCATCAGTACTGAATCAGTGGTGGATGTTTATTGAGTGTTTACTACATGCCAGATATTTAAAAACGCACTTTACAAGTAAGTATTGCCTCCTGAGACCTCACTGCAAGCCTGGATGCAGGTACTGTTAGATGAGGACATTGAGGCCCAGAGAGGTTCGGTGACTTTCCCTTGATCACACAGCCAGAGAATTCTGGAACAAAGATAGGAGACCAGACGTGTTTGTTTGTCTTAAAAAACTGTTTACTTTGGGAAATTTCAAAGTAGAGAGAATTGCATAATGAACTGCCATGTTTCTATCACCTACTTTCAACTTTGATCAACATTCTGCCATCTTGGTTGTTTTTTCTTTTCTTTCCCACATTTGCTGCTATTTTCTGCAATATTTTAATCCCGGATATCATATCATTTCACCTATAAATACCTTAGTGAGTTTATGTCACAGATTAGGACTTTCCCTTTTTCATATAGCCATAATAGCATAATTACTCCCCACATTATTCCTTCCTATCATCTAACACCTGGTCCGTGATCAGTTCTCCCTGATCACGCCCAACATGTCTTTTTGCAGCTAGTATGTTTGAATCAAGATGCAACCACCCAACATCGCACTTGGGTGATATTTTTCATCTCTTTAGAACAGTTTCCCACTCTTCTCCAGGCCATTTCTGGGTAGAATGGTCTAGATTTTGTTGTTTCTGTCGTGGTGGTGTCATTCAACCTGTTCCGTGGGAGTTAGAATGAGGGGTAGGATTCCATTCAGGCTTAATTCCCTGGAAAGAACCCTTCATGGGTATCGCTCTTCTTCCTCCCTCGTAGGTAGGCTGTCTGGGGACCCCCTTTTTAAGGATGTGAATTGTTCTGTGGATTCAGGTGGTGTCAGCCTGGTCACTTCACGACCCTGCTCCCCGTCGGTCTTTGCAGCCATCATGAGCACCGTCGAGGTCCCCCCGGGACAGCAAAGTGGAGATGTGTCTCCTCCTGCCATCCTGATCCGTATCCATTAGCTGAGCTGCTTCTCTGAAGTTTGCCCATGTCGACCACCTGCTAACTCGCGCAGTTGGACTTGAGAGTTTGTGTTCCGAAACTGGGCTTCTTGAACCTTCATGTGCGCCCAGATCAACTGAGAGTCTTGTTAAGTTGCGGATTCTGGCTCACTAGGACAGGGATGGGACCCGAGATTCTGCATTTTTAATAAGCTCCCAAGTGAATGGATGCCCGGTGCTGCTCTGTGAATCACATTTAAGGAGCAAGGCCAATCAATCATCAGTTTTTGCCCCCCGGTTAAATTTTTCTGGCTGCTTCTTTTCTCTACAGAATTATACTTGGCTTACACAGGGACAAGCTATTCCAATGCTAGACTCTGGCTTCACAACTACCCAAGGCTAGTGGTTTTTACAAAAAGGTTTTTGCAAGAAGCTACCGGCATTGAAGATTGGATCTTCTTGTAGGATTGCCACTCCTCTACCTCCCACAGCGACCCCACCAACACTGACAATTGCAGCCACATCTAAAGGATGTTTCAATTATGGGGGTCTCCGTGAGGTCCCTGAGTCATCAGACAAGTTTTGTGTAGTACGTTCTGCTTAAGAAGGTAGGGAGGGGGAGGGCCCGGCTGGCACAGTTGGTTGAGCGTTTGACTCTTGGTCTTGGCTCAGGTCATGGTCCTCAGGGTCGAGAGATGGAGCTCCGAGTCAGGCTTCATGCAGGGCGTGGAGTCTGCTGGAGATTCTCTCCCCTCCCTCTGACTCTCCCCACTCGAGTGCGTGTGTGTATGTGCGCGCGCATGCACTTGCGCTCTCTCTCTCTCTCTAAAATGAAAAAAAAGGAAGGGAGGCTGGAATTTCTTGCTGAAGACGGTAGAAGGATATTCATCCTCTAATTCTCAACAAAATGAATTAGTAAATAATGACAATAAAAATAAAACCCCAAAAAGCAGAGAGAGAAAAACAAATAGAAAGAAAGAAAAGAAAAAAGCCCTACCAAAAACAAACAAATGAACAAACAAACCAACCAAAAACCCACAAGTAGTAACCAAGCAAGGAATTACCTTTGTCCGGGAAATTCATGACCTTGGAAAGAAACAGTAAATCCCAATGTAGGGCAGCTCCCGAGTCCTAACCTCACTCTCCAAGAAAAGAAAGAATGTTGGTGAAATTCAGCACTTTTACTAATACTCTTCCATTTAGAGAGAAACAGGATCTCTAGCAGAGAATGCAAGAGGAGGCAGCACTGTGAAAAGATCCGTTGAATGTGCAAGGCCCGAAATGTCCTCTTGAAACCTCAGCCAAGGTTTGCCAGTGTTCAGGAAGCCAAAGCCTGTAGAAGTGAGATGCAGCCTTGGCTGGATGAAGTGGCCCTTGATTCATGACATCTAGTGACAGCCCCAAAGAGAGCAGTGCCCAGGCTTCCACGAGAAGGCTGCTGGCCCAGCTCCCTACCCCATGACCTGCTCCTTCCCCATCTCCTTTCCCCAGATTATAAAAGAATGGAGAGCTAGTAAAATCCCCACCAAGCTGTGACCTACAAGACAATGAACTCTCAATAATGCGAAGATCAAGGAAAATTCTTCTACTGTATTTTTCTTCTTCATTGCCGTCTTCTTCCTTTTTTAAAAGTATTTAATTATTTATTTTAGAAACAGAGAAGGGCTCCCGGGTAGCTCAGTGGGTTGGGGCCTCTGCTTTCAGCTCAGGTCATGATCCCAGGGTCCTGGGATCGAGCCCCACATTGGAAGGGAGCCTGCTTCCTCCTCTCTCTCTCTCTCTCTCTCTGACTGACTCTCTGCCTACTTGTGATCTCTGTCAAATAAATGGAGAAAATCTTAAAAAAAAAAAAAAAAGAGAGAGAGAGAGAGTGCACAAGCTGGGAAGGGGCAGAGCGAGGGGAAGCAGACTCCTCACTGAGTGCGGAGCCTGAGGCAAGGTGGGGCTCCATCCCACAATCCTGAGAGCATGACCCGAGCTGAAACCAAGAGTCCAACACTCAACCCACTAAGCCACCCAGGTTTCCCTAAAAATTCCTCCACTATTTTAGAGCAAATAGGTGCATAAATGGGCGCCTTCATTCAACTTGAACAAGAAAGACCCGGGATGACAACCCCACAAATACGTCATAGCAACGACAACGTAGGAAAGACAGAGAACCCAGCTGGCAAAAAACCAAATAGACGAGGAGCGGGCCACAGATGAACACGTATTCCAGGAACTACCTGTGGACATGCTGGGTAACAGAATCACTTAGTAATACTGTGAATCCAGTAACACAAGACCTCAAAGGCTAAATGATATAAAATAATTAAATGCGATTTTAAAAGATCTCAGAACAAAAGAAACACACTGAGAAGTTTTTTTTAAAAAGCCGTATTGATGATATCGCTAATACACTGGAAGTCAGGAATAATAGAGATGCTACTGAAAAATCGGATTATTGACAAGGAAGACTTGCTGGAATTGTTCCTGGTATATACTCAGGAAGAGGCAAAGACGAGAGTAGGCTAGAACACCTGCAAGCCACAGAGGACAAAGAGGGCCCGACGTGGTCACGAGCGCTCAGAGTGAGGGACCCGACAAGTGAAAGAGAGGAAATGTGCTTGGATAGAGAAATTCTCGGAAAGAAAGTACAAACCTTAGAACAAAAGGGCATCGGGAAGAAAATAGCATGCACACACTGACGTTCAGCTGTATCCTGGTGAAGATATTGAACTCGGAGGGTACACAAAGGCTTCTCAGACATTCACAAGAAGCCAACGAGGGGAAAAAGTCAGGTTTCACAGACTCAGTAAGAGAAGACAATAAAGCAATGTCTTGAGTGTTCGGAAGGAAGGAAAGCCAAATCCAAAAATATTAAACTGATGCAAGCTGTCACTCAAGCCAAAGAGCAGCCTGGAGACACCCGAGCAGAGCCCGTGCAGGACCTCCAGCTCCTGCCTGCTCCTCTGCAAGGAGCCCCTCCAGCCGAAAACACGAATTCAAGTAAAGAACTTGGAAGTGTCGTGCATGCAACCCAAACTAGGAGGGGGCTGGAAATGACTCCAAATTCGTGGTCTCTTTTTTTTTAAGAATAAAAAATCAAGGGGTGCCTGAGTGGCTCAGTTGGTTAAGTGTCTGCCTTCGGCTCAGGTCATATTAATATATCACAATCAGATCATTTAATATCCTATATTATATATAGCATTATAATCTATAATATAGCATAAATAGCATCTTAAATATATTATATTAATATATCATAGATCATATATCATACATTACATATGATATATATATAGCAGTATTATGTATGTAATACTATAAAATTATTTCTTATCCTTCTGTCTATCCTTACAGAACTTTAGAATGATGTTCACCAAATATTAATGCTGTGATTTCTGGGTGGTTTGATGTGTGTCTTTGAAACTTTTATGTTGACTAAACTCTTTCTATAAAGCACACGTGTGACAATTTTCAATGAAATACAGGTATTTAAAAAAAAAAAAACTTGTATGAATGCTCTAGTTAATTGAAAACTGGGGAATTATTCCCTTTCTCTTATTCATTTTGCTGCTCTTTCATTGTTAACGATGCTGAATGTTTTCCCATATCTTTGTTAGCTCAGGAAGACATTAATCCTCATTGAAATGTTCAATGTTAGATAATATTCCACTTATAAGCCTGGATATATAAATGTGTTCTTTCGACTTTTGCAATCTCCAACACATTTCTTCTTTATTGTACATATTATTCCTGACCTTGTTTATGTTCATGTCTTAATTATTAAAATAATATATTTTTCTTCATAAAAATACATGATCATTGCAGAAAAATCAAATAATATAAATACAGAGACGGGAGAAATCACACAATCCCACCTATTCAGAAACAACATCCATTAACACCTTGGAGTACAGATTTCCAGATGCTTTTCTGTATAAATACCAGTTGGGATTATTTTTTTTTTTTTAAACAAAAACATCACAATTCCACACTGTTTTGCAATATGCTTTTCTTCACTTAATTTACTGTGAGCATCTTTCCATATCATTAAACTGTCCTGTTTTATTATTTGGCTCCTTATTTTTGGTTAATTCACTCTTGGCTCTTTCGATGGTTTCCTGCCTTTTGCTATTTTAATCCACAACTGCATGGAGGTGTTTTATAAATAGATTTTTGTGCACACCCATGTTTCTTTCCAGGTACAGTTGCTGGGACAAAAACTAGACACATTTTTAAAAGATGTTTGACATATATCAAAAACTGTCATCCAGGAAGGCTGACCAAATTTCAGTCCCAAGGGAAGTACACGGGTGCTTTTGTCCCGACAACTTGCTAAAAGGGCATCCTGTTGGTTTCTTAAACCTTCTTACAGGTGAAAAATTGTGCCTGGAAGTTGCTTTAACATGAAATACTTTGATTAGGGGGAAGGTTGATTTTTTAAAATTCTTATCTGTCATTTCTTTTTCTTCTCGAAGAAATGCATCTTCATGTTTTCTATCATTGGACAAAAATGGGCATCTATTTCTTCTTGTTTTGGAATAGTTGCTTATGTCATAAGGACGTAAGTAACCCTTTATTATATATTTTATAACTCTTTTTCATGGTTTGGCATTTAATTTTTATTCTGATCTTTGTGCTGAAGTTTTGTTTATTTCTGTTGCAAAGTTATCAAAATTCTCCTTAAAAACACTAGAGGAGCGTGAAGCGTAACATACAGAGTTTCCATTTAACCTCAATGAGAGAAGAAATGCTCAAGCACTTGACCTTGCAAATGGATTCTCCAGCGTTTCTCTTTCTCCCCAGGTTTCTTTTCCTTCTCCCCTCCACCAAATATTTTATTTATTTATTTGAGAGAGAGAGAGCACAAGCAGGGGGAGAGGGGGAGGGAGAAGCAGACTCCTTACTGTGCTGAGAGCCCAACGTGGGGCTCGATCCCAGGACCCTGGCATCATGAACCTGAGCCAAAGGCAGACGCTTAACCGCCATCCAGGCGTCCCTCTGCTAAGGGTTCCGATCACCCTAGTTCTGCCGCAGTTTGCTTTCATTTGTCCCCAGGATGTTGGTGACCTGCCACAGTCCATTTCTCTTTTCTGGGGCACCTGCTACTCACCAGGTCGTGGATGAGAAGATGTGTTTGACAAGGCCGGTGCCTGCACTTTAAGCCGGGCTGGTGGAGCTGCCCCAGGCACCAAAGCAGTCCCCCTGCTTAGCCAGCCCTTCCCCCGGGGGGGCGGAGGGGGCCTGCTGACATTGCTACATGCAGGGTGTGTAGGTTTGGGCCCCAAGGGGATGTGGTTCTGGGCTGGACCCCCTCCCTGGGACCCCGGAAGGGGGCAGGGCGAGGCTCCTCCAGTCTTGGGGAACATGGGGCGTCCGTAGACAGCCTGGCCACTGACAGGTCTGGGGAAACAGGGTTGTGGGGAGCAAAGTCAGGGTCTGGAAACCAGGGGTGGTCAGAGTGCAGCAGCTGCAAGAAAGGGGCTCTGAAGACCTCAATACCCACAGGCTTTAACGTTTCTTGACTTACGAGCCCCGTGCCCCAGGCTTCAGGCAATCTCCCCGGCTCCCATACATATTCCCCACCTACTGTGTGGCACGCTTTGCTCTGGGCTAGGTGTTATCTGCCTCCTGGATTGTACCTCCCTGAGGTCCTGTGTCTGCACCCCCTCGAGCGCCCAATACAGAGCTTGGCCGGCACAAGTCTCCCTGCAGAATGGATGCCTCATGGGGATGGGTGACCGGCCATGCACCGATTCAGTTGTCAAAACAGAAAGCTTCTCCTCCTCCTCCTCATGATGGAAGCGTTGGTGGTGGCGGTGATACTTAATGAAGCATTTGTTTCCCCAAAGTTGGCGGCAGGCATCGTGCACCAAAGAAATAGGGTTTTCCCAGCCATTCACTTTTGTCTCAAAGACGAGTTTTGCTGTAAACAAGGTTCCTTTGTTACAAAGTATGAAAAACGGATCCAAAGTCGCATTTCTCTGTGGGCTTCCTGAGGACCGAGCTCCAGTCGGGCGCTCACCGCAGGACTTCCTGATCGGTTTCCACAGGAGCAGCCAAGGCCATGGACACAAGGGATGCAACCGTCCGAAGACATGGGAAGCGGGAAAGCCCGTGTCCTGCTCGAGCGGACGCCTGGGGGACACTTTACTCCAAGGATCCAGCCTACAACATCACAGGGGGAAGGTGGCCCCAAAACCACAGAAGCCAAGCCAAGACCCTGAGAAGAAGCACCATCCAAAAGAAGCACCATGCAAAAGGAAGTGGTGGGACCATCAGAGAGACAACGGCAGAAGATAGCGAGGCTTCTGCTCCTTGCCCGTGGCCTGTTTCCAGCTTTGGGAAGGGAATGGTTGAACAGGAACCTGAACTATTCATTTTCTCGCACATAAGCTCTGCTCACCCTTCTCACCAGCTCTGACCTAGAAGTGTGGGGTGTCAGAATATATTCACACCCCAACTCAGACAACCGCGGGGTTCTGAGTCGCTGCACAGGCGTGGTGGGGGGCGGGCTTCCACCCTGCAGGTGCCCGCCCCCCAGCTTCCCTCTCTGGGGTCCCCCAGCAGCAACATCCTAAACAAAAACCCACTGGTGAAGGTTCTGGCTGGTGCGGGAGAAGAAAGGCAGACGGGTGGGTTTGCTGAGAGCCCAGAGCCATAAACCCAAGGTCCCCTCCACCGCCAGAAAGAACAGAGGAGTGCTTGTTATTCTTTAAAATGTGTCTTTCTAAGCATCTGGCAAAGGCACCACATATAAATAAAGTACGTTCTGGCGAAGGGAGGGTTTGAGTGATACAGCTGACTGTTCACCGTCTGGCCCGCGTGTTTGACTTGAACCACAGTGGGAAGGGTGAGTGTGTACTTGACATTTCTTCTTGAGCGTCTAATGTGTTGCCAACCTGTCTCCAGAATGGGATGCTCGTGGAAATCTCTGTGTGTTCACCAGCAACGACGCAGCTTCTGAGTTGCCCAGCGTGGAACCACTTTCGGCAAAAACCCTCAGAGATCCCAATTTTATTTCTTTGTTCCCAACCACACGGGGGTGTAGATTCCCAGCATCCTATTTGAGTTAGGTTACTTTGTCGCTGTGTTTCCACGGGCAGGTCGCTTGGCCTCTCTGTGCCCTAGTTTTAACATTTGCACAGAGCAGAGTGTCAGATTTAACATTTGTGCGAGCCATCTTTAGGCGACAGTTCAGCAAACGGTGGCCCCTGGGTCAAATCTAGCTTTTGTATGGCTGAAGAGATAAGAAAGGTTTTTACATCTTTAGATCATTGAAAAACATCAAAAGGAGAATATTTTGTGCAATGCCACAATTACATGAAATTCACACCATGCTAAGTGAAATAAACCAGAAAGGAAACGATAAAATACTGATACTGCTTATATGAGGTAAGTTCAAGTTCACAGGGACAGAAAGTAGAATGGTGGGTGCTGGGGGAGGGGAAGAGGGTGGGGGAGAGGAATGGGGAGTTAGTGTTTGGTTTGTACGGAGTTTCAGTTTGGGAAGAGGAAAAAGTTCCAGAGATGGGTGGTGGTGGTGTGGTCACTGCCCACTGACCCGTACACTCCAAAATGGTTAACGTGGTCAATTTATGTTACGTGTGCTTTATTACAATAAAACAATGACGTGGGGGGGCGGGCGCCTGGGTGGCTCAGTGGGTTAAGCCACTGCCTTCAGCTCGGGTCATGATCTCAGGGTCCTGGGATCGAGTCCCTGCATCGGGCTCTCTGCTCAGCAGGGAGCCTGCTTCCTCCTCTCTCTCTCTGCCTGCCTCTCTGACTACTTGTGATTTCTCTCTGTCAAATAAACAAATAAAATCTTTTAAAAAAATAAAACAATAAAACAATGACGTGGGGCACCTGGGTGGCTCAGTTGCTGAGCGTCTGCCTTTGGCTCAGGTCATGACCCCAGGGTTCTGGGATCGAGCCCTGCATCGGGCTCCCTGCTTGGCGGGAGGCCTGCTTTTCCTTCTCCCATTCCCCCTGCTTGTGCTCTCTCGCTCACTCTGTCTCTCTCTGTCAAATAAGTAAATTTTTAAAAAAAGAAAAGAAAAACAATGACGTGAAATTCAAATTTCAGCTTCCATAGGTCAAGTCTGATGGGAATACCGCGCGGCCAGTCACTCACAGATCATCGAAGGCTCCTCGCATTACAACTGTAGACTCCAGTAGTCACAACAGAGACCATATGGCCCACAAAGCCAACATCATTTCTATCTGGCGTTTTGCAGAGAAGGTTTGCTGAGCCCTCGAGTCGTAAAACACTCCGCTCTTTGCCAGGGGGCACAAGCTGCCATCACAGCACTGAGGCAGACACTGGGACCCCCACGTATTCAGGTGTCTCTGAATTCAAGGCATCCCTCGTGGAGGTGGGGTGGTGGGACAGAAAGACATGGTGACGTGGGGGGCAGTCGTCAAGCTCTGCCACCAGCTATCTGGGTGACTGTGGACAGGTCCTATCCCTCTCTGGGCCACAGTGTACTGAGAGGTGTGGGGGTGCATGCGGACCCCGGAGGGGCAGGTGTATATCTACGACCAGTCAGAGCCTCTTCTGAGCTGCGGGATGGTTGGACTAGGAATGGTACCGCCCCGTGCCTCAGTTTCCCCCTCCTCACTGGATTAAAGAGGAAAGTGTGTAGTTTGGGATGGTGAAAAAGTTCTGGACACAGGTGCTGGTGACGGTTGCACGACAATGTGAATCAACTTCATGCCTGTGAACCGCCCACTTAGAACACCTAAGACGATATACTTTACGTGATGGACATTTCATCACAACAATACAGAAAGAGTGGATCGCGCGCAGGGGTTAGCCTTGCACCTGGCATGCAGCAAGCACTTAATAAAGACAAACCATCTATGCGATGAAGGTTTGAAACCAGATGATGGTGAAGAATGATGGTAACACTTGGGATCGGAGGGGTGTGTGCTCTTTGGATCCCAAATTTATTGCCCTCCCGTTAGTTCCTGAAAGCAGACTCCACCTGCTTGGGCCTTCTCCCATGGGGCTTTTGCTCAGTGTCCAGCAGGGACAACTGGGCAGCCGTTAGGATTTTCCTCCCCATTGAAGGGAGCCACCCCCTTAAGGAACATGCTTGCGTTCTTCCTACTCCACGATACCCAGGGGGACAAAACATGACTTCTACCTCCCAGGGTCCCACCTGTGCTTCCTTGATGAGACCCAGCAAGTGACTGGCCCTCAGTGGCCCCCGTTATGAGCTGAGAACGGGGAATTACCTCGCTTGCTTGCTTCTCGTAAGAAAGCAAATAGTTCCCTTCCGAGATGATTAAGAACATTCCTGCTGTGTAATTAAGTGTCCTAAAACCCACTATGCCAATGCCGTGACTTACTAGTTTTAGCAGGCTTTACCAGCCTCTGCATTGGGTTTCCAAAATAATCGAGTTAGAGTTAAATTAACAAGGAGTGATCAGTTCATTGCTTTGAGAGGCTTGTACCGTCACATGGAACGGTCATTTCTAATAGGGCTGGAACAGGCGGGGAGGGCAGGAGAGTTAAATTAAGACTTTTCTTCGAGGTAAAGCTTTATCTCTGGTTTTTAAAACCATCACAGAGAAACGTTCGAGGAGAGAGCCAGCTGAAGCCCAGCAGCCTCTCTGCATCTTTACCCAGGAAGCCCACATGCCTGGAAGCGGACCCATGAGAAAGGCAGGGGCTGAGCCCTGCGCTTCTCAATTTCAGCAGGCGTGCTAAAAATCACAACCTGTGCTTTTGCAAAACGGCAGCTCAAACTTCAGTCTTGAGGTTTGCCACAGTCTGTGACCATCCGTTTAAACAGTCAGGTTGTAACTTAATTCTGTAGATCAGCGTTCCTCAAAAGGAGACGTTTTTAGCTGGGGGGCTCTGCCCAGCCTTTTCCTGGCAGCCTCGCTTGGAAGCCGTGTGTGCCTTTCTGCCTCCTCAGATCTTTAAGGACAAAACTGAATGCTGAGAAACTTTAGTGGATTTAAAAGAAACCCAGACCATATGTAGACTCCTGACAGGACCCAGGGCATGCTGGAGATTAAAAACTGTGATGATCACACTGTGTTTGGGCTGTGGGAGGGCGGGTAGAGGGGAACGGGATTGTTTTTTAACCAGTAAAGGCATGTGTAAGTCATAGATCTGAAAGAATTTCTGTAAATGCATTTTTACAAGCAGCATGTTAAATGCACTCGTTTTGGGGGGAACCTTGATGGTAAAGGATTCTCTTCCAGATGGTCTCTCTCTCTCTTCATTCTTTTTTTCTAAGATTCTAGCCATTTATCTTAGAGATTGAGGGAGTGGGGGGGAGGGGCTGGGGGAGAAAGACAAGCAGACTCCGCACTAAGTGTGAGCCCAATGAAGGCCCTATCCCAGGACCCTGGGATCAGGACCTGAGCCGAAGGCAGAGGCTTAACCCACCGAGTCACCCAGGCTTCGCAACAGTGTTGTGCTGACTTGCCCACAATTGCCAGGGGAGGGCAGAGAACTGGGACGATGGGTAGACACGGGGAGGAGGATGTGGGCTAAGAAGAGTCAGGCAGGGTTTGGTGCCATGATTATAGTAGCAGCTTGTAAATGTGTAACAGCTGCTTCCCCGAGAGGGGAAAAAAGCGCCCCGATTTATAGCATTTGCCGATGTCTGTGGTGGAAACACTCCCACCATGGCCATGCTCAAGCTGTCCACGTGACCTCTCCAGACATGCCCTCGGCGGAGGAGCACACCGCGGCTCCCGAGAACCCGAGGAGCCAGCTCCATCCCACCTATGGGATAAAGATGATTCTCCAGGATTCAGGAGAGACATGGCCGTGGGCACGAGGGAAGGAGCCCTGGCTGAGGAACGTCCCTGGCTGAGACCTAGGCTCAGTCATTTGGGGGTGGGGAGCTGGCACCTGACACTTTTCACTAGAGACAGGACGTGTCAGCAGGGATGCTTGGGGCCCTTTCTGAGAATTTTCATGTCTTGACAGGGGAAATTTGGACCCCGGTCTGGGTGTATTGCATTGTTGGCCATGATACTGACACGGAGAGCCATGACATTCAGCAACCTCTGTGAGAGGCAGCAAGACCACCCTGGGCCAGGCATAGCCTCTCCTTCTGCAGAGCTCAGACTCCAGAAAGAGACATGTAACATTCCAACGATGCCATGATACGGACAGGTAAGGCAGCAAGGTGAAGGAACAGTGACTTCTGACCAAATGTCTGCATTGTACACCTACGATCACGACCAATCCGTGAGATCAGAAACACACACACCAAACGAAGATGTGAGATGTTCCTGGAACTGCAGCTGACATCAACATGCCAACTCCCCCTTGAGCTCTTAGGAGCCACGTGCTGACATCCCATACTTCAGTGGAAGAGTCTGGGACGCTGCCTGAGCTTACTGCTGTGTGGCCTTAGGCAAGTTTCTTAACTTCTCCGAGGTTCATGGTCAAGCATTGCAGAGTGGGACCTTGGGTCACAGGGATGGAGACCAGAGTGGCACTCCGTAGTGCTCCTGTTCTTGAGGGCAAGGAGCTTACACCCGCAGCGTGACTCTGAACCCGCATTCTGCTAATGGGCGATGTGGCTTCAGGTTACTCTTTACCTCCGCAGGAATCACTAATTTATGTGTTGAATAAATAGGTTGGGTCTTATTATCTCTAAGGATCTCTTTACAAAACAGGGACAAGGGGGTGACCACGTGCGTTCACTTACCCGGAACAGTCCTGATTGACACTTGCTGTTCCGGCATAATTATGAAAGTGCCCTATTTGGCCCATAGCATATACGGTCACCTTCTACAGCTGACATTTTTCAAGTACTTACTACTTGTCAGATGATGTGCTTTATAAATTTGATTTCATCTAATGATTTCACTTTCATCTCATCATTTAAATGTATGGATTCATAAGCCTGGAGGGTGTAAGGTCATCCAGACTGGCAAACATCACTGAGACACGGACCCGGATCCTTCAGTCTCAAGCCAACGTCTCAGTCCCTTCCAGACACCAAGCTTCACTGCCTCAATGTTGTTCAGTCACTCAACAAATATTTATAGAGTGCCTATTATTCTATTCTAGTCCTGTGGTTCAGAAGAGGGTTCCAGAAACGAGTTCAAAAGGCTGTGCATGTGAAGTTGGTTATTGCTAATAAGGAAAAGCATCATTAATTAGCCTGTGCCTACGGCACACGCTGCGGGCTTTCACGCACATGTGGTGCATACACGGGGCACATCTAGGCTTCAGGGAATCTTGCAGTAAAAAGAGATTTGCCTTTTTCAACTTGATGCTTTGGGGAGGCCAAACTAATGTGAAACATTAGCTTAAGTAAAGCTCCAATTAAGTAGGTGTGTTTGGTGCAAGGCGTGTTTCTGCTTGATAATTGTTCTTTATCGTACACAGATGTGGGTCAGATTCCCAGAGATGCCCAACCCTGACGCCAGAGAAAATCGGGGAGACCCATCGGGGGCTTAAAGAGACAGTAGAGCCTTTTCGAGTAGGACTGGTTTTGCGTGATATTTTTGCAAGGCTTCTCTGTGACTCCCAGTTGCTGTCTTTTTCTCTGACCACCGCAGATGCGTTCATCCGACGCTAAACCATACAACCGCACGCCCAGGCTGACTCCCAGCCGCTTCCTTCACATCGCCAACTAGGATCCCCATCGGTCTGCTTCAAGGCTGGGTAAACTCCAGGCTTCTAGATCTGACTTCTCATCATACGAATGTCCGTTTCCTCTGGTCGCACCATACACTGCAAGGAAAGCAGGGCTGCCCTGTTAGTATGGTCCACAGGCGGGCCTCCAGGGCCAGGAGGTTCAGTGCTTGCTAGCAAGGTCGCTGGGGCTCGAGTGTCATCCCGCCCAACCTGCTGCTCCGTCTGCAGCACCCAGGGCGCCTGAGGACCGCGTACAGCCCTCAGAGACTCGGTAATGAAAAGACGCAGGTCCAAGCAGAGTGAAATGGCTGGGTGCTGAGATGTGTGTTGGGGGCGGGGGGCTGCTTTGGGCAAGCCACTCGGCCAGGGTCTGCAGCGTGTCCCGTGGTCTGTAGTCCTTGGACCAGCAGCATCGGTGTCATCTGGAAGCAGGTGCGACAGGCAGCGTCTCAAGCCCCAGCCCAGAACTACGGTATGAGACTGAATTTTTTTGGTAGGATCCACAGGTGGTGCTTCGTGGGCAAACTGAAGTTGGAGACCCTCTTTAGACAGTGGCTGCCCACCTGCAGGAGGGTGGGCTCCAGACCACAAGGACGAGACCCCTCGGGCACTCCTGACCTCCAGCCTTTATTTCCTTGTTCCCCCTTGGTGTGAACTGTAATTGTCTTGTTTATTTATTTACTGGGCTATTGTCTGTCCCTTCCAGAATATAAGTTTTATTGAGGGGGGCAGCAAAGACCTCGTCTTATTCCATGCTGAATTCCTGGTGCCTCAGCCAGAGCTCTGCACAAGGCAGGTGTGCAAAAATACATGAGAAGGTTGGTTGGTTGGTTGGATGAGAATGAATGAATAGGGGGGCGGTAAGGAAGGAGAGAGGTGCGTTGGCAGACAAGTGGCCATCCTTTTCTCAAATCTCCTAAAGGCCCCTCTTGTTGCTTGTGAACTGTTTGTCCCTCTTTGTCACAAAGCTGCCATTAGTAGAAATGGGTGACATTTATAGATTGACTCTAAGAGATACAGAGTTGTCAGTGGGATCCTTTAATGACCTAGCACAGGGGTTGTCCCGTTTATTTTAGCAGGGAAACTCCTTCGAACGTGAAGTCTGATTGCAGAAACCAGACTTAGATGACGTACATAGCCAGCAGCAAAGGGATTCCAGATCCGGGGACCCTGGCATGTCCAGCTGAGGCCTCCCAGGTGCCCTGCACGGGGGCGGGCCTGGGCGCCTCCTCACTTCCATCGCTCTTGTTCTGGCCCTGACCACCTTCAGAATGAACACAGAGCGCCCCCGTTTCTCCTCTTCCACGACGGGGCTCGGTGGTCAGCAGAGTGGTGGACAGCGGAAGGTGCTGCTCAGCCCAGGACAATGGGGGCCGCGGCCGGGACCTCCCTGGAGCCACAACCTTCCCAGGCCTGCACAGCGTGGGCTTTTCCCCTGCTAGACGGGTAACAGCACACAGGTGCCCAGACAACAGTGTGGTTGGGGACCAGCCTCTGGCCCCAGGGGAAGCTCCTCACCCCCCCCCGCTGCCCGTTGCTCCCCTGTTGGTCAGTGGAAGAGCATGGCCCACCAGCCCTTTCCAATCATGTTTGCAGAGAGAAAAACAAAGCCAGAGAAGGGCAGTGTCTGCATCTGGCCTTCAGTGACCAAGCTGTGATGAGAACGACCGTCCCTGGGACAGTCCCAGTCCGGCCCCCGCTCCCCAGGCTGGGCCTGTCTTTTGGAAAGAAAGAAGGAAAGGAAGGAAGGAAGGAAGGAAGAAAGGGAGGAAGGAAGGGGAGGGAGAGCCGGAGGGAGGAAAGCAGGGAATTCTGGGAGCAGACGGCTTGTGTTCCCACCTCCCCGCCCCGGCCCTAAATTCAGGGCCCAAATGTGACGCGATCTGGAGGTGGGGTTTTGGAAGGGAGTTAGGTCACGAGGGTGGAGTCCTTGTGAAGGGGATTCACGCCCCGATAATAGAGGCCCGAGAGCTCCCTTCTGCCTCCACCCCTTGAGGACCCAGCTGGAAGATGGTCATTCAGGAACCAGAAGGCGAGCTCTCCCCAGACCTCCAATCTTCCAGCACCTTGATCTTGGCCTTCCCAGCCTCTGGAACCGTGAGAAATCACTATTTGATGTTTGAGGACCCGGTCTAGGTGTCTGTGTTGTAGCAGCCCCAACAGACTCAGACACTGAGTCACCAGAATGAGGGGCTGCAGGGCTGAGTGGTGGGGGAGGGGCTGTTCGTCTCCATGGTCAAGTGTCCATTTCCTGGTGTGAACTTCAGACCAGTCTCTGTACGGTATTTGGTGGCCGGGTCATGGCATCACATGCAGGACTCTGCCCGTCGAAACTCGGCAGCAGACACCATTAATTCTCAAATCATTGGTTCATAATGTATTACTTTTTCAAACAGGACCTGGGCTGAGAGCTGCAGAACCCAATCTGTGCGGGCTCTGAACGGAGACGCAGGACCGACGACATGATTCGCATTCGCAGTGAGAAGTGGTTCTACAGCGTTCTTCCGACTTGTGATGACTTATGGAACACCTGGGCTCCCACCTGACCGCAAGCTCCAGGACGACGGGCTCGAGCCGCCCAGCTACTCAGTAAACGGTGACTGAATGACTGAATGTACACATCAGAGTCATAGAAGTTGTCTGGAGTTTCTTGTTATTCATTGTGTGGCTGTCCATGCGTTTTATCAAATGCTCCAATTACCTCCCAGATACGTCTTGATGTGGAGACCGACCATTTTTTGTTGTTGTTGTTTCATTTTGCTGGATTTTAAATTGGTTTTGGGAACATCTCCAAAAGTAGGAGAATGTGCTGAGACAGCTGACCGGCGACACCATTAGTCACTGCGGAGAGCGAGGACACAGGCGTGCGATGACTGTCCCCACACCCCTGGGCTGCAGTCCGCAGCTCTGTCTTTCCGCTCTCTGGAATTGCCTTGTGGATGAGAAATCGCTTTCTGGAAACCTAGTGTGGTTTCCGCATTACGGTTTGGGAGTCCTTTAAATCTATTTCTGCTACCCACACCGGTCCCCCACCGCTTTTCCCAGGAAAGGATTGGATTGGCCTTCTAGGTGTGGGGTGGGGGGGGTCCTCGGGGGCCCAATTCAGAGATCACCGCCAAGCGATAGTAGTATCTGTAGTCTGTGTGTGTGACATCAGGCAGGGATAAGAGTAAGGAGGTTAAAAAAAACCCCCAAGACAAACAAGTGTGTGTCTCTTTCCCGACTGTTCTCGATGTGGATTTAAGTGTTCTGCCGTGAATTCAGCCCCCAGCTTAAGCTTCAGCAGATTTAGATCCCAGCACGGAGAAAACAGCTCCTGGAAAGTGTGTTTGAAGCTTGGGATGGAAAAGTGCGGAGCGTTGGGTGTCTTGTGGTCACCGGCAGACTCAAGTGGGCCAAGTGGACCTTTAGGGTCAGTGAGAGCTCCCCGTTTGCATCAGGAATGTCCAAACCAGGGAAGAAGTGACGAGGCCAGGACAGTGTGGCTTCAAAGCCAAGCCATGCTCCCGGCCATCTCTGGCCCATGGAGGGAAAGGTGGAAAGTTTCCTTGTTTCCATGATTCGTGTCTCCAGCCACACGTCTCCCTGCCGCTTCAATGTCAAGCTGGGACTGCTGTGTGACCGATCCTTCCGCCCGGGCTGCTGTGAGTCCTTAGCCACCAGTGGGGTCTTTAGCACCACAAAGGGGAGCGTCATCCTCCATCCCCCAAGAGTGGTCTCCTGCGGTGGATTAAAGATGGCCGCGAATTTTCTGCTGCTCCTCCCTCCTCCAAGGGCCCCTTCCCACGCCCCTTGGATATGGGCTGGCCTGACTGGCTTGGATGAAAGGGATGCGAGGGAGCCTCTGGGGCTGGGGTCTCCCAGGTCTGCAGCTTCTGCTCGGAACCCAGCGCTACCCCCGCGAGAAGCTCAAGCCCTGCAGAGGGACTGTAAAGAGGGAAACTGAGGCTCTCTGTTGACGGCCCACCGGAGCTCCCAGATGACAGCTTGCACACATCGCTGACCGTGCGAGTGGTTGAGAGAGTGGGTATTCCTGCCCAGCGAAGCTTCCAGATGAGCGTGCCCCTGGTGACTCCACTGCAGAGCCAAAGACCCCCAGCTGAGCCCAGCCAACCCACACGACTGTGGGGAGAGCAAGCTGGCTGCTGAGGCCGTCAAACATGCCTCCGAATCATGATAAAAAGGAGGTCCTGGCTCAAGAGCCCCAGGTGGCCTCTCACCTGGCTTCCTTGACCTTGGCAGGTGCTCTGGGCTGAGCCGAGGCTGTGAGAGGCAGGTGCTGAGGATGACCTCCTCGGCTGCTGGAAGAGTCGACTGGCTTGTGGCGAGGGCCTGACTGGATTGCACCTGGAGATGTTCCAGAAGGATCTGCAGCTTGGACTCTCCCTCCCCCACAACCTAACAGGGAGCATTTCCTCTGAGCGGAACTTCCACACGCAGGCCCCTAGGAGGGATCCATAAACTAGGGTTATTAACCAGCTGAGAGGCAAGGAGCTCCGGACCCAGGGCTTTGACGCTAGGAAGATTCAAACATCATCACATTTGTTTATTTTGTTTTACGTTTCTGAGCGAATGTATATTTCTTCATGTTTAGAGATTGGCAGCCCTGGAAAATGAAGTTTATTTATCCACCAGATACACATCATATAAACAGCTGCAAACGGCTTCCCCCTACTCCCCCCGCGGCTGTGGCTCTTAGCTCTGACCTGTGGGACCGCTCTGTGACGGAAAGGTGGTTTCATTTTCTGGCATGCTCTGCCCTTGGCCTGGCCTTGGGGTGGTGCCTGTGGGCAGTGGAGACCCTGCATTCTGGGACCCAGGTAGTGGGGAGACTAAGTCTTGGCTGCAGGAGGGGGCGGCTTTCAGAATCCTATCTGGTTGCCTCCAATCATTCCCGGTTTGTGCTTACTTGTTCATTCAACAAACTGATATCCCTCTTTGCCGAGCCCTGTGCTAGCCCCTGGTAATGCAGGGATGATCAGCCCAGCACCGCCCCTCCCGGGAGGGACCCTTACCCTGAAGGTGAGAGCCTCGAGAAGCAGGGTCTTGGGGGAAACGGTGACTTCCCTCTGGGGCGTCTTTCACCCCCAACGGAGCCTACCCGCCTCTCCTATTTCCCCAGCGGCTACAGCTGTCCCTCGTCCTCCCTGCCCTGTTCCCATCTGTGCTGGGGGTGGGGGGGGGGGTGAACTTAAGGACGTTTCCGGAAATGAGGAGAGGTCAGGATGCTAAAGTGTTTGGAAGTCATTCTAGAGGACGCCCGCTGAGGCCCTCGCTCTCCATGAAACTCTGCTTGTGGGACTGCTCTGGCTTTGCACGTGTTCCCATTTATTAAACGTGGAGGCGCTCAGCTTCGGGGTGAGATCCCAGGGCTGCTGATGGGATCCATCAAACCTTTCCTTCACTGCCTGTCGAAGGCGGATGGACAGAAGAAACGCACAAGGGCGGTGGTCAGCCAATACCCAGAGTCTTGTATGTAATGCAGATCCCCCAAGAATTATGGCTCCTGGAAGGCTCACTTGGCAAGAGTGTTTGGATGTTATTGTTTTTCTTTCTAGGAAGAGCGGTTCACATTTACAAGATGGATGATTATTGGGCCAGGCGCGGCAGAGGGTGCAATTTCTTGCCTGAAAATTACTCGTCTTCTGAACCTTTCAGCCACTGAGTCAGCCCCTTGCTTTGTCTTTGCTTCTTCCTGGCAGGGCTGGGTTTTTCCTATCTGCATTTCCTAACAGGAAGGCTCTTTTTTTCCCGGCCAGCTGGGCAGCAGGATTTCCAGGGTGGTACCGCTTCTCCGTTCTCACTCTTTAATCAGCTCAACCTGCCAGTGGGCGCAGCACCTGAGATCTGGCCTTCCAGAGCAGGTGGGACTTGAAGAGTGGCCAAGAGTGGCCAAACGTGCGTTTGGACAGCCCGGGGGTGGAGGGCGGCTCGCAGGCAAAGGGGCAGCCTGAGTTAATGGCTCTAGGGAAAGCTGAACCCGTGCTGAGACAGGGACAGTCAGGAAGGCAGGACAGAAGGAGGCGCCATTTCTCAGGCTCTTGCCACGCGTGCACCAGCTGGCCCAATGCATGCCCGCCGGGACCCAGACCGCATGACCGTAGAGTTGCCCGGTGCCTCCCCCATTGGTTAAGCACCAGCCAGAGGTCTGGTCCCCATGCTAGGAGCTTTTCTGCCATTACCTTGTGTTTTGGGTTGAATTTTGTCTTTTTGAAGTCCTAACCCCATGATCTATGAATGTGACCTTGTCTGGAAATAGGATCTCTGCCGATGGAATCCAGTTAAGACGAGGTCATCATGGCGCGTCCCCCTTCAGTGGACTGGTGTCCTCGGAAGAAGAGGAAAATTGGGACCCAGACCTGCAGGGAGAAGGCTGACTCCAGACAGAGGCAGAGCGGCAAGACGGGGACTCGGTGACGGCCAGCCACCGCCAGGAGCAGGAGAAGAGAGGGAGAAGTCTCCCCTAAGAGGGAGCATGGCCCCGCTGACCCCTTGATTTGGGCCTTCTAGACACTAGGACTGTGAGACGAGTCACCTGGCCTGTGGCACTTGGTTCCACTAGCCCTAGGAAACCAGTACGCCGGGTGTTACCCTACAACGTTGTCACCCCACTTGTGGTTGGCAAATAATGGCCCCTGTCCTTCGATGTCCATTCTCTACTCCCCAGAAGCTGGTGAAAGGACTTGTACTTGTTGAAACAGGGAGCATACCTGGGTGGACCCGACCTGATCACCTGAGCCCCTGAAAGCAGAGAGAGTCGTCCAGCTGGAGCAGAAGAGGTGCCTCAGGGGGGAAGGCACAGAGACTCGGAGGGCGACAGGGGCTGGAATGAAGCTGCCGGCTCTGAACATGAAGGCCAGGCGCTAAGGGAGGCTCCCGGCTGCCGGTCAGGCCAGGAAACAGCAACTGAGTTCTGCAGCCATGAGCAACTGCCTTCTGCCAACAACCAGAACACGCCCGGAACAGGTTCTTCCCCTTGGAGTCTCCAGGAAGGAATACAGCTCGGCCGATGCCTTGATTTTGACGGAGTCCCCCCAGGCCCCTGGCCTTACAGAACTGTGATCTGAGAAATATGTGTTGTTTCAAGCCACTAAGTTTATGGTCACGTGTTCTGGCAGCCCTAGGACACCGATGCACCATGTATAAACTTCATGGAGCAGAGAGAGGTTAGCCACCTTGCCCAAGTTCAGATGAAGGCTCAGTGGAGAAGTAGGCATGGGGACCCAGCTCTGACTGAAACCAATGTCCACGACTTACCTGTTGGAAGCCGAAGACATTTGTGGCAAAAGTGAATGACGGGTAAAGTGAGGCAGAGAACATCATTGATGTGACATATGGGGGCCGGCAGGGGGTAAGGGTGGATAGACAGGGGGACTGGTGATCCCCACGCTGATAGGGGGTTGGTACCCACCAGACATGGCTGACACGGACAGGGTCAGGAGAAGGTGCTGGGAACCCCACAGACTCGAGCAGAGAGCCAGCCCTGACCACCAGAACCAGGCAGAGTGGCAGAGGCTGGTGCTGGCAGGCAGCCAGAAAAATGGGCCAAGCGTGTGAGGGCGCATTTGTAGCAGGAGGGTGGTCTGGCTCCATTCTGGACCAAAGTTCTATTTTCCCCATAAACTAACTCCCTATAGGCTAGCTAAGACCAGGTGAGAAACCACAGTGGTGGAAGGCTGTCATCCTGAGCTTTGTGGCCACGTCCTCTGGGACCCACACGAACCCTGAGCAGGAAGGCGGGACCAAGGATGGCCCGTGAAGCACCGTTCTGTGGTGCCATGGTCACTGGGTTCTAAGAAACGGACGGTGACCAGGATTTCTCCTGAGGACGGGTGCCAGAGGCTGGCTGCTGAGGACCTGCCAACAGTGGTGAAACTGGCTGGTCCCTTAAATGTCTGGGATCTCACAGAGATTGTCCACTGTGGCAAGACTCTGCCCTGGGGAACTGAACACAGCCACACATTTCATACGCACATTTGATGACCAAACACCATAGCATCCTCATGCCCCAGTCAACAACCAGATGCTACTTCATTCAAGAGAAAATATGGCGGGCGCCCGGCTGGCTCAGTCAGGAGGGCATGTGACTTGTAATTTCAGGGTTGTGAGTTTGAGCTCCACGTTGGGTGTAGAGATTACTTAAAAATAAAACCTTAAAAAAAAAATAAAACCTTAAAAAAGATCTCTTTAATTAAAAAAAAAAAAAGAGGAAACAGGACATTCTATAAGATTACTATCATTAACACCAAATATACAAATAGCTCTGTCAATTCATAAATGAATCACTTCGAAATAGGCCCACGTCTGCCATACGGTGGCCCCAGAAACCAAGCCCAGGGAAAGCATTACAGAGTTTCTGATCAGGGCTGACCCCCTTCTATTTAATGGAGACTTTTCCAGTGTGAGCCCAGGATGGAAGGAAAAGTCAGGTAATGCCCAGTGCTCTCTGGGAAGAATGCCCATTCCCTTGGACTTGTCCCAACCAGTCACTCAAAAGTGAGTGACTTTTCCCCAGTATTGGGTTGCCATAGAAAATATAGAACCCGGGCGCCTGGGTGGCTCAGTGGGTTAAGCCGCTGCCTTCGGCTCAGGTCATGATCTCAGGGTCCTGGGATCGAGGCCCGCATCGGGCTCTCTGCTCAGCAGGGAGCCTGCTTCCCTCTCTCTCTCTCTGCCTGCCTCTCCATCTACTTGTGATTTCTCTCTGTCAAATAAATAAATATAAAAAAAAAAAAAAGAAAAGAAAATATAGAACCCAAAGTTCAATCTGAGTTTCAGAAAAACAATAATGTTTTTTAAAAATTTTTTAATTTAATTTATTTATTTGACTGAGATCACAAGTAGGCAGAGAGGCAGGCGTGGGTGGGGGGGATGGGAGAGCAGGCTCCCCGCTGAGCCTAAGACCCCGAGATCATGACCCAAGCTAAAGGCAGAGACCCAACCCACTGAGCCACCGGCACCCTGAAAAACAATAATTTTTAACGTAAGTATGTCCCATGCAGTATTTGCTCATACAATATTGGGGAATGCTTCTACTAAAAAAAAAAATTTTTTTTAAGTGTTTATCTGAAATTCTAATTTAACTGGGTATCCTGCATTTTTATTATTTGGTCCCCCAAACTAGCAGTGTTCTGAAGTGGTATCTTGTCTTATTTGGAGGAGACAAGGTGAACAAATGTCTTGGTTTCCATTTTGAAGCACACAGAGGACTTTTTTTTTTTTTTTTTTTTAAACAAAGGAAATGTCCTTTTTCCCAGAGGATGGGAGAAAACAATGCTTCAGGCGGACCCATGCAGAAGGTGCCCATCACCATGACAAGCTACCTCTGGAATGAACCTGCGTGATTTCGGGAAGACCTTTAGAAGAAAGTGAGCGAATGCCCTGCCCTCAACAGCTCCAGCTTCTGCAGGAATCAAGGCTTTTAGAGGTGAGTCTGCAATATGGTTACACCCAAAATTCACAACCTATGAATAAGGACACAGAGTCAGAAAAGCCAAGAAACTTGCCCAGAGTCACACAGCACAGATAAACAGGGGGAAGTAAGGCCAGGGTTAGGACAGGGCTACAAAGAAGGTTCTGCATGCTTCTAGTCTGGAAACCGGAGTCTCAGCTAACACACACCGACCGGTTGCCACGAACTGAGCACCCCCCTGAAACCTCCCATTCAATCCACACAAACTCGGGTAAGCACGTTAAGCAGGTTTATTACTCCAAAGTACAGAGAAAGATGTGGTCAGAGGGGCAGACATGAGGCCCTTTGGCAGCCAAACTGGCATACAGATCCCGTGTTCCTAGCCACTTCTGGACAGCAGATGATAAGACCTGTAGACTCACAGGCCAACCCAACAAAGGAGTTAATGTCTAAAAATTGAGACAATTAGGGGCTCCTGGGTGGTTCAGTTGGTTCAGTGGCTGCCTTTTGCTCAGGTCATGATGCTAGGGTCCTGGGACGGAGCCCTGCATTGGGCTCCCACCTCAGTGGGGAGCCTGCTTCTCTCTCTCCCTCTGCCTCTCCTGCCAGCTTGTGCTCTCAATATCTCTCAAAAAAATAAATAATATCTTAAAAAAAAAATAAAAACAGAGACAGTTACCGTAATCTGGATCGGAAGGCCGTCTCCTCCGGAAGGATTGGAAGAATGGGCTCCATTGGCCTACATTCCCAGTCTTGGGCTGCCCTGCCACTCTGGACCCTCCCCCACCGGGCCCACACCCCCTGCTCACCTATACGGGCAGCATAAGTGAAAAGCACACACTCAGAGATCAGGCTCCCTCCCTCAAGACCCTATGACCTTGGGCATGCTCTCAGAGTATCCGCTGCCCAATTTGTAAAACTGGGGTCATAATAGAATCCACTTCACAGGGCCCTCATAATCAATATGTGATGATTCATGGAAGGCTCTGCTCACAGTTGTTTGGAATGTAATAGGAATCCAGTAAGTGTCCGCCACCACGCAACCACTCTGTGCAGAGAGAGCAGTTGCCATGATTCTTGCCAATGGGGACCCACCATGGTCTGAGTGACCTGATGGTGGAGGAGGAGGATGGTGGTCCCCTCCTCTGGGCAGAGTGGCTGGCAAGCTGCCCAAGGATCCTGAATGACCATCCAGATGGAGCCTGGACAGCTTCAATAATACTGGAGAAAAGACCAAAAAGGATGGGGTACGGGGCTTTCAAAAGACAGCCCAGATCTAGGCTTGGGATGGCCTCCGTGAGAGGAGAGCCGGCAACCCCCCCGCCTGGAGGGGGCCAGCCCGGGTGGAAACTGGGGCCTTAAGCTCAAACAGGAGGCCAGTAGTTGAAGCCGGTAAAGGCAGCTCTCTGGATTGAGGATCCAGGGGAGGAGTTGCCGCCCCAAGCTGTGGACAGAGAGGAAGCCGGAGAGAGCTTCAGGCCAGGCCAGGCCAGGCCCCGGGTGGAGACGGGGCAGGATCCCCCTGCCAGCCACGCTTCGGCAAGCTCCAGGATTCCTGCTGCAGAGACGCCTCGGCCTTGATCGCTCATCACCTGCAGAGCCCGAACGAGTTCGGGGTGAGGCCTGGTGCAGACGGATCGCCCCTCCTCCGCGCTGAGCCTCCAACCCGCCTCGCGCCCCCAGTCCCCCAGCCCCCTGCCCCCGGCGCCGCCCGCCCCCGCATCCATCCTGCGCCTCTCCGGACGCGCGCTGCCACACGGGGGCGCTGGCACCCGCCGCGCGTACCTGCGCAGAGCCCGAGAACAAAGGGAGCCCCGGGGACCTTGGCCTCCTTCACCTGGAGCCACCTGCGCCCCAGGCTGCGGGCCCGAGCGCCACGTCGGCATCTGGCCCCCGGGAAGGAGTTAAGCTTTGCTCAACGCTGCTCTTAGAAATCTGTTAAAGAAATCGCTCCTCCCTTGATGGCCTTTCTCCCCAGCTTGGGGACAAAATATAAGAGCTCTGGGACTCGAAAAGGGTTACTGGGTTTGTGGTTTTACGATGCGTCCTGCTCTGTATTCTCCGTCTCCTTCCCGGAGTTAACCAGGATCCTGGCAGCATCATTTTTCTCCCATTTGGTTTATTAAAGTGAACTTCTTTTCACGTTTGGACGAAGTAGACACACACTCTGGGGAAGTGTGTAACAACCTCAACAGAAATCATGGGGAAGGAGAGAGGAACGCCTGGTGGAAACCGGGTCATCGCAAGGAAGGGAAACGTGCACCGCCGGCTTCCACAGGCCTTGCCCTGATGCGGCTTGTATTCTCTAACTTCGAAACATACCTCATCCACTAGGTGCAAAACCCCGTGCTAATGTACCCGGATGCCTTAAATGGGAAACCCCAAAAGAGGCTAAGTTACAATCACCATCAATCAAGTATCTATTGAGGGCCCGTGAGCACAAAGGGCCTGTAGCAAACTGCCAGAGTCTGGCCAGGCAGCGCGCCCGGCCCTCCAACTGCAAGACGGAGGAGGCAGCTGAGCTTTCTGGGTGTTCTAATGCAGTAGTCCCCGATTAACCCCTCTCCCCCCAAACTGATGCCCACGGTCAGATTCAATGGGGTGTTTTCGAAGTGCATTGCCCTCTTGGTTCAACCAGCCTTTCTCCCTCTGGGTTCCTGGCTCTGAACGCACAGCTCTGAGTTCCTGGGGACTTGAGAGAGGAGGAGTCCTCCCAAAGAGAATCAGAACCCACAGAAAACCCCTGTGGGGGCTCCTTCGAGTGGTCCCCAGAATCAGGACGTGATGCTAAAGACACCATATCACTTGGGTTCAGTCACCAGTAAGATTGCAGTTGTCCCACAAAGACCTTTCCTGGGAATCCCCAGGACTCTTGCCCAGCCGAGGAGTCAAGTTCCCACCCCTAAAGTCCTCTGGTAGCAGGACACCAGCGAGAATCCATGGGAGTTGGAGTGGGAGAGGCAGAAGCAGTTCCTGGGGACTCTCCTGGCTAAGGAGACCTCGGAGGAAAAGAGGAAGACAGGGTACTCTCCAATGTTCCTGTAATCCCAGCAACACTCAATTTGGTGGCCAGAGCCATTAGTGGCTGTTGAGCTTGTGAAATGTGGTTGACACTCCTGAAGGGCTGATGTGTAAGTTTTATTTAGTTTTAATGAACTTAACTTGAAATCCTCACACTGGCTAGTGGCTACCATATCAGACAGTGCAGGTAGAGCTCTAAGCAGGGACGGTGGGCAGGGGCAGCAATGGGACATCATGGTGAATCTCTTTCTAACTGCCCCACCCTGGCGAAAAGCACCTGCATATTTTCCCTCCAGTCTGCTGGGAGCCCATTGCTGTGGTGGAGATGGGGGTTGAGGGCAGGCCAAGGGTGTTGGGAAGGCACGGAGCCTTGCAGTCAAGGACTGACATGCCAGAAATTGTTCCTAAGCAGCAATGGGCCAGGGATTAGAGGATTTTCCTGGTAGATACCGTTACCAGTAGACAGGGGTCAACAGCAGGGTTCCTAGACTGTGGTTTTAAAATACTTTAAAGGGTATGCTGATTTCCCCTAACATGGTTGCTCTTTGCTGATGGGTCAATGACAATTTTTAGTGTCTCTGGAGGCAGCAAATGTTCAGCGATTGGAAAAGCTGGAGATCTTAGACAAATTTATTTTTTGAGGGGAGGCATTATGCAAGAGAAGCAAGGCCAAGTGGGGGGAGGGGTGGGACATGTTCAATGACTGTCCCAGAATCATATGGTTCTTGGCAAAACTGGGTTAAAAACCCAGGCCTTGGATGTCTTGGCCTGATGCTGTTCTACTGCACAACATGGCAGGTCAGATACCTTGTGACTTTGGGCAGTGCAGACATTACATGTGGCTGGTTTGGCCAACCATTGAACTGACCAATCAATTTTCTTTCACAGATGGACAGGCGCCTGGTAGGATGCAGCCCTGGTAGTGGTGGTGGTGGTGGGGGGTGGTTAGTGTTGAGCCCAAAGTAAAATTTCCCCAATTATTCCCCCTCCCGCTACTTTTACAGCAATTTTTGCTTTTCTTGAACCAGGATGCTGTCAAGGTTCCTGAACTGCCCATTCATCACTGTTGAGTAACAGACCTAGTTACCCAGTTTTAAATAGCAAATGTGTGGCAGATTGTTAAGCCTTAATTCCTCAAACGCAATTCTTCAGAATTTTCCATTTCTATTTGTTTTCATATTATTGTCGATAAGAGTCATTTTTATGAACCTCAAACCTTCAAAACCTCCTCTGTTTTGAAGACTGCGAATTCAGCTCGTGAACTGCAGGTATGTGAAAGAGGTCTAACAGTCTTAGGTACCTGAACTTGAAGGTTTCTTGGAAATGTTAACAGCAACAATGACCCTCACCAAATCCTTGGAGCACTTGAAGAAGTCAGATGAACCTATGATGTGTGGGTAACTGTTCTCTTGAAATATTAACACTTGGGGAGGCAATGAATTCTACTCACATATTTCAGCTCTGCCCTGAGTTGGACCACCTAGAAGCCATCATGTGGCACGGAGAGATGAAAATGGTTGACTTGCTGTAGTGGCTGCGGGAAGGAATCGTAACCCCATCAGGAGACAAGACTTTTGGTTTCCCTCCCCTGAACCAGTGGTGTGACCCTGAGGCCACCACTTCCCCTCTCTGAGCTCCACTTGCCTCCCTTGTCAAATGTGGAGTGTCAACATGATGTTTTAACACACACTTCCTCGCCTCCGGGTCTGGTCTCCTTAGGAAGACCTATGCATGTCACTGAAGCCAGTTGGAGATCCGAGATACCATAAGAGCAGAACGTAGTGGTAATTTTAATTCAGGTGCTTCTCATGTTTATACAAAAATTCTTTCTTGGGGCCGAATTTTTCACCAGTGTTAAAACAGCTTCTGTCTGACCTTCCTCCTGCCTCTCTTGCCACCCCTAGGTGGGGAGCAGTGGGTACCAATAAGCATGAAGTTGCCTTCCATTCGGATAATCATTTGTATGACAGGCGGACATGCTGTGCACGCGGCATTCCGTCTCAGGTGGGCTTTGGGTAGGCGTCACCAGGTCCTTCAACTGGGGCAGAGGGTGGGCATGGGGAATTCAGAAGTCACGGCTCCAGACTCTGTGAAAACCAGGCTGTAGGCATATCCGGATGGGGCCAGTGGGTTCTAGGCTCTTCACTGAAACACTTGAATCCTTTCAATAGACCCAGGGTTAGGAATATTAAGAACAGCTAATAATGATTATAGGAGACACATTGCATTTCCAGAGCCATGAGGAGTATCTGAATAAAAACTGGTTTTGTCACACTTTCATTCATTTCGTGTTGTTAGTGACCCTATTAAAAAACTCCAAGATAGGTACCACGATTGTCCTCATTTTGCCTGAGAAAATGGAAAACTCCGAGGAGTAACGTGCCCAAGGTCACACAGCCATTGAGTGAAGACAGCGGTACCTTGCCTTTTGGAACCAAAGCGCCTTGCCTCAAAGCGAGGTAGGAATTCTGGAAGGACTGTGTCTCCAGGGACTCTTGGCTTTGAGATTCTGTTCTAAGTTTAGAATCATCGCTAATGTTCGATGTGTGGTGCTGGGATTTATAATATCGCTTCAGTGAAATGTGGTAAGTTCCCTGAAGATGGGACCGAGCTGTGAGGGGTCAGGCCCCTCCCCTCATCCCGGGAGTTAACTAGGCTAACCACAGTCCTTGAACTAGTCTATATATTCACCTCTCAAACGCTTCCTTCATGCTCCAGATATTATTGAGATGTAGCCTAAAGAATAAAATTCATACTTTCCCAGTGAGCTCAGGACATTAGAAGGGCTCATTAGCACTTAATGCCAGCGGCCTTTATTCATCTAAGTTTTCTATAGGGCGAAGGAACAACCACGCATTAAAAAACAAATTATTTAAAAAAAAATTCTGAATCTTTAGAGGAGAATGGCCCGTGGCTGCAAGGGCTCCCACCCCTCCGACCGACCATCTCCCCCCCCCCACCCCCGCTCCCCTCCCATAACCGATGGGCTAGCGACACAATTTGTTTCTTGAAAGTCATGGGGCTTCAGAGTTCTGGTGTCCTCATTTTTCTTCCTTCCATTGATGTATCATTACTAGAGTGAAAGAAAGAAGGGCGTCTTGAGGGCTTTTGAAGAAAAAAAAAAAGGTGGCTACTCAAGACATTTTGTAAAGGGGGGAAAATTGTGAAGAAAAGGGACGCCAGTGGGGGGCGGAGGGGTGGTGAATGTGGCCTTGTCTGGCCTTCTTTCAGCAGAAACCTGGTGCTGGCCTTGTAGTTCAGTGCAAACTGTCACCTTTAGTTCTTGCTGGCTTTTCTGCCCTTGGCCCTGAACCTCAACAGATTGGGGCTTATTTACCTATTCACACTCGGCCGGGGAAGCTCATTAATAGGGTTATTAGCAACACCATTCACGGGAGGCCATTGACAAAAGAGGTTCCAGCCACTTGAAGAGGGAAGAGAAAAAAAACTGTCCAGAGATTATTTTCTCATTCAGAAGCCTCACTGGTGTGAAAGCTTTCCTAGACCCTCTGAGATCACTTGAAGCCTAAATATGATGACAGAATTGGTTTTTGTTTAAAAAAAAAAAAAAAAATTCCAAACATGCTTTTGCTTCTCTCAAAACTGAAGAAGGTTGCTGCTGTGGGCCTGTGGGCCTTGCTCCCTTAAAAACGGGAAAACTCTTAAGGGAATAAGGGTCTTGTGACGGATGGGTGTCTTTTCATCCCTAGAAAGAATAAATTCTGCAAACTGCATTTGGACATGAAAGTAGGTGTCCTGATTTGTCATTTTCAGCGGAAGCCTGCCTTTTTATTCAGTGTGTGTAAAGCTATTGATGATTGGGGTGAGGGACGATGGCTTCCTGCACCAGCAATTTATGTGAGAACGTGTTCACAGCATTTTGAATGGCTGACGGATATGTTGCAGGACAGGAAGGGAATCCGTCCTGAGACACTTGAGTTTCCCATTGGTGGGGAATATAAAGATGTTAAGTGCCAGGGCCTGAGCTGGCAGACATTCAGCCCCGTCTCTTTTTGTGACCCCAGGTCTGACAACTTGAATAAGGTATTGGTATGTTCAGAACCATCCGGGTATATGAGCGGATCCGGCTGTGTGGCTGTGTGAGCAGACTGGTAAGATGTCAGTTCATGAAAAGACCTCTGGACCGATCCAGGTGAAAAGACTTGACCAAAAACATACGCCAGCACTTGGACCGATAATTTTGGTTGAGAATCTATTCTTTTTGCTGTCAGATTTCCAAAATAGAATTTCACAGCCATTTGCCTGAAGCATGTCAATGGATTTGATACTTCCAGCATGTAAGTCATTTCATGAAAGTTTTCTGTGATGTATCGTGAAGAAAAATTATTTTCTCATGATGCGTGGCACCTTCAAAAAAAATTTTTTTTTGTAAATGTTATTGAAGTGTGCTACGTCGGTGACCCAGGAGCAACTGCATTTCTCAGTGCTGGAAAAGTCGATTTTCCAGGTCAGTTTTGTACTCACTACTCCATCTATCTTCAGGCCTCAAAAGCATTCTGAAGCACTTTGGGGTTTAATGACCTTTTCTAAAGAAAAATAATTAAGGTTTTTATCTATATTGTCTTGGACTTAAGCACAAAAGCTTAGGAGCTGGATGAGTGGGGAGGAGAGAAAGTGTATTAAAAAATAAATTACCCCATTGCCACAGCCTCCCGAGAAAGGTAAATGGAAAACATGAACTTAAACCAGGTGCAGCCTGGCATTTAGTTGAAGAATCTGATTTTGCGGTTGAAGAATCTGAGATTCAGGAGGAGGAACTGCTTTGCTCAAGGCCACACAGCTATTTATAGCAGAGTCATCTTTAGAATCTTTCTAATTTCTTTGGATTACTCCAGATATATATTACTAAACAACACTTTTTTTTTTTCCCCTTTGTCGTTGCTGTTTTTGACTTTCTTGAGGGGAGGCCGGATTCAAAGTCAGGCTGTGCCCATAAGCGGCTGTGTGGCCCTGGGCCAATGACTTAACCTCTCTGCTCCTGTTTCCTTACCAGAAAGTGGGAATAGGACTTTCTGCGGGGCGTTGGGGCCAGGAAAAAAATAACCTGCTCAGCGTGTCCTGCCCAGAGGAGGACCTCCAGAGATGTTGGTTTCTTCCCTCACCGCGGCTGTTTTGCAGGACAGAGAAGTGCAATGTCCTGCAGACCTTCTCATCCACAAGTTTCAGTTGCATTAACCCCCACCCCCCCCACCGCCCCGCCGCCCCCACCGCGCAGCCGGCAGGCAGGTCGTCATTTGTTTTCTGCCTGGAACTGAAACAACCAACGCGATCAGCCGGCGCGCCGTCGGTCTGGGTCCCCGGGGAAGGAGGGGGCGGTGGCGCGGGGCGAGGCCGTCGCCGCACCTCTCGGGGCCGGCGGTGGCCGCGGTCTCGGGCGGCTCGCGGGCGTCGGGAGCCGCGCCGAGTCGGGGCGGCCGGGCGCGCGGCGCTGATTGGCAGAGCGGGCGCCGCCGTCCAGGAAACGGCTCGGGTTTCAGCGGGGGCGTGACCCGCGGGGAGGGGGCGGCGGCGGCGGCGGCGGCGGCGGCGGCGGAGAGCGCAGCCGAGAGCCGAGCGGGCGGGCGGCGGGTGCGGAGCGGGCGAGCGAGCGAGCGCGGCCGCCACAAAGCTCGGGCGCCGCGGGGTCTGCGCGCGGCGTAGCTGGCCCGGCGCGGCGACTCTTCCCGGGCTGGCGGGGCCCGGGCGCCCCGAGGCCGCGGCTTTCCAGGGCGCCCCGAGCGTTCGCAAGTTGCGAGCAAAGTTTGGGGGAGGAGACGCCGAGCCTGAGTCCTTTCTTCCTCTCGCTCCCCAAACCCGAGGGCAGCCGGCGGGCGTCATGCCCGCGCTCCTCCGCAGCCTGGGCTGCGCCTGAAGCCTCGGAGCCTGGGCGCAGGCAGGACCCGAGGACCGCTCGGTTTCGGAGTTTGCCCCGAGTTCGTCGCTTGCTGCATCCCGACTCGCGCCGGGCGCGGGGACAGACCGGCGGCCGAGGAGCGTTGCCATTCAAGGTAATCGCCGCGTCGGGTGCCTCGGGGAGCCTCGCCCGCCGGGGAAGCTGGCGCCGTGGGAGCGCGGGACGCCGGGTGCACCGTCCCCCGAGCGGAGGGCGCGGGGGACTGGCACCGTGGAGCCTGTTCCCCCTCCTCCCTCTTTGGCTGCGTAGGTGATGGGGGAGCCGGGTGCGTGCTGACCGCGGCCCCTCGGGAAGGTCTGCCTCTACTTACACCCCATCCAGATGCTGACATCTGCCTTTGGCGCTGACACCCCCTCCCTGTCAAACTCCGGCCGGCGCCGTTCCACGGGCCGGCGCGATCCTCCGACCCCAGGGCGGTCAGGCGAGTGGCGGGGCTACCTCGCTGGTGGTTCGACCCCGCGGGTCCGGGGTTCGGAGGGGCATCGTCGGGGTGCCTCATTCCGGGGTCTGGGGGGCGCTCGCCTGTCCCATCCAGGCCGGGGGTGGGCGGATGGAGACCCTTCCCGGGGAGGGAGCCGCTGGATGGGACCGGCGCCCTCTCCATATAGGGCTGGCTATGCTCGGGGGGTGGCACCTTGGGCGGGTAGGCCGCTGGGGTTCCCCGGTTTCAGTAACCGGCGCCCCTCTCCCGCTGCCGCCGTCGGTGCTGGAGGGAGCGCCCCGCGCCTGGGGCTAGGGGGCGAACTGGACCGACTTTTCCTAGCTCGCCGCCTGCTCAGCCGGCAGCAGCTCGGGGGTGTCGAAAGCGCCGGCGAGTTCTAACTTGCGCGCCCATTCTTTCAGCGCCGGGGCCGCGCCGGGGAGTCAGCCGAGGGCCCTGCCAGGCGCTGGCTCCCACCCTCGCGGCCACAGGGCCAGGCTTCGGGGTCCCGGCCGGGCGCGCCGAGTCGCCGCCGCTTCCTTCGAAGCTCCGCTCCCGCCAGACCCTTCTCCGGGCCTGCCTTCCTCCGGCCCAATTCAATAAAACCTGCCCTTAAAAGCAAACCTGCTTTCACACTCGGGGCACCCATTATGTGTTTGGTGTGAAACGCTATCAACATTTAAAACCCCATTGTCCCCCTGGTCCCAAATCCCTGTAAATCTTCCACTGGCCGCGACTCATTTTCATCTGAAAAGCCTGTTTAGTTTGAATAGAAAAGCAATCAGGCGCCCCTCTCCCTCTCCCTGGAATGTCAATTAAAATGCAGATTTCTCTGAGCTCTTTAGCGCCCCAAGAAGGGGGAGAAAAACAGGATATTCCAGGCAAGCAAATGAAAGAAATGCTACAATGGAACAGGGGCTGGTGGTGCTCAGGAGTTCCCCAAAGCTGCGGCAAGTTCTCACTGGCTTGCTAACATTTACCAGGGCATGGATTGTCGTCCTGGATCAGCCTGTATTTTGAGTTTTTTGAGATTTCTGTATGTTGAAGAATCTCTTCTCCATCCCCCCTTCCCTCACCCGCCCAGATTTGACCCCTGATAGCTTCCTCCATTACTCAGCTCAGAAGACAAGGAGAACAGTGGGGAGGCTTTGAGCTCACTGATAGGTCTGCCCCCTGGGGGGACCCAGGCATCCCAACCTTGCCTGGCACTGTTGACTTTTCTGATGTAGAATCCACCAGAAACAAAGCACCCAAGTGCTCAGCATGGGTTAGGCGGCCGAGGACAGATAAGCGCTCAGCGATAGAAGCTCCGTTAAGGTAGGACTGTGTTGGTTTGTCTTCTTGGAGTGTAGGGGGGGTTGGGGAGTATTTTGGTTAATTGAGCTCAACATGAACCTGGCATAGGGGCCACTCGCCAGCCAGGCCCCCTTGCTTGTCAGTTTGCCCGTCTATGGGGGCAGGCTTGTGTCCAGGTGAAAACGGACCAGGGGAGCGGGTGGCCACGGAGAGCCGTCCATCATAGGGAGGGTGACAACTCCTCCCTGGGCCCAGGCTGAGAAGAGAGTTCCCTTTCAAGGGGAAAAATAAACACGCTGGGGCTTTCACTGAGGCTCAGACTCCAGGAAGGATTATGGTATTGAAGGCAGGAAGCCGGGATTGTGGCCGCCAGAAGCCTGCTGGGCCTGTGTTCCCAACACCGAGCCTCGGGACCTAATTATCCTGCCTAGGAGGTCCCTCCACACTTGTGTCCACTCTAGTGAGGAGCTGTGCAGACCTGCTGCCTTAGGCCTCCGCCTTCCAGAGATTCGGGCAGGGGGCGGCCTGGGGCCTCGAGCTGGTAATGGCTAAAATTCGAGTTTCTCCTACAAGCCGATGGGATGAATGAATGGTGTGAGATTTAGCTGGTTTAGGTCACTGGCCTGTTTTCTCTGCTTGCAGCAAAGGAGGCCCCTCTGCGCCGGGACAGGTGTGTGATGAGGCCAGGGAAGCAGCCCAGGATGAAATCTCCTGCTAGGATTTAAGATTGTTTAATGAAGTTGTATCAGAGGCAGAACATTCCCATGCATTCTGGAAATGCTTAGTAAATCGATGAGAATGCTTGTGTACTTTCCTCCCACACGTGTGTAGAAATAGATACGGAGTTATCTTTTGAGGCTCTTAACTTCAAGAGGAAAGAAAATTGAGGGGGGGGGAACATCCTTCAAGCAAGCCTAAAATAGAGGGTGTGCTCACAGGCACACGCTTTTCCTTGCTTTTGCCCTGAATCACACCGTTTCATATGTGCTTTCTTTTGAAGCGGAGGTTTTCTTCTTTCCTTCCCAGGAACTAGTGCAGCATTCTCTTTTCCCATTTTAATCCTTAGTCAAGGCTAGCAGGAACAGTTTTTCTGATGTAGCTTTGGAGAGACTCAGGCAATGTTGAAGTCTCACATGGCAGTATTTGGAAACATCGAGTTGGCATGCCAAAAATCCAGGCTTTGGAGATTTTTATATTAAAGTTCTCACCCTTACAACTCCTTCCCGCCCCCCCAAAGTGAGGTTCGTTTGTTTCACCCAATCTGTGATTGTTTCAAATGTTCTCAAGTTTGTATATTTCGGTTGTGCACTTAGTCATGGAGGATAATGAATGCACTTAAAGTTATTTGGAATAGTTAAGCTTGGACAATTCTCTTTGCTTTTGGGTCACATGGGTGGCCAGACCAATGAGTGGAGCACCCTCTGTAATTTTTGAAGTCTTAACTAATAGGTTAGCCTATTGGAAGTTATTGGCCCAATCACATACCAGGGCAGTAATTTGCACATCACCTTCGTTCTTAATAAACACCTGCCTTCGCAGCCCCTCCCTTCCGTCACGAACCCCTGTGGGCTGAAGACAGTTACGGGGGGGGGGGGGGCTGTTGCGCGTAGTGGCAGTGGAGGGGGATTCAGGCTTTGAATGTATTGGCGGCTCCGTTCATTCTCCTGTAAGTGGCTGCTTGGTGAAAGATGGAAATACATTTCCGTATTGGAAAATGAATCCTGACAAGTGTAAACTGGTGGGGGCTTTCTGGTCGCCTTCCTGGGGTTCCCTTTATTTTGCTGGTCTCCTTTCTGGTCCAGTGCTACAGGGAGCCTGGGGCCAGCCACTCTGCTGCAGCCCCCGCAGAAATTCTGCACGTAGACACCTCCACCGTCCAGCTGTCTGAAGCCCCGTTGGCCTAAGAGAAGTTAACAAGGCGGGTTCTGCCAACCTGAGCACTGGTTAACTTGCTTTTGTAGTTGCCCTTGAAACTAAGGTCGTGTTGCTTCTGCGTTTTGAGGGCTGCAGAGGTGACAGTGGATGGCAGAAGAGAGTGCGCCTTGCCTAACCCGAGTGGCCGCCGGGAGCTGTGTCCTGGAGCTACTCCTTCATCTCCGTTTTTTAAAAGTCTGCTTTCTTTCGATCAGCCCGACATGGCCCGCGGGGCACTGGTCTGGCGGGAGCACCTGGGACCCTGAGGCGTGCGGCCCAGGCGTTTGCAGATAATGCCGAGGAACTGCTGGCACCCGTCCGAAGAGGCTGAGACACTGTTGTAGCCCACTTGGGTTTGCACCCGTTGGCCCTGGGGAGGATTTCACTGACTCGCCGACTCTGTCTCCCCTAGAGGCTGCAGCAGCTGCGGGAGCAGCGGCCAGACCGGCAGAGGCTGCGGGAGCACCTCGGCTCCGGAGCCCACCGCAGGCTGGAGGCGTTGCTGGCAGTCCATGCTCGCCGGCGACGTGTGCAGATGGGAGTGACGTCCACATGGAGATATGGAAGAGGACGGGGGATTGGCACCGCCGCAGCCATGGTCAGCTGGGCCCGCTTCGGCTGCCTGGTCGCGGTCACCATGGCAACCGTGTCCCTGGCCCGGCCCTCCTTCAATTTCGTGGAGGATACCACATTAGAGCCGGAAGGTAAGTTGTTTCCTCTCACCCTTCAGGTCACCAAGTTTGTTTGGAGATGTGTCTGGGGAAGTGGCCCTGAGGTCAAGGCCTGCATTGTAAGTGAGTCTTTAAGAGCAAGGCGCATGGGCTCTCTGCTCCCCGGCAGGTCAGAGATTGGCAACTCCCACCTCCCCCAAAGTCAGAGATGGCGGGAGACGCTTCCTTGCTGTGACACTGTGGTCAGAAGGGTCCAGTTTGGTGGCTTCTCGGTGTGTGCGTCTGTTTTCCTGCGCGGGCTGAGGGAGGCAGCCGGCCCTTCCCCTTTCTCCCCCGCCCCGGGGAGCTGTGGGAGGGGGACGTCTAGGTGAAGGCCATCTAGAGCCTTCCCGGCAGGAGCAGTCTTACTGGAGGGAGAGTCTTGCTTCGGATGTAAAGAACTGGCTATTTTCTGACAAAAGGAGCCGCAAAGGGAGATTGCCAACATCTGAAATGCTGACATTTTATTTTCATTGTCTAAGGAGAAAAAGAAGCTTCTGGAGCTCACAGAGATGCTTGATGGTTAAGTTTTTTTTTTTTTTTAAAGCCACTGTAAGTCCTAATACCTCAGCAATACGTCACAGAAGCTGCAAATTCTGTTTGAGGTGAATTTGTAAGTGATGGTACCTGGGTGTCTCCCACATCTGTGACAACTTCCAGGTCGACCAGGCCACACACTGGTGTTTCAGCTTTGGAAATTGAATTCTCAAGGGAGAAAGCCAGTTGCGAACACTAAGTGGGAGCGAATTACTCAGCCGGGCAGGTCTGGAACCTCTTTCCTGGGTCTTTCCGAGACGACAGTAGCCAAGCCCTCACTTGGGGCGGCATTGAAATCTGTCATCAGCCGAGAATATTGGTAGCTGAGTTATTTTTCGAGTGGTAATCCGAGAATAAAATGGCAGATCCCAGCACTCATCGCCACTTAATGAACCTGTTTGCTGAGAGCCCACCTGGTGCTTGCTTCGCTTTGGGGGCCTGCCGGGGTCCTGAGTGGTCTGGGGTCAGTTCAGCTGTTCTGGAAAAGCACCCGGGGCCACAGGCTGGCCGAGGACAGAGAGCCTGGTCAGGACAACACGGGGCGGAGGGCTGCATTCCTGCCTGAGGTGACCGCACTGAGAGAGGGGCTCCCAGTGGGACCCTCATGGAGGGATAGGAAAGAGCAACGGCTTTTCTAAAACGGCCCTGATTTTACCCAGAGCAGTCGCGCTCTGCCCAGATGCTGTGTCTCACACAGAGGCACAGAGGCCTCGTGAGAACAGGTGCGGTGACGTCACAGTAGCTTCTCGGGGAGAGGAGTCTGGCAAGAGTCTGTGTCTGTGGCACTTACAGGCTCTAGCTACGGTGATGAGGGGACAGCCTCCTTGTGACCTGTGCTGGAACGTAAGCACACGTGTGATTTGCAAAGGCAGTACCTTTCTCCAGGGCTTAAAGGGAGAGAAAAAGGTCCTGCTTTCTGAACGTCAGGGCTGTACTTCTTTAATTTTGCTAATAATTAAAATCGATGTGTTTCCTAATTGCTGGTTTTCCCTTGAGTACGAGGCTCAGCACGCAGCCAGGCAGCTGAGCCAGGATTTCCCACCCGATGTGCCCGGAATGGCCCAGGTTAGGAAGAAACTGTCATTTTTCATTTCGATTCTCAGGGCAGCATATTCTTGGGAGTTTATCTCAGCAGAAAGTGTAAAACGGTCCTGGAGGACTTCTTTTCTCCTCCTTAATTACTGAGGAAAGTTTAAAATATGCAGGAAGAATGAGGTGGGGGAGAGAGGGGCAGAAACCATGGACAGCGATAAAATGCCCCCAAAGGTTCTTTGTGTAAAAATTTGTCGCCAACAATGGGAGTATTGTTGAAAGCAGGTCTTCCCAACCAGGGTTCTGGGGCTGTTCTTGGGGGTTGGGGGTGGGGTAGTTCGCCAGTTCCCCCAAATTATAGGAAATACTTCGCCAAAGATGTTTGATGCATTTTTCTGGGCTCACAGCTTCTGTGAAGTTTGTGTCCAGGGTTGTGAGACGTTTTAAATGGAAGGCGCAGACCCGCAGAGGACTGGCTTTGGGAAAGCATGGGAACCCCCGCCCCTCTGTTTTCCTTCCTGCCCTCCCATGGTTTGATAAGGTGACCTTGAAAGGTCTTCATTAACGTTGTGTATGTTAACGTCGTCAGGAGGCTTCTGGTTCCTTACGTTAAGAGATCACCAGGACGTTTCAGCATCCCTGGGAGCAGAGTGTGGACAGTGTGTGGCCTGGTGTCTGCGGGGGACCCAGGACATGTCAGCCTCCTTGTGGCCCGAGAGATGGGCTCACGTGTCTGCTCTGTCCTGTGTGGGCTGGTCCTGCCAGTTGCCATAATGTCAGGAATCGTGGAGGCTCTTGGGGACAGTTGGGAAGAAAGTCACTCTGTCATGGAGAAGGCCCTTTGTGACTCCAGGCAGCCGTGTTTGCTTTCTGGAGCATCTGGGCCGCCCTGGTCTGTCCTGGTCTGTCAGTACCATGTCGGCAACCGATTTGAGTTCTTCCATTGCAGGTAGTTTTGCTTTAGGGTCAGAGGTTATTAGGAAGGTTATCTAATTCTAGATGAAAAAAGAGTTAGCTGGAAGCCAGTCGACTGACTGGGACAGCTCTAGTTTAGGCCATGGAGCCAGTCCCAGCCTGTCCCCTGTGGTTAGTGTGACTATACCTTTGGTTAATATAAGTTTAAGCTTAACCTTTTATTGCACCAGACCCCACCTTGGAAGACTTTCCAGTTTGTTAATTCGGAGGCTGAGATTAGATGAGGTCTGTTAGGCTGGACTGGAGGAAATCGCACCCAGGGAAAAAAGCGAGTGAGTTCCAGCAAGGAGCCTGAGCCCTAAGACGGGAGGATCCTTTGTACAACATGATCCTTTATCATCGTATCCTATCGTCCATCACGGGCCATTTGTCTTCTGGACACGATGAAGTAGAAACAAACAGTAGGGTTGGATCTACTCAGCTGGCTTGAGCAGCAAATAATCTCTAGGAGATTTTAGTTAATATCCCTGATTAAAAAAGAATATTTCCAGTGGGTCATTCATTGTTGTGGAGGAATGGCTGAAGGCTATAAATTCAGTTATTGATGCAAGGGGGGGGGCAGTCCTCAATGCCAAGTCCTGTTCTGTTCATTAATATTCCCATTATTTAAAGTAGAGTCAAGCTTGATTATCCCGGGGAGGAGGTGGCTCTTTCGAGTTCTTGTCACCTACTCTGGTTAATTAAGTCATTGTTGACATTAATGATATCTTTGTTTACAGCAGCCCAGTAGGAGCTAAAATAAAAGGGCTTTTCCAACCCCAAACCCCTAATTACTTTCCCACCCTCCAGAAAGTGTGATTCTGGAGAGCAACAACCTGGGAAGAATGTAGTTTTTCTTTTCTTTTCTTTTCTTTTTTTTTAAACCAGGTTTTTTTGGCCACCTTCTAAGAGGTGATGCTGTCCTGGACTGATGTGAGTTGGTCCAAAACTCAGTAGCAGAGTGGGCGAGTGTAGGACGCACATGGAGAACTTTCGAAGTTCAGATTTTTCCAGCATGGTTTAAGTTCTTTATTAGAAGTGTTGCAGATGCCACAACGCCAGCCACACGCATTTAATTGCAAGTTAAAAGAAGAGAAAAAAAAGAATGTGTCCGCATACCAAGAGTGATTGATTTAAAATAATCTTCTGTTTTGTATTATCTGCGTCTTTGTTCCTCAATGCAAGTGTTAATATTCAAGAGTCCACTGGACCTGGAGAGTTAGCTCAGGAACAAGGACTTAACTCTGGGTCAGTTAAACCAAATGCAGGCTTATGCAGTTAAACACACAATGAAGTACACACTCTTTATTAGTATATAAAGTATTTCACAATTCAGAGACAGAGAACTATGCTTAATATTACTTTGAGAGTGACAATTTGGCAAGCTGAGTTTCTATACTCGCTCACTCTGATCCAGATTCAGTGTG